>NC_090034.1:83853954-85198954 GCF_037176765.1 Anolis sagrei
CTCTCCTTGTTTTAAAGCCATAGAGCTTGGACAGTGGTGACAATGGAAGTTGCTGTAGGTCATGGCAATGGTGGCCATTGGAGTTTCGACCTGCATTACTGTATTATAGAACCATAGACTCATAGAGCTGGAAAGAGACCTCATGAGCCATCCAGTCCAACCTCTTGCCAAGAAGCAGGAAAATTGCATTCAAAGCACCCCAACAGATGGCCATCCAGCCTCTGTCTAAAAGCCTCCAAAGAAGAAGCCTTCACCACACTCCAGGGCAGAGAGTTTCACTGCTGAACAACTCTTACAGTTAGGAAGTTCTTCCTCATATTCAGGTGCCATCGAATCTAATGCACACCTCAAATTTCAAAACCCGGAAATCAAAGAAAGTATTTGCTGCCAAATGTAATTCACGGCAGCAAAAAGTGCCCTCTTTGTAATCTGGCCAAAGAGGTGTGCATTACAGTGGCTGCCTGCCTATAATTACTTCTCTGAAAGCAAAAGCTTTTAGCGATGGAAAAGAAAACCTTGGGTGCATCTATGCTGTAGAATGAACTGCCCTGGCTTAATGCTATGGAGTCTTGGGGGGTGTCGTTTGGGATCATATGGGCTGCTAAAGAAGGTGGATGCCTCACTAAACTAAAAATCCTAGGATTGCATAGCATTTAGCCATGACCATTAAATTAGAGATGACATCCCTCAAAAAGGAGTTCCAGTGGCTCCTGAAGTAGCATATCCTTTTGCTTTGGCTCAGTACTAAGATTAGGGGGGCACGGTGGTGCAGTGGTTTAAACCACTAAGCTGCAGCACTTGCTAGCCAGAAAGTCGGTGGTTTGAATTCATGGGACGGGGTGAGCTCCTGCTGTTAGGCCCAGCTTCTGCCAACCAAGCAGTTCAAAAAAATGCAAATGTGAGTAGATCAATAGGTACCGCTTTTGCGGGAAGGTAACATCACTCCCGGTGGCGTATGGAGCCCCCGGTGGCGCAGTGGGTTAAAGCACCGAGCTGCTGAGCTTGTTGATCAAAAGGTCGCAGGTTCGATTCCGGGGAGCGGCGTGAGCTTCCGCTGTCAGCCCTAGCTTCTGCCAACCTAGCAGTTCGAAAACATGCAAATGTGAATAGATCAATAGGTACCGCTCCGGCGGGAAGGTAACAGCGCTCCATGCAGCCATGCTGGCCACATGACCTTGGAGGTGTCTACGGACAACGCTGGCTCTTCGGCTTAGAAATGGAGATGAGCACCACACCCCAGAGTCAGACATGACTGGATTTAATGTCAGGGGACTACCTTTACCTTTACCTTTTAACATCACTCCATACAGTCATGCTGGCCACATGACCTTGGAGGTGTCTACGGACAACGCCGGCTCTTTGGCTTAGAAATGGAGATGAGCACCACCCCCCAGAGTTGGACATGACTAGACTTAATGTCAAGGGGAAACTGTTACCTACGAAGATTGCTATATTATGCGAATCTAATGCACACCCTAATTTTGGGAAGGCAATCTAGGGGAAAAAGTGAGCATTAGTAAATTAGTAAATACAGCAAATTCTTCCTTCAGTGAATAGCACCTTTTATAATCTCCCTATTAAGTTCTCTGCATGGTGCACAGAAAGGCCACTCGCCTCTGGTTACCCTTTGCAGCTGCGCAGGAGGGACGGCATGGGGCCAGAGTCCAACCGGTGACCCTTTCCTTCTGGCCATTCTGGGTGACTATTCTGGCCAGTGCAGGGGATGCGGCCAGTCCCAAGACAGAGACCAGCGGGTGGATTTGGAGAGTCCCCTCTGCTGTTTCAGAGACGCTGGACCCCCTTTTAGGGCCCTCCGGGGCGTCCCGACCCAGGTTACGATGTTTCTTTTGCTGTTGCCTTTTAGAGAAACACAAGCAGACCAAGAGGGCCTGGGACCACAGCGATGCCAGCAGCATCCAGGTAAGTCCTTCCCTTTGTGGGTGTTTGTCATGCATTGCTATTGCAATACCATATCTTTCCCCCCACTTTTTAAATGCTAACTCTTTGCTGTCCCCCTTCCATCCTCCCCCAGTTCTATCCAGTGGGTTGTTTTGTTTGCTTTGTGCTTAGATTTCCTCTGTGCTTTAAAACCAAATCAAAAATTCTGGGTTTTCTTTTCCTGCTGCATTAGGGTCACAAATGTAAGCTGGTCTTGTGTGGTTAGAGTTGGAAAGGATCCCCAAGGGACATCCTTCTGTCAGGCAGAAAGGCACAATCAAAGCCCTCCTGACAGATGGACATCCAGCCCGTGCATAAAAACCTCCAGAGAAAGAGACATAATTGGACTCCCATGCAGTCTATATTTCTCTACATTTGAAAGGGATCCCCAAGCACCGTCCAGTCTAGCCCCATCCTTCCTTGCCGGAAGTCACAATCAAAGCCCTCCCGACAGATGGCCATCCAGCCTCTGCTTAAAAACCTCCAGAGAAAAAGACACATTTAGATCCCCATGCAGTCTATATTTCACTAGATTTGACAGGGATCCCCCAAGTACCACCCAGCTCTTCTTTGCAGGAAGACACAATCAAAGCCGTCCCAACAGATGGCCATCCAGCATCTGCTTATAAACCTCCAGAGGAAGAGACATCATTGGACTCCTATGAAGTCTATATTTCACTAGATTTGAAAGCCCCATTTTTCCTTGCAAGAAGACACAATCAAAGCCCTCCCGACAGAGGCCATCCTGCCTCAGCTTTAAAACCTCCAGAGAAAGAGACATAATTGGACTCCCATGCAGTCTGTATTTCACTAGATTTGAAAGGGATCCCCTGAGCACCATCCACCCCAGCCCCATTTTTCCTTGCAAGAAGACACAATCAAAGCCCTCCCGACAGAGGCCATCCTGCCTCAGCTTAAAAACCTCCAGAGAAAGAGACATCATTGGACTCCCATGCAGTCTAGATTTGAAAGGGATCCCCAAGCACCATCCAGTCTAGCCCCATTCTTCCTGGCAGGAAGTCACAATCAAAGCCCTCCCGACAGATGGCCATCCAGCCTCTGCTTAAAAACCTCCAGAGAAAAAGACTTAATTAGACCCCCATGCAACATTTCACTAGATTAGAAAGGGATCCCCAAAGCACCACCCAGCTCTTCTTTGCAGGAAGACACAATCAAAGCTGTCCCAACAGATGGCCATCCAGCATCTGCTTTACTAGATTTGAAAGGGATCCCCTGAACACCACCCACCCCATTTTTCCTTGCAAGAAGACACAATAAAAGCCCTCCTGACAGATGGCCATCTAGCGTCTGCTTAAAAAGCTCCAGAAAAAGAGACACCATTGGACTCCCATGCAGTCTAGATTTGAAAGGGATCCCCAAGCACCATTCAGTCAAGCCCCACTTTTCCTTGCAGGGAGACGCAACCAAAGCCCTCCCGACAGATGGCCATTTGAGAACACAGAAATGCTGTGTTATTTGAGAACTTTGAAATGCTGAACCAACTACCATGTCAGACTACACAGAGAAGCCATTGAAATCCCCAAGCAGGTGGACAATTTCAATAAAAAAGGAGCAAACCATGAAAATGAACAAAATCTGGCTATCTGTATTTTAAAAAATCCAGAAGTATAACAGTAAATTAAGAGCAACACTTAAAAAGCGGGGGAATTCCAGATAAGAAACAATCAGGGCCAGCTAACACCTCCCAACAAAGGATTCCCTCGGACAGTAAGCAGCCAGACCTTGAAGCTGCAAGGCCATTCAATGCTAATCAAGGTGCAACATTAACACCTGCCTCAAGCAGACATCATTCCACAGATATATAAACCCCACTTGCCTAGTTTCCAACAGACGTCACAACCTCTGAGGATGCCTACCATAGATGTATGTGAAATATCAGGAGAGAATGCTTCTGGATCATGGCCATACAGATTGGAAAACTCACAGCAACCCAGTGATTTCGGCCATGAAAGCCTTCAACAATCAATGGCCATCTCGTTTCTGCTTTAAAACCTTCATAGAGGGAGACTTCAATATGGTACTAGGCACAAGTTTTGAAAGGGACTGCCAAGGACCATCCAGTCCAGCCCTATTCTTTTTTCCCGGAAGACACAATCAAAGCCCTCCTGACAGATGGCCACCCAGTCTCAGCTTTTAAAAACTTCCAAGAAGGAGCTTGTGAATGTCCATGTAGGTGCAAGAGATAGGCAGCAAGGATCAGATCCATTGGGGGAAATCCTTGCTGTGCTTGCAGAAATAGTTCTGCAAACGGAGAGCCTTCTTGTACTTCTGCGCATGGGCGTGTATGCGTTTGCTCTTGTCCTTATTTACCTTGGCTGGAGCCAACTGCACTTTGCCCCTTTACTTCCCTGCGGCCTCCTTTCCCTTCTCTCCCCATTGGATCGTGGGTCAGAAATGCCTATTGCCTTCAATGCTCCTGGCATCACATTTGGATGCATATTTGCTCCAGGCCTGGGATGCCTCTGGGCTCATTTCTGCTCATGGGAAACCTGTTGGGAGTAGTGGCTTCCATCCTTGTCGATGGGGTTGTGAGTCCATTCAAGTCCCTTTGAGCCTTTTCTGGCAACGAGTTCTGCATTTTGAGTGGCTCCTTTCCATTGGGAGTCAAACTTGGAACAATGTATTGTCGAAGGCTTTCATGGCCAGAATCAATGGGTTGTTGTGTGTTTTCTGGGCTGTATGGCCATGTTCCAGAAGCATTTATTTACAGTATTTATATTCCGCCCTTCTCACCCCATAGGGGACTCAGGACGGATTACAATGCACATAATTTATTTACTGTATTTATTTATTTACTTTGCTTATATACCGCTGTTCTCAGCCCGAAGGCGACTCACAGCGGTTTACACACAGTAAAAACAGCAATAATTCAATGCACATATAACAATTGACCACTTAACACATTATCCAATTAATAAACAACAAGCAATTACACTAACAATTATTACAATAACTAGCCCAATCGTCTCATTATCCAAGCGTAGTCCAGGTTCGTCGTCCATTGTTCCATTCCTATGTTCAATTACCAATATTGCACTAGATTACTCGAACGCCTGCACAAACATCCAGGTCTTCAACTTTTTTTGGAATGCCATGAGAGATGGTGCCTGCCTAATGTCCGCAGGAAGGGCGTTCCACAGCCGAGGGGCCACCACCGAGAAGGCCCTATCTCTCGTCCCCGCCAGCCGTGCTTGAGAAGCCGGCGGGATCGAGAGCCGGGCCTCCCCGGAAGATCTCAAAGTTCTGGTGGCAAACATTCAATGCCATTAGACATACAACATATATATAGACAGACACAGAGGCAATTTAACATTACAGCTTTCCAGCTTCATGAGAGTATGCTCGATTCTGGCCACAGGGGGGAGCTGTCTCTTCACCGTCCACTTGTAACACCAAGTTCTTGATGGAGTACTTCCACATTCTTACGCACGCTGCTGGAAAGCTGTATGGCGTCGTAAATTAGTTAAATTAGCCTCCCAGCATAAAGCGGTACCTAAATTTCCTACTTTCTGTATATATTTCAGATTTCAATATTAATGTCAAAAATGCGTAGTATGATTTTACATAGGATTTGTGCTACATTAATATTGAAATAAAGACAAATATCACTTACCTTTAAGTAAACCCCTGTGCCGGCAGGACTGAAGACCGACAGGTCACAGGTTCGAATCCGGGGAGAGGCGGATGAGCTCCCTCTATCAGGCCCAGCTCCTCATGCGGGGACATGGGAGAAGCCTCCCACAAGGATGATAAAAACATCAAATCATCCAGGCGTCCCCTGGGCAACGTCCTTGCAGACGGCCAATTCTCTCACACCAGGAGTCACTCCTGACCAAAAAAAAAAAAAGTAAAGACAAATATCACTTACCTTTAAGTAAAATAAACATAAAATATTAAATAACCAGAAAAATAAAATAAGATGTAAACACTAAACTAATCTGGGAACCTGCTATTGCAACACATCCAATGAAGTGGTTTAAAACCAGTATAAAAAAGATTAGGACTAAGTAAGTACGTTCCAGTAACTGTCTTTCGGGCCGCATAGGTCGACAGCAAGCTAGACTATTAATGGTCGGGAGCTTACTCCAACCGAGGTTGGCTTCGAACTCATGACCTCTCGGTCAGTAGTGATTTAATGCAGCTAGCTACTAACTAGCTGCGCCACAGCCCGGTCCTCATTCATTCAGCATTCTCTCCTGATGTTTCACCTGCATCTATGACAGGCATCCTCAGAGGTTGTGAGGTCTGGCTACCAGTATTTTAAAAAACCTCTAAAATCAGGATAGTAAATAAAGAGGAACACTCAAAAGGCAGAGGAATTCCAGACAATAATCAATCAGGGTCAGCGAACACCTCCAAACAAAGGATTCCCTGAGGCAGCAACCAGCCAGGCTTTGAAACTGAAAGGCCATTCTATGCTAATCAAGGTGGCCAGTTGCAACATTCACACCTATCTCAAACAGACAAGAGTTCTTTCTCCCACCCTGGATATATAAACCCCATTTTCCTAGTTTCCAACAGACCTCACAACCTCTGAGGATGTCTGTCATAGGTGCAGGCGAAACATTAGGAGAGAATGCTTCTGGAACATGACCACACAGCCCAGAAAACGCACAACAAGCCAAACCTGGAACAGATTGAACGGCTCTCCTGATCTGTGTGCACCATGTTTTGGAGGCAACGATGCCGTGAAATCAGTTTCACCGACAGTCCTCACAACCTCTGAGGATGCTTGCCATAAATGCAGATGAAATGTCAGGAGAGAATGCTTCTAGAACATGGCCATATAGCCCGAAAAACCTACAACAACCGAGTGATTTCAGCCATGAAAGCCTTCGACAATACATAGTCCTTCAAATACATTGGTTAGCAAACAATATTGGTGACCTCCAGCCTGCATCCGCCGTCTTCTCACGTTGAAGCCCAAATATTTGTCTTAAATGTTAAAGAAATGCACAAAATAATAGCAGATTGTCATCTGAGTTCATGGCTGCCTTTAATCAGCAAAGGAGTTTCCTGAAAGAGACTGATGCTGCAGATAATAATGGAAATTATGTTGGCTCATAGCACCACCTGGTGGACAGGTGGGGTGTTGCAGACTTTGCAATTTTGTTTGTTTTCTTTGTATTGTCGAAGGCTTTCATGGCCGGAATCACTGGGTTGTTGTGAGTTTTCCGGGCTGTCTCGCCATGTTCCAGAAGCATTCTCTCCTGACATTTCACCTGCATCTATGGCAGGCATACTCAGAGGCTCTGATGCCTGCCATGGATGCAGGCAAAACGTCAGGAGAGAATGCTTCAGGAACATGGCCATACAGCCTGGAAAACTCACAACCTTTGTTTAAAAAACTCTAAAATTAGAACAGCACAACAACAGAGAAGAAACAAACAAGGACATCTAATCACTTCTCAACAAAAGATTGCTCCAGGCACTGCCAGGCAATCAAATGCTAATCAAGGTGATCAGTTGAAACATTCACACCTAGCTTCAACAGACAAGAGTCCTTTGTCCCATTCTGGTCATTCCACAGATATATAAACCCTTTTTCCTAGTTCCAACAGACCTCACTACCTCTGAGGATGCTTGCCATAGATGCAGGCGAAACGTCAGGAGAAAATGTCTTTAGAACATGGTAATATAGCCCGAAAAAAACCTACAACAACCCAACCTTTGTTTTCTTTCTTTTTTAAAAAATGTTTTAATCAAGTTTCAACAAAAAAAAACATCATCGAAAAGGACAAAGAAAGAGGACACCCTAAAACCAAACAAGGACAACATAATCCAATTAAATATTAAAGACACCACTTTGGCGTCTCGTCTAGACTTCATTCCTTCCCTTTGAGGTTAATTGACTTGTGTGTTCCATTTGGTGAAAAGAAAACTTAAATATTTAATGGGTTGTTGTGAGTTGTCTGTTCTGTATGGCCATGTTCCAGAAGCATTCTCTCCTGATGTTTCGCCTACATCTATGGCAGGCATGCTCAGAGGTTGTGGGGTCTGTTGGAAGCTAGGCAAGTGAGGTTTATATATCTGTGGAATGTCCAGGGTGGGAGAAGGAACTTGTCTGCTTGAGACAAGTGTGAATGTTGCAAATGGCTACCTTGATTAGCATTGAATGGCATTTCAGTTTCAAAGCCTGGCTGGTTGCTGCCTGGGGGAATACTTTGTGGGGAGGTGATTAGTTGGTCCTGATTGATTCTTTTTTGGAATTCTCCTGCTTTTTGAGTGTTGTACTTTATTTACTGTCCTGAGTTTTGAGTTTTTTTTTAACATTGGTAGTCAGATTTTGTTCTTTTTCATGGTTTCCTCTTTTCTGTTGAAATTGCCCACATGCTTGTGGATTTCAATGGCTTTTCTGTGTAGTCTGATATAGAATCATAGAGTTGGAAGAGACTTTGTGGGCCATCCAGTCCAACCCCCTGCCATAAAGCAGGAAAATCATATTAAAAGCATACCTGACAGATGGCCATCCAGCCTCTGTTCAAAAGCCTCCCAAGAAGGAGCCTCCACCACACTCCGGGCATATGGTAGTTGTTCTCAAATAATATGATGTGTTCAGTTTGGTTCATTAGGTGCTGCAGGCTAATTCAACCTGCATAGCAGAGAAGCCACTGAAATTCAGGGCCAACTAACACCTCCCAACAAAAGATTCCCCCAGGCAACAATCATCCAGGCTTTGAAGCTGCAAGGCCATTACATGCTAATCAAGGTGGCCATTTGCCACATTCACACTTGCCTCAAGCGGAATCCTTTCTCCCACTTTGAACATTTCACAGAAATATATAAACCTCACTTGCCTAGTTTTGAGCAGACCTCATAACCTGTGAGGATGCCTGTCATAGTCTATTTTAATGTTTGTAGGCTTTCAATTTTAATTTACACATTATCTGATTTTTTAAAATGTTAGCTGCTTGGAGTCTCCTTTGGGAGAGAAGCAGCAGCATGACTGCTTACTACTATGTCTAGTAGTATAGTAATAATAATAATAATAATAATAATGTATTGTCGAAGGCTTTCATAGCCAGAATCACTGGGTTGTTGCGAGTTTCCCAGGGTGTATGGCCATTTTCCAGAAGCATTCTCTCCTGATGTTTTGCCTTCATCTATGGCAGGCATCCTCAGAGCTCATAAACTCTGAGGATGCCTGCCATAGATGCAGGCGAAACGTCAGGAGAGAATGCTTCTGCAACATGGCCATACAGCCCAGAAAACTCACAGCAATCAGTGATTCCAGTCATGAAAGCCTTCAGTAACACATTAAATACTTAATGTTTATTTGTGTTTACAGAGACAACTACTTACTTACTTACTTAGGTGATCCCTTGTTGGACGAGTAAGATGGTCTTCCTTGATGACTATTTTTGTGGGTTTGTAGGTGGCTGTGGAGCCCTATTCTTGACCCGCATCTTCTCCCACAGTGAAGGCATTGGTTTCCAGGTGGAAGGCGGACCCGGTCGGGGTTGGCTTGATGCGCCTTCCTCCTGGCACGTTTCTCTCTTTCACCCTCCACTCGTGCCTCCTCGAATTCTGCAGCACTGCTGGTCACAGCTGACCTCTAGCTGGAGCGCTCAAGGGCCAGGGCTTCCCAGTTCTCAGTGTCTATGCCAGAGTTTTTAAGGTTGGCTTTGAGGCCATCTTTGAATCTCTTTTCCTGTCCACCAACATTCCGTTTTCCGTTCTTAAGTTCAGAGTAGAGCAACTGCTTTGGGAGACGGTGGTCAGGCATCCGGACAACGTGGCTGGTCCAGCTGAGTTGATGGTAGAGGACCATCGCTTCAATGCTGGTGGTCTTTGCTTCTTCCAGCACGCTGACGTTTGTCCACTTGTCTTCCCAAGAAATTTGCAGGATTTTCCAGAGGCAGCGCTGATGGAATCATTCCAGGAGTTGCATGTGACGTCTGTAGACAGTCCACGTTTCGCAGGCATAGAGCAGGGTTGGGAGGACAACTATTACTTCCTTATTCTTCCAATGTTTATACTTTTAAAGCTTTTTGAGTCCTTCTTTTTATAGAGTTGCTCACTATTCCCATGAATTCCCCATTCATATTTTATTTATTGGTAGAAATTGTCTACCCTTCCTGTTGTAAGACATATTCCTTGAGAAATCGCTCCACTTTCTCCCACTCTTTCCGCACCTTGTTTAGAGTGCTTCCCTTCATTATTCCAGATCATTTGTCCAATTTGTGTTTGTTTGTTTCATTGCTGTTTGTTTTCAAGCCATTACTAACTTATGGCATTTCGCTTATTTGCTCTTCCCTCTCCTCCCTCCAGTCTTCTCCGTCATCCATAGAAGGCGACGACATCTCGATCCGGAGCCAGACGCCATCATGCACCACGGAAACTACCTCCGAAGATGCCCTCTCTGTTCGCTCCGAGATGATCCAGCGCAAAGGTATTGGCTTTGAAGCCCTGGGTCCTCATTGCATTTGTCTTCTTTGCATGGGTTTCTGTCTTTAAAGGAGACAAGAGAATTCACTTGCCCCCATCACATAGCATCGCCTTTTCCCTTGTGTAGCACAGCCACCTGCTTCATTTCCCATCACACAGGCTGGCCACATCTCCTCCCATGTCATGGTTTTAAAATACTCCCTTCAACAGGATCTCTCCCTCTTCTTGTTAACCCCTCCCTCCAATGGTTCCTCCTCAGAACCATTATAGGGTTGGAAAACCCCATTGGCCATTGGGTCCAAAAGTGTGCTCCAAGTAGGTTAACCACTAAATCAGCATCTCTCAACCTGAGGGTCAGGGTCCTGGGGGGGGGGGGGGGAAGCAAAGGGGTGTCAAAGGGTTGCCGAAGACTGTGTGGGAAGTTTGGCCCAATTCTATCATTTGTGGGGGTTGGAATGCTCTTTGAATGTAGGTGAACTATAAATCCCAGCACCTACAACTCCCAAATGTCAAGGTCTATTTTCCCCAAATTCCACCAGTGTTCACATTTGGGCATATTGAGTATTCGTGTAGAGTTTGGTCCAGATCCATCCTTGTTTGAGTCCACAGTGATCTTGCGATGTAGGTGAACTACAACTCCAAAACCAAAGGGCATTGCCCACCAAACCCTTCCAGTATTTTCTGTTAGTCATGGGAGAACTGTGTGCCAAGTTTGGTTCAATTCCCTCATTGGTGGAGTTCAGAATGCTCTTTGATTGTAGGTGAACTATAAATCCCAGCAACTACAACTCCCAAATGTCAAGGTCTATTTTCCCCAAACTCCACCAGTGTTCACATTTGGGCATATTGAGTATTCGTGTAGAGTTTGGTCCAGATCCATCCTTGTTTGAGTCCACAGTGATCTTGCGATGTAGGTGAACTACAACTCCAAAACCAAAGGGCATTGCCCACCAAACCCTTCCAGTATTTTCTGTTAGTCATGGAAGAAGTGTGTGCCAAGTTTGGTTCAATTCCCTCATTGGTGGAGTTCAGAATGCTCTTTGATTGTAGGTGAACTATAAATCTCAGCAACTACAACTCCCAAACGTCAAGATCTATTTTCCCACAAACTCCACCAGTGTTCACATTTGGGCATATTGAGTATTTGTGCGAAGTTTGGTCCAGATCTATCATTGTTTGAGTCCACAGTGCTGTCTGGATGTAGGTGAACTACAACTCCAAAACTCAAGGTCAATGCTCACCAAACCCTTCCAGGATTTTCTGTTGGTCATGGGAATTCTGTGTGCCATGTTTGGTTCAATTCCCTCATTGGTGGAGTTCAGAATGCTCTTTGATTGTAGGTGAACTATAAATCTCAGCAACTACAACTCCCAAACGTCAAGATCTATTTTCCCACAAACTCCACCAGTGTTCACATTTGGGCATATTGAGTATTTGTGCGAAGTTTGGTCCAGATCTATCATTGTTTGAGTCCACAGTGCTGTCTGGATGTAGGTGAACTACAACTCCAAAACTCAAGGTCAATGCTCACCAAACCCTTCCAGGATTTTCTGTTGGTCATGGGAATTCTGTGTGCCAAGTGTGGTTCAATTCCATCCTTGGTGGAGTTCAGAATGCTCTTTGATTGTAGGTGAACTATAAATCTCAGCAACTACAACTCCCAAACGTCAAGATCTATTTTCCCACAAACTCCACCAGTGTTCACATTTGGGCATATTGAGTATTTGTGCGAAGTTTGGTCCAGATCTATCATTGTTTGAGTCCACAGTGCTGTCTGGATGTAGGTGAACTACAACTCCAAAACTCAAGGTCAATGCTCACCAAACCCTTCCAGGATTTTCTGTTGGTCATGGGAATTCTGTGTGCCAAGTGTGGTTCAATTCCATCCTTGGTGGAGTTCAGAATGCTCTTTGATTGTAGGTGAACTATAAATCTCAGCAACTACAACTCCCAAATGACAAAATCAAACCCCTCCCCCACAACTCTACCAGTATTCACATTTGGGCATATCGGGTATTTGTGCTAGATTTGGTCCAGTGAATGAAAATGCATCCTGTATATCAGATATTTACATTATTCATAACAGTAGCAAAACTATGTCAAGGTCTATTTCCCCCAAACTCCACCAGTGTTCACATTTGGGCGTATCGGGTATTTGTGCCCAATTTAGTCCAGTGAATGAAAATATGTATCAAATATTTACATTACAGTTCATAACAGTAGCAAAATTACAGTTATGAAGTAGCAACGAAAATAAATTTCGATTAGGAAGGTTGAGAACCACTGGTTTAGAGGGAATGCAGATCCAGTTTGCAGTTGGGATCAAATTGAGAGGGATAGCTAATGCCCCAGAGGACAGGATCAGAATTCAAAATGATCTCAACGGATTACAGAGAAGATTGGCCAAAACTAGCAAAATGAATGTCGACAATGACTGAACGGGGTATTGGGTGGCTACCTGTGCTCGATGGGGTCGCACTCCCTCTGAGGACACAGGTCCGCAGCTTGGGGGTCCTCCTGGACTCTGCTTTGACACTTGATAATCTTCACTTGTCTGTAATTCTGGACAAAGCAATTTAAGAGTGAGACTGTAAGCTGGAAGGGGCCCAGAGGACGAGGGGAATTAAAAGGGTCAAATGTCTGGAGACCATGAATCCTCATGAGGAGCGGCTAAAAGAGCTGGGTCTGTATAGCCTCAGAAGAGAAGGCTGAGAGGAGACATGTGAAGCCTGTATAAATATGCAAAATGATGTCATAAGGAAGAGGGAGCGGGCTTTGTTTTCTGTTGCCCTGGAGACCTTTTTTGGCCAAATTACGAAGAAGAGACGTTTTTTCTGCTACCCATTACATTTTCCAGCATCTATATAAATAAAAATGTAATGTTCGTTTGTGGGATTAACAGAACTCAAAAACCACTGGACGAATTGACACCAAATTTGGACACCAGACACCTAACAACCCAATGTGTGTCCTTCACTCCAAAAAATTAATTTTGTCTTTTGGGAGTTGTAGTTGCTGGGATTTATAGTTCACCTACAATCAAAGAGCATTCTGAACTCCACCAATGATAGAATTGAACTAAACTTGGCACACAGAACTCCCGTGATCAAGAGAAAATACTGGAAAGTTTTGGTGGACACTGACCTTGAGTTTGGGAGTTGTAGCTCACCTACATACAGAAAGCACTGTGGACTCAAACAATGAGGGATCTGGACCAAACTTGACACAAATACTCAATAAGCGCAAATGTGAGCACTGCTGGAGTTGGGGGGAAATAGACCTTGACAGATGGGAGTTGTAGTTGCTGGGATTTATAGTTCATCTACAAACAAACAGCATAGAATTGGGCCAAACTTCCAACACAGAATTCCCATGACCAACAGAAAATACTGTGTTTTCTGATGGTCTTTGGTGACCCCTCTCACAACCCCCCCAGTGGTTCCACCAGCAATAGAATTGGGCTAGAACCCCCATGACCACCAGAGTGGGCCACAGCAATGCGTGGCAGGGGACAGCTAGTGTATATATATATATGTATATATATATATATATATATATATATATATATATATATAGTTTCAGGGTTTTGAAAGTGCACATTAGATTTGATGGTGCATGATACTCAAGTCAATATGGTAATTCAGACTCTGCCCATATCCAGGTTCTACTTTCCGGCCGCATGATTCGTTTCCGAAATCTGGGAAGGGAGAGAAGAGGAGGAGAGAGAGGAGGACCACAGTCCTGGGGCTACCCCATCATGTGCAGAAGGAACTTGGTGAGTCTCTCTTAGGATAAAGGTGGGGGTGTCGCTGGGAGGCATCTGAATAAACCAATTCAATAAACACCTTCCCGCAAAGTACAAAATGGCAACAGTAGACCTGGAAAATGTGTTAGGATGTCACTGGGATGATGAATCCACTCTGGATTTTTGGTCCAGAGCTGAAAGCAGGGACACACGGTGCCAAAACCTGTCCTCGCAATAGGCTAATGTTGGGACTAAAACCCAGAGTGGACTCACTACTCCATCGGACATGGGAATTGGCCTCTCCTCAATGCAACCAGGGATACAGATGGAAATTCAACATATCGATCTAAACTTCTTTGTGCATTCAATTCTGGTTGCTTTTCTGGCAAACGATTGACTTTCTAGAGGGGTCTGGGAAAGGGATTTGTGGACATTGGAGTCAGACTGAGGTTTGAGAGCCAGGAAACGTTTTAAGAGGCAGCCTTGTCCTGGGCCAGACATCTGGATGCAAACACTCTTAATTGAAGAGATACGGTGCTTTTGCTTGTCTCTTTTTTGCAAAATGCATGGTTCACCCAGTGAGTGGAAAATCCTGTTGTCTAGATGATGTTGGACTACATCCCATCCTATCCCTGGCCAGTATAGCCTTTAGTCAAGAACACAGGGAGGACTGCAGTCCAAAAATATCTGGTGGGTTGCATTTAGCCCATCCCTGGTTTGCCGTAACTGTGTGAGTCAGTGGAATTGGGACATTGGAAGGGACCCCAAGGGCTAACCAGTCCCCCGAAACATCCCTCTGACTTGAGTGCACTTCTGGGACTGGTATGTTCTGCATTCAAATCCTCCCACCCTCCTCCCGCTTTCTAATATGTTGCATTCAGGTGGATCACTTTACCTCACTTTTATGTCTCTCCGCCAGGCCTGAGCAATGGCTACGATCCAAAGAAACGCCCGGGCAGCATCGCAGTCAGATCCACCCCCAGTCCGCAGCCCCTGGCAAACGGTGGCCAGGTGGCCGGCAACACCATCCTCATCCCCACCATCGATGGCAAGCTCCAGCCGGCCGCTGTCCCCACAGGCGGTGCCCGCGTCTCCCTCCAGGCCCTTGAGGTAAAGACAGCAGCGATGGCACCAACAGCGACATTATCTGCAGCGGAGTCTGCCCTACAGCGCCACATTGACCGCGTCTATTATGACGACTCACTTCTGGGCCGCAAAACGGAGGCCAAGCTCTCCCCACTGGTGATGAGACCCAAATCGCTGGCCGTTCCCTGGATGACTACACAGCCGGGCTCTCCGGAGCTCCTGGGCCCAGTCATGTCCATCTCCCCACAGGGCACCTACCTATCCAAGATCATCCCCAATGCCGTCATGCCTCCCATGGTGGACGTCATTGCGCTCTCCCGCAACCGGGTGCGCACTCTCAGCCGCTGCAGTCTCTCTACGGCCAGCCCATCCCCATCAGTGCGCTCTGTGGGCCTTTTCCCCCCGTTGCCCCGCAGCCGGGAGCACTCCTCCTCCAGTGACAACTGGAGCCATTCCCAGTCAACTGAGACCATCGTCTCCAACACTTCTACCATCTCCTCCCATGGTGGGAAGAAGGACAACAGCGACTCAGGGCCTAACAGCCAGGCCTCCAGGCAGCATGAACCAGACCAGCTCAGCACCTACAGCTCTGTCAGCGGCACTGGCTCCAGGGTTGGTGCCATCCCTGCTTCTCCCAGCCTTTTGGGAGTGACACGGCTTCCAGGCGGAAGTGGTGGTGGCAGCAGCGGGCGGGCTTCTCCAGCATACAGCACCGGCAGCGTAGCGGACAGTTCGGACAGCGTGAGCCTGCGGAGCGACCGCTCCTCGACCCGCAGCGTCTCCCTCCGGAAGATGAAGAGAGCCCCTGCTCCCCCCCGCCGAACCTACTCTTTGCACCAAAAGGCTCAGCAGCTGGAGGCCGAAGGGGCACCCAGAGCCATGGGGTTGCCTCCAAAGCCAGACCGCCGTCCAGCTCATAACAACAATAGTGAGGTGTGGGTTGTGGGGCAGCAAGTGAGCCTCAGTTTGACGGGTGAGGATGAGGTCTTCTCCCCATCTTGCCCGAGCGAGAGCAGCAGCTTGGCTTGTTCTCCAGACATCTCCCACCGAAGCCCCATCACTGTGGACAAACTCCGTGAGGCAGAGGAGCTGAGGGCGGCTGAACACCAGGGGCTCCCTTCCAAGAACAGCTCTCCTGACCGCTTTGGCCGCACTATGTCTCCCTCCAGTGGCTACTCCAGCCAGAGTGGGACGCCCACCCTCCATGCCAAGAGTCCCCTGGGCCAGGCCTCCTCGCCGGGGAAGAAGCGGCCACAACCAAAGAAGCCGGAACGGGTTTGCTCTCTCCAATCCCCAACAGCGGGGCTCTCCGTCTCCTCCTCATTGACCTCCTTGTCCTCTTCCACCTCGGATTCGGCGACAGTCCCGCTGTCGGCTGTCGTCACTGATGGCACCATGTTGAACAAAGCAGAGCGTTTCATCATTCCTCCTCACCCCAAGGTCCCAGCTCCCACCTGCCTTCCACCCACCAAGGTCCAACCAGCTGAGCCAAAAACTGACAATGTGGCAATCACCAACATGCAGAAACCCAGAAATGGCTCTCCTCCTCCGTCGCCTCCTCCTGCCTACCACCCGCCACCACCCCCTGCAAAGAAGCCTGAGTCAAGTTTGGAAGCCCCCGCTGCTCTTGCTACTGCTGTTCCCAATCCTTTGGAGGTTGTTGCAGATGCTCCTCCGGATTCCCTGTGGCCCCCTCCGCCGCCTCCAGTACCAGAGGAACAGGATCTCTCAATGGCCGACTTTCCTCCCCCGGATGAGGAGTATTTTTTGCTGCTATCACCAGAATCACAGCCAGTGGCAACGGCCAAGGAAATGCCTTCCACCAATGGTACTGATGGGCCACCCCTTGGGGTTCCACCAACCAACCAAAGAGCCGTGTCTGCAGGGGAGGACGCGCCCACCTCTCTGCCTTCCTCCTCCTCCACCATGGCGTCCTCAAAGAGCCAACAGCAAGGAGTCCCAGGCGACTCACCACTGCCAGCTTCTACGCCAGAGCCCCCTCCACCCCCCAAGCTCCCAGCAGCGATGGCAGAATTGCCCACTGCCCAGAAAAACCACCACAAGCCTCCGGCCACAGTGTCATCATCATCTGTGCCCTCACCCACTACCTTCCAAGCTCCGTCAAACCTCAAGAAGCCGGCCAATGGCCTCCACCCTGATCTGAAGAAGGAGCCGGCTGCTCGGAGCAAGAGCAGCTCTGTGCCAAAGGAAGATGCTAATCTGCCCATTGTCACACCCTCCCTGCTGCAGATGGTGCGCTTGCGCTCGGTCAACATGGATGCCCATGGTCCGGCAGCTGTCCCGACAATAGGCAAACCGTTAGCTGAGCAGAATGGCCCGAGCATGGGGATCAATGGCAAAACAGGGCCACAGCAGCCCACTGCCCCCCAGAAACCTATCCGGAAGTCCCTCTCCTTGAGGGGCCACCCGTCTGTGTCTAAAGAAGGAGCCTCCTCAAACCCTATGCACAACGCAGTGCGCTTGAAGGCCTCCACCTTGTCTTCTAGAGACACGCCAGGCCTTGGAGCGGCGGTGGAGAGGAAGGCTGGGAATCGGATGACATTGCCTGCGTTCCCCACTTCGACTCTCTCTGCAGCCGGCGAGGTGAAGGATAGCCCAGCATCCCCGCTACACAAATCCCCGGCATCTACGGCCAGCTTTATCTTTGCAAGGAGCCCCAAGAAACTAGTGATCGAGAGCTCGTCTTCTCCGGAAGCCCAGGCCAACTTGCAGAAGAATCTGGTAGCCGAATTGATGACCGTCTCTGGCCAGCGGTCCGTGGCAGCCCCAGGGCTTCATCACCAGGCCTCTGGGAAGGCTACAGGCGAGAAAGTCCAGAAGGTGCCCCCTCCCATCGCCAAGAAGCCTTTGCTCGGACCGGGCCACTTGCAGCCCCCCAGGAGCCCAAGGTCAACAGGAGCCGAGGAGCTGAGCTCCCCACTGGCGGTGTTTGGGGAGAGGACTAAGAACAGCGGGTCTGGTAGCCAGGCGGTCATGGCGGGGGCTAATGGAGCCGCCCCCTCCACAGTGCCAGGAGCCCCGCTGCAGAGTCCCCCAGCACAAGGTACGGCCGTGGGATGTAGGGGGTGGGATTGGGTCTACCCATCTGGACGGCATCCGGCAGTCCGAAGCCTCCAAACATGGGGGGGGGAGGGAAGTGAATCAAAGTTTGCATCTTCTTCCATTTTTGAGGAAGAGAATACCTTGTTTTAAAGTTGGTAAGCACTTCTTGGAGGTTTCCAAACAAATACACTCCCTCCATGTCTTGTTTTGACAGGAGACATGCTGGAATGGCAGGCACTCTTATATGTTGGTGCTTGGAATAATAATACTGTAAAACTACAGAGAAATACAAAGATAACACCATAACTAAAATGACCCAGCTCTTTGTAACAAGCCAGCATGTTTAGGCAGAAAAAAAACCCCAGAGCTGTGGATCTAAATCCCAAATCTTCTTGTTACTTTGGCCCCACCTGCACTGCCATATAAAACAGTTTGAAACTGTTATATTGTCATTGTAGACTCTTATAATGCAGTTCAATGTATAACATCTGATTACTCTGGCAAAACTACTTGGATAAGAAAGCAATAAAGGGTGGGTTGCAAAGCAAACTAAGAGTAACTTGCTAATGCACTGGAGTTTTGCTAAGCACTTTTATTTTATTTTTTAAAAAACACCCTAGCAATTAGACAAATAAAATAAACAATTATGCTTTCTGGAAGGGGAAATCACATTGTGAATCATACAATCATATAATCCTTAAGTTGGAAGAGACCTCATGGGCCAACCATTCCAACCGCCTGCCAAGAAGCAGGAAAATCACATTCAAAGTACCCCCGGCAGATGGCCAAAGGAGCCTCCACCACACTCTGTGGCAGAAAGTTCCACTGCCGACAGCTCTAGCAGTTAGGAAGTTCTTCCTAATGTTAATGAGCAATTAACAGTAAGAGCACAAAGCTATGGAAAGAGCATTAAAAAAAACATGTATCCACATCTAAACTTTGCTTGGATCTCTCCAACTAAGTTCCAACAGTTTTGGTGAATTTGACTGTGAAGCCCATTTTACAGTTGAGAAACCGAGGTCAAGGGTAGGTCATAGCTGGGCAGAAAATGAACCCAGCTCTTTGCATTTCAGATCCTCTTTGCTGACCCTCCTCTTCTTCTTGCAGACCCACGGCAGGAGATGGCGTGAAAGAGGACCCATAGGTACGAGTGCCCTCCTTGCAGAGGAGCGTAAGACAAACACACAATATCTCAGGGACCTGAGCAGGCCAGGACTTGGGGACAAGGAAGGAAAGAAAACAGAAACAGCCTTAGCCTCTGATGGCCTTGATATTTATGCAAAAATCGTGTTGGTTTCGCTTTTCTCACACCAGAAGACCAAGTAGCACAACGCCTTTCTCCTTGCGGCTGCCTCCAGTTCTTTCTTTCCTGAGCAGCCTTCTCTTCGCTGGATTTGCTAGTGTTTTCTTTTTCCCACCGGAGGCTGTTTGGTGCAGAAGGAAAAGGCTTTCTGAAGTTACAGCAAGGAGGAACGCGACAGCCAACCTCTCGGCAGAAGAGACACGGGCAAAGTTGAATCAGCTTGGTGTGTTTTTCAAAGGCTGAACCCTTGGCTTCTTCTTTTTCTTTCTTCTTCTTTGTGGATTGCATTGTTGGCGGTGAGGATGGGAGACTTGCCTGGCGCTGGAACAAAACAGAAGCACTTTCTCCAAAAACCAAGGCGGGGACGAAACGAGACTGTTTCTTCCCAAATCTGGACAAGGCCTCAATTCTTTCTCTGCTGACAGACATCCTGTGGACCTTTTGCACTTGAATGGAAGGGGGATACTAGAGGACAAAGCTGTGGCATATATATGTATATATATATATCACATGGGCTCCTCTGGGGAAACTGGATGATTTGGGGAGCAAAACTTGGCTCTTTATTTTTCTTACTTTGCAGACCCAGTGAGATTTTCGCAGAGCACAAACTGGGGCCTAGCAGGGGCGGGAAACGGGATCAGGGTGGCAAAAAGATATGGGATTGTTCCTCACCTATTATTTCTCTTATTGTCCTGCCCCATTCATTTCCTCTGTGCCTGGAATGGTCTCTTTGAAAGGCTTCCTTTTTTCTCAGGAGAGCAAGAGGAAACCTTTAGAAGGTGCCTTCCGAAAGGGAGGCATGCCTGGCAATGCAAGGTATGACAGGGTCTAACACGTAAGTCAGCAGGTGCCTTAGAAAATGCGATTGTCTCAGTCTGGCAAAGGGGCAGTTAGAGCACCCTAGAACCTACAATGTGCCCAAACCTGGCTTTTCACTGCCACAGTAAAGTTATAGCACACCTCTGCCCTTTGCCCCAAGAGGCCCCAGGCGTTGAGATCCTTGCCCTGATTTGGGAGAAGAGCTGAAAGACTGGGTGCATTCAGTGCAATTTTTTTAATGCGGATTGCACAAAAAAGAGCTTTGGCCTTTTAAAGATCCCAAATGATAGGCGTCGTGTGGTTGCTGACACCTGAAGTTGCATTTTATTTGGGGATTTTGGGATTTCATGTAGAGTTAAACCGGCTGGTGAAACCAACAGTGATTTGGAAGGAGTGTGCCAGCACTGCTTTGCGGTCCATTTTGGGAGAGGCGGAAATGATACAAAGCGTATATATAATGGTATAGAGCAGAGGTTCTCAACGTGTGGGTCCCCAGATGTTTTGGACTCCCAGAAATCCTAACTAGCTGGGAAACAGAACCACTGGTATAGAGTGTAAATATACTATATGGAAGCATACAAAGTTTATAGTATATACACAATTGGATGTCCCACGTTGATCTTTATGGCATGACCTCTCTCTTGATGGAAGTAGTGGGTTGCTGGTGGCGTTTAGGCCCACTAGAGGCAAAGAGTATTAATGTTGGGAAAAACCATTTCTAACAAGGGTCTCCTGTGCTGGGCCTCCTCACCTGGACTCCTCTTGGGGTCCAGGTGAGTTCTGTTTGTGCTGAAATCTCTGTCAAAAATTACAAGGCCTGGAAGGAACAGGCCAAAGCAAGACAAACCAAACCAAGGCTGGGTTCAGTTAACCAATGAGAGTTGACTCTTGGCAGCTTTGGCTTTAGGTCAACAGAGCATTATAATGTGTTGGTTTTGTGGATGAGAACTTGGGAGTCCCGTCAGCCACATTGTGTTCATCTGTGGGGCTGAGCATTAAAGCTGTCTCTCTGGGGCCACGTCTGCCGTTGCCGACTGTATGGGAGAGGAATGCCATTTTTTCATGTCAGGAGCAACTTGAGAAACTGCAAGTCGCTTCTGGTGTGAGAGAATTGGCCATCTGCAAGGACGTTGGCCAGGGGACACCCAAATGTTTAGATTTTTTTACCATTCTTGTGGCGGCTTCTCATGTCCCCGTATGGGGAGCTAGAGGTGAGAGTGAGCTCAACCTGCTCTCTCTGGATTTGAACCACTGACCTATCGGTCAGCAGTCCTGCTGGCACAAGGGTTTAACCCACTGTGCTACCGGTGGCTCCATTAAATCTCCGCACCTTTTGCTCAGTGAAATCTTTTGCAGAGCAGTTTGATAGGCATCAGGAAGTCAGGAAATACATCCAATCCTTGGTGTCTCTAAAATTAGCATTTGGAAAAGGTCCTGATCTTTTTAGAGATCCATCCTGGTGAAATGGTGGCCCGGTGGCCCCATTTGGTAGAAGCCAGGGCCCTTTGACCCCAAAGCCTCACTTTATACTGCCCCAGCTCTTGCTGCCAGCTTCTTCCCTTTATGTCAGTGATGGTTGGATCTTGCCCTGAGTTAATGGCTCCCAAAGAGCAGCCTTCACACTCCTCCTCTCCGCAGAGTTGCTCTCCTTGAACCAAGAGTGCCTGATGCTACAGATCCCACAAATGAGTCACCTGGCACCCAGGTATGCGTCCAGTTCTGCTTGCCACCCAATGGAGAAAGGCCAGGCCTTCAGTTCCCCATAAGGGGTTCAGAGCACAAGGAAAGGCCACTCCTGGCCCCCCAATTGCCGGGCCAGGCTGTTTTAGGTACCCCACAGCACTTTTGAAAGACAAAAGAAAGGTGGACAGACCAGGAACAGGAGGGGACAGGTGCCGCGCTGAGGCCGGGCCTTTCGGAAAGGGGACCAAACACCTCCCGCTTTTGATTCTCCCATTCCCTCTTTTAAGCCTTGGCTTTCCTTTCTCTAGGAACACTAGATGACCGATTTATATACATTGAAAAAAAATCCTGGGGTCATTTGATTTGATTTCCATGATTGTAAAAAAACAAAAACAAAAAACCAAGAGATAATGAAAACAGAAACCAAGAAAATCTACCTTTAAGAAAGGGAGGAGTGGAAATGAGGGTGAACTCCTTTTTTAAAAAAAGAGAGAAAAAGGTGTCTTTGTAAAGATGAATGATTAAAGCTTGCTTGCTGATTCTTTTACTTCTTTGGTGGTGAGTTGAGTATCTTTGGAGCGGAAAATGAAGCAAATCCGGGCCACAGAGGAGATGAGTGTGTGTGTACATATGTGTGTATGTAAGAGAGTGTGCACTCACACATAAGGCACCCTTTTGGGGTACACATTGCTCCATGTAGTCAAAGGGCAACATGGAAGCAGCCAAGTTATCCTCAATAAGCCCACATGAAATTCACCAACAGAGTGATTCAACTATTCCTTGGGTTTGTTTCCAAAAGCTATCAAAATCATTTGAGCACATTTTATGGGAAATTGGGGGCGGGGGGACCCACATTGAGGATGTACATACTTTTGCTATAAAATGCAGTTTTCCAAACCCTTGAATACATTTCGATAGTTTTGATCTGGGGGACCAGGGTGCAAATCCGCATTTAGCCATGAAGACCCATTTGAATAGCACTGGGCAAATCATACACACTCAGCGTTGCAAGAAGGCAAAAAGACCTTTCACTGCTCTTGGATCCCTTAGTTTCCATGTTAAATTCATGGATTCACATGATACACGCTTGCCAGATGTGTCACCCAACCCACAAAACGCCTGCCACGTTACTACTTTGCAGTCCATTTTGCTTTGAAATGTCATGTTTTTGAACTTGTAAAAGAGTCATGTTACTCGGTTGAAACAGACAAGTAGATGTGTCACCCAACCCACGAAACGCCTGCCACGTTACTGCTTTGCAGTCCATTTTGGGAGAGGTGGAAATGCTACAAAGCGTATATATACTTGTCTGTTTCAACCGAGTAACATGGCTCTTTTACAAGTTCAAAAACATGACATTTCAAAGGTATTTTTAAAAACACACCTAGAGGGAACTTTATCATTTGCCCAAAAAAACTGTAGAAAAGGTACCCGAATAGAACAGCAGAAATCACTGTTGAAAAAGACCCAAAAGCCATGTTGTGACCGTTTTATTTGAGGATGGAAGACACTGGATTTAGAATCTAGTGTTCATGACAGACAGAAATATAACCTTAGCTAATGTGATGCGAGATCCCCTCCTGCATGCTTTGCTAGCCTGGATCTGGTCTTAGTGGAAGTTTTTAGAAGGACGGCGACTTCTAACATGGACACAAGGCTGCAAACAGACCGGAGGGGAGGAAGACTGGGATTGCACCTTCCATGAGGCCTAGATGACACTGTCAATAGTAAGGGACAATGGGAGGTGCAGTTCAGCTACTTTTGCAGGACTTCTTACTTGGGCCTGAAAACATACTGGTGTAGGCACAGTCTCCACCTTGCGCCTTTGAAGTATTTGCAGGGTCCCACTTGCAGCAATGGGCTCGTTCCTCCCTGATATAAACTTGACTTGATTTCAGAGCTAGGTCTTTGAGCAATGGCCTCCTCTGCTTTGGAATGCCCCTTTTGCCCCCCTCCGGAGCCTTGAAGCCAAGTCCTCTCCTGGCATTTTTTCGATGGCAATGATGGCACGTAAGGGATGTTCATTGGGCAAGATGCAGCGTGGAGGAGAGGAACCCCAAACGAGGAGACCTAGCGGATGGTGCCACCTTTCAGGGTTTTGCAGGTGAGTTTCCCAAGCTTGGTCATGAAGGCCTTCCCTTTCCACTGGGCCACAAGTTCCTCGGAAATCAGGAAGTCGGCCTGGAAAGAGAAAGGGCAGAAGAGTCATCAGGCCAAAGAGGCACCTTAGAATCATAGTGTTGCGAGAGACCACATGGGCCATCAAGTCCAACCCCCTGCCATGCAAGAAAAGCACAATCAAAGCTCTCCCAACAGAAGGCCATCCATGTTTTAAAGCCTCCAAAGAAGGAGCCTCCTCTGGACTCTGAGGCAGAGAGTTTCACTGCTGAACAGCTCTCACAGTCAGGAAATTCTTCCTAATGTTCAGGTGGAATCTCCTTTCTTATATATATTGAAAAATTGGCAGGGCAGCAGAAAACAAGCCTGCTCCCTCTTCCTTATGGCATCCTTTCACATATTTATACATGGCTATCATATCTCCTCTCAACTTTATCTTCTGTAGGCTAAACAGACCCAGCTCTTTAAAATGTTCCTCATAGGGTATGGTTTCCAGACCTTTGATCATTTCCGTTGCCCTCCTCTGGACACCTTCCAGTTTGCCAACATCTCTTTTAACCTGTGATGTCCAGAACTGGATGCAGTGTTATTCCAAGTGAGGTCTAACCAAAGCAGAATAGAGCATCACCATGACTTCCCTTGATCTGGACATTATACCCCTTTTGATGCAGCCCAAAATCACATTGGCTTTTTAAACTGCTGCATCACATTGTTGGCTTATGTTCTAAGATCTTTGGCACACAGACAGTTGTTGAGCCTGGCATCACCCATTCTGTATCTTTGCATTTTTTTTTCTGCCTAAGTGTAGTATCTTACATTTGTCCTTGTTGAAATTCATTTTGTTAGTTTTGGCTAACAAAATGGTTAGTTTGACCTCTAATCTATTGAGGACATTTTGAATTTTGATCCTGTCTTCTGGAGTATTAGCTATCCTTCCCAATTTGGTGTCTTTGTTTATTTATTTATTTCCCACATTTGTACCCCACCCTTCTCAACCCAGAGGGGGACTCGGAGCGGCCTCACAACAGGCAGAAATTCAATGCTGACAGCATACAATTACAAGTAACAGTTGCAATTAAAACCAAGAAATTAAAACATAAATTATTAAAACATCAATTAAAATCATGCAGATTCAAATCACAGCCCAAGGTTTATCTATTTGTCAATCACATGAAATCATTGAGTTCCACAGACAAGGGGCCACCACTGAGAAGGCCCTGTCTCGTCCCCACCACCACTGAAAAGGCCCTGTGTCTCGTCCCCACCAGTCGCGCTTGCGAGGGTGGTAAGACCATGAGCAGGGCCTCCCCCGACGATCTTAACCTCCAAGGTGGATTATAAAGGGAGCTATGTTAGGACAGATAAGCTGGGTTGGAACCATTAAGGCTTTATAAGCTAAAGCCAGCACTTTGAATTGTGCTCGGTAGCTGATTGGCAGCCAGTGGAGCTGATGTAACAGGGGAATTATGTGCTCCCTGTACCCCGCTCTCGTAAGCAATCTGGCTGCTGCCTGTTGGACTAAAGACTTCTGAACAGTCTTCAAAGGCAACCCCACATAGAGCGTGTTGCAATAGTCTATTCGGGATGTAACAAGAGTGTGGACCACTGTGGCCAAGTCCGACTTCCTAAGATATTGGTACAACTGGTGCACAAAGTCTTCATTGTGTAAAAGCTCCTCTAGCCACCGCTGAGACCTGGAGTTCTAGGCTCAACAATGAATCTAGGATCACTCCTAGATTCTGCAAACTTGATAAATATGCCCTGTAAACCTTTATCCAAGTCATTAATAAAGATTTTGAACTGAACTGGCCCCAGGAACAATTCTTGCAGCACTTCTCCAGTGGCTTCATATTAGAAAACCATCTCTTTTTTTTGCTGGGATGGGAAACATGCAGACTACTAAAAAATGAATGATCTGCATCTCATTCTTGGAAAGGTGGGATATAAATAATAGTTGAGCGAGACTCCCAGCACTCCTCACTACTGGCTGCAAATGGCTGAGACCTGCTGAGAGCTGTAGCCCAATCCCATCTTGCAGGCAAGATGATTTCTACTTGTGGCTGAAAAAGAATGGATTCACACTCCAGAGAGTGGCTGCCAAGGAGTGTCAGCAAGACTGAGTCAGAGCTATTGCAATAAAGGAAATCCCAGTGTTGTACTCATTTGGGTGAATCTGCCATGGCAGATGGGGAAACTGTGCTTGCAGTCACTCAGCAAAAGAGTCCCCTTTTCCTCCCCTGAATTTTTCTCAAGCAAAATTTCAAAGAGCCTGGAAGGACATTAAAAGTAACACCATGTCACAAAATTTGAAAAATGTTCTGTTCCTGGTTTGAAAGTGTTATTTCCTGTTTCATTGTGTGGTCCTTATTTTAAAAGTAATTGTTATACTCCAGAAACTTTGTTTTTGTGGCTGCCACAATCAATGCTAAATTGGTTGAGACTCAATGAGATTTTCATTGAAAAACTATAGCAAAACGTGCTGTTGCAGGATCTCCCTCCCACAAGATCAGAGGTTTTTGCAGTTTCATAAACTTTCTCCATGTTTTAATTTTATTATTTATTTATTATTTCTGGTATTTCTATCCCGTCTCTTCTCTACCCCCGAAGGGGGACTCAGGACGGCTTACATGGCAGCCATTCGATGCCGTTACAATTCATACAAACAACCATTAAAACAAACCATTAAAACATTAAAATACATATATACAAAAGCAATTACTTAAACAATATTCTGTATATACTCGAGTATAAGCGGACCCGAATATAAGTCGAGGCACCTAATTTTACCACAAAAAACTGGGAAAATTGATTGACTCGAGTATAAGCCAAGGGTGGGAAATGCAGCAGCTATTGGTAAATTTCAAAATAAAAATAGATACAAATAAAATCACATTAATTGAGGCATCAAGAGGTTAAATGTTTTTGAATATTTATGATAAGACTGCCCAACTCTGATTAAATCATTCTGACCTTCTTCAATGTAAATGTGCTTGTGTATCCTTCCAATAAAAATAAATAATTAAAATAATAAAGGTAATAATAATAATAGAGAAATATAATGGAAATGTAATATTAACAATAATAATAAAAAGAGTAAAATAATAAATGCAATAATAACAACATTAAAGTAAAATAATACATGTAATAATAATGCATTTATTATGTATTTATAACAGAGTAAAATAATAAATAACCTTGACTCGAGTATAAGCCGAGGGGGACTTTTTCAGCCTAAAGAAAGGTCTGAAAAACTAGGCTTATACTCGAGCATATACAGTAAAAACATTTGAAAATCGTATCTTAATGTAAATCGCCTTTCCAACCCATTTCCATTAAAGTGCTGATTTATGTCTGTTGACCGAAAGCCTGGTCCCATAGCCACAATTTTACTTTCTTCCTGAAAGCCAGGAGGGATGGGGTTGATTGTATCTTGCTTGGAAGCACGTTCCACAGGTGGGGGGGCCACCACTGAGAAGGCCCTGTCTCTCGTCCCCACCAGCCGCATTTGCAATGTTGGTAGCGAGAGCAGGGCCTCCCCGGATGATCTTAAGTTACGAGGTGGGACGTAGAGGCAGAAGCGTTCGGACAAGTAAGCTGTATAGAGCTTTATAGGTAAAAAGCAGCACTTTGAATTGAGATTGGAAGTGGACAGGCGGCCACACAAAAACTGTGTGACACAGTGTCACACAAAAACTGTGTGACAGCATCATCAAATCAGATCATAGATGGTCCTCCAAGCTTCCTTCCAGCTTTAAGCTGAGTCCCTACATCCCTTTTCCAGGCAGTTACCAGTCCTTGTTGTTTTCTGAGTCCCCAAAAGACATAGAATTGCTGAGGTTTCTTCCCCTTCCTGCTCACCTGCAACTTCTCAAACACCTTCTTCTTGGGTTTCAGCTCCTCGTCAGCTTGACCGCTCTCATAACCTTCCACAAACACTCGCTCCCCGGGGCACGATCCTGACGGTGGATCCAGGGGCTCTATTTGGCAGGGTTCCCCAGTGCTGTGGAGGAGGAAGAGAGACTGAGAAAACATATACAAACTGGTAGCAATAAAGAAGCCAGTGTCTATTTGGTCCTTTTCTCAACTAACAAAAACATATCCAAAATGGGGAAAACTTTCCTGGTCTAACGGCCAAATTCAGTTTTTGACGAAACGCTTGGAGAACAGGGAAAAACGGGGTGCCAGCATATATTAACCGGAACCCCTTTCTCCCTGTCTTCTGAGGGCTTTTGGCCTACTCTGATTCATCTTAGGCCCAGGAGAGGCTTTGGATCCAAGCACAAGTAAGCCATATAGAGTTGGAAGAGACCTAATGGGCCATCCAGTCCAACCCCCTGCCAAGAAGCAGGAATATTGCATTCAAATCACCCCTGACAGATGGCCATCCAGCCTCTGTCTAAAAGCTTCCAAAGAAGGAGCCTCCACCACATATGTTGGTTCATGTAACAAGATGTTGCTTCATGGGACAAAAAACAACCCTTGGCCCCAAACAATGGCAAAATTGGGATGCAACTTAGAGAGCAGTTAGGATTGCTGGGGTGGGGCAACTTCTATTTATTTATTTTTAAATATAAATATTTTTCTACACTGTGTCCTGGGGTTATATACAACTGATGTGCCCTTTCTCCCAATTATTCTATTGAAACATTCTTACTCCCAAAAAGGCACCTGAAATGTTTCAGGGTGAAAAAGAAAAAAAACCCCAACAAACCTATGACATTATGGGGAATGGGGTGTGATAATCCAGGGCACATAATAATAATAATAATAATAATAATAATAATAATAATAATAATGATATGGCACAGCTGGCTGAGTGTCAGCTGCATTAAGATCACTCTGACCAAAAGGTCATGAGTTCAAAGCCAGCCCAGGTTGGAGTGGGTTTCCAACCAATTGTGTAGCCTGTTGTCGACCTTTGCAACTCGAAAGACAGTTGGCATCTGTCAAGTAGGAAAATTAGAGATACCACCTTAAAGTGTGGGGAGGCTAAATTAACTAATTTATGAGGCCATAAAAAAGACTCCAGCAAAAAAGCATGCGGGGAATGCGGAAGTACTTCATCAGTGTCACAGATGGACGATGAAAGCGACAGCTCCCCTGGCGGCCAGAAAAAGTTAAATAGCCTCTGTGTATGTCTGTATATATTGTATGTTAAAATTGGCATTGAATGTTTGCCATATATGTGTACACTGTAATCCGCCCTGAGTCCCCTGCGGGGTGAGAAGGGCGGAATATAAATGCTGTAAATAAATAATAATAAATAACAATGTTAATAATAATAAGCGGCACACTGGGTGCAGTGCCTAAAGACCTTGGCTCATACTTAAAAACAATCAGCTCTGACAAAATTCCCATCTTTCAGCTGCAAAAGGCCACCCTACTTGGATCTGCATGCATTATTCACCAATACATCACACAGTCTTAGACACTTGTGATCTAATACAAAAGCCAGAATAGGGATCTTGTTTGCTGTGTACTAATCTTGTGTATGAAACAAAAAAAAATGTTGATTATGTTTATACTCTGCTTTTTCTCTCCACAAAGAATCAAAGTGGCTTACATTAAAAACTTTTCAATACAAATTTAAAATCGACCAATATACAAACATTAAAATGGAATTAAACGTTAATGGTATTAAAATTCACAAAAAGGTATTCAAAGCTAAAAATCACAGCATCCCCTGACTTGATGTTTAAGATCTTCTTCTTTAAAAACCTGTTTGAATAAAAAGGTTTCAGGCTGCTGCTGGAAGGAAGTATAGCAGGGAGCATCCCTGGGAAGGAGGAGGAGGGAGTTCCAGAGTCGATCGGCAGCCATGGAAAAGAAAGGCCCTGTCCTCTCTCATTCCCACTAAGAATAGAGTTTGCGATGGAGGTGAGACCAAGAGAAGGGCCTCTTCTGAACCACAGGGCCCAGGCAGCTTATACAAGGAGCTGCAGTCAGCCAAATAGCCTGGACCTGAGCCAGGTAGGGCTTTAAAGGCCATAACCAGCCCTTTGAATTGCGCCTGGAAACCAACTGGCAGCCAGTGCAGCTGTTGCTGGAGGGGGGATTGTCCACTCCCTGCAGCCAGCTCCAGTGAGCAACCTGGCTGCAGCTCTTTAGCTCCTGAGCTAGATCCTTGATGGCGCAATGGGTTAAACCCTTGTGCTGGCAGGACTGCTAACTGAAAGCTCGGCGGTTCAAATCCAGGGAGCGGGGTGAGCTCCTGTCTGTCAGATCCAGCTTCTCATGCGGGGGCATGAGAGAAGCCTCCCACAGGATGGTAAAACATACGGGCATCCTCTGGGCAACATCCTTACAGACGGCCAATTCTCTCACACCAGAAGAGACTTGTAGTTGCTCCTGAGCTCACCTCTCCTATGATATTACCCGTATTGACTTGAATCTCACACACCATTGAATCTAATGCACACCTCCATTTTTAAAACCTGAAATAAAAAAAAGTAGTAAAGGTTTCCCCCTGACATTAAGTCCAGTCATGTCTGACTCTGGGGTGTGGTGCTCATCTCCATTTCTAAGCCGAAGAGCCAGCATTGTCCATAGACACCTCCAAGGTCATGTGGCCAGCATGACTGCATGGAGCGCCGTTACCTTCCCACCGGAGTGGTACCTATTGATCTACTCACATTTGCATGTTTTTGAACTGCTAGGTTGGCAGAAGCTAGGGCTGACAGCGGAAGCTCACGCCACTCCATGGAATCGAACCTGCGACCTTTTGGTCAACAAGCTCAGCAGCTCAGTGCTTTAACCCACTGCGCCACTGCGTATTACATTTGCTGCCAAATGTAATACGCAGTGGCAAAAAGTGCACTCTTTTGTCATTTGGTCAAAAAAAGATGTGTATTACTATTGCTGCCTGCTTAGAATGCCTTCATTATAAATAATTGTGTTAGAAGAGCAAAGCTTCCAGCGATGGAAAAAAACAAAGCTTGGGGTGCATTGATGCTGCAAAATGAATCCACTTTAATTGCCTTTGGTTCAATACTATGGAGTCATGGGAGCTGTAGTTCAACAAGGCCTTGAGTCTTCTCTGCCAAAGAATGCTGATGACTCACCAAATGATAAATAGTAATACCGTGATTGCTATAGCATTGAACCATGGCCATTTAATTAGAGATGACATTCCCTCAAAGAGAAAGTCCAGGTGCAGCTCCTTCAGCTCCTTCCCCTTTTGCTTTGGCTTAGTACTAAGATCACCATATGACGTGAATCAAATTTGCACCCCAATTTTGGCAAGGTCACTTAGCCAAAAAAAGGTGAGCATTAGATTCAAGTAAATACGCAAACCCATCTACCAATCCCCAAAGAGTGACCATATCAATTAGCCACCCTCCTGATTCCCCTTCCAGAATCCAAGGCCCCATTTCCCTTGTGTACCTGGCGGCGCAGAGCAGCATGGCTTGACTCTCGATCCCTCTCATCTTTTGGGGCCTCATATTGCAGACCACGACCACCAGCCGGTCCTGCAGCTCTTCTTGTTTCACAAACTGGACCAGGCCGCTCACCACTGTTCGTGGCTCTGGCTCCCCCACGTCGATCTTTTCCACATAGAGCGTGTCGGCATCAGGGTGCTGCGGGGGGGACGGGGGACACAGCAGCATAATGACTGGTAACGCAAATAACAATTCTGTAGTACTGCAGACATGAGCTGTACCAGCTCTGTATAAGCTAAAGTTTGCTAAATGTCCCTTTTGGGGTGAGAATGTTGGAAGTGAAGAAGAATCAGCACTTGTATATGGAGCAATGAAAAACAGAGGGAACCCTGCAGTGCAGGCCTCCTCTCTGTTGCTGAATTCCCTTCTGCAGCAGCTGCTCTTTTGAGGTCAATCACAGAATGGATGAATGCATTTTGGGACTGCATAAGCCGAACCCCCACCATTTCATGCAGGTCTACATTCTCTTGAGTCTCGATTACAGTAAAGCTACTGAACTCGTGACATTGAGCTATGTGTTGACGCATGAAGGAGCTGTCTGAATAGACTTACTCTACCTAGAACTAACCAGCTCTAGTGGGAAGTATCCAAGAGGTTTCTGAACATGCATTCATACATGCATTCATAGATAGATGGACTGGATGAAGGCTAACAGGTTGAAGCTTAATCCAAACAAGACAGAGGTCCTCCTGGCCAGTTGTGGGGCCAACCTGGGTATTGAGTGGCAACCTGTGCTTGACGGGGTTACACTCCCCCTGAGGGCGCAGGTCCGTAGCTTGGGGGTCCTCCTGGACTCAACGCTGTCACTTGATGCTCAGGTGTCGGCGGTGGCCGGGAAGGCCTTTACACAACTTAAACTCGTGCGCCAGCTACGACCATACTTTGTGAAGTCTGACTTGGCCAGCGTGGTCCACGACTTGGTTACATCCAGATTGGACTATTGCTACGTGGGGCTGCCCTTGAAGACAGCCCGGAAGCTCCAACTGGTACAATGGGCAGCAGCCAGGCTCCTTACTGGCGCACACTATAGGGAGCATACAACACCCCTTTTCAAACAGATTCACTGGCTGCCGATAAGTTGCCAAGCCAAATTCAAGGTGCAGATTATGACCTATAAAGTTCTAAACAGTTCGGGCCTCGCCTATCTTTGCAATTGCATCTCCCTCTATGAACCGGTGTGAACTTTACGATCTTCTGGGGAGGCCCTCCTTTTGCTCCCACCACAGTCGGAAGCACGGTTGGTGGGGACAAGAGAGAAGGCCTTCACGGTGGTGGCCCCCCACCTCTGGAACGCCCTTTCTGGAGAAATAAGACAGGCCCCATCCCTCTCCTCCTTTCGTAAGAGCCTGAACTCCTGGTGGTTTAAACAAACCTTTGAGAACGATTAGTTCTAGCTCTGCCCCAGATACTGTTGAAATTGGCCATATCTTTTTCTACCAATTACCCAGGTCACTTCCTCCTATTAGGCCCTGGAAATGTACAGCCATAGACTCTACCTAATTTCCTGGGCCCTCTAAAATCGCACTAGCCCAGCCCGGCCTTTTAAACTGCCTTGAACAGGCAGGATTATTTTAAATATATGTGCTATTGTGGTTTTTAATGCTTATATTGTCTTGTTAATTTTATGTTTATGCTGTTTTTTTTGTATGTATTGATTATGTTACTTTGAAACAGCTCTGAGTCTCCTTGGGGAGATAGAGCGGTATATAAAGTTTTGCTGTTGTTTGTTGTAGTCCATAACTATTCCCTAATCCTCACCACTCACCACTTGAATCCCTGGCTTTGCCAAAAAAGGCGCCCATGCATTATTCCCCTCTGTACAAAGATGCAAAAAACAGGCATACTGGCACAATGTCGGTGTTCAACGTCAGTTTGGAGTAACGCCGCCACTGTGTAAATAAGTACGGATATAACACCATGCAAGTAGAATGCTGGATCTTGAGCCTACCTTCTCCACGCTAAGCACCTTCCCAATTCGGAAGTCCACCCGGGACGGCACCACTTCTTCAGGATCTGAATTCTTCGGAGGGTTCTTTGCAGCCGGCTCTGTGTTTGGACAAGAGATGGGAAAGGTGGTTATGGAAAGCCAGCTCTCTTTTTGAGAAATAGCAACAACATTGGCGGTGGGGAGGAGGGGCAGAGAGAGTCCTGAAATAGCTTTCCGGAGATCAATGCCACCGCAGAACAGAGCTAGGATTGCCTCTGAAAGGGAATACCCTGCCCCTCCACCCCAAAGGAATGAGTGGAACAGACAACATTGGGAAAAGAGAGGGAACAAAGATGGAGGTGTGTTAAATGAAAGCAATAGGGTCAGGATAGAAAAAAAAGTAAGGAATCTAAGTTTGAATGGTGGGCCTCACTCTGGGGCTACTGTCAATGGAGGCCTTGGGGAGTGATGGGTCTCATTCTGGGTCTCCTGTCGCTGCAGGTCTTGGAGAGAGATGGGCCTCACTCTGGGGCTACTGTCAATGGAGGCCTTGGAGAGAGATGGGCCTCACTCTGGGGCTACTGTCGCTGCAGGTCTTGGAGAGCAATGGGCCTCACTCTGGGGCTAGTGTCGCTGCAGGTCTTGGAGAGAGATGGGCCTCACTCTGGGGCTACTGTCACTGCAGGTCTTGGAGAGTGATGGGCCTCAATCTGGGGCTAGTGTCGCTGCACGTCTTGGAGAGCAATGGGCCTCACTCTGGGGCTACTGTTGCTGCAGGTCTTGGAGAGTGATGGGCCTCAATCTGGGGTTATTGTCGCTGCAGGTCTTGTGGAGCGATGGGCCTCACCCTGGGGCTCATGTCGCTGCAGGCCTTGGAGAGCGATGGGCCTCACTCTGGGGCTCCTGTCGCTGCAGGCCTTGGAGAGCGATGGGCCTCACTCTGGGGCTCCTGTCGCTGCAGGCCTTGGAGAGCGATGGGCCTCACTCTGGGGCTCCTGTCGCTGCAGGCCTTGGAGAGCGATGGGCCTCACTCTGGGGCTCCTGTCGCTGCAGGCCTTGGAGAGCGATGGGCCTCACTCTGGGGCTCCTGTCGCTGCAGGCCTTGGAGAGCGATGGGCCTCACTCTGGGGCTCCTGTCGCTGCAGGCCTTGGAGAGCGATGGGCCTCACTCTGGGGCTCCTGTCGCTGCAGGCCTTGGAGAGCGATGGGCCTCACTCTGGGGCTCCTGTCGCTGCAGGCCTTGGAGAGCGATGGGCCTCACTCTGGGGCTCCTGTCGCTGCAGGCCTTGGAGAGCGATGGGCCTCACTCTGGGGCTCCTGTCGCTGCAGACCTTGGAGAGCGATGGGCCTCATTCTGGGGCTCCTGTCGCTGCAGGCCTTGGAGAGCGATGGGCCTCACTCTGGGGCTCCTGTCGCTGCAGGCCTTGGAGAGCGATGGGCCTCACTCTGGGGCTCCTGTCGCTGCAGGCCTTGGAGAGCGATGGGCCTCATTCTGGGGCTCCTGTCGCTGCAGGCCTTGGAGAGCGATGGGCCTCACTCTGGGGCTCCTGTCGCTGCAGGCCTTGGAGAGCGATGGGCCTCACTCTGGGGCTCCTGTCGCTGCAGGCCTTGGAGAGCGATGGGCCTCACTCTGGGGCTCCTGTCGCTGCAGACCTTGGAGAGCGATGGGCCTCATTCTGGGGCTCCTGTCGCTGCAGGCCTTGGAGAGCGATGGGCCTCACTCTGGGGCTCCTGTCGCTGCAGGCCTTGGAGAGCGATGGGCCTCACTCTGGGGCTACAGTCAATGCAGGTCTTGGGGAATGATGGGCCTCACTTTGGGGCTACTGTCACTGCAGGCCTTGGAGAGTGATGGGCCTCACTCTGGGGCTACTGTCACTAAAGGTCTTGCAGAGCGATGGGCCTCACTCTGGGCTACTGTCGCTGCAGGTCTTGGGGAGCGATGGGCCTCACTCTGGGGCTACAGTCAATGCAGGCCTTGGAGAGTGAAGGGGTGAGCACAAGGGAGGACCTAATCCAATTGAAGGTCCTCTTTCTCCATTACAGGAAAACTATGGAGGGATGTATAGTTGCTGGGTTTGCCAAAATCTATTAGCCAGAGTCCTACTGGGGCCCCACACTGGTGCAGTTACAGTGGGGATGGTGGCAGACAGGAGAGGAAAGGCTGTAGGCACCACAAGGGCCATGCCTCTTGACTGCTGTGTAAACTCAGAAAAAGTGTAACGTATGATGTAGGACACCCAAAACATTCCAGCCATACTTTTCTTCCAACTAGGAAAGCCAGACTCAGACAATGGTGAACCAGACTCAAATCTAACATGTGGATTTGTTCCAAAAGAAAGGAATTCAGAAAGAAGAGTTGGGAAAGAGACAGTGCACCAGGGTCAAAGGATGGGGAAACACCTGGAACCAAGATATATTTGAGGGATAGAGATGCAGGAAACAATAGCTAGAAGGCCCACAGTAGCCATCTACTGTCAAGGGATACTTGTGGCTCAGAAGGAGGTGGGACACGGCCACTGAAGCACATCAGCTCTTCTAGGCACCGGTGGAAAGCCCTTGATGGGGAATGTGTTTCAACCTGCTTGGCTCTATTGGCCAACAGGGCAAAAGGAAGAGGAGATGGGGGCATGGGTGCCTCATGGAGAGCAGAAGACACATCTGCTAGTGCCCTTCCCCACTTACTTGCTTTGGATGGATCGGGATATGCACAACTCGTGAGTTTCTTCATCTCGGGAGTGTTGAACTTCTGTCTGATGGGTTCCAGGAGCTTGTTGAGGGACACCTCCACTGAGTTCTTGAGGTCCCCAGGATGGACAGTCTGCCGGCAGAAAGGAGGATGGAGAGCCAAATGGTCATTAGGACTACTGAGCTGATTTGGGGAAATATGCAATAGGATTCTAATTCATTATCATATGTGATATTGCGTCACTATGAGGACTCAGTGGCTCAATTTGCCTGGACTCCCAACGGTTACAGGCTGCCGAATCAAAACAAAGAAAAGCAAATTTTGAAAGCGGGAACTATCTTTCTCCCGCATTAGTTATGTATAGCAAGCTTAAAAGCACTTCAGGAAAATTTGCAGCCCCAATGCGTTCTTGGCCTTTGTATCATTTTTTCTGCCTCAAGACAGATAAGTGAATGCAAAAAAATATTCGTACAAGTTAATTCTTTTCTGCTACTGGACATTGTCTTTCACGCTTCTCAGCATCTTACCTGGTCAGCAAACTCCTTCTCTAGGTCTCCATAATCTGTGTAGGTCTTATTTCCTCCCCATTTCTCATCTCGAAGGATCACAAACTCTGTGAGGAGACAGAAAAGTCACAGAATCACATGAACAAGAACTGGGTGCCTATCCAAGCAATAAGAAAGGTGGCCCACAGGCTCCTCTGAATTCTCCACTTGACAGCAAACCAATTTCTGATCGACTCCTGTCCCCACACTATAGATCTGGCCTGCCTTTTGGCTGCCTAAAAGCCAGAACTGTGCACTATTCAGACCACTGAAGGTTGCTAGATGTTCGCTATGTAATGTATTCTGTGCTTGTTTGATATTGTTTGAAATGTTTCTATGAATTTTGTTGTTAGATTTTAACTATGTTGAATCTCGAGCTTGTCCTCATGCAAGCTGCCCTAAATCCCTTCGGGGAGAAGGAGGCGGGGTACAAAAATAAAATTATTATTATTTTACTGACACAAAAACACTGTATGAGATAGCAAATGAGATATATATACTGGATTTCGTATCACAAAATCACAAGGTGAAAATAATAATAATAATAATAATAATAATAATAATAATAATTCCGAATTCAGACTGATGGAGTTTTGGAGCACAATACTCCTGATCTCAGGATCATGTTAAAAAACAAAGTATGGATCGTCGATGTTGCAATCCCAGGTGACAGCAGGATTGAAGAGAAACAACTGGAAAAGCTGACAAGATGTGAGGATTTAAAGATCGAACTGCAAAGACTCTGGCACAAGCCAGTCAAGGTGGTCCCAGTGGTGATCAGCACATTGGGTACAGTGCCTAAAGACCTTGGCCTGCACTAAAGCACAATCGGCACTGACAAAATTACCATCTGCCAGCTGCAGAAGGCCACCTTATTGGGATCTTCACGCATTATTATCTGATACATCACACAGTCCTAGACACTTGGGAAGTGTCCGACGTGTGATCCAATACAACAGCCAGCAGAGTGATCTTGTCTGCTGTGGACTCATCTTGTTGTGTTTCAAATGATAATAATAATAATAATAATTAGAAGCCATTACCTGATCTGAGTGGGAACAGGACATGCTTGATGAAGGACAAGACCCCATTGTTCTCCACGTTTCCTGGTTCACAGAAGGCTTTCTTAAGCTTCTTCTTTACGTCCTCCTTGCGATCCAGGAGGTCAATCTTGGACTCCTAAAAAAAGGGATGGGCAGTGATTCAGAAGAAGGCCCTGGTATTCATTTTCATTGTCTAATGGAGTCAGAATGCTTGAATGGCAGAAGGCATGTGATCTTTTCTTGGAGTGAAGTGTCAAGAACTACCCTGGTAACAAGCAACCAAATAGTAGGAGGTAGCCAGCATAAAAATATATAAAGGAATCTTTAGAGTCCATGAAAACCTACACTAGAAACTTCTTCTTTCAGCCTCAAATATCGTACAGCATTCCTTGTTATCCAGTTTGCTCACTGGAGGCATCTTAAGGGGAGAAACCTCTCTAAATTTAAGTTTCCCTCCCTCCAGGATACAGCTCTTTTGGTGTGTGTCAAGTTTGGAAGCTTACCTCCTCTGAGGAACTCATCTTGCTACCGGTCAGCCCTGGCACCATGGGATTCATGAGATGGATGCGCTTGGCGTAACCCAAAGAGGGAAGGTACTAGAGAGAAAGACACAGACACAAGAAAGGGAATCAACCAATTAATCAATATGCCACCTTTCTCCCTGCACAGGGTCAAGACAATAAGAGCTTAAAACGCTCTTATAACAATGAAACAATGTGAGGCTCTACTGAAATAAATGGTGAGAGATTAGAGTGTCCTTCCTTATGCTGCCCATATTTAAACAGTGGAATTCCCCACCACAAGATGTAGCAATAAGGACAGATTTAATGGGGTTAGAAATTCAGATGCCAACAAAGATGATTGATCACTATTTCCCAAGTCAGAGACAGTATGCTAAGGGATGGGAAGGTGCTATTGCCTTCTCAAGGGGGATTCACTCTTGTTTTAGTCCAAACACTAAAGGAGCTATCAAATGTGCTCTGAATCTGTTTGGGCCATAGGGTTCAGTCCCTGGGAGTTCTCACTGAAAATCTGGACTAGATTCCTGAGTACTTTCACACAAATGTTGCCAAATGCTGCTAGTAGAAACAGAACATCAGCTGAGAGAGGCATTGGATCTGTTCCAATGGCTCCAGAACAAGAAAATCCCAGTCCCAGTGTCATGAATACTTTTTAAACAAAGGTTCTTTTTATTGCAATTTCAGTGTGAAAGGGTATATCAGAACTTTTACAGAACATTAGATATACAGATTCTATGTAACTACACTGGATTCCCAAACAACTTACAGTTACATTGGCTAACAAACAAACAAAGGGGGATTACATTTTACTCAGCTTTCACATTCACATAAACATACATTCAGTCATCCTCATTCATACATCACTATTTCTCCATTCTTCCTACATGAACGTCTTAGGCGAGTCTGCTTCCTTGCAAATCTGCCAATGCACAGTTCCAAAACATCCATAATGCCAAGACTTCTAAAATGCATCCTTTCCCGAAGCACAGTGGCAAGGACCAGATCTCTGTTTTCCATACAACAGAACCTGATTTCTGCACAAAATCCAAGACTCCAAAATTGCACTCCTTCCTCTCTTCCCTTGAGAAAGGGAGGCAAAATGAAGACTGCATTCCATTGATACTGATACTCCAAGGTATACTACCCTTCTTCCCAATGGAGCAGAGCATAGCGGGTGAACAGTATCTTTGTCACACTTTTTGGATTGTAATAGGGTCTCGTATATAGAAATATTTCTTCTGATGTTGTAAATAATTGTCCTGTTTGAAATTGTCTTGAGTTTGACTTGAAAGAGCATTGTCTTTGACGAATGTAAACAGAGATCATTTCCTTTAGAGTTAATCTGGTTTCTGGTCAGCAAACGTTGACAGATGTAAGCAGATGCAAAAATTTCTCTTATCACTGTCACAGTTCTTATCACAGTTTATTATGGCCGGTCAACCATTTCAGTTCTTATTAGCAACTTTTAATTACAGTTCAGCAAGCAGGTAGTTGGTCAAATTAGCTCTCGTTCATTCATTCCTTTCATGCAATTCCATTCATACCCATATTTTCATGACACCAGCAGGATGTGCCCTCTTTTCAGATGGAGATAAGAGGTTGCTGGCTGGCATTTTCCAACTCAGGGACCAAAGTGCCTTGGATTAAGTCAAGGCATCTAACTCCCGTCCCAGCCTTGAAAAGCAATCCCACAATGGTCTAAAGGTCAGCCCTGTCTCACAGCTCACCTTTTCGGCAAAAGTGAAAATCTTTCTCTGATCTACTCCTCCAAACTGGGCATCGACTTTCAGATACTCCTCATCTAGGGCCTGTAGAAAAAAAATAGATGGCTGTGAAAGGAATGTCTATGATATTCTCTTGACCCGGGAAAACTTGGCAAATGCAGATAGGTACCTGAAGTCCTGGGTAGAGGAGGCCACTGAGCAAGGGGTGCTCCACCTGCTTAACCACTTCGGCTCCCGCTTTCTTGGCGTCATGCTGGGTGACGACGGAGGAGAGCCGGTACACGTCCAGTGTGTATTCCCTGAGTGGGATGAAAACCCAAGTTGTTATGGGGGGGGATTCCTCTTTCCCTATGAGGCAAAGGTCTAATGGGCTGTTCAAGGTTGAGCAGGGAGAGGCTGAGGCCCTACATCTGCTCCTAAATCCACCATCCCCAGCCAACATGGTTGCTCACCAAGCTGGATGTGGAGATAACTTGGGGAGTTGTTGACCAAAAATGTTACTTTGCCAAGCTCTGGTTCTACTGCATGTCTTGACCATGCCATTCTCGATATTGGAGGATATGCAACAAGATTTCTTGATTAACAATTTTTAATTTTTATTGTATGCAAGTGACAAGTAGAAACACAAATTACAACTAGCAAAAACTTGCAAAACAGATACATTACAACATCCTAACAAATCAAGGTGATTAAGTGCAACAAATGCTAATCAAGGTGATTAAGTGCAACATTCACACTTGCCTCCAACAAACAAGAGTTCTTTCTTCCATCCTGGGCCTTCCACAAATATATAAATGTCCCTTGCTTAGTTTCCAATATGCCTTACAACCTCTGAGGATGCCTTCCATAGAGGTGGGTGAAACTCAGAAGAGAATGCTTCTGGAACATGGCCATACAGCCTGGAAAACTTACAGCAGCTCATCCTAACAAATCCTTTCCCTCCTTCCTCTCACCCGTGAACTCACCAACCATGACTTCCGTCACTACTCCCTGTGAATCGTATACCTAATAAAGCCTACTCTTTCAACTATTTTGGTAGATTCCCCTTGCGGCTACTTTAAATGCTACATTTGTCTTTTTCCAGATATTCAAATTCCAGCCTCCTTTTTTTTTTTTTGCAAACTCTTCATTATTTCCTCCCCAAATACCATTAAATAGCTTGGCCATTTGAATATAGTCTAATCAAGTTTCTCTACAATTCTTTTTAGATCTTTTTCACTTTTCCAAGCGACAAAAATTCTTTAGATGACCCCAGAAAGCAGCATGGTGGTCCTGAAGAGGATATTCGTTCCATTCTCTGCACCATACAGAAGCGTAGTCCTTGTAGGAAACTGTCACCAACTTCCCTTTGCAAATCAGTTGTCAAAACTAGACTAAACATCTGGAGGATTAAGAGTATCTTCTCGGCATCAACAGAAATGCCAACTGAAGATTGAAGGCTCTATATGCCCTCAGAAGTTCAGAGCACTCACTTCTGAGTGGACTTACTTGCTGAGCTGGTAGTTCGTTCCCCGGATGAAGGTGAGCTTCTCTAGAGGGACCCCGATGCTCTCCAGCATGGCCTTGATCACGTTCTCGTAATACTGGGTGCGCAGCTCCAGCAGCTCCCAGGGGGCCTTCATGTTGTCCAGGTAAGCATGGAGGTCAGCAAATAGGATCGTCACCTGACAGCGAGGAAAAATACACTTAGACCAAAGCGATTAAAATACTGCCTGCCAAAGATGGTTTTGTGGTTTCCTAGTCTCTAAAGCAGCAAAAAAACAAACAAGCAAACAAACAAAACAAAGAAAAAACAAACAAAAAAAACCTCAAAACACAAAATCATTCCATGTTCCAAACAATATACTTTCAAATATTTGCAGATTTCTGCTCCCTGGGGGAAAAAAAAGAGCCAAAGGGGACAGGATCAGGTGGATTATGCTGTCTCACCTCACAGCCAGCCTTGAGGAAATCTGCTATTTTGGACATGGGCACAAAGTAGGCAATGTGAGGCTTGCCTGTTGTGGCCGTCCCCCAGTAGATCTTCAGCTCACGCTCCTTCAAGATTGCCTTCAATTTATCCTCACCAAGAACTTCCTAGAAGTAAAAAAAAAAAAAAGCACAATATCACTGTCAAAAAATATTCAGAAACTCAAAGAAGTCAAAGATGAAAGCTTGGAAGTTTGTGTGTTGGAGTGCAGCCTATCAGAGGGGGGAGGGGTTGGTTGGTTGGAATTAGCCCCTCTCCTCCAAAATAGTTATCCACACTTGTGTTAGAAGTACCTGTAAATTCCGGGTGATCAGGTGGTACTTCTCTTCTGCTGTCAGTTCGTGCCCCATGATGCCAAAAGCTGCTCGTTTCAAGCCCTGAAACTAAACAAAACACACACAATTCAGGGGAAACCAAGTGAAAGCACAGCCATGCCAAGAACGGGAAAAGAGGCAGCTCTCTCTTCCTTCTTCAAAGGATAATCACATCCTACTGAATTTTCCATTTTCCAAAGATAGTGGCTGAGGCAATAAGACAAGATGGGGACAGCAAAAAAGGTGAAGGGTTGCAAATCCATTTTCAGATGCTTGCTACTTTGCTTAAGTGGGTGGCAAGTCCGAACAATTCGAGATATTGGCAATGAGGAGCAAGGGATCACTTCCTCTACATCCAAATTTGGCACACTATTAAAACATGGGCATTTCTCACTTTATCTGCCCAGTTATTATCGTCTAGATTTTCTGTTCTGGAAATATTCCCTCTGCTGTCTTTCAAGAGACAAAACCACACTGCTCCAAAAGAACCAAAGCTCTAGGATACTATGTGGTTCTGTCTTAAGAGGACCCTTCCAGACAGGCCCGATATCCCAGGATCGGATCCAAGGTTTTCCTATTTAAACTGGATTATATGAGTCCACACTGCTAGATAATTTGGGATAAACAGAAAATCTGGGATCAGATCCTGGGATATAGGGCCTGTCTGGAAGGGCCTTGAGGTGAGGAGCCAGGCAACAGATTGGCACATGAAATGGATTGGAGGAAGTTAAGTGGTTCAATGTGGTCCCGCCATTGGCAAAAGGAATTCAGAAAGAAGAGTTGGGAAAGAGACAGTGGGCAAGGGTGAAAGGATGGGAAACGTCTGGAACCAAAATATATTTGAGAGGTGAAGATGCGAGGAAGCAATAGCTAGAAGGCCTACAGTAGCCATCTCACTATCAGTAGGGCTGGCACAAGCTGTTCCTGAACATGGCACCTATTTATTTATTTACTTTATTTGTATCCCACCTTTCTCCTGACATAGGGACTCAAGCAGCTAACAGTGCACATGATATAATACAATACAAATCAAAAGCAAAGCAAAGCTATGTAAATATTAACTTTTTTTAAAAAAAATGCATCATGAATTAGAATTAAAACACGGAATCTCTGTTTATACCTAAAGTAATGGATTTGAGTTACAAGAAAGTGGGATTTCTACCGAGTCTTAGGCCCCTTCTGCACTGCCCTATATCCCAGGATCGGATCCAAGGTTTTCCAATTTAAACTGGATTATATGAGTCCACACTACTAGATAATTTGGGATAAAGAGATAATCTGGGATTGGCTCCTGGGATGTAGGGGCAATGTGGAAGGGGCCTTAGAAGGAAGCTCCACATAGTAAGAGCAGATTGAAAGTGAAACAGATTAACATGGAAGGTAATGGTTAACTCGCGCTGAAAAGCTTTAAATAAGAGTTTGGATGGCCACTTATCCAGGATATTTTAGGCCCTATCAAAACTGTCATATAAAATCCAGATTATCTGCTTTGAACTGGATTATATGGCAGTGTATACTAATAAGATAAAGGTATTCCCCTGATATTAAGTCCAGTCATGTCCAACTATGGGGGTTGGTGCTCATCTCCATTTCTAAGCCGAAGTGCAAACGTTGTCCACAGACACCCCCAGGGTCACGTGGCCAGCATGACTGCATGGAGTGTCGTTCACTTCCTGCTGGAGCGCTACCTATTGATCTACTTACATTTGCATGTTTTTGAACTGCTAGGTTGGCAGAAAGTGCGGCTAACAGCAGTAGCTCATGCCGCTCCTCAGATTTGAACCTGTGACCTTTCGGGTAGCAAGTTCAGCAGCTCAGCGGTTTAACCCACTGCACCACTGGGGGCCCCATGTATATTAAATAAGCCAGTTTAAAGCAGATAATCTGAATTTTATGTGGCTGTGTATATGGGGCCTTAGGGCCCTTCCAGACAGCCCTATACCCCAGAATATCATGGCAGGAAATCTCACAATATCTGCTTTGAACTGGGTTATCTGAATCCTCACTCAGATGATGTGGGATTTCCTACCTTGAAAATGTGGGATTTCCTACCTAGGCCCTCAGGTATACAATTCTGAATTGACAAGTGAATGGCATCAATGACCTTTGGGGTTTTTTTTTATCTCTACAATTCTACTGGATTGTGAAATTGGAAAGAGATTCCAACACTCTGCCAGTGCAGCAATATATGTCTCCATCATCGTTGACTCACAGGACCCTTCCACACAGCCCTATATTCCAGAATATCAAGGCAGAAAATCCCACATTATCTGAATGTGGGCTCTGGACCCTTCCACACAGCTCTATATCCCAGAATATCAAGGTGGAAAATCTCACATTATCTGAGTGTGGACTCAGATAACCCAGTCCAAAGCAGATATTCTGGGCTATAGGGCTGTGTGGAAGGGTCCACAGGCATGGAAACTCTGCTTACATACCTCCAAGGAAGGAAAGCCTACTGCCTTCTTTGGTAGCCTTTTCTGTTGTGATGCTATGGGTGAGATGGATGAATAGGTTCAGAGAGGAGGCCCCAGTGGAGTTGTTCAGCGGAAAAAGAACAGAATCGAAACAGAAAGAAGAGGCTGGCTGCCACTCCCACCCTCAGCCCACCTGGGTCTGTGCCAAATAGGATTTAGTCTTTGCTGACGTCTGTCAGACCGGGATCTGAGAGACAACACCTTAAATCACATTTCACCCTCTTAAGTTTCCTTTGCAAGGAAAAAAAAGTAACCTAACAGATGGTGTGCACTGTTTCTGGTTGCGTACTTTGGAGTCTGCATCCTGTCCCGAGATACTTATATATGAGGACAGAAACACAAAATTTAACAGATTAAAAAGAAAATAGGAGGAAAGGACCAGTTGCCCTGCTTTTATCCTGGTTTAGGAAATAATTATAGGTTGAGGATCTTTTATGCAAGAGGTTGATGTTTCTCAGGTTTGGAAATACTTGTAATTGCACACGCAGGCAGTTCCCAAGTTACAAATATCTGACTTACAAATGACTCATAATTACAAATGAGAGGTTTTTTTTCGTGTCAGGAGCAACTTGAGAAACTGCAAGTTGCTTCTGTTGTGAGAGAATTGGTCGTCTGCAAGGATATTGCCCAGGGAATGCCCAGATGTTTTACCATCCTGTGGGAGGCTTCTCTCATGTCCCTGCACGGGAAGCTGGAGCTGACAGATGGGAGCTCATCCTGCTCCCCGGATTCAAACCACCAACTTTTGGTCAGCAGTTTAACCCATGTGCCACCGGGGCCTCCCACAAATGGGGCCGGGGGGGGGGGGGGATGAGACAACAGGAAATTAGAGAAATCTATTCCTAGGAAAAGAAATTCATTTCTGAAAGAGTTTTCATGGGGAAAAGGTGTCTCCATTAAAGCTTTATCACCAATCCTTGTTTTCACAACAAGACAATTTTTCCAAAATCCAATGATCACAAACCTCAACCCTCCTTCCAGACTGGTTGGGACCACAAATCCCATTCTCCCTAACCAGCATGGCCCTTGGGAGGGAAATACACACTCAGGAGACCCTGCTGGGAGAACCTCAGCCCATCTTCCAGATGGGGAAGGACTACAACTCCTATAATTCCCCAGACAGAAGAGCACTTGGGAGGGGAGACTGAAGATGGGTGACATCAAAGACCACCTGCAAAACAGAAGCCATTTCCATTTCTAGGAACCTAAATCGATTTGCCCCAAAGAAATGGGAAATTATTGTTTCCATTTGATGTTTTGTCTTATGTCTGTTATAACTGGCAGTGCTTTTTATTTAATTGTAGTTTGCTAAGTTATAATTCATATTTATATGTTGGGTTGTATAAATTTTGTTAGTATGGATGTATTGTTGTTGTATTCGGACATTGAACGCTTGCCTTTTATGTTTGGAATCTGCCCTGAGTCCCTTTGGGGAGATAGAGCGGAATATAAATAATGTTTTATTATTATATTATTATTAACCTGCTGGATACATCCAGAAGGAGCAGGACTACAACTCGGGAGCGAATTACAGCGAGCAGTCAACCCCCCTGTTTAAGGAGCTCCATTGGCTGCCATTTGTTTTCTGGTACCAATTCAAGGTGCAGGTCATCACCTATAAAGCCCTAAACGGTTTGGGACCTGCCTACCTTCGTGACCGCATCTCCTCCCACAAAACTGCCCGATCCCTTTGTTCTTCGGGGGAGGCCCTCCTTTCGCACCCTCCATTATCACACACCAGACTTATGGAAACAAGGGAGAGAGCTTTCTCCTCCGTGGCCCCTCGTCTCTGGAACGCATTGCCCAGAGAGATTAGGCAAGCCCCTACCTTAGAAGCTTTCAAGAAGAACCTCAAAACGTGGCTTTTCCGTTGCGCTTTTGGAGAGTTATCTTACATCTCCCTTGTTGTGTGTGGGAAGTTTGGGTCAATTCTGTTGTTGCTGGAGTTCAGAATGCTCTTTGATTGTAGGTGAACTATAAATCCCAGTAACTACAACTCCCAAATGTCAAGGTCTATTTTCCCCAAACTCCATCTATGTTCATATTTGGGCAAATGGAATATTTGTGCCAAGTTTGGTTCAGATCCATCATTGTTTGAGTCAACAGTGCTCTCTGGATGTAGGTGAACTACAAGTCCCAAACTTAAGATCAATGCCCACCAAACCTTTCAAATATTTTCTGTTGGTCATGGGAGTCCTTTGTGCCACGTTTGGTTCAATGCCATAATTGGTGGAGTTCAGAATGCTCTTTGATTGTAGGTGAACTATAAATCCCAGCAACTACAACTCCCAAATGACAAAATCAAAACTTTTGAGTGAAGGTCATACATTGGGTTGTTAGGTCTATGCTGTCCAAATTTGGTGTCAATTGGCCCACTGGTTTTTGAGTTCTGTTAATCCCACAAATGAACATTACATTTTTATTTATATACTAGCCGTCCCCTGCCATGCATTGCTGTGGCCCACATGGGGGTTCTGTGTGGGAGGTTTGGTCCAACTCTATCGTTGGTGGGGTTCAGAATGCTCTGTGATTGTAGGTGAACTATAAATCCCAGCAACTACATCTCCCAAATGTCAAGATTCTATTTTTCGCAAATTCCACCAGTGTTCACATTTGGGTATACTGAGTATTCTTATAAAGTTTGGTCCAGATCCATCATTGTTTGAGTCCACGGTGATCTCTGGATGCAGGTGAACTACAACTCCAAAACCAAAGGACACTGCCCACCAAACCCTTCCAGGATTTTCTGTTGGTCATGGGAGAACTGTGTGCCAAGTTTGGTTCAATTCCATCGTTGGTGGGGTTCAGAATGCTGTTTGATTGGAGGTGAACTATAAATCCCAGCAACTACAACTCCCAAATGACAACATCATTTTTTTTGAGTGAAGGACATACATTGGGTTGTTAGATGTCTTGTGCCCATATTTGGTGTCAATTAGTCTAGTGGATTTTTAGTTCTGTCAATCCCACAAACGAACATGACATTTTTATTTCTATAGACTAGCCGTCCCCTGCCACACGTTGCTGTGGCCCAGTCTGTGTATATGTGTATATATGTGTGTTTGCATGTGTGTGCGTGTGTGTGCGTGTGTGTGTGTGTGTGTGTATATATATATATATATATATATATATATATATGGGGTGTGCACATGTATTTCTTATTTCTTGGCTTTTAAAGTCTTTTCTGCTGTGTTGTTAAGGGTTTTATGAGTGATGGTCACTTGTTGGCCTGAGAGATGTCTTGTGTCCAAATTTGGTGTCAATTCATCCAGTGGTTTTTGAGTTATGCTAATCCCACAAATGGCCATTACATTTTTATTTATATACTTGCTGTGCCCAGTCTGTGTATATGTGTTTTGTGCATGTGTTGTAATGTATTTTTTATTTTTTGGCCTTTGAAGTCTCTTCCACTGTGTTTTTCAGTGTTTTTATGAGTGATGGTCACTTGTTGGCCTGATAGGTGTATTGTGTCCAAATTTGGGGTTAATTCGTCCAGTGGTTTTTGAGTTCTGTTAATCCCACAAACGAACATTACATTTTTATTTATATAGATTATTATTGGGTTGTTGTAGGTTTTTTCGGGCTATATGGCCATGTTCTAGAGGCATTTCTCCTGACGTTTCGCCTGCATCTATGGCAAGCATCCTCAGAGGTAGTGTTGGAACTAAGAAAAAGGGTTTATATATCTGTGGAATGACCAGGGTGGAGACGATTAGAGCTGTAATAATAATAATAATAATCTATGTATTGTCGAAGGCTTTCATGACCGGAATCACTGGGTTGTTGTAGGTTTTTTTGGGCTATATGGCCATGGTCTAGAGGCATTCTCTCCTGACGTTTCTCCTGCATCTATGGCAAGCATCCTCAGAGGTAGTGAGGTCTGTTGGAACTAGGAAAAAGGGTGGGGCAAAGGACTCTTGTGTGCTGGAGCTAGGTGTGAATGTTTCAACTAACCACCTTGATTAGCATTTGATTGCCTGGCAGTGCCTGGAGCAATCTTTTGTTGAGAGGTTTAGATTAGATTAATCAAGGTCGTCAGTTAAAACATTCACACCTAGCTCCAGCAGACAAGAATCCTTTGTCTCACCCTTTTTCCTACTTCCAACATACCTCACTACCTCTGAGGATGCTTGCCATAGATGCAGGAGAAACGTCAGGAGAGAATGCCTCTAGACCATGGCCATATAGCCCGAAAAAACCTACAACAACCCAGTGATTCCGGCCACGAAAGCCTTCAACAATACATAGATTTTAGATTATTATTATTATTATTATAGCTCTAATCGTCTCCAGCCAGAATGACTGAAGGTGAACACGAAGGACATCAACTAACCTCCGTACCCAACATTCATTCATACTTATATAGATAGCTAGATATTGATAGCTAACATATTTCAATTCAGCCCTTCTTCCACAAGGTTGGAGGCCTACAATTCCCATCATCCCGCAGCCAGCCATGCTGGGAGTTGTAGGCCCCCAACCTTGTGGAAGAAGGCTGACAGGCTTGTCTCTGAGTAGCCTACTTAGTTACCCAGAGACAATCCTGTCAGGCCAAAATACCCCCAAATCTTCTCCAATTCACCCCCAAACCCCAAATCCACCATGTTCCTCACCATGCTGTCATTCTAAACCACGTGTTCGGCTCTTCTCACCTCTCCCCTTCCCCAAATCCTTCTCTCAACCCCTTTTGAGCTTCACCTGCCTTTTCCCCCATTCCTAAAACATAAACCCCTTCCCTCACCTGCGAGGCCACCGCTCTATGGATTGCATCAGCTACGCTCGGCGCTCCTTCTCTCCTCTTGAATACCCGGGCGGACTTCCTCTTCGCCGAGCGCCGGGTGCATCGATCGAAGAGCTTCCTCGCCCCGCCCCCTTTCTGCCTCCTGATTGGTTGAACGCACAAAAAGGGGCGCGGCCAGACCGCTGGATCCGCCACACGCCAGGGGGGCGTGGTTCTAGAGCCTCTTGGAGCAAGATGGCGGCGGGTGAGCATCATCTTTCTCTCAAAACAGGAGAAAAATGGCTGAGGAGAGCTCGGTTTAGCATTTCCTTGGAAAGAGAAGCTTCTAAAGGTTCAAAGCTCCCTTCTGTGAATGTATAAGAAGGTTTTATTTTCCCTGAAGCCTTCTAAGGGGCTGAGGAAAATGAAGTGAGGCTTGGGTTGGTGGGAAGAATTCAGGAGGCCAGAACTGCTGGGGAAAAGTTACTTATGGGGTCCTAACTGATGGTTTATGGCAGTGGTTCTCAACCTAGGGTCCCCAGATGTTTTTGGCCTACAACTCCCAGAAATCCCAGCCAGTTCACCAGCTGTTAGGATTTCTGGGAGTTGAAGGCCAAAAACATCTGGGGACCCCAGGTTGAGAACCACTGGTTTATGGGAATTGCCGTCAAATAAAGTAATTTTCCATCACTTTGGATGAGGACGAAGGCTTCCCTCATATCTCTAATTGTGGGCTGTTTTTTCATCCCTGGCCTTCCCTCATACATACATTTATTGGAAGAGCTGCAACAAATTAATTAATGCAGTTTGGCACCACTTTAATTGCCATAAGTCAATGCGATGGAATCCTGGGAGTTTGGATTTGGCCCTTTTTGGCAAATTATATTTATTATACAGGGTGAGGCAGCATAACTTCCTTTATCTTCCGAGCCCAATTTAAGGTGCAGGTGCTTACCTACAAAGCCCTAAACGGTTTGGGACCTTCCTACCTGCGTGACCGCATCTCTGTTTATGAACCCACGCGCTCACTTCATTCATCCGGAGAGGTCCTGCTCATGATCCTGCCTGCGTTGCAGGCGCGTCTGGTGGGGACGCGAGACAGGGCCTTTTCTGTGATGCCCCCCCCGACTCTGGAATACCCTCCCCAAAGAGCTTAGACAGGCCCCTACGTTGGCAGTCTTTAGAAAGAACTTGAAGACCTGGCTGTTCCGATGTGCCTTTCCAGAATAGGAAAACTCCAACAAGTCCCAGAAGCACTTTATTAGAAATTAAGATTGCTGGCACATTGCACTTGCCCTATAATCCTCATATATCACCTGTCACATCAGCACTTTTAATCTGTACCCATTACTCTGGCCCGGCCCAGTTTTATTGTGTCCTGGTGTATTGTTTTATTGCTTGTTGTTTAATATTGCTTTAACTGTTTTTAATTTTCTTTAGGTTATGTATTGTTATGTTGTGTTTTGAGGCCTTGGCCTTTGTAAGCCGCATCGAGTCCTTCGGGAGATGCTAGCGCGGTGCAAATAAAGTTAATAATAATAATAATATATTTTTTAAATGCACGCCATTCAGTCAGTTGAAGACATAGAGGAGGCCACTGAGCAAGGAGTGCTCCACCTGCTTAACCACTTCGGCTCCCGCTTTTTTGGCATCATGCTGGGTGACGATGGAGGAGAGCCAGTATACATCCAGCGTGTATTCCCTGAGTGGGATGAAAACCCAAGTTGTTATGGGGGAGATCCCACTTTCCCTATGTGGCAAAGGCCTAATGGACTGTGCAAGGTTGCGAAAGGAGAGGCTGAGGCTCTACATCTGCTCCCAAATCCACATCCCCAGCCAGCGTGGTTGCTAGCCAAGTTGGATGTGGGGATAATCTGGGGAGGTGTTGACCAAAAATGTTACTTTGCCAAGCTCTGGTTCTACTGCGTGTCACGACCAAACCAGCCTCAGATATTGGCAGGATATGCAAACAAGGTTTCTTGATTAACCATTTTCAAATGTTATTTTATACAAGTGACAAGTAGAAACACAAATTACAAGTGGCAAAAACTAGCAAGACAGATATATTACAACATCCTAACAAATCAAAGTGATTAAGTGCAACAAATGCTAATCAAGGTGATTAAGTGCAACATTCACACTTGCCTGCAACAGACAAGAGTTCTTTCTCCCACCCTGGACCTTCTACAGATACCATATACCTCCCTTGCTTAGTTTCCAATATACAGGTGAGGCAGCATAACCTCCTTTTTTTTAAATGCACGCCATTCAGTCTGTTGGAGCGCAAGTGGTCTTGTTCAAGAGGTGGGAGTATAAAGTTTTGTCCTGACACAGTTCAGTCGCCATCATGCGTTGGAACAGTGAGGAGCATGCTTTTGCCATTGAGGCCTACTTTTCGAGTGGATTTGGAGTGGCCGGCCCGCTCTCCAGATTTGGCCGCTTGTGATTTTTTTCTATGGGTTTTTTTGAAATCCCGTGTTTATGTGAACCGTCCAAGGACCCTGCAAGATTTGAAGACCAACATCCAGGAAGAAATTGCCAACATAACGCCTGCTATGCTGGCAAGAGTCATGACAAATGCCAGAAATCGGTTTACTCAGTGTATGGAGAATGGGGGACGTCATCTACCTAATTTGATCTTCAAAACCACGTAAAACAAAACTTTAGGTATGGACCTACATTATAAAAAAAATAATTCTGATTCATACAATGGGTTTTATTAAGTTTTGAAAAATGGAAGTTATGCTGCCTCACCCTGTATTTATTTATTTCCCATATTTGTGCCCCGTCTCTTCTCTACCCCTGAAGGGGGACTCAGGACGGCTTACATTTGGCAGCAATTCGATGCTGTTACATTTAAACAATTACAATAATCCCACAATAATTAAAATACACAAAACTATAATTAAACAGTAAACAAAACAATAATTAAAATAATAAACAATATTTATTATATTTATATCCCCTTTTAAAGAGACTCAAAGCATATTGCTGCACTCAAAATGTGTCATCTATAGCATATAAACATTAAAAAAGATCTTGGCATTCTTGTGGACAACAAGTTAAACATGAGCCAACAATGTCATGCGGCAGCAAAAAAGCCAATGGGATTTTGGCTTGCATCAAAAGGAATATAGTGTTAAATCCAGGGAAGTCATGCTACCCTTTTATTCTGCCTTGGTCAGACCACACCTGGAATCACGCTTTGTCCAATTCTGGGCACTGCAATTGAAGGGAGATGTTGACAAGCTGGAATGTGTCCAGAGGAGGACGACTAAAATGATCAAGGGTCTGGAGAACAAGCCCTATGAGGCTTAAAGAGCTGGGCATGTTTAGCCTGAAGAAGAGAATGCTGAGAGGAGACATGATAGCCATGTATAAATATGTGAGAGCAAGTCATGAGGAGGGAGCAAGCTTGTTTTCTGGTGGAACAATGGCTTCAAACTACAGGAAAGGAGATTTCCCTGGAACACGAGGAAGAACTTTCTAACTGAGTGCTGTTCAGCAGTGGAACTCTGCTCAGAAGCGTGATGGAGGCTCCTTTGGAAGCTTTTAAACAGAGGCTGGATGGTCATCTGCTGGGGGTGTTTTGAATGTGATTTTCCCCCTTGGCAGGAGGTTGGACTGGATGGCCCACAAGGTCTCAATGATTCTATGAAAATGGAATTAAACATATAATTGTTAAACACAAATAACTAAAATATAGAACCATTGGACTTGTTTTAAAAAATGTTAAAATGCTACACCACATGTCCAGGCTTGTGCTTGAAAACTTTCCTCTTTAAAAGCCTGTCTGAATAGAAGAGAGAGTAAATTGTAGTATACAAAATATCAATAACAACAATAAAAATAATAATAGAAATGTTTTCACCTGCTGCCAGAACAACAATAGAGTGTGCACCATTCTAGCCTCCCTAGGCAGAGAGTTCCAGAGATTAAAACTTTGTAAAACTACAGTTCCCAAGATGCTATAACACGGAGCCCTTGTAGTTCAAGTGAAGTCAAAATATATGTGTTAATAAGAATGTGCCACTGCTAAAGTCCTCCACACTCGAGAAGGCTGGCTCCTTCTTCATTTAGTGGACTGGACATTCTTCAGAATGTGAACTGGGCACTATCATTTTCCCTAGCTGGATCTATTTTGTTTTTTGTTCCCAAATAAGATTCCTAGTAATAAATCTTACAGAGATAGTTTCTACTTTGTTTCACCCACAGATACAAAGTAGGACAAACAATTCTTGTATTGTACCAGCTCTTCTTGGAACTAGCAAGCACACGAATTTGAGGTTTGCTAGTGAAGGGGCATTCTCTTTAATGAAAAAGCTTGCATGTCTTCACACTCATGCTTGTGTGAGGTTGTACTCAAAGCTGCTTCAAATCACTTGCATGTGAATACTGACACTATTCATTGGAAAAAAGGCGAGTGGTGCCTACTTCTATGTAAATGCAATTCTTGGAGGACAGAGGTCCAAATCAATGGAGTGACCGCCTTCTTCCAGTGGAGATGAAAGGTATGGGCAAGAACAGAGCTTTTTTGTCTGGCCCTTTTTATTTTACTTTTCTTTTTTTTACAGGTGAAAAGGGACTGCTTTGACTGAAGGAAAGGCTGGAGTTTAGGACCTCCCTTATGTCATGGTACAGAAAGCCTAATTTAAAGAAACAAATATCTAATGTAGCCCTGAAATTGCTATAATGGCTAGTGATATTTCCTGCCCCTATGTGCGCCAAGTCTCTCTCTTTAATGGTCTAGCTCCCAGAAATAAGAGACCTCTTGATTATACAGAAGACAGCGACCCACTGGGCAGCAAGCGGTGGCGCCCATCCTCACCTCACGATTCCTTCCCAAGCAATGGGCTGGCCCCTTCCCTGGTCCATGACTTGGATGATTCCCTTCTAGATGCTTCAGATGGAGAAAGCCTAAACTCTCCTACAGACCTCTCTCCTGAGGCTGAGGACGAGCTCCTTGCCAGTGAGGATGGAGAGATGAGTCCATACACAGAGCCTTTCCATCCAGCTTCCAAGAAAGCCTCTGTGTGTCTAGAGACTTGGAATCACCAAAGCCAGGGCTCCCAAAATCAAGCCAGACTTGATTTAGGCTCCAAGGGGCCTTTACTTCCAGAAAGCGCTTCTGTAAATTTGGAGAATGGGAATGATGTTCCCAGTGCCATAGAAAAGATATCTGCAGAGTCAAGGAGAGAGACCAGTGCAGGAGGTGAAAAGCCCTCAGTCGGACAGGCTTTCATAGATCAAAAGGAGCCACGAGGGGAGAATGCCAACAACACTGCAGTTACATTAACTGTTGGCTCACAGTTCCAGATTGCACCATCCTGTTCCAGCTCTGTCAGGGAACAAAGAGAAAATTATGGACAAGATCCTCCGACCAGAGAATCAAACAGGTCAGAATCTTTCCCCTCTGTGTCCTGTTTGCTCCTGCTGTCTGCTTGTGGCTGGTTGTTCTGCCTTGCTTGGATTCCTTTGCAGGATCTAGGGATTTGTTGTCTTGTGCGGACGTGTATCTCCTATAGTACTGGGCCTCCCCTGGTATCCCATTCCTTTCCGCTAGGTGGTAGCAGATGCCCAATTTTAAGTCTGAAAAAGTACTGTCGTAGGGTTGTGTATTTCTGTAAATGTTGTGCTCGTTGGCAAGAATGAATAATTTAAGCGTTTTAATAATTACTGCAAGAACATAATCGAAAATGCATAGTTCATAAAGACTATATGTCGCTTGGGAAATATCCCATGCAAAAAAGACACGTTGTAGCTCCCAGCAGAAAACAACTCATTTCCTGGTCAGGGAACACTGTTTTCTGTGCACCCTCCCCATGCACAGCATTTGTACAGAATGGGTTCCAGCATAGGATTTAGGATTCTTTTCCCCAAATCATTCAGGAAGTCCATTTGGCAACCCTAATTTTGAATACTCTGTCCATCTCCCATAGCCAAGTTGTCATGAATCACATTTGTCTTCTGTGTGGTTTAGAAACAACAATCTTATTGACTGTTTATATATTTTTAATGCAGCTTTCTCTTTTTGCTTCTTTGCGTATTTTCTTCTGAGAACTTCAGTTCCCATTTTTTCTCTTAAAGGCCCACAAAAATCTCACTGAAGGAAAATGTGCACGATTCCTTGGCATTTTTTGCTGAATCTTCCCCTTGCAGTCACAATAGCCAGAAATTTGCCTTTCCTCAATACTGCAGATCTGAAATTCTGAAAAACTCATTATACGGATTACTTACATCAAATGTCTGGTGGAGCTTCAGGCCTCGCTGAAACCTTTTGCAAATTGAGGGAGCTGTGGACGTGTGTGTCTTCTTTGGATGACACCAGGCATCGGCTCTCCCATGCATATCAATCACTTTGGCTTAGTTACGGTGGCAGTGCTGAAATTGCAGGTGTCTTCCATGCGTATAAAGAAGGCAACACTTGTCACGTCTGCAGTTTGTCTCCAGGTTATTGTTGAATCTGGGAACCAAGAATTATTTTTAATTCTTGAAAGTGGGATAAACATTCCTTTCCTTGCCAGGATTTCAGAGAGCTGCTGCATGACAGATTTATTGGTGCATTACTTATGTTTCTACCTTGCTTTTCCTTTAATGAGCTCGGCACGTGTGACTCCTGTCCCCCTCATTTTATTTTCACATCAGTTTTGTGAGATAGGTCAGACTGAGTAGATGACCATTGAGTTTCATGCCTCAGTGGAGGCTTAACTTTGTCCCGGTTCAATTACATAATCACTCTTTTAAATGTATAAGAATTTCTTGTTGGGTGTGTGATTTTTTTAAGCCCTCTAGATGTAAGTACAGGTTTTATTCCATTCTAAAATGTACTTTTCCCCCCATACAAACATTTCTAAAAATGAGGTGGGTCTCATAATTGCAGGTGTATCTTATGTATTTTTGGTGATTATTGTTCTGAAATTAGGGTGTGTCTTACAATCAATGGCATCTTACAATTGAAGAAATGTGGTTATTGCTGCAAACCATTAGGAAACCACTCCACCTAAGACAATGCTCTCTTGACTTTAACCCCTTCACCATTTCCATTCTCTTAGTACTCCCCTTTGCCCCACATTTCCATGATGTTGGCCTCCATTGAGCATTGCTAATGGTAGTGTCTCCCAACTCATGGGATTTTGCTGAGGAGCCAGACATAATGTGTCAAACAGTGACTGGATGTCAAAATATTCAATGTGAAGGGTCTCCAGAGGTAGGAATTACTGTTGCAAACCATTCCTGAATGGCTTTTATTTTGAAAATCCTGTGATGAGGCAGTCCAGAATGAATTGAAAAATTAGTAGGTCCAAGAGCAAATCAGACCTAAATTCTCAACTCAATCTAGACTGCCATACTTTGGTCATATCATGAGACAACGTGACTTCTTAGAAAAGGCAATAATGCTTGTTAAGTGGAAGACAAGGGAAGAAAGGAAAGCTATATTACAGGCAGGCGCCTGAGTTTGCAAGTCCTGAACAGGAAGGATGATGCATGTGGCTCCTTGAGGTCTCTCATTCATAAGGTTGCCATAAATCAGAATCAACATGACAGCAGATAGAAAGAGGCGTGTTCTCATTAACATGTCACCCTTGTCCAGGGTTGCTTTGTATGGCGTTTTGTCATGTGTTTTTCCTCCTTCATCCCTTTAGGCCTAGACGCATCTGCATCCAGGAGACGGACCTCGAATCCAGCAAGGAGAAATACATCAACGCTGTGCTCAACCACGCTTGTCGCGGAGAACCCATCATAGGTGAGCCTGGCAGGGACAGTGGGGCATGAAAGCCTTGCTCACAGAATTTTAAACAGGCAGGGGTAAACTCCAGTGTTCTGCTTGAATGGAAAGGGTTTGCAGCCAGAGAAAGATTGCTTCCTCCTTTCTCTGTGTTAGAGATTTAAATGTGTGTTGGTGGTGGTGCTTTCTCAAACTTCGTTTTCTTTTATGTTTTTTTCTGTTTTCTTTTGTGGAGTTTTTTTTTTTTTGCTTTCTTTTGTGAAGTTTTTTATGTTCCTCAGCATAATGGGATAAGGAATAATTGTTTTTTTTTATCATCTGACAGAATAAGACCTTTCCTTCATCTGTCTTTGCTGCGTGAAATATGGTGATAGCCATGGCTGCCATCCCATTTGCAGTATTTGCCTTGAGGATCATTAATGTGGGCAGAAGGGAAGATCTAATGAGGGCCCTTCTTTCCTTTCCCCTTTGTGTTTTCTCCATTAATATGCGAGGTGTACCTTTGGAGGCCTGGCATTTCACGCCGGGAGTCGCTCGCGAGTGCTTCCTATAATGAATCCAAGCTGTTTGCTTATTAGCACTAACAGACTTTTATCTCAGATGGCTGTAGGCATCGAGATAGTAGTTGAGAGCAAAGGGAGGGTACTTTCTGGCTATGGCAGCCCACCCAAGCATGCACCCCCTTTAAATACAGGGGAGGTTTTGAAACTGTGTTCTGGGGGCTCCTTGTCAGAAGCCTTTATCTTTGCAACTTATTTTTTACCTTGATCACTCCCAGAACATCCTCTGAGCTGAAAGACTGCAGGCTTGTTTGCATTTTTTATAAATGTGGGGCTTGTTCAGAATCGGGCGCCGAGAATGGAGAAGGCATTGGGCCTGAAATGGCTTTCAGAGGCTGATTGGATGGCTTCTTGGTTGGGCGGCTCAGGGAGGACGTGTGGCAGGGAGTGCCTGCTGAGTGTGGGCACAACACGTCCTCGCTTCAGGTAAAAGCCTCCAAAGCAAAGGGAGCACAGAAAGAAGGAAAGCTTTGGCCTGAGACCATGAGCGATGCTTCCCAAAGGTCTGACCATGCTCAGGGTGCTTGCAGAGCTTAGTGCATTTCAGAGGATTTTGTGCCTTAACCCTGCCCTTGCTGAGAACCCATTTATACTACACAGTTATATTGCTATAATTCTACCTTAACAGCCATGGGGTTTGTAGTTTGAGGAGGCACTGGAGTCCTCTCACTCAGGATTCCCAGTAACCTATTTTAAATACAAATATCAGGATTCAATAACAATTAAAGTGGAACCATACAGGAGTAATTGCATAATAATAACACAATTATTGTTCCTGATTTATAAATGTTATTTCCTAATTGGTTCTGTCATAAAAACATGGAAAAGCTGTATTGAACTGCAACAACTTTGTTTTTGCAGGACATACTGCAGCACATTTTGCTATAGTTTTTCAGTGAATATCTCATAGATTCTCAATCATAGGCTCATTGAGTTGGAAGAAACCTCGTGGGCCATCCAGTCTAACCCCCTGCCAAGAAGCAGGAAAATCACATTCAAAACACCCCCAACAGATGACCACCCAGTCTCTGTTTAAAAGCCTCCAAAGAAGGAGCCTCTACCATACTCCGGGGCAGAGAGTTCCACTGCTAAACAGCTCCCACAGTCAGGAAGTTCTTCCTCATGTCCAGGTGAAATCTCCTTTCCTGTAGTTTAAAGCCATTGTGCCATTGCATCCTAGTCTCCAGGGCAGCAGAAAATAAACTTGCTCCCTCCTCCCTATGACTTTCCCTCACATCTTTATACATGGCCATCATGTCTCCTCTCATCCTTTTCTTCTGCAGGCTAAACATGCCCAGCTCTTTAAGATGCTCCTCATAGGACTTGTTCTCCAGATCCTTGATCATTTTAGTCGCCCTCCTCTGGACACATTCCAGCTTGTCAACATCTCCCTGCTTGTCAACATATTCCTGTCAACATCTCCAATTCAACATTTTTGTGGCAGCCACAAAAACAAAGATTCTGGAGTATAGCGACTATTTTCAAAGTAAATACCGCACAATTAAACAGGAAATAACACTTTCAAACCAGGAACTTTCTTTTTAAAAAGAAAATTCTTACATAGTGTAATTTTATTTCTTACCTGCCTCTCATTGTGGCTCAAGGCAGGCCACAGCATAGTTAAAAACACATCGTCATGAAACATTATGTGAAATATATACATTAACACACATTTCTATGAAGTACATATATTAAAATGCACAGAACAAAATTGACTTGGCGAAAGGACCCATGAAAATGTACCCCACTCAACCTAAAATGGCTTAGGTAAACTTCAGATGTCTTTATGGTGGAAAATAGCTGATCAGAAGGAAGCGTTATGAGCAGAGGAGGCCATAATACCATTGCTGACCTACACATGAATATACGTCCGTGTACAAGCTGTATAAATATCTGAAATGAATACTGAATGCTCTCCTGCTTGACACCTTGCAGCTGTGGGCGGAATGAAAATTTCACTGATCTCTCCAGAGGAAACCCCATCCGTCTGTGCCAGACCTGACATTTCCTGTGAGGTTTTAACGCAGGAGGGTGATTAATACGAATTCCGGCTGTCTGGGAATGGCATGCAGCAGATTGGCTCAAAAGAAAGGCATCTGCTGAAGCCATTTCCTTCTGGTTGTCGGGAACTTAGAGAGATCTTTGGTTCCAGCAAAAGCACTACTTCAGATCATAGCAGGAGCCTGTGTGATCCTGAAACTTTTGTGCAGGCTTCAGTAGCTGCCAATTGAAGGGACCTTACATCATTTCTGCTTTCCAGATTTTAATACCAAAACTGTTGTGGTTTTCAAGCCTAGGTACATCTGGGTTTGAACAATGACTGCTTGCGGACTTGAGGCAATATTTAGGTATGCAATACATCTCAGGAATTTTTGACCCAAGGATTTGAAGATGTTCGCATATTGTTTATTTAGTCCAAACTAGAGCAAGCCCAGTCAATCATAAAATCATAGAGTTTGAAGAGACCTCATGGGTCATCTAGTCCAACCCCAATCAATTGATGAATTCTTAGTGAACATGTAGATTAATGGATGCCATGGTCTTCTGTAGTCAGAAATAATTGGACTATGGTTTCCCTGCAATTAAGACTGAAACAAATGAGACCCATTATATCACTCTCTAGCCCGTATGTTTGTTGTAACTGGTGATGGTTCAGCATTTTAGGTTAATAATTCATGCATGGTTGGGAATCATGCAGTCCTCCCAAGTGTTGAAGTACAATTTCCAATATTTCTTACAATTGACTTTGCTGGCCCAGGGGCTGCTGGGAGTTGAAGTCCGGCATTTTGAGGATTTGCTTCCTGGAGCATAAACAAAGGTCAGGTGTGGCCTTGTTTTAATTCTGCTTGGTTTACAACAACACTCTGGGTCCTGAGGCATCTTTCCCAGGCCCTGGACATATTTGGGCAGTGGGGTGCATACACAATAGGGATCCATTCATTTCCTGCACTAAATGTGTTATAGGGCTCTTTAGACATTGCCGAATTTACATTGTGATGCTCCCTTTGAACATTGCTCTGTGAAATCCTGCTCATCTGCCTTGTCTTTGTGGCTTCCTATTTGCAGAAGGCTTTCTTGCTTTCTGCTTCCCCCTCCCAAGCCCCACTGTTCAGGAAATAAGCTTTCAAGGGCCATTAACGGCATAATTAGGCATTTCCAATAGCGACTCTGCAGCCGGCTGCCCAGGTAACTTCTACAGCAATATTTGCATTGGAGATAGCCTACTTGAGTCAAGTACCGTAATGGGAGAGGAGATGGAATTGCCGCTCCTAAATTGCCTGCATTGTCTGAACTCTCATTGCATTAAGGTAGCAATACAAATTACACAGGTAGTACCAAATGCCATATCTGCCTGTATGTGAGTGTGTGTGTATGTAGACAGTCCCCAAGTTACTAGCAAGATAGGTTCTCCAGGTTTGTTCTGAAGTTGTATTTGTATCTAAATCACAATAGGTACATTTCAAAATGTAACTCCAGAGAGAGAGAGAGAGAGATGCATTTATGCAACATGCATGCTTTGGCTACCATAGGGGAGGACTATTTATTTATTTATTTATTTATTTATTTATTTATTTACAGCTTTTATATTCTGCCCTTCTCACCCCGCAGGGGACTCAGGGCGGATTACAGTGTACACATATATGGCAAACATTCAATGCCAATTTTTGACATACAAACATATACAGACATAGACAGAAGCTATTTAACTTTTTTCTGGCCACCAGGGGAGCTGTCGCTTTCATCGTCCATCTGCAACGCTAATGAAGCACTTCCGCATTCTTCCCCGCTGGAATGCTTTGCTGGAGTCTTCTTTATGGCCTCATAAATCAGTTAATTTTGCCTCCCCACACTTTAAGGTGGTACCTTATTTTCCTACTTGACAGATGCAACTATCTTTCTGGTTGCAAAGGTCGACAACAGGCTACACACAGTTGGTTGGAAACCCACTCCAACCCGGACTGGCTTCGAACTCATGACCTTTTTGGTCAGAATGATCTTAATGCAGCTGACACTCAGCCAGCTGCGCCACAATCCCGGTGCTAACATCCCTATGGCGTTTCCTTTGTTGTCTGTGCCCCTGTTCAGAAGATTTCACTCCAGTTTCTGTCCCTGTGAGAATTGGATTTTGAAAAATGTGCCTTTCTGTGGAAACAGTGGTTGGCTTTAGTGGAAACACCTTTTTCCCACGATAATAACTCTTCCTGGAGTTAATTTCCCTTCTGAGGGGTAGATTTCTCTCATTTCCTGTTATCTCACACCCATTTGTAACTCTGAGTTGTTTATAAGTCAGATGTTTATAACTTGGGGACTGTGTGTGTGTATTTAATGTTAACAGTGCTGAAAGATTCAAACACATATTGGGCTAGAATTAGCTTGTTGTTCCAGGGGAGGGCAATTCAAGCTCAGTTGGCTATAGGAAGAAACAGATTTATAATTATTTCTCAAGACCAGACAACCCCAGTCCATACATGGCAGCATTGACCTGGTCCTTCTCTATCATACATCTCAGGAGACATCCAGTTGGTTGTTCTTCATGCCGTTTCTTTAAGGGTGCAAAATGTCCATCATTCTTTCCCGTTGTCTATGCTGCCCAAGGCTGCTGAACCTTTCAGTCCAAGTGCCACCACTGCTTTTTGTGCTCCCTCTGCTGGGTTCTTGGGTGCCTTTGCTAAGTATTCTCCCCCCGGACCTGTCATCTCTATGTCCCAATTTTTCTGCATTTATGTCTATACCCAGATAATCCTTCTCTCTGTCCCTCTTTTATCTCCTGTCATTGGAGTTCACACACATTTAAATGATAGCCCTTACTGAAGCTCCCTTTTTATTTTATTTTTTTCGGTCTCTGTGTTAAGATGACTCATCCCTGGCTGGAAATTCCATTCTAAGAAAGGATGCTTCAGCCTTTCAGAGGAAATTGCATTTGGACTTCCCCGGTGTCCTTGTCAGTTGCATTCAGGCTGGATGAAATTAGGACCTGCTGGCTCTGGCTGGCACCAAAACTGGCTCACAAATACACTGCATCGTGTACGACGGATGCCAAGAGAAGTAGTTGGACTTGCAGATGGGGCCTTTAGATGGGACAAGTTGTCTCTGCTGTTATCTTTCCTGATGCGAACATACTTGGTTTTCTTGATTAATTCCAGGTGCAGTCAATGAGATGCTTGCGTTGATGCAGAAGGTCGCTTCCGAATACAAGGGGTACAGCTCTCAGCACACAACTGACCTGACTGTGAGGTACTGGGTCCCCATTCGTTTCTGTCTGGGCCAAACCCTATTGGCAAGCTTTCCTTTCTTTAAAAATAGATGTTTTTGAAATGGTTCAAGAGCCTTTTAAAACAATTTGAGAATAACAGAATAATCCACATTTTGAAGCTCATACTTATTTTGGCATGACCAACATTTTAAATGCTGGAGTTAAGTTGGCATGGTGCAACTTTGTCTTCCTAGTTTCTAGTCAGCTGGGCATTTCGGCTCCAAATTGTGCCTTATGTTATCTGGGGCCCAAAAACTGAGAGCCAGAAGAATAGAACCAACTAATTTCAACAGGTGAAATCCCATTTTGTTTTGTGCCAAATGCACTAAGCATATCTGACCCCAGAGAGTGAGCCTGCGTGGTTCACAACAGAACATTTGGTGCATGACAAAATTGACTCAGATAAGGGTCCATCTGTTGTGAAGGCACCTCACGCCCACTCTTCCTATTCTTGGTTTTATTGGAAATTAAAAGAGTTACATGAGAGGTAAGAGCTGTGTAAGGCCCACCTCAGGACACATGAGTGGCCCTAACTTCCAGGAGAGCTCTTGATCCCTGAAACTCCTACCAGATGCCCTCCTTGGAGTGTGAATATAAATCAGTGGTTCCCAACCTTTCCTTGACCAGGGATCACTCTCCAACATTAGTACCAAAAGGGTTACGAATCTGTTTTTGGTCAACTTTAGATTTGGTTTGGTTATTTGGGGTGCTGATTCAGAAAATTGCATTGGATAGACCACATCAGCTCTAGTGTCTTATGCAGAACATATGCCATCTGCTTGTCCACAGAAAACCATACTTAATAAACCTTGGCACTATAAGAGGGTTTCACGAGACCAGTCGCTTTTGTTGCAACGGTGTAGTAACAGTAAGGCCGCGGACCATATTTTAGTTCTTGCGGACCACTGGTGGTCCACAGACCATAAGTTGGGAACCACTGATTTAGATAGACCAGCCTTATGTTTACACCAGTCCAGAGCTGGCCTGGTAAGAGAGTAGGCTGCCATAGTGCCTGAAAAACCAAGCAAACCTTACTGAGATGCCTTCAAGGATAACGTTTAGTTGTACATACAAATGTAATAGCAGAGCACAGGTGGGTGGCTGTGATATTATTGGATTGCTGAATCCACCTTGAGTTTGAGTCTGAACTTTAATGGAGAAGTCCAAGCTACTGATCCTATTCTGATGATAGTATTGTTGAAGGCTTTCATGGCCGGAATCACTAGGTTGTAGGTTTTTTCGGGCTGTATGGCCGTGTTCTAGAAGCATTCTCTCCTGACATTTTGTCTGCATCTATGGTAGGCATCCTCAAAGGTTGCGACCTTTAATGTGTGTAGGATCCTTGGCATTGAATCCGCCCGTCTCCAATGGGCAGCAGAGTATAAACCCTAGGATCAAATGGTAGTGAAGTGCATAATTCACAGCAGCAGGAATCCGCCGTGGCATGAATGCTCCAAGATTTCCATTAATACACTTCCCTGTTCATGAAGCTTTTGCTTTCTGAAGCACTCCTTTAAGGCAGGAAAATAAAGGTTGTCTAATAGCAGTCTGCCTTGGGGAGGGGAAGAACCCAACCTTCGAATGCTCCAACTGAATGGAAAGAATGCCTTTCATCTCCTGAAAGCTGTACGTTTCTTGTCGATTTCCAGTAACCCTTTGAAGAATGTCTTCCTGCGCCCTCCGCTTGGCACCCTAAAGCTAGTCTTTTAATCTGCAGTGATGCAGCTGAGAGAATGAGCAAAGGAAGGCATGTATGATATGTAAGGCATGGCGTTTCCCCCAGGGGTCAACACGGAGCTTGCAGCTGCCTCCCGTGACACACAAAGGAGATCTAGATGTCCAGGGAGGGGGCAGTGGGGTAGCCCTTGTGTGTTTCCTCAAAGCACTTCATGAAACCAGGAATCTTCCCTTGAAAGTGGTGTCCAAACCATCGTGGGGGAAGCTTCCTTCTTGCCAAGAGCCAAACACGCTCAGATGCACAGACACAGCCCTGGTTTCCTGACACTCTCCGGGAGTCTAGTCGAGAGAGATTTTGTCACTAATTGGCCTGACTCATCCCTTGCTTCCAGCAGCAACAAACAGTTGGTGGAATTGACTTCCCTAAGATGTAATGATGGCAGCTAGCGCTTGGCTGGCTTTTGGATTAGATAAGCTGAACAGAGTATGGGAAGAAGCACTGTACTGGAATGGACTCATCCTGGGGACCCTCAGTGTGGGAGGAGTAGGGTAAAGCCAGTTTGTGGGTGTCTCCAAAGTGCTTGCTTGGTTCGTGTTTAACACAGAATGTTGGCCTATGCAGTGGCTGAGATCTTGTGTCTGGGCATAGGGAGTATCAGGCTCCATTCATTCTCACCAGCTACTGCCATGCACTTTGTGGTACTGCTATGGTTGCCAAATGGCTTTGTGGACAGAGATGACGATTCAGTTGGAACTGGCCTCTTTTCTGTGGTTTGGAAGAAATCCCCCCCGCCCTTCTGCCCTTGGATATCAACAGTTATGACTGAACGGGCTGCCATACAGCTTCCTTGCTTACTTTTGGTTGTCGTGTGAATTCAAGTTGGTTCTGATGTATAGCGATACTGTTGCATGTTTCTCTGGTGAGATTTGTTCAGAGAGGGCTTTCCCTGACCCTCCTCTGAGGCTGTGTGACTGGCCCAAGGTCACCCATTGCATTTCCATGGCACAGCATGGATTTGAACCCACGGTTCAGTGCTCAAATGTTTACACCATTTTGTCTACTTTGCACAGCCATTAAACAACCTTAGCGGCCATATTTTGTGGGAGTGTTCCTGACAGAGGTTTGGAATGGGTCTCAAGGGAATACGAGCTGCTTCTTCTACTTGATATAACCCTGAGTGTTGACGTTTGAGTGTTGGATTAGGAATCTGTCAGACAAGGATTCAAATCCCTGCTCATCCCTGGAAACAGGAGCATTGGGCAAGTCTCAGGGGAAAGCTATGGCAAACCCTTTGAATAAATCTTGCCAGGAAAACTGCTAGGATCAGGGTCATCATAAGCCTGTGTCACCTCGAAGGCACATAACACCACATTCAAATACTTGCATATATCTTGCTGATGAAACTTTGGGTCTGATTCAAAACCCAGCGTGGAGAAAACAGTCAGAAATATTAAAAAAATTAACTGGGTATTTTGAATACAAAAGTGTGAGTCAAGCATTGAAAGAGTTAGTAGACCGAAGCCTATTAGAGTCAGTGAGCCAAAGCTAGTGTCATCCTGAGGAGAGTGAGTACAATACAATACAAAACTTTATTACGGACACTGACCAGCACAGGAGAGTGAGTAGGCCGAAGCCTATTAGAGTTAGCGGGCCAAAGCTAGTGTTGCCCTAAGGAGTGTGAGGTAAACCTCTGTGTGAGAGAAGCCTCATGTTTAAAGCTCCAAAGTGTGAAGGCTGCTGCGTGTAAAGCTACTATGTATTTGTTTATTTGTGTTATAGAAACCTTGTTATTGTAAATAGTGCAGCTGTATTATTTTACTACAAAGAAAAGCCTCCTATGGAAGAGATAACATTGGTCTGTGTGTTTTTGTTCTTTTTATCACTTTGGGCTACTGGTACTGGGTCACACTGCTGCTCCTAAGTTACTCTGCTGTACATTTATGAGAAGGGTCTTTTGCTATTAAACTTGCTCATCCAACAAAAACTTCATGACGTTGCCTGTGATTTTGCTTCTCTCTTGTACCATCGGCTCTTTCGTTCTCATTCTGTTGCCTTGCACCTCATCTTCTGCTCCTTTCTTTGTGTAGGAACTATGCGCAGCGCAGTAAAGACCCATCCCAGACCTTCAGCCTTTCCCAGTGGGTCGAACGGAACGGCCGCAACATTCCTCGGTTCGCATCTCTCCCAGAAGACTTCCAGCGCAGCCCAATCCCAAGCTAGACGACACCTCAGAGAAGAAGGTGTATTTTTTTTATCCTCCACTTTACCTTATTTTATTTTTTTAACATGAAAGCCAATTCAGGCCTAAATCCAGTGTCTCGTCCTATCAGAATAAACCCATTGACTGACTCAGTGTAATTTATGTAAGTCTTAGTTTACCACTTAATGGTGGATTCAGTGGATCTTCAAGTTCAGTGTTTATGTTTTTGTTAGAAAGAGATGCCTTGCCCTTGGTTTGTCTTGGGAGGTGTTTGAGCTTTGACTATTCTAAAATACGTTTCACTGTGATAAACTTTATAAACGTTTTTGTCTTTTCGATATCCTGCGTTGCACTTACCCTTCTTCCTCACTGTGGATTGTGGTTGACTGCTTTGCATGTCAATCTCATTGACATTCCCTTCCCATTTTTAGAAATCTTGAGAAGCCTTCAAACACATTTGTTAATAGCCAAAGCCACTAAGGGATGACTGAATGGGAGGAACAGCTGCCCGGGTTCAAATAACCGTAAGCAAATATTTCGTATCACGTCAGACACAGAGCTTTGAAGTCCACATATTCAGCTGCTGAAGCGTGAGATGCTGACAGATCCAGAAGTAGAGCAATGGGGATGCAGGACCAAAGGCCACAGTAGGTTTTTCAGAGGCTCATTGCTAGGCAATTGGGTTGGGAGGGATGTCCTACTTGGGCAATCATTGAAAAGCCACAGGCGGGGCAGCGAGGGACAGAATGACTCCATTTTTCCATATGACTAATGGCAACAAATTACATTTGAAACACATGAATAATGGGAACAAATCGCTTCTAAAAATAAACGTTCCTAGCTGCGCTTTAAACCTCCCCTTCTACCCTTTTTCATATTCGCGTGCACAGAGGGGATAAAACAGTGCATCTGACCCCATTTTAGTTTTCCACCCCAGAAAATGTGTCCCCTGAGACTTTTCTTATGGGACAAGGGATACTGGGAACACCCCAAAAAGCTGGATGCAAACTCCAGGGTAAGAGATTTCACCTAAACATTAGGAAGAACTTCCCAATGTTCAGAACTGTTCAACAAAGGAATATGCTTCTGCCTGGAAGTCCAGTGGAGTCTCCTTCCTTCTCTGGAGGTTTTTAAGATGAGGCTGGATGGCTATCTGTCGTGGGTGCTTTGATTGTGTCTTCCAGCCTGGTAAAAGGGGATTAGAGTGGATGGTCATTGGGATCCCTTCCAACTAGGATTTTTTGATTCTAAGGTTCCCTAGTCCTGCTTTAGCTGGACCAAAGTTTAACATTGATTATTTTAGTAGCATCATAGAGATCCCAGGGGCCATCCAGTCCAACCCTGTTCTTCCTGCCATGCAAGAAAAGCACAGTCAAAGTTCTTCCAACAGATGGCCATCCAGCCTCTGTTTAAAAACATACAAAGAAGGAGCCTCCACTGGACTCTGAGGATGGTTAGGAAGTTCTTCCTAATGTTCAGGTGGAATCTCCTTTCCTGTACTTTGAGCTCATGGCTGCGAGGCTTCTCTCATCTTTGTGCGGATTGGAAAGGATCGCTCTCCAAAGGTGATACTGAGCATAGCTGCGCAAGATAGCACCTGGTCCATCAAATGCTTCATTTCTGAAGCTTTCTCGTTGTCTCAAACGACACAAGTTTAATTCCTTGTTGAGAAGGCAATCCTTTCCATGAGATCTCCCAAATCAAATATCAGTGGCACAGTGACATAGACCAAGACCAAGATTAACTACCAGCTTCTCGCTATTTATGGTCCCCACCAGTCATAATAACACTCAGGAATTGAGAAAAGGGCTTTTTGGCTTTTGGCACCATGTGCAATTGGGGAATTAATGCCTCTAAAACGCCCACAGCAAAGGAAAGCATGGTGCTTATCAGGAGGTGGGTCTCTTGTATGGAGATTTATGGTTGGGGGAAAGGAAAGGTGGAATTACGCCCCCAGAATTGCTGGGAGTGAAGGAAGGCTTTTAAAAATACCGCTGCATGGCTTATAAAGCCCATCGCGTTTCAAAATGCGACCTGAATCAGCAGGAAAGTTTGTCACCAGGAAGAGGTGGCAAATGTGGAAGCCATGCTAAACGCCTCTAAAAGGGGACCCCTGTGCACTGCTGTTTTTGCAAAGAGCTCTTTTGTGCTTGCTCTTTCCTTCCAGGGACAAAACGGTCTTTCTCAGAGAACTTTACTGATTGTCCCCGCCACCTCCACAGCCCTCACTAATCTCCTTGCAATGAAAACAGCAGGGATGCTTTTGGCACTGTTTCCGCTCTTCAAAGAGTACAAAATACTCTCAAAATACTCCAAGCTGAGCCCAAAAAGGGCGGGGGGGGGGGGAGGTATATGGATTCCCTCTGATTAACCTGGTTTTGATGCCACAAGGGAAATTCAAGAGAGGAAGGCCAAATTTTTGAGACAGTTGATCAGTGCGAGATGAAAACAAATCCAGACTGCATCCCTATTGGAACGTTTATTCCCCCATCTCAAAATAAGGTTCTACCCCATACAAAGTGGGCAATTCAGCATTTCAGCCTCTAGACCAGGGTTGAAGCACTGGCTTTCTATATGGAGGCAGGCATTTTCATAGAATCATAGGATTGGAAAAGAGCTCCAAAGGCCATCCAGTCCAGCTCCATTCTAGGTTAGGTAAAGGTTTTTCCCTAACATTAAGTCCAATTGTGTCCGTCTCTGGAGGTTTGTGCTCATCTCCGTTTCTAAGCCGAAGAACTGACATTGTACTTAAACACCTCCAAGGTCATGTGACCAGTATGACTCCATAGAACGCCATTACCTTCCCGTCGGAGCAGTACCTATTGATCTACTCACATTTGCATGTTTTCAAACTGCTAGGTTGGCAGACGCTGGGCCTAAGAGCGGGAGCTCACACCACTTCAAGGATTCGAACCTGCGATCTTTTGATCAGCAAGTTCAGCAGCCCATTCTACTAGGTAGAAAAACAATTAAAGCACCCCCGACAGTTGGCCACTCAGCCTCTGCTTAAAAAGCTCCAGAGAAGGTGACTCCATCAGACTCCCAGGCTTCTTATTCAGCTCTAACCTTCAGTAGGTTCAGGTGGAATATCTCCTCCTGCAATTTGAATCCATGGCTCCACTGTGCCTCAGTCTATGGAGCAGCAGAAAACAAGCTTGGCCCCTCCTCAATGGGACATCATTTCCAATATTAAACATATCTTTCATGTCCACTTTTCACCTTCTTCAAAGTAAACATACTCAGCTTTCTCAAAGGGATTCATGCTTTCCAGCCCTTTGACCACTGGTTGCCCTTCTCTAGGCATCTTCCACCTTGTCCACCTCCATTCTAGTTGTTTTGCCCAGAGCTGGACTCAAGTTCTAATTCCAGGGGTGGTCTAACCAAAGCAGAATAGAGGGGGGTCTGTGACTTCCCTCAGTCCTTGACTTCTATGGATGCAGTCTAGAACCGCATTGGCCTTTTCACTGCTGCATCACATTATTGGCTCACGTTTAGCCTGTGGTCTACTAAGACTCTTAGATCCCTCTCACATGGAACTGTGTTTTATATAGCTCTATATAGGTAAACTGGCCTTTGCTTGCTTGAGATGCTCACTTTCTATAGAGAGGAAGACTTTTGCTTTGTTACCTCCTGTTACTACCCCAGGGACTCCCCTTTCTACAAAATGTGTTTAAAGACACTCTCTGGAACAGTGTTTCTCAACCTCCCTAATGCCACGACCCCTTAATCCAATTCCTCATGTTGTGGTGACCTCTAGCAATAACATTATTTTCGTTGCTATTTCATAACTATAATGTTGCTTCTGGTATGAATCTTAATGCAGATATCCAGTATACAGGATGTATTTTCATTCACTGGACCAAATTTGGCACAAATACCTGATATGTCCACATTTGAATATTGGTGAGGTTGGGAAGGGGGATTGATTTTGTCATTTGGGAGTTGTAGTTGCTGGGATTTATAGATCACCTACAATCAAAGAGCATTGTGAATTCCACCAACGATGGAATAGAACCAAACTTGGCACATGGAACTCCCATGACCAATAGAAAACACTGGAAGGGTTTTGTGGGCATTGACCTTGAGTTTTGGAGTTGTAGTTCCCCTACGTCCAGAGAGCACTGTGGATTCAAACAATGATGGATATGGACCAAACTTGGCACGAATACTCAATATGCTGAAATGTGAACACTGGTGGAGTTTGGGGGAAATAGACCTTGACATTTGGGAGTTATAGTTGCTGGGATTTATAGTTCACCTACAATCAAAGAGCATTCTGAACCCACCCCACAATAGAATTGGGCCAGGCTTCCCACACAGAACCTCCATGACCAACAGAAAATCCTGTGTTTTCTGATGGTCTTTGGTGACCCCTCTGACACCCCCTCATGACCACCCAGGGGTCCCGACCCCCAGGTTGAGAAACACTGTTCTGGAGGGAAAATGTGAATCTTTAGGCAGGCTTGTTCATGAACTTTTAAATGCCTTGCTAAGAAACCCACCTTCTCATGGTCAGGTCCTAGCAAAGCAGTCCTTTCAACTATGATCTCTTTACATTCAAAGGGAAGGTCTTTTCCATTGTGCGTTTAAAAACATAGTTTATTGCTCAGACGGTTATCACAGCTAACAACCTTTTCCTTCGTCGCCCAAGTTGGGCGGTTCGGGGCAGCTGGAAGGCTCCGGAAAGGGCTGCCGTTCCCTCGTGCGACAACACAAGTGTGCAATGGTGAGCAATGCGTCCCGGAACGGATCACGCCTCGTATTTGAAATTAACCAAGCTCTCAACTTGAAAAGTGAGCTTTATACGCAGACGGAAAGCTTGGAAAACCCCGTGGTTTTATATCCATTTTGAACAGGCCTCCTTGGCTAAAAGAGACTTAGTTCCTCTTCCCTTGGAACTTAAAAAAAATGGCACAAAAGAAGGAAGCAAGCTTGAGAAAGAAATATATATGGTATTCCTATGAATTCTCAAAATGTGACGTGATGTCATCACAGTGACATCATATATCATGACCTAGCGCCGATAAAAGAACGCTTTGGAAGCAATGGGTGCAAATGGTGCGATGAATCTTTAGTCCAAACTTTAAAAGACCTCTCCATGACACTGAGCCTAAACCGGCTTACCAAGTTGGATTCTTCCTTCAATGTTTGGACTAATGTTATTGGGGTAGGGGTAGGGGGGCTACTCTGAAATAAGGAGTTAGAGGGGGATTACAATGAATGCACCAAATACATTTCATAGAAGTCACATTTTAAAAAGAAAACTTAAGTCCTATAACAAAGACACATTAAGGCAGCGACACGAAGGAAGGACGGCATTCACCATTTTGCAGCACTTCCTTCAAAAACACAAGCCATTTTTATAAATCCAGGATGGAGATGTTTGGGGTATTTGTGTACATTTTCACAGCTTTGGATGGATTAGATCAGATCCGAACGAGATCAAATCCTGTATTCAAGAAAGGTCTTTCTGCAGCAAAGATTATATTTAGTGGAGACTTGTGGCTCTGATTGCAAATCTGCTTTGGGTTTTAGTCTGAACTTTGAGAAGCCCATCCAAAGCGCTGGGTCTCCATAATACAGTGGTTCTCAGCCTGTGGATCCCCAAGTGTTTTGGTCTACAACTCCCAGAAATCCCAGCCAGTTTACCAGTTTACTGGGAGTTGAAGGCCAAAACATCTGGGGACTTACAGGTTGAGAACCACTTCCTAAATAGCTTCAGGCATTGGGAAGGTTCTCAAAGTTTGGACTAAAACCCAGTACAAATATATACACTTCCTACTGACAATCCTGCAGACAGATAGTGCCGGTTGGACCTGGATTTGCAGCTGTTTTCTTCAATGACACAAGGCTGAAGGTGAACAATGTTTAAATAAATAATGCACTTTGAGCTTGCCAAAATGTGGGGGGAAAGTGTCGGGTGAGGCGTCTGATAAAACCAGCGTTCAATCCAGGAAAAATGTAAGAAAACGGTCACAAAACGAGCCATTCCTTGGCAGGGCTACAAGGTGCAACAGGGCCATTCATTAGTTTATGCTGCCTTTTTGAAAAAAGGATGAAAAGCCTTCCTGTTTGGGGTCATTACATAAGGTTATATGGGGCCAGAATCGTCTTTGTGATTTATAGTGGGAAACAGCACAAATCTTCATTCTTATACATTTATATATATTAGTGTGTGTGTATGTGTGTGTCTATATATATAGACACACACATACACACACACACCCTGAAGTTTTTTTGATGTTACAGCGCAAGGAGGTATCCAGTACCTCTTTTCACAATGTGTTGTTGAAGGCTTTCATGGCCGCAATCACTGGGTTGCTGTGAGTTTTCTGGGCTGCATGACCATGTTCTGGAAACATTCTCTCCTGATGTTTCACCCACATCTATGGCAGGCATCCTCAGAGGTTGGGACCCCTGCCATAGATGTGGGCAAAACATCAGGAGAGAATGCTTCTGGAACCTGGCCATGCAGTCCAGAAAACTCACAGCAACCCTCCTTTTCATAATGGTATCTTTTCTGGGCCAAAGGACTTATTCCTGGCTCAAATGGCCAATATTGGACACACCCGCAAACCTTAAATTCCCAGCCATCCTAATCGCATTAGTTTTAGCTCAGATTTTCCATTAAAAAACCCCCCAAAGGTTAAATAAGATTACTGTCCAAATGCAAGGGCTAATAGGAAAAACTTGTAGGGCATCTATCTGTCCCCAGTTGGAAACAGGATTTGGAACTTGGTCCACAAACCCCTTCTCAATCTGGGCCTTTCAAAATTGGCTATGACCACCATCACCCCCAAGAGCACATCAGGAAGGTTGAACATTGGAGAAAATCAGTCTCTTTCTAAATGTTTTGGGCTACAACCACCATCACTTCCAAACAGCCTTGTTGATGAGGATTATAGGATTTGTAGTTCAAAAGCATATCCGGATGGCTATAAATTAGGGGAATCATCTCCTTCTCAATCCGACCCTTTCTAAATGTCCTGGATTACAATCACCATCATCCCAAAACAGTCTTGTTGACGGGGAAGATAGGACTTAGAGTCCAAGAGCACATCAGGAAGGCTGCAAATTGGAGGAAATCAGCCCCTTTCTAAATGTCTTGGGTCACAACCACCATTATCTCCAAATAGCCTTATTGATAATAGGAAGGCTATAGATTAGGGAAATCAGCTCCTTTTCTAAATGTCCCAGACTACAACCACTATCATCTCCAAACAACCTCGTCAACAGGGAGGCCATACATTGGGGGAAACCACAATAACCACACTGGTAAAGCTCTTTCTACATCTGTACAGTTTCATCACATCATAAAATAGCCATTCCTGGGATTTTGGATGTATTTACATTGTAGAATGAATGCAATTTTGACAACACTTGAACTGCTCTGGCTTAGTGGTCTGAAATCATGGGAGTTGTAGTATTACCAGGTCTTTTGCCTTCTCTGCAAAGCGAGGGGATGCCTCATCAAACCCCAAATCCTAGCAGATTCCATCACATGGAGTCATGGCGGTTCAAGTGGTTTTAAACTGCATTCATTCTACAGTGCAGGCACACAGCCTTGGTGAGAGGAGCCACAGCAGGCAGATAAACCGGTATAAAATGCATACAATGTTTGCAATCGAGTGGAAAACAAAACCAGATGCTTTTTGGGCAGATCTTGCCATTATGTAGCGTTGAAAAAACGGGTTTGGTTTCGGCTTCATTTTTTTTCTTTTTTGCATTCTCTGTTGAATATTATCCGACAAGGGAACACGACGCACGACACGCACCGGAAAGAAGAAACTCACAACTGCTCAAAATAACCTCTAAAGAAGCAGCTGGTGGAGTCCTGAGAACCCAGGTGGAGAATGTCGTGTGCTTGTGTTTATTTATGGGAAATGGCACTCTAGGCCTGCGAAAACGGCAGATTTGGGGGCAACGTCCTTTGTCTTGGGAGAAGAGGGGCTTCCTTTCCATGAAAAGGGAGGTTGGAGGCGTCTGAGATCACGGGCAAGCATCCCCTATGTTTAGAAAACGGAGCCATGGGAGGAAGCGGAACCACAGAGAGAAGAAACGGAGACGGACAGTTGGGGTGGACGATGGCACCGTGATTCGGCCTCTATGGCACAGGCGAGTACAGCAAGTCCAAACCCGACCCTTGAAGATGGGAACGTTTCCATTCTCTCATCCCAATAAAAGAGTTTTCTATCACTCCACCTTGGGTTAAGTTTGCTTGGCTTGGCCCTCCTCCTCCTCCGTCGAAAGATGGAAGCGGTTGAAGTCTCTGGCGGCACAAAGGACAACCCTGTTTTCAATTCCCCGGCAGCCAAATCTGGGAAGGAAAAGCAGCAGGTGTGGAAGAATGGAGCCGGTCCATCCGGCTGTCATGCTTCAATGATGTTCACCGAGGGTTTGTTTTTGGGGAACTAGAAAGGAGACAGAAAGAGAGAATGTAAGACCAGCAGAAAGGAAGGAAATGGAAATAGGAGGAGATGAGCCAAAAGTCAGCATAATTCTTGAATAAGATAAGTATGGGAAGAAGAAAAATGTTGACACTATATAACAGGTATGAGCAAACTTCAGCCCTCTAAGTGTTTTGGACTCCCACAATTCCCAACAGTTATAACAGCTGGCAACTTTCCTGTTCAATTTCTATGTAAACAATCTAGTTGCCAAACTGAGCTCCCCTGATCACTTCTCACCATCAGGAGGTAATAGGAGAATTCAAATCTTATTATATGCTGATGATATGGTCCTCTTGTCAACTACACAAAGAGGACTTAGGAGACTCTTGATGGAGCAATGTAAGTGGGGAAATTGGGCTCAACACTGGTTAGCTCTGCTCTGTTGCGCATTGTGTGTTTGTCAGGTCCAGTGCAGAAGACACAAGAACATTGCACCCAGGCAAGAGGAAAAAGAACAGAAAAACTTTACACTTATCAGCAGAGTTAAAACAGAAACTTGCAATGTTGCAAACAAAAACAAACAGTGCAACAAACTTACATAGTCCTTGTAAGAAATACAGAACAAGGCACCTTCATCCAAATGAGAGAGCAGCAGAAATGGTTGAGCAAATGCTCCTCAGAGCAAAAGCTAAACTGTATTCTAAAAACTATACAGTTATACCCCACCGGGTGTGGTCCAAACTTACTAGTTGACCTACATTAGCAGCTGCACATAATGATCAACAGTATAAGGTTTTCTTTAATACACACACAGACTTGATTCTGTTACAACTTACTGTAACATGCTCCACCAGTATTTTGATGGGTCAACAATGACTCTAATGCAGTTGAACAAGAAGGCGATTAGAGACAAAATCTTTGAGATGGATGCAATTGACAACTTGCAGACTAGTAAATAGCAGGGTTTCACCACTTGGTATCCTCTAAAGAGTGACTAATAAGAGTGACTCAGCTGGAATCACAGACTGTCTCTGATGAGGATGATGGTACTCAGGTTCACAGTTTGGATCAAGATGTCCCTGTTACAGACTATGAAGAAGTGCAGTTTCCCACAGCAAGGCATGAGAGTGTTGATACTGAAAATAGCCAGGTGCAGATTGATTCAGAGGAGGAGAATTCTCAGCCTGATAATGAGCAAGCAGGGAAACAGGCTGACACTAACTAACAGACTGACCTTGACGAAATGGGAACTTCGGTTGGAATTCCGAGTCTGAAGGAGTGAAAGGATAGCTAACAAGAGGGAGGCCAGGGAGGCCAGGGCCAAAGAAACGCCTTCATGTTTTGCAAAGGATATCCCTTTCTTGGGCAAGGTCCTGGAGCAGGTGGTTGCCTCTCAGCTCCAGGGTTTCCTGGATGACATCAACTATTTGGATCAGTCACAGCCTTGCTTCAGGCCTGGTCATGGTATTTTGGTCGCCTTGGTGGATGACCTCCGCAGGGAACTGGACAGGGGGAGTGTGACCCTGTTGGTTCTCTTGGACATCTCAGCGGCTTTCGATACCATCAATCATGGTATCCTTCTGGAACGACTCTCCGGGATGGGTCATGGGGGCACGGCTTTGTCATGGCTCCGGTCCTTCCTGGAGGGTCTTTCCCAGATGGTGAAGCTGGGTGACACCTGCTCGGACCCCTGGCCTTTGACCTGTGGGGTCCTGCAAGGTTCCATTCTGTCCCCCATGTTTTTCAACATCTACATGAAACCTCTGGAAGAGGTCATCCAGAGTTTTGGAGTTTGCTGCCATCTCTATGCAGATGATACGCAACTCTACTACTCTTTTCCACCTAATTCCAAGGAAGCCCCTCAAATGCTGGACGAGTGCCTGGCCGCTGTGGCTGTCTGGATGAGGAGGAACAGGCTGAGGATCAATCCCGACAAGACAGAGGTCCTCCTGGTCGATCGTAAACCGGAACGGGGTATAGGGTGGCAACCTGTGCTGGATGGGGTTACACTCCCCCTGAAGTCACAGGTGCGCAGTTTGGGTGTCTTCTGGATTCATCACTTACGCTTGAAGCTCAGGTGTCGGTGGTGGCCAGGAGGGCCTTCGCACAATTAAGACTCGTGCGCCAACTGCAACCGTACCTTGTGAAGTCGGATCTGGCCAGGATGGTCCATGCCTTAGTCACCTCCAGATTGGATTACTGTAATGCACTCTACGTGGGGCTGCCCTTGAAAATGGCCAGGAAATTTCAATTGTTACAACGGGCGGCAGCCAGGTTACTAACCGGTGTTTCTTACAAGGAGCAGTCAACCCTCCTGTTTAGGGAGCTCCACTGGCTGCCGTTCATTTTCCAGTCCCAATTCAAGGTGCAGGTTCTTACCTACAAAGCCCTGAACGGTTTGGGACCCGCCTACCTGCGTGACCGTATTTCTGTGTACGAACCCACATGATCTCTTCAATCATCTGGAGAGGCCCTGCTCACGCTCCCACCTCCTTCGCAGGTGCAATTGGTGGGGACGAGGGAGAGGGCCTTCTCGGTGGTGGCCCCTCGACTCTGGCATTCACTCCCTAAGGACATCAGACATGCCCCAACTTTGGCAGTCTTTAGGAGGAGCCTGAAAACGTGGTTGTTCCAGTGTGCCTTACCAGAATAAGGAAAACTCTTAGCAATATGTCCTCAAATGCACTTTAATATTGATTAGGATTGTCTGCGTGCCCTCTTCTATCTTTCAAAACCCTATCCTAGTTTACCCTACCTTGTTCATGCCCCAGCATTTTAAATTTTAATTTTTAATTATTACATTTGGCCCGGCCATAGGTTTTTAAAATGCTGTATGTTATTGTTATTGTTAATTGCTTATTGTGTATTTTTTGTTTTTGAGTTGTATTTTATTTTAATTTTAACTGTTTTTATTGATTATTTGTTATTGCCTTTGTTTACTGATGTGTTGTGGGCTTGGCCTCATGTAAGCCGCACTGAGTCCCTAGGGGAGATGGTAGCGGGGTACAACTAAAGTATTATTATTATTATTATTATTATTATTATTATTATTATATAAGGCATGTGTGTGAGACCAAATTTTTGTCAAAGCAACTTGGCGTTCTACTAAGGAGATTGCCTATACTTATCTGGATTTAACTTACAGTTTTTGTGTTCATGATTTCAGGGCCTTGTCACGTTCTCTTGGGTTTTTGCTTTGCTCTGGTGCCTTTTTGGACAAAGCTTCAAGTGCTTTAGGATATTGATCGGTTAGAACATTAACCTTTGTTTTTACAAACCTTTTACCTTTTGTTTTTAATAAACTATAAAGACTTCTGGCTGTGTGTGGTTTGGTGTCTTCGGCAAGGTGAATCTACTCTGAGGTGCTTACTTACTTACTTAGGCGATCCCTCGTTGGGCGAGTAAGATGGTCTTCCTTTATGACTATTTTTGTGGGTTTGTAGGTGGCTGTGGAGCCCTATTCTTGACCCGCATCTTCTCCCACAGTGAAGGCATTGGTTTCCAGGTGGAAGGGGGTCCCGGTCGGGGTTGGCTTGACGCGCCTTCCTCCTGGCACATTTCTCTCTTTCACCCTCCACTCGTGCCTCCTCGAATTCTGCAGCACTGCTGGTCACAACTGACCTCCAGCTGGAGCACTCAAGGGCCAGGGCTTCCCAGTTCTCAGTGTCTATGCCAGAGTTTTTAAGGTTGGCTTTGAGGCCATCTTTAAATCTCTTTTCCTGTCCACCAACATTCCGTTTTCCGTTCTTAAGTTCAGAGTAGAGCAACTGCTTTGGGAGATGGTGGTCAGGCATCCGGACAACATGGCTGGTCCTGCGGAGTTGATGGCAGAGGACCATCGCTTCAATGCTGGTGGTCTTTGCTTCTTCCAGCACGCTGACATTTGTCCGCTTGTCTTCCCAAGAGATTTGCAGGATTTTCCAGAGGCAGTGCTGATGGAATCGTTCCAGCTGTTGCATGTGACGTCTGTAGACAGACCACGTTTCGCATGCATAGAGCAGGGTTGGGAGGACAATAGCTTTATAGACAAGCACCTTGGTATCCCTACGGATGTTCCGGTCCTCAAACATTCTCTGCTTCATTCGGGAAAATGCTGCACTCGCAGAGCTCAGGTGGTGTTTTATTTAGGTGTCAATGTTGACTTTGGTGGAGAGGTGGCTGCCAAGGTAGCGGAAACGGTCAACATTTTCTAATGTTACACCATTAAGTTGTATCTCTGGCATTGGGGAGGGGGTGGCTGGTGACTGCTGGAACAGCACTTTAGTTTTCTCGATGTTCAGTGACAGGCCAAGCTTCGTGTATGCTTCTGTGAAGGTATTTAGAGTGGCTTGTAGATCTTCTTCTGAATGCGCACAGACGACATTGTCATCAGCATACTGGAGTTCTATTAACAGATGTTGTTGTAACCTTGGTTTTGGCTTTCAGTCTGCTGAGGTTAAACAGCTTGCCATCTGTCCGATAGATGAGGTGCAACATAATGTCAACAATATTTTCAAGACTTAACGTCTTTAGCCCCTAGAAAAGCATTTACAGCCCTGTGCTTCCAAATAATGTCATCAGGCTGGTTAGAGGAAAGATACAGAGGGATCCCTCATGCTCAACATCTTTGTATTTGTGGGTTGGGGGAAAGAGAGGATTTAACACCCTATCTGTCACATTGCCCTTTGTATAATGACCCTAGAAACAATCTTCTGGGAGCCCTTTTGGAAGAAAGGTCAGCATGGCAACAATCGGCAGTTATCTGTAACTTGTTAGCAGATTATTCCAAAAATATAACATTAAATGTAGCCAGATTTGCAGTCGCAGCCCAAAAAATCCAAGCTAAATTAGTAAAGTCCACAGCAGAGGCTAGAAATGGAAATGGAGATAGTTTGGGATGATACAAATCAGGCATTTGTGATTGTTCTCATGTCACTGCTACTATAATTTTAAAGATCCAGTATATGGAATAAGTTTTAATGTTTATATTGGAAAGCGCTTATTGGACTTTTAAAGGTTGTATATTATGTCCTGCTATGGCTGGTATAATAAAAAAAATTCATTCATAACAGCTAGTAGGAATGGCAAAGGATCACAAGGCAAAATTTAGAGGAGAAATTATAATTTGGGGGGCGGGGGGAGGCAGTCAATCCATAGGAGATGTAGTCCAAGCCCAGCTTGGACTCCTGCAAAAGGCAGTGCAATTAATAATGAGTTATTGTGTATTCCACAATTATTAATCATCGTGGGTGGTTGGGTGGTGGTCTGTGACTCACAATTTTCCCCAATGTCACCTACTTTGCTGCGCAGGAGCCCCCCACTCTGGTGCTCGGGGGTGCTGTTCTCAGAGGTGTTCTTGGCCTTCTCCTTGTTGTTGTTGGGTTCGTTGTCCTTGATGATGTCGTACTGCCGGCAGAAGAGCGCAATCACCCCTGTCGTAAAGAAGAGGGAAATGTCAATGCTCAACCTGCTTCAGCTGCAGTCAAGAGGGTTTGGGCTAAAGGAGCCAACACCAGGAAGACTAGTGGTGCTTAGCCTGAATCAAAGCCACAGCGAGGCTTGGAGCTGTAGGATGATGGTGAGGGTGATGATTATGATGATGATAATTTTAGCAGAGTTAGCTTTTGGATTGTGATGATGATGATGATGATGATGAGGAGGAGGAGGATGATTTATACCCCACTTTTTTCTCAGGACTGAGATGCAAAATTGCACACAACTTTAACACTGATACAATTAAAGCATATAAAGGACGATAACAATAACAACAACCCTGGCAAAATGAGGCTGGGATTGTGGGATGAAGATGATGATGACGACAATGACAATAATGGACGAGGTAATGCTGGGATTATTATTATTATTGCTTGTACCCCACTTTTTTCTCAGGATTGATATGCAAAATGGCCAACAACTTAAAAAAATACACAATTAAAGCATAGAAAAGATGGTGCAGTAGGTTAAACAGCTGAGCCACTGAACTTGTTGCAGGTTTGACTCCAGGGAGCGCCATGAGCTCCCGCTGCTAGCCCCAGCTTCTGCCAACCTAGCAGTTTGAAAACATGCAAATGTGAGTAGATCATTAGGTACTGCTCTGGTGGGAAGGTAACGGTGTTCTATGCAGTCATGCCAGCCACATGACCTTGGAGGTGTCTATGAACAACGCTGGTTCTTTGGCTTAGAAATGGAGATGAGCACCAACCCCCAGAGTCGAACACTTAATGTCCAGTCTAATAACAATAACAACAACCATGGCAGAATGAGGCTTGGGACTGTGGGATGATGATAATGATGATGATAATGATGATGATTGTATTCCACTTATTTCTCAGGATTGAGAACCCAAGCAGCTCACTACTTTAAATATTATGCAATCCAAACATAAAAAAAATATTAAACTAGGATTATGATCATGATCATCATCATCATCATCATCATGATCATTGTTATCCCAAAGGGCACACAACAATCCCCTGGATCTGCCATGGTTGCCCACCCCAATCTCAAAGCTCTGTATGAATAACTAAAAATCTGGAGATAAGGAGTGCTCCAAATAAGACGTGTTTTGCTGCAGGGGTTATTTAGTGCTGCTTTAAAGAAAGCCCCAAGTCATTTGTGATCTTGTGCCGAAAGGCCAGAGGCAACACTGCACCTTCTTGCAAGGAAAATGCAGATATTTGCCCAGCAAAACACACAGGAGAGGAAAAGACAGGTCAAGAGATGAGAGGAAAGGAAATGAAAAGAAAGGAAAAGAGAGAAGAGGAAAAGAAAGGAGAGGAGAGGACAGGAAAAGAATGGAAAATAAAAGAAAAAGAGGAAAAGGAAGTAGAGGAAAATAAAGGAGAGGAAAGAAAAGGACAAGACAGGAGAGGAAAAGAAAAGAAAGAGAAAAGAAAGGAAAGGAAAGGAGAGCAGAGGAATGGAAAAGAAAAGAAAAAGAGGAAAGAAAAGGAAAAAAGAGTAGAGGAAAATAAAGGAAAGGAAAAGAGAAGAAAGGAAAATAAAGAGGAAAGAAAAGGAAAAGAGAGTAGAGGAAAAGAATGGAGAGGAAAGGAAAAGACAGGAGAGGAGAGGAAAAGAAAAGAAAGAAAAAGAAAGGAAAAAGAAAGGAAAGGAAAGATGAGGAGAGTAATGGAAAAGAAAAGAAAAAGAGGAAAGAAAAGGAAAAGAGAGTAGAGGAAAAGAAAAGAAAGGAAAAGAGAAGAAAGGAAAACAAAGAGGAAAGAAAAGGAAAAGGGAGTAGAGGAAAAGAGAGGAAAGGAAAAGACAGGAGAGGAGAGGAAAAGAAAAGAAAGGAAAAAGAAAGGAAAGGAAAGGAAAGGAGAGCAGAGGAATGGAAAAGAAAAGAAAAAGAGGAAAGAAAAGGAAAAGAGAGTAGAGGAAAAGAAAGGAAAGGAAAGAAGAAAAGAAAGGAATGAAAAGTCAGGAGAGGAGAGGAAAGGAAAGGAAAGGAAAGGAAAAGAGGAAAGGAAAGGAAAAGAAAAGAAAGGGCAAAGTGATGGAATTGTCTTTGTCTCAGAGGGACTGAGCCTGCGATTTGGTGGCAAAAGCAAAGTGACAACAGTCTGTTTTCCCTGCAAACCAGCCGACTTTGTGCTCGAATAGGCAGCCCTTCTCTGCACGGGTTGGGCAAATGCAAAACGACAAGTGTTCAGGCGGAGGAGACAGTGGCACAAGGGATGAGCACTGCCTTCAAATCCGTGGGGGAGAAGTGGCATTTCTATCAGCACCAGTGGATTTGCACTCCTTCCACCGTTTCACAGATGAAAACTAGGACTGCATCTAGATTGCAGAGCTGGTGTAATTTGACACCACTTTAATTGTCATATCTCAATGCTACGGAGTTGTAGTTTTATAAGGTCTTCGGCCTTCTTGGCGCATCTCCACTGCAGAATGAATGCACCTTTACCTCACTTTAACTCCCACGGCCCAATGCAATGAAATGATGGGAGCCATAGCTTTACAAGGTCTTTACCCTTCTCTGCTAGGGCCTCGCCAAACTACAAATCCCAGGATTCTTTTGGCAGTTATAGAGGTGTCAAAAGTGCATAAATTCTACAGTACAGAGTTTTACCATTTTTACCAAATGGGGCGTCATGGGACAAAATCCCAAATATTTTGGGAGACTGGGGTTGGATTGACGCTGTCATATAATGCAGTTTGAATCTGCATTGTATGGTCGGTGTAGATCCACCCCAACTGTATCACTTTTTCATGGTCTCCAAAGGATGACCAATACAAAAGAATGTTTGCTGTATTGTTGAAGGCTTTCATGGCTGGAATCACTGGTTGTTGTAGGTTTTTCGGGCTGTATGGCCATGTTCTAGAAGCATTATCTCCTGACATTTCACCTGCATCTATGGCAAGCATCCTCAGAGGTTGTGAGGACTGTCGGGAAAACTGGTTTTTTGTTGTTACAGAAAGGTCTGTAACAACAAAAACAATATCTTCTTCTGCGTTGCTGTGAGTTTTCCGAGCGATATGGCCGTGTTCCAGAAGCATTCTCTCCTAACATTTCGCCTGCATCTATGACAGGCATCCTCAGAGGTTATGAGGTCAGATTTCAAAACCTGAGGATGCCTGCTATAGATGCAGGCAAAACGTCGGGAGAGAATGCTTCTGGAACATGGCCATACAGTCCGAAAAGCCTACAACAACCCAATGTCTACTGTTCTATTTTGGAAAAAACTCGATTAAAACTTACAGTTTTGTTTAAAAAAACCACTCACTTTGGGTGGGCTCTTTGGCACCCAATTGGGCAGCTCTCTTCCAATTCTAACTACACAGTTCATTAAATGCATGAGTTTTGCTCCCATTAATTTGGATGGGTCTCTCTGGCCTTCCTCTGTGATGTGCCTAAATGCTGCAAACCTCCCCAGAGAAAGCCGCATTTTGCAAGCGATGCTAGCCGACATGATTTCACCCGAAATGCCTCCCTTTTTCTTCTTCCCGGAGCCATCCCTCGCTTTCTCTCCCTCCAGCGAAAGCAGACGAAGGCCTTCATGATGCTTCTCTTCTGCCTTCATAAATGTTTCATGTTTTGGAAGGAGCCAAAGCAGCCGTTAAATGGAGCCGGGGACGGAAAAGCAGAAAGCAAACAAAATGTCACGGTAGCATTGAGCCATAGCAATTAAAGTGGTGCCAAACTGCATTCATTCTGCAGTGAAGGTGCACCCTAACAGAGCCCCCCGGGTGCCAACAGGACTGAAGACCAACAGTTCAGAGGTTTGAATCCGGGGAGAGTGTGGATGAGCTCCCTCTGTCAGCTCCAGCTTCCCATGCCAGTGACATGAGAGAGGCTGCCCACAAGGATGGTAAAACATCAAAACATCCAGACGTTCCCTGGGCAACGTCCTTGCAGACGGCCAATTCTCTCACACCAGAAGCGACTTGCAGTTTCTCAAGTCGCTCCCGACACACACAAAAAAATTCCAATTGCCCCCAAACATTGTTTTAAGTTGATGAGTTTTAGAATCTAATGCTTTGTTCGTTTTGAGTGACATCATAACTCAAAAACCACTGGACCAATTGCCACAAGACACCTACTAACGCAAGGAGTGACCATCACTCAAAAAAATTATTTTGTCATTTGGGAGTTGTAGTTTTTGGGATATTTAGTTAACCTACAGTCAAAGAATATTCTGAACTCCACCAACAATGGAATCGAACCAAACTTGTCACACAGGGCTCCCATGACCAACAGAAAACACTAGAAGGTTTTGGTGGGCATTGGCCTTGAGTTTTGGAGTTGTAGTTCACCTACATCCAGAGAGCACTGTGGATGCAAACGATGATGGATCTGGACCAAACATGGAACGGATACTCAATATGCCCAAATATGAACACAGATGGAGTTTGGGGAAAAATAGATCTTGACATTTGAGAGTTGTAGTTACTGGGATTTCTAGTTCACCTACAATCAAAGAGCATTCTGAACCCTACCAACAATAGAATTGGGCCAAACTTTCCACACAGAACCCCCATGACCAACATAAAATACTTTGTTTTCTGGTGGTCTTTGGTGACCATTCTGACATCCCTCACGACCCCCAGGTTGAGAAATGCTACCTTAAGGCCATCCAGTCCAACTCCCTTCACCAGAAAACATAATAAAAGCACTCCTGATAAAGAGCCACTCAGCCATAGATATAGATAGATATGATTCACACGCACACACACACACACATATATGTATATGACAGATATAGTATAGTCGCCCTAGGGCTGAGAGTGGCGGTCAATAAATGCAAGAAATAAATAAATAAATAAATAATAAATCATAGATTTGAAAGGGACCCCTAAAGAAGGACAATGATATGGTGCATGTTCCAGAGTAGGCCAACCAGACAATCTCCACATCAACACTGACAAAGAAACAACAAAAATACTGTTGTTTAAAGAACAGTAAAGAAATTACATATATTAGAAGCCAACACTTTCTCATTACTTTATTTCCCAGATCACCAGACTGGGCCACAGCAATGCATGGCAGGGGACTGCTTGTATTGCAATATTCACTCTCCCAAAGCAAAGCCTTTTTTGTTGCTGGGCATTATTTGGCAGGCGCCTGAATGGGCCAAAAAGACTCAGGCAGCATTTGGATCTATTAAAAGATTCTGTTCATTTCTTTCTAGCAAGGGAGTCATTTCTTTGTCTTGAGCAGACCAAGGTTGGACTAGATGTCCTCTGGGAGACCCTCCAGCTCATGAGTGTCATCGAAATGGAAATGGGAGTCAAACTGACCTGCCCACATGAATAGGACCACAACGATGATGAGGACCTCTCCCGCTCGCAGCTGCTGGTTTTTCTCTCCCATCTCCTTCATCGTCACCTCGTCTGCAGAGAAAGAAAGAAAGAAAGTGAAAATAAGCTCTATTCCAGTGTTTCTCAACCTTCCTAATGCTGTCACCCCTTAATATAGTTCCTCATATTGTGATGACCCCCAACCATAAGATTATTTTAATTGCTACTTCATAACTGGACCAAATTTGGCACAAATACCCGATACGCCCAAATTTGAATACTCATGAGTTGGAGGGATTGATTTTATCATTTGAGAGTTGTACTTGCTGGGATTTATAGTTTATTGACAATCAAAGACCTTGAGTTTCGGTAGAAGCACTGGTAACAGTAATCCACGCAACAGTCACCACAATGTTGGACTATTGCAACGCCTTATATGCCGGCCTTACGAAGTCAACAACCCAGAAGATTCGGATGGTCCAAAATGCAGCGGCCATGCTTCTAGCGGAATCATCTATAAGATCCCATATCACACCGATTCTGTAACAACTGCATTGGCTACCAATAGAACATTGGATCTCTTACAAGATACTGATCCTGACATTTAGAGCTCAAAATAGCCAAGGACCTTTATATCTTAGGGACTGCCTCATTCCTTTTCTCCATCAGTGGTCACCTCGATCCATCCAGGAAAATCTCCTATATATACCGGGCCCTAGGGAGGTACACCTGGAAGCTACACGGTGTAGAGCTTTTTCGACCTATGCTCCAATTCTGTGGAACTCTTTGCCTCCATACATTACAGCAATGTCGGAGTTGCGACCTTTTGTAAAAGCGCTCAAGACTTGGCTGTTTGGTTGTGCATTTAAGTAATCAGATCTAATTAGCCAAATAGTCACTGTTGAATGTTTTTATGTTGAATGTTTTTATATTGTGTAAATGCTATTTTAGACTGTAAGTCGCTCGGAGCACCTTGGTGGAGAGCGACTAATTAAGAAATAAAGTGAAGTGAGTTGTAGTTCACCTACATCCAGAATCATAGAATCATAGAATCAAAGAGTTGGAAGAGACCTCATGGGCCATCCAGTCCAACCCCCTGCCAAGAAGCAGGAATATTGCATTCAAATCACCCCTGACAGATGGCCATCCAGCCCCTGTTTAAAAGCCTCCAAATAAGGAGCCTCCACCACACTCCGGGGCAGAGAGTTCCACTGCTGAACGGCTCTCACAGTCAAGAAGTTCTTCCTCATGTTCAGATGGAATCTCCTCTCCTGTAGTTTGAAGCCATTGTTCCGCGTCCTAGTCTCCAAGGAAGCAGAAAACAAGCTTGCTTCCTCCTCCCTGTGGCTTCCTCTCACATATTTATACATGTGGACTCAAACAATGGTGAATCTGGTCCAAACTTGGCACAAATACTCAATATGCCCAAATGTGAACACTGGAGTTTGGGGAAAATAGACCTTGACATTTGAGAGTTGTAGTTGCTGGGATTTATAGTTCACCTACAATCAAAGAGCATTCAGAACCCCACCAATGATAGAATTGGGTCAATTTTCCCACACAGAACCCCATGACCAATAGAAAATACTGTGTTTTCTGATGGTCTTTGGTGACCCCCACTGACACCCCCTTGCGACCTCCCTAGGGGTCCTGACCCCCGGGTTGAGAAATGCTGCTCTATTGGGTGGCTGCGGGTCTCTGAGAGCTGTTTCCCAAAGAAGCAACTTTTCCAAATCTTGCCTTCCTATATAATTCGACAGCAAAATATTTGTATTAATACACATTTGAGCATATCTTATCTGAAATCCTGAAATCCTCCAAAATTCCAATCTGAGTGACTTAACCTTTGCATTCTGACAATTCAATGGACGTACATCTGGTTTCATGCACAACATTACTAAATATACCACATAGAATTACCTTCAGGTTATGGTTATAAGGTATGCAAGGAGCATAAATGAATTATTGTGTTTCAACCTGGGTGCCATCTCCCAGATCTCTGATTATGGACATATATGCCAATATAGAAGACTCTTAGTTAATCAGAACTCAGGCAACTGGACAAAGACATCAAAGGATCCATCCTTTAAATAAACATTTAAATAAAATCATTTTAAACTGCCATTTAACTGAATTCACATGGCTGTTTTTATAATACAGTCAGACTATGTGATATTAAGTTGTCTTTATTTATGCTAGTAATGGCTATCAATATAGAGTTTATAGTATGGCATAGTATGGGGTATAGGGTTAGTTCTATTTTGAATAGTAACTCTCAAGCAACCAGAAACCGCTTGCTTGGTTTATGGTTTGAAGGGGCATGGGTTAATTTAGACATAGAATCTGCCCTCACAGCCCTCTGTGAAAGGTTTCTGTGGGAGAAGGCCTTCAGTGTGTTAGTAGGCTTCAGTATGAGTAGGCCTCAGTGTTAGTTCACCTCAGTCTGAGAGAGCCCTTAGTCAGGGGCGGCTCAACCCATTACGCAAAGTAAGCATTTGCAGTATAGTTGATTTTGCCCAGGGGCGCTCTTGAGGCGCTCTTGGGGGAAAATAGACGTTGACATATGCGAGTTGTAGTTACTGGGATGTATAGTTCACCTACAATCAAAGAGCATTCTGAACTCCACCAATAATGGAATTGAACCAAATATGGCACACAGAACTCCCATGATGAACAGATGGGTTGTGGGGGGGGGGGGGCGCCAAAATACTGTTTGCTTCCCATTGAAAATTACCTAGGGCCGCCTCTGCCCTTAGTGTTAGTAGACCTGGCGTGAGAAGCTTTGGTGAGAGAAGCCTCAGGTTGAAGGCTGTTGTGTGTAAAAAGCTCCTGTGTGAAGCTCCTGTGTAGCCTCAGTGTGAGAAAAGGCTCTGTGAGAGCAAAGCTGCTTATCTGCATGAGAAAGAAGCCCAGCGTGGAAGCAAAGAAGGAAGTGTAAAGAACTCAATTTGTGTTATAGAATCATAGAGTCATAGAACCCTAGAGTTGGAATATGGGCCATCCAGTCCAACCGCCTGCCAAGAAGCAGGAATATTGCATTCAAAGCACCCCTGACAGATGGCCATCCAGCCTCTGTTTAAAAGCTTCCAAAGAAGGAGCCTCCACTACACTCCGGGGCAGGGAGTTCCACTGCTGAATGGCTCTCACCGTCAGGAAGTTCTTCCTCATGTTCAGATGGAATCTCCTTTCTTGTAGTTTGAAGCCATTGTTCTGTGTCCTAGTCTCCAGGGAAGCAGAAAACAAGCTTGCTCCCTCCTTCCTGCAACTTCTTCTCACATATTTATACATGGCTATCATGTCTCCTCCCAGCCTTCTCTTCTTCAGGCTAAACATGCCCAGCTCTTTAAGCCGCTCTTCAAAGGGCTTGTTCTCCAGACCCTTGATCGTTTTAGTCGCCCTCCTCTGGACACATTATGGAAACTTTGTTCTTGTAAATAGTGCAACCATATTATTTTGCTATAAATAAAAGGTTCCTATGGAAGAGGTAACATTGGTCTGTGTGTTTTTGTCACGCTGCTGCTGATAAGTTACTCCGCTGTACATTTATGAGGAGGGTCCTTTGTTAATAAGCCCACTCACCCAACAGAATCACAGAATCTTAGAGTTGGAAGAGACCTCGAAAGGTCATCCAGTCCAACGCTCTGCCAGGCAGGAAGAGCACAATCAAAGCACCGCCTGACAGATGGCCATCCAGCTTCTGTTTAAAACCCTCTGTAATGAATGGATTGAATGGATTGTATGTTTGTGGTCTGGCAGGGGCCTATTAAAGTCTGCGAAGTCTAAAGACACCATCCTAAAAAATGGAACCTGGAAAACTGCATTATGGAGAACAAAGGAGGCAAAGAACTTAATGAACTGTGGCACAAAAAGTGCTAATGAGAAAAGTGCTGAACTGAGAAACTTTGGAGTGCAAAAACCCATGTTTACAAAGTCAAAGGCAATAACTCTTTAAGTTAAGGAAGTTAAACAACGTATCTCTTTGGAATCGATGAGGCTACAGCAGGTCTGAGCTGAATGACAGAGGTTCTCTAAACAACCAAGTAATGGATAACCAAACATTGCTACATAAGGAGACCCTTTTCCTTTTAGACTGTGTGGCAGATCTGCAAGAACGGCATCTGTCCACCCTCCTCTCTTCTCCCAACAACATTAGGCCTGAACGAGAAGGGATGGTAAGTATGAATGATGAATGTATGGGAGTGAATGCTGGAGTAAGCATGAAGTTACTCCTTTGTTTGTGTAGTAAATACAGCTATTTATAAAACCAGTACTGGGTCTGTGTGACAGGAAGGAAGGAAGGAAGGAAGGAAGGATGGAAGGAAGGAAGGAAGGGAGGAAAAGGGAGAGAGGGAGAGGAAGGAAGGAAGGAAGGAAGGAAGGAAGGAAGGAAGGAAAGGAAAGGAGGGAGGGAGGGAAGGAAGGAAGGAAGGAAGGAAGGAAGGAAGGAAGGAAAGGAGGGAAGGAGGGAAGGAAGGAAGGAAGGAAGGAAGGAAGGAAGGGAGGGAAGGAAGGAAGGAAGGAAGGAAGGAAGGAAGGAAAGGAGGGAAGGAAGGAAGGAAGGAAGGAAGGAAGGAAGGAAGGAAAGGAGGGAAGGAAGGAAGGAAGAAAGGAAGGAAGGAAGGAAGGAAGGAAGGAAGGAAGGGAGGGAGGGAAGGAAGGAAGGAAGGAAGGAAAGGAGGGAAGGAGGGAAGGAGGGAAGGAGGGAAGGAAGGAAGGAAGGAAGGAAGGAAGGAAGGAAGGAAGGAAGGAAGGAAGGGAAGGGAGGGAGGGAGGGAAGGAAGGAAGGAAGGAAAGGAGGGAAGGAAGGAAGGAAGGAAGGAAGGAAGGAAGGAAGGAAGGAAGGAGAGAAAGGGAGGGAAGAGAGAAAGAGAGGGATGAGAGAAAGGGAGGAAAGTGCCTGATGTACTCTATACCACTGAAAATAGATTACAAAACATTTTTAAGATTCAAAAAGTATTCATGACACCTCCAAAGAAGTCTCCACAAACATACAGATACCCGATGCATGGCGGTGCTCTTGCCCTGAGATTCTTCCTATTTGCCCCAAAGACTAGAGAAAAGAGGACCATCTGCCTGCTCATTTGGCTTGCCTTTATTTTTGGAGGCCAGCTTCTCAGCTTCGCGGGGTGTCTTGAAGATGAAGGGCTCGCTTGCTGGGCTTTGGCCCTGGATGCTGATGGACTGGACGTGGACGATATACTCGGTGTCCTCCTCCAGGTCCCAGAGGGAGCACGAGCGCGTGGTGGTGTTCACCTCCTGGATGAAGCGCAGCATCCGCACGTCCTTTTTCTGCCAGGAGAGAAGAGCCAGACACATCTCAGGAGGACATGGGCAACAAGGCCTTCTTGGGGGCGGCTCCAAGGTGGTGAGAACCCTCCCAAGAGAGGCTCACCTGGCCCCCTTCTCGGCCAAGTTTCCTTTTTTGTATTTTTCAAGTACTTTAACAACAACAAGAACAACATGTATCACTTATTTTTTCCAGGGTTATAAATGTCATTTCCTAATTGGTTCTATCATAAAAACATAGAAAAAGTTTATTAAACTGCAAAACCTTTGTTTCTGTGGGACATCCTACAGCAGCACATTTTGCTATAGTTTTTCAATGAACATCTCATTGAGTCTAAACTAATTCAACATCGTATTGCCGGCTTTCACGGCCGGAATCATTGGGTTGTTGTGAGTTTTCCGGGCTGTGTGGCCATGTTCCAGAAGCATTCTTTCCTTTCTAATTCCCGTGTGTCTTGGAACATTTTCTCCCCGTAGAGACGTTCAATGTATTGATGAAGGTTCACAGAAACCCAGAAATTAGAAAGGAGAGAATGCTTCTGGAACATGGCCACACAGCCCGGAAAACTCACAACAACCCAGTGATTCTGGCCAGGAAAGCCTTCGACAATATATTGAACATCTCTATGGGGAGAAATTGTTCCAAGACACACGGAAATTGGAAAGGAGAGAATGCGTCTGGAACATGGCCATACAGCCCGGAAAACTCACAACAACCCAGTAATTCAACATTGTTCATGGCAGCCACAAAAACAAAATTTCTGGCGTATAACAATGACTTTCAAAGTAAAGACTACATAATGAAACAGAAAATAACACTTTCAAACCAGGAACAGAAGTTTTTTCAAATTTTTATACATATTGTTATCTCGTGAGCAACTTTGCATCTCAATCAGAGAGAAAAAAAGCGGAATATTAAAAAATATCATCACCCTCAACACTACCAAAGACATTGTAGTTTGACTCCACTTTAATTGCCATGGCTTGATGCCAGGGAATCCTGGGAGTTGTAGTTTGCCATGGTCTTTCTCTGCCCAAAAGTGTTGGTGCTCCAGCAAACTACAACTTCCAAGGTTCCATAGCACTGGGCTAAGGCAGTTCAAGTAATACTAAACTGCATTACTTCTGCAGTGTAGATACACCCCAATATCTCACCAAAGTACAACTTTCAGATTGCATAGTGGTGTGCGATGAAAGTGGTGTCAAACTACATTCACTCAACAGTATAGATGGATTCCCTGTCTCTTTTTCTCTTCTGGAGAGGGGGATTTAGGGGCTCTCCAACACTGAAATTCACACATATTTCCTCCTGGAAATGTTGGCTGATGGAGGAGGAGGAGGAAGAGGTTATTGTTGTTCATTCGTTCAGTCGTTTTCGACTCTTCATGACTTCATGGACCAGCCCACGCCAGAGCTCCCTGTTGGTCATCACCACCCCCATCTCCTTCAAGGTCAACCCAGTCACTTCAAGGATACCATTCAACCATCTTGCCCTTGGTCGCTCCCTCTTCCTTTTTCCTTCCATTTTCCCCAGCATTGTTGTCTTCTCTAAGCTTCCCTTTCTTCTCATGATGTGGCCAAAGTACTTCATCTTTGCCTCTAATATCCTTCCCTCCAATGAGCAGTCAGGCTTTAATTCCTGGAGGATGGACTGGTTGGATCTTCTCACTGTCCAAGGCACTCTCAGCACTTTCCTCCAACACCACAATTCAAAAGCATCTATCTTCCTTCGCTCAGCCTTCCCTATGGTCCAGCTCTCACATCCATAGGTCACTACGGGGAATACCATTGTTTTAACTATGTGGATCTTCATTGCCAGTGTGATGTCTCTACTCTTCACGATTTTCTCAAGATTGGTTATTGCTTTCCTCTCAAGAAGTAAGCGTCTCCTGATTTCCTGGTTGCAGTCTGCATCTGCAGTAATCTTTGCACCTAGAAATACAAAGTCTGTCACTGCCTCCACGTTTTCTCCCTCTATTTCCCAGTTGTCAATAATTCTTGTTGCCATAATCTTGGTTTTTTTTATGTTTAACTGCAACTCAGCTTTTGCGCTTTCTTCTTTCACCTTGATTAGAAGGCTCCTCAGCCCCTCCTCACTTTCAGCCATCAAAGTGGTGTCATCTGCATATCTAAGGTTGTTAATGTTGTTAAAGAAGAGGTAGGCAAGAAGATAAACCTGGGCTAGAGGCCTTACCTGCTGGGAGATTGCGAATCCAATGACCACTTCCTCTTCCAGGACATCCCAGGTCACGATGGCGGAGTTGGCATTCAAGAGCTTGACCGAGACATTGACTGGAGCAGAGGGACTGTCTGCAAAGAGGGAGAAAGGAGAATCCGGGAAGAGACTGGTGGGTAAATAACCTCAAGCCATGGCAGTCATTATTCGCCTCTATGGCCTGAAGGTCCCTTTGCAAGTGGCCTATGCACTAGGATCATGTATCTGCAGGGAACACAGTCCCAGTTTGGGGGATAAATGGAATTGCGGTGGTTTCATTTACCCACCCTTCTCGAAATGAAACACTTCCAGCCCAAGAAAACCACAGAGTCATGAAGGAGGATCTAGCAAATGCTTAGAAAGGACACATTTTTGCCATGCTCGGATAAACAAAACCACGGATAATAGCAAACCCTCTTCAAATGCTTTTATGTGCACCCAGTTTGAAGAAACGTATTCCAAGGAATAGCCTCGGTGCATATTAATGGATGGGTTTTGCCCCCGTTCACCTCTTCCGCTCCCCCCTCCCATTCTTTGAAATCATGTAGTTTTAATGTTACAGCTGAACTTGATGCCTTTTGTCTTTAACACTAGCATTTGGGATGGAGAGGCAACAATGAATATTCCAGAGTAAATCTTGCAAATTGCAAATTATGAATTATGATCTTGCAAATTTGTGAATTATGATCACAAACTGTATAACATTTGCACATTTATTATAGTTGTATGAGTGCATCTACACTGCAGAATTAATGCAGTTTGACACCCCTTTAACTGGAATCTTGGGATTTGTAGTGTGGTGAGCCACCAGAACTACTTGGCAGAGAAGACTGTATAAAACTATAACTCTCACGATCCCATTGCAGTTAAAATGGTATCAAACAGTATCAATACACCCAGTGATACCACTGCTTTCTAATAATTCAGTGTGCAACAAACTCTGTTTCAGGTGCAAAATATTGCGTTTAAAGTTTCCTTTGTGTGTCAGAAGTCTATATAGAGCAGTGCTTCTCAACCTTCCTAATGCCGCGACCCCTTAATACAGTTCCTCATGCTGTGGTGACCCCCAACCATAACATTATTTTTGCTGCTACTTCATAACTGTAATTTTGAGCTTGTTTGGAGGTTCTAGCAAGGGAGAGCAGCTATCATATATCCAAGTCCGAAGACTGGAGACCTCCGTACAGTCCTGGGATGTTGTCCTTTTCCATCAAACGCACAGTTTCAGGAGGGACGCACATGGAGAGGTGAGGGAGGAATGGGACATCCGTCTAGCCAGCCAGATCAGCCAACTGTAATTTTGCTACTTTTACGAATTGTAATGTAAATATCTGATATGATGTATTTTCATTCACTGGACCAAATTTGGCACAAATACCCGATACGCCCAAATTGGGGTTGGGGGATTGATTTTGTCATTTGGGGTTGGGGGGATTGATTTTGTCATTACTGGGATATATAGTTAACCTACCATCAAAGAGCACTCTGAACCCCATCAAGGATAGAATTGGGCCAAACTTCCCACACAGAACCCCCAGCCTCGCATGCTCTCCCTCACCCGCACATGCGCACCATCCTGCCATGCATCAAACACACCTGCTCTCCCCTCCCCTATTTAGTCTCAGAAACAACCCTCCCCTTTGCTGAGAGGCTGGCCAATCACAGCAGAGGAGCGCTTTTGATGGGAAGATTCACCGTTTGTGTCCAAAAAGGAAGAGAAGGACAGGCGGAGAGATCTATGTCAAAGGGTTTCCTAAGACCATCAGAGATATATGTCTTCTCTCCCATGACCCCCCATGACCAACAGAAAATACTGTGTTTTCTGATGGTCTTTGGTGACCCCTCTGACACCTCCTTGCAACCTCCCCAGGAGTCCTGACCCTCAGGTTGAGAAAAACTGATCTAGAGCATGAATTCTGCATTAGAATTGGGTCCCATTTCCAAGATATTGCAGACTCTCAGTTACTCAGAAGTCTCAAGCAGCTCACATTTTTTAAAAGAAATAATATTTTAAATACAAGCAAATATTAAAATAAAATCAATTTTTGTTGCCACTTAACTAAAACGGCATACTGCATTCACAAAGCTGTTTTTCTCACACACTAAGATTTATCTTTATTGGTCTTGCTTTGCTTTTAGGGACTATATTTCATTATTACAGTCCCTAAAAGTAAAGAGTTTATGCTATTACAGAGTTTATGGTATGGAATGGTATGGAGCCTATTTCTAATGTTAACTCTCAAGCAACCAGAAATGACATTTGTTTGGCATCTACCAAATAATCACCATGGAGGCCGTGGGTTATATGAGAATCTATTGTTTATCATCTATATAAATAAAAATGTCATGTTTGTTTGTGGGATTAACATAACTCAAAAACCACTGGACGAATTGCTGCCAAATTTGGCCACAAGACATCTACTAACCCAAGGAGTGACCATCACTCAAAAAAATTGATTATGTCATTTGGGAGTTGTAGTTGCTGGGATCTATATTTCACCTACAATCAAAGAGAATTCTGAACTCCAACGATAAAATTGAACCAAACTGGGCACACTTGGCTCCCATGACCAATAGAAAATACTGTAAGGGTTAGGTGGGCATTGACCTTGAGTTTTAGAGTTGTAGTTCACCTACATCCAGAGAACACTGTGGACTCAATGATGAATCTGGACCAAACTTGGCACAAATATTCCATATGTCCAAATATGAACACAGACGGAGTTTGGGGGAAATAGACCTTGACATTTGGGAGTTATAGTTACTGGGATTTATAGTTCACCTACAATCAAAGAGTATTCTGAACCCCATGAATGACAGAATTGGGGCAAACTTCCCACACTGAACCGCCATGACCAACAGAAAATACTGAAGGCCATCCAGTCCAACTCCCTTCACCAGGGCAAGAAAACGTCATCAAAGCCCTCCTGACAAAGAGCCATCAAGCTATAGATAGATATATATGATTCATACATGATTCATGAGTTTTAGAATCTAATGCTTTGTTCGTTTTGAGTGACGTGAAAGGAAGCCACAGGGAGGAGGGAGCAAGTTTGTTTTCTTCTTCCATGGAGACTAGGATGCGAAACAATGGCTTCAAACTACAAGAGAGGAGATGCCATCTGAACATGAGGAAGAACTTCCTGACTGTGAGAGCCGTTCAGCAGTGGAACTCTCTGCCCCGGAGTGTGGTGGAGGCTCCTTCTTTGGAAGCTTTTAAACAGAGGCTGGATGGCCATCTGTCAGGGGTGATTTGAATGCAATATTCCTGCTTCTTGGCAGGGGGTTGGACTGGATGGCCCATGAGGTCTCTTCCAACTCTTTGATTCTATGATTCTATGACACCAATACTCAAAAACCGCTGGACCAATTGCCACCAAATTTGGCCACAAGACACCTACTAACACAAGGAGTGACCATCACTCAAAAACTTTCTCATTGGGAGTTGTAGTTGCTGCGATATATAGTTAACCGACAATCAAAGGGTATTCTGAATTCCACCAATGATGGAATTGAACCAAACTTGGCATACAGAACTCCCATGACCAACATAAAACACTAGAAGGGTTTGGTGGGCATTGACTTTGACTTTTGGAGTTGTAGTTCACCTACTTCCAGAGAGCACTGTGGACGCAAACAATGATGGATCTGAACCAAACATGGAACGGATACTCAATATGGCCGAATATGAACACAGATGGGATTTATGATTATGTATTTTTACTGTGTTGTGCCCCACCTTGAGCTGAAAGGAGAGGGGTAACAAAGAAACATGTATAATAATAATAATAATAATAATAATAATAATAATAATAATAATGCAACTATTCCAAAATGCAAAATGAAAAAAAAATTGAACGCTTCTGGTCCCAAATATTTTGGATCATCACGTATACCCAACATACTGAGGATCCTGAACATTCCAGAATAGCCCTCATCCATTAAGCCATTGCTTTTCCAATTGGCTCCCATAGAAACACAACCGCCTGTAGTTCTCCGAACAAAAGCTGTACCTGGCAACTTTGCCAGGACTTTGAAAACAGCCAGCGGGATTTCCATTCAATCTTTCCTGAACAAAGCTTGCTCCTTCTTGCAGCAATGCCTAAAAGGCTGGGGCTTTTCAAAAAGGGAATATAGGGGATAATTGTTCAATATGTTTTTGCAATAACAAGGAAAGACTGTGCAGAAATGTAAGATTTTCATCTATAAACAGGGCAATAACACATCTATGCTGAGGAATGAATGCAGTTTGACCCCACTTTAATTGCCCTGGTTGAAGGCTATGGCATCCTGGGAGCTGTGGTTTTACAAGGTCTATCGCCTTCTCTGCCAAAGAGGGCTGGTGCCTCACCAAACTACAACTCTGCATTAATTCTGCAGTGTAAATGCACCCAGATATGAGTAAAAGCAATGAAGGGTCACTTTACACCAGGCATAGTCAAACTTTGGTTCTCCAGGTGTTTTGGACTTCAACTCCCACAATTCCTAACAGCCTCAGGCCCTTTCCTTTCCCCCCTCAGCCGCTTAAGTGGCTGAGGGGGAAAAGGAATGGGCCTGAGGCTGTTAGGAATTGTTGGAGCTGAAGTCCAAAACATCTAGAGAACCAAAGTTTGACCATGCCTGCTCTACACTGTAGAATGAATGCAGTATGACACCACTTTAACTGCCAAGGCTCAATGCTATGGAATCCTGGGTGTTGTAGTTTGGCAATACCCCAGCTAGAGATCTTGTAAAACTACAAACCCCAGAATTCCATTGCATCGAGCTATAGTAGTGAAGGTAGTAACAAATGCATCAATAGATGCACTCTTTAACTGCAATGGCTCAATGCTATGGGATTCTTGGATCTGTAGTTTACTAAGGCCCCTACACTCTCAGCCATAGAAGGCTAGAGTCTTTGCAAAACTAGAACTCCCGGGATTCCATAGCATTGAGCCGTGGAGGTGAAAGTGGTGCCAAACTGCATTCATTCTACAGTGTAGCTGCATCTAAAAAAATACGGTATGTTCCTTGCTCCAAAATAATATTAGGACATAAAGGGCATTATGTAGCCCTTACTCTAAAAAATGTTTCAAAATAACATTGATGCCCAATGGTGGCTGGCTAGGCTAGTGCAACCACTAGGAATAAATCCGCTCCCATTTTCAACAGGAGAACCAAATGTTCATGTTTTTACTGATTTTGTCATGTTTTCATTATTGGATTGTTTTTATTGTATTGAAATTGTATTTTATGGTCTTGGCACCAACTGTAAACCGCCCTGAGCCGCCTGCGGGCTGAGAGGGACGGTATATAAATAGAGTAAATAAATAAATAAATAAATAAATAAATTTTACTTTCAACTCTGCAAAAAGGAGTCTCCAAAGAACCTATTCAGGTTCCACATCTTGGCATCCCTTTTAAATTTGAGGCTGAAACCTGGAGTGGAATTGGGGCCCCAGTGATCTGGAAAATATCTCATTCTCCCCTTCCTTCCTTCCTTCCTTCCTTCTTTCTCTCCCTCCTTCCTTCTTTTTCCTTCCTTCCTTCATTCCTTTTCCTTCCTTCCTTCTTTCTCTCCTTCCTTCCTTCCTTCCTTCTTTCTCTCCCTCCTTCCTTCCTTTTCCTTCCTTCCTTCCTTCCTTCCTTCCTTCCTTCCTTCCTTCCTTCCTTCCTTAGCTGGCTTTGCAAAAGAATTTTCCCATTTGAGCTTTTGAGCTCAATTTGTTCTAAAACAGCATGGAGTCCAAGGAAACCTGTAACAAGGCCAAGCAGGTAAGGTTTTATAGGTCAGTTTGTTCCTGTTCTGCAGTGCTCTGGAAAGCTCAGAGATGCCAAAACCTTCAGCAAAAAAAGGCCAAGGGACATTGAAATCTTTTTAGGAAAAAGTGGTAAATAGTAGACATGTGCATCATCCGTTACGTGCTTTTGACGGGCCCCCCGATCCGTTTTGTCTGAGCCTCCTGAAATCGGGAGGTTAGACATTTGTTTTTTTTTGTTTTTGGGGCCGAAAGATCCATTTATTGGGGGTGGGACTTCACCCATAGGCCCAAAGTGCCTAACCCTACATATGAAGACTTTGGGCCTAGGTGCCCGGACTTGGCAATTCCTATATCTGAGCGCTGAGTAAGGAGAATGCTTACTTGGTGCTCGGTTGCAGGCCCTGTGAAGCATGGGTGCGTAGGCCCTAAGTCTGCACCCATAGGCCCAAAGTGCTGGGGTGCCTGCAGCCGAGCGCCGAGTAAGAAGTGCCCTTTACTTGGTGCTCAGCTGCAGGCTCTGGTGCTTTGGGCCTGTGTGCGTGGCAATCAACCCAAAAAGCAAGCTTGGAGCCGGTACCAACTCCTGTTTGTCTTTCGTTTTGAGTCCATTTTTGTTCCAGGAGGGGCCTTCCCATTTCGTGCCATCTGAATGGACGGAATGAAATGGAAACATGAATCAAACAGATGGGACAAATTTCAGGCCCATGACTAGTAAATATCCCTGCTCTTGCAAAAATATCTCAGAGCCCATTTAGAGGGTATCAGCACTGTAAAACGAATGCAGTTTGACATCACTTTAACTGCCATGGCTCCATGCAGTAGGGTTCTGGAAGCTGTCATTTAGCCATGCACCAGCTCTCTTTGACACAGAAGGTGACTGACTTTGTAAAACTACAACTCCCTCAATTCTATAGCACTGAGCCAGGGAAGTTAAAGAAATGCCGAACTGTATTCATTCAACAGTATAGATGTAGAACGAGGCAGTAAAACTATTTGGGATTTCTAAAGTCTTGTCCATGGTGCTGAACTACCTCCAAGACAAAGATTCAAAGCCTCTTTAATTTAACATGTAGATTCTAGATTTCTAGCCCCTACCCTTGTACAAAAGGTCTTGTAATTTTGATCTAGAACCCAGAGTGGATTTAATATATACAAGACTTGGAACCCCATTACTTCTAATGCTATGAAAGTTTCCCTGGCATTTAAAATCCCATATAAGTCTTTGAATCAAGTTGTCTTTGCCCATCTAAGAACGGAGAAGGACTTAGCAGAGAGTGTGTCTATACTAGGCATGGGCCAACTTGGGCCCTCCGGGTGTTTTGGACTCCAACTCCCACAATTCCTAACAGCCTCAGGCCCCTTCCCCCTCAGCTACTTAAGAGCCATCATTGGCTGGGTTCAGTGTTCTCTGAATACGGCTGAACTATAACTCCCAGGATATAAGGTCAATCAGCCCCAAACCCCACCAGTATTCAAAGTTGGCCATGGTGGGTCTGCATGCCAAGTTTGGTCCAGATTTGTGATTGGTGGGGTTCAGTGTTCTCTAGATGCAGGTGAACTACAGCTCTCAAAATCAAGGCCAATTCCCCAAAAGCCCTGCAGTATGTTCAGTTGCTTTTGGGTCTTCTCTGTGCCAAGTGTGGTTGCTGTTGATTGTTGGTGGGGTGCACAGTTTCTCTGGGTGCAAATTAGCTATAACACCCATAACTCTATACTGCAGGATAAGTGTGGTTTGATACCACTTCAATGCAACGTGGATTGTGCCTTTCTGCATGGAAGATAGAGTTAGCCAGGAAAACCCTTGAAAGTCCCACATGTAAAGATTTTTAAACTCATGCTGAATGGCCATCTGTTGGGAGGGTTTGGATGGTGCATTACTGCATGGCAAAAGCGGCTTGGGCTGTATGACTCGTAAAAGTCCTTTGCATTTGTGGAAGATTTGAAACAGAAGCTGAATGCCACCTCTTGGAAGGGCTTGGATTATGTATTCCTGCCTGGCAGAGAAGGGTTGGACTATATGACCCTCAGGGTTCCATATGTAAATGGTTTTAAACTGAGGCTGGATGTCCATCTATTGTGTATTTTTCCATGGGCAGAAAGAGGTTGGACTGGATGGCCTTTGGGGTTCTTTCCCAACTCTACCAACTTATGAATATATGAAATGCTAAATGAAGCAACGAAGCCCATGATGGTGGGTTGGGTGGCCTCAAAGGGCCTACAGAATCTTGCAGTCTCCAAGTGCAGCCGCCCACGGTCTCCTGTGGCCCAGCGATTACATTCCGCCTCCAATCTGCATTTGCTGTTCTGTGTTGCTTTTGTTCTCCCCCAAATGGCAAAGGAACATGAATGTTCGATCCAGGTGCCCAAACAGCACTTCCTTTTGCCTTTGTTTGACTCAAGGTCCCAAATGGCCGAGGCGGGTCTGGGCTTTTGTGCTGCCTACACACTTTGGAGACAGGTGGGCAGCTCTTGCTCAAAGACCCCATAAGCCAGCCATGCATTAGACGCAGTGGGAGCTGGACCCGCGGAATGGAGGCGAAGGAAGGGCTTGAATGGCAAAGCAATGGGGGACGGAAGCTGGTTCTTTCATATGTACTCCTCCGCTTCCAAGAAAAGCCAAAGGAGGAGGAATAGGAATGGATTAGAAAAACAGAAAGATTGGGGAGGGAGCAAATGCCAAAAATTATCAGCCTGTTCATACATTTCTCATTTCCGTATTCAATGGTCCTTGGAAGCAAAAGGCCCTGATCCTGGCAGACTCTGGATGCATCTACACTATAGAATTAATGCAGATTGGTGCCACTTTAAATGCAATGACTCAATCCTGGGATTTGAAGGTTTGGAACAGCACCTGGACACTTTGGTCAGAGAAGGCAAAAGACCTTGCAAAACCATATAAGCATTGAGCCATGGCAGTTAAAGTGCGATCAAACTGCACTAATTGTACAGTGTAGATCAGTGGTTCTCAACCTTCATAATGCCACAACCCCTCAATACAGTTCCTCATGTTGTGATGACCCCCAACTATAACATTATTTTTGTTGCTAATTCATAACTGTAATGTTGCTACTGTTATGAATCGTCATGTAAATATCTGATATGCAGGATGCATTTTCATTCAATGGACCAAATTTGGCACAAATATCCGATATGCCCAAATTTGAATACTGATGGGGTTGGGGGGGGGGGGTGATTTTGTCATTTGGGAGTTCTAGTTGCTGGGATTTATAGTTCACCTACAATCAAATACCATTCTGAACTCCACCAAACTTGGCACACAGAACTCCCATGACCAACAGAAAATACTGGAAGAGTTTGGTGAGCATTGACCTTGAGTTTTGGGATTGTAGTTCACCTACATCCAGAGAGCACTGTGGACTCAAACAATGATAGATCTGAACCAAACTTGGCACAAATATTCAATATGCCCAAATGCAAACACAGGTGGAGTTTGGGGAAAATAGACCTTGACATTTGGGAGTTGTAGTTGCTCGGATTTCTAGTTCACCTACAATCAAAGAGCATTCTGAACCAAACCAACGATAGAATTGGGCCAAACTTCCAACACAAAACTCCCATGGTCAATAAAAAATACTGTGTTTTCTAATGGTCTTTGGCGACACCTCTGACAACCCCTACACCAGAAATTCTGGTGTAGATGCACCCGTTGTAATGCTGGAAGCATCCCTGATTTCATTCTCACCTACAGCATTTGGGTCCAGAGAATGAGAGCATGTCTGCTGTCCTATATATACAGTATTACTGCTCTGGGTTCGCATAACAACAATTGGGAGGAAACACTTTGCTGAGATGTCAACACAAAGCTCTGTCAGCCTTTTCATAAAGTGCACAATTTGGGAGATCTCCTCCTGAGCCGTTTCCCCTTTATCTCCTTCTGAATTCCCAGCCCCAGGGTCCCATTTGCTCCTCCGCTGCTCCACATTGTATTTCAGCAAAGGTTTTGCACACTTCAGCTCCTGCTTTTATCACGAACCTTTGAGTAACGGGCAACCAATCTCTAACAGCTCAAGGGGACTAGACTATGTCTGGAACCTGGACTTCCAAGCCATACAGACATGGTTTCTTGGTGGTTTCAGCTCCTGGAAATTGATGTGCAAAGGGGAAAAGGGTTCCTTCCAAAGCTGTGCACATCCTGAAAACACCACTGTTGCTTCCCCCAAAAAGGCAGATGCCAAATCATCTTTCTTGCTCTCTTACTGCTGAAAAACCTCCAATTCCAGAATCCATTCTGGAATAACCTAAAAGGTTATTGTTCAGATCTAAAAAATGAACCTAATTATGGTATTTGCACCTGGAATTTGCCACAAGAAAAGGTGTGAATTCAGATTGTCCAATAAAGTTCAGACTAAAACCCAGAGTGGATTGAGTGCCCCACTGGCAGAGAAGCCACTAGCTGCCATTAATGATGCTAAGGTGAACCTCATGGAATCCTAAAGTTGGAAGGAACTGCACAGGCCATCCAGTACAACCCCCTCCTGCCAGGCAGGAGGACACCCATCCAAGCCCTCCTAACAGATGGCCACCAACACTTTGCAATTGTGCCCAGAAATGGTCAGAAGAGCTATTGCAACAATGGAAATGTGTGCATCCTGCAACTGCTCCAGGCTACAAACTGGTTGCAAATATTTGGGCTGAGCAAGGTTCCTGAGTCCTTTTCGAAAGCAGACCCACATAGAGGACTTTGCAAAAAGCCAAATAGGATGCACATGTTGTTGCGTATGAGTTTGATTTAGCAAAGAGGCATGAGAGGAAAGGGGGGCTTTTAAGGAAATAAAGACAGAAGACCAAGGTTTGGGGGACCCTGTTTCTCTCACTGGCACCTTGGAGCTATCTACTTACCCAAAATCCCAAGATTTTCCTCTAAAAACCCCACACTTTTCCCCTAGAAATCCCATGATTTCCCCCCAAAAGTCCCAAGATTTTTCCCTAGACCAGTGGTTTTCAACCTGTGGGTCCCCAGATGTTTTGGCCTTCAACTCCCAGAAATCCTAAAAGCTGGTAAACTGGCTGGGATTTCTTGGAATTGTAGACCAAAACACCTAGGGACCCATAGGTTGAGATCCACTGGCCTAGACGGTCCCACAATTTCCCCCTAAAAGTCCCACAATTTTCCCTAAAATTCCCACATTTTCCCCCTAGGTAAAGGTAAAGGTTTTCCCCTGACATTAAGTCCAGTTGTGTCCGACTCTGGGGGATGGTGTTCATCTCCATTTCTAAGCCGAAGAGCCAGCATTGTCCATAGACACCTCCAAGGTCATGTGGCCAGCATGACTGCATAGAGCGCTGTTACTGTCTCGCTGAAGCAGTACCTATTGATCTACTCACATTTGAATGTTTTCAAACTGCTAGGTTGGCAGAAGCTGGGGCTGACAGCAGAAGCTCATGCCGTTCCCCGGATCCGAACCTGCGACCTTTTGGCCAACAAGTTTAGCAGCTCAAGGGTTTAACTCACTGCGCAACAATTTTCCCCTGGAAGTCCCACAATTTTCTCCTAAAAGTCCCAAGGTTTTCCTCTAAAAGCTCAATGATTCCCCCCCCCCCCCCACACACACACACACACAAATCCCAATTTTTTTCTCTAAAAACTCCAAGATTTTGGATGTGTATGTGTGTGAACATTTATAGGTGAAGAAAGAGAAGGCAGCCATCTGAACAGTCTGGATTTGGGCACTGTTGAGACCCAATGAATGCATTATTCTCATTGGAAATGGCATCTCATTGAGATGGCAAACTCATTCCGGATTTCAGCCTGAACTTAGGGAGCCATCCAGGGAGCAGCACCTATTTTGGTTCCATCAGCATCTCTTTTAAAGTTTAGACTGAAACCCAGAATGGATCCCTTCCAGTATCACAAAAGCCATTCCTGACATTGGTTGTTCTTCATGTTTGGTATTAGGAACATCGAGAGAAGAAAGGCATCATTGAAATGACTCAGAGGGTGCCTGGATGTGCAAAATACGCACTCAAAGCAAACAGACATGGCTGTGTTTCTCATGGAGGGGGGACGCTTATCTCGGGAAAGGAAAGACATTTGGAATCGAAAACATAAAGTCCTTCCCTTCCTTCTGTTGACTTTTTCAGTCACAGCAGCTTGACTAAAAGGTGAGCTAAGGATAGGGTGAGAGGAGGAGCTGGAGAAAGGAAGAAGCTATTCGAATCGCAAAGGCCTTCTTTGGTGTAGAAAGGCAACATTTTGCAAACACCTTCATAAACCTGAAACAGCCGGACATCTGGAGTCATACCTTCCTTTGCATTAAAGGCATCCGTGTCTAATCCAAAGGCCTTTTGGATATTTGTGCAGACTAGAGCTGTGCTATATTACTATCGCACCCTAAGCAGAGCTGATGGGCTCCATGCAATAGGAAAAAGGCAACCATATAGCCCTTGGTGAGAGAAAGGGTCACCCAAATGATCCAAACGAAAATGATGCAGGCAATAGGAGCCTTCTTTTTGGGAGGATGGAATTGAAGGGCACAGAAAAGGGCACCTCTGAGACAGAAGGTTTTCCTGTTGCAAACAAGGCCAAGTTACATAAAGCTCTCTCGGTTGTGCAAGACGTCACCCAAGGTGTGCTGAAGGTCAAAGATGACTGGAAACGATGGGTAAAAATGCCTCCTCTCCTCTACCAAGTTGTATCCAAGGAACTCAAAATCCCATCCTTCTTGAAAACCCATATACAGCCATTCAGTTTACATAACACAGCATGAAACATGACAGGGTTCTGCAACAGGGGAATAATTGAAAGTGTGGCCCCAAAGTCATAACAATGGGGAGCTTGCTGTACAACATTTTCAGGCCACCTCAGATCAGGAGCAAAAAGCATGAATTGCAAAAGAGACATGTGTTGTGCAAATATTCCTAATATAAAGGTCTTCGTGGTCACTAACATGATGGCCTTCCTTGGGCTGCAAAATGGGTGCGTTGCCCCCCCCCCCTCTTGTGACTGACTGTTTGGCTTTTGTTGTCTTCCTGTCCATCACTTTCTTGGGATTATTGGATGGAAGCAAGGGAAGCAGGGCCTTTTCGATGTCAATGGTTGTATCTTGCCTTGAGCCCCAGGGAGAGGTGGGTAAGAAATTCATTATTATTATTATTTGAAGCACAACAAGATGAGTCCACAGCAAACAAGATCACTCTGCTGGCTGTTGTATTGGATCACACGTCGGACACTTCTCAAGTGTCTAGGACTGTGTGATGTATCGGTGAATAATGCGTGCAGATCCCTGTAGGGTGGCCTTTCGTAGCTGGTAGATGGTAATCTTGTCAGCGCCGATTGTGTTTAAGTGCAGGCCAAGGTCTTTAGGCATTGCACCCACTGTGCTGATCACAACTGGGACCACCTTTACTGGCTTGTACCAGAGTCTTTGCAGTTCGATCTTTAAATCCTCATATCGTGTCAGCTTTTCCAGTTGTTTCTCTTCAATCCTATTACTACTACTACTATTACTATTGGGTCATCGAAGGCATTCATGGCCAGAATCACTGGGATGTTGTAGGTTTTTTGGGCTGTATGGCCATGTTCCAGAAGCATTCTCTCCTGACATTTCACCCACATCTATGGCAGACATCCTCTGAGATTGTGAGGTCTGCTGGAAACTAGGAAAATTGGATTTATATATCTGTGGAAAGTCCAGGGTGGGAGAATGAACTCTTGTCTGTTGGAGCTAGGTGTGAATGTTTCAGTTGGCCACCTTGATTAGCATTTGATGGCTTGATAGTTCTTAGGTATGGCTTGTTACTGCCTGGGGGAATCCTTTGTTGAGAGGTCCCTGATTGTTTCTTGTCTGGAGTTCTCCCATGTTTGAGAGTTGTTCTTTATTTACTGTTCTAATATTAGAGGGTTTTTTTAAATACTAGTAGCCAGATTTTGTTCATATTCATGTTTTCTTCCTTTCTGTTGAAATTGTCCACATGCTTGTGGATTTCAATGGCTTATCTGTGTAGCCTGACATGGTGGTGGTCAGAGTTGTCCAGCATGTCTGTATTTTCAAATAATATGCTGTGTCCAGATTGCTTCATCAGGTGTTCTGCTATTTCTCTTGTTGAAGTAGTCTGCGGTGCCTTTCATGTTCCTTGATTCGTGTTTGGGCTCTGTGTTCGGTGGTCCCTATGTAGACTTGTCCACAGCTGCCTGGTATACAGTAGACAATAGGGACCAACAAACGCAGCACCCCAAAACCCAATTTTCCTAGTTTCCAAAAGACCTCACAATCTCTGAGGCTGCCTGCCATAGATGTAGGCGAAATGTCAGGGGAGAATACTTCTAGAACATGGCCATACAGACTGAAAAACCTACAACCTATTATTATTATTATTATTATTATTATTATTATTATTATTATTATTATTATTATTATGGATTTTCTCCCCAGAGAGGTCAAGGGTGGATCTTCACCCTGGGAATAATGCAGTTTGACACCACATGTGGTGTCCAACTGCATTATGGGAAGTCATGGGAAGAACACACTTCGCAAATTGATAAATTCCATGGCAGAAGGATTGCAAGCACGAGACTGCTGAATATGTTCACATGGGCCTTCCAGCCATATACAGGGTTGACCCTTCATGCCAGGTCCACTCTTAACCCTACAAGGGTGGAACACCAATGACTTGTAAACAGCCCACTTTCCAAACACCACACTGATCATGTAGATCCCAGTCAATTCATTTTAAGAAGGGGAGGCCTCCATCTCCTAGCCTCCCTTTTGTATCACTTAGCTCAGCCCATATCTCACTGGACCTTACAGTACGAGTTACAGACGAAGACACCTCACCATGACCATGGTCCGTATCCAGTTGGGACAATACCCAATATGCGACTTCACTGTATTCCTATCAGATACTCAGAACACAGACATATACAAACAAACAGAACTTGACTTGTGCAGACAACTCCGCATTGCATTTTTTTCATGTCAGGAGCGACTTGAAAAACTGCAAGTTGCTTCTGGTGTGAGAGAATTGGTCATCTGCAAGGATGCAACCAGGGGATGCCTGGATGTTTTGATGTTTTCCCATCCTTGTGGGAGGCTTCTCTCATGTCCCCGCATGGGGAGCTGGAACTGACAGAGGGAGCTCATTCGTGCTCTCCCCGGATTCAAACCTGTGACCTGTCGGTCTTCAGTCCTGCTGGCACAAGGGTTTAACCCACTGTGCTACTGGGGGCTCCATTGTACTGCAACATATATACATACACCAAGGAAAGACACTGGCAAGATTGAGGCCAGGACTCTACTGGATTTGTATTGCATTGTATTGCAACATACATACATACACCAAGGAAAGACACTGTCCCCAGTCTGGAATGGCACATGTACAATTGGAACTTTAATTCCTGCGGGATTGAAATTCTTTCACAAACAACAGCCACCTGGAGCATGGGACAAACAATTTGGTTGGGCCAGAGTCAAAAGAGCTTACAGTGATGCATACAACTCTAAACGTCAAACAAATCTGGTGCATTTCAGTGCAACTAGAAAAATTGGCAAACCGCACAATAAAAGGATTGCAATCACTCCAAATGGAAACAGACTCTTTAGCCAACACCCAGATGCAGCACAGATTGGCGTTGGACTACCTGTTAAGTAAGGAATGAGGTTGGTGCATTTGGCTAAACACAACATGCTGCCATTACTTCAATGAATCTGGGAAAATTAAAGATGTTTCCAAGATACATCAGATAGTAAACACAATCAGATCTACTTACACTCAGAAGTCAGATTGGTGGAGTTACCTCGATGGGAGCTGTAGTTTTATAGTCTTGAGCCTTCTCTGCCAAAAAGGGCTGGTGCCTCACCAAACGACAATTCCCATATTTCCATAGCATTTTTTTCATATCAGGAGTGACTTGAGAAACCAAGCTGCTTCTGGTGTGAGAGAATTGGCCGTCTGCAAGGACCTTGCCCAAAGGACGCCCAGATGTTTTGATGTTTAACCATCCTTGTGGGAGGCTTCTCTCATCTCCTCACATGGGGAGCCGGAGCTGACAGAGGGAGCTCATCCGCACTCTCCCTGGATTCAAACCTGTGACCTGAATCCGGGGAGAGCGTGGATGAGCTTCCTGTGTCCATAGCATTGATCCATTGGGTTTTACAGTTATGTCAAACTGCGTTGTTTTACTGCTGGTGCCTGACCAAACTACAACTCACAGGATTCCGTAGCATTGAGTTAAAGCAGTGAAAAGGGGATCAAACTGCATTGTTTAATCTGTATGGTTTTCAGCCATAGCTGTCCCCTGTTATAAAGCATACAAATGAACAAAATGACAACAACGACAACACCAGGCAGATGGGTTTTAGAGTCTTTCTTAGCACCAATGCCAATGGGGGCAAAAGGGAAAGTCAACCTGTGCTTTGTCAGCTTCGTTTCACAGTTTTGCTTCAGGCTGGCTGTTTGGATGTTGGGGAAAGAGATAAAAAACAAACTCTCCTTTTGTGTCCAATTCTCAACCCCACAGCAATGAGGATGGGGAATGGATCACACATTTGCACAGCAATGTCCTTTGCTTGCTTCCACAATGGAAAATCCTTGGGATTTCATCTTTTAGGGGACCTGCCAGCTTAGGGACCCCATTGAGCCAGCCATTGAGAACTACACATCAGCAATGAAGAAGAAGTCTAAGTAAAGTAAGTCACTTAGGGAGACCCAATTTGACCCTCAAATGCAAAAGGATGTTGGAAACTATCAGCTAAAGGGTTTTAATGCTGTACTTTATGGCAAAACACCTGCTGCATTCATGTATTGTATGACAACAAAGGTACCAAAGGACATCTCGGGAAGACCAGAAATGGCACACAGATTTAAGGGAAAACTCCTCCGGAAAGCCGATTTCCTAGCATTGTCATGATGTAAATTCAGAAGCACGCTTGAGGCATCCCAGGAAATGCAAACACAGCAGATGAATGCATTCTGGGTGCAAAGCATTTGCAATGGACCCCACTGTCTTGCAACGCTCAAAATCTGGAGTGGGAGCGAAGTCATTTTGCGAGGCCTAACTCTATTTTTGGGAAGACAATGCTCTCGTTCATTTTGTCCTCCATTGGGCACATCCGTGTTCCAGCTCCAGACAGGATGCAAGACTGACCTTTCAAAACAGATGGTGAAACCCAGCATTGCCTTGCAATGTTTTATATGGGGGGAAAACACATTTTGCAAGAGAAATTTATCTGGGGAACTTTTGGGGGTCCCTTTTTGGCAGTTTAGAAGGTCTGGGAAGCCAGGGAAGGGGACCCTTGGACTCATCAAAGTAGCCAAACCATTGCCTTTTTCCTTCTGGTCTTCACCTGTTTTGGAGTGCTATCACTTGCCTCTAGCTCAGGCCTGGGCAAACTTGGGCCCTCCAGGTGTTTTGGACTGCAACTCTGACAATTCCTATCAGCTCCAGGCAGAGGTGGCCCTAGGTAATTTTCAACGGTAAGCAAACAGTATCCCCCCCCCCCCCACCCGCCCCAGCCAATCACTGATATATATTTTCTGTTCGTCGTGGGAGTTCTGTGTGCCATATTTGGTTCAATTCCATCATTGGTGGAGTTCAGAATGCTCTTTGATTGTAGGTGAACTATACATCCCAGTAACTACAACTCGCATATGTCAACGTCTATTTTCCCTCAAGAGCTCCTCAAGAGTGCCCCTGGGCAAAATCAACTATACTGCAAATGCTTACTTTGCATAATGGGTTGAACTGCCCCTGGCCCCAGGCCCCTTCCTACCATGCCAACATCTGGATCCTGGGTTGATTCCTTGTGATGTCTTGAGCACGAAGCCCACTTTGCTGTGTGCAATTCAAATGTGAAACAACCAGTCCAACAAAGGAGGAATGCGTATAGACCAGGCCTGGGAAAACTTCAGCCCTCCGGTTGTTTTGGACTTCAACTCCCACAATTCCTAACAGACTTAGGCACTTTCCTTTCCCCCCTCAGCTGCTTAAGCAGCTTAGAGGGGAAAAGAAGGAGCCCAGGGCTGTTAGGAATTGTGGGAGTTGAAGTCCAAAACAACCGGAGGGATGAAGATTGCCTGGGCCTGGTCTAGCTATTTGGTCACTTTTGCATTTCAGCCCACTGACCATTTGCCTCCTGGACCTTTGTACTTTGTAGTTTGCTAGCCTATTAGCATCTTTTGTTAGTGGTCCTGAGCATTTCAGAGAAGGGATACATAACCTGTATTATAAGGCAGGCTTTCAATTAGAAAGAAATAAAAACAACCCCCACCCTTCTCTGTTTTAAGAACTTTTTGAAGACACTCTGCACTTTAGCATATTGAGAGGAAGAGGGCGGACCCATTTGCACTATATGATGGCTATAATACATTTAATAAACATCCGTGTTAACCATTTCATATGCAATTCATGTCTGTTTTTGATTATATATGTTTCATGTTTACACATCCTCATTTATTGTCTAATTCAGCGTTTCTCAACCTGGTGGTTGGGACCCCTGGGGGGGTCATGAGGGGGGTGTCAGAGGAACAGTCACACTTGCCTCAAGCAGACAAGAGTTCTTTCTCCCACCCTAGACATTCTCTCACCCTGGACATTCAGATATATAAACCTCACTTGCCTAGTTTCCAACAGATCTCACAACTTCAGAGGATGCCAGCCATAGATGTGAGTGAAATATCAGGAGAGAATGATTCTGGAACATGGCCATACAGCCCGGAAAACTCACAGCAACCCAGTGAAAGCCTCCAACAACACTTTAATCCTATTTTTTTTGTATATTTCTCTTTTTTGAACTAATTTTTATTGAGAACTTTCCAAATACATTGAAATGTTGTAAAGATTTTAAGGAACTATAAAAATGAAATGAAAGAAAGAAGAAAGAACAACAGAAAGAAAACAAGTAAGAGATGAGAAAATGCTTAGAAATAAAAAGTGGCGCACAACTTCCTTTTCAGTGCTTATAAATGCACATAATAAAATCATTCCTCTTTCTATATACCAAGCAAAAAGTGGGCGCTAGAAACAATATCATACGAAAGCTGACTGGCACAACCTGGGGATCACAACCAGACACAGTGAAGACATCTGCCCTTGCACTTTGCTACTCTGCTGCTGAATATGCATGCCTAGTGTGGAACACATCTCACCACACTAAAACAGCAGATGTGGCTCTTAATGGGACATGCTGCATTATCACAGGCTGTCTACACTCTACACCACTGGAGAAATTACACTGTCTATCCAGTATTGCACCACCTGACATCCGTCGGAAAGTAGCAGCCAACAATGAAAGGACCAAGGCAGTGACATCTCCGGCCCATCCACTGTTCGGATATCAGCCAGCATTCCCATGCCTTAAATCAAGACACAGTTTTCTAACATCTGCAGAGATACTCCAAAGAACACCCCAGCAAACGAGAGTCCAAAAGTGGCAAGCAAAAACCCAGCACCTCAATCCATTGCTGATACTAAATGAGAAACTCCCTTCTGGGCACACAGAAGACTGGGCGACTTGGAAGGCGCTGAATTGACTGCACTCTGGCATCACGAGATGCAGAGCCAACCTTAAGAAATGGGGCCACAAAGTGGAGTCCACGACATGCGGGTGTGGAGAAGAGCAAACCACAGACCACCTACTACAATGCAACCTGAGCCCTGCTGTGTGCACAATGGAGGGCCTTCTTATTGCAACACCAGAGGCACTCCAAGTGGCCAGCTACTGGTCAAAGGACATTTAGTATAATGCCAAGTTATAAAGTTTTTAAACTTTGTGTTTTTTTCAAATACACTGGTTCGCTCCTGATATGTTAAACAAATAAATAAATAGCTCTCTCTATAAGATTACATCATATTTATCTTTTGATAATCAGATCCTTCAAATTCTCAAAACTCTCAGAGATCGTTTTCTTTATTCTGCAAAATAAATAAATAAATAAATAAACTGGTTTCTTAGTCATTAAACATTATCGCTAATGATTTGTTCTCTAATCAAAGTAGATCGTTTGTCAACAACAAAAATTATTGGGTTGTTGTAGGCTTTTCGGGCTATATGGCCATATTCTAGAAGCATTCTCTCCTGACGTTTTGCCTGCAGGTTGTGAGGATGCTTGCAATAGATGCAGGCGAAACGTTAGGAGAGAACGCTTCTAGAACATGGCCATATAGCCCGAAAAACCTACAACAACCCAGTGATTCCAGCCATGAAAGCCTTCGACAATGTATTGAACAAAAATTGTATTGTCGAAGGCTTTCATGGCTGGAATCACTAGATTCTTGTAGGTTTTTTCGGGCTATAGGGCTATGTTCTAGACTCTAGAGGCATTTCTCCCGACGTTTCGCCTGCATCTATGGCAAGCATCCTCAGAGGTAGTGAAACGTCGGGAGAAATGCCTCTAGAACATAGCCCTATAGCCCGAAAAAACCTACAAGAACCTAGTGAACAAAAATTATTGTGTGTATGAAAGGATATGTAGAAATTTGATAATATATTTCAATTTTAAAAGGCTAAAAAATGAACAAATTAGCAAATATTGATTGATAACTATGAGCGTCGTGTCTATAGCTGCGTTTGGCTCCAAGGAGAAGAGCGGCCTTAGCATTACCATCATAAGGAGAGATGGTGCACCAGGGGATAACAGTTATTGCTTGCAGTTCAGCCCCATTTTTCTCTCTTTCTCCCCAAATGAAAGGTACACACACACACAGAAACAAACAAAGAAACAAAGAAAATAAAGAGAAAACTTGGGGGATATTTGCACTGGGCTTGCTCCTGGCAAGATTTCCAAAGAGGAGGATTCCTATCGCCTTCATGTGAGGCTGAGAGAGTGTGACTCGCCCAAAGCCACTCAGTGGGTTTCCACGTTCAAGCGGACACTCAAACCCTGATCTCTATAGTCCAACATTCCAACCACTGCACCCACCATACTGTCTCGCAAGCCTGGGGGTGCTCTGAATGCAATTTTCCTGCATCTTGGCAGGGGGTTGGACTGGATGACCCATGAGGTCTCTTCCAACTCAATGATTCCATGACTGTATGGTCTACACTGCTATATAATGAAGTTTTAAACTGGATTATACAGCAGTATATATGGGACCCCAAACTCTGGGAAAACTGGGATTAGAGCCTGAAGCTGATTTACTGCCCCATTACATAGGCGCCAAACAAGGCCTTCATTGTTAAAAACTGAAGCATAGGAACAACAACAACAACAACAACAATAACAATGGTTTTATTTATTTTAAACTAGCTGTGCTTCGTGTGTGTATATATTTGTGTTTTTGTGTATATATGTGTGTTTGCGTGTGGTTATGCGCATGCGTTGTAATTGATATTTTTTTTGCTTTTAAAATCCCTTACGCTGGCTTTCAGTGTTTTTATGAGTGATGGTCACTCGTTGGCCTGATAGGTGTACTGTGTCCAAAGTTGGTGTCAATTTGTCCAGTGGTTTTTGAATTATGTTAATCCCACAAACGAACATTACATTTTTATTTATACAGATAGGCATTTTAAAAATAATTAAACAGTCATTTTAAAAAGTACTGTGTTTATTTCTGTTGGAGCCCTCAGTGGTACAGTGGGTTAAACTGCTGAGCTGCTAAACTTGCTAAGGGAAAGGTCGCAGGCTCGAATCCGGAACAGGGTGAGCTCCCACTGTTAGCTCCAGCTTCTGCCAACCTAGCAGTTCGAAAACTTGCAAATGTGAGTAGATGAATAGGTACCGCTCTGGCAGGAAGGTAACAGTGCTCCATGCAGTCATGCCGGCCACATGACCTTGGAGGTGTCTACGGACAACGCCGGCTTTTCGGCTTAGAAATGGAGATGAGCACCAACACCCAAAGCCGGATACGATTGGACGTAATGTCAGGGAAAACCTTTATCTTACCTTATTGCTTTGCATTTTAATGTACACATTGTATGGATTTTAGGGTTAGCCACTGTGAATCTCCTTTGGGAGAGAAGCAGGATATAAATGCAAATAATAATAATAATAATAATAATAATAATAACTACAACAATAATAAAACAATAATGGTTGTGTTTATTTTAAATATGTATTTTAATAAATACTGTGTTTAATTCTATTTTTAATGTTTGTATACTTTGGATTTTAATGTACACACCGTATAGTATTTGTATCGTCGAAGGCTTTCATGGCCGAAATCCATGGGTTGTTGTAGGTTTTTCCGGGCTATATGGCCATGTTCTGGAGGCAATTTTTCTCCTGACGTTTCGCCTGCATCTATGGCAAGCATCCTCAGAGGTAGTGAGGTCCGTATAGTTTTTACTGTTAGTCACTTTGAATCTTCTTTGGAAGAGAAGAAGCGGGATATAAATGCTAATAATAATATAATAATAATTCCTTGGTTGCTATTGTCGGAAATGATCCTGGTATTTTAGGTCCTTTGAAGAACTCGCCTATACTACTTTGATCTTGGGATTTGTAGCACAAACCAGTACTATGACATCCTACCTGCCCAAGGCCTTTGCCATAGAATCATAGAATCATAGAGTTGGAAGAGACCTCATGGGCCATCCAGTCCAACTCCCTGCCAGGAAACAGGAAAAGAGATGTCTGTTAGAGATGTCTATCTCTTGTGCAGTCTATCTCTTGTGCATCCCTTCCTGGCTCTGATGCTGGTTGCAATTCGGTGCGTTCACTAAAGAGGCATAGTAAAGGTAAAGATTACCCCTTGACATTAAACCTAATTGTGTCCAACTCGAGGGGGGGGGTGCTGCTTTTCTCCATTTCTAAGCTGAAGAGCCGGCGTTGTCCATCGACACCTCCAAGGTTATGTGGCCAGCATGACTGCATGGAGCGTCGTTACCTTCCTGCCTAAGTGGTACCTGTTGATCTGCTCACATTTGAATGTTTTCGAACTGCTAGGTTGGCAGAAGCTGAGTCTAACAGCGGGAGCTCACCTCGCTCCTCAGACTCAAACCACCAGTCTTTTGGTCAGCAAGTTCAGCAGCTCAGTGGTTTAACCCACTGTGGTACCAGAGGCTCCAATAGGCATAAATACCCTGAAAATAGGCATAAATACCCTGAAAATAGGCATAAATACTCTGAAAAAGCAAGTTGTGGTCTCTAGGACGGAAATCGTATTGCAATCAGTAAGTTCATTTTATATCCAGGGTAGTTCCCATGCTAAGCATGTCTGTACATATCCGTTTTGGATTTTAGTCTGAATTTTGAGGGATAAATATTTGGGCATTGCTTGATTCCAGAAGCCTGATGGGCAATGGCATGGCAATATCATTTTTGATTTGGGCTTAGGCTTCAAAGGTGCTCTCTATCCCTCTGCAAATATCCTTTTCCAAGTTCTGGCTGAAATCGGATTCTCGGCTCCACTGGCATCGGAATGGCTATCTTTCATCACAAATCATGTGAATTTAGTCTGAATTAAGACTAGCTTTCAATGGCATCCCCTACCCTCTTTCTCTCCCTCCCGCCCCCCACAAATTCCAGAAATTGGGCCCATGACTGGCCTCTTTCCAAGAAACCCGCAAAGAACTGAGTTTCCAAGAGCAAAGAGGCCGATGCCTGCCTTCCAATGGCATCCTATGATGATCACAACATCATGAATTATTATTTAGGCAATGGCTCCTCTTTTCCTTCAATCCCAGTTGGATAAAAGGGATATAATCAAGTCTCATAGCCCACAGAGGCAGACACTACAACCGACAGTGAAGTTGCTCTGGGTTTTAGTCCGAACTTGGGGTGAGAGGCCTAAGGCAACCGTCCTCAGAGGAAACCTCACCATGAAATCCCCTGAATTGCTTCACGGTGGGGTTTCCAAAAACCAGAAATGACTTGGAGGCAGAAGACAACAACAACAACAATAAGGGATGAGCATCTTGGATAGCTTTGGGTATCGAACAACACAGGAAAGCAGGCCAACAACAACAATAACAATAATAACAACTTCCATAATGTAATCGATCCCCTTCCACCGACATACACATATAGGGATTTCCCCTACGTTCTCCCAAATCCTGGATGCCTCGAACAGCCATTTGCAACAACCCAGGCCCCCCCATTTCCCCATCTCTCTTCCCAAAAGGCCTATTAGTGCCCCACTTGTTGAGATGATGTCCCTTCTCTGAATCCTGTCGCACTATTTCCGCAGGTGAACCTGACCCTTTTATTTTCCCACATCTTCTCTCTGCAAATCCCCCCCCCCCCAACCCTTGGTTCAGGTAGGTCGGGGAATAGAGCTGGGGGGGGGGGAGTTGCCCCCAGGATTTACATGTGGGGCTCCTTTCACATGTGGGACTCCCAAGAGAGCTGGGAAGTTGGGAAGAAGGTATTTGAGTTGGGAGAACCCAGTGTCTTAGAGGGAAATGGGAAGGCTCCCATCTCCCTCTAAGACACTGGGTTCTCCCAGACCCTCAAGTATTTCTCTAAACTTATGGGGCACCCAACAGGTCTGAGGAATGGAGGTCAGAGGGACCCCTAGCAATGGAAGAGAAGACCATGGGCATCATCCTCCCTTCCGGGACCCAGGCATCACCTGACCAAGTGACACGTGTCAGATACTTGGGTGAATCTCCCAGTCAGGAGAGTGATGCTCAAGCCCTTCTCTTCCAGTGCTAAGGGTCCCTCAGGTGCCTGCTTTCATGGGTCTGCCAGGGAGAGGGTGGGCATCTCCCCTTTTGGACCCCAAGTGAGCCCTTTCCAGGTGATCCAAGGTGATCCCTTCCCAGATGACTCCTTCCCAGGTGAGTTCTTCTCAAGTGAACCCTTCTCAAGTGAGATTTCCCCAAGTGATCCCACCCCAAGTGATCGTTTCCCAGGTGAGTTCTTCTCAAGTGAACCCTTCCCAGGTGTGCCCTTTCCAGGTGATCCCTTCCCAAGTGAATGCTTCTCAAGTGATCCCTTCCCAGGTGAGTTCTCCCCAAGTGATCCCTTCCCAAGTGATCCCTTCCCAGGTGATCCCTTCCCAATTAAATACTTCCCAGGTGATCCCTTCTGAAGTGAACCCTTCCCAGGTGATCCCTTCCCAAGCAAACATTTCCCAGGTGATCCCTTCCCAAGTGAACCCTTCCCAGGTGATCCCTTCCCAAGTAAACATTTCCCAGGTGATCCCTTCTGAAGCGAACCCTTCCCAGGTGATCCCTTCCCAAGTAAACACTTCCCAGGTGATCCCTTCCCAAGTGAACATTTCCCAGGTGATCCCTTCTGAAGTGAACCCTTCCCAGGAGATCCCTTCCCAAGCGAACATTTCCCAGGTTATCCCTTCTCAAGTTAATCCTTCCCAGGATATCCCTTCTCAAGTTAATCCTTCCCAGGTGATCCTTTCTCAGGTGAACCCTTCCCAGGTGATCCCTTCCCAAGTAAACACTTCCCAGGTGATCCCTTCCCAAGCAAACATTTCCCAGGTGATCCCTTCCCAAGTGAACCCTTCCCAGGTGATCCCTTCCCAAGTAAACATTTCCCAGGTGATCCCTTCTGAAGCGAACCCTTCCCAGGTGATCCCTTCCCAAGTAAACACTTCCCAGGCGATCCCTTCCCAAGTGAACATTTCCCAGGTGATCCCTTCTGAAGTGAACCCTTCCCAGGAGATCCCTTCCCAAGCGAACATTTCCCAGGATATCCCTTCTCAAGTTAATCCTTCCCAGGTGATCCTTTCTCAAGTGAACCCTTCCCAGGTGATCCCTTCCCAAGTAAACACTTCCCAGGTGATCCCTTCCCAAGTGAACATTTCCCAGGAGATCCCTTCCCAAATAAACATTTCCCAGGTGATCCCTTCCCAAGCAAACATTTCCCAGGTGATCCCTTCTGAAGTGAACACTTCCCAGGTGATCCCTTCCCAAGTAAACACTTCCCAGGAGATCCCTTCTCAAGTTAATCCTTCCCAGGTGATCCCTTCCCAAGTTAACCCTTCCCAGGTCATTCCTTCCCAGGTAATCCTTTCCTTGCCAGGTGAGTCCTTCCCAGGTGAACTCGTCCAAGGTGAGTCCTTCCCAGGCGACTTCTCCGCAGGTGCTTCCCTTCCCAGGTGAGTGCTTCCCAGCCAGGCGGCCCTTCCTCGCGGGGGCCCTGCTTACCTGGGTCTGCGAGGGAGAGGGTGGCCCCGTTGAAGTAGAGCAGGAGGGCGGCGTGGAGGCAGAGGAGCCGGGGGTCCATCCTCAGGTGGGGGTCCATCCTCCTGCAGCCACATGGGCGAAGGGCGCCCCGAGGAGGGAGGGAGGGAGGGGGCAGGAGGAGGAGGAGGAGGGCCGGGAGGAGGGGGCCCCGGATCAGAGGGCCCCGGCCGCCCCCCAGGAGGCCCCCGCGTCGCCCTCGCCCTCCCCGGCCTCCCCCATTTCAGCACCACGGAGAGGGGGCCCGAGGAAGGAGAGCAGCAGCAGCAGCAGGAGGAGGAGGAGAGGGAAGGAAGGAAGGAAGGAAGGAAGGGGAAGAAGGAAGGCCCCGAGGCCGCCTCTCTCTCTCCCTCTCTCTCTCTCTCGCCCCGGGCCCTTCTCCTCTTCCTTCGGCGGCGTCTCCTCGCGGGCAAAGTTTCGCAAAGGACGGAAGGCTCTCTGGGGGTCTGTCCGGGGGTCTCTTTGGGGCGCCTCCGGTTGGGAGCAAGGGCCCCCGAGGAGGCCAATCGGCGTGCCTCGTCTGCTTCTTCCTCCGCCGCCGCCGCCGCCAGTCAGTCAGTCAGGCAGCTCCATTCATGGCAGGGAGGGAGGGAGAAAGAGGGATGGAAGGAGGAGAGAAGGAGGAGAGAGAGAACAGGGAGGGGGGGGGAGGAGGAGTAAGAGGGAGGGAGGGGGGAAAGGAGGGGAAGGAAGGGAAGGGAAGGGAAGGGAAGGGAGGAGGGAAGGAAGGAAGGGAAGGAAAGGAAGGGAAAGAAGGAAAGGAAGGAAGGCAGTAGGGGAAGGAAGGAGAACGAGGGGAGGGAAGGAGGGGAAAAGGAGGGGAAGGAAGAAAGGAAGGAAAAGGGGGGAAAGGAAAGAAGGGAAGAAGGGAAGGGGGGAGGAGAAGAAAGGAAAAGGAGGGGAAGGAAGGAAAAGGAGGGGAAGGACTGAAGGAAGGAAAAGGAAGGGAAGGAAGGATGGATGGAAAAGGAGGGGAAGGAAGGGAGGCAGGGAAGGAAGGAAGGAAAAGGAGGAAAGGAAGGAAAAGGGAGGAACGGAAGGAAGGAAAAGGAGGGGAATGGAAGGAAAAGGAGGGCAAGGAAAGAAAGTAAGGAAAGGAAGGTAGGGAGGAGGGGAAGAAAGGAAAAGGAGGGGAAGAACTGAAGGAAAGAAAAGGAGGGGAAGGAAGGATGGAAAAGGAGGGGAAGGAAGGGAGGGAAGGAAGGAAGGAAGGAAAAGGGGGAAGGAAGGAAGGAAAAGGAGGGCAAGGAAGAGAAGGAAGGAAGGGAAGGTAGGGAGGAGGGGAAGAAAGGAAAAGGAGCGGAAGGAAGGAACGAAAAGGAGGGGAAGGGAGGAAGGAAGGGAAGGTAGGGAGGAGGGGAAGGGAGGAAAAGGAGCGGAAGGGAGGGAGGGAAGGAAGGAAGGAAAAGGAGAGCAAGGAAGAAAGGAAGGAAAAGGAGGGCAAGGAAGAGAAGGAAGGAAGTGAAGGAAGGGTGGAGGGGAAGGAAGGAAAAGGAGGGGAAGGAAGGAGGGAAAAGGAAGGGAAGGAAGGAAGGGGGAAAGGAAGGAAGGAATAGGGGGAAAGGAAGGAAGGAAAAGGAGGGGAAGGAAGGAAGGGAAGGGAAGCAAGGAAGGGAAGGAAGGAAGGAAGGAAGGAAAAGGAGGAAAGGAAGGAAGGGAAGGAAGGAAGGAAAAGGAGGGAAAGAAGGAAGGGAAGGAAGGAAAAGGAGGGAAGGAAGGAAGGAAGGGAAAGGAGGGAAGGAAAGGGGGAAAGGAAGGAAGGAAAAGGAGGGGAAGGAAGGAAGGGAAAAGAGGCAAAGGAAGGAAGGGAAAGAAGGAAGGGAAGGAAAGAAAAAGAGGGGAAGAAAGGGAAGGACTGAAGGAAAGGAAGGAAAGGAAGGAAGGAAAAGGAGGGAAGGAAGGGAAGGACTGAAGGAAAGGAAGGAAGGAAGGAAGGAAGGAAGGAAGGAAGGAGAGAGCAGGGCTGAAAAGGAGCAGGAAGGAGGGGGAGAAAGAAGGGCAGAAAAGAAAGAAAAAGGAAAGAGAAAAGCGCGAGGAGAGGGGGCAGAAAGGAGAGCAGAAGAAAGGAGTGATGAAGGGAGAGAAAAAATAAAAGAGGAAGAAGGAGAGAGAGAAGAAAGAAAGGAAAGAAGGGGAGAAGGAGGGAAAGAAAAAGGGACAAAAGGGGGGGGAGAATGAGGAAAGGCTGGAAAAAAGGGAGAAGGGAGGAAGGAGGGGGAGATAAAGAGGGAGACAGGGGAGGAAGAGGGTTTAAGGAGGGCAGAAGGAAGAATGTTGAAGGGGAGAAGGAGGGATGAAAAGGGGGAGAAGGAGGTAGTGGGGGCGGGAGAGAGGGAAAGGAGCAGGAGGAAAGGAATAGGGGAAAGGAGAGAGAGAGGCAGAAAGAAGGCTGAAAAGAGGAGATGAGGGATGGAAAGAGGGGTAGGAAAAGAAAGGGGGGAGAGAGCACACTTGGGCTCCCCAGGCCTGAGGCTGTTAGGAATTGTGGGAGTTGGAGTTCAAAACACCTGGAGGGCCCAAGTTTGCCCATGCCTGGTGTTAATGCACCTCATGATGTTTGCTTTTCGAACCTACTTTTCCTTTTCTTGAAAGTATTTGCAGGCCACCCTTCATTGTGGGATTTCGAGAGATAAAACAATAAGCAGTTCCAAACCGATTCCAGGCTCAACTGATAAAACTAGGTTAAACAGGATAAAGACATCATCCTAGACATCGGGTTTAAACAGATTAGAAGGCTGCAGCAATTAAAATCCAAGCAAATCCAGATGCACATTTGACTTAAAGCGAAGCCCAAAAGGCTTTAATAGAAAGGCACTAACTCTATTCTTAGTAAGGGATTTGAGGGCAGCTGCTGTTGCCTTGCCTCTTGTAGGAAGGCCCAGGCCAAATGTAGGATTCACTGGTTCCTGTCCCCCCACATTGTTTCTGCTGGTTTTAAAAGTCAGAAAATGGAAAGAAAAAGAGGGAATACAGCTGTACCTATACTACAGAATTATAGCAGTTTGAAACCACTTTAACTCCCACAGCCCAATTGTATGGAATCCTGGGAGTTGTCGTTTGATGAGACAACAACACTCTATGGCAGAGAAGACTCAATACCTTGTCAAACTACTGCTCCCAGGATTCCATACCATTGAGCCATAGCAGTAGTGTAGCTTTTTGAGATATTTCCCCTTTTCGGTCAGAGAGCTCTGGGGCCTCACCAAACTACAACTCCCAAGAATTCCAAACAAGAAACAATCAGGACCAGCTAATCACCTCTCAACAAAGGATTCCCCCCACATTAAGAAGCCAGACCTTGAAACTGGCAGGCCGTTAAATGTCAATCAAGGTGGCCAATTGAAACATTCACACCTACCTCAAACACACAAGATTTCTTTCTCCCACCCTGAACATTCCACAGCTATATAAACCCCATTTTCATAGTTTCCAGCAGACCTCACAACCTCTGAGGATGCCTGCCATAGATGCAGGTGAAACATCAGGAGAGAATGCTTCTGGAACATGGCCATACATCCTGCAAAACTCACAACAACAAACTGTGCTGTATTCTTGGAGTTAAGTGTGGTCATAATGTATATGTGTGTATACACATTTACCCATATATATATACATACAGTATGCATATATGTGTATGTGCATACATGCTTGTATATATGTGTGTGTATGTGTTTGTGTGTGTGTGTGTATATATATATATATATATATATATATATATATATATATATATATGCAAATGTGAGTAGATCAATATATACTGCGTGTGCGCGCGCGCGTACGTGTGTGTGTATATAGGTAAATGTTTTCCCTTGGCATTAAATCTAGTCATGTGCATCTGGGGTGTGTGTGTGTGTGTGTGTGTGTGCTCATCTCCATTTCTAAGCCAAAGAGTCGACGTCTGTAGACGCCTCCAAAGGACATGGAGCGCCATTACCTTCCCACCAAAGTGGTACCTATTGATCTACTCACATTTGCATGTTTTCGAACTGCTAAGTTGGAAGAAACTAGAGATAACAGTGGGAGCTCACCCTGCTCCCCAGATTTGAACTGTGGATCTTACAGTCAGCAGGTTCAGCAACTAAGTGGTTTAACTCGCTGCGCCACTTTGGGCTCCATATATATATATGGAGCCCATACACTAGATTAGGTACTCAGCATTGCCTGGGTTTGCATTTTGCAATGGCATCTGCATTTTGCAATGATCTCACGAGACTGTAACACATAAAGCAGTAGTTCCTCTGTCCCTCAGATTGTTACCACACCTGTCTGATTTAGGCTTCCATGGCAACCGTCTCGTGGCCTCTTTGAGTCACAGGTGGCTCTTTCCCATGACCCTCTATTGACCTCTTTGGGTCACAGCTGGCTCTTTCCTGCAACATAATGTTCCATTGCAAGTTTACTGCAATATACTCCACAGCAACAACATGGCACACATCAGTGAACACTTTCTCTAGCAAACCAAGCTTCTTTTTGCAAAATCTCAGAAATCAGAATGGCAAAAGGAGCAAAAGAAGGTCAATTACAGCTTGAGAAGTCTTTGGTCCAGAAGAAGAACACTGTCGAAACACTCCGATCTCATGAGATGCTCCTCTTTTCCGCAGGCTGTGAAAATGCTGTGTTTTTGCATATATCCTTAGTGGATGGCCGCAAACATTTGGTGCCATTTCAGGAGGGATTAATGCAGCTGGACGGTGGGATCTAAAATGCTGAGTTCTCCAAGTATTAGACAGGCCATTGGAATTAATGTGCATTTAGGTTAATTAAACTGGCCATGGTCTGATTTATGGTCACAGGCCAATGGGAATAGAAAGCGCTTTCCTCTCCTGTTCTTGAGTCGTCAAGCAAAGTGACACCGAATGGGCAAGGAAGGCTTCTTGGCATCCCTTGTTGGCTCCACCGGCGAGAAGTGAGAGCAAAGCTTTTAAACTCCACTAATCCTCAACTCAGATTGGAGATTAAATGGGGCTTGCAAACACTAGCTCTCTGCAAAGACTTTCTGCATGTCCGAATCGGACTGTGGGCAATGGAGCGGTCAGCCTGTCAAGGAGCCAAAGGGCCCGGCGGCCTGGAGGTCAGTGTCAAAGCCAAGCGGAGCCACCCAAAGTCGGTCTTGGAGGCTGGACAAACTGCAGGAAAATCAGAGGTCAAGCCAAGGTCAGGGCAACCAATGGAAAGTGGAGGCTTTCCTTATTATTATTATTATTATTATTATTATTATTATTATATTTGTGTCTGGACACTAGTGCCCAGGCCAAATGAATTTGGCTAAAGCCAAACTTGGAGACTGGAAAAACTGCAGGAAAAATGAGAGCTAAGGTAAGGGTAACCCATGGAGAGTTGATGCCATTCTATTAATAATAATAATAATAATAATAATAATAATAATAATTGTGTCTGAACTTCAGTATCCAAGCCAAGTGAATTTGGCCAAAGCTGAACTTGGAGACTGGAAAAATTATAAATCGAGCAAAGGTCAAGACAACCGATGAAGAGTGGATATTATTATTATTATTATTATTATTATTATTATTATTTGTGTCTGGATTCCAGTGTCCAGTCCAAGTTAATTTGGCCAAAGCCGAACTTTGGAGACTGGATAAACTGCAGGAAAATGAGAGCTAAGGTTAGGGCAACCAATGAAATGCTGATGCAATTCTATTATTATTAATAATAATAATAATAATATTATTATTAATTATTATTATTATTATTAATAATAATAATAATAATAATTGTGTCTGAACTTCAGTATCCGAGCCAAGTGAACTTGGCCAAAGCTGAACTTGGAGACTGGAAAAATTATAAATCAAGCAAAGGTCAAGGCAACAGATTAAGAGTGGATAACATTATTATTATTATTATTATTATTATTATTATTATTATTATTATTATTTGTGTCTGGACACTAGTGCCCAGACCAAGTGAATTTGGCTAAAGCCAAACTTGGAGACTGGATAAACTGCAGGAAAATGAGAGCTAAGGTTAGGGCAACCCATGGAGAGTTGATGCCATTCTATTAATAATAATAATAATAATAATAATAATAATAATAATAATAATTGTGTCTAAACTTCAGTATCCAAGCCAAGTGAACTTGGCCAAAGTTGAACTTGGAGACTAGACAAATTATAAATTGAGCAAAGGTCAAGGCAACCGATGAAGAGCGGATAACATTATTATTATTATTATTATTATTATTATTATTATTATTATTATTATTATATTTGTGTCTGGATTCCAGTGTCCAGTCCAAGTTAATTTGGCCAAAGCCGAACTTTGGAGACTGGATAAACTGCAGGAAAATGAGAGTTAAGTTTAGGGCAACCGATGAAGTGCTGATGCGATTCTATTATTATTAATAATCGAATGATTATTATTGTGCCTGAACTTCAGTATCCAAGCCAAGTGAACTTGGCCAAAGCTGAACTTGGAGACTGGACAAATTATAAATCGAGCCAAGGTCAAGGCAACCAAAGGAGAGTGGATGACATTCTATTTATTATTATTATTATCTTAATAATAATAATAATAATAATAATAATAATAATAATAGCCTGGACTTCAGTTTCCAAGCCAATTAAATTTAGCCAAAGCTGGAGACTGGACAAATTATAGATTGAGCCAAAGTTAGGGCAACCGATGGAGAGTGGATAACATTCTGTTGTTGTTGTTGTTGTTGTTGTTGTTGTTGTTGTCCTAACCAACTAAATTTGGCCAAAGCTGGAGGCTGGACAAATTAAAGATCAAGCCAAGGTTATGGCACTCAGTGGGGAGTGAATGTTGTTCAATGGTGGTAATAATAATAATAATAATAATAATAATAATAATAAATGATGGTAGTTCAAGGCAGGTGAGGAACATAAAATACATATATTAACCATAACTGATCCGTATTCAGGATGTCTACATCACTTTACAGACAGTTGCAGACCCATAACTAAATTATTAGTCGATAAGTACAATACTGAATGCCAGATTATGGTTATGATAATAATGATAACACAAATACTAACAATAATAGCAAGACAACCTATGGATCGTGCCCACCTGCTGTCTCCCCATTGATCCACTGTTTCCCTTTTAGTAACAATAGCAGGTTTTGGCCTCATTTTGAGTGGGATAGTAAACCTTCCTGGGCTTTAGTCTGAACTTTCAGGAGGGTCCGGAAGCTGCTGAGCTTTACATTACAGAGGCCATTTTATGTCCTTGAGTCCATGGGATCTCATTGTGTAATCCATTTTATTTTATTCAAATATTTATAACCCCACCTGAAGTCACGTGATCTCAAGGTGGAGTGAAATCCATTTAAGCAGTTTAGAACTATTTAAAATTTTAAACGATCAAAATAATTTAAGCAAGCTAAAAGCATAGTAAACAATTTAACAGGCCTTAGAAAAAGGCACAACATTTTAAAACCAGATACATGGGCATTTAGGACTCTTTAGAAACCCATTAGGCCCCAAAAATTTTCATTAAAAGCCATACTTTTACTTTGTTGTTGCTGTGCTCCTTCAAGTAGATTCTGACCTATAGCAACCCTATCACAGGGTCTCCTTGCGAAAGTTGCCTTTGCTTTCCTCTGAGGTTGAGAGAGTGTGACTTGCTCAAGGTCCCCACGTTCTAGAATTAATGCAGTTTGATACCACTTTGGACTGCTATGGTTCAATGCTATGGAATCATGGTAGTTGTAGCTTGGTGAGTTAACAGCATGCTTTCATAGAAGCGTGGAGTTGGAAGGGAACCCCAAAGGCCACCCAGTCCACCCCCAACCAGGGGTGGCTCAACCCATTACGCAAAGTAAGCATTTGCAGTATAGTTGATTTTGCCCAGGGGTGCTCTTGATATATGCAAGTTGTAGTTACTGGGATGTATAGTTCACCTAAAATCAAAGAGCATTCTGAACTCCACAAATTGTGGAATTGAACCAAATATGGCACACAGAACTCCCATGACGAACAGAATATATATATCAGTGATTGGTTGGGGGAATACTGTTTGCTTACTGTTGAAAATTACCTAGGGCTGCCTCTGCCCCCAATCAACACCTTCCCGATAGATGGCCATCCAGCCTCTAATAAAAGGCCTCAAGAGAAGGAGACCTCACTGGGCCCAAAGACAGCAGCATAATCCACTCCCTAGAAGTTCTTACTATCAGGAAGTTCTTCCTAATGTTTAGGTGGAATCTCTTTCGCTATTGTTTGGCAGGCTCAAGACTCTATCTATCTATCTATCTATCTATCTATCTATCTATTTACAGTATTTATATTCCACCCTTCTCACCCCGCAGGGGACTCAGGGTGGATTACAATGTACATATACATGGCAAACATTCAATGCCATAGACACACAACATATATAGACAGACAGTCAGAGGCTATTTAACATTCCAGCTTTTTCATGAGGATATTCTGGCCATCGGGGAAAGCTGTTACTTCACCGTCCATTTCTGACCCTGATGAAGTATTTCCTCATTCTTTGCATGCTTGCTGGAGATTTTTATGGCATCGTAAATTAGCCTTCCCGCATAAGTGGTACTTAAATTTCCTACTTGACAGATGCAACTGTCTTTCGGGATGCAAAGGTCGACAGCAAGCTACACAAATTGGTCAGAAGCTCACTCCGACCCAGGCTGGCTTCAAACTCATGACCTTTTGGTCAGTAGTGATCTTAGTGCAGCTGACTCCCAGCCAGCTGCGCCACAAAACTACAATTCCCAGACAATCAGTGTCAAACGTCATTGATTGTCTGACATTTGACAATCAATGTCAAATGTCAAACGTCATTATTTCCACACTACAGATGCATCCTGAGATGGATACTATATGACTGTTATTGCAGCTTCCTGCAATCTGCATCATTGGCTTGTGCTGGCTGCAAGTGTGTGATGGGAATTGCAGTTCAGCTATGTGCAAAGAGCTGCATTTCCCCTGCTGTTGTTGGTGCAAAGCCTGGTTTGCCTTCTCCAGGTACACACCCTGCAAACACTAAGGGATCTGGGATGAAATTGTGAGAGTCTGCTGCCTTTTAGTGGCAAATGTTGAGACTGCATCCATAGCAATGAAGAAGCAAAGTAGCATCATATTATTGCATCTCCAGAGCTATCAATGGCTTGTTTTTTTTAATTCATTCAGGATGTTTTCATTTGTGTCACCTGACCGGTTGCTTGTGCAATTTCAGAGCTTATAAACTGGACCAACAAATCCAAATCACAAGATAGAAGATTCAGAGTAAATAACAGGGATTCAGACGAAGGGTGTGTCTACACTGGAGAACGAATGCAGTTTGGCACCATTTTAACTACCATGTCTCAATGCTATGGAATATGGGGTCTCTAGCCTTCTCTGCCCAATATGCTGGTGCTTCCAGGATTCCATACAACTGAGCCAAGGCAGTTCAAGTGGGGTCAAACTGCATTAAATCCAGAGTGTAGATCAGGCATTGGCAAACTTTGGCCATTGAGGTATTTTGGATTTCAAGTCCGACAATTCCTAACAGCCTCAGGCACTTTCCTTTTCCCCCTCAGTAAGGAATTGTGGGACTTGGAAGTCCAAAACACCTCAATGGCCAAAGTTTGCCCATCCCTGGTTTAGATGCACCCTATGTCACATGAAAATCAGCAAGTTCAATTGCAGACTGTTTAACATTTTTTCTCCTTTCAATGCTCATTTATCATATAAGGATCTAATAACATTTTCATACTAGACAGTTCATATCATCCTTGAACATCATACTATGCAAGAATGTGGGGCTTGGCTGTCTCAGAAAAGTTAACACAAAGACTCAAAAAACTGATTCCAGTGCACCCAGTCATGGCAGTTCAATTCAAGTTGCAACAACAACAACATAATTTAGGTTGCCAGTTCGAAGTCACGGGCTGACGTGAGCACCTGAATGTCAGTCCAGCTTACTGTTTACCTAAGCAGTTCGAAAACAGCTTGAGCTGTAAGTAGAGAAATTTGGTACTGCTAAAACAAGCAGGAGAGGTATTTTACAATTCCCTAAAGAAAAAGATCAGAAAATGCCTAGTGACCAAAAGGAAGGAGGAAATCATGATGGCTATTCAGCATAGAGGATGGAGCGACAGCACCCCCCTGTGGCTGAATTTAAGCACAACCTCCAAGGCGCCAAAAAAAAAAGCCGGACATTGACACAACATACCTCCTTTCTGTTCTGTCTGTCTCGGTCCTGTCTATCCAAAACAGCATTGAATGTTTGCCTTGTATGTGTACTGTGATCTGTCCTGAGTCCCCTTGGGGAGATAGGGCAGAATATAAATAAAGTATTATTATTATTACTACTACTATTATTACACATTTCTCCTTGCATCTTGAGACAACGTACAACATGACAAGAGAGAACATCAATAAAATACATTACAACAAATATACACAGGTAAAATGCAGATTAATGTTGGGTTGTTGTGAGTTTTCCAGGCCATATGGCCATGTTCCAGAAGCATTCTTTCCTGACATTTTGCCTACATCTGTGGCAGGCATCCTCAGACATTGTGAGGTCTGTTGGAAACTAAGCAAGTGAGGTTTTTATCTCTGTGGAAGAAAGGCTGGGAGAAAGAACTCTAGCCTGTCGAAGACAAATGTGAATGTTGCAATTGGCTACCTTGATTAGCATTGAATGGCCTTGCAGCTTCAAAGCCTGGCTGAGTCCTGGCTGAGGGAATCCTTTGTTGAGAGGTGTTAGCTGGTTAAAAATGCCAATAAAAAGTAAAAGTTTTCTCCTAACATTAAATCTAATCGTGCATGGAGCGCCATTACCTTCCCGCTGAAGTCGTACCTATTGATCTACCCACATTTGCATGTTTGCAAACTGCTAGGTTGGCAAAAGCTGGGGCTAGCAGCGGGAGCTCACCCGCTCCCCAGATTCGAACTGCTGATTTTTTGGTTAGCAAGTAGAGCAGCTCAGTGGTCTAACTTGCTGTGCCACTGGGGGTTATTAAGTTGCCAATAAATGCAGGTTAGCAATCATTCTACAGTGCAGACATTAACTCTGGAGACCAGATTATATGCTATACATTGTATAATGCTTTGCAGTGCTGTTAATTTACTTGCAGACTTTGTTTTACATCCATGTATTTTTCAAGAAAAGTTCAAACAAACAAAAAAGCGGACCAGGATGTAAATGAAATAGCTTCTCCAAAGTGGGTTTGATGAGTGGATTCAAAAGCGACGCAAATGCATTCAACCCAATTTGCCCAATTCCATGTCATAGAGTAGTGTCGCCCATGTTTGTAGATGTATAAGCCCCATGTTGTCTATAGTTGTGACCTGACAGGCATTGCTTTCAGTGCAATCCTTGAAATAAAACAAAACCCAATGCAAAATCTTCCAACAACTCTCTAAACAATCCGAAGGGGGCGCCCCAAGCTCATAGTCCGGAAGGGTGCGGCATCCATTGGCCATTGCCACTGCCCATGTTCTATTATGGCTCCTATTTTAGGGAATGTAACTTTTTAATCACACATTTAGGAGGGGAAGAGGTTCCTGGCATAGAGGGCAGTGGGAGGAATGGCCTTGCCTGTGTTATTATTTCTTACTGCAGAGTTTTGCTGATGTCTAAAAGTGAAGTGAATTCTCCTGCAGAAGTAGATGGATATTTTTGTGCCTGATTCGGAGCATCTCCATTCAGTTCAAGGCAGAGGAAGCAGAGCTGCGTCCGCACTGTGCATAGGGTACATTGTGTATTTTGTATCAGACACTGTATCTTGTATTTTGTATCTGCATTAACTCCATAAGTAATTCTTGAGGTCCTGTATTGGAAGACATAAACATTTTGTAGAGGTAGAACTATGGAACACATTGCCTTCCATTTACTACAAGAAAGGAGATTCCATCTGAATATTAGGAAGAGCGTCCTGACTGTGAGAGCTGTTCAGCAGTGGAACTCTCTGCCCCGAAGTGTGGTGGAGGCTCCTTCTTTGGAGGCTTTTAAACAGAGGCTGGATGGCCATCTGTCGGGGGTGCTTTGAATGCAAGTTTCCTGCTTCTTGGCAGGCGGTTGGACTGGGTGGCCCATGAGGTCTCTTTCAACTCTATGATTCTATGATTCTACCAAGTACAGCCATTGATTCCCACTGGCCAGTAAATGGCTGGGCTGGCTGAGAATTTGTTCATTGTACATAGTTAATAGAGAATCTGCAAAGACCAAAAGAGTGTGTTTCAGAGGCATAAACTAGACTGCATACATTCTAATGCCAAGTTTCTCAATCTCGGGATCGGGACACCTGGGGGGGTTCGCCAAAGACCATCAGAAAACATAGTATTTTCTGTTGGTCATGGGGGCCCATTTCTATCATTGGTGGGATTCAGAATGCTCTGTGATTGTAGGTGAACTATAAATCTATTTTCCCTAAACTCCTCCAGTGTTCACATTTGGGCATATTGAGTATTTATGCTAAGTTTGGTCCAGATCCATCATTGTTTGAGTCCACAGGTGAACTACAACTCCAAAACTCAAGGTCAATGCCCACCAAACCCTTCCATAGGAGTTCTTTGTGCTAAGTTTGGCCCAATTCTCTTGTTGGTGGAGTTCAGAATGCTCTTTCGTTGTTGGTGAACTATAAAATCCCAGCAACTACAACTCCCAAATGTCAAGGTCTATTTTGCCCAAACTCCACCAGTGTTCACATTTGGGTATTTTCTGTTGGTCATGGGAGTTCTGTGTAACAAGTTTGGTTCAATTCCATCGTTGATAGAGTTCAGAATGATCTTTGGTTGTATGTGAACTATAAATCCCATAAGCTACAACTCTGAAATGATGAAATCAATCCCCTCCAACTTCACCGGTATTCAGATTTGGTCGTATCGGGTATTTGTGCCAAAGTTGGTCCAGTGAATGAAAATTTTATTTATTTATTTATTTATTTATTTATTTATTTATTTATTTAGTATATTTGTATACCACCCCTCTCAGCCTTCCGGTGACTCGAGGCGGTTTACAAGACAAAATTCAATGCCACCAAGAACACAATTACAATATAAAATGTCAACATCAATAAAATCATAACACTATAATAAAAACATAATTCAATAAATACTCATTAAAAACAATGTTCAGTCCCATCATGTAGTTGTTCCGTTCTTATGTCTGTTACTCAGTATTTGCAAATGCCTGCTCAAATAGCCATGTCTTAAGATTCTTCTGAAATGCTAGGAGCGAAGAAGCCGATCTGATCTCCCTAGGAAGGGCATTCCATAGCCGAGAGGCCACCACTGAGAAGGCCCTGTCTCTCGTCCCCACCAGCTGTGCTTGTGATGATGGCGGGACCGAGAGCAGGGCCTCTTCAGATGGTCGTAAGTCCTAGAAGGTTCATAAGGGGAGATTTGTTTGGACAGGTAAGTTGGGCCAGAACCGTTTAGGGCTTTATAGGCTAAAGCCAGCACTTTGAATTGTGCCCGGTAGCAGGCTGGCAGCCAGTGGAGCTGGCGCAACAGGGGAGTTGTATGCTCCCTGAGAGCCACTCCAGTTAGCAACCTGGCTGCCATCTGTTGGACCAATTGAAGATTCCAGACAGTCTTCAAAGGCATCCCCACGTAGAGAGTGTTGCAGTAGTCTATACGGGATGTAACAAGAGTGTGGACTACCGCGGCCAAGTCAGACTTCTCAAGGTAGGGTGCAGCTGGCGCACAAGCTTTAACTGCTCCCCTGGTCACCGCCGAGACCTGAGGTTCCGGGCTCAGCGATGAGTCCAGGATCACACCCATACTGTGAACCTGTGTCTTCAGGGGGAGTGTGACCCCATCCAACACAGGCTGTAACCCTATGCCCTGTTCGGCCTTACGACTGACCAGGAGTACCTCTGTCTTGTCTGGATTCAATTTCAATTTGTTAGCCCTCATCCAGATCGTCACAGTGGCCAAGCATTGGTTCAGGACCTGAACAGCCTCCTTAGTAGCAGGTCAGAAGGAGTGACAGAGTTGGACATCATCTGCATACAGATGACACCGCACCCTGAAACTCCGGATGATCTCCCCCAGCGGCTTCATGTATATGGTGAACAACATGGGAGACAGTATTGAACCCTGAAGAACTCCACAAGACATTGGTTGTGGGGCAGACAGGTGTCTCCCAATAACATCATCTGGGTACGACCCTGAAGAAAGGACTGGAGCCACCTTAAAACAGTCCCTCCAAGGCCCATTCTGGCAAGGTGTCCCAGAAGGATACGGTGGTCGATGGTATTGAAGGCTGCTGAGAGGTCCAGCAGACCCAACAGCGACACACTCCCCCTGTCTAGCTCCCAGTGTAGATCATCAACTAAGGTGACCAAGGCTGTCTCAGTTCCATGACCGGGTCTAAAACCAGACTGTGCTGGATCCAGATAATCCGTGTCTTTCAAGAATACCTGGAGTTGAGAGGCCACCACACGTTCTAAAACTTTGCCCAAAAAAGGGTAGATTGGAAACAGGCCGATAGTTGACGAATTGAGTGGGGTACAGTTATGGTTTCTTCAACAGCGGTTTTATTATAGCTTGTTTTAAGCTCGCTGGAATATTGCCTTCCCGAAGGATGGCATTAACTATCACCTTCATCCACTCAGCCAATCCCCCTCTGGCCTCCTTTAAAAGCCAGGATGTTTAGGGGTCTAGGATGCATGTGGTTGCCCTCATCCCTCTGAGTATCTTGTCCACATCCTCGGGTTTTACCAATTGAAATGAATCAATTACAACCGGACAAGCAGATGCTCGTGTTAGATCCTCAGAGACTGCCGTTAACATGATGTCCAGGCCAGAATGGATCAAAGCGACTTTGTCCACGAAGAATCGAGCAAATGCTCGCATCGGAGGAAGTGGGATTTAATAGGCCTCTGACAACTCGAAACAGCTCCTCCGGACGGTTCTTTGCGGATGCAATATTGGCCGCAAAGAAAGATTTCTTTGTGGCCTTTATTGCCGTGTCATATGCCCTTAGAAAGGCAACATGGCGTGTTCGATTTGACCTGCTCGGATCTGAATGCTCTAGTTTCCTCTTCCTTCGCTTCATCGCTACCAGCTCCTCGTTGAACAAGGAGATGGTTTAGCTCGGCTACTTGAGTTCCGGAGCAATCGTGTCTATTGCTCTAGTCATCTCCGAATTTCAGAGAGAAATACATCCTACATATCAGACATTTACATTAGATTCATAAGGGAGTTCTGTGTGCCAAATTTGGTTCAATTTCATTGTTGGTGGAGTTCATAATGTTCTTCGATTGGAGGTGAACTATAAATCCCAGCAACCACAACTCCCAAATGACAAAATCAATCCCCCCAACTCTGTTGTTGTTGTTCATTCATTCAGTCGTCTCCAACTCTTCGTGACCTCATGGACCAGCCCACACCAGAGCTCCCTGTCGGCCGTCACCACCCCCAGCTCCTTCAAGGTCAGTCCAGTCACTTCAAGGATGTCATCCATCCATCTTGCCCTTGGTCGGCCCCTCTTCCTTTTACCTTCCACTTTCCCCAGCATAATTGTCTTCTCCAGGCTTTGCTGTCTCCTCATGATGTGGCCAAAGTATTTCAACTTTGTCTCTAGTATCCTTCCCTTCAATGAGCAGCCGGGCTTTATTTCCTGGAGGATGGACTGGTTGGATCTTCTCGCAGTCCAAGGCACTCTCAGCACTTTCCTCCAACACCACAGCTCAAAAGCATCTATCTTCCTTCGCTCAGCCTTCCCTAAGGTCCAGCTCTCACATCCGTAGGTTACTACAGGGAATACCATGGCTTTGACTAGGCGGATCTTTGTTGCCAGTGTGATGTCTCTACTCTTTACGATTTTGTCGAGACTGGACATTGCTCTCCTCCCAAGAAGGAAGCGTCTTCTGATTTCCTGGCCACAGTTTGCATCTGCAGTAATCTTTGCACCTAGAAATACAAAGTCTGTCATGGCCTCCACATTTTTTCCCTCTATTTTCCAGTTGTCAATCATTCTTGTTGCCATAATCTTGGTTTTTTTGACGTTTAGCTGCAACCCAGCTTTTGCGCTTTCTTCTTTCACCTTGATTATTTATTTATTTATTTATTTACTGTACTTGTATACCGCTGTTTCTCAGCCTAGCTGGCGACTCAACGCGGTTTACAACAAAATACCAAATACAATCGTCAACAGTATACAATTTAAAACCATAAAAACATAATACACAATATTGGTACATCAATAACAATCCAATGCATCTCCTGACTAAAATTGTGATCCAGTTTCGTCGTCCATATTACCAATCCTTTAATCATCACATTCACTGCACCGAATTAACCAAATGCCTGTCCGAACATCCAGGTTTTTAATCTTCTTCGGAACACCATCAGCGAGGGGGCTGATCTTACCTCCATGGGAAGGGCGTTCCATAGTCGAGGGGCCACCACAGAAAATTAGAAGGCTCCTCAGCAATACTAGTATTCAAATTTAGGTGTTTTGGGCATTTGTGCCAAGTTTGGTCCAGTGAATGAAAATAGATCCTGCATATCATATTTACATGACAATTCATAACAGTAGCAAAATTACAGTTACAAAATAGTAACCAAAATAAGTATATGATTGGGTGTCACCACAACATGGGAACTGTATTAAGGGGTTGCCGCATTAGGAAGGTTGAGAACCATTGCTCTAATGTTTCCCATTTGGTACTTAATCCTCTGCCATCATACTATTCCAGCCGCTTTTGGAAAGTCCTGGCTTCTCTTTCCTCCTCCCACTTTTGTGCAAATTGCATTCAAAGGGAATTCAAAGTAGTTAAGAAGGAGGAGAGGAAGAGGGCTGAATTTGTCTCTTCCCAGTAGCTTGAAGCAAAAGCAAACGGTTGCATCTTCTCCTTGGTTAGGTTTGCTGCCACATTAGTAACAATTTCCTTCCAAACACACTTTGCAATTCCTTGGTCTCACATGTCCTGGCTTTCATCTGTGAAATGTTGGAGGTGGCCTGGGATGTTTACCTTCCTAAGTCATGAAGATGTTGTCAGCTTCCTCCGTTCCTCCATCTCTGAGCAGGGTTTTGACCTTTCTCTAAAGAGGCAGATTGTGGCTCAAGGCAAAGGGCCAGCCTGGAATCACTCAGTTGGAGGATGGCCAGCTGCCCAAAGAGGCTGGTGGTCATCTGGGAGGGCTGTGATGCTCCTTCCAGAGCAGAATATGTTGCCATGGAGACAACATCCCTGCTAATTGCACCGTTGCACCAGGGAAGCCCCGCAGGGCTTTGCATCTGTTTGTTTGTTCTGGTTTCAAAAAACAACAACACTGCTTCCTTTAACATAGTTTTTCATCTTTGGGGAAAAGGTGGGTGAAAATGGGGAAAGGTTTCCCCCTATTTCAAAGGGAAGACCTTGCAGGGATGGTCACCAATTCCAAAGTATTGATCTTCTGAATAGAGTGAGTTGGTGCCAGTGAAGGGTGATAAATGCACTCTGGATTTTAGTCCAAAATGTAATTACTGTGAGTTTTTTTGTGCTGTATGGCCGTGTTCCAGAAGAATTCTCTCCTGATGTTTTTGAAACTCTAAAATCAGAACAGTAAATAAAGAACAACACTAAAAATACAGGAGAAATCCAGACAGGAATCAATCATGGCCAGCTAACACCTCTCAACAAAGGATTCCCCCAGGCAGGAAGCAGCCAAGCTTTGAAGCTGCAAGGACATTCCATGCTAATCAAGTTGGCCAATTGCAACATTCACAATTGCCTCAAGCAGACAAGAGTTCCTTCTCCCACCCTGGACATTCCACAGATATATAAAACTCACTTGCCTAGTTTCCAACAGACCTGTCAACCTCTGAGGATGCTTGGGTGAAATGTCAGGAGAGAATGCTTCTGGAACATGGCCATACAGCCCAGAAAACTCACAGCAAGCCAGTGATTCTGGCCATGAAAGCCTTCGACAACACATTTCCTTTAATGTCTGGACTTAATCCCAGAGTAGATACACCATATCCACCACCACCACTTTTGTTGTTGCTCTTGTTGTTGCTCTTGTTGTTGTTGTTGTTGTTGTTGTATTTATATCCCACTTTTTTCTCTTAATCAATACCCAAAGCAGCTACAGAGCTACACGGATTTGAATGGAAACTTTCCTGAATATTCAGTCTGGCATCGAAGTGTGAAAGGTCTGTAACAACAAAAACAATAATATCTTCTTCTGGGTTGCTGTGAGTTTTCCAGGCTATATGGCCGTGTTCCAGAAGCATTCCTTCCTGACATTTCGCCTGCATCTATGACAGGCATCCTCAGAGGTTGTGAGGTCAGACTTCAAAACCTCTGAGGATGCCTGCTATAGATGTAGGTGAAACGTCAGGAGAGAATGCTTCTGGAACATGGCCATACAACCTGGAAAACTCACAACAACCCAGTGGTTCTGGCCATGAAAGCCTTCGACAATGCAATTATTCATATAATTTCTCTCAGAAAGAAAAATGAAAGGATGGTTTTTCTCCGTTCCAAATGCTAATTTCTCAAATGGTTCCAGATTCTAATCTGAACCTTAAAGATTTCATTGAAGGTGCCGCTGGGCCTCCTTTGGGCGAACACATTCAGCATCGTGCCAAGCTCCCTTGGATTTCATACCCATAAACTTTCAGGACTTTGGACAGTTCCTCCAAAAGTCTGCTCTGACCTCAAGGGACCTCTGCCTCCGCCAAATGGCTCCAAATGGCACCAAAGGCTTCTCGGGGTCTTGACCCTGCAGGCTTCAACTTTGCAAGTGTTGAAAAGGGGGAAAGGAGTAGGGTTCTTAGGAGGAGTGATGCTGGAAAGGCTCCAGAATTGCGTGCCGAGGAGGAAAGCAGGCGGAGGTGGGCAGGGAATGTCTGTGGGGTCCGGTCCACACAGTGATTGACGGATGGTATTTCCAAGTCCTCTTTCTGCCTGAATGCATTCGAGAGAGGCGCAGGCGAACGTGGGAGGCAGGCCTTTTGCAGAACCAGGGAGCTTAGGCCCACTGTGACTGGCATTTATAGAATCCTAGACTTCGAAGAGACCTTAAGGGATCATCCAGTCCAGCCCCCTTCTGCCAGGCAGGAAGACACCATCCAAGCCTTTTTGACAGAGAGCCATCCAGTCTAAAGACAGCTGGAAGAGACTCTAGAATCAAACAGTTGGAAGACACCCTAGGAATGATCCAGTCAAACCCCTTCCACCATGTGGGAAGACACAATCTGAACCCTCCTGGCAGATGGCCATTCAGCCTCTGCTTAAAAACAGTGGGAAGAGACCCTGGAATTAAAACCTTAGAATCAAACAGCTGGAAGAGACCTGAAGGGATCATCCAGGCAGTCCTCTTCTGCCAGGCAGGAAGACACAATTCAAGCCCTCTTGACAGATAGCCATCCAGCCTCTGCTTAAAGAAAGGGACCCTAGAAACCTAGAAGCCTAGAGTTAGAATCCTAGAGTTGGAAGGGGCACCCAATGGCCATCCAGTCCAACCCCATTTCTGCCAGGCAGTGAGACACAATCCAATCCTTCCCAACAGATGACCATCCAGCCTCTGTTTCAAGGCAGTTGAAAGAGGCCCTAGAATCATAAGAGTTAAAATCCAAAAATCATACAATTGGAAGAGAACCTGCAATAACCAATTCCCTTCTGCCAGGCAAGAAGACACTATCCAAGCCCTCCTGACAGAGGGCCATTGAGACTCTTTTTCAAAATCTCCAGAGAATGAGACTCTGTCAGACTGTATATTCCATTGGTTATCTTCTAATCAAGGCATGATAGAAAGCCCGAATTCCTTCTTAAAAAGTCTTCCCTTGACTCCACGGTGCTGAACAACTTCAGACCAATCTCCAACATCCCTTTCTTGGGCAAGGTGCTGGAGCGGGTGGTTACCTCCCAGCTCCAGGGTTTTCTGGATGACATCAACTACCTAGATCAGTCACAGTCTGGTTTCAGGCCTGGCCACGGCACCGAGACGGCTTGGTCGCCTTGGTGAGAGCTGGACAGGGCGAGTGTGACTCTGTTGGTTCTCTTGGACATCTCAGCGGCTTTCGATACCATCAATCATGGTATCCTTCTGGGACGACTCTCTGGGATGGGTTTCGGGGGCACGGTGCTGTTGTGGCTTCGGTCCTTCCTGGAGGGTTGATCCCAGATGGTGAAGCTGGGAGACGCCTGCTCGGACCCCTGGCCTTTGACCTGTGGGGTCCCGCAAGGCTCTATTCTATCTCCCATGCTTTTTAACATCTACATGAAACCGCTGGGAGAGGTCATCCGGAGTTTTGGAGTTAGGTGCCATCTCTACGCAGATGACACACAACTCTACTACTCATTTCCACCTAATTCCAAGGAGGCCCCTCGGGTGCTGGACGAGTGCCTGGCTGCTGTGGCTATCTGGATGAGGGAGAACAAGCTGAAGATCAATCCCGACAAGACAGAGGTCCTCCTGGTCAATCGTAAACCGGATCGGGGTATAGGGTGGCAACCTGTGCTGGATGGGGTTACACTCCCCCTGAAGTCACAGGTCCACATCTTGGGAGTCCTCTTGGATTCATCACTTACGCTTGAGGCTCAGGCGTCGGCGGTGTCCGGGAGGGCTTTTGCTCAACTAAGACTTGTGCGCCAGCTGCGACCATCCATGCCTTGGTCACCTCTAGATTGGACTACTGTAATGCACTCTACGTGGGGCTGCCCTTGAAAACGGCTCGGAAATTCCAATTGGTTCAACGGGCGGCCGCCAGGATGTTAACTGAGAGAGGTCAACCCTCCTGTTTAAGGAGCTCCATTGGCTGCCGTTTACCTGCCGAGCCCAATTCAAGGTGCAGGTGCTTACCTACAAAGCCCTAAACGGTTTGGGACCTGCCTACCTGCGTGACCGCATCTCCGTATATGAACCCACGCACTCCCTCCGTTCATCCGGAGAGGCCCTGCTCACGATTCCACCTGCGTCGCAGGCTCACTTGGTGGGGACGAGAGACAGGGCCTTCTCTGTGGTTGCCCCCCGACTTTGGAACACCCTCCCCAAAGACATTAGACTAGCACCCACGTTGGCAGTCTTTAGGAAGAACTTGAAGACCTGGCTATTCCGATGTGCCTTTCCTGAATAGGATAACCTCCAGCACTCCGTCCCAGAAGCACTTTATTAGAGCTTAAGACTCTCTGCACATTGCACTTGCCCAGAATCCCAACATATCACCTCTTACACCCAGCACTTTTTTAACCTGTACCCTTCATTGGCCTGGCCCTGGTTTTATTGTGTAATAGTGTAATGTTTTGTTGTTGTTATTGCTTATGTTTTTAATTTGCTTGCATTGTATTGTTATTGTCTGTTGTTGTTGTTGTTGTTGTTTGAGGCCTTGGCCTTTGTAAGCTGCATCGAGTCCTTGAGGAGATGCTAGCGGGGTACAAATAAACTTTAATAATAATAATAATAATAATAATAATGTATCTACGCTGTCAAATGAATGCAGTTCGGCACCATGGTTCGAAGTTATGGAATAATGGGAGTTGTAGTTTAGCATGGTCTTGAGCCTTCTCTGCCCAAGCATACTGGTGTTTGAGCAAATTACAGCTCCCAGGAACCCATAGCATTGAGCCAGTGTCTGTCTATATATGTTGTGTGTCTATGGTATTGAATGTTTGCCATGTATATGTACATTGTAATCTGCCCTGAGTTCCCTGCGGGTGAGAAGGGAGGAATATAAATACTATAAATAAATAAATAAATAAATAATAAATGTTGGCGCCATCATGGCAAATGCACACCTCTTCTGCATCTGATTTGATTCCTGGAGATGGGCGTGAAGGGACACTTGGCACGTGGGCAGAGACACACCGTCAGTTACACAACGGTGGGCCTATTGCAGGAACCATACGGTGCAGCGGAACGAACTGTTATGTAACTCTGTGCGCCTCGATTGACAACACGGAGGATCCCAGCCTGAATGTTTGAAGCGATATGAGCTTTTATCTCTGTCTGCTCTCCTTTTTGCAAGCAGCATCAGCTCTCAGAGATGGGCCAAACGTATGGCATTATTAACAACGGCAAGAAGTGAAATACAATATTTACTCAAATATAATGCTCACCTTTTTTGGCTAAATGGCCTTGCATTAGATTTGCATCATATAGTGATCTTAGTGATAAGCCAAATCAAAAGTGGAAGCTGCTTCAGGAGCTCTTCGAGGGACCTTATCTCTAATTTAATAGCTGTTGCTCAATGTTATGGGATGCTGGGATTTGTAGTTTGGTGAGGCATCAGACTTCTTTGGCAGAAGAGGCTTAAAATGTAGTCTAACTACGGCCCCAATGGTTCCATTGCACTGAATGAAGGCAAATAAAGTGGATTCATTCTGCAGCATAGATGCATCCCAATGTTTCCTTTCCATTGGTGTTCTAACACAATTGTTCATAATGAAAGAATTTTAAGCAGGCAGCACCAGTAATGCACATATTTTTGACCAAATTACAAAGAGCGCACTTATTGCCGCTGCGCATTACACTTGGCAGCAATTTTTTTTGTTTCAGGATTTTGCAAATTGAGAGGTTTTTTTGTGTGCATCAGGAGTGACTTGAGAAACTGCAAGTCACATCTGGTGTGAGAGAATTGGCCATCTGAAAGGACGTTACCCAGAGGACGCCTGGATGTTTTACCATCCTTGTGGGAGGCTTCTCTCATGTCCCCGCATGAGAAGCTGGAGCTGACAGATGGAGCTCATCCACGCTCTCCCTGGATTCGAACCTGTGACCTGTCGGTCTTCAGTCCTGCCGGCACAAGGGTTTAACCCATTGCACCACCGGGGGCTCCGCAAATTGAGGTGCTTTACCTTGAGCAGTGAGGAGAGATTGGTAACGAATAAAAATTATTATTAAGAGCAGTGTTTCTCAACCTAGGGGTCGGGAACCCTGGGAGGATCATGAGATGGGTGTCAGAGGGAGCGCCAATGACCATCAGAAAACACAGTATTTTCTGTTGATCATGGGGTTTCTGTGTGGGAAATTTGGACCAATTCTCTTGTTGGTGGGCAGGCATATAGCCGGGGGGGGGGGGGGCTCGAGGGGCTTCATCCCCCCCCCCGAAATTCTCATGGTGGTTCGCGAAAAAGTCTTACTGGTGCATTATTTAAACTGTTATGTTTATTCATATCATGATCTGATCACCATACTCAATATATCCCATATGCATGGGGGTATTGGGGTAATGATACAAAAGGTTTGCTAGGGTAGACCCTCTTTCACTCAGACTCAGCCCACCCCGAAACTCAGTCCTCCCGAACCCCTGTCCCCGAAAAAAATCAGCCCCCCCCCCCGAAACGAAATCCTGGCAACGGGCCTGTTGGTGGGGCTCAGAATGCTCTTTGATTGTAGGTGAATGTGTTGCTTTCTGGATGTTGTGTTGCACCTTTGGGTGCATCTACATCAGCATTTCTCAACTTGGGGGTGGGATCCCTGGGGATGGTCGTGACGGGGTATCAGAGGGGTTGCCCAAGACCATCAAAAAACACGGTATTACCTGTTGGTCATGGGGTTTCTGTGTGGGAAATTTGGCCCAATTCTCTTGTTTGTGGTGCTCAGAAAGCTCTTTGATTGTAAGTGAACTATAAATCCCAGCAACTACAACTCCCATATGTCAAGGTTTATTTTCTTCCAAACTCCACCAGTGCTCACATTTGGCCATATTGGATATTTGTCCCAAATCTGGTCCAGATCCATCATTGTTTGAGTCCACAGTGCTCTCTGGATGAAGATGAACTACAACTCCAAAACTCAAGGTCAGTGCCCACCAAACCCTTCCAATATTTTCTGTTGGTCATGGGAGTTCTGTGTACCTAGTTTGGTTCAATTTCATCATCGCTGGAGTTCAGAATGTTCTTTGATTGTAGGTGAACTATAAATCTCAACAACTACAACTCCCAAATGACAAAATCACACACCCCTCCCAACCATACTAGTATTCAAATTTGGGCATTTTGGGCATTTGTGCCAAATTTGGTCCAGTGAATGAAAATACATTCTGCATATCAGATTATTTACATTACGATTCAAACAGTAGTAAAATTATAGTTATGAAGTAGTAATGAAAATAATTTTATGTTTGGGGGTCACCACAACATGAGGAACTGTATTAAGGGGTTGCGGCATTGGGAAGGTTGAGAACCACTGATTAAGAGTGATAACAACAACGACGATACTGGCAATAATACTAACAAGGAATACAGACAACATGGCCCATTCTTTCCTTCAAATGGCCAAGCTCAAGGCTTTGTGCAAAGGACTTTATCTGCCTCTACAATGCCAAGAAAGGAAGGGCCTGCCTCATCGCTTCCTAAAATCCCTCTAAATTATAATTACAAAACAACTCAGCCGCAGCAGCGGAAAACAAAATCCACACACAACCAAATGAAATTAAAAATCATCACTAATGTAGAACATTAAATGCTGAGCACTTTAATTTAAAATGCATAGAAGCAGGAGGGAGAAAAATAATCCCTTTTAAAAAGTTAATGAAGGCAGAACAGCATGTGCCTCCATTAGCAGGGAGTTCCAAAGGTGTGCATTTCATCCCAATGTCTGGTAAGACCTCATCTGAGGGCTTTCTTGCCAAGATCTGTTCAGAGAGTGAGTTGCTTTAGTCTTCGTCTGAGGCTGAGAGAGTGTGACTCGCCCAAGGTCGGCAAATGGGCTCCTATGGCTGATCAAGGATTCGAGCCCAGGTCTCCAAGGATGCGTCTACACCAGGCATAGGCAAGCTTCACCCCTCCAGGTGTTTTGGACTTCAACTCCCATAATTCCTAACAATCTCTGGCTGTTAGGAATTATGGGAGTTGTGGTCCAAAAACATAGAGGGCTGAAGTTTGCCTATACATGGCCTACAATGAAAGCAATTCTGCACCACTTGAACTGCCATGGCTCAATGACATGAGGAACTTCCTGACTGTGAGAGCCGTTCAGCAGTGGAACTCTCTGCCCTGAAGTGTGGTGGAGGCTCCTTCCTTGGAAGCTTTTAAACAAAAGCTGGATGGCCATCTGTCAGGGGTGCTTTGAATGCAATATTCTTGCTTCTTGGCAGGGGGTTGGACTGGATGGCCCATGAGGTCTCTTCCAACTATGATTCTATGATTTTATATGGGATCCTGGGAGTTGTAGTTTGGAGAGGCACCAGCAGAGAAGGCTAAGACTTTGTCAAACTACATTAAGCCATAACAGTTAAAGTGGCGCCAACCTGTATTAATTCTACAATGTAGACACACCTATTCTTTCACCAAACTCCAACTCCTGGGATTCCATAGCATTAAGTCATAGCACTTAAAGCATGTCAACCTGCATTAATTCTACAGTGTAGACGCACCCATTGTTTCACCAAACTACAACTCCTGGGATTTCATAGCATCAAGGCACAGCATTTAAAGCGGTGTCAACCTGCATTCATTATTACAGTGTAGATGCAATTATTACCTTGCCAAACTACAACTCCCAAGATTTCCTAGCATTAAGCCAAAGCGAGTAAAGTGGTGCCAAACTGCATTATTTCTACAATGTAAGCTGAAAGCAGCTGCTGAGCATCGTATAAATGCGTCCAACCTTTCCCATAGCGTTAAACCTAATGTGCGCTAATGGGATTCCAGCCAATTGAGGACAACCCCAATATTAAAATGTTTTTGGTTTGTTTGCAAAGGAAGGAAGCATCCCGGCGTGGGATGCCAATGCAGAAAGCGGAGGATGCAAAGCCGCCCTTGGAAGTGACCCTCATTTTGGGAGCTCTGACCTTGACCGCCTGGCTGGGCTTTCTCTTTGCCTGTTGTTGGCTTGTCCATTATGAAATGAATCCCCGGGCTCCCCACCCGAAAGCATTGCCTCATGCCTTGAGATTTAGCCCTTTCCGATGGGGACAGAACAGGGACGCCACAAAGGGCTTTGTATTCCAGGAAAACCTCGTTAGGGATTTGAATTATACGAATGGGCTTTGGAGCAGAGATCCTCATTATCTGGCATTTGCAATTAATCCCTTGGTTTGTTTGTTTCTTTGCATTGCATCTTTCCCCTCCCCATGATCTCTCTCTCTGTGTGTCTCTCTTGCAAATGCTGGATCTTTTATTCCACTGCATCCTTACCTTTTCTGGTGCATGTCTACGTGTGTCTGTGCATGTGTGGATGCATTGGGGAGCCTGTTATGAAGGGCAAAGAACTGGAACAAGGATTTCATTCCTGGAAGAGAAAAAGGTTCGGTTTTCTCTTCCCTGGTTTTTCCACTTCACTTTGGAAACACAGCAACAACAAATGGCTTCCATGTCAGTGGGATGCCGAATCCACTCCGGGATTTAGCTTGAGCCTTAAAGGAGTTATGGCAGGGATTGGATCTATCTAAGGGACAATATTCACCTCTTTTAAAGGTCAGGGAAAACCTGGAGTGGATTCTCCAAGATTTGCACCTCAAAGGAGTTATGGAAGGGATTGGATCCATTCATGGGGCAAAGTTCAGCCCATTGGGTAAATCCTTTAACATTAAAGGTAAACCTGGACTGGATTCAGCATCCCACTGACATGGAGCCATCACCTACTGTAATAATAATAATGATGATAATGATAATGATAATGATAATAAGATGAGGATAATGATGTGCCCTACCTTGAGTTGTGAGGAGACATAGATAATGAATACTGAAAGAGAAAAAGATTCTGTTTTCTCTTCCCTGGTTTTTCCACTTTACTTTGAGTGGGAAAATGGCAACAGGGAAGGGCTTCCATGTCAGTGGGATGCCGAATCCACACTGGGATTTAGCTTGAGCCTTAAAGGACTTATGGCAGGGATTGAATCTATCCAAGGGACAACATTCACCTCTTTTAAAGGTCAGGGAAAACCTGGAATGGATTCTCCAAGATTTGCGCCTTAAAGGAGTTTTGGAAGGGATTGGATCCATTCATGGGGCAAAGTTCAGCCCATTGGGTAAATCCTTTAACATTCAAGGAAAACCCAGAGTGGATTCAGCATCCCACTGACATGGAGCCATCACTGACTGTAATGATGATGATGATGATGAGGATGATGATGAGGATGATGATGAGGATGATGATGTGCCCTACCTTGAGTTGTGAGGAGAGATGGGTAATGAATACTGAAAGAGAAAAAGATTCCGTTTTCTCTTCCCTGGTTTTTCCACTTTACCTTGAGTGGAAAAATGGCAACAGCAAAGGCTTCCATGTCAGTGGGATGCCAAATCCACACCGGGATTTAGCTTGAGCCTTAAAGGAGTTATGGCTGGGATTGGATCTATCCATAGGGACAACATTCACCTCTTTTAAAGCTCAGGGAAAACCTGGAGTGGATTCTCCAAGATTTGCATCTTAAAGGAGTTATGGAAGGGATTGGATCTATTCGTGGGGCAAAGTTCAGCCCATTGGGTAAATCCTTTAACTTTCAAGGAAAACCCGGAGTGGATTCAGCATCCACTGACATGGAGTCATCACTGACAACAACAACAACAACAACAATATGATGTGCACTACCTTGAGCTGTGAGGAGAGATGGGTAATGAATAATAATACTAATACTACTAATAATACTATAAAAAAACTTTATTTGTATCTTGCCACCATCTTCCCAGGTGGACTCGGGATGGTTCACAGGATGCACTCAATAGTGCAACACAATACAAATGTAACAAAACCCACGAAGGTAAAATTAATAACAATAAAATTAACCGCATTGCACATAATACAACAGTAAAACCCCTCTCAATGAAAAGGACTAAAATACCCGACAGGGTATAAAATGGTGGCTATGTACAATATCAGTCCTCATAAAGTGCAACAGTGACCACTCACTAAGTCCTCGAATGTAGTGATCATAATTCCTAAACATGGTCAAAAGCTTATATAAAAAGATGTGTTTCTGAAAAACCTGGAGGGTGGGAGCTACCCTAATCTCTTTAGGGAGGGCATTCCAAAGCCGAGGGGCCAACACCAATTAGGCCCGCTCTCTCATCCCCACCAACCGCACTTGAGATGGAGGTGGGATCGAGAGAAGGGCTGCCCTGGCAGATCTTAGGGCCCACGTTGGTTCATAGAAAGAGACACGGTTTCAAAGATAGGCTGGACCTGAAGTGTATAGGACTTTATAGGTAATAACCTGCACTTTGAATTGAGCCCGGAAACTTGTCGGCAGCCAGTGGAGCTGCTGTAATATTAATATATTATAGTATCAATATATAACTGATGATGTGCTGTGCTAATAATATAATATATTGTATACACATATAATATTGATAATAATATTATAATGTAATACAATATAATAGGAATAATAATACAATAAAAGAATTATATGTGTTATATTACATGTAATATTACTAATAATATTACCGTATCATGGTATAGTACAATATAGTAATATATAATAATAATATTGTGCTGTGCTAATAATATAATATATTGTATATACACATATAATATTGATAATAATATTATAATGCAATACAATATAATAATACAATATAAGAATTATATATTTTATATTACATGTAATATTGCTAATAATATTACAGTAGAGTGGTATAGTACAATATGGAAATGTATGGTACTAATATTGTGCTATGCTAATAATATAATATATTGTATTTACATATAACTTGTAAGCCGCTGAGTCCCCTTCAGGGTGAGAAGGACAGCATATAAATGTCGTAAATACACACATAAATAAATAAACAAACAAATAAATAAATAAATAAATAAAATAGGGGTGTGGTATGCTCCCTATAGCTAGCACCGTTTAGTAACTAACTGCAGTTTCCGAGTCGTCTTCAAAGGCAGTCCCACGTAGAGTGCATTGCAGTAGTCTATACTAGATATGACCAAGGCATTGACCACCATGGCCAAATCAGGCTTTTTGAGATTCAGTCGCAGCCGGCACACAAGTTTTAATTGTGCAAAGACCCTCCTGGTCACTACTGACACCTGAGCCTCAAGCATCAACGATGAATCCAGGAGAACCACGTGTCCTTGGGGGAATGTAACCCCGTTGAGCACAGGTTGCTACCCTATACCCCAATCAGCCTGACTGACCAGGAGGACCTCTGTCTTGCCTGTTTGTTGACCTTCATCCACTCCATCACAGCTGCCAGGCACCGATCCAGGATCTGGGGAGCTTCCTTGGATTGTGGTGGAAAGGAGTAGTAGAGTTGTGTCATCTGCATAGAGATGGCACCCAACTCCAAAACCCAGATGACCTCACCCAGTGGTTTCATGTAGATGTTAAATAGCATGGGGGAAAATATAGAACCTTGTGGGACCCCACAAGTCAGCCAGGTGTTCCCCAGCATCACTATCTGAGTCAGGAGCCCTCGGTGGTGCAGTGGATTAAACCCTTGTGCTGGCAGGACTGAAGACCGACAGGTCATAGATTCAAATCTGGGGAGAGCTCGGATGAGCTCCCTCTGTCAGCTCCAGCTTCTCGTGCATGGACATGAGAGAAGCCTCCCACAAGGATGGTAAAACATCAAAAAAAATCCTGGCGTCCCCTGGGCAATGTCCTTGCAGACGGCCAATTCTCTCACACCAGAAGCGATTTGCAGTTTCTCAAGTCGCTCCTGACACGACAAAAAAAACCCCTATCTGAGTATGATCCTCCAGGAAGGAGTGGAGCCACTGCAAACAGTGCTCCCAAGACCCATTCTGGAGATCTAACCCAAGGATACCATGGTCGATGGTATCGAAAGCTGCTGAGATATCAAAGAGAACCAGAAGACACACTCCCCCTATGGAGGTCATCCACCAAGGTGACCAAAGCTGTCTCCATTCCGTGACCAGGCCTAAAACCAGACTGTGAAGGATCCAGATAATTGGTTTCATCCAAGAATGCCTGGAGCCGAGAAGCTACCACCTGCTCCAGAACATTGCTCATCGTTTGGTACATTACGCCGAGGAAATTAAGTTTAATATAAAAAAATACACCAAAAAAAATCTGTTGGAAATGCAAGGATCAGGAGGGTAGTTTTTTTCGTATGTGGTGGACTTGCAAAGAAGCAAAACAAAACAAAAAAAAATTCGGAGAAGATACATTTTGAATCTCAACATATTCTTAAGATAAAATTTCCCAAGAAGCCGGAATTCTGCTTATTAGGCATAACAGATTCAGACATAACACTAGATCCCAATGATGACAATTTATTTACATATCTGACTACAGCTGCCAGGATTTGCTATGCTAAATATTGGAAGCAAAAGGAAACACCAGATGCAGACGAATGGATACAATAAGAAAGAGAAATCAAAGATGTGGATAACTTAACCTTTTTATTAAATAAAAAATTGGGAAACCTGATCAGATATACAGATTTGGTCCAAGTTAGAGGAATATGAAAAAATGGGATAATAAATAAAATACTAAAAGACACTACTCTTTAAATGGGGAAACAAGAAGATCCGATTTATTTCACCATAAAACTAAGAATTTCTTACCCTCAATATCAAACAATTCTTGTATAGACAAATGTAAAATTGCAAAGGACTAGATGGAAGTCACCAAGACTCATTTTTTACTTTAAAAAAAATAAATTTTGAACCCTTCTCCCTCTTTTTCATTCCTCTGTCTTATTTTCCTACTTTTCTGTCATATTATTGTTCTCCCACCTTACTTGTAGAAGGAAAATACCCCCTTCGTTCTCCTTCGCATCCTCAATAAAATAAATATATAACAGAACCTTGCTCAGAAAAGGTAAGATTTGAAATGGGCCGGTAGTTATTTAATACAGAGGAGTCCAGGAACGGCTTCTTTAGAGTAGGTCTTACAATTACTTTTTTAAAGTTAGTTGGTAATTGTCCCTGTTCCAACGAGGTGTTTATGGTTCTCATAAACTACTCGGTCAATCTCTCCCACCCCAAGTTTGATAAGCCAAAAAGGGCAAGGCTCTAAAGCACCGTAAAGCCCAGGGAAAACCCGGAGTGGACTTGCCATCCCACTGACATGGAGCCACAAGTAATCTTATATAAATACAAATATAATGTTCGTTTGTGGGATTAACAGAACTCGAAAACCACTGGGGGAATTGACATCAAATTTGGACATAAGACACCTAACAACCCAATGTATGTCCTTCACTCAAAAAAATGATTTTGTCATTTGGGAGTTGTAGTTGTTGGGATTTACAGTTCACCTACTATCAAAGAGCATTCTGAACCCCACCAAAGATGGAATTGAACTAAACTTGGCACACAGTTCTACCATGACCAACAGAAAATACTGGAAGGGTTTGGTGGGCAGTGTCCTTTGGTTTTGGAGTTGTAGTTCACCTACATCCAGAGATCACTGTGGACTCAAACAATGATGGATCTGGACCAAACTCTACACGAAGACTCAATATGCCCAAATGTGAACACTGGTGGAGTTTGGGGGAAATAGAATCTTGACATTTGGGAGTTGTCGTTGCTGGGATTTATAGTTCACCTACAATCATAGAGCATTCTGAACCCCACCAACGACAGAATTGGGGCAGGACCCCCATGACCAATAGAAAATACTTAAGGGCACCCAGTCCAACTCCCTTCACCCGGGGCAGGAAAACGTAATCAAAGCCCTCCCGACAAAGAGACATCCAGCCATAGATATAGATAGATAGATATGATTCACACACACAGAGATATAGTATTATTTGAAAGAGACCCCTAAAGAAGGACAATGATATGTTGCATGTTCCAGAGTAGGCAAACCAGACAATCTCTACATCAATACTGACAAAGAAGCAGCAAGAAATACTGTTTACCCACAAGCATAAAGAAATTACATATATTAGAAACCAACACTTTCTCATTACTTTATTTTTCAGATCACCAGACTGGGCCACAGCAACGCCTGGCAGGGGATGGCTAGTAGTGATTAAAATTGTCAGTACTGCATAATGGAAGGAATAAAGGGAACTTCTGTGCTACCATTCTTATGTAGCTTAATTATAGTTGATGGTGCATCTACACTGTAGAATGAATGTAGAGTTGCATAGGAAAACCGAAAGACCCCTAAAATGCATCCACAATGTAGATGACACCACTTTAACCGCCATGGCTCAATGCTATGAAAACCTCATCTTTCAATCCACCATTGTGTCTCTTAAATTTCATTTTTACAGATGCCTTTTATCAGCCCGCTTTCCCTGTTGCAAACCTGCTGCTGCTTGGTTACCTTGGTAATTATTTATTGCATTTAAGTATATTTGCATGTTAAGAAATCTGCACATCGAATGGCAAAGGGATCAGAGTGCCAGAGCAAGGCTTGGGAAGTTACTTTTAATAATGCATTTGTGTTGAAAGCTTCCCTTCCAGTTTGGTCAGTTAATGCTACACCAATGTGGGTTCTTTTGGTTTTTCTTACTAGTAAATCTGTAGTTTCTTCTTATTCCAAAGCCACCAACTCCGAGGATTTCCTAACTTTGAGCCTAATGGCAGCTAAAGTGGTGCCAAGCTGCATTAATTTGACAGTGTAGCTATAACCCTGGTGTCTCCCATCCTTTGGGGTCATTTTGCCCATGGAACTCACCACCTCATGAAATATAGAGATCTCCAATGCAGGGTTTTCTGGATTGTTAACCACAAAAGAGGGATTTTCCAGCAATAAAACAGACTTGGAAACTCTCCCTTGGCATGCAAAGCCCAGTAGGGGAGATTCTTCTGCGGCTGCCATGGCAACTTAAGGGAATACCTGCAGGTTTCCTTAGAGAGAAGGAGAAAGAAAGAAAGAAAGAAAGAAAGAAAGAAAGAAAGAAAGAAAGAAAGGGAGGGAGGGAGGGAGGGAAGGAGGAGGAAGCTACTTCAGCAACATCTGCCAAGGAAGTCCCAAGAGGCTCTTTGGTCATCTTTGAGCACAAGAAACCAGAAGGAAATTGTTTCCTCCAGAGACAGATGGAAATATAATTCCAAAGGAAGGGGGGAAAAGGGTCTGGTTTTCGAACCCAAGGCTTCTCAGTTTCGAGACAAGGATGGTTTGGTCTCAGCAGAAAGTGCCAAGGCATTGCCTTCTTGCCTTCCTTCCTTCTCCTCCTTCCATCCCTCCTTCCTTTTCCTTCCCTTTCCTTACTTTTCCTTCCTTTCTTCTTTCCTTTTTCTTCCTTCCTTCCCTCCATCCTGTCCTCTTCCTTCCTTCCTTCTCCCTCCTTCCTTTCGTCCCTCCTTCCTTCCTCTCTCTTTCTTCCCCTCTTCCTTCCTTCCACTTCCTTCCTCTCCTTTTCATCCCTTCCTTCCCCTCCTTCTTCCTTCCTTTTCCTTCCTTCCTGCTTTCCTTCCCCTCTTTTCCCTTCCTTCCATCCCTCTTTCCTTCCTTTTCCTTCCCATTCATTCCTTTTCCTTCTTTTCTTCCTTACTTTTCATTCCTTCCTTCCTTTTCCTTGCTTTCTTCTTTCTATCCCCTGCCTTCCTTCCTCCCCCTTCTCATCCTTCCTTCCCTTCCTTCCTCCCTCCCTTCCCCTTTCTTCCTTCCCCTCCTTCTCCTTCCTTCCTTCCTTCCTTCCTTCCTTCCTTCCTTCCTTCCTTCCTTCCTTCCTGCTTCCTCCCTTCCTCTTTCCCTTCCCCTACCTCCCAGGACCTTCTGGATTCTATGGTAGAATGAATGCAGTTTGGTACCACTTGAACTGCCTTGGCTCAATGCTATGAGATCCTGGGAGTTGTAGTTTTGCAAGGTCGTTAGCCTCCCCTGCAAAAGAGGGCTGGTGCCTCACCAAGCTACAAATCCCAGAATTCCATGTCATCAAAATGGTGTCATTTGCATTATATTCTGCACTATAGATGCATCGTGGCTTGGTTGCATCCATCCACATGTCATGTGGTCTTCTTTTCCCATTGCCTTCCACTTTATTATAATCTTTTCCCATGAGGAACATCGTCTTGTGATACATGCAAAGTATGGCAACTACAGTTCAGCTAGACTGGCTACTAGATGCATGTGCTTTTAAAATATGTGTAGGCTTTTATGGTTGCATTGTAACTATGTTTTAACACATGATTTTATAGATGTATTTGCAAAAATGCATTATTATTATTATTATTATTATTATTATTGTATGCTTAGTTTGTTCACAGATACAGACTTTGTCTTTTTGGCAGTCGGTGATACTCTTCTGCCACATTTCAAATTATTATTATCATTATTATATTTATTGTTATTACAATTACTATAATAATTATTATATTGATTTGTACCCTGCTTTTCCTCCAGGACCAGGAACCAAGGCAGCTTACAATAAAAGCCATTTCACAACCAAAAATCCTAGAGTTGGGAGAGACCCCAAGGGCCATCCAATCTGACCCATCCTTCAAGAACCTACAAGTGTAAATATTAAAATAGAACGAAATATTGCAATGATTAAAACAAATAAAACTGTCTGAAGATAATGTGCAAAAACACTGCAAAGGCATCGGTTCTCTGCTTGTCGTCTTCCTTTGCTGCCCGTCTTTTGCATCCAAACATAGAAATCGGGTGCGACGTGGGAACCAGAAGGGAATGACTCACCACAAATCCTGCATATCCAACTCTTGAAATTAAGGCTTGAGCTTTTGTCAACCTTCAGCAGACCTTAGGTGCATCTACACTGCAGAACTGATGCAGTTTGACACAACTTTATAAGTGCTATGGCTTAATGCAATGGGATCCTGTGAGTTGAAGTTTGGCACTTTTGAGCAGAGAAGGCTCAAGACCTTGCAAAGCTGCAACACCCAGGATCCCATTGCATTAAGCAATGGCAGTTAAAGTTGTACCAAACTGTGTTTATTCTACAGTGTAGGTACATCCTCACTACACCAGGTAAGAGTTCTGTATCTCTTAACTTCACTATATTTATTCCAGTCGGCTTTTGTATGATATTATTTCTAGCACCCACTTTTTGTTTGATCATAGAATCATAGAGTTGGAAGAGACCTCATGGGCCATCCAGTCCAACTCCCTGCCAAGAAGCAGGAATATTGCATTCAAAGCACCCCTGACAGATGGCCATCCAGCCTCTGTTTAAAAGCTTCCAAAGAAGGAGCCTCCACCACACTCCGGGGCAGAGAGTTCCACTGCTGAACGGCTCTCACAGTCAGGAAGTTCTTAAAGCAGTGTTTCTTATAAATCAGAGCACAGTTCAGAGTAACTCCCAGATGCTGCAATGCTCCAGTGGGATTCCTTCCCAGGTAATCCTCAGAGCTTGAGATGCTTGTCTGTTCTTAAGATGACCACACCTGGAATATTGTGTCCAATTCTGGGCACCACACTTGAAGAGAGATATTGACAAGCTGGAATGTGTCCAGAGTATGGCGACTAAAATGATCAAGGGTCTGGAGAACAAGCCCTATGAGGAGCGGCTTAAGGAGCTGGGCATGTTTAGCCTGAAGAAGAGAAGTCTGAGAGGAGATATGATAGCCATGTATAAGTATGTGAGAGGAAATCATAGGGAGGAAGGTGCAAGCTTGTTTTCTGCTTCCCTGGAGACTAAGACGTGGAACAATAGCTTCAAACTGCAAGAAAGGAGATTACATCTGAACATGAGGAAGAACTTCCTGACTGTGAGAGCCGTTCAGCAGTGGAACTCTCTGCCCCAGAGTGTGGTGGAGGCTCCTTCTTTGGAAGCTTTTAAACAGAGGCTGGATGGCCATCTGTCAGGGGTGATTTGAATGCAATATTCCTGCTTCTTGGCAGGGGGTTGGACTGGATGGCCCATGAGGTCTCTTCCAACTCTTTGATTCTATGATTCTATGAAAAGCCCATGTCTGCATTTTAGATGGATTAGGAATCAGCTGGTTTTCCCTGTAATAGGTAGTAAGAGCACCTAAAGCTTCAGAGAGTTTTTGTATAACCATTTCAAAGCTCCCTGCTTGAGCGTTGATGGCACAATCATCAGCATAGATGAAACTCTCTGTCCTTTCTGGCAGTGGCTGATCATTTGTGTAAAGGTTAAACATCGGTGGAGCAAACACACTCCCCTGATGTGGACCGTTCTTTTGTTTTCACCATCTGCTTCTCTGGTCCTGGAACTCAACAAAAAAGCTCAAGCAAACACATTGAAGACATCTGCCCTTGCTGCTAAGTATGCATGCCCAGTGTGGAATACATCTCACCACGTTAAAACAGTGGATGTGGCTCTTAATGAGACATGCCACATTATCACAGGATGTCTATGGCCAACACCGCTGGAGAAATTATTGTTGTAGTTCAGTGTGTGATTGTGTCTGATGTTCATGATGAGAATGGGGATGAAGGGTTTTCTGGGCCTGGGTCTGTTGGCAATAGGGATGAGGGTTTGCCTGGGCCTGAGTTAAGCCCAGACAAGAGGCCTGAGGTGTCTCATGAGATCCACAAGATCACATTCCTGGGAGAGGCCCTCAAGACTGTTTTATTGTTTTAATGCTTGTTGATGTATTTTTTAAATTATGATTTATATTTAACTAGCTGTCCTCTGCCATGCATTGCTGTGGCCCAGTCTGTTGATCTGGAAAATAAAGTAATGAGAGAGTGTTGGTTTCTAATATATGTAATTTTTTTTATCCTTGTGGGTAAACAGTATTTCTTGCTGTTTCTTTGTCAGTGTTGATGTGGTTTGCCCACCCTGGAACATGCAACATATCATTGTCCTTCTTTAAGGGTCCCTTTCAAATCTATGATACTATATCTGTGTGTGAATCATATCTATCATCTATCTATCTATCTATCTATCTACATCTATGGCTGGATGGCTCTTTGTCAGGAGGACTTTGATTATGTTTTCTTGCCCTGATGAAGGGATTTGGATTGGATGGCCTTAAGTATTTTCTGTTGGTCATGGGGGTTCTGTGTGAGAAGTTTGCCCTGGTTCTGTCATTTGTGGGGCTCAGAATACTCTTTGATTGTAGGTGAACTGTGAATCCCAATGACTACAACTCCCAAATGTCAAGATCTATTTTCCCCAAACTCTATCTGTGTTCATATTTAGGCGTATTGAGTGCTTGTGCCAAGTTTGGTCCAGATCCATCATTGTTTGAGTCTCTGGATGTAGGTGAACTACAACTCCCAAACTCAAGGTCAATGCCCACCAAACCCTTCTAGTGTTTTCTGTTGGTCATGGGGGTTCTGTGTGCCAAGTTTGGTTAAATTCCATTGTTGGTGGAGTTCAGAACGCTCTTTGATTGTAGGTGAACTATAAATCCCAGCAACTACAACTACCAAATGACAAAAACATAATTTTTGAGTGATGGTCACTCCTTGTGTTGTTTTGTTGCCAAATGTGGTGTGTTTTCGTTCATTGGTTCTTTTGTTTTTAAGGTACTCATTATGCACAGAACATATATATATATATATATATATATATATATATATATATATATATATACTAGCTGTGCCCTGCCACGCGTTGCTGTGGCCTATAGTAAAACTTATCAAAGTTGAGGTAGATATCTGGACTATTATGAAAGAGAGGTACCTACCTATTCCTTCCCCCTTTTCCTCCCCCTTTCTCTCCTTTCTTCCTTCTCTACCTCTTTCTTTCTTTCACTACTTGGTTTTATCCTTCTCTCTTTCCTTCATTCCCTCCCCCTTTCTTCCTTTGCCTTTCTTCCCTCCCTGTTTGCTTCCTTCTTTCACTTTTTATTTCCTTTTATTTCACCACCATCATAACAATAACAATAATGCAATGCATTGCCTCTGGGACCTGACACCTCTCCCATTCCCCCTAAAAGGGTCTCATAGGAATAATAGCATAATAATAATAATAATAATAATAATAATAATAATAATAATAGAAATAACAACCTTTACCCGCCACGTGTTGCTGTGGCCAATCTTCCCTCTTTCTCTCCTTCTTTCCCTCCTTCCTTCCTTCCTTCCCTCCCATCTTTCCTTCTCCTCTTCTTTCTCTATCTCTTTCCTTCCTTCCCCCTTTTTCTTTCTTTTCCGCTGTCTCTCTTTTCTTTCCTTCCATCTTTCCTTTTCTTTCCTTTTCTTCTTCCTTCTTTCTCTAACTTTCCTTCCTTCCCCCTTTTTCTTTACCTCCCTTTCTCTTTCTTCCTTCTTTCCTTCCTTCCTGTCTTTCCTAGATTTTGACAGCGCGGGAAGGGGCAGGGTGGGGTTTGGAGGTGGCGTGAAGTAAAAGGAGGTAAGATTGGGGTGGGGGAGTGATGGAGCGTGGGGTTGTGTGTGTGTGTGCGGCGGCGGGGGGAGTGGGGTTGCATGTGTGCGTGCGGCGGCGGGGGGAGTGATGGAGCGTGGGTTGCGTGTGTGTGTGCGGCGGCGGGGGGAGTGGGGTTGCGTGTGTGCATTCGGCAGCAGGGGAAGTGATGGAGTGTGGGGTTGCGTGTGTGTGTGCGGCGGCGGGGGGAGTGGGGTTGCGTGTGTGTGTGCGGTGGCGGGGGGAGTGATGGAGTGTGGGGTTGTGTGTGTATGTGCGGCAGGGGTGTGTGTGTGTGCGGGAAGCGGCGCGGCGGGGCTTGGAGTGGGCATGGTTTCCGCAGAGGGAACGTTGGCCGGAAGGGCATGTGCACGCGCCAGGGAACTTGCGGCTGGGCGCCAATGCGCATGCTCAGTTGTTTTGCCGTTTTGTGAGTGTGTTGTTGTGTTGTTTTTCATTTTGAGTAGATACGTTTGTACCTTGTGGGTTGTGTTATGGGCATGGGAATTTTGGTTAAGTTTCGTTGGGGTTTTTTTGAGTTTTGTTTTTTTGCCGTTTTGAGTGTGTTGTTGTGTTGTTTTTCATTTTGAGTAATATGTTTGTACCTTGTGGGTTGTGTTATGAGCATGGGAATTTTGGTTAAGTTTTGTTGGTTTTTTTAGAGTTTTATCCTTTTGCCGTTTTGTGAGTGTGTTGTTGTGTTGTTTTTCATTTTGAGTAGATATGTTTGTACCTTGTGGGTTGTGTTATGGGCATGGGAATTTTGGTTAAGTTTCGTTGGGGGATTTTTGAGTTTTGTTGTTTTGCCGTTTTGTGAGTGTGTTGTTGTGTTGTTTTTCATTTTGAGTAGATATGTTTGTACCTTGTGGGTTGTGTTATGGGCATGGGAATTTTGGTTAAGTTTCGTTGGGGGATTTTTGAGTTTTGTTGTTTTGCCGTTTTGTGAGTGTGTTGTTGTGTTGTTTTTCATTTTGAGTAGATATGTTTGTACCTTGTGGGTTGTGTTATGGGCATGGGAATTTTGGTTAAGTTTCGTTGGGGGTTTTTTGAGTTTTGTTTCCTCGTTGGATGCCCCTAACAAATTTATATATATAGATAGATAGATAGAGAGAGAGAGAGAGAGATTGTGATTTTACTATTGTAATTGTTTGTATTGGCATTGTATTAGTGCCCAATGCAAGGCATTGAATTTTGCCATTATTTATGTGTAAACAGCTTTGATTCCCCTTAGGGGTGAGAAAGGCAGTATATAAATACTGTAAATAAATAATAAATAACAGTCTTCTCTGAGAAATTGTCTTCTGAAGATTATTTGTCAGGTGCAGAATTTAATGAGATTGAATATAGAAAGCAAGACTTTTGTAAACAGAGACAAAGTTCTCAGGCACAATGAAGGTCAATTTATCTGCAAGAAAAGAGATGAGAAACTTTTATCTGGTTGTAAGGGAAGAGAAATGCTTTCCTTTCGGTTCTGGGGTCAGGATAAGCTTTATATTGATACAAGGGAAAAAGTTGCCTCAGTCTCGTCACCATTGGAATTTCATGATAGTCTTGTTTCCAAGTGTTCCTAGTTTCAGGTACCAAGTTTTGCCAGGCTCCTGATCCGTGTATTGGCTTTTCATGCTGCCTTGTTCTATGGATTTTGTACCTTTGAATCTTGTGTTTTACCCTGTACCTTGGAGCTCATGGACTATTCTTTATCTTGGGACTATACTGTTTTTACCATTTTTACTGCTTTGCCTACATATATTCTTCAATAAACTGTTTGCTGATTTAACAAGCTGGTGTGGTGTTTAAGGTCAGAGGTGTTCCTGCTCTGGAGCACAACAATTATACTGTTTAGCCGGTATTGCATCATCTGACATCTGCTGGGAAGTAGCAGCCCGTAATGAAAGGACCAAGGCATTGCCATATCCAGCCCATCCTTTGTTCGGATATCAGCCAGTGAGCTAACGTTGTAAATCAAGAAACAGCTTCCTAAGATCAGCAGAGATACTTTCAGGAACATCACAGCAAGCAAGAATCCAAAGATGGCAAGTGAAAACCTGAAATCTTAATCAGTGGCTGATACCAGATGAGAGACTCCTCCTGGGCACACAGAAGTCTGGGCAACTTGGAAGGCGCTGAACAGACTGCGCTCTGGCACCATGAGATGCAGAGCTAACCTTAAGAAATAGGGCCACAAAGTGGAATCCATGGCATGCGAGTGCGGAAAGAGCAGATGACAGACCGCCTACTTCAAGGCAACCTGAGCCCTGCCACATGCACAATGGAGGACCTTCTCACAGCCATACCAAAAGCACTCCAAGTGGCCAGCTTCTGGTCAAAGGACATTTAGCATAATGCCAAATTTTTAAATTGGCTTGTGTTTTTAAATATATTATAACTGTACCCAATTCAATTCTGACATGATAAATAAATACTGTATTTGTTTTGATTTGTAAGTGATTTGTGGTCTCATGGTGGTAGAGAGGGTTAAAAAGCTAAGCTGCTGAACTTGCTAACCGAAAAGTTGGCAGCCCGAATCCGTGGAGTGGCATGAGTTCCCGTTTTTAGGCCCAGCTTCTACCAACCTATCAGTTCAAAAACCTGCAAATGTGAGTAGATCAATAGGTACCACTTCTGCGGGAAGGTAATGGCGTTCCATGCAGTCATTCTGGTCACATGACCTTGGAGGTGTCTACGGACAACGCCGGCTCTTCGACATAGAAATGGAGATGAGCACCACCCCGCAGAGTTGGACACAACTACACTTAATGTCAGGGAAAACCTTTACCTTTACCTTTACCTGTACCTTGGGGTCTCATTTTCTGAGAAAAAGAATAGCAATAAAGACCAGCCTCTGCATCATTCACTATTGTGCTCCTCATGTAAATTGCTTATTAATTTAATGAATTTGCATCCTACCTGTTTTCATTTAATCCCATTTTAACATTTAATATTTACATTTGCGCAAAGGTGACCTTAAAGTTTTTAATACCGTTCATTAACACAAAATTCACTTTAAGGACATTCAGCCGCATTTCCAAATGCAAATGGAAACAAATGCAGCACATTAAAAATAAACCATCAAAGTCACAGAAAGGACAGATTCTTTGCAGAAAAGGTTTAGAAGCTACAAAGGTCCTTTTATCTTGCTGAGGACAGAGAAACATCTTTTCAAAAATAGAAATAAATGGGGATTACTTTTGCCTTTGAATGCTATGGATGCTAAAATAATAATAATAATAATAATAATAATAATAATAATAATAATAATAATAATATGCAATGACATAAGCTTTGCTCTCGAAGGAATAAGGAATCCAAAGGCAAAAGGATTCCCAAACTGGAGCTTTTGGAGGTGGAAAGACCCCCTTTCCCCACTAATCGTTCCGCCCCCCCATAACCATTTTCATAGCTATTTTAATCCTCCGCCACATGAGTGACAGTGAAATGATTGACGCAGAGTGATTTGAAAGCAACCTGTTTTCAATCTGGAAAATAAAAAAAGCCCTGTTCCTTTTAAAACCACACTAATCCCTTGGGCTGGAAGGGATTTCAGGAGGGAGATGGGATCAAAAACAACGAGAGGGATACAAAGTCCTAGGGTGGATCTACACAGCAGAGTTAATGTGGTTTGGTCTCACTTTCATGAGAACGGCTCAATCCTGGGAGTTGTAATTTGGAGAGGTATTAGGTGCAAATTCTACAGTGCTGAGTGAACGTAGTTTCCTCCCACTTGAACTGCTGTGATTTAATGCTATGGGATCCTGGGAGTTGTAGTTTGATGGGATATTGAATGCATCCACACTGAAGAGTGACTGCAGTTTTACCCCACTTGAACTGCTATGATTCAGTGATTTTGTTTTTCATGTCAGGAGTGACTTGAGAAACTGCAAGTCGCTTCTGGTGTGAGAGAATTGGCCATCTGCAAGGATGCTACCCAGGGGATGTCCGGATGTTTTACCATCCTGTGGGAGGCTTCTCTCAGGTCCCCACATGAGAAGCTGGAGCTGACAGACGAGAGCTTGCCCCTCTCCCCAGATTCGAACCGTCAATCTTTCCGTCAGCCGTCCTGCTGGCACAAGGGTTTAACCCATTGCGCCACTGGGGGCTCCATTCAATATTATGGGATCCTGTGAGTTGTAGTTTGATGGGATATTGAATGCATCCACACTGAAGAGTGAATGCAGTTTCACCCGACTTGGACTGCCATGGTTATGAATCCTGGGAGTTGTAGTTTGATTTTTTCCCCCCAGTGTCAGGAGCGACTTGAGAAACTGCAAGTCGCTACTGGTGTGAGAGAATTGGCCGTCTGCAAGGACGTTGCCCAGGGGATGCTCTGATGTTTTAATGCTTTATCATCCTTGTGGGATGCGTGGGAGGCTTCTCTCATGTCCCCACATGGAGAGCTGGAGCTGACAGAAGAAGCTCATCGGTGCTCTCCCTGGATTCGATCCTCCGACCTGTTGGTCTTTAGTCCTTCCAGCACAAGAGTTTAACCCATTGAGCCACCGGAGGCTCCTTGTAGTTTGATGAAGCACTGGCACTTTGGAAGATAAAGCGATACCTTGCAATACCACAACTCCCAAGATTCCATAGCATTGAGCCAGGATACTGAAAGTTGTATCAAACTGCATTAATTCCACATTCATTATTATGCATTAATTATTATGCACGTAGGCCTACCCAACCTGTTCTAACTATGATTTTCAAATCACATTCTATGCTTCTGGTGTTTCAACTTTTGTCTTGGTGATTTTAATATGTCTATGTTTTGAGATATATATTTATGGTTGCATTTGTTTTAATATGTGATTTTACAGATACATTTGATCATGTTGTGCCCTGCCTTGAGCCAAAAGGAGAGGCAGGTAATAAATAAAAACTTATTATTATTATTATTATTATTATTATTATTATTATTATTGGTACTTTTCCATGTCAGAAGGGCAGTGAATCCTTTCCGAGTTTTGATCCTAACCTTGAATGACTTTATCCAAGGCCTTGAACTTATTTGAAGATAAAAGATCAAGACCTGGAAAGGAACTTTCTGTGATGCTGCTATTATTATTATTATTATTATTATTATTATTATTATTATTAGAAACACAACAAGATGAGTCCATAGCAAACAAGATCACTCTGCTGGCTGTTGTATTGGATCACACGTCAGACACTTCCTAAGTGTCTAGGACTGTGTGATGTATCGGCGAATAATGCATGCAGATCCAAGTAGGGTGGCCTTTTGCAGCTGACAGATGGTAATTTTGTCAGTGCCAATTGTGCTTAAGTGCAGGCCAAGGTCTTTAGACACTGCACCCAGTGTGCCGATCACCACTGGAACCAACTTGACTGGCTTGTGCCAGAATCTTTGCAGTTCGATCTTTAAATCCTCATACAGTGTCAACTTTTCCAGTTGTTATAATAATTATAATTATAATTATGCTGAACTCAATTAGGTCCAGGCATACCGCTGAGAGCCATAAAAACCGGAATGGATTCTCTGCCCCACTGGCATGGAATAGGCCTCAAATTCTTCAATAGGGTTTCCCGTTTCTCCAGTTTGGAAGGAGGTTTTAATATACGGTACATTTTATTTAATGCACCAAAGAGTGGGTTGTTATTTAAAAAAAAAAGAAGAATCCACCTCCGACCCTTCTCGTGCCAGGACCAGCGGCAACCTTGATAGCCTTGCCCTGCTGTGCCGTCTCTCTCTCGCTCTTTCTCTCTCCAAAACTGGAAAAACAGGGGCTGCAATTTTAATCACTCCATCCGTGTTTATTTGTGTAATTTAGAGCACGGATGCAGCTTCCTCCCATCTGTCCTGGCCATCTGCTCCATTCGTCCCGACGGCCTTGGAGGGACGTGGCGCATGTGCAGACAGGGAGGCCTGCCACCCATCCAAGGGGCACTGGCCGCCCAAGGCACTCTTCCTCTCCCCAAACGGGTGGCTTCTGAGCCAGAGGGGCGGCAGATCCGCTCCAGGTTGTGCCTCAGCTCTCAGAGAACTTCCCAAGGTGCCAGACTGACTGATAATGGACTTATTGATAATGATGGTTGCCCACACATGCTTCCTTGCCAGGGCTCCTCCTGGAAGTCCAGTAGACTCTCCATTAACCGACACCCATGTGGATTGGATAAAGGATGTTTCTGGTTGCTTGAGAGTTCCCATTAGAAATAGGCCTAATTGATACTATGCTCTATATTAGACCACCCCATACTAGACCCTATACTAGGCCATGCTATACCCCATACTAGATTGTACTATACCCCATAAATTCTGTATTGATTTCACTGGTTGATTGGGAGATGTCAGATCAAAGTTACTTGAGAGTTCCTATTAAAAATAAGCCTAACTCATACCAAGCCTAACTCATACCAGGATTTTGATTTGGGGGGGGGGGGGGGCTGAGTTTGATGGGGGGGGGGGGCTGAGGATCTACCCTAGCAAACCTTTTGCATCACTATCCCAATACCCCCACGCATATGGGATATATTGAGCATGGTGATCAGATCATGATACGAATAAACATAACAGTTTAAATAATGTACCAGTAAGGCCTTCTCGAGGACCACCCTGAGAATTTGGGGGGGGGGGGGGGCTGAAGCCCCTCAAGCCCCCCCCCCCCCGGCTACATGCCTGACTCATACTATATCCCACACTAGACCACCCCATACTAGACCATATTATACCCCATACTGTACTACCCCATACTACACCCCATACTAGACCATACTATACCCCATACTAGCCCATCCCATCCCATGAACTTTGTATTGACTTCACTAGTAAATGACAGATCAATGTTGTTTCTGGATGCTTGAGGGTTCCCAATAAAAATATGCCTAACTAATACTAGACCCCATACTAGACCACCCCATATGAGACTATACTAGATCATACTAGACCATCCCATCCCATAAACTTTGTATTGACTTCACTGGTCGATTGGTAGATGCCACATCAATGTCGTTTCTGGTTTCTTGAGAGTTCCCATTAAAGTTATGCCTAACTAATACTATAACCCATACTAGACACCATACTAAACCACCCCATACTAGAATATGCTAGACCATACTATACCCCATACTAGACCATCCCATCCCATGAACTTTGAATTGACTTCACTGGTTGATTGGTAGATGACAGATCAATGTCATTTCTAATTGCTTGGGAATTCCCATTAAAAGAATACCTAACTAATACTATAGTCCATTCTAGACCATACTAGACCCCATACTAGACTATCCCATCCTATATCCCATAAACTCTGTATTGATTTCACTAGTTGATTGGTCAGTGCCAGATCAGTGTCATTTCTGGTTGCTTGGGGTTTCCCATTAAAAATATGCCTAACTAATACTATGCCCCATACTAGACCATACTATATCCCATACTTAGACCACCCCATCCCATAAACTCTGTATTGACTTTACTAATCGATTGGTAGATGCCAGATCAAAGTCGTTTCTGGTTGCTTGAGAGTTCCTATCAAAAACTGACTTAATACTATACCCCATACAAGACCAGGCCATAATCCATGGATTGATTTGATATTGAAATACAGTAATTAAAAGCCAATTAAGACAAAGAGAGCCTAATATTATGTAACACAGTTTTACTGAATAATAATAATAATAATAATAATAATAGAGGCAGAAGGCAAAGGGGAAAATCTCAAGGCAGGTGTACTGAAGGAGTCCACACTCCATGAAGTGAAAGGTCCATTTTGGGTTTCTGTCCAGAGAGGAAAGCGAGATGCAAATATTAATGATGATGTAATAATAATAATAATAATAATAATAATAGAAGCGGTAGGCAAAGACGGGTCGATAGAGTTTGGCGGAGTCTCCTTCTCTGGGGGTTTTAAGCAGAGGCTAGATGGCCATCATTCAGAAGTGTTTTGATTGTGCTTTTCCTGCATGGTAGAAGAAGGCTGGCCTAGATGGCTTTTAGGGGTCCCTTCCAGCTTTATGATTCTATAACAACAACAACAAGAGCAAAGGGTTGGATTGGGTGGCTTTTGGATTCCCTTCCAACTTTATGAGTCTATTATTATTGTTATTATTATTATTGTGGCATGGGGTGGGCTGGATGGTCTTTGGGGTGCCTTCCAACTTTATGATTCTATTACTATAATAATAATAATAATAATAATAATAATAATAATAATAATTATTATTATTATTATTATTATGGCAGCATGTTGGATTGAATGGCCAATTCTTCCCTCAGTCTATCATTCCATCAACCAAGACGGGGGTCCTTTCCTTTTCAAGTGGAAGTCCCATATCATCACCATCATCGTCGTCGTCGTCGTTGTCATCATCATCATCATCATCATCATTTTAAATGGAGAGAATTTCATCTTTGCTTTCCCTGCCCTTTGGAGAACTACAACTCCCAGCCCAACGCATCCCACCTTCCCATCCCATTGCAATGGAGGAATCCCCACTCCATTATTTATTATTATTATTATTATTATTATAAATTGACAGACCTTCCTCCTTGCTTTCCCTGCGCTTTGGAGAACTACAACTCCCAGCCCAACGCATCCCACCTTCCACCTGATTCTCATCCCATTGAAATGGAGGAATCCCCACTCCATCATCATCATCATCATCATCATCATTAATGGACAGACCTTCCTCCTTGCTTTCCCTGCCCTTTGGAGAACTACAATTCCCAGCCCAACGCATCCCACCTTCCCCCTGATTCCCATCCCATTGCAATGGAGGAATCCCCACTCCGGTATTATTATTATTATTATTATTATTATTATTATTATTATAAATGGACAGACCTTCCTCCTTGCTTTCCCTGCCCTTTAGAGAACTACAACTCCCAGCCCAACGCATCCCACCTTCCACCTGATTCCCATCCCATTGCAATGGAGGAATCCCCACTCTATTATTATTATTATTATTATTATTATTATTATTATTATTATTATTATAAATGGACAGACCTTCCTCCTTGCTTTCCCTGCCCTTTGGAGAACTACAACTCCCAGCCGAATGCATCCCACCTTCCCCCTGATTCCCATCCCATTGCAATGGAGGAATCCCTACTGCATTAATAATAATAATAATAATAATAATAATAATAATAATAATTATTATTATTATTATTATTATAAATGGACAGACCTTCCTCCTTGCTTTCCCTGCCCTTTAGAGAACTACAACTCCCAGCCCAACGCATCCCACCTTCCCCCTGATTCCCATCCCATTGCAATGGAGGAATCCCTGGTTATTTCCAAGGGGAAGCAAGGACCCCCAGCCTTTGCAGGGCATCCCTTTGCATTGGGAAGCAGCTTTGCTTTTCCTCCCTCTCCCTCCCTCCTTCGGCTTAGCAAAAAAGGACAAGGGGGGGGGGGGTTCCACTCTCCCGCTCCCGTTTTGCATTTCCAAGCGTGGACCCCCCCCCCTCCCCTCTCTTCCTCTCTCCTTTTTTTGCTAAGCCGAAGGAGGGAGGGAGGGATAAAGGGAGGGAAGTGGGCAGCGCCTGTCTCCTTGGGATGGAGCAGTGAGGGATGCCAAGGCAGAGGCAGGAGTAGCTGGACTCAGAGGAGGAGGAGGAGGAGGAGACCCTCGTTGGCAAGAAGGGAGCCTTGCCCCCCTCTCCCCAAAAGCCCAGCCTTTCCAACAGCCCTCCCTCTCTACACCAGGTAGGACCCCATCCCCTCTACATTGGAAGATGCCCAAAGATAAGGGCGAAGAGGGGCGTGTGGGCAAGGCAAGGGAGGAGGAGGAGGAGGGGGGGGGGTCTTCCTCATTGGGATTGATTATTGACTCCCAATACTGTTGATGCTTAGAGGGAGCAAGTGAGAGGGTCTCTGACTCTCTTTTGGGGTGATAGGGATGGTTGTATCTCCTTTAGGGGGATATGGATGGGTGGATCCCCAATATATGATCATTGAGAGCAATTGGGAAAGTGTTTTTCCTCTTTTGGGGGGGGGGGATATGAATGGATCAATTGATCCCCAATAGATGCTCAGAGGGAGCAATTAGGAGGGGTACAGATGGATCCCCAATATAAAACTATTGGTATTGGTGAAGCTTAGAGGGAGCAAGTAGGAGTGTCTTTCTCTTTTGGGGTGCTCCTTTCACTCTTTGGGGGGGAAGGTTAATAGACTGATCGATCCCCAATATAGAGACATTGGTATTGGTGATGCTTAGAGGGAGCAAGTAGGAGTGCCTTTCTCTTTTGGGGTGCTCCTTTCGCTCTTTGGGGGGAAGGTTGATAGACTGATCGATCCCCAATATAGAGATATTGGTATTGGTGAAGCTTAGAGGGAGCAAGTAGGAGAGTGCATTTCTTTTTTGGGGTGCTGCTTTCACTTTTTGGGGGGAGATTGATAGACTGATTGATCCCCAATATTATTTAAGTGCAGGCCAAGGTCTTTAGGCACTGCACCCAGAGCAACACTTCTGTCTAAAAGTATCACCTATTGGTATTGATGATACTTAGAGGGAAAATGAGGGAAAATATCTCTCTTTTTGAATGATATTGATTGATTGATTGATTGATTGATTGATCGATTGATCAATTGATGGATCGAGCCCCAATACAGATGTTCAAGGGGAGCAGGTGGGAGGTTACCTTTTTCTTAATTTATTTATTTACAGTATTTGTATACCGCTTTTCTCACCCTGAGAGGAATATATTGATTGGTTACTCAATTGATCCCCAATACAGAGGTACTGGCATTGGCAATGTTTTTGGGGAGCAGGTGAGAAAGTGTATCTTTCTTTAGGGAAACTGATTGATCCCCAATACAAAAGTATTGGTATTGATTATGCTCAAGGGGAGTAGTAGGAAGAAGGCTGTCTCTCCATTTGGAAGGATATGGACTAATTATTGATTGATTGCCAATATAGAGACATTGGTAATGCATAGTAGAAATATAGTTTTCTCTTTTGGGGAGAGGTATGGGTTGATTGATCGATCCCCAATACAGAGGCATTGGTAATGTCTATGGGGAGCAGGTGAGAGACTGAGTGATCGATTGATCAATTAATGGATCGAGCCCCAATACAGATGTTCAGGGGGAGTAGGTGGGAGGTTACCTTTTTCTTAAGAGAGGCATATATTGATTGGTTACTTAATGGATCCCCAATAGGTACTGACATTGGTAATGTTTATGGAGAGCAGGTGAGAGAGTGTATCTCTCTTCAAGCAAATTGATTGATTCCTAATACAGAAGTATTGGTATTGATGATGCTCAATGGGAGTAGGAGGGATGGTGTCTCTCCATTTGGGAGGATATGGATTAATTATTGATTGATCCCCAATATAGAGAGATTGGTAATGCATAGTGGTAATATATCTTTTTATTTTGGGGAGAGGTATGGCTTGATTGATCGATCCCCAATACAAAGGCATGGGCGTTAGTGATGCCCAATGGGGATGCCAGGGCAACTCTCATCCTTTTGGAACTTGCCCATTTTGCCTATTGCCAAACGGTCCTGTTTGCACCTTTGGGGAAATAGGGTTACAAAGATTTAGAAAGTGGGGAACTCTGGTTGCAAACCCTACAAAAAAATTTTGATACAAAATCCAGTATATAGATCTCATTTGCTGTGACATACTGTGCTTTTGTGTCATAATAATAATAATAATAATAATAATAATAATAATAATAATAATAGCAGGAGTACTAAGCATGTATGTGTCAATAGGTAAAATTACACAGATAAAACAAAGGACCATAAAATACCTATCTTAAAAACACTGAGCAGTGATTAAAAATGCCAATACTTGTAAAATGCAAATTAATTTAAAATTCATAGTTTGAAATAGACTAGATAGAACCGCCAGAAACCCTAACTGCAGATTCCGAGAGTGAAAAAGCAAAATAGTCCAAATTGCACATTTGGGGGGAATGCATAATAGTTTTGATTGCACATCTTGGGGGGAAATGCCAACGAGTCCTAATTGCATCTTTTGGGGGGAAATGCAAAAGAGTCCAGATTGTACATTTGGGGGAATGCAAAATCCCAGTAGTTCACATTGCAAATTGGGGTGGGGGTGTGCAAAATAGTTCTAATTGTACATCCTGGGGGAAAATGCAAAAGCATCCAAATTGCAAAATGGTGTCGCTTGCAAGTCAAGGTGGATCGGGCTCCCTTAGCTCGCCACTTGGCAGAGAGAGAGCTTTGCTTCCAGCTGCGGGGAAGCCTTGCCCGGCTGATGGGGAAACCCTTGTGCAAACGAAGGGGAGAGAAGGGGAGCCCCTGCCCCAGAGCCACCCTTGGGACTAAGGAAAGATGGAGGGCACAAGAAGGAGGGAGGCTGGGTTCTTTTCTCAACCTCACCTTGATTATTTGGTATCTTATCATTTGCAATGGCATCTGATGGAGAAAAGCTGGGCCTGAGATGGGGAAAGCTGGGGTTTTCTGTCCTTTTAAAAAGTGCCAAGACCCCTTCTCATATATCTAATGAGGAGAAGGGTGAATGAGGTCAGCAGCCACCCCTTTGCAGTGGGTTTTGCAGGTGCAACACATGGAAGAAAACTAATAATAATAATAATAATAATAATAATAATAATATTTTTGTCGTGTCAGGAGCGACTTGAGAAACTGCAAGTTGCTTTTGGTGTAAGAGAATTGGCCATCTGCAAGGACGTCACCCAGGGGACACCCAGATGATTTGATGTTTTTATCATCCTTGTGGGAGGCTTCTCTCATGTCTCCGCATGAGGAGCTGGAGTTGATAGAGGGAGCTCATCCGCCTCTCCCCGGATTCGAACCTGCGATCTGTCGGTCTTCAGTCCTGCCGGCACAGGGGTTTAACCCACTGCGCCACCGGGGGTTCCAATAATAATAATAATAATAATAATAATAATAATATCAATAAGAATATCCCACTTTCCTTTCTTAAATGAGACTTCAAAGATATAAAGATGATGATGATGATGATGATGGTGATGATGATGGTGATGATGGTGATGATGGTGATGATGATGATGATGATGATAGCAGCAAAGAGGAAGATCTCAAGATGGATGGAAGGTCTCCATCCAGAAGTCATTTCTTGCCAACGGAAGAGCCATTTCATTATGAATATCCAAGGAAGCCTTCTTCCTGGGTCTGTCCTTTGAAAGAGGAGGAGGATTACAACTCCCTTCCCATCTGCTCAATGCATTGGCTTCCATTTCCATTATCCCTCTGATTTTCATTCCAGTTCCCATCACCTTCATTGAGTTGTGGGGCAGAGAAGCAGATGAGGAACATGGAAGTAGAGGGAACTGGACCCATAGAACAGTGGGGCAAAGACAATTCTAGGGCCCTTCCACACAGCCATATAACCTGGAATATCAAGGCAGAAAATCCTACAATATCTACTTTGAACAGGGTTATCTAAGTCCACACTGCCATATATTCCAGCTCAAAGTAGAAAATGTGGGGTTTTATTCAGCTGTGTAAAAGGGCCCCTAGAGAAGCTGGAAAACGGAGACTGCCCATGGCCTTAGCTTGCAGAGAACGAGGGCAGGAGAGTATTAATATAGGGATCCCCTCTCTTTCCCTGCTTTCCAGCTCAGGAATGAAATATCTGATCCCAGAAATATTCTCCCTTGGCCTTGGGGAAAGGGATACATTCACTCCAGGTGTCTCTCTATGGCAGCTCTCCAAGGTGCTGAAGCTCAGCAAGGCTTGGATTCAGCACCTAGGAGAGCTCCTGGAAAGCCAGCATTAAAGCATGGAGTGGATTCTTTCCTCAATTACATGGGAGCCGCCCATCCGGGGATTGGGACCAGTCAACTCAACCAACTATTTCCTTGTGATGTTTTTTTCCTTCCTCCATCCCTTCTTTGGAGCGATAAACAAAGCCTGAATCTCCCCTTTAGCCACCTTTCCTGAATCTCAGTGCTTCTCCTTCTAAAAAAAACAACACCCAAATACAATAAACTAGGAAATTCCCAGATTTGGAAAGCAATGGGCCTCTGGTGAGATCTTCATCTCTGGGGGTTTTAACAGCAGCTTTGTGCCTTGCCAGAAATAGATCCGGTCATTTATTGGTCTTAAGTGTATCTTAATAAGTCCTGGGCTTCAGTTTATTTTAATGTTTGTCGGCTTTAGATTTTAATTTACATATTGCTTGATTTTTTAAAAAGTGTTAGCTGCTTGGAGTCACCTTTGGGAGAGAAGAAGTAGGATGTGAATACTATGACTATTAGAATAATAATAATTTTTTTGGCCGTGTCAGGAGCGACTTGAGGAACTGCAAGTCGCTTCTGGTGTGAGAGAATTGGCCATCTTCAAGGACGTTGCCCAGGGGACACCCGGATGATTTGATGTTTTTATCATCCTTGTGGGAGGCTTCTCTCATGTCCCCGCATGAGGAGCTGGAGTTGATAGAGGGAGCTCATCCACCTCTCCCCGGATTCGAACCTGCGACCTGTCGGTCTTCAGTCCTGCCAGCACAGGGGTTTAACACACTGCGCCACCGGGGGCTCCTATTAGAATAATAATAATAATAATAATAATAATGTAATAATAATAATGAATACTAGGATAATAATAATAATAATAATAATAATAATAATAATAATAATATATTGTCGAAGGCTTTCATGGCCAGAATCACTGGGTTGTTTGTTAGTTTTCCGGGGTGTATGGTCATGATCCAGAAGCATTCTCTCCTGATGTTTTGCCTGCAACTATGGCAGGCATCCTCAGGGCACACAACCTCTGAGGATGTCTGCCATAGATGCAGGTGATACATCAGGAGAGAATGCTTCTGAATCTCAGTGCTGTATGACCATGTTCCAGAAGCATTCTCTTCTGATGTTTTGCCTGCAACTATGGCAGGCATCCTCAGAGCACACAACCTCTGAGGATGCCTGCCATAGATGCAGGTGATACATCAGGAGAGAATGCTTCTGAATCTCAGTGCTGTATGACCATGTTCCAGAAGCATTCTCTCCTGATGTTTTGCCTGCAACTATGGCAGGCATCCTCAGGGCACACAACCTCTGAGGATGCCTGCCATAGATGCAGGTGATACATCAGGAGAGAATGCTTCTGAATCTCAGTGCTGTATGACCATGTTCCAGAAGCATTCTCTTCTGATGTTTTGCCTGCAACTATGGCAGGCATCCTCAGAGCACACAACCTCTGAGGATGCCTGCCATAGATGCAGGTGATACATCAGGAGAGAATGCTTCTGAATCTCAGTGCTGTATGACCACGTTCCAGAAGCAGTCTCTCCTGATGTTTCACCTGCAACTATGGTAGGCATCCTCAGAGCACACAACCTCTAAGGATGTCTGTCATAGATGCAGGTGATACATCAGGAGAGAATGCTTCTGGAACATGGTCATACACCCTGGAAAACTCACAACAATCCAATAACAATAACAACAATAATAATTCAAGCAAAATAAAGAAATGCAGATAACCCTCAAAATATGATCTCTGCCCCAATGCGCTTGAAATCTCCTCTGCTTGCTTTGCTCTTCTAAATGTTTGCAAGGCACCTAATGTTCACTGAATGCATTTGCTCCCAGAAGCAGCAGCTGAGGCTTTGAGCTCAGATGGCTTTTTGGAAAAAGACAGATAACATGTTATCCATCTCACCCTATTATTACTGCGCCTTGCCTTTCCTCCATTGTGGAGCTGAAGGGCAAAGGATGCTTGGCCAAAGCAAGAAGGATTCCCCATTTAGGCACCAAGGAGACCTGGATTTCTGTATCTCCAGCGGATATTATTTATGGCAGTATCTAGATAAGCAGAAACAGCATTTCCGTCTAGAAAAATAGAAGGGGAAATCTATCATCTCTGTATTCGGCTCCAGCTGTGAAAATGGCAGAGCAGGGAGGGTTTGGAAAAGGCTCAGAAACAGCTTGATATGAATCCATGCCTGGGATGCTATAGACATTTGTGGACACTAAGTGCAAAGCTTCATCCCTTTTGAAAAGGGAATCCCGAATGGTTTCAGGGCTGGAACAAAGTCTAGTATCAATACAAGTTTCCTCCTCTCTCTCCCTGCTTTCCAGCCCAGGAATAAAATATCTGCATCCAGAAATATTTTCCCTTGACCTTGGGGCAAGGGATGCACTCCAGGTGTCTCGCTATGGCAGCTCTCCAAGGTGCTGAAGCTCATTAAGAAGCAGATCCAGGGACACAATGCAATGTTCCTTGTGATGAACAAATAATAATTGCAAGACTTTTCTAGACTTTAGAGTCTAGAAAACAATGGGAAAAGGTTTATTGATTCATTTGTAGAGAGGAGAAATTGGGAGCAAAGGGAAACCAACTCTCCTTTCCTTATATATGTATCACTCGAGTCTCACGCGGCAGCGAATCTAATGTGCACCTCAATTTTCAACCTGGAACCAAAAAAAGTATTTGCTAGTGAATGTAATGCATAGCAGCAAAAAAGGGCACACTTTGTAATTTGGCCAAAAAATGATCACTTTTCAGTCGCTTCCTGCTTAGAATTCCTTCTTTAAAAACAAAAGTGTTAAGACACCAAATCTTCCAGTGATGGAAAAGGAAACCTTGGGGTGCACCTCTTCTGTAGAATAAATCCATTTTAATTGCCTTGGTTCGAGGCTATGGAATTATGGTGACTGTAGTTTTACAAGGTCTTGAGCCTTCTCTGCCAAAGGAAGTTGATGTCTCACCAAACTATAAATCTCAAGGCCATTGAATTAGAGAAGATGTCCCTCAAAGTGGAGCTTCCCCTTCTGCTCTGGCTCAGCACTATACACAACTATAATGCACACCCTAATTTTGGCAATGTCATGTAGCCCAAAAGTATGAGCATTCAATTTAAGTAAATCATCATCATCATCATCATCATCATCATCATCTTGCTTCTTCTCCCCAAAGGATACTCAAAACATCTAACACCAAAAATCATACATTACTATTACTATTATCTGAAATACAACAAGATTAGTACACAGCAAACAAGACCACAATGCTGGCTTTTGTATTGGATCACACTTCGGACACTTCCCAAATGTCTAGAACTGTGTGATGTATTGGCAAATAATGCATGCAAGTCCGAGTAGGATGACCTTTTGCAGCTGAATGGTTGTAATTTTGTCAGTGCCTATTGTATTTAAGTGCAGGCCAAGGTCTTTAGGCACTGTACCCAGTGTGTCGATCACCACTGGGACCACCTTGACTGCCTTGTGACAGAGTGTTTGCATTATTATTATTATTATTATTATTATTATTATTATTATAAACATAACAAGATTAGTACACAGCAAACACGATCACTATTCTGGCTGTTGTATTGGATCACACATCGGACACTTCCCAAGTGTCTAGGACTGTATGATGTACTGGCGAATAATGCATGCAGATCTGAGTAGGATGGCCTTTTGCAGCTGACAGATGGAAATTTTGTCAGCACCAATTGTATTTAAGTGCTGGCCAAGGTCTTTAGGCACCTCACCCAGTGTGCCGATCACCACTGTGGGATCACCTTTACGGGCTTGTGCCAGAGTGTTTGCAGTTCAATCTTTAAATCCTCATATCGTGTCAGTTTTTCCAGTTGCTTCTTGTCAATTCTGCTGTCGCCTGGGATTAAAATGTCAACAATCCATACTTTGTTTTTTAACACAATTGTGGGGTCAGGAGTATTGTGCTCCAAAACTGTCAGTCTGAATTCAGAAGTCCCAGAGTAGTTTGACATGTTCATTTTCTGTAACTTTCTCAGTCTTGTGATCCCACCAGTTCTTTGTCACAGGCAGATGGTATTTGTGGCACTGATGATGATGATGATGATGATGATGATGATGATGATGATTGCATCCTGCTTCTTCTCTCCCAAAGGAAACTCAAAGTGGCTAACACTAAAAATCATACATTAGTCTTATGATTATGATTACTTGTATCCTGTTCCTTCTCTCCCAAAGAAAACTCAAAGAGGCTGACACTAAAAACAAAACAATGTGTAAATTAAAATCCAAAGCATACAATTGTTGGAATAGAATTAAACACAGAACATATTAAAATACATAGTTAAAACAATACAATCATTTAAAAACTGTCAGAGCTACATAAAATACAGCTTTTAATGAGTAACAGCCGGTGAATAGTAGAAACAGAAAATGGAAGGATGCCATCGGACTGTGCACAATACTGATAGGTACAAACGGGCTTGCAGAACTACTGGCCACTGGAAAGGACTGCTGAAAAGGAGCAAAAGTGTGGTGGAGGACGAGGAAGAAGTAGAGAGTAACAGGATGTTGTGAATTTTCCAGGCTGTATGGCCATGTTCCAGAAGCATTGTCTGCTGACGTTTCACTTGCATCTATGGAGGCAATGAGGAAAATGTCCAGGGTGGGAGAAAGAACTCTTGTCTGTTGGAGGTAGGTATAAATACTGCAACTGGCCACCTTGATTAGCATTTAATGGTCTAGCAGTTTCAAGATCTGGCTTCTTACTGCCTGGGGGAATCCTGAACATTGGGAGTTATATATCTGTGGAATTTTCAGGATTCCCCCAGGCAGTAAGAAGCCAGATCTTGAAACTGCTAGGCCATTAAATGCTAATCAAGGTGGCCAATTGCAGTATTTATACCTACCTCCAACAGACAAGAGTTCTTTCTCCCACCCTGGACATTCCGCAGATATATTAAGCCCATTTTCCAATTTTCCAACAGACCTCACAACCTCTGAGGACGCCTGCCATAGATGCAGGCGAAATGTCAGGAGAGAATGCTTCTGGAACATGGCCATACAGCCCAAAAACCCTACAACAACCCAGTGATTCCAGCCATGAAAGCCTTCGACAACACAATAATAATAATAATAATAATAATAATAATAATGTTATTACCTGTCTTTTCCTGGGGCTCAAGGCAAGATACAGCTATTGACATTGAAATTGCATTGACATTGCAGGTGACTGCAAACCAGTGACTTCTAAGGGACCGAAGAGAAGAGAAACCTTCACCAGCCTTTGTAGCCTGACCTCTGAGTCAATGCACAGAATGCAGTGAGACTCTAGTAGGATTGGATCTAGCTTTGGGATATGAAAAGGTCCCTCCTTGCCTTTTTTGGAGGAGGACTTTCCAAAGGCTCCCCGTTTCTACATGAGACGCAAGAGACTGGTCCAGATGGTGCATTGCTCTGACCCAGAATGGCACTCCGTCTTGCCCTTTTGGTGCCTGACCTTCCTCAAAACATTTTGACTCCATGAGAGGAGGAGGTGGCACATGATCCACACAATATGGGCCTCCATTCCCATGATCCACTCCTTCTGGAAATTTGGCCTGAATGCAAAGTGGAGGCGGAGGGACCCAAAGACGAAAGCGTCTTTGAGAGAGAGAGAGAGGGAGGCACACACTCCATTTCCTGGCCTTCCTATAATCTTGTGGGCAGATTAATTCTAAGCAAGCCATAGCTGCGTGCGCTTATACGGGCGCCCCATTGCCATCCATTTCAAATGTATTTTTTTAAAAGAGGAGACTTGTATTCCAAAGCTATGCCCAAACCTACCAGAATTTCACTGCATTTAGTGCATTTACTCAGAGGGAAAGTTGCAAAGCCAGAATTGCTCTTCTCTTGATCTCTTTCAGGGTTCATAGAATCATGGAATCAAAGAGTTGGAAGAGACCTCATGGGCTACCCAGTCCAACCCCCTGCCAAGAAGCAGGAATATTGCATTCAAATCACCCCTGACAGATGGCCATCCACCCTTTGTTTAAAAGCTTCCAAAGAAGGAGCCTCCACCACACTCCAGGGCAGAGAGTTCCACCGCTGAACAGCTCTCACAGTCAGGAAGTTCTTCCTCATGTTCAGATGGAATCTCCTTTCTTGTAGTTTGAAGCCATTGTTCCGCGTCCTAGTCTCCAGGGAAGGAGAAAACAAGCTTGCTCCCTCCTCCCTGTGGCTTCCTCTCACATATTTATACATGGCTATCATATCTCCTCTCAGCCTTCTCTTCTTCAGGCTAAACATGCCCAGCTCCTTAAGCTGCTCCTCATAGGGCTTGTTCTCCAGACCCTTGATCATTTCAGTCGCCCTCCTCTGGACACATTCTAGCTTGTCAATAAGCTGGATGGGTGCTCTTTTGGAAGAACCCATGCATTTATTTTATACATATCCTCTAGGCTTGGGTAACCACGGAAAAATTTGGTTCTAAACTCATTTTGTTTTTAGGGGGCCCTTGTGTTTCGTTTTTTTTAATAATTCCGAAATTTTCCTTTTAAAAATTTCAAAATATACGAAATTTCGTATAATTACGAATCGATTCGTTAATGGCGGACGCAATTGCGCAATATGCTAAAAAAAACCTCCAAACGGGAGAGGGGGAACTTCTGAAGCTTCCCTCTCCCTCTGTTGTTGACTGTTGGTGGGATAAAACAAACAACAACTATAAAACTTGCACCAGACATGCGAAAATAATTACGAAATAATTACAAAATAATTAAGAAATAATCACAAAATAATTACGAAATAATTACGAAATAATTACGAAATAAATTGAAAAAAAATTTCGAATCTAATTTATTCCTCACACTATTCCTGCATGGAATATTGGATCGTAAGCTAATTTAAATTCGAATTAATAACGAATTACGAAATTAACGAATGAAACTGCCCAAGCCTAATATCCTCTATTGGAAATTCCATAAACTATTGGAAATTCCAATGCACCATAATCTTATTGAAAAGGTAAAAATGATGTCACATCCGTTTGAACACGAAGATCACCTTTTGAAAAACACTAGTCAAAAAAGGGTGACCTTGTTAGAAGTCAACCCTTAAGACAAGTGATATTCATAAAGCATTAATGTAATGACACACAGGTAACTCAGTTGTTAAACTGAAGAACCATGTCTTTAAACTGCCAAGAATATATTTAAAATATATTTGATTAGCAGAGGAGCCCCCGGTGGCACAGTGGGTTAAAGCTCTGAGCTGCTGAGCTTGTTGATCGAAAGGTCGCAGGTTCGATTCCGGGGAGCGGCGTGAGCTTCCGCTGTCAGCCCTTGCTTCTGCCAACCTAGCAGTTCGAAAACATGCAAATGTGAGTAGATCAATAGGTACTGCTCCGGCGGGAAGGTAACGGCGCTCCATGCAGTCATGCCGGCCACATGACCTTGGAGGTGTCTACGGACAACGCTGGCTCTTCGGCTTAGAAATGGAGATGAGCACCACACCCCAGAGTCAGACATGACTGGACTTAATGTCGGGGGACTATCTTTACCTTAGCAGAGGATGGTTGTTTCTTTGAAGTAGAATTTGTAGTTTCAATTGCTGTTGCCCAAAAGATATACACTCCCTTAAAAAAAACAACTCTTAGTTAAAACATGCACTCAAGAGTCAAAACAAAGTCATTTTCTTTGAAAAATAACATGTCAAGTTACTAAAAAAAAGTTGTATATATTCACCATACAGGTACATAGTCTTTAAATGTCTTTAAACATATAGCTGTACTCACTCAAGTACAAAAGCACACACATCCACCTCCAATGAAGTGGTAAGCAGGCACATCCACCTCCAAAGAGATAGTAAGCAGACTAAATACATTTTTTACTTACTTAGTTACTTACTTACTTAAATACATAAGGGAGTATTGTGCCTGAAGCCCCTCCCACACCAAAGAGGTCCAGTCAAACTGGCAAACCAAAATGTACATACAATATAGGTTAACAATTATACACATTTACAAACAGTGAGTGGAGGCTTGGTAGGTTGCTATTTCCATCATCCTCCAACCAATCAAGAAACATTGGAGGCCCTTTCACTAAAGGGAAAAACCATCCAGCATCACAAACTCCGTGGATTGTTTTCGTGGCTGGGTTTCTTTATCCAATACACTGCATCCTCTCCAAGGTCATAGGCTCAATGTTTATCCCCCCCCCCTCCCAAAAAAGCCTTCCTTCTGCTGGACAGTTCTGCCATTCAACACAAGGCCTAGGTCCCTTCTACACAACTGTATAAAATCCACATTGAACTGGATTATATGGCAGTATGGACTCAAGATAATCCAGTTCAAAGCAAGTATTGTGGATTATCTGTATTGTGGATTATTCTGGGTAATATGGCTGTGTGGAGGGACCCTTGGTCTTTCTGTTGCTATTTTGTTGTTATTTGTTGTCCAGCCACCTTTGAAAATCCTTTCGCAAGAAACCTTCCAGAGCCCTGTGCTCCATTCACACTATAGAATTATAGTGCTCCGATTCCACTTTAACTGCCAAAGTTTCATCCAATGCATCCCTGGATTTTGTCTAGAGAGAAACCAGACTAGTTCTGTGGATTGTGCTTCTAAATGCCTAGGTTTCCATAAGATGAGTTCATCTATACCAGTGTTTCTCAACCTGGGGGTCAGGACGCCTGGGGGGCCATGAGGGGAATGTCAGAGGAATCATCAAAGTCCATCAGAAAAACACATATTTCTGATGATCTTAGGAAACAAATTTGGTCCAGATCCATCATTATTTGGGTCCACAGTGCTCTCTGGATGTAGGTGAACTACAACTCCAAAACTCAAGGTCACTGCCCACCAAACCCTTCCAGTATTTTCTATTGGTCATGGGAGTTTTGTGTGACAAGATTGGTTTAATCCCATTGTTGGTGGAGTTCAGAATGCTTTTTGATTGTAGGTTAACTATAAATCCCAGCAATTACAACTCCCAAATATCAAGGTCTATTTTCCCCAAATGCCACCAGTGTGTACATTTGGGCATATTGAGTATTTGTGCCAAGATTGGTCCAGATCCATAATTGTTTAAGTCTACAATGCTCTCTGGATGTAGGTGAACTACAACTCTCAAACCCAAGGTCAATACCCATCAAACCCTTCCAGTATTTTCTGTTGGTCATGGGAGTTCTGTGTACCAAGTTTGGTTCAATTCCATTGTTGGTGAAGTTCAGAATGTTCTTTGATTGTAGGTGAACTATAAATCCCAGCAACAACAACTCCCAAATAACAAAATTAACCATGACTCAGTGCAATGGAATCATGGGAATTGTAGTTTCCTGAGGCAGCAGCACTCTGTGACAGAGAAAGCTGAAGGTCTTGTAAAACTTCAACTCTCAGGATTATTTATTATTATTATTATTATTATTATTATTATTATTAATTTGTACCCCTTTTTCTCTCCACAAAGGAGACTCCATAGCACTGAGCCATTTCAGTTACAGTTGTATCAAACTGCATTTATCTGACAGTGTAGATGTACTCTATGAAAGCTAAAGTGAAACAATCGTTCTGTAATTCTGCAGTGCAAATGGGCCTCAATTCTTGCAAACCCAGGACATCCCTGTCTTGTGTCTACTGGCTTGTAATGTCATCTTCCTCTGTTCCTACTTCTCTCCTCTTTATAATCTTTCCCAATGGGCCTTATGGCCTCATTATATGTCTAAAGTGCAAGGGCCGGGCCCCAATTTCATAATTTGGGCTCCTAGGGATCATCTAGGCTCAGGTTGCTCTCCGGTGCATTTATGTCTCCTTTTGGCCCTCCATGATCTCTGACATGTTCCCCTCCTTCACATTTCAAATGAATTAATTTGCTCCCTGCCAGCTTTCGTCATTTTCCGGCGCTTACAGCCCTGTATCGAAACTGGAAATGCAATGACATGTATTATTACTGACTTGGATATTTAATAATGTATGTTTACGGTCGAGCCTCTTATTCTATCTTAAAGAGTGAGATTCTACATCAAAGAGGTCCAGCTTATTGGACCTAAATTACATTATATCTCTTCGCTTTGGAATCTCACTTTGAGTCTCTTTTCAGAGAGATAAAGCAGGAGAGAAATAATAATAATAATAATAATAATAATAATAATAATAATAATAGAAAAGAGTGTATCTCCCAATAATATTATTGCCATTATTACTGCTGTTTTTATTATTATATGTATTTATATCCCTCTTCACCTCTCCCAAAGGAGACACAAAGCACCTAATGCTAAATATCTTCTCCTTCTTCTCCTTCTCCTTCTCCTTCTCCTTCTCCTTCTCCTCCTCCTCCTCCTCCTCCTCCCCTCCACCTCCTCCTCCTCCTCCTCCTCCTCCTCCTCCCCTCCTCCTCCTCCTCCTCCTCCTCCTCCTCCTCCTCCTCCTCCTCCTCCTTCTCCTTCTCCTTCTCCTCCTCCTCCTTCTTCCCAAAGGAGACTCAAAGCACCTAGCACTAAAAATAATACATTATTATTATTATTATTATTATTATTATTATTATTATTGGGTTGTCATCAGTTTTCCGTGCTGTACGGCCATGTTCCAAAAGCATTATCTCCTGACGTTTTGCCCACATCTATGGCAGGCATCCTCAAAGCTCATAGAATCATAGAATCAAAGAGTTGGAAGAGACCTCATGGGCCATCCAGTCCAACCCCCTGCCAAGAAGCAGGAATATTGCATTCAAATCACCCCTGACAGATGGCCATTCTGCCTTGTGAGGTCTGTTGGAAACTTGGCAAGTGGGGGGTTTATATATCTGTTGAATGATGTCCAGGGTGGGAGAAAGAACTCTTGTCTGTTGGAGGCAAGTGTGAATGTTGCCATTGGTCACCTTGATTAACATTAAATAGCCTTACAGCCTTGCAGTTATTCAATTCCAGACAGGAAACAACCAGGGCCAGCTAACACTTCCCAACAAAGGATTCCCCCAGGCAGGAGGCAAGCAGGTTTTGAAGCTGCAAGGCTATTCATGGCTATTCAATTGAGGAAGGTGTGAATGCTGCAGTTGGCTAGCTTGATTAGCATTGAATAGCCTTGCAACTTCTGGATGCTTCCTGCCTAGGGGAAAACCTTTGTTGGGAAGTGTTAACTGGCCCTGATTGTTTCCTGTCTGGAATTGAATAGCTGCAAGGCTGCAAAACCTCACAACCTCTGAGGATGCCTGCCATAGATGTCAGCGAAACATCAGGAGAGAACACTTCTGGCTTTACAGTCCGGAAAACTCACAGCAACTCAGTGATTCTGGCCATGAAAGCCTTTGACAGCACATTAATAATAATAATAATAATAATAATAATAATAATAATAATAATAATTGTCTCCTGCTTCTTCTCTCCCAAAGGAGATTAAAAATCATATATTTCCTCCTCAGCTTATGCAGCTGAGGGGGGAAAGGAAAGGCCCCGAGGCTGTGAGTTGAAGTCCAAAACACTTGGGAGGGTCCAAGTTTGCCCATGCCTGATCTACACTGCAGAATTAGTGTAGTTTGGCATCACTTTAGCACTCATGGCTTAGTGGTATGGGATCTTGGGAGTTGTAGTTTGGTGATGCACAGAGAAAGACCTTGTTGAACGACAACTCCCAGGATCCCATAACAGTTAAAATGGCATGACACTGCATTCATTTTGCAGTGTAGACAGACCACCCCAACAATGATGGCAGCCTCTCAAGAGAGAGCCCCAACTGAGCTCAGTCATCCATCCTTTATCCAAAGTGTATGTTAGACCTGGAAACGATGAAAAGGAAGGAGAGGATAATATATGAGAATATAAGACACCAAAGGAAATGGCTCAAGGAAGTTGTAAAAAGGGAGGAAGACGGATAGAGGGTTTCAATTATTTAACGTGAGTTATCTTCTTCGTCGGGTCCCAAAGGGTGTTGCACAAATGAGGTAAAAAAACACCAGAATTATGCAATAAAAAACCTAGCAATAGGAAAATAGACTGTCTATGTACAATGCAAGGAGAGATGGGTTATTATTATTATTATTATTATTATTATTATTATTTCATACACAACAAGATTAGTACACAGCAAACAAGATCACCCTATTGGTTTTTGTATTGGATCACACGCCAAACACTTCCCGAGTGTCTAGGACTGTGTGATGTTTCGGCAAATAATGTGTGCAGATCCGAGTAGGGTGGCCTTTTGCAGTTGACAGATAGTAATTTTGTCAGTGCCGATTGTTTTTAAGTGCAGGCCAAGGTCTTTAGGCACTTCACCCAGTGTGCCAATGATATTATTATTATTATTATTATTATTATTATTAATAATAATAATATTAATGTTGTTGTTGTTGTTATACTATGGTGGCATAGTGGGTTAAACTGCTAAGCTGCTGAACTTGCTGACCAAAAGGTTGGCAGTTTGAATCCAGGGAGTGAGGTGAGCTTCTGCTGTTAGGCCCAACTTCTGTCAACCTAGCAGTTCGAAAACATGCAACTGTGAGTAGATCAATAGATACTGCTTCTACAGGAAGGTAACGGTGATCCATTCAAACTACAAGAGGGGAGATTCTATCTGAACGTGAGGAAGAACTTCCTGACTGTGAGAGCCGTTCAGCAGTGGAACTCTCTGCCCCGGCGTGTGGTGGAAACTCCTTCTTTGGAAGGTTTTAAACAGAGTCTGGATGGCCATCTGTCAGGGGTGATTTGAATGCAATATTCCTGCTTCTTGGCAGGGGGTTGGACTGGATGGCCCATGAGATCTCTTCCAACTCTTTGATTCTATGATTCATGAAGTCATGCTGGCCACATGACCTTGGAGGCATCTACGGTCAATGCAAGCTCTTCAGCTTAGAAATGGAGATGAGCACCAACCCCCAGAGTCAGACACAACTAGACTTAATGTCAGGGGAAACCTTTACCTTTACCTTTATACCTTTACATCAGTTGGGAGCTCCCCCCACCCCGGCACCAACTGCTGCTCTGGCCAGAGTGAAGAGAGAGGGGGGCAGAAGTTAGTTCCATCTTGTCTCCTGTGCTTTACTAATAATATAATATAATATAATATAATATAATATAATATAATATAATATAATATAATATATTGTATATACATATAATATTTATAATATTATAATGTAATACAATATAATACTACTACTAATAATACAATATTATAATTATATATATTTATATTACAGGTAATATTACTAATAATGTTACAATATAATGGTATAGTACAATATAGTAATATATAATACTGATATTGTACTATGCTATCAATATACTATATTGTATGTATATATATCTTGTAAGCCGATCTGAGTCTCCTTTGGGGTAAGAAGGGTGGCATGTAAATGTAATAAATAAATTATTATTATTATTATTATTATTATTATTATTTAATGTAGCCATGAATTAGATAAACTCCTAGTACTAAGAAGTTTAAATGGACCATTCTAAGAATAAATCTTGCCACCATTAATCTAAATGACATCTACATTGTGGAATTAAAGCAGTTTGACGCCACTTTGGCGGCCTTGGCTGAATGGTCCTCGGAGTTGTCGTTTAACAAGGTCTCGAATTTTTTTCTGCCAAATAAGGCTGGGCTTCCCTAAAACAACTCCCTAGACTCTCTTTCACTGAGCCATTGCAGAGTGTATCTACATAATAGAATTAATGCAGCTTGATACCACTTTCACTGTCATGGATGGATCCATGCTATGGGATACTTTGCTGAGGCACCAACACTAAGCTGCTGAACTTGCTGACCAAAAGGTTGGCAGTTTGAATCCAGGGAGTGAGGTGAGCTCCTGATGTTAGGCCCAGCTTCTGTAAACCTAGCAGTTCGAAAACATGCAAGCCATGACAGAGAAGGATGAATAAGTGTAAAACCACAACTCCCAGGATCCCATAGCATGGAGTCATGACAGCTCAAGTGGCGCCAAACTGCATTAACCCTACAGTATAGACGCACCCAGTGTCAGGTAAGAATGAGAATGTAACCAGGGACTAACTACAAACATATATAATTAAAGTAGAGGTGTATCTTGTGTAGTTGGATATGTCATTGTTGTTAGGTATGCCTGTGTTTATGTATGCATAAGTATTGTTGTTGTTGTTTGTTTGTTTGTGACTTTTCTATTAAATTGTAATTAATAATATTTGGGGGAGAAGAAAAAAATGCAACCAGCGGGATTTTCTAGGCTCTTGACCGCTCTGTTTGGGACAAATGAGGAAGATCAGGGCCAGTGTTTAAGATTTAGCTGGAAGACGATCCCAAATGTTGCATCTGCATTGTAGAATTAATGCAGTTTGGCACCACTTTAGCTGGCAGATCTGAATGTTGTGCATCCTTCGGTGCCTTCATTAAGCCCATCATTTCCTGCCAGGTCTAGTCAGAATCATAGCCTCTTTCCTCTTCTGTCGGGGTTCCTTGTCATTGGGATCCGAGTGAGAGGCCTCCGCAGCCGGAAAGGGACCCTAAAATATTAATGAATCAGGCAAATCTTCCCCCCTCTCTCTCCTTTTATTTTTTCTCTCTCTCTCTTTGTGCGATCTTGTCCTTCGCTTTGCTGAAAATAAACCTCTTCTCAAAAGGGAGCTGACCCACTTTGGAAAGAGCGTTCCAACAGGAACGAACCAATCATCTAGAGGATCCATAGGGATCCCCCTCTCATAGGGGGACATTGCCTCTATAATGCCCCTATAATAGGGAGATTGGCCCTCCATTAAGGTATCTGCCATAGGGTCGTAGAATCCTAGAGTTGGCAGGAAGGCACCATCTAATCCCTCCCGACAGATGGCCATCCAGCCTCTGCTTAGAAACCTCTAGAAAGGAGATGACATCACAATAATCAAAATCTAGAGTTGAAAGGGACTCCCAAAGGGCCATCCAGTCAACCCTCTTCTGCCCAGCAAGAAGACACAATCAAAGCCCTCCCGACAGACGGACATCCCGCCTCTGCTTAAACTCCTCCAGGGAAAAAAGAAAGAAAGATAGTTGGAGTTAGAACAGCCCCCAAGGCCATCCAGTCTGACTCCCTTCTTCCAGGCAGAAGGACACAATCAAAACCCTCCCAACAGATGGCCATCCAGCCTCTGCTTAGAAACCTATAGAAAAGAGATGATTCACAATAATCAAAATCTAGAGTTGGAAAGGACTCCCAAAGGGCCATCTTGTCCAACCCCCTTCTGCCAGGCAAGAAGGCACAATCAAAGCCCTCCCGACAGATGGCTATCCCGCCTCTGCTTAAAATCTTCCAGGGAAAAAAGAAAGAAAGATAACTGTAGTTAGAACAGCCCCCCAAAGCCATCCAGTCTGACTCCCTTCTTCCAGGCAGAAGGACACAATCAAAACCCTCCAGACAGATAGCCATCCAGTCTCTGCTTAGAAACCTCTAGGAAGGAGTTGATTCACAATAATCAAAATCTGGAGTTGGAAGAGACTCCCAAAGGGCCATCCAGTCCAACCCCCTTCTGCCAGGCAAGAAGGCACAATTAAAGCCCTCCCGACAGATGGACATCCTGCCTCTGCTTAAAATCTTCCAGGGGAAAAAGAAAGAAAGATAGCTGGAGTTAGAACAGCCCCCAAGGCCATCCAGTCTGACTCCCTTCTTCCAGGCAGAAGGACACAATCAAAACCCTCCCAACAGATGACCATCCAGCCTCTGCTTAGAAACCTTTAGAAAGGAGATGATTCACAATAATCAAAAGCTAAAGTTGGAAGGGACTCCCAAAGGGCCATCCAGTCCAACTCCCTTCTTCCAGGCAGGAGGACACAAGCCCTCTTGACAGATGGCCATCCTGCCTCTGCTTAAAAGACTATAAAGCAAAAGACATTTGCACTAGATTTGGAAGGGACCCCCAAAAGCAATCCAGTCTGACCCTATTCTGCCAGATAGAAGAACATAGTCTAAGCCCTCCTAACAGATGGCCATCCAACCTTGGCTTAAAAGCCTCCAAAGAAGAAAGGAGAATCCAATATAGTTCCAGGCAACAGCATCTTTCACTCTCAAACAGTTCTTCTCACCATCAGGAAGTTCTTAATGTTTAGGCGGAATCTCTTTTCCTGCCATTTGAATCCCATTTGCCCTCCCGAATTTTGAGCATTTCCAACAGTGAGAAATGATTCATTGCTGCGTTGGCATTCACTGCGTGGTTTTGTCTTTGGATGTCAAAACTCTTGTATGAAGTTTTTTTATATAATTTCCACAACACTAGGAATTTGGGGACCGAAGGAACATTTGGGGGGGACAGGCTCTCATTTTGGAAGCATGGTGCCCTCACTGCAAAGCGATTGGGTTTCTAACCAACCCTATATCGCTCATTCATGGGGCCAAATCCCCTGCTTCTCCCCCAGATTTGTCTCCATGCAGGTCCCGGGCCTTTGAACCGCGAACTGCGAAGCGCAACGCCTCTTTGTTTCTGAATGTCCTCAGTGTCTCCATTGCCATATGTCTCCTTTGTGGAATATATTTGGAGCTGATGTGGGGGAGGCTTGTGCTGGCAAAGACAGAAAGGGAGCATGAAAAGATCTCATTGAGCATTTCTTCCCAGTTGTTTCAGGGCAAAAAACCCCCACAGGAATTAAGAACCATAAAAGTGGACTAGGTCAGAACTTTCCTGGATGAGTTCTTGTTAGGTTCTGTCACAGAGAGATGTAGTTTCCAAGAGCTCATTTTCAAAAGCGTGCCCCCCAAATGGGAAGAGGCACAGATGTCGACTTCCATTTTGTTTTGGGAGCTGCTATGAATGAATTGGTGCCTGCAAAACCATCCGTGTTTTTAATACAACTATAACTCTCCAATTCCATCAACGCTGCCTCCGGAAAATCCTGCAAATCTCTTGGGAAGACAAGCGGACAAATGTCAGCGTGCTGGAAGAAGCAAAAACCACCAGCATTGAAGCGATGGTCCTCCGCCATCAACTCCGCTGGACCGGCCACGTTGTCTTCCAAAACAGCTGCTCTACTCCGAACTCAAGAACAGAAAACGGAATGTTGGAGGACAGGAAAAGAGATTTAAAGATGGGCTTAAAGCCAACCTTAAAAACTCTGGCATAGACACTGAGAACTGGGAAGCCCTGACCCTTGAGCGCCCCAGCTGGAGGTCAGCTGTGACCAGCAGTGCTGCAGAATTTGAGGAGGCACGAGTGGAGGGCGAAAAAGAGAAACGTGCCAAGTGGAAGGCGCGTCAAGCCAACTCCGACCGAGACCGCCTTCCACCTGGAAACCAATGCCCTCACTGCAGAAGAAGATGCAGAGCAAGAATAGGGCTCCACAGCCACATACGGACCCACAAGAATATTGGAAGACAATCATTCTCGGAAAGCGAGGGATTGCCTAAGTAAGTAAGTAACTCTCCAAGATGTTGAATCCAGTTGCAGAAGGGTGTTGTCACCTTGGACACCCCCTTCAAAACCATCCACAAGGGATATGCGCTTTCCTTGGGTTTTCAGAGCTCATTTTCACCCCTGCTATGACCTAATCTCCAGGAGCAAAAACTTGCCGCAAAATGGGAAAATTAATTGGCCCGGTGTCCTGCAATGAATAAAGTTATTGCAGGGAAACTATACAAGATTTTAATGCAGATGAAAATGATTTTTCCAAGATGCTGAATTTAACCTCAGAAAGGTTCTGACACCTTGGACACCTCTTTCAAGGCTATCAGCAAGAGATAAATGCTTTCCTTGGGTTTTCAGACCTAATATCTTCCCTGTTGTGAACCAATCTCCAGGTCCAAAAGGTAAAGGTAAAGGTTTGTCCCTGACATTAAGTCCAGTCGTGACATTAAGTCCAGGTGCTCATCTCCATTTCTAAGCTGAAGAGCCGGCATTGTCCGTAAACACCTCCAAGGTCATGACTTCATGGAGTGCCATTACCTTCCCGCCAGAGTGGTACCTATTGATCTACTCACTTTTGCATGTTTTCAAACTGCTGGGTTGGCAGAAGCTGGGGCTAACAGTGGGAGCTCGCCCCACTCCCAGGATTCAAACCTGTGACCTTTCAATCAGCAAGTTCAGCAGCTCAGCGGTTTGACCCACTGCGCCACCAGGGCTCCCTTTTCTTTCCTGTTGTGAACTAACCTCCAGGTACAAAAACCTGCCCCAAAATGGGAAGATTAAGGGCCCAGGTGACCTTCTCCATTTTGTTTTCTGGGCTGCTGTGAAGGAAGTGGTGGCTAGTGTCTACCATGTTGACAGACGATGAAGCAACCCATATTTAAAACACAGACTTTGAAGGAACTCTCCAAGGTGCTGAATCCAACCCCAGGAGGGCTTGGAAGTGCCTTCAATACTAGCCAAAACTTGGAATGGATTCATCATTTTGATAACCAGACACTGTAGCAAAACTACAGCTCCTAGGGGCTTCCAGGAGTGGAAAACAAGCTTTTCTCCATGTTTAGATGTCTTCAAAAACCCTCTTTGCAGTCCCAGAAGAGCCACGGACCTCGCTTTTTCCACTCATGCAGATAAAAGGAGAGAGAGAGGAGCTAAGATTCACCCTCCAAAGCTGTTTTTGCTGCCCTCCATTCTTTCAGACCAAGAGTAGGAGATGGATCAGTTATTATGGAAGCATTCTAAGCAACTCACCTTGTAAATAGCTTATGGCTTTGTAAAACCAGATTCTGTGGTTGCTTGTTTTGTTCATTGGGGTGAGCTGTATACCAAGTTCTTCATAGGGACCTCGATGTGGCAAATCGGTCACTGAACCTACCCTAAAGGACACGCTAGTGCTCTCAATGAAGGTCAGGAGAAACCTCAAAGCTGATCCTGACACCCCTTCTTGAGTCTGGATAGCCCTATACTCCACTACTCTTCAGAGTAGAATTTGCTTGCCCTGCTTTGCCCTTGCAAAAGGCTTCGGAACGATGCTCTCTTCCCGAACATGGAAGATGCATTTAGCTGTCGTGAGCGGTAGCTGCAACTGTCTATATAGCCCTTCCCTACCCTCAGATTCCAGCTCTTTTCAAATTATTCTGTTCCTGGAAAAAGAAGAGGAACTGTTTTAACTATTAGAGCAGCATCTTCCATTACGAAAGAATAGTGCTCTCTGCTGCAGGTCAGAGAAATGGAAGTGATCTAGATGGACCATTCCTGTATTGCAAAATCCTGGCACATATTTGGCAGAACTTTGGTCAAGTCAACTCTGCAGTGGAGGATGGGAAAGTTTTTTTCTCTATACCTCTCTCTGGCTAAGACCTGAGACAGCTGTTGCCAATTGGAACAGACAGCACCAATTTAGATTGATTTTGGCAAGCCTTTGAATAAGAGACCTAAAGGATCCCTAGATACCAATCTTGATGGACCTCTGGTATGTCTTTGAATAAGAGATCTAATAGATTCCCGAATACCAGGTTTTGCAAAGTCAGGGCAGTCAGGACTTCCTTCATTGAATCCGTCTTATGGTTTCATGCTTTTCCCTCGTTGCCATCTATTTTACTCCTTTATCTCGTAAGGTGGAGAGAATTAACTGAAAGCATATCAAACTATCTTGAGAACTGAATGTGGCCTTCTGGAAATGGCATTTTGCAAGGAAAACATTGTGTGACCAAGACAGATGCTCACCAGATACATTTTTTTAGCAAGTTATAAAAATATCCTGCCTCACGAAATGAGTTCAGTGGGCACCAGAAGAGCTCTCGGTACATGCTCACCTCTGGAAAAGTATTCTCTGAAATGCATTAACAGACCTCTCTGATTTTATGGTTATACCGGGATTGTGGCGCAGCTGGCTGAGTGTCAGCTGCATTAAGATCACTCTGACCAAAAGGTCATGAGTTCGAAGACCAGCCCAGGTTGGAGTGGGTTTCCAACCAATTATGTGTAGCCTGTTGTCGACCTTTGCAACCCAAAAGACAGTTGCATCTGTCAAGTGGGAAAACAAGGTACCACCTTAAAAGTGTGGGGAGGCTAAATTAACTGATTTATGAGGCCATAAAGAAGACTCCAGCAAAGCATTCCAGTGGGGAAGCATGCGGGAATGCGGAAGTGCTTCATCAGTGTCACAGATGGACGATGAAAGCGACAGCTCCCCAGCAGCCAGAAAAAGTTAAATAGCCTCTGTCTATGTCTGTATATGTTGTATGTCAAAAATTGGCATTGAATGTTTGCCATATATGTGTACACTGAAATCCACCCTGAGTCCCCTGCGGGGTGAGAAGGGCGGAATATAAAAGCTGTAAATAATAAATAAATAAATAAATTCTCCATCAACAAAAAGAGACGTTAGAGAGCAAGTCAGGACTGAAGGTGAAACGACTAAGTGTTATGCTTGGGAAATATAGGAAACATGGGACCTCCATTGGGAAAGGCTGTTGCACCCCAGCCAGGATTCACCTTGGACTCAACACCAGCCAGGAATCCAAAAGTAGTAGTAAAACAGTTTATTGAGAAAAGTACATATTAAAAGGAAAAGTCACCATAAGAAATAAGAAAGCCAAAATCCGATAGGTAATGGGAAAAATAGTCAACAAGTAATAAGCCAAACCAAACTGGTAATAAGCCAAACCAAACATTGCAACGGTAACAATACAAACAGTCCAAATCTGTTCCATAAATCAAGGTATAGGAAAACCAGACTCAAACATTAGCATAAATCCAGGAAAACAAGAATCAAAACATGAACATGAATCCAAAAGCAAGGCTATAGAAACTTCTTAAAACATGAATCCAAACTCCCAAGATCTTAGACTCAAAACATGAACTGGAAACAAGGTACAAGATCCCCACTGCGTTGTAGTGTTGCCTGATCTGAATTCTCAATGAAACAACTTTCTGATTTGAGGTCTACCAGACATGAAGTCATGCCTGTGACCTTACCTGCTTTGCCAGTGATATTTCTCATGCTGCTGTTTCTCACAGGCTCTCTGTGACTTTCTTAATTTGCTTACGTCTTCCCTAAGATGAAGCCTGATATTTCTGCTGACCACAGGTGTGATTTTTGATGAACTTTCTCACCCATCCAATGCCTTATCCTTATCTGGGGTTGCTTTGAGAGGAGTAGGTGAAAGGTGTTTGCCAGCTAGTGCATCTCCCTGTCTGTTGGACTCAGAGGCAGTTTCACTTTCAAGCCCATTCTCCCAGACAGAATCTAAACTCCCCTCATTTCCCTCATTGAAAAACCCATCCACTCTCCCAGGCCCTGGAATAACAATCCCCTCATCATCATCAGCTGGCTGAACCACAACAAAGGCAATGGTACATCATCAGGAGAAAAGAGAGAAGCAGCATTATATATAGATAGAAATAAATAAAGGAAGCTCCACAGCAATGGCTTTGCAAAACCTGAGCAGGATTTTGAAGAACTAGGTGGCTTTTTGGAGCTTCTCATTTCCAAAGGTCACAATAATTTGATGTCAACTTGACCGAAATTACCTGCAACAATGGCATAAAATTACGAGGGTTGAATGAAGAGTAATGCCTCCACCTTCATAACTCCTCAATAGATGGCAGTACTGGTATGCGGCAGGTACTGACTTGTTCAGTAGACTCTCCTTTACAGTTCCGTTTTGGTGGGAAGCCTTAACATTGAATGGTTGTGTTGTTAAAGTGCAAAGTATAGAACCCTGCCCAGACGGTCGGTCAATGCAACTTAAGCAACGTGCAGTCATGGAACTCTTGACAGCAGAAGGTGTCACCCCAAAGGAGATTCATCAGAGAATGCAAGCTGTTTATGGTTATTGTGTTGATATGAGTTGGGTGAGTTAGTTTAAAGATGTTGAGGTGACACCTTCTGCTTCCAAACATTCAGTGACTGCACGTTGCTTAAGTCGCAATGATTGACTGTTTATGCAGGGTACCATACTTTGCACTTTAACAACACAACTGTTCAATGCTAAGGCTTCCCGCCAAAATGGAACTGTAGAGGAGAGTCTACTGAACAAGCCAGTACCTGCCACATATGAGTACTGCCACCTGTTGAGGACTTACAAAGGTGGAGGCATTACTTTTTTATTCAACCCTCGTATATGGAGAGCACAATGACTTGGTCTTATAATGTATGCTGGAAATTATATCCTCAGCTAGAGTAGATACATTGAATCAATGGCTGAGGAGACAATCAACCCATAGTTGAATCCCATTGATTTAGTGGATCTACCATAAGACTGTTGTTTGATTGTTATCTATGGTCCTATTTTTTTATCATGTCAGAAGCGACTTGAGAAACTGCAAGTCACTTCTGGTGTGAGAGAATTGGCTGTTGTTGCCCAGGAGCCTTCACTCATGTCCCTGCATAGGAAGCTGGTGCTGACAGATGGGAGCTGACCCCGTCTCGTGGATTCGAACCTCCGATCTTCAGGTCAGCAGTTCAGCTGGCACAAGGGTTTAACCCATTGCGCCACCGTGGCTCCACTATGGTCCTAATGAAACTATGGGATTTGCCACCTATTATTCTGTGTTTAGAATTGCATTGGGTAGCTTTCCCTTTTAAATGCACATCAGGCAGCAACCGATCCCTCAGCGGATATGTTGCAAAGCCTGCCCTTGTGAAGTTGCATAATGGACTCTCTGCCAGACAAAAGGGCAAAGAGTTCACCTTTGCTTTTAAGGAGCACCTCCAATTTCTGTTTCTCTCTGCTGCATTTCTTTTTTCTCTTCACTTTGCAAATGAGAAACTGAAATTTGGGATCCTCTGTTTACAGAATGCATGCCTTTCAAACTGCAGTAATTTGGCCCTACAAGCTTCTAATATGGAAAGAGGAAAACCAGTTATCTATAAATTCTGGAACTGTCGCCACATATTTTCTTGGGCCCATAGTCTTTGAAAAGAGAACCTTCTGGCAGCAGCTGAATTCCAAAAATCCAAATAGTTTCTTTCATGGCTGACACTAAAAATATGACCCAGGATTCAGCTGCATCTGTGCTGCAGAATTAATGCAGTTTGACTCCACTTTAACTGCCATTACTCTATGCCATGGAGTCATGCGAGTTGTAATTTTACAAGGCCTTTCGCCTTCTCTGCCAATATTTCATGCAATTACAATTCCCATAATAACAAGTGCCAGAAGAGACTTGAGAAACTGCAAGTCACTTCTGGTGTGAGAGAATTGGCCATCTGCAAGGGGTTGCCCAGAGGATGCCAGGATGTTTTGATGATTTACCATCCTTGTGGGAGGCTTCTCTCATTTCCCCGTATGGGGAGCTGGAGCTGACAGAGGGAGCTCATCCACACTCTCCTCAGATTTGAACCTCCGACCTGTCCGTCTTTAGTCCTGCCGGCACAAGGGTTTAACCCACTGTGCCACCAAGGGCTCTGAGTCATGGTAGTTAAAGTGGTGTCAAACTACATTACTTTTAGAGTGCAGATGCACCCTCAATGGCCTCCGTACTGTGGGATAAATGGAGAGGTCATGAATCTGCGCATGGAAGCCCTTCTCCTTCTTTCTCCTGTTCGTTTCTTCAAGAGATTCTCCTGCTAGTTTTATATCCTGGATCCGGTCTGAACAGGGCAGGAAGCAAAATCATTCTTTTGCAGACATTTTCTCCCTTTTCTCTTATCGTTTTTCTCTCTCTCTCCTGTCGATAAGCCCAGAGAGATATTCAACATTGAGAGAACAGTGAAGCTTAGCCATAATGAGGCACAATGTCTTTTTTTTTCCCTCCTGGAAGCCCTGGACAAATGTGAAAAACGGATAGCAATTAATTTTGGGGAGGAAAAGGCTTAACATTGTGCAGAATTCTCTGGCAAAGATGCTTTTCTGTCCCAAGGGGATGGAGAACGATGCTTCTTGCTATGGACTTCAGATGTGATCAGAGCCGCTGTTTTTGTAATTGCAATAGGTTCACATGTAGGGCCAGATGCTATTAGTAGTCCCAATTAGAGGAGTCTCATTAAGTCAGGGGCCAAGACAAAGGGAAAAGAAAGCCTCCTTCCTCCAAAATAGAGCCTATGGAACCCCATATTCCTTGGCGGTCTCCCATCCAAGTGACAACCAGAGCTGACCCTGCTTAGCTTCCAAGGTCAGACAAGATTTGGTGCCTCTAGGATATTTAGGCAATTTGGACTTTTTACACTGTTGTTGTTGTTGTTTCTGTGTGCCTTCAAGTCCTTTCTGGCTTTGTTGTTGTTCATTCGTTCAGTCGTCTCCGACTCTTCGTGACCTCATGGACCAGCCCACGCCAGAGTTCCCTGTCGGCCATCACCACCCCCAGCTCCTTCAAGGTCAGTCCAGTCACTTCAAGGATGCTTTCTGGCTTATGGTGAGCCAATCGCACAGTTTTGGAGGGGATTTTTCTTTGCTTTCCTCTGAGGCTGAGAGAATGTGGCCTGCCAAAGATGTATTTGGAATGGATTTGAACCCCAGTTTCCAGAATTATAGTCCAACTCTCAAACCATTAACCCAAGCCTGGTTCTGCAATTTGGTCTTCTGTGCACACAAGACTAAAAACTGTGGCTTTATAATGTCAGTTTTAATATAGGTGCTGTCATAATGTTTTGACAGAAGGGCATCCATTTCTTGAAGACAGAGTAACTGATGTGCATCAGGACTGTCAACAAATGCACATCCAGATGCCAGCTAAGAAGGGCCACACACAATGAGAGTGGCTGGTGCATATCAGAGGCTCTTAATGTGCATCAGGAATGCTCCATGGGCATTGGAGGACTCCTGCTGGTGCAAAGATTTGCATCTTCACAATGCACTAATAGAGTCCCGTTGCACTTTTGCAATGAAGTTGCAGTTTCATAATGCTGCAAAATGTGAACTGTGCTTTAGGGTCTTGGTCTCAGTGCTTTGTTTGTTTTTTTAAATGGAAGCAAGTTTCTAGTCCTCATTTTTGTGCACAGAACTCCAGATGAATGAAGCAAGACTATTGCATGTAAATATGGGAGAATGCCTTTAATGCCCAAAATAGAGCTCTGATCAACCAGGATGACTATCTGAGTATGAATACCATTATGCATTGGAACCATGCAGAAGCAGCTGGTAGATTCCATACGTGCATCTACACTGTAGATTTTATTAAATTATTATTATTATTATTGGGTTGTTGTAGGTTTTTTTGGGCTATATGGCCATGGTCTAGAGGCATTCTCTCCTGACGTTTCACCTGCATCTATGGCAAGCATCCTCAGAGGTAGTGATGTTTGTTGGAACTAGGAAAAAGGGGTTTATATATCTGTGGAATGACCAGGGTGGGACAAAGAACTCTTGTCTGCTGGAGCTAGGGTGTGAATGTTTCAACTGACCACCTTGATTAGCATATAATGGCCTGACAGTGCCTGGAGCAAACTTTTGTTAAGAGGTTATTAGATGTCCTTGTTTGTTTCCTCTCTGTTGTTGTGCTGTTGTAATTTTAGAGTTTTTTAATACTGGTAGCCAGATTTTGTTCATTTTCATGGTTTCCTCCTTTCTGTTGAAATTGTTCACATGCTTGTGTATTTCAATGGCTTCTCTGTGTAGTCTGACATGGTGGTTGTGAGAGTGGTCCAGCATTTCTGTGTTCTCAAATAAAATGCTGTGTTCATTCACACCTAGCTCAGGCAGACAAGTGTCCTTTGTCCCACCCTGGTCATTCCACAGATATATAAACCTTTTTTCCTAGTTCCAACAGATCTCACTACCTCTGAGCAGGCATGTAGCCGGGGGGGGGGGGGGTTGAGGGGCTTCAGCCCCCCCCCCCCAATTCTCATTGTGGTTCGCGAAAAGGCGTTACTGGTGCATTATTTAAACTGTTATGTTTATTCGTATCATGATCTGATCACCATACTCAATATATCCCATATGCATGGGGGTATTGGGGTAAGGATACAAAAGGTTTGCTAGGGTAGACCCTCTTTCACTCAGACTCAGCCACCACCACCACCCCCGAAACTCAGCCCCCTGAAACCCCCCCTGAAAAAAATTTAGCCCCCCCCCCCAAACGAAATCCTGGCTACGGGCCTGCCTCTGAGGATGCTTGCCATAGATGCAAGCAAAAGTCAGGAGAGAATGCCTCTAGACCATGGCCACATAGCCCGAAAAAACCTACAACAACCCAGTGATTCCAGACATGAAAGCCTTCGACAATAATAATAATAATAATAATAATAATAATTTATTTGTTTATTTATTTATTTATACTCCACTTTATCTCCCGAAGGGGACTCAACTTAATGCATTTTGAGAGCATTTCACTGCAGAGACTTCATGCTGTGGGATCATGGGAGTTTTACACAGCCTGTCAAAGAGGGCTGGTGCATCACCAAACTACAACTCCCATGATCCCATAGCATCGAACTGTGGGAGTTAAAGTGGTGGCAAACTGCATTTAATCTATAATATGTCAGCAAAGTGGGAAATCCACCAAGTTTTCATCTGTCCTTTAAGGGAGCTTCCTCTGTTGCTCGAATAGGTTCAGCACTTTGGAGAGTCCCTTTAAGGTACAGGCAAAGGCCTGGACTGGATCCACCATCCCACTGACACGGAAAACCACTCTGTTTTGACCGTCTTTTTTCCTTCCTGGTTTCCAGTGCAAGGCCTCGATCCAACCATGGGGAAGCAGAACAGCAAGCTGCGCCCGGAGATGCTGCAGGACCTCCGGGAGAACACTGAGTTCTCGGACCTGGAGCTGCAGGAGTGGTACAAGGGCTTCCTGAAGGACTGTCCCACCGGGATCCTCAATGTGGAGGAGTTCAAGAAGATCTACGCCAACTTCTTCCCGTATGGTGACGCCTCCAAGTTCGCCGAGCACGTCTTCCGCACCTTCGACACCAATGGTGACGGCACCATCGACTTCCGAGAGTTCATCATCGCCCTGAGTGTCACCTCGAGGGGGAAGCTGGAGCAGAAGCTCATGTGGGCCTTCAGCATGTATGACCTGGATGGGAACGGGTACATCAGCCGGGAGGAGATGCTGGAGATCGTGCAGGTGAGGAGGTCCCCTCACTCTCAGGGTCACAAATATGCCTTGTGGGGCACAGAAGCAGCAAGCCTGGGAAGTGGAGGAATTAGAGCAGTGGGTTAGGAAAACTGTGCTGGAGTCACGCTCCTTTGCCATTCTTTCTCTTTTGCATTGTCTTCTTCTTCCCTCTCATCCTTCCTCCTCCATCCTTCTCCTCCTCATTTTCCTCCTCCTCCCTTCTCCCTTTCTCCTTCTTTTTCCATCATCCCCACCATTCCTCTTCACCTTCCCTTCCCTTCATCCATCTTTCCTCCTCCTCTGTCCACCTCCATCATTCCTCCAATAATAATAATAATAATACTTTATTTATACCCCACCACCATCTCCCCAAGGGACTCGGAGCGGCTTACATGAGGCCAAGCTCAACAACACATGATAGAATCATAGAATCATAGAGTTGGAAGAGATCTCATGGGTCATCCAGTCCAACCCCCTGCCAAGAAGCAGGAATATTGCATTCAAAGCACTCCTGACAGATGGCCATCCAGCCTCTGTTTAAAAGCCTCCAAAGAAGGAGCCTCCACCACACCACCACATGATAAAACAACAAACAATAGTAAAAACAACAAACAATAAGCAAAATAATACAATTAGTATAACCTACCCATTCTTCCTTCTCTACCATAATTCCTCCTCCTTCTCTTCCATTCAGCAAGGATGGATTGGGGAGTATTTAGATTAGAGTAGGCATGGGCAAATTTTCTAACTTGGGGGGCACATGGCAGGCCAGAGCCAGTTGGGCAGGCCGGGAGGGAAGTCCCTTCCCTGCCCTTTCTTCCCCTTCCCCTTCTCTTTTGGAGGCAGAAAGTAAAGGAAAGATGGGAATCATTTGAATCCCAAAAGGGTTGGCCTTGGTCAGGATGAGATGGTGGATGGGAGAGAAAAAGTGTATCCACTAGACCTCGTATTGCCTACACCTGATATAAAATCCTAGAGCTAGAAGAGACCCCCAAGGGCCATCCAATCCAATCCCCTGCCATGCAGGAAGGCACAATCAAGGCACTCCCGATATACAGCCTCCAGAGAAGGAGACTCCACAACATTCCCAGGCAGCCTATGCCACTCTCCAGAAAGTTCTTCCTAATCTTTTCAGTCAATTGCTTTCCCTGCCATGTGAAACCATGGCTTCCTTGTGCCCTGGTCTTTAGAGCAGCGGAAAGTCAGTTTTCCCCCTTTCTTCCTCAATGGGACACCCTTTCAAATCTTGAAGCATGGTTCTCATGTTCCCTCTCTACCTTCTCTTCAGCTATACATCCCTCAGGAGGAAAGGAGGAAGGAAAAAGAGAAGGAAGAGAGGGAGGGAGGAAGAGAAGGATGGAAGGGAGGGAGGGAGAGAAGGAAGGAAAGACAATTCATTCATTCATTCATTATTTATTTATTTATTTACAGCTTTTATATTCCGCCCTTCTCACCCCGCAGGGGACTCAGGGCAGATTAGTGTACACATATATGGCAAACATTCAATGCCGATATTTGACATACAAACATATACAGACATATGTTGTTGTTGTTCATTCGTTCAGTCATCTCCGACTCTTCGTGACCTCATGGACCAGCCCACGCCAAAGCTCCCTGTCGGCTGTCACCACCCCCAGCTCCTTCAAGGTCAGTCCAGTCACTTCAAGGATGTCATCCATCCATCTTGCCCTTGGTTGGCCCCTCTTCCTTTTACCTTCCACTTTCCCCAGCATACAGACATATACATAGGCTATTTAACTTTTTCTGGCCGCCAGGGGAGCTGTCGCTTTCATCGTCCATCTGCATAGCTGATGAAGCACTTCCGCATTCCCCGCATGCTTCCCCGCTGGAATGCTTTTTGCTGGAGTCTTCTTTATGGCTTCATAAATCAGTTAATTTAGCCTCCCCACACTTTAAGCTGGTACCTTATTTTCCTACTTGACAGATGCAACTGTCTTTTGGGTTGCAAAGGTCGACAACAGGCTACACACAATTGGTTGGATCCCCTCTCCAACCCGGGCTGGCTTCGAACTCATGACCTTTTTGGTCAGAGTGATCTTAATGCAGCTGACACTCAGCCAGCTGCGCCACAAAGGAAAGGAAGGAGAAAGAGAAAGAGGGAAGGGGGAGGAAAAAGGAAAGGCAGGAAGAACGAAAGGGTGGAAATGAAGGAAGGGTGGAAGGGAAGGGAGGGAAGGAGGAAAGACCAAAAGGAAGGAAGTAAGGGGAAAGAGAGAGTGGGAAGGAAGGAGGAAGGGAGAAAGAGAGAGAGATGGAAAGGAGGGAGGGAGGAAAGAGAGATGGAAGGAAGGATAGGATGGTGAGAAAGAGGAAGGTCTGAGAAAAGAGCTCAAGGGGCCGCATCCGGCCCCCGGGTCTGGATTTGCCTATACCTGGATTAGAGCATTGGTTTGGAAAGTCATGCAGGACCATGCTCCTCAATTCTTTCTCCTCCATGCATTCATTTTTCTCCTCTGACCTTCCTTTTCTTCTTCTACTCTTCCTCCTCCTCTTCCTCATTCCTCTACCCTTCTTCTCCCACATCCACCACCCTCCTTCCTTTACCGCTTTCTCCTCTTCCACCTTTTTTCCCTCTTCCTTCTTCTCCTCTTCCTCTTCTTTCTCCTCCTCCTAGATACACCTTCAAAAGTATACACAGAAAATAGAACATTTGTCTTCATAGTGTCTGTTTTCACCTGAGGGCTGCCATGACATTACAATGCCTAGGCATCCATTGCACAGAAGATGCACCTAGAGATCAACGTGGGGGGAAAGGACTTGTTTCTGCTCTATATTAAATCAAGGCACAGTATCCCTATATCAAGGCTGACAGCTTCCATTTCGTAGGGGTTTTGAATCCATACTGGATTTGGGGTCACTTCAAATCAGCTCTCCAAAAGGCTAGATCTGTTGTGGGGTAGTTTCAGTATCTTGGAAGAAGACCTCAGTGGCGCAATGGGTTAAACCCTTGTGCCGGCAGGACTGAAGACTGACAGGTCAGAGGTTTTAATCTGGGGAGAGCATGGATGAGCTCCCTCTGTCAGCTCCTGCTCACCATGCGGGGACATGAGAGAAGCCTCCCACAAGGATGGTAAAACATCAAAACATCCGGGCAATGTCCCCTGGGCAATTCTATCACACCAGAAGCAACTTGCAGTTTCTCAATTTGCTTCTCACACACATGCACACGCACACGCACATACACACAAATCATTGTGGAAACGTGCCTTTGAAACTTGGGTTAAAACCTGGCATGGAATCGCCATCCAAACCCCTACTGCAGTGTTTCTCAACCTGTATGTCTGGACCCCTGGGGGGTCATGAGGGAGGTGTCAGGGGGGTCACCAAAGATTATCAGAAAACACAGACGTCTGGGCCAGTTCTATCATTGGTGAGGTTCAGAAGGCTCTTTGATTGTGGGTGAACTATAAATCCCAGAAACGACAAGTCCCAAATGTCATGGTCTATTTTCCCCAAACTCCATCAGTGTTCATATTTGGGCATATCAAGTATTCATGCCAAGTTTGGTCCAGATCCATCATGTTTGAGTCCACAGTGCTCTCTGGATGTAGGTGAATTACAACTCCAAAACTCAAGGTCAATGCCCACCAAACCCTTCCAGTATTTTCTGTTGGTCACGGAAGTTCTGTGTGCTAAGTTTGGTTCAATTCCATCATTGGTGGAGTTCAGAATAGCTAACTATAACTATAAATCCCAGAGTTCAGAATGGTCTTTGATTGTAGGTTAACTATAAATCCCAGCAACCACAACTACCCCACCAATTTGGGTGTATTGGGTATTTACGCCAAATTCGGTCCAGTCAATGAAAATATATCCTGCATATCAGATACTTACATTACTATTCATAACAGTAGCAAAATTACAGTTGTGAAGTAGCAACAAAAATAATTTTATTATTGGGGGTCACCACAACATTTTATTTTTATATTTATCATGTCAGGAGTTAACCAAAACAGTTGTATTGCATTAAAAACAGACAAACAAGCAAACAAAACACAAGGTTTGCAGACTTGGTATTCTATTCAATGTCCTTTGACCAGTAGCTGGCCACTTGGAGTGCCTCTGGTGTTGCTGCAAGAAGGTCCTCCATTGTGCATGTGGCAGGGCTCAGGTTGCATTGCAGCAGGTGGTCTGTAGTTTGCTCTTCTCCACACTCACATGTCGTGGATTCTACTTTGTAGCCCCATTTCTGAAGGTTGGCTCTGCATCTCGTGGTGCCAGAGCGCAGTCTGTTCAGCGCCTTCCAAGTCGCCCAGTTTTCTGTGTGCCCAGGGGGGAGTCTCTCATTTGGTACCAGCCATTGATTGAGGTTCTGGGTTTGAGCCTGCCACTTTTGGATTCTCGCTTGCTGAGGTGTTCTAGTGAGTGTCTCTGTAGATCTTAGAAAACTATTTCTTGATTTAAGTTGTTGGCATGCTGGCTGATATCTAAACAGGGGATGGGCCGGAGATGTCATTGCCTTGGTCCTTTCACTATTGGTTGCTACTTCCCGGTGGATGTCATGGGTGCAATGCTGGCTAAACAGTGTAATCTCTCCAGTGGTGTAGGGCGCAGATAATGCGGCATGTCTCATTAAGAGCCACATCCACTGTTTTAGCGTGGTGAGATGTGTTCCATATTGGACATGCATACTCAGCAGCAGAGTAGCATAGTGCAAGGGCAGATGTCGTCACTGTATCTGGTTGTGATCCCCAGGTTGTGCCAGTCAGCTTTCGTATGATATTATTTCTAGCGCCCACTTTTTGCTTGATAGTCAAGCAGTGCTTCTTGTAGGTCAGAGCACGGTCCAGGATAACTCCCAGGTATTTGGGTGTGCTGCAATGCTCCAGTGGGATTCCCTCCCAGGTAATCCTCAGAGCTGGGGATGCTTGTCTGTTCTTAAGATGAAAAGCACATGTCTGTGTTTCAGATGGGTTAGGAATCAGCTGGTTTTCCCTGAAATAGGCAGTAAGAGCACCTAGAGCTTTGGAGAGCTTCTGTTCAACCATCTCAAAGCTCCCTGCTTGGGCGGTGATGGCACGATCATCTGCATAGATGTAGCTCTCTGTCCCTTCTGGCAATGGCTGGTCATTTGTCTAAATGTTGAACATGGATGAAGCAAGCACGCTTTCCTGAGGCAGGCCGTTCTTCTGTTTTCGCCATCTGCTTCTCTGGCCCTGGAACTCAACGAAAAGCTCCTGTTTTGTAGCAGATTTCCTATGAGGCGGGTGAGATGGTAATCCTCTGTGATATTATATATTTTACTCAGGAGGAGGTGGTAGTTTACAGTATCATAAGCTGCTGACAGGTCTATGAAGACAGCTCCTGTGATCTGCTGCCTTTCAAAGCCGTCTTCTATGTGCTGAGTCAGGTTCAGCACTTGCGATGTGCAGCTTTTGCCCTTCCTGAAGCCAGCTTGTTGTGGAATCAGACATGGGTCTATTTTTTTCCATAATTCTATGCAAAATAAGTCATTCCAGAACCACAACATAAGGAACTGTATTAATGAGTCACAGCATTAGGAATGTTGTTCCCTACATTGATATTTGGTCATTTGGGCCATCGATGTGTGCTTCCATCCATCATTTTCAGATGTAACGCATCCAAGACTGGATTTCCCGGAACCTCCCCAAGAGAGGAATTCCTTGCAAAATATTTTTGCAAGCCCTGAATTGCTTTTCCTTTACCTATTATTATGTTTATTTATCAAAACCTATCACCAACTCATTGTCCTCTTCCATCCTCCAGTTGAGTTCCCAAACAAGAGCGGGAAGAAAAATGAAATAAAATGGGTGAGCCCTGGCTATTAAACTTGCCTCGCCGGCAATTAAAACCAGTCCCCCCCAGTTTAATCCACGAAAGCCCCGGTTGGTTAAGATGCTGATTAAACCGATTAAAGCTTGCCGCCCTAATTAGAGAATGGGGAGAAATCCACGCCGCAAAGGGTCACTAATCTGAAGCGTGGGCCATTAGCAGCGGGAGTTTAATCTACCATTTAGATTGATTAAAGCGAAGAGCTTTCACAGACTGTTTTCTGGGGGTCAGGAAACATTTGGTGCATTTGGGGAGCAAGGACATCATGCATCGGCCAAATTTCCATCTTATTCCTTTTTCTAGGAAGACTTTTTGCTCTGAAATCCTGGAAGTTGTAGTTTGGTAATATATTGGTGCATTTGGTGCCACCGAGGAGCCCCCGATGCTGTAGTGGGTTAAACTGCTGAGCTGCTGAACTTGCTGACCGAAAGGTCGGTGGTTCGAATCTGGGGAGTGGGGTGAGTTCCTGCAATTAGCCCCAGCTTCTGCCAACCTAGCAGTTTGAAAACATGCAAATGTGAATTGATCAATACATATCGCCTTAGTGGGAATGTAATGGTGCTCCATGCAGTCATGCTGGCCATATGACCTTGGAGGCGTCTATGGACAATGTCAGCTCTTCGGCTTAGAAATGGAGATGAGAATCAACCCCCAGAGCCAGACACAACTGGACTTAATGCCAAGGGAAATCCTTTACCTTTACCTACCTTGGTGCCATTTAGGATGTTCAGAAGCTAGATTTAATGTTCCTTAAGTAGATGAGAAGGAATAACTCCTCCATTTCACCTTGTTCTGGGAACAGCTCCTGTAGCTAAGATTTCTTTCTTAATTTCCAAATAGGAAAATGTGTTCTCTGTGCATCTGTGGGCGAATAACAAACTGTGTGCCGCTGAGTTGGCACATAATGCTAAATGGCATCGTCAGGGAGCATGGCCCATGGGGTGCATCTACACTGTGGAATGAATGCCGTTCAACCTCACTTTAACTGCCAATGCTATGAAATCCTGGGAGATGTAGTTTTGTAAGGCCTTTCACCCTCTCTGCCAATGAGAGGTTGTGCCTCATCAAACTACAACTCTCAAAGATTCTGTATCATGGAGCCATGGCAGTACCAAAGTGCATTCATTCTTGATGCACCGAAGATCAAATGGAAACTACAAATCCCAGGATTCCCATTGCATTGAGCCATAGCAGTCAAAGTGGTGTTAAGCTACATATATTAATCCTATAGTGTAGACCTTCCAAGCCCCACAAATTATGCTTAATGGAGATGAAGAATGTATCTACACTGTAGACTGAATGCAGTTTGGCACGACTTGAACTTCCATGGCCCAATGCTATGGAATCCTGAGAATTGGGGTTTGGTAGAGAACACTTGGAAAACTATAACTCCCAGGATCCCATAACACTGAGCTGTGGCAGTTGAAGTGCTATCAAAGCGAGGTCGTTCTACAATGTAGATACACCCAAGGCTCACCAAACTACAAATCCCAGGATTCCATTGCATTGAGGCATAGCAGTGCAAGTGTTGTCAAACTGGATTAATCCCACTGTGTAGATGCCCCTTCCAAGACCCATGAACTGTGCTCCAGAGAGATGGAGAAAGCATCTCCCCTTTGGAGGAGATAGAGCAGTTAAAGTATTATTATTATTGTTTGAAACATAACAAGATGAGTCCACGGCAGACAAGATCACTCTGCTGGCTGTTGTATTGGATGACACGTCGGACACTTCCCAAGTGTCTAGGACTGTGTGATATATCGGCAAATAATGTGTGCAGATCCCAGTAAGGTGACCTTCTGCAGCTGGCAGATGGTAATCTTGTCAGCACTGATTGTGTTTAAGTGCAGGCCAAGGTCTTTAGGCACTGCACCCAGTGTGCCGATCACCACTGGGACCACCTTGACTGGCTTGTCAGAATCTTTGCAGTTCAGTCTTTAAATCCTCATATCGTGTCAGTGTATTATTATTATTATTATTATTATTATTATTATTATTATTATATCTGAAGTGGGATCAAACTACATTCATTCTACAGCATAGATGTGTGCACCCTCCCAGCTTGTAAGACAGTGAAAAACTACACTTTTGCCATTTACAGTAAATGGCTATTTATTTGGGATGTTCCTCTGTCTGGGGGCCGGGGGAACCCACTCGGGGATGGGATTTATGCTGGATGTGGGTAGCCTATAGCTCCAGGCAAAGAAACGCTGGGGACCCCATGGAATACAGGAAAGTAGCTCAGGTTGCAAAGGAAATGGCTTCAAGCCACGTTCCAGGTGGGAAAGAGAGAGACGGAGCTCACTCCAAACTGGGTCTCTGAGATATTTATAAACCAAGAGGCTCCGAAATGCCCTTGGCAGGGAGAAACCGGAACACCTGGAGAGGTGGGAAATACTCTTTGAACAAAAGGACTGGGAGAAAAACATTGAGAGGGTTCCAAAGCCCCTTAGGGTCCCCCCAATTTGGGAAACATCCATAAGAGCAAACGATACCTCTTTGAGGTTGATCACCCCAAATTTGAGAAGGGATCCCTTTGTTGGAAATTAAGGAGAAAGGGGCTATTTGCAACTAGATTTCTAGATTTTCCTCCCATTTATCACAAAATGCTTTTGTTTTTATGGGGATACATTTCATTCAAAAAAAGAGGCATCTGCTTACCAGGTTGCTCTCAAATGATAATTCATTTATCCAAGAACAAACAGTATTGTTTGAAATACAACAAGATTAGTACACAGCAAACAAGATCACTATGATGATGATGATGATGATGATTATTATTATTTGAAACACAACAAGATTAGTACATAGCAAATAAGATCACTATGCTTATTATTATTATTATTATTATTATTATTATTATTATTATTATTATTATTTGAAACACAACAAGATCAGTACACAGCAAACAAGATCACTATGCTTATTATTATTATTATTATTATTATTATTATTATTATTTGAAACACAACAAGATTAGTACACAGCAAACAAGATCACTATGCTGATTATTATTATTATTATTATTATTATTATTATTATTATTTGAAACACAACAAGATTAGTACACAGCAAATAAGATCACTATGCTGGCTTTTGTATCTGACCACAAATCGGACATTTCCCAAGTGTTTTGCAGCTGATAGATGGTAATTTTGTCAGCGCTGATTGTTTTTAAGTGCAGGCCAAGGTCTTTAGGCACTGTACCCAGTGTGCTCATCATCACTGGGACCACCTTTATTGGCTCGTGCCAGAGTCTTTGGAGTATTATTATTATTATTATTATTATTATTAGAAACACATCAAGATCAGTACACAGCAAACAAGATCACTATGCTGCTTTTGTATTTGGTCACACGTCGGACATTTCCCAGGTGTCTATGAATGTGTATTGTATCGGCGAATAATTTGTGCAGATCCCAGTACGGTGGCCTTTTGCAGCTGACAGAGGGTAAATTTGTCAGTGCTGATTGTTTTTAAGTGCATGCCAAAGTCTTTAGGCACTGCACCCAGTGTGCCAATCACCAGTAGGACCACCTTTACTGGCTCGTGCCAGAGTCTTTGGAGTTCTATTATTATTATTATTATTATTATTATTATTATTATTATTATTATTTGAAACACAACAAGATGAGTCCACAGCAGACACTCTGCTGGCTGTTGTATTGGATCACACGTTGGACACTTCCCAAGTGTCTAGGACTGTGTGATGTATCGGCGAAAAATGCGTGAAGATCCCAGTAAGGTGGCCTTCTGCAGCTGGCAGGTGGTAATCTTGTCAGCGCTGATTGTGTTTAAGTGCAGGCCAAGGTCTTTAGGCACTGCACCCAGTATGCTAATCACCACTGGGACCACCTTGACTGGCTTGTGCCAGAGTTTTTGCAGTTCGATCTTTAAATCCTCATATCGTGTCAGCTTTTCCAGTTGTTTCTCTTCAATCCTGCTGTCACCTGGGATTGCAACATCGACAATCCATACTTTGTTTTTTTTAACACGATCATGAGGTCAGGAGTATTGTGCTCCAAAACTCTGTCTGTCTGAATTCGGAAGTCCCAGAGGAGTTTGATGTGTTCATTCTCTGTAACTTTTTCCGGCTTGTGATCCCACCAGTTCTTTGTCGCAGGCAGATGGCATTTATAATCTGAGCAACGGTATTATTATTATTATTATTATTATTATTATTATTATTATTTTGTTTATGTTCATACCCCACTTTTTCTGTCCACAAGGGAGAAGAGTAACTATGGCCGAGGTGCGTCTACACTGTAGAATTAATACAGTTTGGGTTTTGCTAACAGCAATAGTTGGTTGCTGTTGTGATGGGCCTTCGAGTCTCCTTAATACTATCCATTAATGAGACTTGATGGCCCATAACAACAGCAACTGTTATGGGCCTTCGAGTTGTTGTGATGGGCCTTCGAGTCTCATTAATGTATGGTATTGACGAGACTCGAAGGCCCATCACAACAGCAACCGACCATTGCGGTGAGCAAAACCCAAAATGACCTCGAACTACAAAAAGTGGAAAGATTAGACAGGATTCGGCCTCTCCGCCTGCTGCTCTCCTTTTTACCGTGACCGAAATGAGAGAATTTCGGAGAAAAGGGGATTGTGACAGATATCCCTTCCAAAAAGCCTATTAGGAGATTAGTCAGGTAAGGGATTGATGGTGATACAGTCCAAGCAAATCTTTTTTTGATGCAAAGATTCTCTGGATAAAATGCAACTGTTCCCTTTACAGAAAAAAAGGATCTTTTTCTGTAAACAAAGGCTTGCAAATGTCCAGGTAAGAGTGTTTTATCATACTATGATTTAGGGTCACCATAGGTGCACTTAAACCAGGCATGGGCAAACTTGGGCCCTCCAGGTGTTTTGGACTTCAACTCCCACATTTCCTAACTCTTCTCTGCTTGAGGGAAGTCTGAATGTTGTAATTGGCTACCTTGGTTAGCATTTAATGGCCTCAGCTTCCGAGCACAATTCAAAGTGCTGGTCTTAACCTATAAAGCCCTAAACGACTCCGGCCCAATTTACCTGTCCGAACGTATCCTCCCCTATGAGCCATCAAGATTGTTAAGATCGTCTGGAGGGGCCCTGCTCTCGATCCCACTGGCCTCACAGGCGCGGCTGGTGGGGACGAGAGACAGGGCCTTCTCGGTGGTGGCCCCTCGACTCTGGAACTCCCTTCCACTGGAGATCAGAACTGCCTCTTCGATCTTAACGTTCAGGAAACAGGTGAAAACCTGGCTTTGGGGATTGGTATTCAACGAATGAGCCATGATCCTGTGATATGGATGGATGATGACGAATAATGACTTTGATGACGACTGACCACTGTAATCATATGATTGTATTTTTGCCATTTTAATTGTTTCAATGTTTTAATGTTTTAGTGTGATTTAGAAATATGATGTTTTAATGATGGTCTGTAATATTGATGTTGGAAACCGGCCCGAGTCCCTCGAATGGAGGTGAGAAGACCGGTATACAAAACTACCAAATAATAATAATAATAATTGCAGCTTCAAAGCCTGGCTGGTTGCTGCCTGGGAGGGAATCCTTTGTTGGGAATAAAAATGAGCAAAATGTGGCTACCAATATTTAAAAAAAACCTCTAAAATCAGGACAGTAAATAAAGAGCAACACACAAAAGGGGAATTCTAGACAAAAATCAATCAGGGCCAGCTAACACCTCCCAACAAGGGATAGCTCCAGGCAGCAACCAGCCTGGCTTTGAAGCTGCAAGGCTATTCAATGCACATCAAGGTAGCCAATTGCAACATTCACACTTGTCTCAAACAGACAAAGGTTCTTTCTCCCACCCTGGACATTATTCCACAGATATACAAACCTCACTTGCCTAGTTTCCAACAGACCTCACAACCTCTGAGGATGCCTGCCATAGATGTGGGTGAAACGTCAGGAGAGAATGCTTCTGGAACATGGCCATACAGCCTGGAAAACTCACAACAACCCAAACTTAGAATTGTCTGGCCATGAAAGCCTTCGACAACACAATACAATACAATTTAAAACTTAAAAAGAGACAAAAATGAAAATGGATATAAACAAAGAGGCATGATCTTCCCATGCAATTAAGAAAGTCAGTATCAAAAGCAATATATAGAACCTCCTTTTCGTTCCTCATTGCCTGAAAAGGGGATGCTGGGATTTCTTGCATGCAGCAAAACCTTTCCTTTTCTTGCCTGGCTCTGTATCGCCCCCTGCTGTTGCTGCAGCCCTTACTATAATGTCAAACTAGTACTGTACTTTGGTTTCCTTTCTTCCAAATTGAATCCCTCTCCTTCCTTCCTTCCTTCCTTCCTTCCCTCCTTCCTTCCCTCCCTCCCTCTCTCTCTCTCCTTCCTTCCTTCCTTCCTTCCTTCCTTCCTTCCTTCCTTCCTTCCTTCCTTCTTTCCTCCCTTTCTTTCTTTCTTTCATTCTTCCCTCCCTGCCTCCCTCCCTGCCTCCCTCCCTGCCTCCCTCCCTCCCTCCTTCCTTCCTTCCTTCCTTCCTTCCTTCCTTCCTTCCCTCCCTCTCCTTCCTTCCTTGCTTCCTTCTTTCCTCCCTTTCTTTCTTTCTTTCTTTCTTTCTTTCCTTCCTCTCTTTCTTTCCTCCCTCCATCCCTCTCTCTCTTTCTTTCTTCCTTGCTTCCTTCTTTCCTTTCTTTCTTTCATTCCTCACTCTCTTTCTTTCCTCCCTCCCTCCCTCTCTCCCTTTCTTTCTTTCTTTCCTCCCTCTCTTTCTTTCCTCCCTCCATCCCTCTCTCTCTTTCTTTCTTCCTTGCTTCCTTCTTTCCTTTCTTTCTTTCATTCCTCACTCTCTTTCTTTCCTCCCCCCTCCCTTTCTTTCTTTCTTTTTTCCTTCATTCCTTCCTCTTTTCCTTCCCTCTCTCCCCTCCTTCCCTTCCTCTTCCTTCATTCCTTCCTTCCTTCCTGCCTCCTTCCCTCCCTCCCCCCTCTCTTTCTTTCTTCACTCCCTCCCTCTCTTTTTGTTCCCTCCCTTTCTTTCTTTCTTTCTTTCTTTCTTTCTTTCCTCCCTCTCTTTCCTCCCTCCTTCCCTCCCTCCTTCCTTCCCTCCCTCTCCTTCCTTCCTTGCTTCCTTCTTTCCTCCCTTTCTTTCTTTCTTTCTTTCTTTCTTTCCTTCCTCTCTTTCTTTCCTCCCTCCATCCCTCTCTCTCTTTCTTTCTTCCTTGCTTCCTTCTTTCCTTTCTTTCTTTCATTCCTCACTCTCTTTCTTTCCTCCCTCCCTCCCTCTCTCCCTTTCTTTCTTTCTTTCCTCCCTCTCTTTCTTTCCTCCCTCCATCCCTCTCTCTCTTTCTTTCTTCCTTGCTTCCTTCTTTCCTTTCTTTCTTTCATTCCTCACTCTCTTTCTTTCCTCCCCCCTCCCTTTCTTTCTTTCTTTTTTCCTTCATTCCTTCCTCTTTTCCTTCCCTCTCTCCCCTCCTTCCCTTCCTCTTCCTTCATTCCTTCCTTCCTTCCTGCCTCCTTCCCTCCCTCCCCCCTCTCTTTCTTTCTTCACTCCCTCCCTCTCTTTTTGTTCCCTCCCTTTCTTTCTTTCTTTCTTTCTTTCTTTCTTTCCTCCCTCTCTTTCCTCCCTCCTTCCCTCCCTCCTTCCTTCCCTCCCTCCCTCTCTTTCCTTCCTTCCTTGCTTCCTTCTTTCCTCACTTTCTTTCTTTCTTTCATTCATTCCTCCCTCCATCCTTCCCTCCCTCACTCCTTCCCTCCCTCACTCCCTCTCCTTGCTTGCTTGCTTGCTTCCTTCTTTCCTTCCTTCCTTTCTTTCTTTCTTTCTTTCTTTCCTCCCTCTCTTTCTTTCCTCTCTCCCTCCCTCTCTCCCTCCCTCTTCTTTCCTTCCTTCCTTCCTTCCTTCCTTCCTTCCTTCCTTCCTTCCTTCCTGCCTCCCCCCTCTCTCTTTCTTTCTTCCCTCCCTCTCTTTTTGTTCCCTCCCTCACTTTCTTTCTTTCTTTCTTTCTTTTTTCCTTCATTCCTTCCTCTCTTCCTTCCCTCTCTCCCCTCCTTCCCTCCCTCTTCCTTCCTTCCTTCCTGCCTCCCTCCCTCCCTCCCTCCCTCCCTCCCTCCCTCCCTCCCTCCCCTCTCTCTCTTTCTTTCTTCCCTCCCTCTCTTTTTGTTCCCTTTCTTTCTTTCTTTCTTTCTTTCTTTCCTCCCTCTCCTTCCTCCCTCTCTTTCCTCCCTCCCTTTCTTTCTTTCTTTCTTTTCCTTCATTCCTCCCTCTCTTCCTTCCCTCTCTCCCCTCTCTCCCTCTTTGTTTCTTTTTTTCTTCCCTCCTTCCCTCCCTCTCCTTTATTCCTTCTTTCCTCCCTCCCTCCCTCCCTCCCTCCCACCCAGCCTCTCTTTCTTTCTTTCTTTCTTTCTTTCTTTCTTCCATCTCTCCCTTTCTTTCTTTCTTTCTCTGTTCCTAGGGCCAAGAGTTTCAGCTTTTCCTCTCTTTGTACATTTAATTATATTTCAATATTTATATTATATTGTATTGTTTTTAAGGTTGTGAGCCCCTTCTGGCCTCACTCAAGAGAGGAAAGTGGGGTGTAAACACATTGTTGTTGTTGTCGCTGCTGCTGCTGCTGTTACTATTGTTGTTGTTGATTATGATGATGATGTGAGACCATACAAATGGTGTCCAAACCTTTCAAAGTGAGGGATGGAGGTTATAAGTAGGTATTTCCAAAGGATGCTGAGAAGAGAGAGAGAGAGAAGGAAGGAAGAAAAGAGAGAAGAGAGAAAGGGGAAAGAGAGAGAGAGAGGAAAGGAAGGAAGGAACAAAGGAAAGAGAGAGAGAGAGAAGAAAGGAAGGGGGAGAGATAGGAAGGAAAGAAAGAAAGAGGAGAGAAAGAGAAAAGAGAGAGGGGGGAAGGAAGGAACAAAGGAAAGAGAAAGAAGGAAGGGGGAGAGAGAGAAAGAGAAGGAAAGAAAGAAAAAGACAGAAAGAAAGAGGAGAGAAAGAGAAAAGAGAGAGAGGGAAGGAAGGAACAAAAGAAAGAGAGAGAGAAGGAAGGAAGGGAGAGGGAGAGAGAAAGAGAGAGAAGGAAAGAAAAGAAAGAGAAAGAAAGAAAGAAAGAAAGAAAGAAAGAGGAGACAAAGAGAAAGAGAAAAGAGAGGGGGGAAGGAAGGAACAAAGGAAAGTAAGCGAGGGGGAGGGAAGGGAGAGGGAGAGAGAAAGAGAGAGAAGGAAAGAAAGAGGAAGAAAGAAAGAAAGAAGAGACAAAAAGAAAGAGAAAAGAGAGAGAGAGAGAGAAGGGAGGGAGGGAGGCAAACTGCTCCTACACTTTGTGTTTTTCCTCCCAGAGAAACCCGTCCTCAACATATTGGATGTTAATTATTTGATGCTCACTGTCCTCAGGGAAATTGCACACTGAGTATTTTTCAAATGCTTCTTTTGTTTAATCAGTTTTTTTCTCCTCTGTTCGGATTTGGATTGAAGACGCAGACAGATGTGAAGTCCTTTCTCGGAACCTCCTGAACCTTAAAATGAAAGGAGGAAACCTCACCAGTAGAGTGCTCAAGGTGCACCTACACCATAGAATTAATGCAGTTTGACCCCACTTTAACCACTATGGTTCAGTACTATGGGATATTGCATTTGTAGTTAGCGAGACACCAAAAGCTTTGTAAAACTACAACTCCCAGAATCCCATAACATTGAACTGTGGCAAAACCGCATTGAGTCGCCTTTTGGGGCTGAAAAATGCGGTATAGAAATAAAGCAAATAAATAAATAATAAATAAATTAAACCGGTGTCAAACTGCATTAAATCTACAATGTAGATGCACCCTACATGGGAAGTCCTAATATTTGTAGTTAGGGAGGAGGCACTAGAGCAAACGACAAATCCCAAGATGCCATGAGATGCAACCTTGGCCATAAAGTAGACTCAAACTGCTATGGACAACAAGTTAAATATGAGCCAATGATGTCATGCGGCAGCTACAAAAGCCAATGGGATTTTGACCTGCATCAATAGGAGTATAGTACCTAGATCCAGGGAAGACATGCTACTCCTCTATTCTGCCTTGGTGAGGCCACACCTGGAATACAGCGTCCAATTCTGGGCACCACAATTGAAGGGAGATGTTGACAAGCTGGAATGTGTCCAGAGGAGGGCGACTAAAATGATCAAGGGTCTGGAGAACAATCCCAGTGAGGAGCGGCTTAAAGAGCTGGGCATGCTTAGCCTGCAGAAGAGAAGGATGAGAGGGCCATGCATAAGTATGTGAGAGGAAGTCATGGGGAGAAGGAAGCAATCTTGTTTTCTACTTCTCTGGAGACTAGGATGCGGAACAATGGCTTCAAACTATAGGAAAGGAGATTCCACCTGAACATGAGGAAGAACTTCCTGACTGTGAGAACTGTTCAGCAGTGGAACTCTCTGCCCTGGAGTGTTGTGGAGGCTTTTAAACAGAGGCTGGATGGCTGTCTGTCGGGGGTGCTTTGAATGCGATTTTCCTGCTTCGTGGCAGGGGGTTGGACTGGATGGCCCACAAGGTCTCTTCCAACTCTATGATTCTATGAATGTATCTTGTGAAAGGGTTCCTATAGCAGAGCCATTCAAACCCCATTGATTTCAATGGCTCTGCTATAGGAAACCTTCCGATGGGATTTTAAAAGCTCTGCTTTATAGTGGCCCTTCAATTTTACAAATGTATAGCACTTCAAGTTACTTTGCATCTTTGTGTTTATCAATGGGTTAATGGGCCTCATCAAATGGGAACTAATCAATATCCCTCTAACAGGAACTGATCAATAGGAATCAGGATATCTGTCCCTTAGTCTAGGAATGTTTAAAGGGTGAATATCCTCTTCCTGGTCCTCATGTTTACCTGTGTTCAAAGCAACAGAAGGACTCGCTGCAAGGTTCTTTCCCCCAAAACATCCGAATAAAAACTGGCCAAATTTAGCAATCTCCAAATGCAAGTGACTCATATTGCGACGGAGCACTGAATCCATTCCACGTTTTGGGTTGTGGAGTTCTTGCATAAACTCCCATTAAAGCCTGGAATGGATTCACCACCCCGCTGACATGGCAAACCCCATCCGGAGAGTGGAAATTTGAGGGGGATCTGCTTGTCTCAATGGCTTCTTTCCCTCTATTCCTTCTCTTGCAGGCCATCTACAAAATGGTCTCGTCAGTGATGAAGATGCCGGAGGACGAGTCGACCCCAGAGAAACGGACGGAGAAAATCTTTCGACAGATGGATACCAACAACGACGGTAAATGAGGGGAGAGAAAGGGATTAGGACACGGACCTCATAGCTAAATCCAGCGAGCGGCTGATTAAATACAGCAGGTTTTTAAAGAGGGGGAATTGGGTCAGACAGAGAGGTGACCTACACAAGAAATTCAGGGCCAAAGGTAGTAGTAGTAGTAATAATAATAATAATAATAATAATAATAATAATAATAATCTATATAAATAAAAAGGTAATTTTCGTTTGTGGGATTAACATAGCTCAAAAACCACTGGACCAATTGACACCAAATTTGGACCCAAGACACCTAACAACCCAATGTATGTCCTTTATGCAAAAAAATATATGATTTTGTCATTTGGGAATTGTAGTTGCTGGGATTTATAGTTCACCTACAATCAAAGAGCATTCTGAATCCCACCAACGATGGAATTGAACCAAACTTGGCACATAGTTCTCCCATACCGGAAGGGTTTGGCGGGCAGTGTCCTTTGGTTTTGGAGTTGTAGTTCACCTACATCCAGAGATCACTGTAGACTCAAACAATGATGGATCTGGACCAAACTCTATACGAAGACTCAATATGCCCAAATGTGAACACTGGTGGAGTTTGGGGAAAATAGAACCTTGACATTTGGGAGTTGTAGTTGTTGGGATTTATAGTTTACCAACAATCACAAAGCATTCTGAACCCCACCAATGATAGAATTGGGCCAAACTTCCCACACAGAACCCCCATGTGGGCCACAGCAACGTGTGGCAGGGGGTGGCTAGTAATAATAATAATGATGATAATCATAGAATCAAAGAGTTGGAAGAGACCTCATGGGCCAACCAGTCCAACCCCCTGCCAAGAAGCAGGAATTTTGCATTCAAATCACTCTTGACAGATGGCCATCCAGCCTCTGTTTAAAAGCTTCCAAAGAAGGAGCCTCCATCACACTCCGGGGCAGAGAGTTCCACTGCTGAACGGCTCTCACAGTCAGGAAGTTCTTCCTCATGTTCAGATAATAATGATAATAATTAGGGATAATACGTCTGTTTGCTGTGTTGGCCATGAAATTGCATGCTCTTACCTGCTTTGATGTGCGAAAAGCAGATGGAAAATTCACCTTGAAGCACAACCTTCAAAATGAAAAGAATTTCCGTTGTTGCTGCTGCCATCCGTACAGTTGCATCCATTCCAGATTTTAGTCTGAACTTTAATTACACTATTTTTGTTCCTAGGTTATAAATGTCATTTCCGAATTGGTTCTATAATTTAAAAAACATGGGAAAAGTTTATTAAACTGCACAAACTTTGTTTTTGTGGGTAGGAAATCCTGCAACACATTTTGTTCTTATTTTTCAAGGAATATCTCATACAGTCAACCAATTCAACCTAGTTTGTGGCAGACAAAAAAACAAAGTTTCTGGGGTAGAAAAGCTACTTCCAAAGTAAATACCAAATAATTAAACAGGAAATAACACTTTAAAAACAGGAACAGAAAATGTTTCACATTTTGTTACATAGTGGAAAACTAAATAGGGAGGATGTGCCTATTTGCCTCATGAAATTGCATGCACTTACCTGTTTCGATGTGTGAAAAAATAGAGAGAAAGTTCACTTTAAAGACAACCTTCAAAATGAAACAGAATTCCTGTTGTTGCTGGTGGAATCCGTAAAGTTGCATCTGTTCTGAATTTAGTTCAAACTTTAATTATTTTAACCTTTTTTCATGGTTTTATGTGGTTTTGTTTCTAACAATTCTAAGTTTGGGTTGCTGTGAGTTTTCCGGGCTGTATGGCCATGTTCCAGAAGCATTCTCTCCTGACGTTTTGCCCACATCTATTGCAGGCATCCTTAAAGGTTGAGGGGTCTGTTGGAAACTAAGTAAGTGAGGTTTATATATCTGTTGAATGTCCAGGGTATAAACCTCACTTACTTAGTTTCCAACAAACCCCTCAACCTCTGAGGATGCTTGCCACAGATGTGAGTGAAACATCAGGAGAAAATGCTTCTGGAACATGGCCATACAGCCCAGAAAACTCACAGCAAACCAGTGATTCCGGCCATGAAAACCTTTGACAACACAATTCTAAGTTCAATTCCATTTTCATTCTCATGTGTGTGTGTGTGTGTGTGTGTGTGTGTGCGTGCAGGTTTTAAACTGTATTGGTTTCCATGTTGGGAACGACTTTGAGTCTTGTTTAAGTGAGGAAATTGGGATGTAAATATAATAATAATAACTGCATTCCCTCATTTCTAAGACAACATGGATCATAACACACTAATTCCACTAATTTCAGTATCACAGGGTGAAAAAAGCTTTATGTATTAGAAAAGTACCTGCAATTCTAAGACACATCCCACCTTTTTAGATATATTCATATTGAGGGGGAAAGGGCTTCTTAAAACTGAAGAAATACATTGTGTTGTTGTTGTTGATAGGAACTCACCAAGGATGACCCTTAGACAGGTTCATCACCTTGGAGAGCTCTTTCAAAGTTCAGATTGAAACCCATAATGGATCTTGCCAGGATGGAAGAGCTAATCGGCTAATTATCCGGAAAGTGCCACAAGAAATGAATTGCTGGTGTGAAAGTGTGAAAAGGAAGCGCCTCCATGTCTGATCAATAGGGGAGAAAGAAGGTGCATTTAGATGCCATGCTCTGAAATGACCCTAAAGGCCACCTTCCAAGGTTGCATCGTCCTGCACTGCATCTGTTGTTTATTAGTTCAGTCGCTTCCAACTCTTTGTGACCTCATGAACCAGCCCATGCCAAAGCTCCCTGTCAGCCATCACCACCCCCATCTCCTTCAAGGTCAAGACACTGCATCTACACTGTCAAATTAATTCCGTTTGATACTACTTGAATGGTTGCAGTTCAGTGTCATGGAATCCTGGGAGCTGTAGTTTTCCAAGGCCTTTTGCCCTGTCTGCCAAAGAGTACCAAACTACAACTCCCAAGATTCCATCGCATTAAATTGGGTCCCACTTCATATGTTTTAGAATATTATCCACCAGCCATAACCATTAGGGCCACGGTGTCATTTTGCTGTCTTCTCTAGGCTGTTTTAAGGCCCGGAAATAACTTTTTCAACCAGGTATTGAGTATATGGATCATGGAGATTGTGAATTATTTGCACAAAGGTTTGTGAAAGACTCCCTCAAAAAATAGTCAGGGTCACATGTGGCCTGTAATTAACATGCGTAAATCACTATTCTATCAAATATATAATGTGAGAAGGATTGAAGGGCATTCCTCCTCCTCTTCCTCTTCCTCTACTTTTTCTTCTTCCTCCGCCTTCTATTCCTTCTTCTCCTTCCTTTCCTTCTCCTCCTCTTACACCTCCTCTTTATCCTCCTCTTCCTCCTCCTCCTTTTCCTCCCTTTCTTTATTCCTCCTCCCCCCTTCCTTTCCTCATCCTTCTATTCTTTCTTCCTTTCCTTCACTTCCTCCTCTTCATCCTTCTCCTCCTGTTCATCTTCTTCCTCTCCTTCTTCTTCCTTTCCTTCTCCTCCTCCTTTTCCTCCTCCTCCTGTTTCTCTTCTTTTTCTCCTTCTTCTTCCTTTCCTTCTCTCCCTCTTCCTCTTTTTCCTTTTCTTCCTCCTTCTATTCTTCTTCTCCTTCTTTCTTTCATCCTACTCTTCCTCCTTTTCCTCCTTTTCTTCTTCTTCCTCCTTTCCTTCTCCTCCTCTTCTTCTTTATTCATCTTCCTTCTATTTCTTCTCCTTCCTTTCTTTCTCCTTCCTCCTCTTCTTATTCTTCACCTTCCTCTTCTTCCTCTTCTTCCTTTTCTCCTCCTCCTCGTTTTCCTCCTCCTCTGTGTAACTAGCCAAACATACCAATGATTCGCCTTTTTTCTGTTCTTCCATAAGAAGGTCTCCCTCATCCTCAGAAGATACAGTAAAATATTATATGTATTTTACTGTACCTTGTGTATTCTGTTGCATTAATGCGTGTTTTTGTAAGGCCCCCGAGTCCCTTTTGGTACATGGTGGCGACATATAAATTAAATAATAATAATAATAATAATAATAATAATAATAATTATTATTATTATTATTATCCAAGTTGTGCCCTAGTTTGCACCCATCCACAAAAAATACATGGGAACTGCAGAAACACATAGGGACTCCTCTGCACTTTCATAGTCCCATGGATCATTGCCAGGACCATATTTTGTTACATCACAACAGAATCCCAGTCACTCTTCCCATGCCAGATTTGCAAAAAATGAGGCACAATGAGCTCAAATGCTTCTGGAATGCTGTTGTGCATCTGCTTGGGATTTACCTATTTTCAAGATAAGATTGCATTCTGTGCCCACTTCCAGTGCAGAAGGAGCGACATGCCGTTCCCACACAAAATGCAACGCAGCAAGAAGAACCTGTTTTAGAAATGGCTTCAGGCCGTAGTGCCCTCAGCCATTTCTATCCATTGCTTCACAGTTTCCATACATTCATATATTGTGCAAGAGGGTCATCACAATCTGTCACAATGGAGCTCTGGTCCTTTCATGGTGTACAACACGTAAACAACCCTGTGCTTCTTTGCCCCAGTTGCTATCTATGCAAGATCAGGTACTGGGGCTGTAGGGCATAAATCTCCACATGTGGGATTGCACATGGCTTGCGTTTTGTAACCCTGAAGATCAACAACAACAGAGTGCAACTGGATTACAAATCAATGGTCTTGCCTATGCAATTCGGCTGCAGCATGAGCCCCTCCTCATCCTTTTCAGATAATTCAACATGGTTCTCAAGTCCCCTCTTAATTTAACGTTCTCCAAGCTAAACATCCCTTACTCCTGAAGGTACTCCTCAGAGGGATTTGTGGTTTCCAGAGCTTTGCCCATTTTGGTCTCCTTTCTCTGGACACCTTCCATCTGGTCCCTCTCTTTCCTGAACTGTGGTGACCAGAACTGAACACAGGATGATTAGTGGGTTGCTGTGAGTTTTCTGGGCTGTATGGTCATGTTCCAGAAGCATTCTCTCTGACATTTCACCCACATCTATGGCAGGCATCCTCAGAGGTTGTGAGGTCTAAGGGCTTCTGAGCATGCCTGCCATAGATGCAGGTGAAACGTCAGAAGAGAATGCTTCTGGAACATAGCCAGACAGCCCAGAAAACTCACAGCAACCCAGTTATTCCAGCCATGAGCTAAGAGTGTGGTGCAGCAGGAAAAAGGCCAATGCTTTTGAATGTATTATGTTTTAAGTAGAAAGGGACTGGATAGATATCCATCATAAAATGGATGAGACTTGGTTTGAGAATAGTCCATAGAAAAAGGATCTAGAACTCTGAGTAGACCATAAGTCAACACTGTGACACATCAAAAGGAATCTAGTCTAGATCGAAGGAAGTCTCTCTTCAGCATTGTTCAGCTCTCACCTGGACTAATCATCCTGTATATTGTCGATCTAGACAGTAGATTCATTTTGATCTAGACAGTAGATTCCTATATATTTCCCATTGTGATGTCTCTGTGTGTTTCCTGTATACATAAGATGGCACACAAAATGTCCTCAGACATTTTGGCCAGTAGTTCTTCCTTAGCAAGTGACAAACCTTCTCTTTGCACAGGATAGACATAACCACTAGCAATGGTCTTGATGAAGACCTTTGGTGTTCATCCATATGTGGAGGGAAAAAACACATCTCCAATTTAAAATGTTTAAAATGTGTGAAAGCAATGCTTTTGGGTTTGGCAAGATTAGCCGCTTCCAAGAAACGTTGCCCAGGGGACGCCCAGCGGTATTTACTCAGTCTTCAAGGAGGCTCTTTCTGTTGCTGTTGCCTGTTTTTGGTAATATATATATATATATATATATCCGCTTGTTCTCCTTCTATTTTTATCTGTTTTGTAATAATTTATGCAATGCTTTTGATACAAAATAATAAATACATAATATCCCTTTCCCATGCACTGTTCTATATGTGCATTTCAGATGTCCAGCTTAATTCCCTTCTCTTCCCTTCTCTTCTCTTCTCTCTTCCCTTGGCAGGCAAACTGTCCCTGGAGGAGTTCATCAAAGGCGCCAAGAGTGACCCCTCCATCGTGCGGTTGCTCCAGTGTGACCCCAGCAGTGCTTCCCAGTTCTGAGACCCCCTCTGTCCCCTTTCCGCCTGTGCGACCGACTGGTCGGAGGAGCCAGTCTCCCAGAGAAGTGGGGGATAAGTCAAAACACCCCCCAAACAAACCACCGCGGCACGACAACCACCATCCACCTCACGCGGCTCACAGGGAGGCGACTGGCTTCCCATGCCCCCCGTTGCGGAGAAACCGGACATGTCTCCCCACTGCACTGCCAAGCCTAGGCACTGCCAGGAAGCCCCTTCCGTTACCCCAAATCCCTCCATCCGAAACACAGTAGTTTTGTGTGAATGCTGACCCCACTGAGGAGGCCGAGGGGTTCCTTTTCCAGGGGGTGTTGGGGCCTCTGTCTCACCCACCAACCTCCTTGGGGTTTGGTTGCATGTTGCTTGTGTGTCCGTACGTGTGTCTAGCACACTTTGATGACTGTGGTGGCTGCATGCATGCTCTGTCTGTCTCCGGTTTGTTCCAAAATCAAGGGAGGATTCGGGTCCGAAACAGCCCTCAAAGCCACGTCAAAGGGGTGCCAATGTAGAAGCAATGGGGTGAATGCGTGTGTGTGTGCATGTGTGTATGATGGAGAAGGTCTTGGTCCCTCTCCTTTGGCTAGTGGAGATCTATATCTATATCTATATATATATATTCTGTAAACTAAGCACAACATGTACGAGTTTGCATCGTTTATAGAGTCCAACGTCCTTTGTAGTTATGGTTTGGCCTAGCAGAACGGACACTGTCTTGTCTCTTTGCACAGGATGGACTATGTGGCCTTTGGAGGCCCCAAAGAAACTAGGGTTTTGGGGAGGGATAATTTGAAAATGAATTTGGGAGCTGCAAAATGCGGGAGGCAGCTTTGCGGATCAGAAATTGGCTTCTTATTTTGGACAGAACCCACTCCGTGTACTGTCTAAGAGTCCCTATTTGGCCAGAAGAGTCCCAATTCATCCTCTGCCATCCCACTTTTAAAATGCCCCCCCTTTCTCCCTCTTCGCTGTCTCCTTTTGCCCTCAGCTTACTTCAAATGCAAAAAGAGTTTGCACTTCGTTAACTCAGTTGTGAGAGGATACTGGCTAGGATTACAATGGAAAATGCTTCCCAATAACCACTAACAGAGGAATCCTGTTTGATAATGAATGGAACAGAATTGGAGTGTAGTTCAAAGGAGCCAAAGGAAGGCATTAAGACATAAGAACCCTGCCAATGAAATTTTCCATCATCCCCTATATTTCTAGCATTGGAGAGGTAGAAACCCTGAAAGCCATTCAAACCAAGGACCCATTTGCTGTGTTTACACTCTTTACTTCGGATCATTGCTTGACTCCTCTGTGAGCAATGTCATGGTTTGAACATTAGACTAGGACTCTGGGTTCAAATCCCCATTCAGCCATGGAGACTAAATGGGCAAGTCACACTCTCTCGGCCTCAGGAGGAGGCAAAATGTTGACAAAATTCCCCTGAAAGAATCTTGAAATCCAGTGCAGTTTCATGGTTTGAGCACTGGATTAAGACTCTGTGAAGACGTGAGTTCAAATCCCCCCTTGGCCATGAAAACTCATTGGTTGATATTAGACAAGTCACATATTGTCAGCTCAAGAAACCCCCATGATAAGGGCACATGTGTCAAACCCAATGCCCACATCCCAAATCCAGCCCTCCATGTCATTTTATGTGATTCTCCAGATGCTGGATGACAACTCCTGTATTGGGTTGTTGTAGGTTTTTTGGAATATATGGCCATGTTCTAGAAGCATTCTCTCCTGACATTTCACCTGCATCTATGGCAAGCATCCTCACAGGTTGTGAGGTCACAACCTCTGAGGATACTTGCCATAGATGCAGGTGAAACGTCAGGAGAGAATACTTCTAGAACATGGCCATATAGCCCCAAAAATCTATAACATCCCAGTGATTCCAGCCATGAAAGCCTTTGACAATAACTCCTGTATTCCTTATTAGACATGATGGGAATTGTCAGGAGAGGGGTTTGGATTGAGATGCAAGGCTTGTGGAGATGCCAGATCTTAAATTTCCCTTTAATCATTCCCAGCCTCAAAGCCACAAGAGTTGTTGGCTTGCAGTCTCCATTATCCCCTCTGATGGCAGTTGTTTTTTTTATCATGTCAGAAGCAACTTCAGAAACTGCAAGTCGCTACTGGTGTGAGAGAATTGGCCATCTGCCTGGATGAGTTACCATCCTGTTGGAGGCTTCTCTCATGTCCCTGCATAAGAAGCTGGAGCTAACAGATGGGAGCTCAGTCCGTCTTGCGGATTCGAACTGCCGATCTATAGATCAGCAGTTCAGTTGGCACAAAGGTTTAACCTATTGCGCCACTACAGCTCCTAGCTGTCATTCAATAACATCAAACTAGGTAAAATTAAAAAGCACTGACCACTTCGTAATTATAGTTGACTCTCTATGTCCGTGGATTGTCTGTCCATGGATTCAACAACCCTTTGAAGGCAACCATAATAAGGCTGATGTGACCCTCCATGAACGTGAGTTTAACTACCCTGCTTTAGGGTTTCCATAAATTGGAAAAGGTTTAAAGGCACACAGTGGTTTCCATCCATACCTTCCCTTTGACTTAGTGACTTCGTTTCATAAACATACTCCTAGATTTCCATCCCTCTACAATTGGAGTAATGAAAGACTTGTAGGCCCTCAAAGTTCAAACTCTCCCTCTGCTCCCCAAGTAAGAAGGCATTTTGCAATTGATCTACCCCTAGATTTCCCTTCCTTGCTATTTTCCCCTCCAAGTTGCCCCTTTGATGGGCTACTTGCCAAGAGAGAGCACCATACGGTGGCTTTTCTACCTCCAAAATGGCTGAAAACAACGGTCACTCACTACCCCACATTATGGACAGACATATGGACCTACAGACCACACAGCTCCACCTCATTGTGCAAATCAAAACGTTCGGCTGTTTGAAAAAAATATTTTTAATATATATATGTAATATATATATTACAATCCACTTATCACCAGGGTGCATGCCAAGAGGAGCGGGCAGCGGCAATCGTGGGGCTGTTTGTTTCTTTTTAATACCTTCAAAATTAAAAAATTGAAAAGGAAATGCAAGAAGGGTTGCTTTGTCTCAGTGCATAAGTCCGTCGGATCACAACAGAGGTTTGTGGCTGCTCTGCCTTTGGTTCCGGAGAATGAAAAGAATTGAAAAGTACAGAGTATTAAAAGTACACAGAAAGAGGGGAACGGAACAAAATTTGGGGAGATTCAGGTTGATGGAAAGCGATATTTTGCTACATTTTCCATTGGAGGCTTAGTTATCTCCAGACTTTCATCCACAATGGAGATTGAATACAGTTGAGTCCTCCCTATCCATAAGTCCTGCATCCAAAGGAATTTTTCTTAATTTTTTCCTAAATCTTGATCTTGCTCAATGCTGATGCCTCCCACTGTTTCATAGCTCCTTCATTCCTCCCTGGTATTCATTTGAGTTATTTGCTATTTTATATAATGTATATACAGTAGAGTCTCTCTTATCCGACCTTCACTTATCCGACATTCCATCTTATCCACCGCTCTTATCCTCCAGCATTTCCCCTTCAATTAAAGGAGCGCTCCCTAACTCTCTCTCCATTCTCAATAAGTGAAAGAGGCAAGATGAGGCAGAGGAAGGAAAGGAGGAAAAAAGGCACGACTGGAAGCAGAAGCATCCTCCCTCCTTCCCTCTGTGATTTCCACACTCCTCTTCTGAATCCGGGCACTTCCTTCTGGGGGGATTGTAGCCCGAGGCATTGCCTTGCCTTAAACCTTTGAGTCTCTGTTAATATTCTAGGTGTCCAGTGCCACGTTGGACGGGTAACAGTAGGGGACTCCATATTATCTGACATTTTCGTTTATCTGATGTTCTGTCATCCTGTTTATGTCGGATAACCGAGACTCTACTGTAATTATGGGACTGGGTCATCCACGGATTTTGGTATGCTGGGAGCAAACCCCAGCAGATGCAAATGTCCACTAAATTTCCTTCCTGTCCTTTTCGGAGTGAGACGTCTTCAAGGCTGAATGTGTCCTTGCATTGTCCAAGGTCTTTCCGAAATTGTGGTCACGCCTTGGCTGCAGCCGTTGGGCTCTACAGCCACACAGTCTCCACTCGCTCCAACCTCAAAAGATCCCGTCCTTCGCTGGCATCTCTGTTCTCCACTGGGACCAGCTGCAGCGAGACCTTTAAATCCAAAAAGGTAACATCAAGGGAAAACTCGTGCAAATTTAGATTTGCAAGCAGTCATTGGGACAGGATCATAGACTCACAGAATCATAGTTGGAAGAGACCTCGTGGGCTATCCAGTCCAACCCCCTGCCAAGAAGCAGAAAAACCGCATTCAAAGCACCCCTCAATATATGGCCATCCACCCTCTGTTTAAAAGAAGGAGCACAATCCGGGGCAGAGAGTTCCACTGCTGAACAGCTCTCACAGTCAGGAAGTTCTTCCTCATGTTCAGGTGGAATCTCCTTTCCATTGTTCCATTGCGTTCTAGTCTCCAGGGCAGCAGAAAACAAGCTTGCTCCCTCCTCCCTATGACTTCCCCTCACATATTTATACATGGCCCTCATGAGGTCTCCTCTCAGACTTCTCTCCTCTCCTCTCAGTCTTTTATTCTCAGTCTCATCCCTACAAGACTCATTCTAGGTCCGGGCATTATCGGGCTTTACTATGAGCAAAAGATCATAATCCTGGCAGACTCAGGTCATTTACACCAGGCTTGGGCAAATTTGGGCCCTCTCTCCAGGTGTTTTGGACTTCAACTCCCACAATTCCTAACAGCCTCAGGCGCTTTCCATTTCCCCCTCAGCCACCTAAGCTTAACTGGCTGAGCGGGGAAAGGAAAGGGCATGAGGCTGTTAGGAATGGTGGGAGTTGAAGTCCAAAACACCCAGAGGGCCCAAGTTTGCTCATGCCTGATCTACACTGTAGAATTAATGCAGTTGACACCATATGAACTGCCATGTCTTGCAGTCCTAGAGTTTGTAGCTTGGAGAGGCACCAACACTCTTTGGCGGAGAAGGCTAAGGACTTTGTGAAACTATAACTACTATGATTTACTAGAATTGCAGTTCACGTGGTACAGAACTGCATTAGTTTTGCAGTGGAGATGCACCCCATAAGAAAAAGTAATGAAGAGAACTTTGTGCAATGTATTGTCTGTGGGACTCCTGGCCACAAGATGGAAGGAATATCCCATGGCATTAAAAGGGCTTAGATAAATGCAGAGAAATTGTGTTTTTTTTCACAAACTACTATTGGCTAGGTAATAAATGGGCGTTATAGTGGATCCTTGGGTTTGGTTCCAAAATCCATGGACATTCAAGTCCCATTATATCCAATGACAAATCAAAGTTTTTGGATTTTACTTGGAATATTTTCAAGCTGTCAGACGGTTGGCTGTACAGTGTTCCCTCGCTACTTCATGGTTCGCTTTTAGCGGACTCACTGTTTCGCGGTTAAAAAAATATTAATTTAATATATATATTGAAGTATCTTCGCTGTTTCGCGGGTTTTTGCCACTGCCGCTCTCCGAGGTGCTTTCCCTCCTCAGTCCTCCCTGCTTCCCTCTAGCCTTGAAGGGCCTTTCCTTCCTTTCCTTCTCTTTATTTTAAGTTTATAAAGACTTAAAATAGTGTATAACTACTAAAATAATGTATAAATATTAAAATAAATATAGCGTCCCTACATCACGGTTTTTCACTTATTGCGTAACCTCCGCAATAAGTGAGGGAACACTGTATATTCAATGATAATAATGGACAGCAGTGGAGAATAGTTATTATTATTGTTTTGATTACCATCTTTATTACTCCTATCCTGCTTCATCTCTCTAAAAGGAGACCCAAAGCTAACACTCAAAGCAATACAATACATTCTCACAGCTATGAAACCAAAAATATATATATCTATTTAGCCTTTTCTGCTGAAGAGTGTTGCTGCCTCCCCAAACTACAGCTCCTATCATTCCATAGCACTGAGACATGGCAGTTAAGTGGGATCAATCTGCATTCATTCTAACCATGTAGATGCACCCAAAGGAATCTCTTCCCCCAAATATGGAGGGTGTTTCCAAGCGTTTTCCTCCTACCTTCTTCTTGCGCGTCCCTTTGCAACAGAGCTTCAAGTTGAGGAGCCCCGAAACGATGATTAAGCAGCGGATGCTGAAGACGATCTCAATGGAGTCCAGGATAAAGGAAAGCCCCCAAAGGGCCAAGGCAGAGCTCTGGAGAGGGGGCAGAAAATATTTTTTGTGTGGAAACAATTCTCTTCAGTACTTAGCTGTAGACTCAGGAATGGGAGGGGAATATGGATCAAGCAGCTCCTTGGAGATGGTTGGACTCCAACTCCCAGTATTGTCATCCCTGACTTAGGGATGCTGGGAGGTGCAGTCCCACAACAACTGGAGACATTACAGCCCTTGGGGAGATCTAAGCACCCCATATTGTCCCCTCTTTTTTCCCCTCTGAAGCAAAGATGCCCTTCTGTCCATCCCAAAACCAACAGTTACTAGATGGTACCTCCAACCAGCAATGCAATGGGATTGGGAAATAACACTATGTAACAAAAAATGTCTGCTCCTGGTTTGAAAATGCTATTTTCTGTTTAATTGCACAATACTTACTTTGAAAGTAGTTATACTCCAGAAACTTCATTTTTGTGGCTGCCATTTTTAACCTTTCAATGTGCCATTTTGAACCTTTTGTGCAGACTGCAAAAATAAAGCAGTGCAATAAACTTTTTCCCCATGTTTATGATAGAACCAATTAGGAAATGACATTTATAACCCAGGAACAAAAATCGTGTTACATAGTGTAATCCAAAACTGGTAGAAAAAGTGTTTTTCGTGAGTGTTAATTAACCCAAGGGGGGATCTAACCTGTGGAATGAATGCAGTTTGACACCTCTTGAACTGCCAGGGCTCCATGGTATGGGAGTTGTAGTTTTACAAGGTCTTTAAGCTGCCCGCAAAAGAGGGGCTGGTACATTACAAAATTCTCAGGATTCCATAGCACAAAGACATAGCAGTTCAAGTGAGATCCAATGGCAGCTGTTCTACAATCAGCCATCTCTCAACCTGGAGGTCAGGACCCCTGGGGGGTCGTGAGTAGGTGTCAAAGGGGTCACCAAAGACCATCAGAAAACACAGTATTTTCTGTTGGTCATAGGGATTTGTGTGATAAGTTTAGCCCAATTCTATCATTGGTGGGGTTCAGAATGCTCTTTGATTGTATGTGAACTATAAATTCCAGCAACAACAACTCCCAAATGTCAAGGTCTATTTTCCCCAAACTCCACCAATGTTCACATTTGGGCATATTGAGTATCTGTGCCAAGTTTGGTCCAGATCTATCATTGTTTGAGTCCACAGTGCTCTCTGGGTGTAGGTAAACTACAACTCCAAAACTCAAGGTCAGTGTCCACCAAACCCTTCTAATATTTTCTGTTGGTCATGGGTGTTCTGTGTGCCAAGATTGGTTTAATTCTATAGTTGTTGGAGTTCAGAATGCTCTTTGATTGCAGGTGAATTATAAATCCCAGCAACTACAACTCCGAAATGACAAAATCAATCACGTCCCAATCCCACCAGTATTCAAATTTAGGAGTATCAGGTATCTGTGACAAATTTGGTCCACTGAATGAAAAGAGATCCTGTATATCAGATATTTACATTATAATTCATAACAGTAGCAAAATTGCAGTTATGAAGTAGCAACGAAAATAATTTTATGGTTGGGGGTCACCACAACATGAGGAACTATATTAAGGGGTTGCGGCATTAGGAAAGTTGAGAATCACTGATGTAGATACATCCAAAGGTGCAACCCAACAACATCCAGAAAGGAACATGTTGACTCCCATAATGAACCTAGGGGGGAACCGTCATTGCCTTCAAAGGTTTCCTTTACAAACAAACCCTCCATACATAGAAGCCTTCATGCGCAGGGGCTCCTGCAGACTTACGTAGACACGGGTGGGATCGAAGGGGCACTCATGGGAGATCTGGATGAGGTCCACGTTAGCGAAGGTGCAGAGCTCCAGGAGGGTGCGGCCCTGGTTGGCAAAGGTCACCACGATGGCCACCGCCAGCCCTCCGGAGCAGAAGAGTGAGAGCAGGGTGCTGCCCACACTCAGGGAGAAGACGGCCCATTTCTGGAAAGAGGGAAAGAGTCAAGCCCAAAGAAACACATCTCTTTTTGGTTCAAGCAGTGAGAAGCAGAATCCAAACCCTCTTGGATAGTAAGACAAAACTGGGACCCAAAGTGCACCAGGCACTCTCCTACCCAGATGAAAACCAGATTTGTATGGCCAAGCAGCATCAGAGTATAGCCAACATGTCCAGTTAATACTATGTAACACAATTTTTGTCCCTGGATTATAAATGTCATTTCCTAATAATAATCTCATTGGGTTGCTGTAAGTTTTTCGGGCTGTACGGCCATGTTCCAGAAGCATTCTCTCCTGACGTTTTGCCTTCATCTATGGCAGGCATCCTCAGAGGTTGTGAGGTCCTCAACTCAGTGATTCTGGCCATGAAAGCCTTCAACAATACAATAATCTCATTTCCTAATCTATCATAAGAACATGGAAAACAATGAATAAACTGCCAAAATTCTGCTTCTGCGGGACATTCTGCAGCACGTTTTACTCTCGTTTTTCAAACTTTCAACCAATTCAACATCGTTTGTGGCAGCCACAAAAGAAGTTTATGAAGTTTAACAATGACTTTCAAAGTAAGGACTGCACAATTAAACAGGAAACAGCACTTTCAAACCAGGAACAGGAAAAAAAATCAAATTTTGTTACATGTTATTAATTGTGTACGCTTATGCGCAAGCCTGGAGAGGCTGCAGCTGTTTGCTTCTGCTTCGTTCAACTGGGAAGAGTAATATTTCACGCTTCCTCTGCTCTGCCTTCTACAGAGTTAGCTCTATTGTCACATGAACACACTTTGACACTTTGACACCATTTTCTTTGCCATGGCTCAATACTATGGAATCAAAGGATCTGTAGTTTAGTTTATTTTTGTTTGTTTTTTGTCGTGTCAGGAGCAACTTGAGAAACTGCAAGTTGCTTCTGGTGTGAGAGAATTGGCCGTCTGCAAGGACGTTGCCCAGGGGACGCCCGGATGATTTGATGTTTTTATCATCCTTGTGGGAGGCTTCTCTCATGTCCCCGCACGAGGAGCTGGAGCTGATAAAGGGAGCTCATCTGCTCACCTGTCGGTCTTCAATCCTGCCAGCACAGGGGTTTAACCCACTGCGCCACCAGGGGCTTAAGGAATCAAGGGATATGTAGTTTAGTGAGGCACTAGCACTCTTTGTCAGAGAAGGCTGAAGAGGTTATAAAAACACAAATCCCATGATTCCATAGCATTGAGCCATAGCCATTAAAATGGTGTCAAACTGCATTAATTTGACAGTGTAGAGTGCTTGGTGCCTCACCAAACTACATATCCCTTGTTTCCAAGGTATTGAGCCATGGCAGTTCAAGTGGCATCAAACTGCATCAATTCAGCAATGTAGAACCAGCCTGAACACAAATTACACTCCTTCTTTCTAAGCTATTTTCCCAATGGAGGAGTTAGCATTGTGACTGTCGTTTCCACAGAGCTTTGTTTTGGGCCATCCTGGCCATAAATTACAATATGCAACAAAATTTGGGGGGAAAAAATCTATTCCTGATTTGAAAGTGTTATTTCCTGTTTAAGTGTCCAGTCCTTACTTTGAAAGTAATTGTTCCACTCCAGAAACTTTGTTTTTGTGGCTGCCACAAACCGTTGAATTGATTGAGACTCAATGAGATATTCATTGAAAAACTATAGCAAAATGTGCTGCTGCAGGATGTATCTCTTGCAAAGACAAAGTTTTTGCAGTTTAATACACTTTTTCCATGTTTTTTATCATACAACCAATTAGGAAACGACATTTATAACCCAGGAACAAAAATTGTCTTACATTGTGTTATTTTTTTGTAGTTTCAGCTCAATTTGCAGCAATTGAAGTAAGGGGGAAACAGAAGAAGGAAAGAAACTGGGACACTGAAAGGAAGAGGAAGGACACTTTCTCTATTGCAGTGTTCCACCTGATCCCAAAATAAGAATCCAACAAATACACAGTTCTTGGTTAAGAACATGCATGGGCATTTCTAGCTGTTTTAAGTCTCCTTTGTGGCTAGGAAAAGTGGGGAATAAATAAACACAACAACAACAACAACAACAATCATCATCATCATCATCATCATCATCAAACAACAACAGTGATCGGCAGACTGGGTGCAGTGCCTAAAGACCTTGGCCTGCACTTAAAAACAATCGGCGCTGACAAAATTACCATCTGTCAGCTGCAAAAGGCCACCCTACTCGGATCTGCATGCATTATTTGCGGATACATCACACAGTCCTAGGCACTTGGGAAGTGTATGATGTGTGATGTAATACAAAGGCAGCATAGTGATCTTGTTTGCTGTGTACTAATCTTGTTGTGTATCAAATAATAATAATAATAATAATAATAATAATAATAATAATTCCACATCTCTGTCCTGCAGCTGCCAAGCTTTTGGGGTTCTGATTGGGGCATCATTGAGCCCTGGGGACAACGGGAGGCATTGGTGCTCTTGCATGTTTCCCATTCATTACAATAGGTCTCAAGAAACTCCCGCCTGGATTGTGCCCTATGAGGACTCTGCAAACACAGAAGCGGGGAAGCATGTATACACTAAGCCCTTTGAAGAAAATGGACTTTGGAGCCCTAGACTTGCGATTTTGTGAGTTCAAGATCATAAACAAACGGCTTTGGAAAACGCCCTGCTGGGGTGTGGCATTTTTATCTGAAGTCTCCAACAGCAGATTTAATGAACTTTGGAAAGACCAAGCTTTCCAAGCCATTATCTGATATTCTGGATGTAGCAGGTGGCAAAGCTGCCAGCTCGTGCCATGACTAGGAGCAAATAAAAAGCACATTTACACCTTTATGCAAGTTGCTCACTTCTGGCAGACAGGGAAGCAAATCCTTCACTATCCGAATAATTGCAAGTTGGAGAAGAAAAACAGTGGATTGCAACTTCTCCCTGTATCCAAACATCTTCTAATCTTGTGCATAATATATATCTGCAGAGAAAACAGGTTCCCCAGACAGGAAATTGAGTTTCCTGTTTAGGAAGCTCATTTACTAGATGGAAAATACATTATTTTATTATATGCACAAAAATGACGTCTTTTTTCTGCAGGATGCTCCTTTTACTGTGTGATATTAATTAGATGGATGCAGAAAATCCCACAAAATTATGTTATTCTTCCTGAGCCATTTTTTAAACCTGTAACATTACAGGTTGGTTACCTTTTATTCGAATTTCTAAAGATGATGCAGATTTGGGATTTTACGAGAGGCATTCATTAACGATTTCATCTGACCCAGTTCTATTTATCACACGTCGCTGAAACTGCACATGTGTAATGATATAAGTCTCAATAGGTTATGTACCAATTTACAACTCAGAATTAATAACGGTCTTGATTTTACAGGTGCTGAAGTGGTGGGAGGTTTGATAATGGACCCAGTGGAATACAGAGCAGTCCTCAAGTTCCTTGACTTGAAAGGCCGCACACCAAAGGAGACATTCAATGAGATGAAAGAGGTTTATGGTGATGATTTGCTGTCTTATGATGTAGAAGGCATGATCATCAAGTTTGCAGACGACACCAAATTGGGAGGGATAGCCAATAGTCCAGAGGACAGGAGCAGAATTCAAAACGATCTTGACAGATTAGAGAGATGGGCCAAAACTAACAAAATGAAGTTCAACAGTGACAAATGCAAGATACTCCACTTTGGCAGAAAAAATGAAATGCAAAGATACAGAATGGGTGATGCCTGGCTCGAGAGCAGTACATGTGAAAAAGATCTTGGAGTCCTCGTGGACAACAAGTTAAACATGAGCCAACAATGTGATGTGGCGGCAAAAAAAGCCAATGGGATTTTGGCCTGCATCAATAGGAGCATAGTGTCTAGATCTAAGGAAGTAATGCTACGCCTCTATTCTGCTTTGGTTAGACCACATCTGGAATATTGTGTCCAATTCTGGGCACCACAATTCAAGAGAGATATTGACAAGCTGGAATGTGTCCAGAGGAGGGCGACTAAAATGATCAAGGGTCTGGAGAACAAGCCCTATGAGGAGCGGCTTAGGGAACTGGGCATGTTTAGCCTGAAGAAGAGAAGGCTGAGAGGAGATATGATAGCCATGTATAAATATGTGAGAGGAAGCCACAGGGAGGAGGGAGCAAGCTTGTTTTCTGCTTCCTTGGAGACTAGGACGCGGAACAATGGCTTCAAACTACAAGAGAGGAGATTCCATCTGAACATTAGGAAGAACTTCCTGACTGTGAGAGCCGTTCAGCAGTGGAACTCTCTGCCCCGGAGTGTGGTGGAGGCTCCTTCTTTGGAAGCTTTTAAGCAGAGGCTGGATGGCCATTTGTCAGGGGTGATTTGAATGCAATATTCCTGCTTCTTGGCAGGGGGTTGGACTGGATGGCCCATGAGGTCTCTTCCAACTCTTTGATTCTATGATTCTATGATTCTATGTAGTCAAGAACTGGCATCATCAATTCAAATGTTTTGTCGAAGGCTTTCATGGCCGGAATCACTGGGTTGTTGTAGGTTTTTTCGGGCTATATGGCCATGGTCTTGAGGCATTCTCTCCTGATGTTTCGCCTGCATCTATGGCAAGCATCCTTAGAGGAAGTGAGGTCACTACCTCTGAAGATGCTTGCCATAGATGCAGGCGAAACGTTAGGAGAGAATGCCTCTAGACCATGGCCATATAGCCCGAAAAAACCTACAACAACCCAATTCAAATGTGGTCGGACTTTGGTGCAAGCAGCTCCAATTCCAGGGCAACCCCACTCCGCTATTGATAAACACACCATCTATCAAGTGGAGGTCACCATTGTGTAAAATCGCCGCATATCTAATTGCCACTTAGCCCAAAATGTCAAGATTAGTGTGGGGTCCATGGAAAAAATCATCCAATACCATCTTCACATGCGTAAGGTATCCGCTGGCTGGGTCTCCCGACTGCTCACACCTTTCCAGAAGCAGGAACGAGTTGAATGCTCTCAGGCTCTATTGACAATGATGTGCCATGGAAACCAGGAGGACTTTGTCAACAGAGTGATCACAAAGGGTGAAAGATGGGTCCATCACTATGATCCTGAGACTAAAGTCCAGTCGATGCAATGGAAGCATCATGGCTCACTGCCTCCAAAGAAGTCACGTGCCCAACTCTCAGCAGGCAAACTCATGCTCACAGTATTTTGGGACCAGCATAGAGTAGTATTGATGAATTTCCTAGCAAAGGGTATAATGATCACTGGGGCATACTATGCTTCACTGCCGGGGAAACTGCGGGAGGCCATCAAAACCAAGAGACAATGTGGCATGCTCGCCTTCTGCAAGACAGTGCACCAGTTCACAACTCACATGTTGCCCAAATGGAAGCGTTCTCCTGTGGCTTTGAAATTCTACCTCATTCCCCTTATTCACCTGACCTTGCAACATTGGATTTCCACCTCTTTCCAACAGTTAAGTTATTTCTGAAGGCCAAACATTTTGCGGATCATGAGACTCTGATTTCCAAACCCACAACGTGGCTTTTGGAGCAACTTGTTGACTTCTACAAGCAAGGTGTTTACAGCTGATTAAAAAGATGGGAGAAGTGTGTGTCCCTAGGTGGCACCTATGGAGAGGAGGACTCAGAACTGGGCCAAGTTTCATTGCTCTCAGTCCACAGGAAGTGGGTCAGGGGAAATCTTTAATGAACACCCCTCGTATTCAGAATTTGGAATGTTTGTATTTGCATACACAGATAGAATGTGCTACCTTGGATATGGCACCAACGTCGAAGCATAAAATACATTTATGTTTCATTGGATGCATCCACACTTCAATGACCATAGTTTAATACTATAGATCCTAGGAGTTGCAGTTTGGCGAAGCCCAAATACTTATGGGCAGACCTTGTAAAGCTACAACTCCCAGGACACCGTCCTATTGAACCACAGCAGTTAAAGTAGCATCAAACTGCATTAATTCCCCAATGCAGATGTACCATTAGCATAAAGTCTGAAGGTGATTTCATACAACAACATTATTCATAATTTTGTTCATTTTTTTAAATATTGTGTACATTGAATTATTGCAGAGCAAAGGTGCTACTATTTCAGTTCCCCGGGTTTGGGGATTTTGGATTTCAGAATTCTGGATGCTCAAACTGTATGTCCAAATATGCCTCCCATCAGTAACACGGCATATTTCAGGTCTCTCTTGCTCTGAAAGACGACTGGCAGCTTAAGAGAAAACGGGCATTTCTTACCAGCGGTTTCCGGGAGATGTATCGAGAGAGTACAATGGCTGCGATGCCGCAGGAGATTGTCTGCCAAGAGAACGCAGATGTCAGGGAATGAGACACAATATCTATGCCACATTGCTCTCGCGGAGCTCCCAAATCCCAGCTGCATCTCCAGGGGAGAATGAATACACATCAATGGAGCAGTGTTTGATGCCTCTGCAGGCCAATCATAGGGTCCCAATAAGAACAATAAACACCACATCATTTTGGCTTATGCTACGATAAAACCGAGTTTGGGAGGAAAAATATTGACCACAGAAGGGACCCATTAGGCCCAAAAGTGTGGGCACTTACTATGAACTATCAAATCCGCTTCAAGTTATAGCAGCCTTATGAATGGAAGCTTATTAAGAACAGCAAAGGTTTGAAATACCCTAAAACAGTGTTTCTCAACCTGGGGGTCAGGACCCCTGAGGGGGTCATGAGGGGGTGTCAGAGGGGTCACCAAAGACCATAATAAAACACAGTATTTTCTGGTGGTCATGGGGGTTCTTTGTGGGAAGTTTGGCCCAATTCTATCGTCGGTGGAGTTCAGAATGCTCTTTCATTGTAGGTGAACTATAAATCCCAGAAACCACAACTCCCAAATGTCAAGGTCTATCTTCCCCAAACTCCACCAGTGTTCACATTTGGGCATATTGAGCATTTGTGCCAAGTTTGGTCCAGATCCATCATTGTTTGAGTCCACAGTGTTCTCTGGATGTAGGTGAACTACACCTCCAAACCCTTCCAGTATTTTCTGTTGGTTATGGGAGTTCTGTGTGCCAAGTTTGTCCCAATTCCATCGCTGGTGGAATCCGGAATGCCGGAATGCTCTTTGAGTGTAGGTGAACTATAAATCCCAGCAACTACAACTCCCAAATGACAAAATCAATACCACCACCCCACCCCCCCCAAATCTCAATTGAATTCAAATTTAGGTGTATGGGGTATTTGTGCTTAGTTTGGTCCAGTGAATGGAAATACATCCTTTTCAGATATTTACATTGTGAATCATAACAGTAGCAAAATTACAGTTATGAAGTAGCATCGAAAGTAATGTTATGCATGTAATGTAAGGCACCAGAACTGAGATGATCTTGGAAGTTAAGCAGGGTCAGTCCTTGGATGGGAAACCACAAATCAATACTGTAGGCTATATTTCAGAGAAAGGAATAGGCATTCCTTGCCTAAGAAAATCCTATGAAATTTATGGGGTCCCCATTTATCAGCAGGCAATTTGAAGGTACATCCATCCATGAGTTCTAGCCTTGGTCCCTTTCTCCTAATTGGCGCAGGATAGATCTTCCAAGGTACCAGGAGTGTTTTGGGGCTGTCGCTTCCAGAATCCACCAAGTTTGGGAACTCTGGGAATGGCAGCCCAAAAGTCCAAGCTTAAAAGGACCGCCAATGAAACCTAGGTTCTTTTAGGCTTTATTTCAGAGCGAGGGATTAGCAAAACCACTTTAAATATTCCTTGTTGAAGAAAATCTAATGGAAAATCCACAGAGATCTCCATAAGTAGGCAGACATCTCCATAAGAAGGCATTACACAAACATGATAGCTTTGCTTTGCTTTGGTAAATGGAAACTTCCTTGAGCAAACTATTCCACTTGTTCTATAGTCTAATTTTTTTTCCTATCACGAAAAGAACCATGAGATGATACTTTAAGATGGGTATTTATATGCTTATTTGATTTACGTATATCCCATCTTTCCTCCTGAATTGAAGGTGGCATTTATAGGGGTTCTCTGAGTTAACCAAAGTCTATTACATATAGCTTAATGGCAACCCATTGAAAAGCATGGAAGAAGCACAGTAGGACATATATAATGGGACACATATGCAATGGGACATATGCGCAAAGGGATATTTATGCGATGGGACACATATAGAATGGGACAGATATGCAAGAGGACACATATGCAATGGGACATATATGCAATGGGACACATATGCAATGGGACATATATGTAATGAGACATATGTGCAATTTGACATAAATACAAGGGTATATATATAAATGCAAGGGGATATTTATGCAGTGGGACACATATACAATGGGACAGATATGCAAGGGGACACATATGCAATGGGACATATATGCAATTGGACATAAATACAAAGGTATATATATGCAAGGGTACATATATGAAATGGGACATATATGCAAAGGGACATTTATGCGATGGGACAGAAATGCAAGGGTACATATATGCAAGTGCACATATATGCAAGGGTACATATATGCAATGGGGCACATATACAATGGGACATATATGCAAGGGGACATAGATGCAACAGGATATATATGCAACAGGATATATATGCAATGGGACATAAATACAAGGGTACATATATGCAAGGGTACATATATGCAAGGGTACATATATGCAAGTGACACATATGCAATGGGACATATATACAATGGAATATATATGCAATGGTACATATATGCAAGGGTACATATATGGAATGGGATACATATGCCATGGGACACATATACAATGAGTCAAACAATATGTTTGAGAACCACATATGTGGGGTGATGAGGGTAAATTGTAGGGGTGATAAGGAAATATGATGTATATACTCGGTTTTATCATATCTTATCATATTTATTTAATTAATTAATTAATTAGTTTGTATTGTGATATGGCCTAAGGCAGGGGTCCCCAAACTACGGCCCGCGGGCCACTTCCGGCCCGCCAAGGGCACCTATCCGGCCCGCGGGGGAGGAGCGCCCCCCCCCACAGCCCCCCTCCCTTGGCAGGCTCACGTTGCCCATCGGGGGCGATGCGCAGCGTGAGCCAGCCAAGGGAAGCTGCTCCGCGGGGTCTACTCGCGCGTAAACACCTCGCGAGGTGCTTTACGCACGAGTAGACCCCGCAGAGCAGAGCCAGCCAAGGGAGGCTGCTCCGCGGGGGTCTACTCGCGTGTAAAGCACCTCGTGAGGTGTTTACGCGTGAGTACGCGGTGCGGTGCTGCTCCTCCCTTGGCAGGCTCAGGCTGCCCATCAGGGCCAATGCGCAGTGTGAGCCAGCCAAGGGAGGCTGCTCCGCGGGGTCTACTCGCGTGTAAAGCACCTCGCGAGATGCTTTACGTGTGAGCGCGCGGTGCTGCTCCATGCAGCCATGCCAGCCACAGTATCTGCTTTGAACTGGGTTATCCACACTGCCATATATTCCAGTTCAAAGCAGATATTGTGGGGTTTTTTTTTTGCCTTGATATTCTGGGATAGAGGGCTGTTTGGAAGGGTCCCCAGAATATCAAGGAAGAAAACCCCACAATATCTGCTTTGAACTGGGTTATCTGAATCCACACTGCCATATATTCCAGTTCAAAGCAGATATTGTGGGGTTTGTTTGTTTTTTTTGCCTTGATATTCTGGGATAGAGGGCTGTGTGGAAGGGTCCCCAGAATATCAAGGAAGAAAACCCCACAATATCTGCTTTGAACTGGGATATATGGCAGTGTGGATTCAGATAACCCAGTTCAAAGCAGATTTTATGTGGGATTTTATTCAGTTGCATGGAGGGGCTCTGAGTTGCAAAAAGCTGAACTTTTTGAAGACTGCTAACATGTATTGGAGCACCCGGTGGCACAGTGGGTTAAACCACTGAGCTACTAAACTTGTTGACCAAAAGGTTGCAGGTTCGAATCTGGGGAGCAGCATAAGCTTCCGATGTCAGCCCCAGCTTCTGCCAACCTAGCAGTTCAAAAACATGCAAATGTGAGTAGATCAATAGGTACCGCTCCGGCGGGAAGGTAACGGTGCTCCATGCTGGCCACATGACCTTGGAGGTGTCTACGGACAACGCCGGCTCTTCAACTTAGAAATGAAGATGAGCACCACCCCCCAGAGTTGGACACGACTGGACTTCATGTCAGAGGAAAACCTTTAACTAGGAAAATTGTGGAAGATCTGGGGTGGGAGAAAGAACTCTTGTCTGTTGGAGGTAGGTATGAATGTTTCAATTGGCCACCTTGATTACCATTTCATAGCCTGACAGTTTTTAGGGAGAATCCTTTGTTGAGAGGTGATTAGCTGGCCCTGATTGTTTCTTGTCTGGAGTTCCCCTGTGTTTGAGTGTTGTTCTTTATTTACAGTTATAATTTTAGAGTTTTTTTTAATACTGGTAGCCAGATTTTGTTCAGACTAGAAATAGGACGATTTCCCATTCTCTGCTCCTGGAATTATTGCCTAAAGAGGGCTAGAAAGAACCCTAACCCTCTTAGGGCCTTTCCACACAGCAAAATAAGATATGTGCCATGTGCATAGGAATATTTTATTGATTTTTTTAAATAAAAAAACTATAGTCCGGCCCTCCAACGGTCTGAGGGACAGTGAACTGGCCCCCGGTTTAAAAAGTTTGAGGACCCCTGGCCTCAGGGCTAATCAATAAAATTACTACATGGGTCATATATGCAATGGGAAATACATGCAACGGCCTTTTCCGATGACTCCCTCTGACCATAAAAAGGATACAAGGAAAGTATGCATACCAAGATGGCGGAGACGACGGTCACAATGTTGGAGACAGCGTACTGCAAGGAGATGGTGTCCCTGGGGTTGGCGATGTGGCGCAGCACTGTGCCATGGACCAGAGCTCCGGTGATGAAGTTGAGGTGGCCGATGACAATTAGGATGAGGCCCGTTTTCATCAGGAGCTTCTGGGTGCAACTTGGGCTTAGGTGGTCTGGAAGGGTGGGAAGAAAAGAGCTCAGATTCAGACCTCAACATCCCAGAGGAGGTGCAATCTCCTGGAAAGGAGATCCCACCTGAACATGAGGAAGAACCTCCCATCCATAAGAAGAGCTGTTCAACAGGGGAACTCACTGCCTGGGGGTCCAGTGATGGAGGCTCTTTCCTTGGAGGCTTTTAAACAGAAGCTGGATAGCCTTTGGTTGTGCTTTTCCTGCCTGCCAGAAAGGTGTTGGACTGAATGGCCCTTGGGAGTCCCTTCCAACTCTAGGATTCTATCTATCTACCCTCTCCTTTTCTGGGATCGTTAAACAGGCTGAATGTCCATCTGTCTGGAGGGCTTTGATTGTGCTTTTCTTGCCGACAGAAGAGGGTTGGACTGGATGGCCCTTGGGAGTCCCTTCCAACTCTAGGATTCTATCTATCTCCCCTCTCCTATTCTGGGGATCTTTAAACAGGCTGGATACCATCTGTCTGGAAGGTTTTGATTGTGTTTTACCTGCTGACAGAAGAGGTTTGGACTGGATGGCCCTTGGGAATCCCTTCCAACTCTAGGATTCTATCTATCTACCATCTCCTTTTCTGGGGATCTTTAAACAGGCTGGATGGCCATCTGTCTGGAGGGCTTTGATTGTGCTTTTCCTGCCGACAGAAGGGGGTTGGACTGGATGGCCCTTGGAAATCCCTTCCAACTCTAGGTTTCTATCTATCTCTACCATGTCCTTCTCCGGGGATTTTTAAACAGGCTTGATGGCCATCTGTCTGGAAAGCTTTGATTTTGCTTTACCTGCCGACAGAAGGGGGTTGGACAGAATGGCACTTGGGAATCCCTTCCAACTCTATCTATCATCTCCTTTTCTGAAGATCTTTAAACAGGCTGGATGGTCATCTGTTGGGAAGGTTTTGATTGTGCATTTTCTGCTGACAGAAGGGGGTTGGACTGGATGGCCCTTGGGAATCCCTTCCAAATCTAGGATTCTATATAAGGGAGACTCATTCAGTAAGCGGCTGAGGGGGGAAAAGAAAGGGCCTGAGGCTGTTAGGAATTGTGGGAGTTGAAATCCAAAACACCTGGAGGCCCAAAGTTTGCCCAGTCCTGGTCTATATGCTTTTCTTGTAAGACTTGTTTCACATCTGAATTGCGCATGGCAAAGTGGGCTTCATGCTCAAGGCATCACAAGGAATCAACCCAGGATCCAGGTCTTGGCTTGGTAGTCCTGACCAAGCATCCCAATATCCTTTCTAGTAAAAATCCCCAATTTTGTGATAGCAAAGTTGATCAATTTGGGACAGCACTTGGATAATATACCGAACTGCATAAAACCAGGAGCAGGAAAGTAAACGTGGCTGTTAAGTCTACTTCAGATTATGAAAAGTGTGGCCTTTCTTTTAATATCTAACCTTGTTTAAAGGGTAAGTTACCATCCGCAAGGATTTCCAGGATAAATATTTTAAAAATCATAATAATCTAATTTATTTTATTGACACAGCATAATGAATGAAGCTTGACATCACTTCAACCGCCATGCCTCAATGTTATGCTATGGGAACATAAAAGTTGTAGTTTGGGGAAGCAAAGGAGGCTCAAGACCTTGCAAAACTGCAAATCCCAGGATTCTATCGCATAGAGCAGGGTTTCTCAACCTGGGGGTCAGGGGTTGTAAAGAGAGTGTCAGAGGGGTTGCCAAAGACCACCAAAAAACACATATTTCTGATAGTCTTAAGAACAAAGTTTGGTCCAGATCCATCATTGTTTGAGTCCACAGTGCTCTCTGGATGTAGGTGAACTACAACTCCAAAGGTCCATGTCCATCAAGCCTTTCCAGTATTTTCTGTTGGTCACGGGAGCTCTGTGTGCCAGGATTGTTTCAATTCCATTGTTGATGGAGTTCAGAATGCTTTTTGATTGTAGGTGAACTATAAATCCCAGCAACTACAACTCCCAAATATCAAGGTCTATTTTTCCCCCAAACTCCATCAATGTTCACATTTGGGCATGTGGAGTATTCATGCCAGATTTGGTCCAGATCCATCATTGTTTGAGACCACAGTGCTTTCTGAATAAAGGTGAACTAAAACTCCCAAACTCAAGGTAGACGCCCACCAAACCCTTCCAGTATTTTCTGTTGGTCATGGGAGCGCTGTGTGCCAAGATTGGTTCAATTCCATTGTTGATGGAGTTCAGAATGCTTTTTGATTGTAGGTGAACTATAAATCCCAACAAGTACAACTCCCAAATATCAAGGTCTATTTTCCCCCAACCTCCATCAGTGTTCACATTTGGGCATGTTGAGTATTCGTGACAGATTTGGTCCAGATCCATCATTGTTTAAGCCCACGCTGCTCTCTGGGTGTAGGTGAACTACAACTCGCAAACTCAAGGTCGATGCCCACCAAACCCTTCCACTATTTTCTGTTGGCCATGGGCGTTCTGAGTGCCATGTTGAGTATTTGTGCCAGATTTGGTCCAGATCCATCATTGTTTAAGCCCACGCTGCTCTCTGGGTGTAGGTGAACTACAATTCCCAAACTCAAGATCGATGCCCACCAAACCCTTCCAGTATTTTCTGTTGGTCATGGGCGTTCTGAGTGCCATGTTCAGTATTCGTGGGAGATTTGGTCCAGATCCATCATTGTTTACACCCACGGTGCTCTCTGGGTGTAGGTGAACTACAACTCCCAAACTCAAGGTCGATGCCCACCAAACCCTTCCACTATTTTCTGTTGGTTATGGGAGTTCTGAGTGCCAAGATTGGTTCAATTCCATCGCTGATGGAGTTCAGAATGCTTTTTGATTGTAGGTTACTATAAATCCCAACAGCTACAACTCCCAAATAACAAAATCAAACCCCCAAGCCCCACCAGTATTCAAATTTCTGTGTGTCGGGTATTTGTGCCAAATTTGGTCCCGTGAATGAAAATACATCCTGCATATCAGATATTTACATTACGATTCATAACAGTAGCAAAATTACAGTTATGAAGTAGTAACGAAAATAATTTTATGGTTGGGGGGTCACCACAACATGAGGAACTGTATTAAGGGGTCGCGGTATTAGGAAGGTTGATAACCACAGGCATAGAGCCACGGCAGTCTGAGCTGGTGCCAAACTGCATTCATTTTTCAGTGTAGACGTACCCTTTGCCAGTAAAAAGGAAGTTTCATAGAACTTTTCCAGTTGGAGGGGACCTCAGAGGTCATCTAGCCCAACTCTCTACCTATGCAGGCAATCCACTGTTGAATTTGCATTCGAGGCACAACTGCCAGGCTGCCCACTATCAAGGAAAACCACCGCATGGGAGACAATAGGCACGCACACAGATACCAGCCACATTCCTGCCCTGAGGCTCCAGATTCGGATCTTATCAGCCAGCTATTTTCCAAGCATAAAATCCCTCCCCAGATCAGGAATTGTGGTATGTTGACCTAAGGGCCATAAGGAAGTCCCAGGTAATGCGGCATTTCCTTCGCAAACAAGTCAGTGTCTTTAAAGATTAACCACTTGTTAAACATCGAACGGGAACAGAGGTCATTATCTTTCCATTAGAAAATCCCAAAACCTTGGTGCCATCCAATATGCCAGGCAGGTGGGATCTGAACTTTGGGGGAAATTATTGGATTTACACAAGACAAAAGGTGTTGAGAAAGCCTTTCCTGGTCTTGTCTGTTGAAGACAAGTGTGAATGTTGCCTTTGGCCACCTTGATGAGCACTGAATAGCCTTGCAGCTATTCAATTCCAGACTGGAAGCAATCAAGGCCAGCTAACACCTCCCAACAAAGGATTCCCCCAGGCAGGAAGCAGCCAGGTTTTGAAACTGCAAGACTATTCATGGCTATTCAATTCAGGCAAGAGTGAATGTTGCAGTTGGCCAGCTTGATTAGCGTTGAATAGCCTTGCAACTTCAAAACCTGACTGCTTCCTGCCTGGGAGAATCCTTTGTTGGGAGGTGTTAACTGGCCCTGATTGTTTCCTGTCTGGAATTGAATAGCTGCAAGGCTGCAAGACCTCACAATCTCTGAGGATGCCTGCCATAGATGTCGGTGAATCGTCAGGAGAGAATGCTTCTGGAACATGGTTGTAAACCCACAGCAACTCAACGACTCCGGCCATGAAAGCCTTTGACAACACATTATTAGCCAGCTTGATTAGCATTGAATAGACTTGCAACTTCAAAACCTGGCTGTTTCCTGCCTGGAGGAATCCTTTGTTGGGAGGTGTTAACTAGCTCTGATTGTTTCCTGCCTGGAATTGAATAGCCGCAAGGCTATTTAATGCTAATCAAGGTGGCCAATGGTAACATTCACGCTGGCCTCCAACAGGCAAGAGTTCTTTCTCCCACTCTGGACATAATTCCACAGATTCCACTTGCCTAGTTTCCAACAGACCTCACAACCTCTGAGGATGCCTGCCATAGATGTGGGAGAAACGTCAGGAGAGAATGCTTCTGGAACATGGCCATACAGACCGGGAAACTCACAACAACCTTTCTAAAGACAATACGTTGGAAAGGACACACCTTTTAACCCATAAGGCCTTTTTCTGCCATGAAAAGGGAGTCTGGGATTAGAATCATTGCTTTAGGAAATATTACCGATGAACTATTTTCAGCTTGTGTGAACTTGCTGGATTGTTGGATGCATCTTTTAAATAGTTTTCAGTTGACTTTATGAGAAGCCACCCTGAGACCTTTTAATGTAGAAATATTGCAATTAATAAGGGAAAAGTTAGGACACATGTTGCTACCCCTTGATACAGTTCCTCATGTTGTGGTGGCCCCCAACCATAACATTATTTTTGTCGCTACTTCATAACTGTAATTTTGCTACTGTTATGAATCATAATGTACATATCTGATATACAGGATGTATTTTCATTCACTGGACCAAATTGGGCACAAATACCCGGCACACAGAAATTTGAACACTGGTGGGGTTGGGGGAAGGGGAGGATTGATTTTGTCTTTTGGGAGTTGTAGTTGCTGGGATTTATAGTTCACCTACAATCAAAGAGCATTCTGAACTCCACCAATGATGGAATTGAACCAAACTTGGCACACAGAACTCCCATGAGCAACAGAAAATACTGAAAGGGTTTGGTGGGCATTGACATTGAGTTTGGGAACTGTAGTTCACCTACATCCAGAAAGCACTGTGGACTCAAACAATGATGGATCTGGATCAGACTTGTCACAAATACTTAATATGTCCAAATGTGAATACTGATGGAGTTTGGGGAAAATAGACCTTGACATTTGGGAGTTGTAGTTGCTGGGATTTATAGTTCACCTACAGTCAAAGAGCATTCTGAACTCAACCAATGATGGAATTGAACTAAACTTGGCACACAGAACCCCCATGACCAACAGAAAAAACTGGAAAGGTTTGATGGGCATTGAGTAGTTTTGGAGTTGTAGTTCATCTACATCTGTAGAGCACTGTGGACTCAAGCAATGATGGATCTGGATCAAACTTGGCATGAATACTTAATATGTCCAAATGTGAATACTGATTGAGTTTGAGGGAAATAGACCTTGACATTTGGGAGTTGTAGTTGCTGGGATTTATAGTTAACCTACAATTAAAGAGCCCTTTGAACCCACCAACGATAGAATTAGGCCAAACTTCCCACAGAACCTCCAAGACCAACATAAAATACTGTGTTTTCTGATGGTCTTTGGCGACCCCTCTGTGACCCCCCCCCCCCCCCAGCGGTCCTGATCCCCAGGTTGAGAAACGCTGCAGTAGGGACTCTGGGCGGTTTACAACGAATCAGCGAACATTCAATGCCTTAAGGTGCTGGACAAATAATAAAATTTCCAAAATTATCCACGTCTCACAAAACAAATCAGCATCCAACCCTTGGCAGTGCAGATATTATTCGGATGCACCTTTGGTTTGTGTCTTGCCACCTCCCAGAAGAAGAGAAATACCCCAAAAGGCCATCTAATCCAACCCCAAAATTTGCAGAAATTACACTATGTAACATAATTTTTGTCCTTGGGTTATAAATGCCATTTGCTAATTGGCTATATCATTTAAAAAAACATAGGGAAAGTTGGTTCAACTACAAAAACTTTGTTGTTGCAGGACACCCTGCAGCACATGTTGTGATAGTTTTTCAATGAATTTCTCATCAAGCCTCAAGCAATTCAGCATAGTTTGTGGCAGCCACAAAAAACAAAGTTTCTGGAGTAGAAGGACTACTTTCAAAGTAAGTGCTGCATAATTAAAGAAGAAATAACACTTTCAAACCAGGAGCAGATTTTTTTCAAATTTTGTTACATCGCGTTAATTGGATATCGTCTCGGCTCAACACTTTGCTGCCTTCCAGGAGAGGAAAGGGATCTCCAAAGGTCATCTAGTCCAACCCCGAATATGGATCTGCCCCTTATCTCTGGCCCTGGTACATTGCTTCCTTGGTGCTCCTCCTTGTTGACCTTGGGAAGGTGGCCACTCACCCAGGCGACACATGGTAGTTCTTAGGAGATCAGGCCATCCAAGCTGCCCTACAGCATCCGATCAGTGTTGACTCCTCATCGCCACATTCATGCGCCTGGTTTTGGCACACCTGGACCACCATCCAAGCTCCTTCTCCTGGCCAGCCTCCTCTTTCCTCTCCTGTTGCTGCTGCAAGGAGTCAGCTCTTCCTGTCTGACCAGCTCTCCAGGCTCTGCAGAACAAAAGGGCCCCCAAACTCCACCTTCTCCTTCCCGCAGGAGCCAGTGATTCACCTGCCAAGCCCCACCCTCCCAGGAGCACCTCTGCGCCAGCTCTTCCTGACTGGCTCCCCAGGTGTATCAGCTTGACTTGGCACGTCCTGAGGAGCGTCCTGAGGAGCAAGGCAGGCCTCGGCTTCCAAGCTGGGTTGACTCATAGGATCCTAGAGTGGAAGAGAGCACACACATCCCAAAGGACATCCAATCTGACCCTGTTCTTCCAAGCCAGGACACACTACCAAAGCCTTCCAGACAGACTCTGATTAAAACCCCTCCAGAGAAAGCTGCTCCAACACCATCCATTGCATATTGCAAGTTTGTAGAAACATCTCTCAGGAGGGTTCAGATAGTGTCTTCCTGTCTGGCACAAAAGGGTTGGACTGGATGGCCTTTAAGGGTATCTTCCAACTTTCGGGTTTTTGGTTAAGTGGACTTTCGGGTTATTGGTTAAATGGACGAACACAGAGAGTGCTCACTAATGCTTCCTCTTCATCTTGGAAAGAAGTGACAAGTGGAGTGCCGCAGGGTTCCGTCCTGGGCCCGGTCCTGTTCAACATCTTTATTAATGACTTAGATGAAGGGCTAGAAGGCATGATCATCAAGTTTGCAGACGACACCAAATTGGGAGGGATAGCCAATACTCCAGAGGACAGGAGCAGAATTCAAAACGATCTTGACAGATTAGAGAGATGGGCCAAAACTAACAAAATGAAGTTCAACAGTGACAAATGCAAGATACTCCACTTTGGCAGAAAAAATGAAATGCAAAGATACAGAATGGGTGACGCCTGGCTCGAGAGCAGTACGTGTGAAAAAGATCTTGGAGTCCTCGTGGACAACAAGTTAAACATGAGCCAACAATGTGATGTGGCAAAAAAAGCCAATGGGATTTTGGCCTGCATCAATAGGAGCATAGTGTCTAGATCTAAGGAAGTAATGCTACCCCTCTATTCTGCTTTGGTTAGACCACACCTGGAATATTGTGTCCAATTCTGGGCACCACAATTCAAGAGAGATATTGACAAGCTGGAATGTGTCCAGAGGAGGGCGACTAAAATGATCAAGGGTCTGGAGAACAAGCCCTATGAGGAGCGGCTTAGGGAACTGGGCATGTTTAGCCTGAAGAAGAGAAGGCTGAGAGGAGATATGATAGCCATGTATAAATATGTGAGAGGAAGCCACAGGGAGGAGGGAGCAAGCTTGTTTTCTGCTTCCTTGGAGACTAAGACGCGGAACAATGGCTTCAAACTACAAGAGAGGAGATTCCATCTGAACATTAGGAAGAACTTCCTGACTGTGAGAGCCGTTCAGCAGTGGAACTCTCTGCCCCGGAGTGTGGTGGAGGCTCCTTCTTTGGAAGCTTTTAAGCAGAGGCTGGATGGCCATTTGTCAGGGGTGATTTGAATGCAATATTCCTGCTTCTTGGCAGGGGGTTGGACTGGATGGCCCATGAGGTCTCTTCCAACTCTTTGATTCTATGATTCTATGATTCAACAGAAATGAGATGGCCATCTGTTGGTAGGGGTTTTTTTTAAATTATTATTATTATTAACTTTATTTGTACCCCGCTAGCATCTCCCGAAGGACTCGATGCAGCTTACAAAGGCCAAGGCCTCAACACACAACATAATAATACAAAACCCAAGGCAAATTAAAAAAACAATTAAAGCAATATAATAACAAGCAATAAACAATACACTAAGACACAATGAAACTGGACCTGGCCAGAGTAATGGGTACAGGATTAAAAGTGCTGATGTGACAGGTGGAATATAAGGCTTATAAGGCAAGTGCAGTGTGCAGTGTGCAGCAATCTTAGTTTTAATAAAGTGCTTATGGGACTTGGTATTGGAGATTTCCTAATCTGGGAAGGCACATCGGAACAGCCAGGTCTTCAAGTTTTTTCTAAAGACTGCCAGGGTAGGGGCCTGTCTAAGATCTTTGGGGAGGGTGTTCCAGAGTCGGGGGCCACCACAGAAAAGGCCTTGTCTCGTGTCCCCACCAAACGCACTTACGACGCAGGCGGGATCACGAGCAGGGCCTCTCCAGATGACCGAAGTGAATGCGTGGGTTCGTAGACGGAGATGCGGTCACGCAGGTAGGATGGTCCCAAACCGTTCAGGGCTTTGTAGGTAAGCACCTGCACCTTAAATTGGGCTCAGAAAATAAACGGCAGCCAGTGGAGCTCCTTGAACAGGAGGGTTGACCCCTCTCTGTAAGGGGCCCCAGTTAACATCCTGGCCGCTGCTCGTTGGACCAATTGGAACTTCCGAGCCGTTTTCAAGGGCAGCCCCACGTAGAGCGCATTGCAGTAGTCCAATCTGATGGTGTTTTCCTGCCAGGCAGAAGAAGGTTGGACTGAATGGCCCTTGAGGCCTCTTCCAAGTCTTTGATGCTATGATCCCTATAGAGTTGGATAAGATCTACAAAGTCCATCCAGTCTGGCCCCATTCTTCCAATCCAGGAAACACAATCAAAGCCCTCTCCGCAAATGGCTATCCAGCCTCTGATTGAAAACCTTTTGAGAAGCCGGCCACCACCATCCATCACATCTTGAAAGTTCATGGAATCATATAGAGTTGGAAGGTACCCTTAAAGGCCATCCAGCCTGACCCCATTCTTCCAGGCAGGAAGAGACTATAAACGCCCTCCCAACAGATGGGCATCTGGCCTCTGATTAAAAACCTCCAGAGAAAGTTGCTCCACCGCCATCCATTGTATATTGCAAGTCTGTAGAAACATCTCTCAGGAGGGATCGGATAGTGTCTTCCTGCCTGGCACAAAAGGGTTGGACTGGGTGGCCTTTAAGGGTCCCTTCCAACTTTCGGGTTCTATGATTCAACAGAAATGAGATGGCCATCTGTTGGGAGGGTTTTGATAGTGTCTTCCTGCCAGGCAGAAGAAGGTTGGGCTGAATGGCCCTTGAGGCCTCTTCCAAGTCTTTGATGCTATGATTCCTATAGAATTGGATGGGACCTACAAAGTCCATCCAGTCTGACCCCATTCTTCCAAGCTGGAAAACACAATCAAAGCCTTCTCCACAAATGGCTAGCCAGCCTCTAATTGAAAACCTCTAGAGAAGGTGACCACCACCATCCATCACATCTTGAAAGTTCATAGAATCATATAGAGTTGGAAGGAATCTACAAAAGCCATCCAGCCTGACCCCATTCTTCCAGGCAGAAAGATGCAATGAAAGCCTTCCCAACAGATGGCCATCCAGCCTATGATTAAAATCCTCCAGAGAAGGCGACCACCATCAACCACATCTTGAAAGTTCATGGAATCATATAGAGTTGAAAGGGATCTACAAAGGCCTCCAGTCTGCCCTCCCTTCTGTCAAGCAGGAAGATACAATCAAAACCCTCCCAACAGATGGCCATCCAGCCTGTGATTAAAAACCTCCAGAAAAGGCGACTCCACCACCATCCATCACATCTTGAAAGTTCATGGAATCATATAGAGTTGGAAGGAATCTACAAAAGCCATCCAGCCTGACTCCATCCTTCCAGGCAGGAAGATATAATGAAAGCCCTCCCAACAGATGGCCATCCAGCCTATGATTAAAAACCTCCAGAGAAGTCGACCACCATCAACCACCACATCTTGAAAGTTCATGGGCTCATATAGTTGGAAGGGATCTACAAAGTCCATCTAGCCTGACCCCATTCTTCCAGGCAGAAAGATACAATGAAAGCCCTCCCAACAGATGGCCATCCAGCCTCTGATTAAAAACCTCGAGAGAAGGCAACTCCACCACCATCCATCACATCTTGAAAGTTCATGGAATCATATAGAGTTGGAAGGAATCTACATAAGCCATCCAGCCTGACCCCATCCTTCCAGGCAGGAAGATATAATGAAAGCCCTCCCAACAGATGGCCATCCAGCCTATGATTAAAAACCTCCAGAGAAGTCGACCACCATCAACCACCACATCTTGAAAGTTCATGGGCTCATATAGTTGGAAGGGATCTACAAAGTCCATCTAGCCTGACCCCATTCTTCCAGGCAGAAAGATACAATGAAAGCCCTCCCAACAGATGGCCATCCAGCCTCTGATTAAAAACCTCGAGAGAAGGCAACTCCACCACCATCCATCACATCTTGAAAGTTCATGGAATCATATAGAGTTGGAAGGAATCTACATAAGCCATCCAGCCTGACCCCATCCTTCCAGGCAGGAAGATATAATGAAAGCCCTCCCAACAGATGGCCATCCAGCCTATGATTAAAAAACCTATAGAAAAGGCAACTCCGCCACCATCCATTGCATCTTGAAAATTCATAGAATTAGATAGAGTTGGAAGGAATCTACAAAGGCCATCCAGTCTGACCCCATTCTTCCAGGCAGGAAAACACAACTCAAGCCCTCCCAACAGATGGCCATCCAGCTTCTGATTAAAAACCTACAGAGAAGGCAATTCCACTGGATTCCCAGGAACCATATTCCACTGTCGCACAGCTCTTACCATCAAGGGTTTCTTCCTAAGGTTTAGGTGGAATATCTTTTACTGCAGTTTGAATCCACTGAATCCTAGTCTCCAAAGCAGCAGAATGCAAGCCTGAGCATTTCTCCTCAATGGGACCTTCTTTGAAATATTCGAATACGGCTCTCATGTTCCTTCTAGAGTTCTCTTCTTCAAGCTAAACCTACCCAGCTCTTACAAAGGAAGAAATACAGTACCTATTATTGTTGGGCTAGGATACTGGGAGAGCAGGCTTCGAATCATCGCTCAAATTGGAAATCCATTTAGTGACACTCTCTCAGCCTCAGAGAGAAGGCAAAGGCACTCTCGCATTGAACAAAATGTTCCACCCCATCCTCCCATGATAAGAGGTACATCTCAACCTTCCTAATGCCGTGACCCCTTAATTCAGTTCCTCATGTTGTGGTGACCCTCAACCATAACATTATTTTCATTGCTGCTTCATAACTGTAATTTTGCTACTGTTATGAATCGTAATATAAATATCTGATATGCAGGATGTATTTTCATCCACTGGACCAAATTTGGCACAAATAACCGATGCACCCAAATTTGAACACTTGTGGGGTTGGAAAGGGGATTGAGGTTGTCATTTGGAGGTTGTAGTTGCTGGGATTTATAGTTCACCTACAATCAAAGAGCAATCTGAACTCCAGCAATGATGGAAGTGAACCAAACTTGGAACACAGAACTCCCATGACCAACAGAAAATGCTGGAAGGGTTTGGTGAGCATAGACCTTGAGTTTGGGAGTTGTAGTTCACCTACGTCCAGAGAGCACTGTGGACTCAAACAATGATGGATCTGGACCAAACTTAGCACAAATACTCAATATGCCCAAATGTGAACACTGGTGTTGGTTGGGGAAAATAGACCTTGACATTTGGGAGTTGTAGTAACTGGGATTTATAGTTTACCTACAATCAAAGAGCAATCTGAACTCCAGCAATGATGGAAGTGAACCAAACTTGGAACACAGAACTCCCATGACCAACAGAAAATGCTGGAAGGGTTTGGTGAGCATAGACCTTGAGTTTGGGAGTTGCAGTTCACCTACGTCCAGAGAGCACTGTGGACTCAAACAATGATGGATCTGGACCAAACTTAGCACAAATACTCAATATGCCCAAATGTGAACACTGGTGTTGGTTGGGGAAAATAGACCTTGACATTTGGGAGTTGTAGTAACTGGGATTTATAGTTTACCTACAATCAAAGAGCAATCTGAACTCCAGCAATGATGGAAGTGAACCAAACTTGGAACACAGAACTCCCATGACCAACAGAAAATGCTGGAAGGGTTTGGTGAGCATAGACCTTGAGTTTGGGAGTTGCAGTTCACCTACGTCCAGAGAGCACTGTGGACTCAAGCAATGATGGATCTGGACCAAACTTAGCACAAATACTCAATATGCCCAAATGTGAACACTGGTGTTGGTTGGGGAAAATAGACCTTGACATTTGGGAGTTGTAGTAACTGGGATTTATAGTTTACCTACAATCAAAGAGCAATCTGAACTCCACCAATGATGGAATGGAACCAAACTTGGCACACAGAATTCCCATGACCAACACAAAATACTGGAAGGGTTTGATGGGCATTGACATTGAGTTTTGAAGATGTAGTTCACGTACATCCAGAGCACTGTGGACTCAAACAATGGTGGATCTGGCCCAAACTTAGCACAAATATTCAATATGCCCAATTGTGAACACTGGTGGAGCTTGGGAAAATAGACCTTGATATTTGGGAGTTGTAGTTGCTGGGATTTACAGTTCACCTACAATCAAAGAGCATTCTGAACCCCACCCATGATGGAAGTGAACCAAACTTGGCACACAGAACTCCCATGACCAACATGAAATACTGGAAGAGTTTGATGGGCATTGACCTTGAGTTTGGGAGTTGTAGTTCACCTACATCCAGAGTGCTCTGTGGACTCAACACAGTGATGGATCTGGACCAAACTTGATTCCGAAGACCATCAGAAATATGTGTTTTCTGGTGGTCTTGGGTGACCCCTCTGACACTCCTTTCACGACCCCCCCAGAGGTCCTGTCCCCCAGGTTGAGAAACGTTGATCTAGAGTGAATGACACTTGACACCACTCATTGCCATGGCTGAATGCTATGGTGTCATGGGAGTTGTAGTTTTAGATCTTCCGCAGCCTTGAATACATAAGACAATTTAATATTGTTCAGCTTCATTTCCCCATGCCACTCGGGAGTCGTGTTGGCAACCTCTCTGAGAAGAAAAGAGTTGCTAGGGAGCCAGCGGGTTTCCAAGCAGAAAGAAAGGCACATTAGCTCGTCTCTTCTGTAAACACAGAGCTTTGCGCAGCCTGTTTGTGCAAGATAGATGGGGTTGTTAGCTGAGACTGGATGGCAAAAGGGGACCAGACTAGGTGTTCCCTTGGGGTCCCTTCCAACTCTAGGATTCTATCTTTGCAACCCAATAGCTAGCTGGGACAGCTTAAGAGGAATACACAACTCCCTTGTTACAATAACTTGAATTAAACGCACTGGTTAAGATTTACAAGGAGCCCCGGTGGCACAGTGGGTTAAACTGTTGAGCTGTTGAACTTGCTGATTGAAAGGTCACAGATTCGAATCAGGAGAACGGTGTGAGCTCCTGCTGTTAGCCCCAGTTTCTGCCAACCTAGCAGTTCCAAAACATGCAAATGTGAGTAGATCAATAGGTACTGCTCCAGCAGGAAGGTAATGGCACTCCATGCAGTCATGCCGGCCATATGACTTTGCAGGTGACTACGGACAACGCCGGCTCTTCAGCTTAGAAATGGAGATGAACACCAACCTCCAGAGTCGGACATGATTGGACTTAATGTCAGGGGAAAACCTTTACCTAAGATTTACAAACTCTTCTCCAGAACCGCTTTGTCATATTATGCTGCTCTTATGTTAACGCTTTGCTTTCAGATTGATGTATTTGGATGATATTTAATTCTACAAACAGTTCAAGTCCATTGGAAACAGAACTGTGCATTTTTATCCATATTTACCTTCATTTGCATTTTGTAAACACTTATAAGGCTCCTTGAAACCCAGCTTTGCAAAAAAGGAACAATATGAGAAATGAAGCTGGTCTCGGAGTCATTTTTAGGCCCAAGAACCCTCGGGAACAATATGGAGAACTGAAAAATAAAGCAGAAAAATCCAAAATGGTTGGATGCCCACTTTTGGTTCTCAAGCTTTGTTCAATATACAAGAACTTATAATGTATTTTAAAGGTAAATTCTTGCACATGGAGGCAATTCTCTCCTTTTATGGGCCAGGAAGAGTGTTGTCAAGGGCACACAATCATCCTTGCACACTTTGCCTGTCCCTGGTATAACTCTAGCAATATAATACAAGTCTCCTAAGTGCAATTAACCAATATCTAAACCTTAGAATGTATTTAGAGGGCAAAATTTTGCATCTAAAGATAACTTGTCCTCTTTTTATGACCATAAAAGGCCCTTTGGAAGTTCTGAAAGTACTGAGAGCCACAGAAACAATCTTGGGGCGCATATACTGCTTATCCCAAAACAATTTATTGTCCTAAATGCACCAAGAGGCATGGAAAACCACCAAGCAATAGGCCCTGTGGAGCCCCCAGTGGCACAGTGGGTTAAACCCTTGTGCCAGCAGGACCAATGACCGACAGGTCAGAGGTTCGAATCCAGGGAGAGTGCAGATGAGCTCCCTCTGTCAGCTCTAGCTTTCCATGCATGGACATTAGAGAAGCCTCCCACAAGGATGATAAAACATCAAAACTTCCAGGCGGGCCTTGGGCAACATCCTTGCATACGGCCAGTTTTCTCACACCAGAAGCAACTTGCAGTTTCTCAAGTCACTCCTGACATTAAAAAAAATTCCGATTGCCCCCAAACATTGCTTTTAGTTGATGAGTTTTAGAATATTGCAATATTCACTCTCCCAAAGCAAAGCCTTCTTCTTAGCTGGGCATTATTTAGCACGCACCTGAATGGGCATGCAGTTTTTCAAGTCACTTCTGACACACACACACACACACACACACACAAAAACCCAACCATGTATAGCTATGGCCAATTTCATTTATAGGAAGTACAAGTGACCAATAGTAAGCAGTCCTCATATTGTTGCTAAGATAACCACTACTCTATGTTCCCTGTGTTCTTATTAACCCTTGTCCAAATTGCTGTCGTATTTATTGGCAAGGCACTTGTGGAGTTTATTTATAAATAGCGCATACCCACTTGCCATTGTAAGTCCCCGAGGCAAAATATTCACAACTTCCTAAAAGCTTCCATTCCGAACAGCAGCGGTGCCAATTCCATGTTTTAGTTTGAATTTTAAAGCAAAGGGCCAGCACCTTGGAGAGCTCTTTTGACATTAAAACATGGGATCAATTCACTGTCCTCAGGGCAATGGAAGCTCCCAGCCTCCACTGCTCATACATTAAAAGTTTATTTAGAAATAGCACACACCAGCTTGCCATTGTAAACCCCTGAGGCTCCCCCCTCCCCTCATCAGGAGCAACTTGAGAAACTGCAAGTCACTTCTGGTGTGAGAGAATTGGTTGTCTGCAAGGATGTTGCACAGGGGACGCCCCAATGTTTTGATGTTTTACCATCCTTGTGGGAGGCTTCTCTCATGTCTCTGCATGGGGAGCTAGAGTGGACGGAGGGAGCTCATCCGTGCTCTTCCCGGATTCGAATCTCCGATCTGTTGGTTTTCAGTCCTCCCGGCACAATAGTTTAACTCATTGCGCCACCGGGGGGCTCCTGATGCTGAACATTCACAACTTCCTGAAAGTTAAAACCCTTGACATCCAATTGGCTTCTTTCAGAGAGTTTACGAGGGTTGAATGAAAAGTAATGCCTCCACCTTTGTTACTTGGGTTTGGATGGGAATATTTTAATAAATCAAACGCAGAAATAATCCTTAAAATGTACTCTTTAACTACTACCATTCACTTTTCCACACAATCACCAGACAATTGGATACATTTCTGCCAATAATGAACAAGTTTTCTGAAGCCGTCACAGAAGAAGTCTACACTCTTTTTTCCACAACCAGGGTCTCACAGTTCTCTCAACGTCTTCATCAGAAGCATAATGATATCCTCACAGATCTTCTTTCATTATCGGGAACAGAAGGAAGTCAGACGGTGCTAAATCTGGGCTGTATGGAGGGTGCTGTACAGTGGTGAGACCCAGTTGCTGAAGTTCTGCTGTGGAGGCAACTGAAGTATGTAGTCTGGCATTGTCATGCTGAAGGAAAACATTTCCCTTTCCCTTTTCCTTTCGGACCCTTGTTAGCCGTCATTTCAAAGTTTGCAGCGTTGTGATGTAAAGCTCCGAATTTATTGTTTATCGTCCTGAATCAATCTGTCATAGAATCATAGAATCAGAGTTGGAAGAGACCTCATGGGCCATCCAGTCCAACCCCCTGCCAAGAAGCAGGAATATTGCATTCAAATCACCCCTGACAGATGACCATCCAGCCTCTGTTTAAAAGCTTCCAAAGAAGGAGCCTCCACCACACTCCGGGGCAGAGAGTTCCACTGCTGAATGGCTCTCACAGTCAGGAAGTTCTTCCTGATGTTCAGATGGAATCTCCTCTCTTGTAGTTTGAAGCCATTGTTCCGCGTCCTAGTCTCCAAGGAAGCAGAAAACAAGCTTGCTCCCTCCTCCCTGTGGCTTCCTCTCACATATTTATACATGGCTATCATATCTCCTCTCAGCCTTCTCTTCTTCAGGCTAAACATGCCCAGCTCCTTAAGCCGCTCCTCATAGGGCTTGTTCTCCAGACCTTTTATCATTTTAGTCGCTCTCCTCTGGAACTGCCATCTGTTGAGGAGTTACGAAGGTGGAGGCATTACTTTTCATTCAATCATCGTAAAACCAATCTTTGGATGGCTATCTGTCAGAAGCCTTTTAATAGGGACCCTACATGGGAAAGGGATTTAGACCTGATGGCCTCTAAGGATCCCATCCGAATAGATCGCTCTACTATTCAAGTGCCAATTGTGTCACATTGCCACGATGCTTCTCAAAACTGGGAAGGACAGTCAGATAAATGGTCACCCTGATTTTGCATCAAGGACATGCTGCTCAACGCCACTGCTGCTCTTCTCCTCATTCCAATTTTAGCAGAGAACAGTAATGACAGCTATTTCCTTCCCTTGATTGCACTTGTTCCAACTGCTCTGCTCCGAAAGTCATTACGAAGAGGAGGGGAGGATGAAATATTTAGACCATTCAAACAGCCATTTACCAGTCGGGCTTCTTGCGTAAGGCGACCAGAATAGAAGCGTAGGAAGGCTTTTTTCTGCAAAGGGCTGGTTCTTTGAGCTTGAATGCTATACTATTATGAAAGCAGTATTCACCTGACCAGGCCTTGAACCAAAAGGGAGGGCAGACATGCTTCCAACAGATGTCAAGGGGCCTTAAGGAGTCTGGAAGGAATGAAGGGAAAGGTTGGCTACTGTGCATTGAATTACTATGGATCAGTAGTTCAGGACAAGCACTGCACCACGCCTTGCATTACCATGAAAAGCTAATTTCCTAAGAGATGGCAGTGTTAGTCTCTTGTAGCACAAAAAGGGGAAATAGGAGGGAACTAGCAGCCTTTTTAAGCTCTTTTTTTTGTGCATGATTCATGGGTTTCAGTTTTGCATTCGTACCTCAACAAACATCTTATCGTCTTACACAACTCTCTAGAGCAGTGGTTCTCAACCATATTAATGCTGCGACCACTTAATAGAGTTCCTCATGTTGTGGTGACCCCCAACCATAACATTATTATAGTTGCTACTTCATAACTGCAATTTTGCTACTGTTATGAATGGTAATGTAAATATCTGATATACAGGATGGACTAAATTTGGCACAAATATCCGATATGCCCAAATTTGAATACTGGTGGAGTTGGGGCGGGGACTGATTTTGTCATTTGGGAATTGTAGTTGCTGGGATTTATAGTTCACCTACAATCAGAGCATTCTGAACTTCACCAACGATGGAATTGAACCAAACTTGGCATACAGAACTCCCATGACCAACAGAAAATACTGGAAGGATTTGCTGGGCATTGACTTTGAGTTTTGGAGTTGTAGTTCACTTACATCCAGAGAACACTGTGTACTCAAACAATGATGGATCTGGACCAAACTTGCACGAATACTCCATATGCTCAAATGTGAGCACTGGTGGAGTTTGGGGGAAAATAGACCTTGACATTTCTGGGATTTATAGTTGGCCTACAATCAAAGAGCATTCTGAACCCCTCCAATGATAGAATTGAGCCAAACTTCCCATACAGAACCCCTGACCAGCAGAAAATGCTTCCAAAAATGAATAGAAGGACATGCAGAGAGATCTTCAGCCTCCTCTGTTGAAGGGGTTCCTAAGACTATCAGAAATTTACTGATAGTGTTTGGCAACCCCTTTGACACCTCCTCATGACCTCCCCAGGGGTCCCGACCCCCAGGTTGAGAAACACTGCTCTCAAGGTTTATGGCCAGTTACAAAGAGGCATCTTCTGTATCCTGATACAGTCCAGTTCTATTCAACACAACTGCTAATACTGCATATTAATGCATCTGAAGAAGTGGTTTGAAATCCACAAAAGCTCAGCCCAAAACATTACTTAAAGGGAATGCTAGATTACATCCCACTTTTCCATGTCTTGTCCCTTTCCATGCAAGACACTGAATAATTCATGTCACACCCTCTTTGCAAGTTGCAACTTATTGTCCTCCAGACATCTTCTTACCAGGCTACACCTCTCAAATGAGGAACACAGAATTACAAGACGCTCTCACTTTAAGCAAATGTATCATTCAGTGGACAGCTGTCTCCAGGCCTCCAGCACAAATTCTGGCCTTGGATTCAGCTTGTTCCATCTCTTTGTGTGTGTTGCTCCCTGCAGCAGAACTGGAGAAGCAATCCTTGACTTCTTATGGGGACCTCAGTTGTGGTAAATACCAGTAAAAAAAAGGGGGGGGGAGTTCGAGCAGTCTAAGCTGTCGCACAAGCTGGCCATATACCCTATTTACTCAAATCTAACACTCACCTATTTGGGCTAAATTACCTTGCCTAAATGAGGGTGTGCATTAAATTCACATCACACAGTAAGCCTAGTGTTGAGCCCAAGCAAAAGGGGAAGCTACTTCAGAAGCCCTTGGAGCTCCTCTTTCAGGGACATCGTCTCCAATTTAACAGCCATCACTTAATTCTCCCCTACGAACCATCAAGATTACTAAGATCATCTGGAGAGGCCCTGCTCTCGGTCCCACCAGCCTCGCAAGCGAGCCTGGTGGGGACGAGAGACAGGGCCTTCTCGGTGGTGGCCCCGCGACTCTGGAACTCTCTCCCTCTGGAGGCCAGAACCGCCCCATCCATCCTAACATTTAGGAAACGGGTGAAGATGTGGCTGTGGAGTCAGGCCTTCGAGGAATGAGACAACACCATAGGACTCTGGATGGAAGTGGATATAGATCCATCTTAATAGGACCACTGTAGTTTTATATTTAGTGTATTTTAAAGTTGATGTGTAATTTGTGATATATGATATTTTAATGAATGTATATGTTTTTATGGCTGTAAACCGGGCTGAGTCCCTCAATGAGGTTGAGAAGCTCGGTATACAAAACTGTGAAATAAATAAATAAATAAATAAATAAATTCTATGCAATGCTGGGATTTGTAGTTTGGTGAGATATCCATATTCTTTGGCAGAGAAGGCTCAAGGCCTTCCAGAGGGAATTGAAGACTTGGATGTTTAGACAAGCCTTTGAGAATGTCTAGCCCCAATAGTTCACAATTAATCACACAGCACTGCACTTTCATCCCATGCCCTTGTTCCTTAGCTACAACTTGCACTATCCCATTCCCTTGTTCTCGTTTACAGTTGGCCATGTTTTAGGACAGTTCTCACCATAGGATATTTGGTGCTGTTCTGAGTTCAAATTGTTTTATATGCTACTGGTTTTATTTTTGTATTGTACTGTGTTTATTTTATGTGTTGTTTTAGCTACTTTGTGCCATACGTAAGCCACCCCGAGTTGCTTCGGGAAGATGGAGGCAGGATACAAAAATAAAGTTGTTGTTGTTGTTGTTGTTATTATTATTGTAAAACTACAGCCCCCAGGATTCCTTCCCATTGAACCAAGGCAGTTAAAAGTGGGTTCCTTCTACAGTATACATGCAAGGTTTTGTTTTGCATTTGTGAAAGCTTTGGTGTCCTAACAGTTTGGTTTTCAAAGAAGGAATTCTAAAGCAGTAAGCCACAGTAATGGCCAAATGACAGAGGGCAGTTTTTGTTGCTGCACATTGCATTTGGCAGCAAATACTTTTTTTTTTGTTTCAGGGATCTGAAAACTGAGGTACTTATTAGATTTAATGGTGCATGAGTAAATACAGTATTCTTCACTTCACAAATGTTATCCTTGTTTCATATTCCTTGGAATAATCACCCCGACATAACTGGAGTGGACTCAGGATGTGACTGGAATACAGATCCCATCAGCATCTGGTAAATGCACTCCAACAACATTGTCATCCAGATGCATCAAGGGCTCATGCAACCTTCTGCCTAAAGCAGGCATGGGCAAACTTTGGCCCTCCAGGTGTTTTGGATTTTAACACCCACAATCCCCAACAGCCTCAGGCCCTTTCCTTTTCCCCCTCAGCCACTTAAGCTGAAGAATTGTGGGAGTTGAAGTCCAAAACACCAGGAGGGCTCAAGTTTGCCCCTGCCTAGTCTACACTGTAGAATTAATACAGTTTGGGTTTTGCTAACAGCAATAGTCGGTTGCTGTTGTTATGGGCCTTCAAATCTCATTAAGCAGCTGGGGGGGGAAAAGATGGGACCCGAGGCTGTTAGGAATTCTGGGAATTGAAGTCCAAAACACCTGGAGGGCTGAAGTTTGCCTATGCCTGGTTTAAAGGAACATGACAGCTGCAGGGACCAGCTAGGCCTCTTGGGGGCAGCAAAAGCACATGTTTCCATCCAACTCTTGCTGAGACTGCCTCTAAGCCGCACCCAGGATTCATTCAAACCATACAGTACAGAAAGGCGCTGGTTCAGAGAAAAGGGGGACAGGATCCACACTGAATGCCAAGAGAAATCTTTATTTTTAAAGGCGTTCCCTTAGGCGTATGTTTGGCAGACATACGATGGTACACGCACACATTTTATGTACACTCTTACACACAACTCACAGAGCATCACCAAGCGCTTGAACCAATAAATTAAAAAGAACAAAAAGAGAGACCAAGGGCCCGTTATCTTCATGGGAGAAATGACGTCCCCTCCCCCTGCCCTGCCCCAGTCCGGTCAGGACAGCATTTGGGGGAAATGGAAACAAACAAAAGCCAAGAGGGACACATCCAACGCTGCTGCCGCAAACTCTGACCCCCCCACCCCACCCTTCACTCCCCTTGTTGGGCCCCCCCATCATGGAGGGTGTAACAATCAGTGTGCTTCTTCCTTCCTTCCTTTCTCCAGAGGTAGCTGCCAGTGCAGCCTCATACTCGGGCCTCGATGCACTCCAAAGTAGAAACGATCTCCTCCGGCCGGTGGCCCTCAGCTTGGGCGCACTGGCTGATGTGGGCACTTGGGCTCTCAGCACCTCTGGGGCAGGGGGCAGGCAGGCAGGCGGCGGTCTGAGGGTAGGGGGAGTCACATTCATCCGAGGTAAGGTCCGGCACGTCGTCCGACTGGCTGTCAGAGCTCTCCAGGTCGCTCCGGATGCTCTCCGGCTGTGCCAGCGTGATGTCCCAGGTTTGGCTGGTCGCGCAGTCCTTCGGCTCACAGCTTTGGTGGTGGCATAGCGGCTCCTGGTCCTCCTCACCTTCCTCTTCCTCCTCTTCTTCATTCTCCGCCATCTGGGGCTGAACGTGGAGTGAGTCCTCCGTACTGCTTCCACTTGCAAGCTGGTAGTGGCTTGGCTTGGTCTCAATGTCCACCTGGATCTCCATGTTGTTACACTCTCTGCAGGGAAAAGGCCGAGTTAGTTCTAGTATTAGTCGTCACTTCTACTGTGATTCCTGATCCTAAAGCAGGGGTGTCAAATTCATTCCATCGAGGGTCACATCAGCCTTATTATGGTTGCCTTCAAAGGGCCGCTGAATCCATGGACAGAGACTCCCTGTCTCCCAGAGGACCAAATCTATCATTTTTTACATAGTGATCGGTGCTTTTTAGCCTTTACCCAGTTTGGGTCCCCAGCTGTTACTGAACGATAACTCCCATCATCTTGGATTATCCATCATGCAGACTGGGAATAATGGAAACAGCAACCCAACAGCCCTTGTGGCTCTAAGGTTGGGGAAAGGTTAAAGGGTATTTTCTAAAAGATATTGTCTCCACAAACCTTGTATCTCATTTCAGGCCTCACTCTCTCGACTAAACAGAACAAACAGCAGCCTTCCAGATGTTCCTGGAACACAACTCTCATCAGCTCTTGTCATAATGTCTAATGGAATCTCCAGTGGCACAATGGGTTAAACCCTTGTGCCAGCAGGACTTGCTAAGCAACAGGTCAGCGGTTCGAATCTGGGGAGAGCGGGTTGAGCTCCCCCTCTCAGCTCCAGCTCCCCATGAGAGAAGTCTCCCACAAGGATATTAAAACATAAAACATCCGGGCATCCCTTGAACAACGTCTCTCATACCAGAAACGACTTGCTATTTCTCAAGTTGTTCCTGACACGAAAAAAAGAGATGTCTAATGATGAAGAATATAAGAGTTGCAGTCCAGCATCTGGAGGAAGGCCACATTAAATGACACGGAGGGCCAGATTTGGTCCAGGGACTTTGTGTTTGACACATGTGTCCTAAAGGGTTTAGCATGTTAACAACACTTACTTTTTAAAAATGCACTACAAAATGAATTACCTCTACACAAGCACAAACAGACACAAAGAGAAATGTCTTCTCATTTCCTACTCCACTAAAAACCTAGGGAGCTTCACAACCTTTCCTTCTCCCTGATGCAGGATTAGAGGAAAGTTTGTGTTTTGCGTTGACACACGGAGAAGGAATTATCTGGCCTTCTGCCTTGTACATGAAACAAAAGGAGGATATTACAGTGTGCTGTTTGGCATATTCGATCTGGCCTGGGAGTTGACCTGGACCTGCTGCGCTCTAAAAACAAAGGGAGGGGGGCATGTGTTCATAGTGAACAGCAATCAAAAAGGGAAAGCTCCAGACTGTGCTTGTAAACACAATTCCTCTTTAAAGACCTAAGCCATATTAAATCCATCCTGTGGGAGCAGGCAATTTAGCAGCCCTGAGAATGATCTTAAAAGGCCTAAGCAAGCACTCAGTTCACATTTCTAGAAATATATTTCTAACCCTTCCTGGCATCCTGTTTGATAGGGATGGGGAAAAACGTAAGAGCGAGTGGCAGAAAGAAAGGCAAACTGATTTAAACTATCCTAGTGCCAGGGTGAAGCCTCTGAAAGCAGAAAACCCTTAACAAAAAATGAAAGAACCCCCAATCTAGATTAAAATACAGATAGCATACAAATATAGTTATAGATACTCTCTGGTGTTAATTGTTTCAGGATTTATGACAAACCCTGGTATGATTAACACCATAGAGCAACTATACAATATTTTGTATGCTGCCTTCAATTCAGTCTAGAGCTCTGAAAACTTTTTTTTAAAGTATAATTTTTTCATTCTACCTCCCAACCATCTGAGAAAGAGCCAACAGACTTTAAAATGTTGTGGACACTTAAAAAGACGTCACAATATAAGCTAGCCACTTAAAACCAGCCCAAATGAATTATTGCTCCAGAGAACAACTCAAATTTTGGCATATCTTCATTGAAATTGGAAAAGAATCCCATTATTACAAGATGGTCAAGGAAAGATTGGAATAAATGAATGCAAGAGCAACAGCAACAACAACAGGTCTCTGCTTTCTGTTCATATCCCACTGCCAGACACAAGCAAAGACCTCAGAAAGCAAGTAATGTCTCCCTTTGCAAAAGGCGTATTAGAAGGGATCAGAAGCTGAAGGGTCAAGCTTTCCCAAAGAGCACTGGCTTTAACTCGTGGTACCCTTTGCTGGACTGGCCTACCTGTCCTGGGGGTTGTACGAGCTAATGATGGAGCCAGCCATGGCTCGTGTGCTTGCATTGTCACTGATGGCTCCCAGGCTGACCGAGTCCTTAGGGAAGATCTCTTTCTGCACATCTGCTTGCACTTCCAGTCTAGGCCGGAGACATGAAATCAGTTTTAAAAGCTTGTCTTGATATCATTTCCCTCAGTCCCACTTACTACAGCAAAAGACTCATTTAAAGTATCAAAAGAGTTAAGAATCAAGTGACTCAGCTTCAAGGAACATTTTGCTTCACTCCCATCTTCAACTGGCAGAACCTTTACTTTGCTCATTTTTTTTCTTGAGCAGCACTTGAGTCATGCCTATCCCAGTGATTCACAGAGTTTCTGTGGAATATATGTTTTGGAGCTGTTCTTGTTAAGTGCCGTCAATCTAGCTTTATTCAGCCCCTGTGAACCCTACAAATGAAACCAAGGGCCCCTGTCTGAGCAGCACCTTCCTGGGCTGTAAACTCATTGTGTGAAGGATGCCTGACCACACATCCTCCTAACTTGGAGGTTGGCTTGGAGGAAACAAGTGTGCTGTAACCTTATGAGTCAAGTGGTAAACTCTCTTCTCATTTCACTAAGAAAGCAGGATGTGTAGGAAGATGAAGGAAGTTTCCTAGCTATTTGGAAAGTCACTGGTTCATGTGGATTTTTGCAAGGTAACCATGATGCAAGCATTGGAGGAAAATACTCTTCAGGAGTTGTGAAAGAGAAGCCACTTTGTTTTGGGTTATGAACAGAAGCCAAATCCCACAGTACTCCGCATACACGTCTAAGAGGAATTCTCTGGCTAAAGGAATGTTTACCTGCTGTACTTTCCTTTCCCGCCCAAAAGCACTCCGCCGCTCAAAGTGCCTCCTGAGAGGGCTGCAAAGCTGGCTGTTTCACTGTAGTTGCCCTGCATCACACTGAGTCCATCCGTGGGGCTCCCACTGGTGCTCAAGACACTAGTGAGGCCTTCGATGCTGCTCTCTCCAATGCTGGGATTCTTCAGGGCTCTCCACGCATCTGCCACTGCACCAAAACAAGTTATGGCATGTGAGGCAAAAGGTGACCGGAGAGCAGCATTCGTACACTAAACCAACCAGTTAGCTCACCCCTAGAAGCAATGCAGTCTTAATTAATGAAAGGGTTGTATAGTTTGGAGAACTTCATCTTCTTCAGAATAGAACAGCAAAGCATGCTGAAAGTGTTACTTGCAAAACAGGCTTATAGATGCCTGTGGGGTTCAAGTGGAGACAGTATTCAACCTGGCATTAAAACCATACTCTACACATAACCCTACAACATAACCCTGATACATTTTCTTCTCCAAAAGAAGATCATACAGGCATTACGTCTTTACCTGTAATTGGCCCATCATCTTCATCAAACTCAATTTTAACTCCTTTTCCATTGGCTGTGCTAACTCCACAACCGCCACCCCGGCATAAAGAAATCGGCACAACTCCATAGACATAGGCCAACATAATAGGGACTCCAATACCTGGCAAAGGAAAGGAACGCGCGTTATTTACAAATATTATGGGTTATGTCACTGAAGGTGTACTTTTAGTATTACATTCCTAAAAGAATACACTCATGATGTAAATGATATCCAGGATTAACAGAACCAGAAGTTCCTCCAGTCCAAAGGAACCCATGTGAGAGGCTTCCCAGCCACCCAGAGTTGGTTTACAAGGATCATAGGGGTTCTGTAGCCCACCATATAGTTCCCTCTAAGTCCACCTCACGATGCTTACCTACGCTGACGGCAGCAATAACAGGCGACGCAATCACAGACAAGGTCACGCCCCCAGTGATCGCCAGGTTCCTCTTGTGCTTGGAGGTCTTCTTTCCCTCATACCGGCTGTGAATCTGGCAGAGGAAGAATCAAAGCTACAGCAGGCAATTCCACCAGGAAAAGAAAGGAAACCACCCTACAACTCAAGATACTTCATAACAGGCCAGAGCACAGACTCTTCTCCAGAAAAGGAAAAGAAGACTGAAGAATGCTAAGGCCCTCACTAATGCTCAAACTAACACAAATCTGAGCTGGAAAAACAATGATCGATGTCGTATATCCGAAGGAAGTTCTTTTTCTCGTTACTAAGATATCACATAGGCAAGACATAACAAACATTCAGTTAGTGTTCATCTCAGGCCTATTGTGGAGGAATGGCATGAAACATTGGTCACCAGATGCAATACATTTCCGTATCAAGAGGTTGTCAGGATTGCTCTCTCTCTCTCTCTCTCTCTCAACAATACAACCCACAGGACCCAATGACCCCACTCAAATGTTCAAGCCCTTTGTTTGGTATCTTATGCATACAAAGCTCTTACACTCACCTTTCTCCCAACATAAACAGGGATGCCAATGACCATGGCTGGAATCGCAATACCAGCAATGAGGGAAATGCCCACTGGGGCACCAATCAACGTCCCAAGCTGCCAGAGAATCTTCTTTTTACGACTCCATGGCTTCTTGCCCCAGAAAGTGCAACCAGAAGGACTGCAAGAGAGTTTACAATTGGCCCTTAAAAGGTCAGAATTCAAAACAGCAAAAAAAAAATGGATTGACAAAGCTCCTAGAAAACATCTTTTTCCAAATGACTGAATACACCTGCAGCAATATTGGAATTCATGCAGTCTCCAGGTGTTTCTGGGCTGCAAGCATCAGCAGCCATTGCCAGTACAGTGAAAAATAGGGAATGCTGGGAGTTCTAGTCCAACAATATCTGGAGAATATAAACAATTTCCGATCCAAACAAACCAAATGCTTTTAAAGCAAGAGGTGTTTCCCATCCCAATTTTGTTATTCCTCAAAGATTCAGTTTCTCAGGCCCCTTCTACACTGCCATATAAAATTATCTGTTCTGAACTGGATTATATGGCAGTGTAGAAGGGGCCTCAGAGTGAGAACAGAAACCACTATAGCTATTCTATATTAGGCAAAGCCTAATGGGGGCCGTGTACTTGGGCAGTTTTGGTTTGGACAACAAGCACCCAGGAACAAATGTTGCCTTGAAGGCAGAGGAAACCCAGACCTTACCTGAGGTAATGCAAATCAGAGATTTCCTTCATACATAACCAGCAGAACTCGCAGCCACACACTGCACAAGTCATATGATTACAGCTGCCGTCATTCATTTTGATGATATAGGCACTGCAACGTGGACATGGCTTAATGTCATCTGCTGTGGGAGTAAAGAAGGGAAGCTTATCAGGTTCTGCACACATCAAGAAGGCACTGGAATTTATAAAGATATTTCATCGTTAGACAGAAGGGCCTTAGCCTTGAGACTATGGCCACCTTTATATTTGAAAAAAGTGGTTAAATTACTTGGCAGATTAACACTTGCAAATATCACTAATTCCTATCCAACTGATTGCATGTCCAAGATTATAAGTCTATCCATTAAAATGTTATGAATACCCTCTGAGTTTCATCAGATTTAAACAGTTTACAAGCAGAAGAGAGTACTATATAGAAGCACAGCTCAGTGATAAGGCACAGGTTTTACATGCCAGATCCCTGACATCTCTAATTTAAAAAAGATCAAATAGCAAGTGATGGGGAAAGAGCTGTCTAAGACCTAGTTTTAACAGACAATACTTGGCAAAGCTGACAACCAAATTGGATATAAAGCAACTTCCTGTTTTAGTTCAAACTTTATTAGATGTATATGATAAGAATCAATTACCCACTTCTTTCATTCAATTGGCCACTTTTTGTCATGCTTGACGTTTAACGCAAGCTTTCAGGGTTCATGTAAAAAACTAAATATTTAAATCTCTTTAGTGTTCAGGCTTTGGAGGAGAATAGTTGCATAAAACTAGATTAAATAGTGTGCTAGTACATTATTAATGGACTCTCTTGGCAATACAGGTTTACCATCACAATTACTAAAACACTGAGAATTACAGGCTTCTTTCCAGTTAATAATGCAGCAGCAACAGAAGTTTGAGGGTTACCATGAGACTAACTGGAGGAAAAAAGAAAAACAGAATTTTAAGGAGTTGGAAGGGATCACAAAGGCTATCCAATCCAACCACTGCTAAGTGTTAGCACGTACACTTTGACCTCAGCCCCATCTGTCCCATCAAGAAGTAGCTCTCTCCACCAGACTTTCAGTCACAATGACCATTTCCCAGCACAACTGAAACAGCAGCCAGCCTGTAAGCCTTTAAAAATTTACCTGGGCCGGATTCTTGTCCGTAACTGAGGCCTGAGGTGTGCTTTGTTCGCACCCGCAGAGTTTGTGCTCTTTGTTGGCGGGCCATGTCGCACGTTTGGTTTGGGTGCCATATTTGTTTGCAATGATAGCAAAACTCAGTCTGGCACCCTTCTCTCTCACACGTCAATTTAGGGCAGCTGGCACATCCATAGGCAATAACAGCATACCTGGGGGGGAGGGGGGGAGAAAACGGCATGACAGTTAGTGAAGCAAGAGCAAGTGGGCTGCCTTCTTCTGGGCTCATAATGGACTGTGCCAAACAAAGTGTATTTGTACAGCTCATCTAGCCTGTCAAGATGCATTGAACTGAGTTGAGATTGCCCTAGCCTAGTTCTCTCCCGGATTTGCATTGTGACCTAGATCCTGGCAAAAATGTAGGTAACTTCCTTTCAGACCTCAGTAATAATTAACATGGCCAGAAAAAGACCCCCAACTGACAATGTGTACTCCAAGCATAAGAGTACACATTTATTATCAAATCAGGTTTCCCACCTCCTATAATGGCTTGGGATTCAGATGCAACACTTTGACAAACCAATTTCTAGGAGCAGAACATTTTTGTATTTTTATTGAGTTTTGTCTGTGGACGGGGTAAATGTCAGCGAGTTTGGTGGTCTTATTTTTATTGGGCTTCAGATCTAGAACCAAGGTCAGACTCTCTTTCAGTCATAGCAGTTAAAAAATAAGGGGGGTGTATATTAATAAAAGCAGAGGAGAATATCAGCAGAGAAGAGTTTCAGTTAGCTGATACCAGGTTTGGTGAGACATTGCAGGTCAGATGGCATGTGGCTCTAACTTCCACTACAATCCCCAGGGAGGATTGCAGTGAGAAGGAAGAAATTCTGTGAGATGGAAAAATGGTCAAGTTGGGAAAGAAGGTTACAGCTGGTACAGATGAGATAACATGTCCTCTAAAGTAACGATTAAGTGCACAGTTCTGTGTAAATGAAGGTAGCAACAATGACTAGCAACAATGTGTTTTATCAGTTTAGGCTGTAATGTTGTTTAGAGAAGGTGGGTCTTCCATCAATTACCTATATTAGTAACATCCAGACTAAATTAATCAGCCCTCCACAGTTGCTGAGGACCCTTGCAGAAGTAAAAAAAACCCCATGAATTCAAAGATTAGTTATTTTGAAAACTAAGAGAACATCAGGAGATCCTAGAGAGAATGTTTCAATCAAATATGTGATTAATGAAACCTGCAAATGTGAAAGGCCAACTCTACTGAGGAGAACCCTATGGGGACTGTCCTTAAAAAACTAAAGCAGTATGTAGCCCCTGGTTACTTCAAGGAGTTATCGTGGTCCTGCACTTGATGCTCTTGAAATGCAGCCCACATAAAGTTCATTTAACATAGAGACAGTATGCTTATCTTGCACAACTCATTTATGTTGCAGGATATGTGTTTCCTTTCAGGACGCAAAAGCCCAAATGAACCATGTCTGTTACTGAGGGGAAACTAGTATCTCAGCCTTCTGTCAGCAGTTGATGGAGAATTCATGCCGGCTACTGCCCTTCTGTAAGACTGATAATCCCCTAACAGGTGGGGAGATGGGTTTTAACTATTCAACACAACTCTTAGAACTGAGGCACTTCCAGGGAGCTATCTTGGCCCATTAATATATAGGAGACAACTGCTTCCTCACGCATATTCTGTTTCACAACCCAAGTTAAAAGGACAGCTGATAGCAACAAGATTACTGACACAGTATTAGAATGAATTTTAGTCTGTAGAAATAGAAACCAAGAATGAATTCTCAAGTCTACTTTAATCCTTTCATGTTTTGCCTCTGAACATACTACACATACAATCACAGGGTTTCAGTGGCCAAACACCAATGTCAGCTCAGCTATATTCAAACATATTTGTCCTACCCCACCTGTTTCAAGTCACTTCTGAATAAAGGTTCAACTGCAACAGTAGCTTCTGGCCTTTCTGCTACTGCAAAGGTCTGGCGTGATAACAGGATGGAGAAGTAGGACCTCCAGAACACAATGTCTTTCAGCTAGGAATGCACTAGTCTAAATTTCCATCCATGATTTTCTTTCCATCCCATTCCTTAGTATTTTGGTTTTTCTTCAGTAGTAAGTAGCCTCAGCCCACTGAGCATGCTTGGTTATTTGGCTGTTCTATGTCCCATGCACATCCATTGGGAAGAGGAGGGATATCTCTAAAATATCTGCTTGCTCTGCAAACTCTGGAGTTTTCTTTAACATACTAGTATCTCTATTGTGGAAAGATAACACTGTTTTTGATAAACAGCAAGCAGAGTCAAAAGGAAGCTCACTATTAGTATATATGATGCTGCTCCTTCTCTGGTTTCATCTACTAAACTACCTACTAACTTCCACTCCTGCTGTCAATACAAGTACATCATACAAAGCTCCACCTAACACATATTCTGCTCTGCTCAATTCAATCCTGCCAACACAATGCCATTGTTTTCATACCCTGAAATTTCCCTAACATCCCTGAGAAAAATAGGGAGCAATAAATGCCAGACAGCAGTATGAGCTGTGGCCACAAAGAAAAAGGTAGTTCCAGATTTGTATGCAGATCTAACTATGCACCAGAAGACCAGCATTGCCATGGAAACACATCATGTTATGTCTGCAATTTACCTCTCTAGGCAGAATCGCTAAGCTTGCCAATATATGAAGCTGCTTAAAGCATGGGTGGGATGCAGAAGACATCAATATGCTACATGCTATGCATCTTGAAACATGCTTTTGCCATCATCTCACAGAGAAACTAATCTAGGAAATCCAGCAGATAAAAGATCCTTCAGAATACATGTAAGAAGCTGAGAACAAAATCATCCTTCTGTATCTACAAACCTCTTATGCGCCCTTCTACATACTATCTTTGATACTGAGCTGAATTAGCCTCTGTGCAGAGCTGACAGCCATTCACCAGAAGGCATAGCCCACATGTCCCTTAATAATAACTTAAGAAGCGCCCTGCTGGATCCAGACCAAGTTTCAGTTCATACAGAATCCCAAAGGTTGCCTATGGGAGTCCATAAGCAGGCTATAAGTGCAACAGGACCTCTTGAACCCACTTGCTCTTCCCAGTGACCGAGACACACTGATATTGGGAGGGGGGCAAGGGGGGTTGCATTATGAAGCACACCCTTCCACCAACTGATCCCAAACTGGCAGGCCTTTTTATCTCCTGGATCCTTGCTTGATCTCACTCTTTTTGAAATAACGTGGACCGTCTACAAACGTCCCTCTCAACTTCTGGAATGATTCCATCTGTGTTGCCTCCAAAAAATCCTGCATATTGGACAAAACCATCATCACTGAAGCAATGATCCTCTGCCATCACCTTTGCTGGAGCAGCCACATTGTCCAAATGCCTGATCAGTCTCCCAAAATAGGTACTCTACTCTCAGCTCAAGAACAGAAAATGGAATGTCAGTGGACAGCTAAAGAAATGTAAAGATGGGTTTACAGTTAAACTTAAAAACTGTGGCATAGACACTGAGAACTAGGAAGTCCTAGCCCTAGAGTGTTCTAACTAGAGTCAGCTGTTACCAACAGTGCTGTGGATTTTGATGAGGCACAAATGGAGGGTGAAAGGGAGAAATGGACCAAGAGAAAGGTGCATCAAGCCAACCCTTGTCGGTACCACCTTCCATCTGGAAATCAATATCCTTATTGTGGCCATGTAGATCCAGAATAGGTCTTCAGTCACTTATGGATCCACCACCAAGATTCTACACTTGGAAAGCAATCATACTCGGCCATGAGTGATAGCCTATGATATGATGATGAAGTAATGGTGTTGTGTTGGCCAGTTCTGTGGCAGAGGGTAATTCTTAGACACTTTGCATATTTTTGTTAGAAGGGCAGCAATTTCGAATCTGAGCTCTTCAAGAACTCTCAGATGGGTTCCATCTGGACCAAGAAATTTATTTGTTTGTAATTAGTCAGTAAGATCCAGAACCTACTGACTAGTTACCACTGTTATTTTCTATAGGCATTACAGTACTATAGATTCTTTAGGACATTGTTAGGCAATCACAATGTGCATGCTAATGGCGCAGAATACAAGGAAACCAAATGTGATGTTTATTTCACAAACAGTTAAATTGCACACTAACCTTGAGGAGGTTACCAAGCAGTAGCATAAACAAGGTGCCTCTCCAAGGACAGGGTGTTCTACTGGCTTCCCTTTTGTTTCACATCCGATTTGATACATTTTGTATCAGCTGAATAGTTGAAGCATAGTTCATGGCAATCTGATTCTAGCACTGATTTAGTAAAGCTCAAACACTGCGCTGCACAATTTAGCAGAGCTCCATGAACATCATATGCTTATTTGTAATGCCACAATCAGAGAATTACTTTTTCATGAAATCCTGTAACTTGGACTACTCAAGAGCAACAATGCTCCCTAAACTTAAGAGTACTTGATAAGAATCTTGAGAATCTGAGGCGATCACACAAACAATCCCAAATATCCTTATTTTACAACTTCCATAACCTTGTTTTTATTTATTCAAATGCTGATGACTCCAAGGGCAGCAAACAGACCCCTTCTCTTATGTTCTGTATGCTGTGCCAGAGAGACTTTAAGGAGCATTACTTAAAAGAAAAGAGAAAGTAAAAAAAGAAATCTTGTTAACTAAAATCTTGTTTTGACTGTCTGATAAAGAATAGGTTTTTTCCATGTACCTAAATCGGAAGCTCAATTAACAGTGATTCAACATTTCCTCCATTACTATACAGAAACAAGATTCATGTAGCTAATACTGAGAAGTCAACATTAACAGCATTTCCCGCAAATGTGAAAAAGCATTGTGCAACTTTTGGATTTCCTAGAAAAATACAACTGACAGGAAGAGACCAGAAATTCCTTTTCATTTTAGTAAGAAATATCTCAGAAAATCCACCGCAGCTTGAAATGTTAGGTATTAACTGATTTTACATTTCCTCAGAAAAAAGGCTGGGGAACTTTTACACCTGAAATCTGTGGCTCAGCTTCTGAGGGTCACTTCTGATTCCCCACTTGTGTGAAAATAAACTCTATGCTGTGAAATATCTGCTCTGTTTAAACAAAATCTAAAACCAGTAATTGTTTTATTGACCAAACTGAGTCAGGGCATAGCGTCTCCTTAAGTCAATGATTAAGAACAATTCTGTGTAACTGAGTAAGAATACTTAGGAAGCACCATACGCTGCAGGACTCAGTGAACTCAATACCCTTCACAGTACCAGTCCGAAGGCTCCAAACACAGAGTGGTTTTGGCTGAGACTAGATTACTTTCAGCAGGTACTTGTTCTGCCCACCATTGGGACTTCCCTCCTGATGGGTTGCCCCACATCTCTTTCCAAGGTCATCCATACCCTGTTTCTATTTCGTAATGAGATCTCTCTGAAAAGGGTTTCATCTGAAAAGGGTTTCCGATGTGCCTTCGGAGAGTGACCATTCAACCCAATTTGTTTGTTTCCATCTATAATTGTCCTCATGAAGCACTGTCCCCCTATCCTTAACAAAGCCAAACCCCACTGCTCCCCCTCTTGGACTCCTCCCTCACAAATAAACTTTGATTCCTATCTCACCAAGGGTTTTAACGTCTTAACATTTTATCTCGTGCATTTGGCCCACCCTTTCTGTTTATTATGTTATTTTTCACTGTTTAGTTTATTTTATTACTTTATGTACTTTGTTTTGATGTAATTTTTCTGTTGTTTTGCGTCTAACTTTGCTGTATTATTTTTGGGCTTGGCCTCATGTTAGCCGCCCTGAGTCCCCTTTGGGGAGATGGTGGTGGGGTATAAATAAAGATGATGATGATGATGATGATGATGATTATGCAGGCATAGACAAACTTCGGCCCTCCAGGTGCTTTGGACTTCACCTCCCACAATTGCTAACAGCCTACTGGCTGTTAGGAATTGTGAGAGTTGAGGTCCAAAACACCTGGAGGGCCGAAGTTTGCCCATGCCTGATGTAGTGGTATCTTATTTGGAAGATAATGCTTTATATACATCTGCTGGAATATAGAAGCTCACATCCTTGCAAAATCCTCAGGTACATCCTGCCACCCTACAACATAGGGGGATAGGGAGTAGATGTTATTTTCACGGACTCATTGTGCATCGGAAAACAACATGAAGAAATAGTATGAAACATACACGGTGAAATCCAATTTCTCTCATACAGTTGTTCTCAACCTGCAGTCCCCAGATGTTTTTGGCCTTCAACTCCCAGAAATCCTAACAGCTGGTAAACTGGCTGGGATTTCTGAGAGTTGTAGGCCAAAAACATCTGGGGAACCCCCGGTTGAGAACCACTGCTCTCATACATCAACTCTAAACTGTCTTTCCCAACATGGTGAGCCATAAACATTTTCAACCACACTCCCACTGCATCACATTCAGTACAACCAACTGTCAGAGATGATGGGACATACATCTCAAAATAGGGGGTCCACAAAGTTTGAGGGTGGGATACCTCCACATGGATATGGAATTAGTTCATAACTCAGTATGAGGTGCTGAACTATACAAGAATATAATCTCCCTCTTCCAAAAACACTTTTGGGCTTGATTCCATAGGCCCTTTGGATCTATTTTATTCTTCTAACTCTTCACTGTTTTTTTTCCTTGTGATAACTTTATTTTGGCAACTCTGAACTACATTGGCACAGTTACAATGACACCATCATCCCCACACAATGGTACACAACCAACTGTTACTCCCACCTAGACCCACAGAACAACTGCCAAACAGTAAAATCCACAGTCAATCCCTCCATCGTCTCCCCACTCCTTCCCCTGCCTAATTTCAGGGGGTTACTGTGAAGCCAACTGTCCTGCCTTGGGGAATTGTCATAAAGACTGTCAGAAAGCAGAAAGCATGTTCCTTGCACTTTTCTTTTTCTTTTTTTCTTTTACTTACATCTACTTTTAACACATTGGGGGATGATCCCTCCTTTGTCATTCCCCCCTCTTCCTCAGTCTTCATTCAGAGAAGAGCGGGAATGACAATGGGGGGGATCATCCCCCAATGTGTTAAAAGTAGATGTAAGTAAAAGAAAAAAGAGAAAGAAAAGTGCAAGGAACATCCATGCTCATTTTTACTTTCGCTTTCTGACAGTCTTTATGACAGAAAGTAACTGAAAGTAACTGACCTGCCTTGTTACAAAAGTTTCCAGGAAACGAAAGTAAAAGTACATTCCAACACACCTTGCATTTTGATTATTTTTATTTATTACACTTATATTTTAATGGAGGTTGGTTGGGTGTGTTGAGTGTTGGTGTCACCCCTCCCTTTAACTTATAAAACATTTGTCCATCCGCCATCTTCTTCCCCCTCACTCCCTCCTCAGCCTATTTTCAGAAGTCACCATGAAACTAACTGGCCTGACTGGGAGAGCTGTGGTAAAAACTGCCATGGAGCTAAAGGAAAAGTGGGCCTGAAGGGATCTTGTGCTTTTCTTGTTATTGTTTGGGGGGGGGGGGATTGGATGTCCCACACCCCCTCCTCCTTCTTACAGTACTTTTTTGCGTGGGCGTGTGGTTGCTGTTCCCCCTTCCTTTGACTTATAACACATTTCCTGAGGTGTTGTCACTCCATCTTCTTCCCCCTCACTTACAGGACTTATGACACATAGGGGACTAGTGCCCCCTTCCTATTCTTCCTCCTCCTTCCCTTCCTGGTTCTCTATCCTCTTCCTTTCTTCCGCCTTTCTTTTCCTTTCCTTTTTGCCTTGTTCCCTTCTTTCTTTCTTTCCTTCTTTCCCTCCCTCCCTTTCTCTGTCTTCCTTTCCTCCTTCCCTTCCTTTCTCCCTCCCCCTCTTCCTTTATTTTTTCTTCCTCCCTCCGTCTTCTTTCCTTGTTCCATTTTCTCTTTCCCTCATCTCCTTTCTTTCTTCCTTTTCTCCCTCCCTCCTTTATTCTCTTCTTCTCTCCTTTCCCTCAATCTTTTAGCTTCCTCCTTGCCTTACTCCCTTTCTCTTCTTCCTTCCCTTCATTTCTTTCATTCCTTGACCACTTTCTTTCCTTCTTCCTTTCTTTTTTTTGTTTCTTGCTCCCCCTCTTCTTTCCTTGTTCCCTTTCCTCTTTCCCTCCCTCACCTCTTTTCTTTCCTCTTTTCCTCCCTCCATTCTACCCTGCTTTCCTTCAATCTCTTCTTCCGTCCTTGTTCTCTCCCTCTTTCTTCCTCTTCCTTCCTCTTTCTCTACTTCCTGGCCTCCTTTCCTCCCATTCCTCACCTTCCTTCCCTTTCTCGCTCTTTCTCTTCTTCCTTCCTATATTCTTCCCTCCCTCATTCTCTCCCTCCCTCTCTCTATCTTTCACTTCTTCCCCATTCTCCTTTTAACTGTGCTGAATTGTTTATTGTACCAGCTATAGGCCAAAACATCAAATAATATACAATCTTTAAAAGTACAATAAGCACTTTCCAATATAAACATTAAAACCTATTCTATATAAAGGTAAAGATTTCCCCTTGACATTAAGTCTAGTCAAGTCCAACTCTGGGGTTTGGTGCTCATCTCCATTTCTACGCCGAAGAGCTGGCATTGTACGTAGATGTCTCCATGGTCATGTGGCTGGCATGACTGCATGGAGCGCCGTTACCTTGCAACCAAAGCTGTACCTAACATTTGCATGTTTTCGAACCACTAGATTGGCAGAAGCTGGGGCTAACAGCAAGAGCTTACCCTGCTCGCCTAATTCAAACCACGACCTTTCAGTCAGCAAGTTCAGCGGTTTAACCCACTGTGCCACCAGGGGCTCTTTAAAATTACAGTAGCTGTGACATGATAACAATAACAATGCCTGATTTTAAATGTGAATATTTTAGGGCTGTGTTTAACTCCCTTTCAAAGTTTATTAAAAATTGTATATTTTAAATGGTATGCTCATGCTTTTATGTCAAACTGCTTTGAGTCCCCTTTGAGGAGATAGAGCGGGGAATAAAGAAATATAATAATCATAATTCTTCCTCCCTTCTTTATTATCTCTTTCCCTTCTTCTTTCCTGTATTCTTCCCCACCTTCCCTTCTTCCCCATACTCCTTCCCATCTTCCTTCCTGTCTTCTTCCCCACCTTCCTTCCCCTTTCTCCTTCCCTTCTTCCTTCCTGTTTTCTTCCCCACCTTTCCATCTTACCCATTCTCCTTCCCTTATATTCTTCCCCACCTTCCCTTCTTCCCCATTCTCCCTCCCTTCCTCCATCCTTTCCCCACCTTTCCTTCCCTTCTTCCCCAGTCTCCCTCCATTCTTCTTTCCTGTATTCTTCCCCCTTCCCTTCTTCCCCATTCTCTCTCCCTTCTTCCTTCTTGTATCCTTTCCCCACCTTCCCTTCCCTTCTTCTTTCCTGTATTCTTCCCCCTTCCCTTCTTCCCCATTCTCCCTCCCTTCTTGCCTTCCAGGTGTTTTGGACTCCAACTCCCACAATTCCAAACTTTTCCCCTCAGCCGCTTAAGCGTAAAAGGAAAGGGCCTGAGGCTGTTAGGAATGGTGGGAGTTGGAGTCCAAAACACCTCGAAGGCCAAAGTTTGCCCATGCCTTCTCTACAGTGTAGAATAAATGTAGTATGGCACCACTTTAACTGCCAAGGCTCAATGCTATGGAATCCTGGGAGTTGTCGTTTGCCCCTGCGCGTCCCACGCCCTTCTCTTCGCCCCCTTCTCCCTCCCTCTCTCACCCGCAGTCGGGGGCCGGGCACCACCGGCAGTCGGGGTCGGAGGCGAGGCACCGGCGGAGGAGGAACTCCTCGTACTTGGCCACCAGCTGCGGGGAGTCCCTCAGGAGGCGCCGGATGTCGGCGGGGTCGAGGCGCTCGGCGCACTCGGGGCAGCTGATGTGGACGCGCGACTCGGTGATCTCGATGCGGAGGTACTGGCGGAGGCAGGCGCGGCAGGAGCGGTGCGGGCAGGAGAGCAGGCGCGGCGCGTTCCCCGAGGGCTGCCGCACCAGGCACAAGGGGCACTCCAGCTCCGAGGGAGGCGGCGGCGACGACGGAGGGGCGCTGCCATGGCCCTCGCCACTGCCATTCCCCCCCTCCTCTTCCTCCTCCTCCGCTGCTTCCTCAGGGGCCTCACAGGCCAAGGCGGCAGCGGCGGAGGCCTCTTCTTCCGGGGCAGGCGGCGGCGGCCCTGGCGGCGGTGGCGGCGGTGGGCCTTCCTCCGCCGCCTTCTCCTCGTCCTCTTCCTCCGGCCTGGCCTTGGCCTTCTTCCTCCGCCGGACTCCAGGCCCCGACGAGGCGGCGGAGGCGGCGGCCGAGAAGACGCTCTGGAAGCTGAGGAGGCGGAGGCGGCGGCGGCGCCTGGCGCTCCCGCCTCCGCCGCTTCCGGGGCATTTGGCCGGCTGAGGCGGAGGGGGCGGCGGAGGGGGAGCGGCGGCGGGGAGGGAGCTCGAGCGCGGAGACTCCGAGTCCTTCTCCGAACCCATCGCCCGCCAGGAGAAAGAAGAGGAGCTGCCTCTCCCGCCCCGGCTCTGCGCCGCCTCTGAGGAGAAGAAGGGGGGAGGCGGCAAGCGCGCATGCGCGGACAGCCCCTTTCCGTTTTGCGCCGCCTCTGAGGTAAATAAAAAAAACGCTTTCCGCTCTGAGGTTGAGCAGAACACTGAGCGCATGCGTACCCAAACGGAGAAAAAGGGCCTCCAAGGCGCATGCGCCCATCACCAACCCACTCACCCCTCCCTTCCCGCTCTTTAATGGAAAGGAGCCCTGGCCGCATGCGCCGCCACTGAAGAAGTTGAAGAAGTTGGGGAGAAGGGGTTCTAGGCAGTAAAATTGATATAGTGCAATATAGCAATATTTAAAACTGATATTGTACTATGTTAATAATATATTGTATGTATATACACCTTGTAAGCCGCTCTGAGTCCCCTTCCGGGTGAGAAGGGCGGCATATAAATGTCGTAAATGAATAAATAAATAGGCAGGGGCGGCTCAACCATTACGCAAAGTAAGCATTCGCAGTATAGTTGATTTTGCCCAGGGGCGCTCTTGAGGGAAAATAGACCTTGACAAATGCAAGTTGTAGTTACTGGGATGTATAGTTTATATATATATATATATATATATATATATATATAATTTTATCATAGTTATTACATTTGTTTTACAGCAGTTACGTATTATTCAATAAGCCAAACATACTTTGACATCTATAGTTCACCTACAATCAAACAGCATTCTGAACTCCACCAATGATGGAATTGAACCAAATATGGCACACAGAACTCCCATGACGAACAGAAAATATATATCAGTGATTGGTTGGGCGGGGGGTGCCAAAATACTGTTTGCTTACCGTTGAAAATTACCTAGGGCTGCCTCTGGTTCTAGGGCGCATACACGAAGCTTGGCTTGTCACTGAACATCGAGAAAACCAAAGTGCTGTTCCAGCAGTCACCAGCCATCCCCTCTCCAATGCCAGAGATACAGCTTAATGGTGTAGCATTAGAAAATGTTGACCATTTCCGCTACCTTGGCAGCCACCTCTCCATCAAAGTCAACATCGACGCCGAAATACAACACCACCTGAGCTCTGCAAGTGCAGCATTTTCCCAAATGAAGCAGAGAGTGTTTGAGGACCGGGACATCCGTAGGGATACCAAGGTGCTTGTCTATAAAGCTATTGTCCTCCCAACCCTGCTATATGCCTGTGAGACGTGGACTGTCTACAGACGCCACATGCAACTCCTGGAACGATTCCATCAGCGCTGCAAATCTCTTGGGAAGACAAGCGGACAAACGTCAGCGTGCTGGAAGAAGCAAAGACCACCAGCATTGAAGCGATGGTCCTCCACCATCAACTCCACTGGACTGGCCATGTTGTCCGGATGCCCAACCACCGTCTCCCAAAGCAGTTGCTCTACTCCGAACTCAAGAACGGAAAACGGAATTGGTGGACAGGAAAAGAGATTTAAAGATGGCCTCAAAGCCAACCTTAAACATTCTGGCATCGACACTGAGAACTGGGAAGCCCTGGCCCTTGAGCGCTCCAGCTGGAGGTCAGCTGTGACCAGCAGTGCTGCAGAATTCGAGGAGGCACGAGTGGAGGGTGAAAGAGAGAAACTTCCCAGGAGGAAGGCGTGTCAAGCCAACCCCAACCGGGACCGCCTTCCACCTGGAAACCAATGCCCACACTGTGGAAGAAGATGCAGAGCAAGAATAGGGCTCCACAGCCACATGCGGACCCACAAGGAAACCCATCATGGAAGACCATCTTACTCGTCCAACGAAGGATCACCTAAGTAAGTAAGTAAGTAAGCGCAGCCCACCAACCCACTCCCCCTTCCCTCTTTTAAATAGCATCTTATATACTACAAGTTATGATATAGTACAGTCTTCCAGAAAATTAGAAACATTGGAGGTAAATTTCAGGCAAAAATTGGTATGATAAGAAACAAAGATGGCAGGGACCTAACAGAAGCTGAAGAGATCAAGAGAAGGTGGCGAGACTATACAGAAGATCTGTATAGGAAGGATAATAATATCGAGGATAGTTTTGACGGTGTGGTGAATGAATTAGAACCAGACATCCTGAGGAGTGAGGTTGAATGGGCCTTAAGAAGCATTGCTAACAACAAGGCAGCAGGAGACGACGGGATCCCAGCTGAACTGTTTAAAATCTTAAAAGATGATGCTGTCAAGGTGATGCATGCCATATGCCAGCAAATATGGAAAACACAAGAATGGCCATCAGACTGGAAAAAATCAACTTATATCCCCATACCAAAAAAGGGAAATTTGAAAGACTGCTCCAACTTCCGTACAGTGGCCCTTATTTCTCATGCCAGTAAGGTAATGCTCAAGATCCTGCAAGGAAGACTCTTGCAATACATGGAGCGAGAGTTGCCAGATGTTCAAGCTGGGTTTAGAAAAGGCAGAGGAACGAGAGACCAGATTGCCAATATCCGCTGGATAATGGAGAAAGGCAGGGAGTTTCAGAAAAACATCTATTTCTGCTTCATTGGCTACTCTAAAGCCTTTGACTGTGTGGATCATAATAAATTGTGGCAAGTTCTTGGTGGGATGGGCATCCCAAGCCACCTTGTCTCTCTCCTGAGGAATCTGTACAAGGACCAAGTAGCAACAGTAAGAACTGACCACGGAACAACAGACTGGTTCAAGATTGGGAAAGGCGTACGGCAAGGCTGCATCCTCTCACCCAACCTTTTTAACGTGTATGCAGAACACATCATGCGATGTGCGGGGCTTGACGAATGCAAAGCTGGGGTAAAAATTGCTGGAAGAAACATTAACAACCTCAGATATGCAGATGACACCACTCTGATGGCCGAAAGCGAGGAGGAGCTGAGGAGCCTTCTAATCAAGGTGAAAGAGGAAAGCGCAAAAGCTGGGTTGCAGCTAAACATAAAAAAAGCCAAGATTATGGCAACAAGAATGATTGACAACTGGAAAATAGAGGGAGAAAATGTGGAGGCCGTGACAGACTTTGTATTTCTAGGTGCAAAGATTACTGCAGATGCAGACTGTGGCCAGGAAATCAGAAGACGCTTACTTCTTGGGAGGAGAGCAATGTCCAGTCTCGATAAAATAGTAAAGAGTAGAGACATCAGACTGGCAACAAAGATCCGCCTAGTCAAAGCCATGGTATTCCCTGTAGTAACCTACAGATGTGAGAGCTGGACCTTAGGGAAGGCTGAGCGAAGGAAGATAGATGCTTTTGAGCTGTGGTGTTGGAGGAAAGTTCTGAGAGTGCCTTGGACTGCGAGAAGATCCAACCAGTCCATCCTCCAGGAAATAAAACCCGGCTGCTCATTGGAGGGAAGGATACTAGAGACAAAGTTGAAGTACTTTGGCCACATCATGAGGAGACAGGAAAGCCTAGAGAAAACAATTATGATGGGGAAAGTGGAAGGCTAAAGGAAGAGGGGCCGACCAAGGGCAAGATGGATGGATGGCATCCATGAAGTGACTGGACTGACCTTGAAGGAGCTGGGGGTGGTGATGGCCGACAGGGAGCTCTGGCTTGGGCTGGTCCATGAGGTCACTGTTTTTACTCTTTTCCTAAAAGTCAGGAGGGAGACGGCCAATCTAATATCCCCAGGAAGGGAGTTCCACAGCCGAGGGGCCACCACTGAGAAGGCCCTGTCCCTCATCCCCGCCAAGCGTGCCTGTGAAGCAGGCAGGATCAAGAGCAAGGCCTCCCCAGATGATCTTAAATTCCTGGAAAGTTCATAAGGGGAGACATGTTCGAATAGGTAAGTTGGACAGAAACGTTTAGGGCTTTATAGGCTAAAGCCAGCACTTTGAATGATGCCCGGTAGCAAATTGGGAGCCAGTGGAGCTGGCACAACAGCGGAGTTGTATGCTCCCTGAGCGCTGCTCCCGTTAGTAGCCTGGCTGCCTCCTGCTGGACAATTTGAAGCTTCCGAACAGTTTCCAAAGGCAACCCCACGTAGTGTGAATTGCAGGAGTCTATATGGCATATTACCAGAGTGTGGACTACCGTGGCCAAGTCAGACTTCCCAAGGTACGGGCGCAAATGGCGCACAAGCTTTAATTGTGCAAATGCTCCCCTGGTCACCGCTGAAACCTACACTGCCGAAGGCTACTCCATTTCTTCGGTGTTTCTCTTGTTCACAATAGTAGATCTGGTGGTCATCTGTTGTGCAGTGGCCAATTCCAGTCCTTTTCAGTTCACTGACCCCCAGAATGTCTATCTTTAGTCTTGACATCTCACCAATAACAACATCCAGTTTGCCGTGGCTCGTCGATCTTATATTCCAGATTCCTATGGTGTGTTGTTATTTAGAACAATTGATTCGTCGTTCACTTCCAGCACTGTTGACCGCTAGCCTTCCTTTCAGCTTTGAGCTAGCTGCGCCATCACATCTGGGGCTAGTTGAACTTATCCTCTGCTCCTCCTCAGTAACATTTTGACCATCTTCCGACATGGGAGTCCCATCTTCCAATGGCATACCGACATATCTCTGGCTGTAATGATCCATTTAGTTTTCATGGCAAAAATACTGGGGTGGGTTGCCATTATCTTCCCCAGGGATTGTGTTTAGTCTGACTGGTTCAAGATTGGGAAAGGAGTACTTTCACCCTACCTATTCAACTTGTATTCAGAACACATCATGCAACATGTGGGGCTTGACAAATCCAAGGCCAGACTTAAAATTGCTGGAAGAAACATCAATAACCTTAGATATGCAGATGATACCACTTTGATGGCCGAAAGCACGGAGGAGCCTTCTAAACAAGGTGAAGGAAGAAAGTGCAAAAACTGGGTTGCAGTTAAACATAAAAAAACCAAGATTATGGCAACCAGACTGATTGAGAACTGGCAAACAGTGGGAGAAAACATGGAGGTAGTGGCAGACTTTGTATTCTGGGGAGGCCCTCCTTTCGTCCCTTCCTCTATCACAGCTACGACTTGTGGGAACGAGGGAGAGAGCCTTCTCCATTGTGCCCCCCCCCCCCCCCAGCTTTGGAACTCACTACCTGGTGAGATTAGGCAACCCCCCACCCTAGCAGCCTTTAAGGATTTGAAAACTTGGCTTTTCTGATGTGCCTCTGGAGAGTGACCATACATCCCATTTTTGTTTATTCCATCTACAGTGTTGTCCTCATAATGCACTTTCCCCCCATCCTTAACGAAGGCCCAACCCCATTGATTGTCTTTTTTCCCCCACTCCTTTCTCACCCAGGGTTTTATCATTTTATTTTGTGCATTTGGCCCACCCATTGTGTTTGACTTTCTATTATGTTATTTTGCATTGTTTATTATATCTTGTTACATTATGTATTTTATCGTGATGTAATTTATTGTTGTTTTGTATTTTATTTTGCTGTATTGTATTTTTGGGCTTGGCCTCATGTGAGCCACCCCGAGTCCCCTTTGGGGAGATAGTGGCGGTGTATAAATAAAGTTTATTATGATGATAATTGTTTATTATCATTCTTAGGAGCAAATATTACTGCATCCAGGAAATCAGAAAACATTTACTTCTTGGGAGGAGAACAATGACCAATCTCGATAAAATAGTTAAAAGTAGAGACATCGCATTGGCAACGAAGTTCCGCATAGTTAAAGCAATGATATTCCCCGTAGTAACCTATGTATGTGAGAGCTGGACCTTAAGGAAGATAGACACTTTTGAATTTTGGAGGAAAATTCTGAGAGTGCCTTGGGATGCGAGATCAATCCAACCCATACTCCAGGAAATAAAGCCCAACTGTTCATTGGAGGGGGGGGGGGGGGGATATTAGAGGCAAAGATGAAGTACTTTGGCCACATAATGAGAAGACAGGAAAGCTTGGAGAAAAGAATGATGCTGGGGGAAATTGTCCTTTCACACATTTAAAATACACCTTAAAATGCTTGTTGAGACCAAACTTGCCAATTTTGAGCATTAATGCTGCCTCAGCAACCATTCCACCTCCAAACAGCTCAAAAGATAAATATCAGGATGCTCAGTATATCCCATTAGGCGACATTTCCTCCAACCTTCTAGAAGTTTTGGACGTTGATGTTGTCCCTGAAGATGGTACACCCAATGTAAAGGTCATCATAACTAGTTCTGCCTTGGGAAAATACAAAAGACTGTTCCCTCAATCAGGTTACTCTTTCTGAAAATTAAGAAACCATACCTTATTTATGGAAGGTATCATCATAACCTGCAATTATGGTTATCACAGTATTTTGACTGGGGTAAAATGAGTAAAATGAGATAAAATAGTGAAGAGTCAGGCATGTAGCCGGGGGGGGGGGCTCCCCCCCCCCCCCAAATTCTCATGGTGGTTCGCGAAAAGGCCTTACTGGTGCATTATTTAAACTGTTATGTTTATTCATATCGTTATCTGATCACCATACTCAATATATCCCATATGCATGGGGGTATTGGGGTAATGATACAAAAGGTTTGCTAGGCTAGACCCTCTTTCACTCAGACTCAGCCCCCCCCCGAAACTCAGCCCCCCCAAACCCCCCTGAAAAAAATTCAGCCCCCCCCCCCCCCCCCCCCGAAACGAAATCCTGGCTACGGGCCTGTGAAGAGTAGAGACATCACACTAGTAACAAAGATCCGCATAGTTATAATTTATCGAGTCATCAGCAACCAGCAACCAGTCAATTATATTACATTTCTAACAGAACAAAGCAAACAAACAGACAAAATACAAAAATGCAAAATACAGAATACAAAATTTGTGAGTTTGGTAGTTGATTAAATGTCCTTTAATGTATCTGGCCACTTGGAGTGCTTCTGGTGTTGCTGCAAGGAGGTCCTCCATTGTGCATGTGGCAAGGCTCAGGTTGCATTGCAGCAGGTGGTCAGTGGTTTGCTCCTCTCCACACTCGCATGTCGAGGATTCCACTTTGTAGCCCCATTTCTTAAGATTGGCTCTGCATCTCGTGGTGCCAGAGCGCAGTCTGTTCAGCGCCTTCCAAGTCGCCCAGTCTTCTGTGTGCCCAGGGGGGAGTCTCTCATCTAGTATCACTCACGGATTGAGGTGCTGGGTTTGAGCCTGCCACTTTTGGGTTCTCGCTTGCTGAGGTGTTCCAGCAAGTGTCTCTGTAGATCTTAGAAAACTATTTCTATATTTAAGTCGTTGACGTGCTGGCTGATACCCAAACAGGGGATGAGCTGGAGATGTCTCTGCCTTGGTCCTTTCACTATTGGCTGCAACTTCCCGGCGGATGTCAGGTGGTGCAATACCGGCTAAGCAGTGTAATTTCTCCAGTGGTGTAGGGTGCAGACACCCCGTGATAATGCGGCATGTCTCATTAAGAGCCACATCCACTGTTTTAGTGTGGTGAGATGTGTTCCACACTGGGCATGCATACTCAGCAGCAGAATAGCACAGCGCAAGGGCAGATGTCTTCACTGTATCTGGTTGTGATCCCCAGGTTGTGCCAGTCAGCTTTCGTATGACATTGTTTCTAGCACCCACTTTTTGCTTGATGTTCAGGCAGTGCTTCTTGTAGGTAAGAGCACAGTCCAGAGTGACTCCCAGGTATTTGGATGCGCTGCAATACTCCACTGGGGTTCCTTCCCAGGTGATCTTCAGAGCTCGGGATGCTTCTCTGTTCTTGAGATGAAAGGCACATGTCTGTGTTTTAGATGGGTCCGCATAGTTAAAGCAATGGTATTCCCCATAGTCACCTACGGATGTGAGAGCTGGACCATAGGGAAGGCTGAGTGAAGGAAGACAGATGCTTTTGAACTGTGGTGCTGGAGGAAAATTCTGAGAGTGCCTTGGACCATGAGAAGATCCAAACAGTCCATACTTCAGGAAGTAAGGCCCGACTGCTCATTGGAGGGAAGGATAGTAGAGGCCAAGATGAAGTACTTTGGCCACATCATGAGAAGAAAGGAAAGCTTAGAGAAGACAATTATGCTGGGGAAAATGGAAGGAAAAAGGAAGAGGAGCCGACCAAGGGCAAGATGGACGGATGGTATCCTTGAAGTGACTGGCTTGACCTTGAAGGAGCTGGGGGTGGTGACGGCTGACAGGGAGCTCTGGCATGGGCTGGTCCATGAGATCGTGAAGAGTCGGAAGCAACTGAACAAATGAACAACAACAACGTTTTGGTATATCCTATTCTCTTAACCTGTTTCCATACATATATCTACTACTTATATCAATCAGTTTTACACCCCACCTTCCTGCAACAGTTGTACCTCTATTTCCAATATTATTTTAATTCATCAGTCATGAAGTTAGCCTGTTGTAGTTCCTTATAAATCCGGCTATCAAGAGTTTTCCAATTTGATTCCTAGTTTTCCTTGGGATGACTGTTCATGTATTTGATATAATCTATCTATACATAATAAAAGTGAAAAATTGTATGTTTGTGTGGCTGGGGTATCCACTTCCATAGACAAGCTCCCACTTCCACAAACAGCTATAGCTACTCAGGAGACACCAAGGGCAAGGTGGATGGATGATATCCTTGAAGTGACTGGCTTAACCTTGAAGAAGCTGGGGGCAGCCACGGCCAACAGGGAGCTCTGGTGTAGGCTGGTCCAGGAGGTCACGAAGAGTAGGAAGCAAATAACAGCAAAAATTACTAATAATATTGCAGTATAGTGGTACAGTACAATATAGTGATACAGAATACTATTATTGTGCTATGCTAGTAATATAATTATATATTTTAATACTATAATATCATACAGTACTAAAAGAATACAATATAATAGAATCATAATATCTTAATATACTAATACTATTAAATATAATTACTTTATTATTATTATTATTATTATTATTATTATTATACTTTATTTGTACCCCGCTAGCATCTCCCAAAGGACTCGATGCGGCTTACAAAGGCCAAGGCTTCAACACAACAGTAGTAAACAACAACAATACAAAAGAAAGCAAATTAAAAAACATAAGCAATAACAAAACATTACACTATTACACAATAAAAACCATGGCCGGGCCAATGATGGGTACAGGTTAAAAAGTGCTGGGTGTGACAGGAGGTGTATTAGAATTCTGGGCAAGTGCCATGTGCAGAGAGTCTTAAACTCTAGTAAAGTGCTGCTGGGACAAAGTGCTGGGTTAGCCTATTCTGGAAAGGCACGTCGGAATAGCCAGGTCTTCAAGTTCTTCCAACGTGGGTGCTAGTCTAATGTCTTTGGGGAGGTCGTTCCAAAGTCGGGGGGCAACCACAGAAAAGGCCCTATCCCTCGTCCCCACCAAGCGTGCCTGCGACGCAGGTGGGATCGCAAGCAGGGCCTCTCCAGATGACCGAAGGGAGCGTGTGGGTACATAAGCAGAGATGCGGTCACGGAGGTAGGCAGGTCCCAAACCGTTTAGGGCTTTGTAGGTAAGCACCTGCACCTTGAATTGGGTTCGGTAGGTAAACGGCAGCCAATGGAGCTCCTTAAACAGGAGGGTTGACCTCTCTCTGTAAGGAGCACCAATTAACATCCTGGCCGCCGCCCGTTGAACCAGTTGGAGTTTCCGAGCCATTTTCAAGGGCAGCCCCACGTAGAGCGCATTACAGTAATCCAATCTGGAGGTGACTAAGGCGTGGACCACCCTGGCCAAATCAAACTTTGCGAGGTACGGTCGCAGCTGGCGCACAAGTCTTAATTGTGCGCAAACCCTCCCGGACACCGCCGACGCCTGAGCATCAAGCGTAAGTGATGAATCCAGAAGAACTCCCAAGCTGCGGATCTGTGACTTCAGGGGGAGTGCAACCCCATCCAGCTCAGGTTGCCACCCTATACCCCGATCCGGTTTACAATTGACCAGGAAGACCTCTGTCTTGTCGGGATTGATCTTCATCTTGTTCTTCCTCATCCAGATAGCCACAGCGGCCAGGCACTCGTTCAGCACTCGAGGGGCCTCCTTGGAATTAGGTGGAAAGGAGTAGTAGAGTTGTGTGTCATCTGCATAGAGATGGCACCTAACTCCAAAACCCCGGATGACCTCTCCCAGCGGTTTCATGTAGATGTTAAAAAGCATGGGAGACAAAATAGAGCCTTGCGGGACCCCACAGGTCAAAGGCCAGGGGTCCGAGCAGGCATGTCCCAGCTTCACCATCTGGGATCGGCCCTCCAGGAAGGATCGGAGCCACGACAGAACCGTGCCCCCGAGACCCATCCCAGAGAGTCGTCCCAGAAGGATACCATGATCGATGGTATCGAAAGCCGCTGAGATGTCCAAGAGAACCAACAAGGTCACACTCCCCCTGTCTAGCTCTCTACGGAGGTCATCCACCAAGGCGACCAAGGCCGTTTCGGTACCGTGACCAGGCCTGAAACCAGACTGTGACTGATCTAGGTAGTTGATGTCATCTAGAAAACCCTGAAGCTGGGAGGCGACTACTGTAAATACAGTAATTACTACTGTATTAAATATAATTACTACTGATAATATATAATGATATATAATGATAATACTGTTTTATTTTTGTATATTTGAATTTGTAATATTTTTGAGCGGCTTTGAGTCACCGTATGGAGAGATAAATATGAATATAAATAAATCAAATCCTAGGGAGAAAGTGAAGGTGTGAAAGGGATCCCTGAGCGCATGCGCCGCCTGGCGACCAACAGACCCACTAACTGAGCTGCTGAGGTAACACCGCAACCGGCAACCCTCTCTTGCGCAGGCGCAGAAGATTCCATCCAGGCTTGTCTCTCTCAAAGCCAGTCTTGCAGTATGCGCATGCGCCGCATGGGAAAAGGGCTAGATAGAGCAAGATTACGTTCATACCCCTTCAGCATTGGTTACCTGCGTTCTGACGTGTTGCTGCTGCAGAAGACACGTGTTCTCCCTCCTCCTTATGCTCAGGTACTACATGCATATTATATATATGTGTGTGTATGTATGTATCTATCTATCTATATATAAATGCTCTGTGCATAATGAGTACCTTAAAAACAAAAGAACCAATGAACGAAATCACACCAAATGTGGCAACAAAACATCTCACAATACAAGGAGTGACCATCACTCAAAAATTATGATTTTGTCATTTGGGAGTTGTAGTTGCTGGGATTTATAGTTCACCTACAATCAAAGAGCATTCTGAACTCCATCAACGCTGGAATTGAACCAAACTTGGCACACAGACCAACAGAAAATACTGGAAGGGTTTGGTGGGCATTGACCTTGAGTTTGGGGGTTGTAGTTCACCTACATCCAGAGAGCACTGCGGACTCAAACAATGATGGATCTGGATCAAACTTGGCACAAGCACTCAATACGTCCAAATATGAACACAGATGGAGTTTGGGAGAAATAGACCTTGACATTTGGGAGTTGTAGTCACTGGGATTCACAGTTCACCTACAATCAAAGAGCATTCTGAACCCCACGAACGACAGAATCGGGGCAAACTTCCCACACAGAAACCCCATGACCAACAGAAAATACTTAAGGCCATCCAATCCAACTCCCTTCATCAGGGAAAGAAAACGTAATCAAAGTCCTCTTGACATAGAGCCATCCAGCCATAGATATAGATAGATAGATAGATAGATAGATAGATAGATAGGGAGTTGTAGTTGCTGGGATTTATAGTTCACCTACAATCAAATAGCATGATAGAATTGAACCAACCGGGGCATACAGGACTTCCATGACCAACAGAAAACACTAGAAGGGTTTGGTGAGCATTGACCTTGAGTTTGGGAGTTGTAGTTCACCTACATCCAGAGAAGACTATGGACTCAAACAATGATGGATCTGAACCAAACTTGGCATGAATATTCCATATGCCCAAATATAAACATAGATGGAGTTTGGGAGAAATAGACCTTGACATTTGGGAGTTGTAGTTACTGGGATTTATAGTTCACCTATAATCAAAGAGTGTTCTGAACCCCACCAACGACAGAATGGGGCCAAACTTCCCACACAGAACCCCCATGACCAACGAAAAATACTCAAGGCCATCCAGTCCAACTCCCTTCACCAGGGCAAGAAAACGTAATCAAAGCCCTCCTGACAAAGAGCCATCCAGCCATAGATATAGATAGATATGATTCACACACACAGATACAATAACATAGATTTGAAAGGGACCCCTGAATGTTGCATGTTCCAGAGTAGGCAAATCAGACACTCTCCACATCAACACTGACAAAGAAACAGCAAGAAATACTGTTTACCCACAAGCATAAAAAAATTACATATATTAGAAACCAACACTTTCTCATTACTTTATTTTCCAGATCAACAGACTGGGCCACAGCAACGTGTGGCAGGGGACAGCTAGTATATATATATAATGTTACCAGTATAATATACTGGTAGTGTATTATATATATTGTGGTATAATAATAATATAGTACAGTATATTATATATTACATGTAATATTACTAAGAACATGGCAGTATAGTGGTATAGTACAATAATGATAATAATATTATGTCATACATAATGACATAATATGTATGTGTGTGTGTGTGTGTGTGTGTATATATATATATATATATATATATATATATATATATATATATAATGTTACCAGTGTAATATACTGGTAGTGTATTATATATATTGTGGTATAATAATAATATAGTACAATATATTATATATTACATGTAATATTATGTAATATTACTAAGAACATGGCAGTATAGTTGTATAGTCCAATAATAATGATAATAATATTATGTCATACACTATAATATTAATAAGAATACAATATAATAGAATCGTTATATATAATGATTCTATTATATAAACACACACATGAAAGAGGTGTTCTTAAGCCAATGAGCAAATCCTTCTGATCAATTTTAGCAAGATAGAGTCCTTGAGCCGTATGATGAGAGTTTCTGAGCATGTGCGGAGTTGAAAGTGGTTTACTGTATTGTACATTAGGATTTCGTAGTTTGGGTTGCTGTGAGTTTTCTGGTCTACGTAGCCCTGTTCCAAAAGAGCTGCAAGACCAAGACCAAGCCACGAGAGTCAAGACAAAGATCCACCCGGAGGAACAGTGTTCTTACCATACATCAAGGGAACCACTGACTGCATAGGGAAGCTGATGAAGAAACACAACCTACAAGCAATTTACAGACCCACTAAGAAAATCCAACAAATGCTACGTTCAGCAAAGGACAAGAGGGAGCCTCTCATCTCTGCAGGAGTCTACCATATACCATGCAGCTGTGGACAAGTCTACATAGGGAGCACCGTGAACACGAATCAAGAAACATGAAAGGCACTGCAGACTAATCCAACCAGAGAAGTCAACCATAGCAGAGCAACTGATGAACCAACCTGGACGCAGCATATTATTTGAGAACACAGAAATGCTGGACCACTCTCACAACCACCAGGCCCGTAGCCAGGATTTCGATTCGGGGGGGGGGGGGGGGTTGAGTTTTTTTCAGGGGGGGTTCGGGGGGGCTGAGTCTGAGTGAAAGAGGGTCTACCCTAGCAAACCTTTTGTATCATTACCCCAATACCCCCATGCATATGAGATATATTGAGTATGGTGATCAGATCATGATATGAATAAAGATAACAGTTTAAATAATGCACCAGTAAGACCTTTTCGCGAACCACCATGAGAATTTCGGGAGGGGGGACTCAAGCCCCCCCCCCCGGCTTACTTACTTACTTAGGCGATCCCTTGTTGGATGAGTAAGATGGTCTTCCATGATGGGTTTCCTTGTGGGTCCGTATGTGGCTGTGGAGCACTATTCTTGCTCTGCATCTTTTTCCACAATGAGGGCATTGGTTTCCAGGTGGAAGGCGGTCCCGGTTGAGATTGGCTTGACGCGCCTTCCTCCTGGCACGTTTCTCTCTTTCACCCTCTACTCGTGCCTCCTCGAATTCTGCAGCACTGCTGGTCACAGCTGACCTCCAGCTGGAGCGCTCAAGGGCCAGGGCTTCCCAGTTCTCAGTGTCTATGCCAGAGTTTTTAAGGTTGGCTTTGAGCCCATCTTTAAATCTCTTTTCCTGTCCAGCAACGTTCCGTTTTCCATTCTTAAGTTCAGAGTAGAGCAACTGCTTTGGGAGACGGTGGTCGGGCATCCGGACAATGTGGCCGGCCCAGCGGAGTTGATGTTGGAGGACCATCGCTTCAATGCGATGGTCTTTGCTTCTTCCAGCACACTGACATTTGTCCGCTTGTCCGCTACATGCCTGACAGCCACCATGTCAGACTATATGCACAGAGAAGCCATTGAAATCCACAGGCATGTAGACAATTTCAACAGAAAGGAGAAAACCATGAAAATGAACAAAATCTGGCTACCAGCATTAAAAAAAAAACCCTCTAAAAGCAGGACAGTAAAAGAAGAACAACACTCAGAAAACAGGGGAATTCCAGACATGAAAAAATCAGGGCGAGCTAACACTACCCAACAAAGGTTTCCCCGCAGGCAGGAAGCAGCCAGGCTTTGAAGCTGCAAAACTATTAAATGCTAATCAAGGCAGCCAATTGTATTGTCGGAGGCTTTCATGGTAGGAATCACTGGGTTCTTGTAGGGTTCTTGTAGGTTTTTCAGGCTATATGGCCATGTTCTAATAGCATTCTCTCCTGATGTTTTGCCTGTGTCTATGGCAGACATCTTCAGAGGTTGTGAGATGGCCAATTGCAATATTCACACTTGTCTCAAACAGACAAGCGTTCTTTCTCCCACCCTGCACCCTGCACATTCCACAGGTATATAAACCTCACTTGCCTAGTTTCCAACAGACCTCAAAACCTCTGAGGATGCCTACCATTAATGTGGGCGAAATGTCAGGAGAGGATGCTTCTGGAACTTGGCCACACAGCCCAGAAAACTCACAGTAACCCAGTGATTCCCACCATGAAAGCCGTTGACAACAAATTCTGTGGTTTATTTTTGACACAAAAGTGGCATATATAAAATGAATACTCTGAAGGGAATTGGAACACAGGACCCCATGAAAGTGAAAAATATATAAATTGCTGGATTTTGGGGGGGGCGGGGGGGGGTTGGACATTACTGGATTTTTGTTTGTTTTTTTTAATCTCAGAGAACACCGCTCTAGAAATTTCTAGGTCTTCTAACAGGACTCTTATGTTCAACTCACGATGGAAGCTAACCATTTGTTTACATATTACTGTTGACATTGAATGTTTGCCATTGTATATTTTGTTGTGAGCTGCCCCGAGTCCCTTTGGGGAGATAGGGCAGGCTACAAATAAAGTTTCATTTCATTCCAGTGACAGAGTGTTACCTCTTTTTTAAATGGGCAAACAATTGTTTTTACAGTGTGTTCACAGCTTTTCTAAATCATTTTATATGGATCAGCTTTCAGAGAGTTGCAGGGGAAAGCCAACCCTTGTCTGTTGGCCACTGTGAGTCAGAATGACATTGCAGACAATGATGCTGGAGCCAGACAACAATAGTTACAAAGGAACTGTTGCTCACGAAATGTGACTCAGCCTCACAGTTGTCTCTCCTAAACACATTCAGCAGGTCCCTTTGCGTTGTTTCAAGAACCTACAAAGCTGTTTGACCAAAATATAGGACTATCCTTGTTTTTAACAAAATTAATTAAGCATCTAGATCCCCAAAATCTGGAGGAAAGCAAGAGTCATTGCCATCTTGAAGCCAGGCAAAGACCGTAATGATCCAAAAAGCTACAGACCAATCTCCCTGCTGTGCCACCTCTACAAAGTTCTGGAGAGACTTATTCTGCATAGAATTATGGAGAAAATAGACCCATGTCTGATTCCACAGCAAGCTGGCTTCAGGAAAGGCAAAAGCTGCACATCGCAAGTGCTGAACCTGACTCAGCACATAGAAGATGGCTTTGAAAGGCAGCAGATCACAGGAGCTGTCTTCATAGACCTGTCAGCGGCTTATGATACTGTGAACCACCGCCTCCTCCTGAGAAAAATGTATAATATCACAAAGGACTACCATCTCACCCGTCTCATAGGAAACCTGCTACAAAACAGGAGCTTTTTTGTTGAGTTCTAGGGCCAGAGAAGCAGATGGCGGAAACAGAAGAACGGCTTGCCTCAGGGGAGCATGCTCGCTCCATCCATGTTCAACATCTACACAAATGACCAGCCACTGCCAGAAGGGACAGAGAGTTTCATCTATGCTGATGATCGTGCCATTACCGCTCAAGCAGGGAGCTTTGAGGTGGTTGAACAGAAGCTCTCCGAAGCTCTAGGTGCTCTAACTGCCTATTACAGGGAAAACCAACTGATCCCTAATCCATCTAAAACACAGACATGTGCCTTTCACCTTAAGAACAGACAAGCATCCCGAGCTCTGAGGATTACCTGGGAAGGAATCCCACTGGAGCATTGCAGCACACCCAAATACCTGGGAGTCACTCTGGACCGTTCTCTGACCTACAAGAAGCACTGCCTGAACATCAAACAAAAAGTGGGTGCTATAAACAATATCATACGAAAGCTGACTGGCACAACCTGGGGATCACAACCATATACAGTGAAGACATCTGCCCTTGCGCTGTGCTACTCTGCTGCTGAGTACGCATGCCCAGTGTGGAACACATCTCACCACACTAAAACAGTGGATGTGGCTCTTAATGAGACATGCCGCTTTATCACAGGGTGTCTGCGCCCTACACCACTGGAGAAATTACACTGCTTAGCCGGTATTGCACCACCTGACATCCACCGGGAAGTTGCAGCCAATAGTGAAAGGACCAAGGCAGTGACATCTCCAGCTCATCCCTTGTTTGGGTATCAGCCAGCACGTCAACGAATTAAATCAAGAAATAGTTTTCTTAGATCTACAGAGACACTCGCTGGAACACCTCAGCAAGCGAGAGTGCAAAAGTGGCAGGCTCAAACCCAGCACCTCAATCCGTGGGTGATACCAGATGAGAGACTCCCCCCTGGGCACACAGAAGACTGGGCGACTTGGAAGGCGCTGGACAGACTGTGCTCTGGCACCACGAGATGCAGAGCCAACCTTCAGAAATGGGGCTACAAAGTTGAATCCACGACATGCGAGTGTGGAGAAGAGCAAACCACTGACCACCTGCTGCAATGCAACCTGAACCTTGCAACATGCACGATGCAGGACCTTCTTGCAGCAACATCAGAGGCACTCCAAGTGGCCAGATACTGGTCAAAGGACATTTAATCAGCTACCAAATTAGCAAAAATTGTGTGTGTGTGTGTGTTTTTAACCTGTTGGTTTGTTTTGTTCTGTTAGAAATGTAATACAATGTTCTGGTTGCGGATGACACGATAAATAAATAAATTAAGCATCTGGAGCACCAGAGTTTGGGAATCACTGTTTGGGAAAGTAATAGCTTTCAAAACAGTAAATCCATTTACAAAATCCATGAATTCAAGAGAGTCTTCTCTATGCAGTATGAGTTTCCTTTATGGAGAGAAAAGGCAGGGTGTAAATAAACATCACCATCATTGGATTCAAAACAGAAAGTCAAAACTCATCTAACTTTTACTGATTCAGTAGATTGATTGTAACTTGGTTCAGGCCAAAAGCAGGCTGTAGGCTTAAAGGTGACTTCGGAGGAAGTTCTGGAGGGCATGCAGATGGATTGTGTTCTCAGTAACTGTGAGGATGTTTTTGAAAGCAAGTCAGTGTCTTCTCAGCAAAGAAAGAAAACCTTGCAACATCGTTTCCTGATGAAAAATTCCCCTTCGCCATGCCTTGTTTCTGTTTCTGTTATGTATGCGTATGTTATGTCACCTCATTGCCTCCAGCAAGGCCAGCCAATTTCAATACGTAACCCAATGAACTGGAATCTTTATGGGGGTAATAAGGCTGTGGTTCTGTATGCAACCCAATTAAAACAGCCCCTGTTTATTCTCATCAGCCAAGGCATGCAAAATTATATTTTACTAGCTTTACCCGCCACATGTTGCTGTGGCCAACCTTCTCTCCTTCTTTCACTCCTTCCTTCATTTCCTTTTCTTCTTTCCTTTCTTCCTTCTCTACCTGTTTACTTCCTTCCTTAGCTTTTTGCTCCCATCCTTCCTTCTCTTTATTTCTTTCCTTCCCTCCCTCTTTCTCTCCTTCTTTCTCTTCTTCCTTTGCTCCGTCTTTCCTCCCTTCCCTTTTTTCTTTCCTTCTCTCCTCCTTCCTTCTCTTCCTCTTTCCTTCCTCCTCCCTTTTTAAAATCATTAGTATTTCAATGGGAAGTGCATGCCTGCTTTTGGCTGATGAGATTGGATTGTTGTTGTTGTGTGCTTTCAAGTCATTTCAGACTTAGGTTGACCCTGAGCAAGGGTTGGAAAAATGACCTTGGAGGGCCGTATCTGACCCCTGGGCCTTAGTTTGAGGACCCCTGCTCTAAACGGTTCTGGCCCAGACTACATGTCCAAACGTATCATCACAAAGTTTAAGATCGTCTGAAAAGGCCCTGCTCTCGATCCCACCACCATCGCAAACGCGATTGGTGGAGACAAGAGACAGGGCCTTCTCAACAGTGCCCTCCACCACCATCTGTGGAACTCCCTCCCCAAAGACATCAGATTGGCCACCTCCCTCCTATCCTTTAGAAGGAAACTAAAGTCTTGGCTGTGGGACCTTGCTTTTGACCATTGAATAACGGTTTGTATCAAGAAGACATAAGCAATTTAAAGGTGACAATGAATTGACCTGGACCCGGATTTTAATCGGCATGTTTTAACAACTGTTAATGTTTTGTTTTAATGAATTTGTTAATTGTTTTTATCATTATGATGGCACCGAATGGTGTTTGCTGTGAGGCCGCCCCGAGTCCCCCCTCGGGGATGAGAAGAGTGGGGTACAAGTATATTAAATAAATAAATAAATAAATAAATAAAGTAAAGCCGTCTTGTGTTCCCTTTGGAGTAGAGCAAATCCCGGCAACTACAACTCCCAAATGTCAAGGTTTATTTTCCCCAAACTCCACCAGTGCTCACATTTGGACAAACTGAGTATTCGTGCCAAGTTTGGTCCAGATCCTTCATTTTTTGAGTCCACAGTGCTCACTGGATGTAGGTGTACTACAACTTCCAAACTCAAGGTCAGTGACCACTAAACCCTCCCAGTATTTTTGGGAGGGAGTTCTGTGTGGCAAGTGTGGTTCAATTCCATCATTGGTGGAGTTCAGAATGCTCTTTGATTGTAGGTGAACTCAGGGGCGGCTCAACCCATTACGCAAAGTAAGCATTTGCAGTATTGTTGATTTTGCCCAGGGGCGCTCTTGGGGGAAAATAGATCTTGACATATGCGAGTTGTAGTTACTGGGATGTATAGTTCACCTAAAATCAAAGAGCATTCTGAACTCCACCAATTATGGAATTGAACCAAATATGGCACACAGAACTCCCATGATGAACAGAAAATATATATCAATGATTGGTTGGGGGGGGGGCGCAAAATACTGTTTGCTTACCATTGAAAATTACCTAGGGCCGCCTCTGGGTGAACTATAAATCCCAGCAACTACAACTCCCAAATGGCAAGATCTATTTTCCCCAAACGTCACCAATGTTGACATTTGGGCATATTGAATTTGAGTCCACAGTGCTCTCTGGATGTAGGTGTACTACAACTTCCAAACTCAAGGTCAGTGACCACTAAACCCTCCCAGTATTTTTTGTTGGTCATGGGGGTTCTGTGTGCCAAGTTTGGTTCAATTCCATCATTGGTGGAGTTCAGAATACTCTTTGATTGTAGGTGAACTATAAATCCCAGCAACTACAACTCCCAAATGACAAAATCAATTTGCCCCAACCCCACCAGTACTCAAATTTGGGTGTATTGGATATTTGTGCCAAATTTGGTCCAATGAATGAAAATACATCCTGCATATCAGATTATGATTCATAACAGTAGCAACATTACAGTCAGGATGTAGCAACAAAAGTAATTTTCTGGTTGGAGGTCACCATAACCTGAGGAACTATATTAAGGGGTTGCAGCATTAGGAAGGTTGAAAAGCACTGGGGTAGAGAAAGGCAGAATGCAAATAGAGTATATAAATAATTTTTAAAAATAGAATGCAAGAAATGAGCTCTGAGCAAGGAACAGTCAGCACCGAAAGGCTTGCATCTTGTACATATTGCCTATATGTACAAGATGCAGGACTTTACATTTTGCAAGTTGATGAGTCAATTGTTTTGCCAATGAGAGGCTAATGAACTTCACTTTTACAGATCAATAAGTGAGCTGTCCACAGTCTCAGTGCTGACTTTTCAGAAGCCATTTTGGCCCAGGAGTAGCTAAACCAGGAGTCCCCAAACTACGGCCCATGGGCCGTATGTGGCCCGCCGAGGGCATTTCTCCGGCCTGCGCGGCCTGGCCTGGCTACGCCCACCCGGCGCCGCTCCGCCAATTGCGTACACCCTCTGCTCCGGCCGCTCTGCCTGTGTGGGAGGGAGAAGCCTCCCAGGTGGGTCCTCTGCAGAGCAGAGCGGCTGGAGCAGAGGGTGTTCGCAATTGACGGAGCGGCGCTGGGTGGCCGTGGTCAGGGAACGCTCGCGTGGTGAAGGCAGGTGAACTACAACTCCAAAACTCAAGGTCAATGCCCACTAAACCCAGTATTTTCTGTTGTTCATGGGAGTTCTGTGTACCAAGACTGGTTCAATTCCATCATTGGTGGAGTTCAGAATGCTCTTTGATTGAACTATAAATCCCAGCAAATACAACCCCCAAACGCCACTAGTGTTCACATTTGGACATATTGAGTATCAGTGCCAAGTTTGGTCCAGATCTATCATTGAGTCCACAGTGATTTATGGAGGCAGGTGAACTACAATTCCAAAACCAAAGGACACTGCCCACCAAACCCTTCCAGAATTTTCTGTTGGTCATGGGAGAACTGTGTGCCAAGTTTGGTTCAATTCCATCGTTGATGGGGTTCAGAATGCTCTTTGATTGTAGGTGAACTATAAATCCCAGCAACTACAACTCCCAAATGTCAAGATTCTATTTTCCCCAAACTCCACCAGTGTTCAAATTTGGGGATATTGAATATTTGCCAGTCAATAAAACATCATAATTCATGTTACAATAAAACATTAAAACAGCAATTACATACAATAAATAAAGTGGTCAGTCGTCACACTAAAATCGGTGTTCATCATCCTCCATCCATATCTCAGGGTGTTGGCTCACTCATCGAATGCATGTCTCCATAACCACGTCTTCACCTGCTTCCTGAATGTCAGGATAGAAGGGGTAGTTCTGATCTCCAGTGGGAAAGAGTTCCAGAGTCGAGGGGCCACCACCAAGAAGGCCCTGTTCCTCGTCCCCACCAGACGCGCTTGCGAAGCCGGTAGGACTGAGAACAGGGCCTCTCCAGACGATCTTAATAATCTTAATGGTTCATAGGGGAGAATACGTTTGGAGAGGTAAACAGGGCCGGAGTCGTTTAGGGCTTTATAGGTTAACACCAGCACTTTGAATTGTGCTCGGAAGCTAATTGGCAGCCAGTGGAGCTGGTGTAACAGCGGAGTGGTGTGCTCCCTGTACCCAGCACCCGTTAGTAGTCTGGCTGCCGAGTGTTGGACTAGCTGCAGCTTCCGGGCAGTCTTCAGAGGCAACCCCACGTAGAGAGCGTTGTGGTTTCTGTATGTAAGCATTTGAATTTTGCCATTTTTTTTTTGTAAACCGCTTTGAGTCTTCCCAGGGGTGAGAAAAGCGGTATATAAATACTGTAAATAAATAAATAAGTACATAAATAACCGCTGTCTTCAAATATTTGAATAACCCTTGTACAGATGGTGGTACCAGTTTGTTTATTTTTGTCCCAGTAGGTAGGACCTTAGCTGTAGGAGGACAAGAAAAAGAGATTCCACCTAAACTTAAGTAAAAGTTTGCCAGAAGTAAAAGCCGTTCTCCAGTGGAGTAGACTTCCTCAGAGGATGGTGGATTTTCTTTCTTTGGAGGTCTTTAAATGAGAGGTTGGAGGGACATCTTTCAGGAGTTCTTTAGCTGTCCAGCTGTCTCCTGTTGAAGTGGACTTGATGGAAAATAACACCAACAAGTGAGGAGAGGCAACTGGCCTGGGCTTATTGCAAAGATGACCCGAAGACAAGAGTTTACTGTAATTTCCCAGTCAATCATAGAAACCCACTAGGTGGCCTTGGATAAGGCATATACCAGTGTTTCTCAACCTTCCTAATATACTTCCTCATGTTGTGGTGACCCCCAACCATAAAATTATTTTTGTTGCTACTTCGTAACTGTAATTGTGCTACTTTTATGAATTGTAATGTAAATATCTGAGATGCAGGATGTATTTTCATTCATAGGACCAAATTTGGCACAAATACCCTATACGCCCAAATTTGAATACTGGTGGGATGGGTGTGTGTGTGTGTGTGTTGATTTTGTCATTTGAGAGTTTTTTGTTGCTGGGATTTATAGTTCACCTACAATCAAAGAGCATTCTGAATTCCACCAATGATGGAATTGAACCCAACTTGGCACACAGAACTCCCATGACCAAGAGAAAATACTAGAAGGGTTTGGTGGGCATTGACCTTGAATTTTGGAGTTGTAGTTCACCTATATCCAGAGAGCACTGTGGACTCAAACAATGATGGATCTGGACCAAACTGGGCACAAATACTCAATATGCCCAAATGTGAACACTGGTGGAGTTTTGGAAAAATAGACATTGATATTTGGGAGTTGTAGTTGCTGAGAATTATAGTTCATCTACAATCAAAGAGCATTCTGAACCCCACCAACAATAGAATTGGGCCAAACTTCCCACTCAGAAACCCCATGACCAACAGAAAATATTGTGGGTTGTTGTGTCCAATTCTGGCTGTACGGCCATGTTCTAGAAGCATTCTCTCCTGATGTTTTGCCTGTATCTGTGGCAGGCCATCTTCAGAGGACCTCACAACCTCTAAGGATGCCTGCCATATTTATTTATTTATTATTATTTATTTATTAGATGCACTTATTGACCGCCATTCTCAGCCCTTACGGGCGACTCATGGCGGTGTACAGTACACATAAAAAGACAGTTACAGAGGCCAGTATCAACAACATATGACTATACAACAAATACAAACTACATAAAAATCCGCTTCGTCTCTTAGTAGAATCATAGCCAGTCTCATTTTCCTTATACCATTCCAGTTCTCATTACCGTAATGTTGTTGCTTACCACTTAATTAAATGCCCTCTCGAACAGCCAGGTCTTAAGGCTTTTTCGAAAGGACATGAGGGAGGGCGCCTGTCTGATGTGTGCCGGGAGAGTGTTCCACAGCCGGGGGGCCACCACCGAGAAGGCCCTCTCCCTCGTCCCCGCCAGCCGTGCCTGTGATGCAGGCGGGATCGAGAGAAGGGCCTCCCCAGACGATCTCAAGGTCCTCGTGGGCTCGTAGGCCAAGATGCGGTCAGAAAGGTATTTTGGGCCGGAACCGTTTAGGGCTTTGTAGGCCAAGACCAGCACCTTGAATTGGGTCCGGTAGCAAATCGGCAGCCAGTGAAGCTGGGACAACAAGGGCGTTGTGTGCTCCCTGCTACCCGCTCCAGTTAGTAACATGGCTGCCGCACGCTGGACCAGCTGAAGCTTCCGGGCCGTCTTCAAGGGCAGCCCCACGTAGAGAGCGTTGCAGTAATCCAGGCGGGATGTGACAAGAGCGTGTACCACCGTGGCCAAGTCAGACTTCCCGAGATACGGGCGCAGCTGGCGCACGAGCCTAAGCTGTGCAAATGCTCCCCTGGTCACCGCTGAAACCTGGGGATCCAGGCTCAACGATGAGTCCAGGGTCACACCCAAGCTGCGAACCTGCGCCTTCAAGGGGAGTGCGACCCCGTCCAGCACAGGCTGTAACCCTATATCCCGTTCGGCCTTGCGACTGACCAGGAGTACCTCTGTCTTGTCTGGATTTAGTTTCAGTTTGTTCGCCCTCATCCAGACCGTTACAGCGGCCAGGCACCGGTTCAGGACCTCGACAGCCTCCTTAGTAGCAGGTGGGAAGGAGTGACAGAGTTGGACATCATCTGCGTACAGATGACACCGCACCCCGAAACTCCGGATGATCTCACCCAGCGGCTTCATGTAGATGTTAAATAGCATGGGGGACAGTATGGAACCCTGTGGCACCCCACAAGTCAAAGGTTGTGGTGCGGAATAGGAGTCCCCCAATGACACCTTCTGGGTGCGACCCTCCAGAAATGACCGGAGCCACCGCAAAGCAATGCCTCCAAGACCCATTTCCGCAAGGCGCCCCAGAAGGATACCGTGGTCGACGGTATCGAAGGCCGCTGAGAGGTCCAGGAGCACCAACAGGGACACACTCCCCCTGTCTAGCTCCCGGCGCAGATCATCCACTAAGGCGACCAAGACCGTCTCGGTACCATGCCCCGGTCTGAAACCAGACTGTGCCGGATCCAGATAATCCGTGTCTCTCAAGAATACCTGGAGTTGTGAGGCCACCACGCTTTCCATGACTTTGCCCAAAAAGGGGAGATTGGAAACAGGCCGAAAGTTGTCCAATTTAGTGGGGTCCAGTGATGGCTTCTTCAACAGCGGCTTTATAATAGCCTGTTTTAGGCTCGCTGGAATCTTGCCTTCCCGAAGGGAGGCATTCACCACCACTGTTACCCACTCGGCCAATCCCCCTCTGGCCTCTCTCAGAAGCCAGGATGGGCAGGGGTCTAGGATGGACGTGGTGGGCCTCATTCCTCCAAGCATCTTGTCCACATCCTCGGGTTTCACAAACTGAAAAGAATCCAACAAAATAGGACAAGCAGGTGCTCTCGTTACATCCACAGAGTCTGCATCTAACGCGGCGTCCAGCCCAGAACGGATCAAGGCGACTTTGTCTGCGAAGAACCGAGCAAATGCTTCACAGCGCGCGACCGAATTGTCAGGGCTCCCACCTGCAGAGGCGGGAGTTAAAAGACCTCTGACAATCCGAAACAGCTCCGCCGGACGGTTCTTTGCAGACGCAATAGTGGCCGCAAAGAAAGTTTTCTTTGCGGTCTTTATTGCCGCGGCATATGCCCTAAGAAAGGACACAAACCGTGCTCGGTTTGACTCGCTCGGTTCCGAACGCCACACGCTCTCTAGTTCCCTCTTCCTTCGCTTCATAGCTGCCAGCTCCTCAGTAAACCAAGGGGCTGGTTTAGCTCGGCTACTTGAGAGGGGACGTTCCGGAGCAATCATGTCAATAGCCCTGGTCATCTCCCCATTCCAGAGAGCCACCAAGGCTTCGACATGGTCACCTACCGAGGTGGCGGGAAAATCCCCAAGAGCCGTCAGGAAGCCATTCGGATCCATCAGTCTCCTGGGGCGGACCATCTTAATGGGTCCTCCACCTTTGCAGAGGTTAGGGGGCGCAGTGAGCCTAAATCTGATCAGGAAGTGGTCGGTCCATGGCAACGGAGAGATGGACAACTCCTCCACACCGCCACCCTGTTCCCATCCCTGACAGAAAACCAAATCCAATGTGTGTCCAGCACAGTGGGTGGGGCCAGATATTTGTTGGGACAGCCCCATGGTTGCCATGGCAGACATGAAGTCCTGAGCCGCGCCTGTGAGGGTCGTCTCGGCATGGACGTTGAAGTCTCCCAGCACAAGAAGCCGTTGAGACTTCAATGCCAGGCTCGAGACCACCCCCGCTAGCTCAGGTAGGGAGACTGTAGTGCAGCGAGGTGGACGGTACATAGATGTAGATGCTATAGATGTAGGCGAAATGTCAGGAGAGAATGCTTCTAGAACATGGCCATACATCCCGAAAAACCTACAACAACCCAGTGATTCCAGCCATGAAAGCCTTCGACAATACAGAAAACACCGTGTTTTCTGATGGTCTCTGGCGACCTTTCTGACACTTCCTTGTGACCGCCTCAGGGGTCCCAACCCCCAGGTTGAGAAACACTGGCATATACACTCAGCCTCAGAAAGAGCCATGATAGGTTCTCCCTATCATCACCATAATTAAAAAAATGACCTGAGGGCACACAACACCAAAAACTGCTCCTGTATTTGAGGCCAGGTAGTTAATGTGTTAATTGGTCTTTTCCATCATGGAACATGAACAAAGAGCGTAAACATCTCTGATCAGGATCAGGAAAGCAGGGGGTAACACATTTCTGCTTGTGACTGCCTATCTTGTTCTAGAAATGCAACTTTTAAGCTCTGCCTGTTCCTCCCTTGGACACAAAACACCAAAGCAGTTTCCTTCCTAATGAAGCATTATTTGCTCTTATCAGCCTCCCAGTTTTGTGCAAAAGCAGGCACGGTTATCATGCCCTTCATGTTGCTATGGGAAACAGTGGATCTTTGTTCCAAAGTCAGCCAAAAATGAAACAATAATGAAAATGTGTGCGTATATGGCCACAGGGGAACAGGCAAGATGAGGTCGCAGTCACTTCTCTTGAAAACTGCAAGTCAGAATGTGCAACAGCTCTTTTGCATCCAGAGCAGGTTAGAGGCCAGCACAGACTTTCCCAGCTGTGGAAGCTTTTCAACGTCAAGTGCCAGAATCCTTCACCACTATAATCATAACAATAATAAACTTTATTTAATACCCCGCCACCATCTCCCCAATGGGGACTCGGGGCGGCTTACATGAGGCCAAGCCCAACAGCGTATTACAATAAAGTAAAACCAAAACACAATAACAACACAGTAAAATACATACAACATAGGAGTACAAAAACAACAAAGCAAAATCATACACATTAAAATAAAATAACGTAACAATGAGCGGGCCGCATATACAAGATAAAAACTAAAATACTAAAATCAGTATGAGATAGGGATGGAGCGGATTGTTTGTGGGGGAGAATCATAGAATCAAAGAGTTGGAAGAGACCTCATGGGCCATCCAGTCCAACCCCCTGCCAAGAAGCAGGCTTCCTCTCACATGTTTATACATGGCTATCATATCTCCTCTCAGCCTTCCCTTCTTCAGGCTAAACATGCCCAACTCGTTAAGCCGCTCCTCATAGGGCTTGTTCTCCAGACCCTTGATCATTTTAGTCGCCCTCCTCTGGACACATTCCAGCTTGTCAATATCTCTCTTGAATTGTGGTGCCCAGAATTGGACACAATATTCCAGGTGTGGTCTAACCAAAGCATGACTTCCCTAGATCTAGACACTATGCTCCTATTGATGCAGGCCAAAATCCCGTTGGCTTTTTTTGCCGCCACATCACATTGTTGGCTTATGTTTAACTTGTGGTCTACGAGGACTCCAAGATCTTTTTCACATGTACTGCTCTCAAGCCAAGCGTCCCCCATTCTGTATCTCATAAAGGAACAGGGTCATAAATATAGACCTTCATACAGGTGGGGAATTATACTCTGCGGACAAAAACCGTTGAGGGGGAGCAACTGTGTATGATAATACGGCTACTCTCCAAAAGCGCATCGGAAAAACCACTGACTATTATTGTTGGTGTCGTTGTTGTTTATACCCCACTTTTTCTCTCCACAAAGGAAACTCAAAGCGGCTTTACATTTAAATTGCAGTTTTCATTGACCACAGATAATCCTGAATACACAATACATATCAGTATCAGAAAGGGCATTTTCAAGAGAGGTACTTTCCTCATGAATGGAAAGATGCCAGAAATTTCTCGAAACATTGGACATTTTCAAAGTTATTGTCAATTTTATACAAAGTTGGAGATATTAGTTTGTTCGAAATAGGATGGTTTGTGCACTAATAAGTCACACTTTTTTAATCGTATCAGAAGCGACTTGAGAAACTGCAAGTTGCTTCTGGTGTGAGAGAATTGGCCGTCTGCAGGATGTTGCCCAAGGGATGTACAGATGTTGTACCATTCCATGAGAGGCTTCTCCCATGTTCCCGCATGGGAAGCTGGAGCTGACAGACAGGAACTTATCCCGTCTCACAGATTCGAATCGCCGACCTTCAGGTCAACAGTTCAGCCAGCACAAGGGTTTAACTCATTGTATCACACTCATTTTGTTTTTGTTGTTCATTCGTTCAGTCGTTTCCGACTCTTCGTGACCTCATGGACCAGCCCACGCCAGAGCTCCCTGTCAGCCATCACCACCCCCAGCTCCTTCAAGGTCAATCCATTCACTTCAAGAATCCCATCCATCCATCTTGCCCTTGGTTGGCCCCTCTTCCTTTTTCCTTCCATTTTCTCCAGCATAATTGTCTTCTCTAAGCTTTCCTTTCTTCTCATGACATGGCCAAAGTACTTCATCTTTGCCTCTACTATCATTCCCTCCAATGAGCAGTTGGGCTTTATTTCTTGAAGTATGGACTGGTTGGATCTTCTCGCAGTCCAAGGCACTCTCAGAACTTTCCTCCAACACCACAGTTCAAAAGCATCTATCTTCCTTCGCTCAGCCTTCCCTAAGGTCCAGCTCTCACATCCATAGGTGACTATGGGGAATACCATTGCTTTAACTATGGGGATCTTCATTACTACTGTGATGTCTCTACTCTTCACTATTTTATCTCATTTTACCTCAGTCAAAATACTGTGATAACCATAATTGCAGGTTATGATGATACCTTCCATAAATAAGGTATGGTTTCTTAATTTTCAGGAAGAATAACCTGATTGAGGGAACAGTCTTTTGTATTTTCCCAAGGCAGAAGTAGTTATGATGACCTTTACATTGGGTGTACCATCTTCAGGGATAACATCAACGTCCAAAACCTCTAGAACAGTGGTTCTCAACCTGTGGGTCCCCAGGTGTTTTGGCCTACAACTCCCATAAATCCCAGCCTGTTTACCAGCTATTAGGATTTCTGGGAGCTGAAGGCCAAAACATCTGAGGACCCACAGGTTGAGAACCCCACCTCTAGAAGGTTGGAGGAAATGTCGCCTAATGGGATATACTGAGCATCCTGATAATTTATCTTTTGGGCTGTTTGGAGGTGGGATGGTTGCTGAGGCAGCATTAATGCTCAAAATTGGCAAGTTTGGTCTCAACAAGCATTTTAAGGTGTATTTTAAATGTGTGCAAGGACCTGGGTGAGGGACACATTCAATTGGTGTATATCTGGCCTACAGTATCTTACTGTTGAAAATTGAAACATATGTGGTCAAGCAACATCAGAGTGCAGTTCAGATGGTCAATGTTATTAATAAGGAAAATACCGTCTAAGCCAGTGGTTCTTGCCTTTCCTAATACAGTTCCTCATGTTGTGGTGACCCCCAACTATAACATTATTTTTGTTGCTACTTCATAACTGTAATTTTTCTGCTGTTATGAATTGTAATGTAAATATCTAATATGTAGGATGTATTTTCATTCAATGGAGAAAATTTGACACATATACCCGATATGCCCAAATTTGAATACTGGTGGGGTTGGGGGGGAGGGATTGATTTTGTCATTTGGGAGTTGTAGTTGCTGGGATTTATAGTCCACCTACAATCAAAGAGCATTCTGAACTCCACCAACGATGGAATTGAACTAAACTTGGCACAGAGAACTCCCATGACAAAGAGATGATACCAGAAGGGTTTGCTGGGCATTGACCTTGAGTTTGGGAGTTGTATTTCACTTACGTCCAGAGAGCACTGTGGACTCAAACAATGATTCATCTGAACCAAACTTAGCACGAATACTCAGTATGCCCAAATGTGAACAATGGTGGAGTTTGGGGAAAATAGACCTTGACATTTGGGAGATATAGTTGCTGGGATTTATAGTTCACCTAAAATCAAAGAGCATTCTGAACCTCACCAATGATAGAATTGGGCCAAACTTCCCACACAGAATCCCCATGACCAACAGAACATACTGTGTTTTCTGATGGTCTTTGGCGACCACTCTGACACCCCCTGAAGACCCCCACTCCCCCAGGGATCCCGAGCCCCAGGTTACGAAACAACAATCTAAGCAAAGCTTATAACAGTTTGCTTTCGTTTAAGCCTGCTAGGAAGGATATCGTTCAACCATCTCCTCTGTTGACTTAATAAAGTGCAAATTACTCTTGTTTCCAGCAATTAAAGTAAACTGTGAATGAATGAGGAGAGTGTGAGAAAGAGGATGGAGAAACTGGAACATTTTAAAATCAGCTGATAAAGTGACTGGAGATTCTGGGATCTGTAGTCCAAATAATACAATTCGTTTCAAGATTGGTTTAAGCTGTTAATTCCACTAGGAGATCTAGAGACAAGACAAGGCAGTGATTTTCCCTCTCTGCCCAGTCAGCCCCTTGGGTCTAGATCTCCTGTTTTGGGATGATGGAGAACAAAGTAAAGCCTTTGAACGTGCAGAGCAAATGTCCCCAAAGACTAGAACATGCTCGGATCGACCACAGCATCGTCCAGATGAAGGCTGAGCCTTTTGGGAATGGGAGAGTGTCTCTGCCGGGGAACGGTTCCCCTTTTGCAACCGGATAAAGTCTAGGGAGAAAAAGGCATTACATTTCTCTCCCTCCCACCCACCCCTCCGCTCTACAAAGGCATCACTCCATCCTTACATATTTGTATGTGTGTTTAAAAGGGCAGATTATGCATTGGCCTTTGCACTGAAGAAAACTCAGCTTTCTTGGGGCACCTCTGCCAAAAGAAGAAAAGGCTTCCAGCTGGCAAAGCCAATCTGCCACAGCTGGGAAATAAAATGGCATTCATGCTTTGATGTCCAAGTGCCAGGTTTGGCCAGCAACAGACTTGGCCGCTGTGTGTGATACAAGAGATTGCATAGGAAAGGACTGCTGGCTGCTTGCCAAATCCAAAAGTCGTGACTCTCCCATCCTCCCTGCTGTCACAAAATGGGAAAAGACAGTCATCGGTCAGTTCTTACGGAGGTCTGCAAGGCATGCATTGCCTAGCCATGACTGGGGTTGGGGGATACCCCTTAAGTGGATGTCCTGCTTCCTCCAGAATCGGGGACAGCGTGTGGTGAGGTGAGGGATGGTTTCCAAGAGGTCTCCGCTAGTATGCGGGGTCCGCAGGGAGCCATTCTCCTCTGTTATTTAACATCTATATATGACCACTTGCCCGACTGGTGCGAAGCTTTGGGCTTGAGTGCCACCAGTACGTTGATGACACTCAGCTCATTCTGAGGATGGAGGGCCTGCCGGACTCTGTACCTGAAAATTTCCATCAGTGCCTTGAGGCCGTTACTGCCAGCAGGTTGAGGGTGAATCCAGCGAAGACAGAGATCCTTTGGCTGGGCCGTCCGGGTGGGAGGGAGACCCAGCTGCCTACTCTGGATGGCGAGACACTACGTCCGTCATCTTCTGTAAAGAGTCTTGGTGTTTTATTGGACCCACTGCTCACAATGGAGGCCCAGGTCTCTGCTATGAACAGATGTGTGTTTTTCCATCTATGTCAGGCTAGGCGACTGGCTCCCTACCTATCTGGGAACGACCTGGCTACGGTGATCCAGGCGATGGTCATCTTGAGGCTTGACTACTGTAACGCCCTGTACATTGGCCTTCCTTTGTCAGTGATCCGGAAACTGAAGCTGGTGCAAAATGCGGCAGCTCGTCTTCTCGCCGGGGTGCCGGCGAGGTGTCGTATCACCCCAGTTCACCAACAGCTGCACTGGCTACCGATTGAGTACCGGATCACTTTCAAGGTGCTGGTACTAATCTTTAAGGCCTTATATGGTCTGGGGCCGGCATACCTGAGGGCCCGCTTATCCCCCTACCAACCCCAGAGATTACTCCGGTCTGAAGACCAAAATGTGCTTGCAGTCCCTAACATCCGGACCTATCATTTGTCATCTACTAGGCATAGAGCCTTCTTGATTGTAGCCCCTTATTTATGGAATGCCTTGCCGGTTGAAACTCGAACCATCCGAGACTTATTTGCTTTTCGGAAAGCCTGTAAAACTTTTCTTTTCCGGCAAGCTTTTGATGGGTGAACAACCCGGGCTATGTCTGTCCTTGCTACCTATTGTTATTGTTATGGTTGTTTTAAAGCTAATTGTATTGTTTTTAATCTATTTCTGTAAACCGCTCCGAGCCAAATTGGGAGTAGCGGTATACAAGTTAAATAAATAAATAAATAAAAATATGGACTCTGGACCCCATTACAGCAGTATTGGAGGGAGGTAACAGATCCAGGTAAGAATGTTGTACCTCTTTCTTCGGTCCCCAAATTTCTGGCATTGTAGAGAGTAAGACATTGACAAAATTCACACCTAGAACCCTGAAGTGTTCCCATTCCCTGGGCCATTCTGCTTGCCCCTTTTGTTTAGAATGTCAAAAGTGTATTTCTAAATGCTCAACTGAGGTTTAAAGTCACTGCAATGCTTGGAATTTGAAGGCTGAAGGAAAATTTCATTTGGGATGCAGCCTTTTTATGGAGGCCCTCATACAACCTCCATCCGTATTTTCTAGATTCTTTTTTGACATCACAAGGACTAGAAACCTGCTTTTGAAACCTTTAGGTGGAAATTTGCCTAGCATTGGGCAAGATTCTGTCTAGAATTGGGCAGATCTCAGGATGATTTACTCAAAATCATCAAGGATTTCAGACTCCCAATTGTTTAACAAGCAACACAAAGTCCCCCTTTGGCCATGGAAACCTTGGGGCAAGTAACACTCTCTACGTTTCAAAGGAAGGCAGTGGCAAAACCCTCCAAATAAATCTTCCCAAGGAAACTGTGATAGGTGTGCCTTTGTTGTTGCTTTTTTGTGTGTGTCAGGAGCGACTTGAGAAACTGCAAGTTGTTACCCAGGGGACGCCCAGTTGTTTTATCATCCCATGGGAGGCTTCTCTCGTGTCCCCACATGAGAAGCTGGAGCTGACAGATGGGAGCTCACCCCACTCCCAAGATTTGAACCGCCAACCTTTCGGTCATCAGTCCTGCCGTCACAAGGGTTTAAACCATTGCACCATCGGGGGATCCTTTGTTGTTGCTGTGTGCCTTCAATTCATTTCCAAATTATGGTCACCCTCGGGCAAAATTATAATAATTTTCATTGGCCAGTAAAGATACATCTGCTTTGTGGGTTTTGTTTTGTTTATTTCCTGGAAAAGGTTGCAGATGTGACATCTTAGTCACTGAAATGTTGCAAGATGTCTTAGTAGACTTGATCAATTGCTCATCTCTTCCCATATTCCAAGTAGTTGTAGAATCATGTTGGTCTCACACTGCTGTGGGAAAAATATTTTTTGTTTTGCGTATCAGTAGTTACAGATTTCCAGAGAAACTGCACATGAACCTTCCTTTGAAAGGTTGTGCAAAGGGCAAACTGAACTCTCCATGCTCCCCGTCCCTGTAATGTGGACTTCATAATAAGAGTCTCCTTCAGTGTGGGGAAGAATAGAATAAAATCCACAAAAGAATAATACCTTTATTGTGGATTTTGTTTTATTGTGCTGCAATGCCAACCTAGCTATTCCTGGATTTGAAGTGTGGTGAAAGTATGTGTAAAATGCATTGAACAACAGACATTCAACCCAAGATCACATACCCTCCAGTATTTCATAAGTAAAAACTGGGACACATGTGATGAAATCATATAAGAATTTAGTGAAAAAATGTTGACAAGCGAGAAAAGGGCAAAAGTTTTTAATGCGGAAGAACATATGAAATTACTGTTTTAAGCAGTAGTTTGGTTTAAACAGCAGTATTGACATCGGGCCCTCTGGTGGCGCAGTGGTTAAACTGCTGAGCTGCTGGACTTACTGACCGAAAGGTTGGCGGTTTGAATCCAGGAAGCGGGGTGAGCTCCTGTTGATAGTCCCAGCTTCTGCCAACCTAGCAGTTTGAAAACATGCAAATGTGAGTAGATCAATAGGGAAGGTAACAGCGATCCATGCAGTTATCCTGGCTGCATGACTTTGAAGGTATTTACGAACAACGCGGGCTCTTCGGCTTAGAAATGGAGATGAGCACCAACCCCAGAGTCGGACATGAGTAGACATAATGACAGGGGAAACCTTTACCTTTATAGACCTCTGCTTGTATCGCCGCCCCTCCAGACCACTGTTTCTCAACCTGGAGGTTGGGACCCTTGGGTGGGGGTCGCAAGGGGGTTTCAGAAGGGTCACCAAAGACCATCAGAAAACATATATTTCTGATGGTCTTACAAATCCCTTTGGCAGAGAAGGCTGAAGATCTCTCCACCAGTCCTCTTCCCTTTTGGAAACAGACGGTGAATCCTCCCACCAAAAGCCCTCCTCTGCTGTGATTGGCTGGCCTCTCAACCAAGGGGAGGAATGTTTCTGAAATTCCAAGTGGGGAGGGGAGAGCAGGCATGCTCAGCACATGGCAGCGTGGTGGGCATGTACAGGTGAGGGAGAGCATGCAAGGCCAGAAGTAGGCTTGCACAAGCGAGTCCCTTCAAAGCATGGGGTTCTGTGTGGGAAGTTTGGCCCAATTCTATCATTGATGGGGTTCAGAATGCTCTTTGATTGTAGGTGAACTATAAACCCCAGCAACTACAACTCCCAAATGGCAAGATCTATTTTCCCCAGTGTTGACATTTGGGCATATTGAATTTGAGTCCACAGTACTCTCTGGATGTAGGTGAACTACAACTCCAAAACTCAAGGTCAATGCCCACCAAACCCTTCCAGTATTTTCTGTTGGCCATGGGACAAGTTTGGCTCAATTCCATCGTTGGTGTTCAGAATGCTGTCAAGTTCTATTTTTCCCAAACTCCACCAGTGTTCACATTTGGGCATATTGAGTATCTGTGCCAGGTTTGGTCCAGATCTATCATTGTTTGAGTACACAGTGCTCTCTGGATGTAGGTGAACTACAGCTCCCAAACTCAAGGTCAATGCCCACCAAACCCTTCCAGTATATTTGCTGGTCATGAGAGTTCTGTGTGTCAAGTTTGGTTCAGTTCCATCATTGGTGGAGTTGGGAATGCTTTTTGATTCTAGGTTAAGTATAACTCCCAGGCAACTACAATTCCCAAATGTCAAAATCAACCACCACCACCCCCCCCCCCAAACCCACCAGTATTCAAATTTGGGCTTATTGGGTATTTGTGCCAAGTTTGGTCCAGTGAATGAAAATACATCCTTCATATCAGATATTTACATTACAATTCATAACAGTAGCAAAACTATAGTTATGAAGTAGCAACGAAAATAATGCTGTGATTGAGGGTCAGCACAGCATGGGGAACTGTATTAAGGGGTTGCGGCATTAGGAAGGTTGAGTACCATGCTCCAGGCCATCTTAGCTGACATCTGAAACAAAATGCTAGCCATTGAGTCCAATTATGTCACTTTTTTTCTCCTGATATATTTCAATTTCTCCGCCTTGTTTTTTTTTTTTTACATCTTTATCTAATAATTCTGAGCTCCGTATTGATCCCTTTCAGTGTGACTTATTTTTTATTTATAAGGGCGGCTTACAAAAAGGCACATTTTGGTGCCTGCACAAATACAATAACATATAAAACCAGCAATTAAATGGTCATCAATTAAAAACAATTAAAACAACAATATATCACACAATCAATAGCCAATCTCAGACACAGCGTTCGCCACTCAGAGTTCATATTTCGTTCCACCTTGTCCAGTTCCTATCCATCATCACAGTCCCTTATTCATCTGCCAGATTGCCCAAACGCCTGGTCCCACATCCATGTTTTTAATTTTTTCTGAAGGAAAGGAGAGATGTTGCTGATCTGATCTCCCCGGGGAGTGAATTCCATAGGTGAGGGGCCACCACTGAGAAGGCCCTGCTCCTCATCCCCGCCAATCTCACTTGTGACAGAGGCGGGGTCGAGAGCAGGGCCTCCCCAGAGGATCTCAGACTCCGAGATGGGACGTAAAGGGAGATGCGTTCGGACAGATACGCTGGGCCGGAACCGTATTAAGGTTTTGTAGGTCAAAACCAGCACTTTGAATTGTGCTCGGAACTGGATCGGCAGCCAGTGGAGCTGATATAACAGGGGGGTGGTATGCTCCCTGTATAATGCTCCAGTAAGCAATCTGGCTGCCTCCCGCTGGACTAGTTGAAGTTTCCGAACAGTCTTCAAAGGCAACCCCACGTAGAGTGCGTTGCAGTAATCTATCCGGGATGTAACAAGAGCGTGGACCACCGTGGCCAGATCCGACTTCCCAAGATGCGGGCGCAGCTGGTGCACAAGTTTTAATTGTTTTAATGACTGTTTATGGCATTTGTGAATTTGTAATTTAATCAGCAAATATGCTCTCCCATTAGAATGGAAATAGGCAAATTGGGGAACCCTGCATAGTGTGGGAGTGGCAATCCCAGCTGGTGAGGGCTGCTGGGATTTACAGTCCAAAGATATCCTGAGGGCCGTAACTCCTACTCCTGGAACGGCATGCTTTCTCACGTCCCCCGCCCCCGCAGCTGGTCTTCCCCACCAACGGCACCCTCTCCATCACTGTGCTGCTGCTGCTATGCCAGGGGTTTGCTGTTTCCCATGGAAACAGTTGCCATAGCAACAGAAGAGGGAATTCCATCTTCAGGTCCTTGAACCTCAGCAGCCGCCCTTGCTTGCATCTTAAAGAGGCATTTGCTGCCATCTGTGCAAAGGCATCGGTGGGGGCTGCTAACCCTCGCCCAGCAAAGAGCCAGCAGTCAGTTCTGGCAAATCTGGAGCACAAAAAAGCCAACCTGCCACCCACAGCCATGTTGATGATGCTGTTTTCCCCAAGACTGCAAATCCCAGCCCACAGAGCCAATGGCAAGGAATTATGAAAAGCTCAAACTGTGGATAGAGGGCTTAGTCCTGGCAGTCAAGCTGTTATTGACCTTGTGTATTCTCAAAAAGAGAGCAAATCATTATCCTTGAAGCGTCCTTAAATGTGAAGACTGTACTATGTCCTCCATGTGTTCAGTTACTTACTCCCAAGTAACTGTGGGTATTGCTGGCAGCCTTTATGATTCCTGGGTGGGTTTAACAACAATCACTGTCTTAATATTCCTTTGGACTCGATCATTTAATATGCTTCTGACTGATAATTCTTCACGAAATTCAGCCACATACAGGAGTCTTCAAGGTTGAGTCTTGCAAGATGATTTCAAGGAAAGGAGAGGTTCAGCCCCCAGTTTTTGGGCACTTCAGTTCCAAAGTCTGTTCAAGAATGGGCATGGCAGTTAAAAAACACCCATTCTGCTTAAGTGGGCACACACTCATATGCTAATAAGAGGGGGGAAATGCATTCGCTGATTAAATTGCAAGTTTCCTAATGCCATCAATCACTGAGAAAGGGGGTCCTATATGGTGCCAAGCGTAATATGCAAATCTATTTAAATACAATCAGTTAAGCAGAGACTTCAATTAGTTCTTTAATCCATAGCCAACCCATCTGTGGAGAGAAACAGATCAGCGAAGGCAGTATGTTCCCCACCCTTGCTGTTATTTCAAATGCAATCCACAACTTCACAGCAATCTTTCCCTGCAACTGCGCTGGCTAGACTCGCTGTCAATAATCTCTTTTGATGTCTGGAGTCAGGCTCCTGGGTGTCAGAGAGGCTAGAAATCAGATCAGTTTAGGTCCAGCTATTTGATATGAGGGGCATTCATTTAAGACAGGGGTCCTCAAACTATGGCCCGGGGGCCGGATATGGCCCTCCAAGGACATTTACCCGGCCCTCGCTCAGGATCAACCTAAGCCTGAAACGACTTGAAAGCACACAACAAGAAGAATCCTATCTCATTAGCCAAAAGCAGGCCCACATTTCCCATTGAAATACTAATAAATTTATATTTGTTAAAATTGTTCATCATTTTAATCATTATATTGTTTTTAAGTGTTTTTCGAACTCCAAATAAGATGTGCAGTGTGCATAGGAATTCATTCATTTTTTTTTTCATATTATAATCCGGCCCTCCAACAGTTTGAGGGACTGTGACCTGGCCCTCATTTTTAAAAGTTTGAGGACCCCTGATTTAAGATGTCCCCAGACCCACTTCTATTTATCACAGGATGTTGAAACTGCACCTGTGTAATGATATAAGTCTCTAAAGGTTACGCACCAATTTACAACTCAGAACTGATAATGGTCTTGATTTTACAGGTGCTGAAGTGGTGTGAGGTTTGATAATGGACCCAGTTCCTCATGTTGTGAGCTCCAACCATAAAATTATTTTTGTTGCTGCTTCCTAACTGTAATTTTGCTACTGTTATGAATCAGATATGCAGGATGTATTTTCATTCACTGGACCAAATTTGGCACAAATATACAAAACACCCAAATTTGAATACTAGTAGGGCTAGGGGCAGATTGATTTTGTCATTTGGGAGTTGCTGGGATTTATAGTTCACCTACAATCAAAAAGCATTCTGAACTCCACCGACAATGGAATTGAACCAAACTTGGCACGCAGAATTCCCATGACCAACAGAAAACACTGTGAGGGTTTGGTGGGCATTGACCTTGAGTTTTGGACGTTGTAGTTCACCTACATCCAGAGAGCACTGTAGACTCAAACAATAATGGATCTGGACCAAACTTGGCATGGACACTTAGTATGCCCAAATGTGAATGGTGGAGTTTGGGGAAAATAGGCTTTGACATTTGGAAATTGTATTTGCAGGGACATATAGTTTACAATAAAACAGCATTCTGAACCCCACCGATGAAAGAACTGGGAGAAATTTCTCACACAGAACCCCCATAACCAACAGAAAAGAGTTTCCTGATGGTCTTTGGTGACCTCTCTGACAACCCCTTGCAACCCCTCCAGGGGTCCCAACTCCTAGGTTGAGAAAGCTGGTTTAGGGTCAACCAAGACTCAAGCGTCAGTTTGGAGGCAGTGAACACAAATTCCATTAGCAATGCCTGAATGAAGGAGGTCATGAAGGAAGTAAAGAATGGAAGAGGCAGTTTGTAACTAGCAAGGTTGTAACTGCCTACCTTCACAACCTTGAAAATGGCAGCTATAACACTGTAGTACAAACAGGATTTCAATCCTTTCCCCGGCACTGGGCTCTAGCCACCCATTCCAGCTCCAGCCTTGGCCAACCCTAGCTCACAATTCCCAAAGCAGTAAACCATTTAATCTGAATCTATCACAGCCTTGATTTAGCTTTATGGGACATCATTGGGCTTGCTTATGGGTAAATAGGAAAGAGACAGGGTATTTCCTGCTGTGGATGACAGGAGTGAACTGGCACTGAAACAAAGGCAGAGGCATACAACAGTCAGGTTGGTGCTAAGATTTCCTTCACCGTCACAACTTTTAAGAATGAGAACTAGGCTCCCACTGTGGTCCATTGTTTTCTCCGCCAGTTCCCTTTCTGCAAGAGCAGATATTCTGGAATTGCAGAGGGGAAAATCTTCCACAAGGTCAGAGCGTAGACCAAGGGAACAGAAACCGGCAGTTGAGGCAATCCGCAGCTCTCCAAAATTGCACACCGAGGCAGGCGGAGAGGGAGTTTTCGCTGGGTCACCAACACTAAATTGGGAAGTAAGCTACATTTGGAAAAGCGGTAGCTGGAGGCAGGCACAAAAGGAGGGAAAGACAAGCAGCTATTTCAGAAGCCATATGAAACAGTGGTTTTTATTTGTATTCTGGAGGGACTTGTGTAGGTGGCTGAGGGCACTGCTCTTTTTGGTGCGACAGAACGGAAACCAGAGAAGTCCAAACCGATAGGCTTCTTCTCGGCTCTGTAACTTGTCTAATTCATTGTATTAAAACAGCTGGGAGAGGGGGAAAATGGCATAAAGGTCTCAACCAGTGTACTCCATAGAAGAGTGAGGAATTGTCCATGTTAAAAGCAGCAACGCAAATGCAGAAATCCTCCCAGTTGCAAACTCTTTGTATGAAGGCTGCTTAGAAACAACTAAGAAAACACTCTGTACAACTTCAGAGACATTTTGGTGTTTGAGAGCCCCGAGACTCTAAATGGCTTCTGGTTTTTAAAAAGCTCACATTCAGGCTAAAACTCAACAGAGACTGACTTTGCCATGGCCACAAAACCCTCTGGCTCCCGACTCCCTCTTTCCTTTGCAGCCCCCCAAACACAAATGTAGAAAGTCAGATACAAAATGTTCAGCCATTTTTATTGAAGCAAGAGGCGGTCTCTTTAAAGGAGGCGAGAGAACAGGTTGGAAACAAGGTGTGTGAGGGGAAACTGGCCTGAAACTGGACCAACTCTAAAAGGCAAAGGCTAATAGCCTTCTGAAGGGGAAAAAAACACAAAGAATTTCCTGGTACGCCGGTATCTCCCACATAGCAGAACTGGGAGATGAAGGCCCTTAAAGCTGTTTGCCCATTGGGCATTTTGAGGGACCTGTGGCCCCCAAAAAGGCACATTTCCAAACTCTGAAATACTGATTAAAAGTTAGGGGCACATTTAGGCTTCACGAAGATGTGGGAGGTAGAACCCATATAACTTAAGGTGGAAGACACAGTTCTCCACATGTTCAATTGCAATTCCCAGCATTCCTTACTCTAGGCTGCAGGGAATTGCAGCCTATGCTCCCCTCTGGTCTGATCTCTCATTACAGAAAATTCATTCTTTGCAACATAAATAATTTTCCAATGTCAAAGTGATGACAACTAGCCCTCCAATCTGTTTTTAACACAGCAATTCATTTTTCTTCCAAAATACATTCTTCTGGTGAGAAACCCCTCCATCCCACACCTTCTCCCCCATGTCGACAGTGAAAAATGGGGTGAAGGAGTGGATGAGGGGGCGATGACCCTGCAGCGCTCCATGGAGTCCCGTCCCGTTCACCTCTTGGATTCAAGCAGCTGAAATAGAAACAAATATGAAAAGGAAAAAACGATCCTTAAAATCTCAAAATCGCTTATGGCTTATAGCAGATAAATAGGAAAGAGCACACAAAGGATGAGGAGCAAAAGGGAAAAGCTGCAGCTCTTTATTTAAAGTAGGGGTGGGCAAACACAGGAGCCAATTTTCTGCCCAGGGAGGGCCACAAAGACTACCAAACAATATGGAGGAGAGGAGGGAGCAGAGGTTTCATCCTACAAAATTACAGCACTGTGATTCCACTTTAACTGCCATCATAACTTCCTATAGCATCCTGAGATGTTTGAGGCACTAGAGCTCTGCAGCTGAGGCTCCTTCTGCACTGCCTCATAAAATCCAGATTATCTGCTTTGACCTGGATTATATGGCAGTGTAAAGTAAAGGTAAAGGTTCTCCCTTGACATTAAGTATAGTCAGTGTTTGACTCTGGGGGGTGGTGCTCATCTCCATTTCTGAGCCAAAGAGCCGGCATGACTGCACGGAGTGCTGTTACCTTCCCGCCAGAGTGGTACCTATTAATCTACTAATTTGCATGTTTTCGAACTGCTAGGCTGGCAGAAGCTGGGGCTGACAGCGGGAGCTCACCCCGCTCTCAGGATTGGAACCCCTGACTTTTTAGCCAGCAAGTTCAACAGCTCAGCGGTTTAACCCGCTGTGCCACCGGGGGCTCCATATGGCAAAGTACACTTGTATAATCCACTTCAGAGCAGATGTTTTGATAATCTGGATTATATGGCAGTGTAGAAGGGGTCTGATTCTTCTTGCTACACTTCCTTAAGAGGCAAGTCCCAGATATTTCATAAGATGAAACAATGGTCGTTAAAGGGCAATTATAACCTTATAAGCATGTGATGGAGAGATCAAAGGCCACAAAAATAGTCCCAGGGGCCACTTACAACCCACTCTTCCAATATAATGTGCTAAATGAGAGCAAGAGGAATGATGCCTAATGGAGGGAGGAACTCGTTATAGCTCAACTAAGCAGACATTGGCTTGACCAAACAAGGTGGTTTTCACATTTTTTATTGAATGGCCACTTCTCCAGAGTTTGCTAGGAAATTACCAGCCCCCAGCCCTCTTAGAGGCCTTCTTTAGCCAGACTGCCAAAGATTCCCAAAGCAGCTTATGCTCACGGGGAGAGCCCCTAATCCTAGCTAACAAGACGGCTCTGTCTCAGAGATGACGACAAAAGAAACACTCGTCATGTCTCGTCTCTTTTGGAGGCACGCAATCTCCAGAAGCACCACAGAATTCTCTGTCAAGATTCCTCAGGAGAGATTAAGGCAAGAACAAGCAGAGCAGGTTGGTTGCAAAAGAAAAGGGGTAGCTCATAGCCACTCCCAATGTCTGAATCTTGTTACCCATCTCAAAGCTTTGAAAAGCATAGAATAATTTTGTATTCTGCTCAGCAAAAAATGGTTACTGTACATAGAAGTGTTTTCTGCACAGAAAAAAGAAGTGCACTTGAACCAAAAAACAGAACATTTTTTCCTGCAAAACATAAAAAATTGGGATGGGAAGTGTGTGAGACAGATAAATATTGGCTTCCATACTGCAAGACACAGCCACTGTTGGAATTCAAACCCACAGTGCTCAAGTCTTAAGTCCTCAATGAGGAGCAGTTAATTTAGTATAGAGCAGGGGTCTTCAAACTAAGGGCCGGGGGCCAGATACGACCCTCCAAGGTCATTTACCTGGCCCTCACTCAGGGTCAACCTAAGTCTGACACTACTTGAAAGCACACAACAACAATCCTATCTCATCAGCCAAAAGCAGGCCCACACTTCCCATTGAAATACTAATAAGTTTATATTTGTAAAAATTGTTCTTCATTTTAATTATTGCATTGTTTTAAAGTGTTTTTTGCACTACAAATAAGATATGTGCAGTGTGCATAGGAATCCATTTTTTTTCTTCAAATTATCATCCGCCCCTCCAACAGTTTGAGGGACTGTGACCTAACCCTCTGTTTAAAAAGTTTGAGGACCCCTGGTATACAGTAAGGGTTTCCCTTCACCCTTGTCTCCTGTATGACAACTGGGAGTGTATTTACAGTAGAGTCTCACTTATCCTACATAAATGGGCCAGAAGAACGTTGAATAAGCAAAAATGTTGGATAATAAGGAGGAATTAAGGAAAAGCCTATTAAATGCCAAATTATGGTATGATTTTACACATTAAGCACCAAAACATCATGCTTTACAACACATCGACAAAAAAAGCAGTTCAATACACATTAACGTTATGTGGTAATTACCGTATTTACAAATTTAGCACCAAAACATCACAATGTATTGAAACAGCTGTGGATCCGGGTGGGAGGCAGACTGCATTGGATAATACAGAACGTTGGATGAGTGAAGGTTGGATAAGCGAGACTCTACTGTATTTTGTTCTCTCACTCTGTTTCAGATCTCATTCTGATTGGTTGTCTAAAATGGATACTTTTCTACTGCAAGCCTCTTTGAATCTGCCTTCTTACACTTTAGTATAGAGAGTATGTGCTGTGTGCTTTGAGATCTCTCTCTGCTTGTGTGTCTGGGGAGATGTAGTGATTGAGTTTTTCCCCCTCTCTTGAAACCTTAGAGGAGATGGTTGTTAAAGTAGCTCAAACCCAGTTCTTTATTATTAAGAAATGCAGATATTTCTTATTATTGTAAATAAACCTTTTGTGATTTTTAAGATTAGACTCTGCATGTTTGCCTCCTAAGCTCTTAATTCTTTACATGGCACCTTCACACTTTGCTCGCTAATGAGCTGATGCTCAACTTTGGCATCCTGTTTGTTTTTGGATGCTCTGCTTTATTTTAGGGTAGTTTTCTCTAACAGCTGCCACTTCAAGCCAGCCAGCATTCTCAACTTCAAGGGCGTACTTGTTTTGTTGCTAAAAGGGAACATACTCTATCATCTTTCCAGACCACGTCATAGGCTAAGTGCTCTTGCCCAGCATGATCCACTCCCAGCTTATTTAAGCCTCTCTCAAATGAAGAGCATGGTTCTTTCAGAAAAATCATCCAGACGCAAAAAAGGTATTTAAAGAATGAAAGAGAAGAGGAAGGAAGACAGGTCAACGGACAGAAGAGGAAAGGATACAGGTCAATGGACAGATAGTATGGTCCCTCCCTGTCCTCCTCCCTCTGCCAAGGACATCCTGTGCTTTCTAGCTCTAATCTAGCAAGTCAGCTAAACATTCGAGGGTAGCGACCCTGGAGCAAGCCCATCTGTGGCTGGAAGAATTTGAGCCTGAATCATGTCCACGAAGCACAGTATTCCTGGCAGCATGAATTAATATTCGTGGAAAGCGGAGCCTCTTCGATAGCAGGCATGAACAGGAGCTTCTCTCTTTTCCTCCACTGTTTGGATTGAACCAATTTAAGTACGTCTCAAGGACTTGGGTTCGAAAATGCACCAGGATCAAGAGTTCATGGTAAGTGTCAGGTTCCCATTGGATTGTGGGGGTTTTTGCCAGCAAAATTCCCAAGGCTGCCAAGAGGACATAGGGCAACGGCTCTGGTATTCCCCAATTCCTGCAACCTTTCTGCTCTTAGAAGGATTGAAAATTAGTTCTCATAAGACTTAATCTGAACTTTAATTAGGAGAAAGGATAGTTTTTACAATCTGGGCCAAAAGATGGAATGGATTCACTGCCCCACTGATTCAGGGGGAAAACAGAGCTAACGAAAGAAAAGATTATGAATTCTGTGTTGGCTGCCAAGGCCTAGGCAGTTCACATCGGGCTACTGTGGTGATATAAACAGAGACTCCTCCAGTAAGGAACTGTGTCCTGGCTCAATCAAAACAGGATGTCCATAAAGACATTTAGGTGTCTTTACCTTTGGACAGCTGTGCTTTTGTACATTCTCTCTTTGCTGACATGCCACCTGATTTCCTGCCACAACAGAAGAGCCAGGGACTCAGGAAAGGAGGCTGCCAGCCAAACACCTTTTTCCTACGTGGCCTTTAAAGAGCATTGTGCGCCAGGATGACAGTCACGTAGGCGTAACCACACAAACAGCACCAGTGGGGTTTTTTTCCTGATTATAACCATGTCTCTCAAATTATCAGCAGCAGCAAAACACTTTCGATTTTGTAATCCTCTTCTCAAACTCAGGAGAGCCAAGCCTAAGTCTGCTGCACCCCCTGCCGGCCAGCTGCAGACACAGGCCAGTGGAAAAACATATATACGAACAAATCAGAAAGAGTCACATTCGGTTTAATGGACAGTTTGAACAGCCCGTCCTACCTGGCTATTCTGAACCCTGCTCCTAATGCACATCCAATATCTCTCTCTGTCTCTTTACCTCTCTCTCTGATCCCAGAAGACAGGAAAGAAGGAAAGAAGGACGGATCAGACAGGAGAAGAGTCCTAAATGAACATGACGAGGTCTTTACATGTTGCTTTTGAGAAAGCGGCCAAGATGCTGGCAAAAACCACATCAGGGGACTGGGAAGCATCAATGGCTGTGTGGATTCCACGCCGGGAGTAGTAGCCAACCAGAGGTGTTGTCTGGGTGTGATATGACTTCAGGCGAGTTTTCAAGGCAGTTTCGTTGTCATCCGAACGGCGGATCAAGGGCTCCCCAGTCACCTGACAAAAAAAAGATACAACTGTTAAAAGATGATCATGGGAGCGCGGAAGTTATCACTCAAGAGTCAGTACACCCAGGGACAGAAGTCTTCACTAAATATCTCCTTGGAGTAAGTAGTAATTGTAGAAACTTCTTTCCCACTGTAAGAGTGGTTCTCAACCTATGGGTCCCCAGATGTTTTGGCATTCAACTCCCAGAAATCCCAACAGCTGGTAATCTGGTTGGGATTTCTGGGAATTGTAGGCCAAAACACCTGGGGATCCACAGGTTGAGAACCACTGCACTAAAAGAAAGACATCCAAAATCTGCCCAAAATGTACACATGGTTGTTCTGCACATAAAAAGTTTTTGCAGATGAAATGCAGAATTGGAAAGATTCTTGTCGCCTCATAATTCTTCTTGCCACAGTTTATTGTTCCTCTTAAATCATGGTTTCCATGCTTTTTTACATATTATTTTCATCCCTAAGTACACTCAGAAGAGCTGGGAAATGTGGCTGTGCAGATGTTGCTGAACTTCAACTTCCATTGCTCTGTCCATTGATGGCTATGTATAAATATGTGAGGGAAAATCATAGGGAAGAAGGAGCAAGCTTGTTTTCTGCTGCCCTGGAGACTAGGACACACCGGGATTGTGGTGGCACCGGGACTGCGGCGCAACTGGCTGGGAACCAGCTGCATTAAGATCACTACTGACCAAAAAGGTCATGAGTCTGAAGCCAGCCCAGGTCAGAGTGAGCTTCTGACCAATTTGTGTTGCTTGCTGTCGACCTTTGCAACCCAAAAGACAGTTGCATCTGTCAAGTAGGAAATTTAGGTACCACTTATGCGGGGAGGCTAATTTATGATGCCATAAAAATCTCCAGCAAGCATGCAAAGAATGAGGAAGTACTTCATCAGTGTCACAAATGGATGGTGAAGTGACAGCTCCCCTGGTGGCCAGAATACGCTCATGAAAAAGTTGGAATGTTAAATAACCTCTGTGTGTCTGTCTATATATGTTGTGTGTCTATGGCATTGAATGTTTGCTATGTATATATACACTGTAATCTGTTCTGAGTCCCCTGCGGGGTGAGAAGGGCGGAATATAAATGCAAGCAATCAATCATTAAATTAAATAAATAAAATGGAAAACTGCTTCAAACTACAGAAAAGGAGATTCCACTAGAACATTAGGAAGAATTTCCCAATAATTAGAGCTGTTCAGCAGTGGAACTCTCTGCCCCAGAGTGTGGTGAAGGCCCCTTCTTTGAAGGCTTTTAAATAGACTGGATGGCCATCTCTCAGGAGTGCTTTGAATGTGATTTTTCTGCATCTTGGCAGGAGGTTGGACTGGATGGCCCACAAGGTCTCTTCCAACTGTATGATCTTGCTGACTGAGGCTGATGGGAACGGTAGGACCATTGGTTCTCCTGCTCCGTATGAGAGCAGTCAAAGACAATTTGAATAAAGCCACATAAAGAGCCAGAGTTTAATACAGGAAGACCACTTACATCATCTTTCATGGCAACCTTTGGAGGGTTGAACTCCTCGTGGTATGAACGACCGCTTGCTGGGTGGATCAGCCTAGAAAAAACTATCAGGAGTCAGTAGAGTTCATTTTTAGATTGACAAGATACAGCCACATATATTCAGAAATGAGATGACCAAGGAGCACCTCAGTCATGATTTACGATGGATGGGGACATTATTTAAATGTTCATAGCACATCTTACGGACATCCCCTCTCAGATCCATGTACTGGTCAAGAAGAATAAACGTTTTAGAATTAATAAGATGACCCCCTGTAGGGTCCTCCAAGGGATGCTGGACTAGAGATCAAGACCCATGGTGGCAAACCTTTTAGCGACCGAGTGCCCAAACAGCAACCCAAAACCTCAGAGTGCCTCACACAACAACTCCCAGGATTCCAAAGCAGTTAAAGCGGTATCAAACTGAATTAATTCTACAGTGTAGATGCACTCCTAGAGTAAGGGAAACTAAAGCCCTCAAAGTTTCAAGTCCTGACTTCTGCTTTCTGCTTGTTTCAAAAGCCAGCCGGGTGATGAAATATCTAAAGGGGAGGTAGGCACCGAGAACTACATTTCCTAGGGAGCCACGCCATGAAGGGGGGGCATGGCCAGCGACAGCCAACTGTTGCCCTCTTTTGGGAACAGCTACGTCTGTGCTGGTGATGGAGTTCATACCCACGGAGAGTGCTCCGAGTGCCCCCTCTGGCACGCATGCCACCACTGATCTATGTTATGGTTTGACAATGTGTGAAGAACAACAGAAGCTTAGCCCTTTTGTAATTTCATATGAGCAACACAAGTAGGAGCAAAACATAAATTTTATTCTTACGCAACAGAGTTCAAAAACCAGTAACATCAACACAAACTTAGAATCATAGAGTTGGAAGAGGCCTCGTGGGTCATCCAGTCCAACCCCCTGCCAAGAAGCAGGAAAACTGTATTCAAAGCACCCTTGACAGATGGCCATCCAGCCTCTGCTTAAAAGCTTCCAAAAAAGGAGCCTCCACCACACTCCAGGACAGAGAGTTCCCCCGCTGAACAGCCCTCACAGTAAGAAAGTTCTTCCTAATCTTCAGGTGGAATCTCCTTTCCTGTAGTTTGAAGCCATTGTTCCTCGTCCTATTCTCCAGGGCAGCAGAAAACAAGCTTGCTCCCACCTCCCAATGAATTCCCCTCACATATTTATACATGGCTATCATGTCTCCTTTCAGTCTTCTCTTCTGCTGGCTAAGCATGCCCAGCGTTTTAGGCTGCTCCTCATAGGGCTTGTTCTCCAGAATTTTGATCATTTTAGTTGCCCTTCTCTGGACACATTCCAGCCTGTCAACATCTCCCTTAAATTGCGGTGCCCAGAATTGGACACAGTATGATTCCACATGTAGTCTGACCAAGGCAGAATAGGAGTAGCATGACTTCCCTGGATCTAGACACTATACTCCTTTTTATGCAGGCCAAAATACCATTGGCTTTTTTAGCTGCCGCATCAAATTTTTGGCTCATGTTCAACTTGTTCCCCATAAGGACTCCAATATCTTTTTCACACGTACAGCTCTAGAGCCAGGTGTCCCCCATTCTGTATATTTGCATTTCATTTTTTTCCTGCCGAAGTAGAGTATCTTGCATTTGTTGCTGTTGAACTTCATTTTGTTGGTTTTGGTCTATCTCTCTAATCTGTTGAGACCATTTGGAATTCTGCTCCTATCTTCTGGAGTATTGTCTATCCCTTCCAATTTGGTGCACTATCCCTCCCAATAATGCAATACTGCATAGTACAATCACAGACCCCGGAGTAGCACACTCACGTATCGTCCTTGAATTTAACTCATGTCATTCTTCCTACAGAAAATGTTTCTCTTCCCATCTTTCTTTCTTTCTTGGACATGGAGATGAGCATAAAAGATAAAGTTGCCTGCATCAAATAGGCAGCAAGCCAGGAGTTAAGGTGGAGTAAGCTCAGGAGCAAACATTCAGTAAGCCCAAAGTTGAATTACAAACAATCTCCAGTTATACCCCTACGGGAGCGGCCCAAACTTGCTAACCTTAATTATACCATTCACCAAACCTGTGTATTGTAATTAACCAGGGTGAGTCTTTTTCTCTTCACACACACAGTAGTGATCCCACTAAAACTTAGCCAGTTCCTTACTTATACTGTGATAATCCATTCCAGTGGTTCTTAATCTGAGGGTCCCCAGATGTTTTGGCCCTCAACTCCCAGAACTCCTAACAGCTGGTATACTGGCTAGGATTTCTGGGAGTTGTAGGGCAAAACACCTGGAGACCCACAGGTTGAGAACCACTGATCTAGACAGTGTGACCAATGGCAAAGGAAACTGGGAATTACAATCCAGAAGATTGTGTGATCTCCATTCCTGCTGGATGTCACCTATTACAAAGGAAATGCCACCAAAGATTTTCCCAAAAGGAGACCCACTTCGCGATTACCTTCCAGTAATTCTTCGGATCAGCAAGGAGTCAGGGACACTGAATTCAATAACAGAATCTAGCTTCTCTTTTCTTTTATCCATGAGTTCATCCAGCTGCAGGAGATCAGTGAAAAAAAGGAAGGAAAAATGCTTTTAAATGCCTCAAGGAGAAAATTCTCTTCTCGTCCAGCAGCTCTTCTCTGATGAAAAATTGTCAGAAATGGGAAGTAATGAAAACCAAGCTAAATCAAAACCGGTGTGGCCTCCAGTTCTGTGGGTGCTGACCTGTCTCTATTGAGGTGAATGAAATCTGAAAGTCTGCGCAAGTTGCAATTCAGTATTTAAATAGTCAGAACCTACCTACTCTAGGCAGTCCAATATCGAAGAATGCTAGCTTTTCAAAATGAGGAGTGGTCTTCTTCTGGATTTGTTTGAGGGGACAGCTATTTCTGTGAGGCCTCAGAGTGTCTGCTCATATCTGTCTATCCTTGAAGCCCTAAGGAGACTAAAAGCCCATCTCTTACCATCTCCGCTTGGCGCACAGTGCGGGGGAACCCATCCAGAAGGAAGCCATTTTTGCAGGGAGGGGTCTCCAGGTTGTTCTCAATCAGCTCCACCACCATTTCGTCACTCACCTTATAAAAGACAGAGAAAGCAAGTCTTGGTTACAGTGCCCCACAGTGGCAAAATAATCTGAGAGGATATATGGATGGCCTCAGTGGCACACATTGTTAATGTGCTTCGTGTAGGATTTGATAAGTGCTCTGAGCTTGGGATAAAAGCATTGTTGTTCCTGTTTACATTTGGAAGATCTCTAAAAGAGATCTCCCAAACCAAGATAATTATCACTGTCAGTTCAATCGCAAATGAGAACGAGCTACATTATTTACTATAAATATGGCATGTCACTTCCTCATGATTGGAAAAGCTACCATTACCACTTATCCGAAGGCAGAGGCGGGAGGCCAGGCAAGATAGATTATGGGCTCAGGCAGAACAGCAACATTATCTAGAATAACCAGCCAGCTCCATAACACTCCTGCCTCTCCTCTCGCACTGATATCACCATGAAAGCTGGGAGCAAAGGCTGCAGATAAGCAATCCATAAAACTCTGAACAAAGCCATGTTTGCAAGCTGTCAGTGGAACACAATAAAATGCAGGTGAAGAAAAGGAGACCCTAAATCTGGCTCCAAAGAAGACTATGGCTGCTTCTACACTGCCATATAATTCAGATTATCAAAGCAGATAATCCCTTTGGGGCACTACCAATTTGTTCTAAAAGGCATTTTAGACCAGTGGTTGTCAACCTGTGGGTCCCCAGATGTTTTGGCCTTCAAGAAATCCTAACAGGTGGTAAACTGGATGAGATTTCTAGGAATTATAGGCCTAAACACCTGGGGACCTACAGGTTGAGAACCACTGTTTAGACATATGTAGCTTGCTGAACCTAATTTTGAGTTATCTTTATTGCTTTACATTTTTAATTATTTTACAAATGTTAGCATTGATTTGGCTTGTCTGATGGAGGGCGTGCTGTTGTTGAGTCCCTTGAAGTTGGCTTTCCACCTACGGCAAAGTTAAGATAAACTTTAAATTGCTTTGTTTTCACTTACCAAATTGTTTAATATGGATTCTATACTTTGCTTAAATTAGTTTCCTTTTGTAGTTTTACATTAAGTGAATCTGATCTTAGTCGATCCCATGGTAATAAGGTAAGAATCAATATATTTGACCAAATCATGTTAATGTTTTCTCTAATATACCTTGGCATCCTGTAAAAGTGGACCAGCTATAAATATTTTTATTATCTGTATATCCATCTATTTCTAGAAATGCGAAAAGGCAGCTGTTTGGCACCCACCAACTTCCCAGCATCCATTGTTGCTTTCAGCCGCTTTCCAAGCTCTGATCCAGTAGCCACCATGGCCCTCAGCATGTCTCCCGTTGCCAAGTGGCACACGCAGTAGGTTTCAGCAAGCCGGGGAGCCTGAAATGAGAAGGAAAAGAATGTAATAACTGAGCCACCAGACTAGGGCTCAGCCCATAGGGCAAATCAGTCTTTCCTTTGGGTGCATTTCACCCATGAGATTTTACAGCATTGGTGGAAGCATTCTGTAGGGTACAAAGAAACTGTTTTAGCCTGGCCGCAGTGGAGCAATTGGCTGAACTGCTGACCTGAAGGCCGGCAGTTCAAATCCACGAGATGAGGTGATCTCCTCTCTGTCAGCTCCAGCTTCCCATGCGGGGGCATGAAAAAAGCCTCCGACAGGATGGTAAAACATTCGGGTGCCCCCTGGGCAACGTCCCTGCAGACAGCCAATTCTCTCAGACCAGAAGTGACTTGCAGTTTCTCAAGCTACTTATGACATGAAAAAAATAAGCTTGACAATGGGGAACAGAGGTAGGGAGAGACCATTCAGACCACGGAGAAACAGCTGGACTTAGCTTGATCACATGGAGAAATGAATGCACCCACTTTGTTCTTCTGCAATGAGCTCAAAGCAGCCAAACCATCATGGTCTAAATTGCACATCCATCTTCCTGTTTGGTAGGAAAATACAAAAGCAACCACTTCCAGGACTTCATGCTGCTGGAAGGTGGGAGTCTTTTGTGTGAAGCACAATTGCAAAAGAACAGACTTCTAGGACCTGTAAAAAGGACTTAATACATGTATGTCACTAACAGGATGCTGGCTATTATGTGTCCCCCTCTTTCAAATATTGTTTAATCTCCTTTGTTTTGATCATACTGTTTCTGAGTATTTATGTGCACAGAAGTCACCCCTCTCATTGGGAAGCCATTTTGTGGGTAGGGTGTCTCTAAAAACTAGGATATCCATGTACAGAGAGAATAAATGACTGGTGCCAATGTTGGAACCACACAAGTGAAAACATATACTAGCTAGACCATGAGACATTTTGGATGTTACAATTCCTCTAAGTGCAGAAGTTTCCTGCTCCTAAAACTCACATTGGCCTTTCATTATGAGTGATGGAGAATTGCAGCAATTTCTTCAACCTGGTAACCCACCTTTGTTCTTGGCATGCCACCTGGAGTTTGGGAATTCCAATGCTAACAGATTTTACACATGGATAGGCAGAAAGGAACTGGTCTCACGAGAAAATAAGTATTAAAAATAACACTCAACAGGCTTTTTTTTTTCAAACAGACAAAAGCACCCCACCCGAAATAATTCAACAACTAATTTCCTTTCTTTTGAAATGGAACCAAATGTGATTGCTTTGGAACACAGCAAAAGAGAGTCAGCATGGGGAGACAGAGAGATTATATATATATATATATATTACATTACATACACACATATGAGAACTTACGAAATGTTCTCCTTTGCAGGCCTGACTGGCGCCAACATTAGTTTCTTTTCATCATCAGGTCAAGATGTGCCTTTTAATTAAAACCTTTGGGAGTCTAATTCATTTTCAAGATCAAACCTGTTTTTAAAACTCTTGTGAGTTTTTAAAAGTTGCTTTACCATGTTTGAATCATTTACTGTGTTTCTATATCATTCTTTATTGGCTCTAACTTGGGATTTGTCTAAATTGTTTACATCACGCCATCTGTTTGGGATCTTGTATCAAAAGGGCAGGATAGATAATACCTTAATAAATACGATAATTGCAATTAGTTACAGACACTGCAACAATTGCGGTCAAAGAACAATTAAACTGCACAGGTCCATTTCTGCTTTTGGAAAACAATGGCATTAATGGGTTGCTGTGAGTTTTCCGGGCTGTATGGCCATGTTTCAGAAGCATTCTCTCTCTTCTGGAAAATGGGCATACAGAAAACTCACAGCAACTCAGTGATTCCGGCCATGAAAGCCTTCAACAACTCAATGACATTAATTTCAACCAAACAAGGAATACAGGTTGCAAATCTCTCACCCAGAAGTCAATAATCCTCCTATCTACATTCCAGCAATTCAAACGTATAATTTGAGTATATTAACCTCCTCTCTTTAAAATCTATTTACTACAGGCAGTTCCTGAGTTACAAACATCTGACTCACAAACGACTGCTAGTGAAGAACGAGGCTGAGACCACAGGAAGTGAGAGAAATCTACCCCTTGGAAGGGAAATCCACTCCTGAAAGAGTTATCATGATGGGGAAAGGTGTCTCTATGGAAGCTTTTTCTTCAGTCCTTTTTTCCACAACAAGCGAATTTTTCCAATATCCAATTATCACAGAGACAGAAAGTGAGGTGAAATTTTCTGAACAGGGGCATAGACAGCAAAACAAATACCACACTCTTCCCTATGCTATCCAAAACACACACACACACTTTGACTGGAGTTACACTTTAAAAATTGACCTGTTCCAACTTACAAACAAATTCAACTTAAGAACAAACCTACAGAACCTATCTTGTTCAGAACATGGGGACTGTCTGTAGTCACCAAATTCAAGTATTATTTTCTATGGTTTCTTTATTTCCAATTGTAGTATTCTATATGGTCATTTTTCGTTAAAAAAAAGTCTTAACATTCACAATGGGGAAAAAACTCGTTAATGATGTTCTAGATCAGGGGTCCTCAAACTTTTTAAACAGAGGGCCAGGTCACAGTCCCTCAAACTGTTGGAGGGCCGGATTATAATTTGAAAAAAAAAAAACCATGAATGAATTCCTATGCACACTGTACATATCTTATTTGTAGTGCAAAAGACACTTAAGAACAATGCAATAATTAAAATGAAGAACAATTTTAACAAATATAAACTTATTAGTATTTCAGTGGGCCTGCTTTTGGCTGATGAGATAGGATGGTTGTTGTTGTTGTGTGCTTTCAAGTCGTTTCAGATTTAGGTTGACCCTGAGCACAGACCAGGCAAATGACCTTGGAGCGCCGTATCCGCCCCCTGGGCCTTATTTTGAGGACCCCTGTTCTAGATTCTCTAAGGGAGGCACAGAAGTGAAAGTGGTGTCAAAGTGCATTAAATCTACAGCAGGCATGGACCAACTTCGACCCTCCAGGTGTTTTGAACTTCAAACTACCAGAAATCCCTGCTAGCTAACGGCTGCTAGGAATTGTGGGAGTTGAAGTTCAATACACCTGGAGGGCCAAAGTTGACCCACGCCTGATCTACAGTGTAGATGCAGCCTAAATAGATACTATGTGTGTATTACATATGTATGCATATATCAATTATAGTGTTAATTACTACAAAAGGACGATCTACTAATAGCCAAAATATAAGCGTTATTTCCTATAGTTTCTATAGAGAGATATGCATATTATATATACACACATTAAGGGATTAAATATGTGTGTGCATATATACCAGGTATGGACCAACTTGGGTCCTCCAGGTGTTATGGACTTCCAACTCCCACAATTCCTAACAGCCTCAGCTCCCTTCCTTTTCCCCCTCAGCTGAATACGTGTGTGTATATATACCAAGTGTGGGCCAACTTGGGTCCTCTAGTTGTTTTGGACTTCAACTTCCACAATTCCTAACAGCCTCAGCCCCCTTCCTTTCCCCTCTCAGCTGCTTAAGTGGCTGAGGGGGGAAAGGAATGGGTCCGAGACTGTTAGGAATTGTGGGAGTTGAAGTCCAAAACACCTGGAGGACCCAAGTTGGCCCATACCTGGTATTTATTTATTAATTTACGATATTTATATGCCGCCCTTCTCACCCCAAAGGGGACTCAAAGCGGCTTACAAGCAGCTTACAGGGGCACAGACAGCAAAACAAATACAACAGGGGGTTTCAGTCTTCCCTATGCTATCCAAAACACACACACATACATACAATACATTATATCATTAGTATAGTACAATATCAATATTATATATTACTATATTGTACTATACCATTGTTCTGTAATATTATGAGTAATATTACATGTAATATAAAATATACTATTATAATATCATATTATTAGTAGTATTATATACACAATACATTATATTATTAGTATTACATATTACTATATTGTACTATACCATTATATTGTAATATTATTAGCAACATTACATGTAATATAAACTATGTAATTATAATATCATATTATTATTATTGTTATTATTAGTATATTGTATTACATTATAATATAAATATTATATGTATATACAATATTATGTGTGTGTGTGTGTGTGTATATACACACACACACATATACACACATATAATTTATATATTCCATAAAGGTTTAGCACCTGCTAATCACCAAAATAGAAATACCTTATTTCCTATATGCTGTGTATGCATATACACATACACACACACACACACAGACAGATACATACTATCTTCTATATATATAAAAATGCTCTGGTCATAATGAGTTCCTTAGAAACAAAAGAACCAATGAACGAAATTACACCAAATTTGGCAACAAAATGTCTCACAACACAAGGAGTGACCATCACTCAAAAAAATTATGATTTTGTCATTTGGGAGTTGTAGTTGCTTGGATTTATAGTTCACTTACAATCAAAGAGCATTCTGAACTCCATCAATGATGGAATTGAACCAAACTTGGCACACAGGACTCCCCTGACCAACAGAAAACACTAGAAGGGTTTGGTGGGCATTGACCTTGAGTTTGGGAATTGTCGTTCACTTACATCTAGAGAGCACTGTGGACACAAACAATGATTGATCTGGACCAAACTTGGCACAAGCACTCAATATGCCCAAATATGAACACAGGTGGAGTTTGGGGGAAATAGACCTTAACATTTGCAAGTTGTAGCTACTGGGATTTATAGTTCACCTACAATCAGAACATTCTGAACCCCACCAACGACAGAATTGGGGCAGACTTCCCACACAGAACCCCATGACCATCAGAAAATACTTAAGGCCACCCAGTCCAATTCCCCTCATCAGGGAAAGAAAACGTAATCAAAGCGCTCCTGACAAAGAGCCATCCAGTCATAGATATAGATAGACAGACAGACAGATAGATAGGTATTATTCGCACACAGAGAGATATAGTATCATAGATTTGAAAGGGACCCTTAAAGAAGGACAATGATATGTTGCATGTTCCAGGGCGGGCAAACCAGACACTCTCCACATCAACACTGACAAAGAAACAGCAAGAAATGCTGTTTACCCACAAGCATAAAGAAATTCCCTATATTAGAAACCAACACTTTCTCATTACTTTATTTTCCAGATCAATAGACAGGGCCACAGCAACGCGTGGCAGGGGACAGCTGGTAATATCATATTATTGGTAGTATTATATACACAATACATTATATTATTAGTATAGTACATTATCAGTATTATATATTACTATATTGTGTTGTTGTTCAGTCGTCTCCGACTCTTCGTGACCTCATGGACCAGCCCACGCCAGAGCTCCCTGTCGGCTGTCACCATCCCCAACTCCTTCAAGGTCAGTCCAGTCACTTCAAGGATGCCATCTATCCATCTGGCCCTTGGTCGGCCCCTCTTCCTTTTACCTTCCACTTTCCCCAGCATCATTGTCTTCTCTAGTACTATATTGTACTATATCATTATATTGTAATACAGGGTTAGTCAAAATGCATAGGCCAATAAGCCATTCAATTGAATGGCTTATTGGCCTATGCATTTTGACTAACCCTGTATTATTAGCAACATTACATGTAATATAAAATATATAATTATAATATCATATTAGTAGTAGTAGAATATTGTATTACATTATAATATAAATATTATATGTATATACAATATTATATGTGTGTGTATATATATATATATAATTTATATATTCCATAAAGGTTTAGCACCTGCTAATCACCAAAATAGAAATGCCTTCTTTCCTATATGCTGTGTATGCATATAACACACACATATACTATATATTGTATAGCTACTTCCTCCTAAAAAAATAATAAATCCTTCCAGGGTCTTTCTGCTTCTTTCCAGCCTCACCTGAGTGCCCTTCCCTGCGCCGGGTGGGCCCAGAAGGACCGCGCGGATGCCCTTCCGGACGCCGCGGCCTAGCGCGCCTTCCTTCTCCTCGCAGCCCTTGCCTCCTTCCGCGCTGGGCGCCATGGTTGAGAACTAGGCCTACAAAGAAGGCTCCTTCGCCTCCTGACCCCGCCGCCCCGCCCCTTCGCCTTCCCTGAGCCTCCCGATTGGCTCCAGCCCCTGCTTCCGTGGGAGGAAGGGCGGTTTAGCCAATCGCCGCGGGGAAGGGCTCCGATTGGCCGGCGCGAGGTTAGGAGGCTCTTCCCACCTTGGAGAAGAGAAGCCTTAAAGAGAACATACAAGACATGGTTCTTGTAGGTTTTTTCGGGCTAGGAACATGAAAGGCACTGCAGACTACTTCAACCAGAGAAGTCAGCCATAGCAGAGCACCTGATGAACCAGCCTGGACACAGCATATTATTCGATCACACAGAAATGCTGGACCACACCAACAACCACCATGTCAGACTACACAGAGAAGCCATTGAAATCCACAAGCATGTGGACCATTTCAACAGAAAGGAGGAGACTATGACATAAAGTAAAGAAATAAAGTAAATAAATAATATTATTTGAGAACACAGAAATGCTGGACCACTCTCACAACCACCATGTCAGACTACACAGAGAAGCCACTGAAACCCACAAGCATGTGGACAATTTCAACAGAAAGGAGGAGACCATGAAATAAAGTAAAGAAATAAATAATATTATTTGAGAACACAGAAATGCTGGACCACTCTCACAACCACCATGTCAGACTACGCAGAGAAGTCACTGAAATCCACAAGCATGTGGATAATTTCAACAGAAAGGAAGAGACCATGAAATAAAGTAAAGAAATAAAGTAAATAAATAATATTATTTGAGAACACAGAAATGCTGGACCACTCTAACACCCACCATGTCAGACTACACAGAGAAGCCATTGAAACCCACAAGCATGTGGACAATTTCAACAGAAAGGAGGAGACCATGAAATAAAGTAAAGAAATAAAGTAAAGAAATAATATTATTTGAGAACACAGAAATGCTGGACCACTCTCACAACCACCATGTCAGACTACGCAGAGAAGTCACTGAAATCCACAAGCATGTGGACAATTTCAACAGAAAGGAAGAGACCATGAAAACGAACAAAATCTGGCTACCAGCATTAAAAACTCTAAAATTACAACAGCAAAACAGCAGAGAGGAAACAACCAGGCACATCTTAACACCTCTCAACAAAAGATTTTCCCAGGCTCAGCCAGGCCTTCAAATGCTAATGAAGGTGGTCAGTTGAAATTATTGTCAAAGGCTTTCATGGCTGGAATCACTAGGTTCTTGTGGGTTTTTTCGGGCTATAGAGCCATGTTCTAGAGGCATTTCTCCTGACGTTTCGCCTGCATCTATGGCAAGCATCCTCAGAGGTAGTGAGGTCTGTTGGAATTAGGACAATGGGTTTATATATCTGTGGAATGGCTGGGGTGGGGCAAAGAACTCTTCTCTGCTCTCACCTCTGCAGGATTCTACCATATACCATGTAGCTGTGGACAAGTCTACATAGGGACCACCAAACGCAGCACCCAGACACGCATCAAGGAACATGAAAGGCACTGCAGACTACTTCAACTAGAGAAGTCAGCCATAGCAGAGCACCTGATGAACCAGCCTGGACACAGCATATTATTTGAGAACACAGAAATGCTGGACCACTCCAACAACCACCATGTCAGACTACACAGAGAAGCCATTGAAATCCACAAGCATGTGGACAATCTCAACAGAAAGGAAGAGACCATGAAAATGAACAAAATCTGGCTACCAGTATTAAAAAACTCTAAAATTACAACAGCAAAACAGCAGAGAGGAAACAACCAGGCACATCTTAACACCTCTCAACAAAACATTTTCCCAGGCTCAGCCAGGCCTTCAAATGCTAATGAAGGTGGTCAGTTGAAACATTCACACCTAGCTCCAGCAGAGAAGAGCTCTTTGCCCCACCCCAGTCATTCCACAGATATATAAACCCTTTGTCCTAATTCCAACAGACCTCACAACCTCTGAGGATGCTTGCCATAGATGCAGGCGAAACGTCAGGAGAAATGCCTCTAGGACATGGCCATATAGCCCAAAAAAACCCACAAGAACCTATTTATCTTCCTTCGCTCAGCCTTCCTTATGGTCCAGCTCTCACATCCACATGTTACTATGAGGAATACCGTTGCTTTAACCATGCGGATCTTCGTTGCCAGTGTGATGTCTCTAGTCTTCACTGTTTTATCAGGATTGGCCATTGCTCTCCTCCCAAGAAGTAAATGTCTTCTGATTTCCTGGCTGCAGTCTGCGTCTACAGTAATCTTTGCACATAGAAATACAAAGTCTGTCACTGCCTCCATGTTTTCTCCCTCTATTTGCCAGTTATCAATCAGTCCGGCTACCAGAATCTTGGTGTTTTTGATGTTTAACTGCAATCCAGCTTTTGCACTTTCTTCTTTCGCCTTGATTAGAAGGCTCCTTGGCTCCTCCTCACTTTCGGCCATCAAAGTGGTGTCATCTGCATATCTGAGGTTGTTAATGTTTCTTCCAGCAATTTTCACCCCAGCCTTGCATTTGTCAAGCCCCGCACATCGCATGATGTGTTCTGCATACAAGTTGAATAGGTTGGGTAAGAGTATACAACCCTGCCAGACACTTTTCCCAATCTTGAACCATGGTTGTAGCTTAACGGAGTGAATCTACCCTTGCAGTTTTGGGCTTTTCCACACAGCCCTATATCCCAGAATATTAAGGCAGAAAACCTCACAATGTCTGCTTTGAACTGGGTTATCTGAGTACATACACAGATAATGTGGGATTTTCTGCCGTGATATTCTGGGATATAGGGCCATGTGGAAGGGCCCTGGATTATCTGAGTCCACATTCAGATAATATGGGATTTTCTGCCTTGATATTCTAAGATATAGGGCTGTGTGGAAGGCTCCCTTGACACCACTTGAACTGCCATGCCTCAAGGCTATGGACTCACGAGAGGTGTAGTTTTACTTTAGCCTTCTCTACCAGAGAAAGCTGGGACATGGCAAATAGTGTCAAACTATATTCGTTCACAGTGCAGATGCAATCAGGAATGGGGAGGGGGGGGGGCTTCTACACAGCTGAATAAAATCCCACATTATCTGCTTTGAACTGGTATATATGGCAATGTGGACTAAGATAACCCAGTTCAAAACAGATATTGGGCCCGGGCCCTTCCACACAGCCCTATAACCCAGAATATCAAGGCAGAAAATCCCACATTATCTGCTTTGAACTGGGATATATGGCAATGTGGACTCAGATAACCCAGATCATAGCAGATATTGGGCCCTTCCACACAGCCCTATATCCCAGAATATCAAGGCAGAAAATCTCACATCTGCTTTGAACTGGGTTATCTGAGTCCAAAGTCTACTTCATTTTTGTTTCTTGAGTGTATACTATAAAACAAATAGCTTTATGGGAGAGCAGATATATTTTTGGGCAACTGAAAAACACTTCGGAAACACTGCTATTTTGTGCACTGGGAAATCTCTGTTTCCTAATAGGTCAGAGATCACAGGTTATCAGTCTAACAACTGAAAACCAAATTGCCTTGCATAATTACATCTGGTTGTGTGCCACTTGAGAAGATTCTACAGAGAAGGGTTTTTGGCCCTTCTGTGAAAGATCATGCTTTTCCAAAAGATTACGATCTCCAAATGGTTATGAATTTGCCATTTTCCAAAACAATCTATTTTCTATGGCAGTGCATATGGAGTCTCCATCTACACTGCCATATAAAATCCAAATTGTTTCAACTGGATTGTATGGGAGTGTAGAGGGGCCTCTCATTCAACATAGCTTAAGCGGCTGAGGGGCAAAAGGAAGGGACCTGAGGCTGTTAGGAATTGTGGGAGTTGAAGGCCAAAACACCTGGAGGGCCGAAGTTTGCCCATGCATGCCTTAACTGTTATGGCTCAATGCTATGGGATCCTGGGAGTTGTAGTTTGAGCAGGCCCAGCATTCTTTGGCAAAAAGGTTGCAATACCTTGTCAAATTACAACTTAGGGATAAAAATAAATGAAACAGAGTGGCAACAATTATGGAGACAAAGACATCTAAAAAACTTTTCAATACGGGTTAAAGAAAATTATTACAAGTTAATATGGAAATGGTACCTAACACCAGTAAGAATGGCACATATAAATAAAAACTATTCAAAAAATTGTTGGAGAGGATGTCAAGAACCAGGAACATATATATATGTGGTGACAATGTAAATATGTAAATTTGGGGGGGGGGGAGTATTTATAGAAATAGAAGATATAATGAATATTAAAATAGAAAGAAGTCCTAGTATAGCTTTATTATCATGATATAATAATAAACAATTGAAAAAAGAGGATAATGAAGCGATAATAAATTTATTAACAATAGCAAAACTGCTTATAGCAAGGAACTGAAAAAAGAAATAAATATACAAATAGAGGAGTGGTACAAGGAAGTCTGGAAATTGGCAATAATTTTTTTTTGTCGCGTCAGGAGTGACTCCTGGTGTCACTCCTGACATGAGGCTTCTCTCATGTCCCTGCATGAGGAGCTGGAGCTGATAGAGGGAGCTCATCCGCCTCTCTCCGGATTCGAACCTGCGACCTGTCGGTCTTCAGTCCTGCCAGCACAGGGGTTTAACCCACTGCGCCACCGGGGGTTCCTATATGGCAATAAATGATAAGCTGACGTGTATATTAAAAGTTAAAAGAGGTACATGGAAACAAAGTGATTTTGATGATGTATGGAGAAAATACATTGAAAAGGGATTAAAAAACAAAGAAGGAAAGTTACCTCCACAAGATGAACTGAAATTTTGGACAGATGATATGTAAAAGCTGTGGCTTGAGAGGGGGAAGCGGAGCACAGTGGTGAGAGATAGACAATATTGAAGACAGCTCGGAAGCTCCAACTAGTCCAACGCTCGGCAGCCATGATTTTAACAGGAGCGGAGCGCAGGGAGCATACAACCCCCCTGTTGCGCCAACTCCACTGGCTACCAATCTGCTACCGGGCTGAATTCAAAGTGCTGGCGTTGGCCTTTAAAGCCCTAAACGGTTCCGGCCCAAGCTACCTATCCGACCGCATCTCTGCCTATGAACCCACCAGGACTTTGAAATCTTCCGGGGAGACCCTGCTCTCGATCCCGCCTGCTTCTCAAGCTCGGCTGGCGGGGACGAGAGATAGAGCCTTCTCGGTGGTGGCTCCTCGGCTGTGGAACGCCCTTCTTACGGACATTAGACTAGCACCATCTCTAATGGTATTCCGCAAAAAGGTGAAGACCTGGCTGTTTGAGCAGGCGTTTGAATAATTAGTGCAATGATTGGTTAATGAACACTGGAATGGAACAATGGATGACGAATCTGGAACATGTTTTTGATGACGAGACGATAGTGAATGGGTAATGTAGTAACTGTTTATTAATTGTGTAATGTGTTAGGTTGTTAACTGTTTCTATACTGTAGCACTGAATTTTTGCTGTTCGTATTTGTTGTGAACCGCTGTGAGTCGCCTTCGGGCTGAGAACAGCGGTATATAAGTAAGGTAAATAAATAAATAAATAAATAAATAAATATGTATAATGCAGAAAAATAACACTAGATGCCAAAAGTATGGCAGGTTGTATCAAATAATATGCATCTGCTGTAAAACAAACAATGTATAACAAATGTATTAAACCATGATAAAATAATCAAAATATTTTTTTTTAATTACAAGTCACAATATTCTATAACATGGAGCCCTGGCAGTTAAAGTAGTGTCAAAATGCATTCATCCTACAGTGTAAATGCCTCCCTGGCCTTAGCCTTGGGAGGTACACCTGTTAAGTGCAGAAGATGTATGCACGGGAAGGAGAGCTGATGAGAAATGAAGTGGTCCTGCTTCCTTTTATCCCTCTCGGCCAATCAGGGGGCAGAGCCCGGTTGCCAGGGCAACTCTTGTGAGCAGGATGGGAGGTGGGAGGGGCCCCCAGAGAGGAGGTGGCTGTTTAAAGGGTGGCTTGGCCTCCTCCGGGTCCAGAATTCACTGGTGCGGCTTCGCATGGTGGAGCCTCTGGAGAGGGGCAGGAGGAGGAAGGGGAGCCGCTGCCGGAACTGAAGAAGAAGAAGATATTTACTCTTGGGAGACCCATGGAAAAAATCCGTTTAAATGCTTTTTAAGGTGGGCGGGGTGTCTGTGTGTGTACATCTGTATCATTAAATAGGTACTGATCTGGGTCTGGATACGTGCGGAGGCTTAACGGTAGGAATTTATGAAATGGGCAGAGAGCATTTCAGAACATAAACTGCTATTTACATGCTTTTTATTATTCTTTGAAATTCTGGTGCATTGTTACTATGACATTTTTATACTGTACTAGCTGCCCCCCTGCCACGCGTTGCTGTGGCTTAATCTGGTGATCTGGAATATAAAGTAATGAGAAAGTGTTGGTTTCTAATAGAAGCAATGTCTTTATGCTTGTGGGTAAACAGTATTTCTTGCTGTTTCTTTGTCAGTGCTGATGTGGAGATTGTCTGATTTGCCTACTCTGGAACACACAACATATAATTGTCCTTCTTTAGGGGCCCCTTTCAAATCTATGATACTATATCTCTCTGTGTGTGAATCATATCTATCTATAGAATCATATAGGCCTGGGTAACAACGGAAAATTTGTTTCTAAAATTGATTCGTTTTTTGGGGTTTTTTGCGTTTCGATATTTAAAAGAATTTTCTTTTAAAAAGTTCGATATTTACGAAATTTCGTAAATGTTAAAAAAATTACGAAACATTAACGAAACAAATACGAAACAATACGAATCGATTCGTTAATGGCGGACGCGACCGCGCAATACGCTAAAAAACCTCCAAATGGGACAGGGGGAACTTCTGAAGCTTCCCTCTCACTTGTTGTTGACTGTTGGTGTGATATTATAATTTTTTTTCTCTAATAAAAAAAAAACAACTATAAAACTTGCCCCAGACATGCGGAAATAATAACAAAACAATCTCAAACCGATAACGAAACGAATACAATAACGAATCCGAAGCATTTACGAAACGAATTTAAAAATTCATTTTGTTTTTAAGTTGTTCCAGAATGGTTCATTATCGCTTCGTTATAAAAAAAAACGAATTTTTAACGAATTACGAATTAACGAAACGAAACTGCCCAGCCCTAGAATCATAGAATAGAATCATAGAATCATAGAATCAAAGAGTTGGAAGAGACCTCCTGGGCCATCCAGTCCAACCCCCTGCCAAGAAGCAGGAATGTTGCCTATCTATCTATCTATCTATCTATCTATCTATCTATCTGTCTGTCTATCTATCTATCTATATCTATGACCTGATGGCTCTTTGTCAGGAGGGCTCTGATTACGTTTTCTTGCCCTGGTAAAGGGAGTTGGCCTGGATGGCCTTAAGTATTTTCTGGTGGTCATGGGAGTTCTGTGTGGGAAGTTTGCCCCAATTCTGTTGTTGGTGGGGTTCAGAATGCTCTGATTGTTGGTGAACTATAAATCCCAGTAAATACAACTCGCAAATGTCAAGGTCTATTTTCCCCAAACTCCATCTGTGTTTATATTTGAGCATATTGAGTATTCGTGCCAAGTTTGGTCCAGATCCATCATTGAGTCCACAGTGCTCTCTAGATGTAGGTGAACTACAACTCCAAAACTCAAGGTCAATGCCCACCAAACCCTTCTAGTGTTTTCTGTTGGTCAGGAGAGTCCTGTGTGCCAAATTTGGTTCAGTTCCATCGTTGGTGGAGTTCAGAATGCTCTTTGATTATAGGTGAACTATAAATCCCAGGAACTACAACTCCCAAATGACAAAATCATAATTTTTGAGTGATGGTCACTCCTAGTGTTGTGACACATTTTGTTGCCAAATTTGGTGTGATTTCGTTCATTGGTTCTTTTGTTTTTAAGGTACTCGTTATGCACAGAGCATAGATAGATAGATAGATAGATAGATAGATAGATAGATAGATAGATAGATAGATAGATAGATAGATAGATATTGTACTTGTTTCTCTATAGATGGGTAGATGTAGATATAGATATAGTGTATTCCATCCTTGCCTCTGGACACTGATACATTGTAGAATGAATCCAGTTTGACACCACTTTAACTCGTGGCTTAATGCTATGGAACACCGTGGGTGCAGCGTATCTGGATTTCAGTGAGGCCTTCAACAAGATCCCCCCATGACCTTCTGGCAACCAAACTAGTCAAATGTGGGCTGTGGTTTGGTGGATTGTCGAAGGCTTTAATGGCTGGAATCACTGAGTTGTTGTAGGTTTTTCAGGCTGTATGGCCATGTTCTAGAAGTATTCTCTCCTGACGTTTCATCTGCATCTGTGGCAGGCATCCTCAGAGATTGTGAGGTCTCACAACCTTCGAGGATGCCTGCCATAGATGCAGACGAACGTCAGGAGAGAATACTTCTAGAACATGGCCACACAGCCCGAAACACCTACAACAACCCTATGGTTAGGTGGATCTGTAATTGGTTAAGTGAACGAACCCAAAGGGTGCTCACCAACGCTTCCTCTTCATCCTGGAAAGAAGTGACGAGTCCATAAGCAGGGTTCTGTCCTGGGCCTGGTCCTGTTCAGGATGTTGATTTATGACTTAGATGAAGGGTTAGAAGGTATGACCATCAAGTTCAAAATGAAGTTCAACAGTGACAAATGCAAGATATTCCACTTATGCAGAAAAAAATGAAATGCAAAGATACAGAATGGGGGACAATGCCTGGCTCGACAGTAGGATGTGTGAAAAAGATCTTGGAGTCCTCGTGGATATCAAGTTAAACATGAGCCAGCAATGTAATGCGGCAGCTTAAAAAGCCAATGGGATTTTGGCCTAGATAAATAGGAATATAGTGTCTAAATCCAGGGAAGTCATGCTACCCCTCTATTGCGCCTTGGTCAAGCATTGCAGGGAGAACATCGTCATTGAAGGGAGATGTTGACAAACTGGAATGTGTCCAGAGGAGGGCGACTCAAATGATCAAGAGTCTGGAGATCAAGCCCTATGAGGAGCAACTTAAAGAGCTGGGCATGTTTAGCCTGAAGAAGAGGAGGCTGAGAGGAGACATGATGGCCTTGTATAAATATGTGAGGGGAAGTCATAGAGAGGAGGCAGCTGGCTTGTTTTCTGCTGCCCTGGAGACTAGGACGCAATGGAACAATGGCTTCAAACTACAGGAAAGGAGATTCCACCTGAAGATTAGGAAGAACTTCCTAACTGTGAGAGCTGTTCAGCAGTGGAACTCTCTGCCCCAGGGTGTGCTGGAGGATCCTTCTTTGGAGGCTTTTAAGCAGGCTGGATGGCCATCTGTCAGGGGTGCTTTGAATGCATTTTCCCTGCTTGTTGGCAGGGGGTTAGACTAGATGGTCCATGAGGTCTCTTCCAACTCTATGATTCTATGAATTCTGGGAGCTGAACTTTTGCATTTATTCTGTAACATAGAAAAGTAGACAATAATGATGCTGGTGGTGATGAAGATAACAACAACAGATTCTGTTTACCCTTACAGAGATCTCGGATCCCCAGCAGCAACTGTGCCTCGGGGTGTTGCAAAAGCGCAGAGTTCACCGGAGAGCCCCCCTGGCATTTCACCTAGCCACCCACCAAGGAGGAAGGCTTCGGGACTTGGTGAGGCCTTATGCAATGCAATACATAATGGCACAGAAGAGGAGGTTGATTTCATCTTCCTCATTGGCAGCAGAAACAATGGAGGTGTGGGTATATGAGGAAGGTTCTTCCTTTTGGAATGATGCTTCCAGAAACCTCACGACAGCTAGCCTTCAAGTCACCTTGGCTTATGACAACCCATGAATTTCTCAGGGTTTTCTTAGGCTTTGCCATTTCCTTCCTCTGAAATATGGCCTCCAGCACCCAGGATTTCTTAGCCATCCTCTTGGGCTTAGGGAAGGTCTTCTATTTGGACTGCCACTCCTAAACTCCTCTAGTCAACGGTGGACTAGATGGACTCTGGGGTACCCTTCTGACTATGATTCTATGACTGTCTCTTGCCTCTGCTGAGTTGTCAGCGTAGGTCAATCCACTCTGCATTTCAGAATAAATGACTGCTATCCCCAGATCCTTGCTGTCCCAGGTTGAGTAAATAATGAAGCAGATAGGCAGACCATCTCAGCAACTTGGCCAAGGTGGTCCATGTTACATCTAGAATGGACTATTGTAATGCACTCTATGTGGGGCTGCCGTTCGGAAATTGCAGTTAATGCAAAGGTTGGCTGCCACATTTCGAAGTGGAACTAGCTATAGGGGACATACTATGCCCCTATTAAAGCATCTTAACTGGCTTCCGACAATTTTCTAGGCTCAATTCAAGGTGCAGGTTATTAACTACAAAGCCCTATATGCTTCGGGTCCAACCTGTTTTCAAGACTGCATCCCTTTCTATGAAGCGACAGAGGCTTTGAGATCGGCGGGGGAGGCCCTTCTCTCAGTCCCACCACCGTCTCAAGTGTGGTTGGTTGGAACAAGAGAGAGGGCCTTCTCTGTAGTGGCTCCCCAGCTCTGGAATTCCCTCACAAAAGAGATTAAATTAGCCCCTACCCTTGAATCCTTCCGTTATAGCCTAAAAACATGGATTTTTAAGCAGGCCTTTGACCTCAAGCAGGCTGAAATGGGCCTATATTAGGTTGACACTTTGGCACTTTACTTGTATATTGATGGCAACAAGTTTTAACCATTGATGGAAAGTGTTTTTAAATTGTGTATTTTACCTTATTTTATATGTTCATAGTGGTTGTTTATAATGTATAATGTTTTATACTCATGTACTGTTGATGTTTATACTGCACTTTTAATGCCTTGTTAGCCACCTCGGGTCTCTTTTTTGGAAGATGGAAGCAGGATATAAATAAAGTTGTTCATGGCCAGAATCACTGGGTTATAGGTTTTTTCGGGCTATATGGAATGACCTCTCAACAAAAGTTTGCTCCAGGCACTATCAGGTCATTATATGTTAATCAAGGTAGTCAGTTGAAACATTCGCACCTAGCTCCAGCAGACAAGAGTCCTTTGTCCCACCCTGGTCATTCCACAGATATATAAACCCTTTTTCCTAGTTCCAACAGACCTCACTACCTCTGAGGATGCTTGCCATAGATGCAGGCGAAACGTCAGGAGAGAATGCCTTTAGAACATGGCCATATAGCCTGAAAAAACCTACAACAACCCAATTTTTATTCTTATTATCCTGGTCTATCGTTGATTGATTAGAGCCTCCAGTGGCGCAATGGGTTAAACTTTTGTGCCAGCAGGACTGCTGACCGAAAGGTTGGCGGTTTGAATCCGGGGAGAGGGGGGAGCTCCCATCTGTCAGCTCCAGCTTCTCATACGGGGACATGAGAGAAGCCTCCCACAGGATGGTAAAACATCCGGGTATCTCGTGGGCAATGTCCTTGAGATGGCCAATTCCCTAACACCAGAAGCAACTTGCAGTTTCTCAAGTCATTTCTAACATGAAAAAAATGATTAATTGAATTAGGTGCTTTATTTCTGTCCTGCATTCCCCCCCCCCCCCCCGCCTTATGAATTTTATCCTTGCAAATGGCATTTTAACTTATTCCCTACATTTTTAGGTAGGAACAATTATCAATGTCTCACTCTGTGCAGTGCTAGAAACTTGGAGATTGAAATATATTTTGCTGGAGTGGCTAATTCATATTCGAGGGAGGCAATACCCTCATTGTGCTACACCCCTATGTTCAGGGGTTCCATTGTGTGCTATGCGAAGCAATGGTAGGACCTGTGTCTCTCCTCCCCTTGGATACCACAGACACTGTTTCCAGACGGAGGAAAGGGAGAAGGGATCTCAGTCTATAGGTCATTGCTGGCCTTGAGCAAGCCAATTATCCTCTTCTGGGTTGGGATATTATGCTTCAGTGGTGGGCTGGTGGACGGAGCAATGATGCAAGATAACCGCTGACCTAGAAATGGATGTGAGGCCTGGAGCTCTGCTTCCATTGTGTGAAGGAGAGAATGCCATTCTACCAGACATTTGCCAAACTCTCTCCTGAATGAAATTATGCTTTTTTAAAAAAAGCATCTTAATTGCACATTGTAAGGAATGGAAGGGTCAGACTCTGCAAACGCAGACCATTGTAGTCCTTCCGAGCTTGGCTGTTCTGCCTCTTAATAGCTTTTGCCATCTTGACCACACTGTGATATTGCTTACCTCCAAAAGTCCTGCGAAATGTTTGATGGTATGTTTTTAAAAAGGCTTCTACTAAGCCTAAAATGGACCGGAAGAGCCAAACATGTGACAAATTTGTTGGGCAAGTGAGCTTATTAAGAAAAGACCCTCCTCATAAGCAGAGTAACATTATAGAATCATAGAATCAAAGAGTTGGAAGAGACCTCATGGGCCATCCAGTCCAACCCCCTGCCAAGAAGCAGGAATTTTGCATTCAAATCACCCTTGACAGATGGCCATCCAGCCTCTGTTTAAAAGCCACCAAAGAAGGAGCCTCCACCACACTCTGGGGCAGAGAGTTCCACGGCTCTCACAGTCAGGAAGTTCTTCCTCATGTTCAGATGGAATCTCCTTTCTTGTAGTTTGAAGCCATTGTTTCGCGTCCTAGTCTCCAGGGAAGCAGAAAACAAGCTTGCTCCCTCCTCCCTGTGGCTTCCTCTCACATATTTATACATGGCTATCATATCTCCTCTCAGCCTTCTCTTCTTCAGGCTAAACATGCCCAGCTCCTTAAGCCGCTCCTCATAGGGCTTGTTCTCCAGACTCTTGATCATTTTAGTTAGCAGCAGTGTGACCCACCACCTGTAGCCAAAAGCGATTAAAAGAACAAAAACACACAGACCAATGTTGTTTCTTTCATAGGAGGCTTTTCTTTGTAGTAAAATAATATGGTTGCACTATTTAAAAGACCAAGGTTTCCATAACACAGCTAAATTTCTTTATATTTACTTCCACACTGGGCTTCTTTCTCATGCAGACAAACAGCTTTGCTCTTACAGAGCCTCCTCTCACACCAAAGTTACATAGGAATCTCTCATAGTAGCTTTTTACACACAGTAGCCTTCACACTGAAGCTTCACACATGATGGCCTTAAACTTGGGGCTTCTATCACCGAAGCTTCTCACACAAGACCTTCTCAAACTGAGGCCTACTAACACACTGAGGCCTTATCACACTGAGGACTCCCTCAGGGCCCTTCCACACAGCCCTATATCCCAGAATATCAAGGCAGGAAATCCCATATTATCAGAATGTGGACTCAGATAACCCAGTTCAAAGCAGATATTGTGGGATTTTCTGCCTTGATATTCTGGGATATAGGGCTGCGTGGAAGGGCCCTCTGACTGGGGTCTTTCTCCCACTGAGGTGAACTAACACTGAGGCCTACTCATACTGAGGCCTACTAACACACTGAGATTCTTCTCCCACAGAGACCTCTCACAGTCTGAGGCTACTAAACTACAGGCACACCTGCTTATACTGAACTGCTGCTTTTGCTGAGTTATTGTACCCATTTAACCCTTTCAATGCTTGACTCACATTTTTGTTATTTTTTAATATTTCCATATGTACCTGAGAGATCATTCGAGGACATTTGGGAGCAGGGAATGTGGGGTTTCTTAATGGATACAACTGTGCTGCCGTCCCTTCCTGGCTGTAATAATCTATAGGTAGAATGAACATGCTGCAGGTGAGTGCCTCCCCTCGGCCAAGGTGAACTGAGGCAGCTGCCTCACCCCTGTTCTTCTTCCCTTCTGCAGTGTGTTGCATACTTAAAAATCATCCTCCCCCCTCCTGACGGAGGGTTTCGAAGCAAGGTCCTCCTTTGACAGCAACAATGACCAGGTGCTTGGACGAGTCCGACATCGTCATGGTGGAGGAAGGCTTCACCACCAAGGATGTCTTGGAGAACCTCCTCCTCGAGATGGACCAGACGGTGAGAGGCCGAAGCCAATGGGTTTGGGGTTGTCATTTTCACAGTTTGGGGTCATGGCTTTGTCTTTTGCTTCTCTGAAACCTCCTCAGCTTACATACCTGTAAGTCAGGCCCCATCTACATTGCCATATATAATCCAAATTATCTACTTTGAACTGGATTGTATGGCAATGTAGACTTATATCACCCAGCTCAAATTAGATAATGTGGATTATCTGATTTTATAATCTGGATTATATGGCAGTGCAGAAGGGGTCACAATAAATAAGCCCCAGGTGGGACTTAAAAGGAACTCTCCAAGTTCCTGAACATTAGTACAGTAGGGCCTCCCCTGTCATAAAAGTTAGTGGTATATAATCCACACTGATGATCGTGCCATTACTGCTCAAGCAGGGAGCTTTGAGACGGTAGAACAGAAGCTCTCCGAAGCTCTAGGTGCTCTTACTGCCTACTACAAGGAAAACCAGCTGATCCCTAACCCATCTAAAACACAGACATGTGCCTTTCATCTCAAGAACAGAAAAGCATCCCGAGCTCTGAAGATCACCTGGGAAGGAATCCCACTGGAGCATTGCAATGCACCCAAATACCTGGGAGTCACTCTGGACCGTGCTCTTACCTACAAGAAGCACTGCCTGAACATCAAGCAAAAAGTGGATGCCAGAAACAATATCATACGAAAGCTGACTGGCACAACCTGGGGATCACAACCAGATACAGTGAAGACATCTGCCCTTGCGCTGTGCTACTCTGCTGCTGAGTATGCATGCCCAGTGTGGAACACATCTCACCATGCTAAAACAGTGGATGTGGCTCTGAATGAGACATGCCGCATTATTATGGGGTGTCTGCGCCCTACACCACTGGAGAAATTACACTGCTTAGCCGGTATTGCACCACCTGACATCCGCCGGGAAGTAGCAGCCAATAGTGAAAGGACCAAGGCAGAGACATCTCCAGCTCATCCCCTGTTTGGGTATCAGCCAGCACGTCAACGACTTAAATCTAGAAATAGTTTTCTAAGATCTACAGAGACACTCGCTGGAACACCTCAGCAAGCGAGAGTCCCAAAGTGGCAGGCTCAAACCCAGAACCTCAACCAATGGCTGATACCAAATGAGAGACTCCCCCCTGGGCACACAGAAGACTGGGCGACTTGGAAGGCACTGAACAGATTGCACTCTGGCACCACGAGATGCAGAGCCAACCTTCAGAAATGGGGCTACAAAGTGGAATCCTCGACATGCGAGTGTGGAGAAGAGCAAACCACTGACAGGCTGCAATGCAACCTGAGCCCCGCCACATGCACAATGGAGGACCTTCTTGCAGCAACACCAGAAGCACTCCAAGTGGCCAGATACTGGTCAAAGGACATTTAACCAACTACCAAACTCACAAGTTTTGTATTTGTCTGTTTGTTTGCTTTGTTCTGTTAGAAATGTAATATAATGGACTGGTTGCTCTAACACGACAAATAAATAAAATCCCCACAAAAGTGGGCCAACCACAAATTAAACATTATCTTTTTAATCTGTGAGAACACCTGTGTAGATATCATTAGGACCCCTTCTGCACTGCTATATAGTCTACATTATCTTTAAAAAATGATGTGCGATGGTAAGTTGCTGCTAAATGTGAGAGAAATAAGTTTGAACACTGTGAAAGCCATCCACTACATGGCTACCAGCCTCCTCCCAGTAGACTCAAGTCAAGGAAAAGCTTTATGAGAACTACCACTACTCTTGGCATCCCTCTGGGCAGCTAAACCAGGAAACGCCAACTGGATGGCCCCTCTTGAGGGTCTTCCTCCAGGGGCAAACCAAGAATGGGCAACTTGGAAGTCTCTGAACAGACTCAGAAGTGGAGTGGGCAGATCAAAAGACAACCTGGCAAAATGGCACTACCTAAAAGAATCTCACACCTTATGTGACTGTGGAGCAGAACAGACAATTCCACATCTGTATGCTTGCCCACTATGCCCTGCCTCATGTACAGAGGAAGAATTGTTGGAGGCTATAGACAATGCCATTGCTGTTGCCAGTTTTTGGTCAAAAGATATTTAGCCACCTGCGCTCCTTTATCGGTTTTATACTAATTTATGCAATGCTTTTGATACAAAATAAATAAATAATCTTAAAGTGTGCTTTGCGGAGCCCTTTTGTGGAGCTGATCTATCACTCATCTGTTTGTCATCTACCATCTGCTTTATTGGAAAATCCATAATCTATTGGAAATTCCAGTGCACCATAACCTTATTGCAAAGGTAAAATGATGTCACCTCCGTTTGGCAAATGTGAATCTCTATGAACATAGAAACCACCTGAAAACCGCTAGTCAAAAGAAGTATGACTTTGTTAGATGTCAGCCATTAAGACAAGTGATTTTCATAAAGTATTGATGTAATAGCACACAGGTAACTCAGCTGTTAAACTGGGAACCATGTCTTTAAACGGCCAAGGATAAAAACAGGTCACTACAAAAATATATCTGGTTAGCAGGGGATAGTTGTTTGAAGTAGAATTTGCACTTGTCATTTGCTGTTGCACCAAAAGATATATACACTCCCATAAAAGTGTATATATGCACTCAAGAGACAAAACAAAATAGTCGTCTTTGAAAAATGACATATCTTGTTTACTAACAAACTTGTATATATTCAGTATATAGGCAAATCGTCTTTAAAATGTCTTTAAGCATATCTGTACTCACTAAAGTCCACTACAGCGCACACATCCACCTCCAATGAAGTGGTAAGCTGACTTACTACATTGAAGTCCATGAACAAACATCTATCTCATTCAAGTCCAAAAGCAAACTGAACACAAAGTGGGGTCCTGAGTTTGCACATGCTCAGTACAATCACATCTATAACTCCTCCCACATCAAAGAGATAAGTCAAACTGGCAAATCAACATACACATAGAATGCAGGCTAATAATTGTATATATATTAACAAACAGTTAGTGGAGGCTTGGAAGGTTGCTATTTCCAACATGCTTATCTAATGTCTACCTGTCATCTGTCTAGCCATGTATCCATTTATCCATCTTTCCAAACATACTGTATTCTCACATCTTAAATAGGAAAGTCACACTTTTCGTGAGTGAGATTCCCCTTTATCACTTATTTCAGCTGTTTAAACTACAGATTCGTTTTTCCCAAAGGTTTTGACCAGTTCCGTTTCCATTTTGAGGTCCTAGCCCAGTGTGACCCTTGTGGGGTTTCTGGGATGGGGAAATGGCACCCAGATACCCTCCTCGTCACATAGAACCTGTCACGTGTCCCTGATATGTATAAGTCTTTTAGTGCTGTGGCTTTGAGGCTAGGATGATGGTGTTCTCCTTTGTTTACCAGGGCAACCGGGAGCCCTTTTTCGTGGCGGATCTTGAGGAGGTGGTGAAGAAACACTTGCGCCTCCTGAAAGCCTTGCCGCGGATCAAACCCTTCTATGCCCTGAAGTGCAACCGGAGCAAGGGAGTGGTGCAGACGCTGGCAGGTCTGGGGGCTGGGTTCAGCTGTGCCAATAAGGTAGGAAAGTGTCAGGGAGAAAGGGCTGAGACACCCCCCCACCCCCGCACCCATTCAAAACAAACTGGATTGGGACATGTTCATTCAGTTTCTATGGCTCCAGGTGCACCACATGGCACAATTATAGCACCATTAACTGGTTGGGTATCCCATATTTGGAAATAAAAAATGCTCCAAAATCATCCCAGTCAGTGGCTGAGATATTTATTATCATTTATTTGCTGTATTTATAAACCGCCTTTCTCAACCCTGAGGGGGACTCAAAGGGGTTTACAACATATTAATGGCAAAAAGTCAATGCCACAAATATAGTAACACAAAGAAACTAATTACTACATATAACTTTGACTTAAAATATTTAAAACAATTAAACATAACACATTAACAAAATTTAAGCATTCAGAGAAAGTATTAAAATCATCCTAGTATAAATATGAAAATCACATAATAAAAAAAATAATACTCCACAGCCATTCCAATTGTCATTGCACATGTTCCTTAATTGGTCTTTGTACCGTGTTATTTTACTAGCCAAAGGCTTGATCCCACAAACAGGTATTTGGTCTCTTTCTAAAAGTCAGGAGGGAGGGTGCTGATCTAATCTCACTGAGGAAGGAGTTCCAGAGCCGAGGAACCACCACTGAGAAGGCCCTGTCTCTTGTCCCCACCACTCGTGCCTGCAACGGAGGCAGGACTGGGAGCAGGTCCTCCCCTGATGATCTTAACTTCCATGATGGTTCATAGAGGGAGATATGTTCAGACATGTAAGCTGGGCCAGAACCATTTAGAGCTTTATAGGCTAAAGCAAAAACTTTATTTATTTGTTTGTTTATTTACATTTTTTCTATCCTGTCCATTTCAGCCTGAAGGCGACTCAGTCGGCACAATTCGATGCCAAAACAAAATACATACATTGATAAAGCAAAAACATCAAGTGCAATTAAACATAAACGACAGTGCAAAATGAACAATTTAAAAATAAACTATGTCCTCTCATTCAAATCTTCATCCGTTACATTGTCTTGGCCGTTCCTGGATCAATTTCTAACTCTAGTTTGTCTGTTTACTCCAGGGTTCCGAATGCTTTCTCGAAGAGCCAAGTTCTTACTCTTTTTCGGAAAGTCAGGAGGGAGGGGGCTGATCTAATATCCCTAGGGAGGGAGTTCCACAGCCGGGGGGGGGCACTACAGAGAAGGCCCTGTCTCTCGTCCCCGCTAGACATGCCTGCGAAGCAGGCGGGATCGAGAGCAGGGCCTCCCCAGACGATCTTAAGTTCCTGGGGGGTTCGTAGGAAGACATGCATTGAGATAGATAGACTGGGCCAGAACCGTTTAGGGCTTTATAGGCTAAAGCCAGCACTTTGAATTGAGCCCGGTAGCAGACTGGCAGCCAGTGGAGCTGATTCAACAGAGGAGTTGTATGCTCCCTGAGCCCCACTCCTGTTAGCAACCTGGCTGCCGCACGCTGGACCATTTGAAGCTTCCGGGGCCATCTTCAAAGGCAACCCCATGTAGAGCGCGTTGCAGTAATCTATATGGGATGTAACCAGAGCATGGACCACTGTGGCCAAGTCAGACTTCCCAAAGTACGGGCGCAGCTGGCTCACAAGTTTTAATTGTGTAAATGCTCCCCTGGTCACCGCCGAAACCTGGAGATCCAGGCTCAGCGATGAATCCAGGATCACACCCAAGCTGCGAACCTGCGTCTTCAGGGGGAGTGTAACCCCGTCTAACACAGGCTGTAACCCTATGCCCTGTTCGGCTTTTCAACTGACCAGGGGTACCTCTGTCTTGTCTGGATTCAATCTCAATTTGTTAGCCCTCATTCAGTCCGACACAGCTGCCAAGCACCAGTTCAGGACCTGAACAGCCTCCTTAGTAGTAGGTGGAAAGGAGTGACAGAGCTGGACATCATCTGCGTACAGATAACACTGCACCCTGAAACTCCGGATGATCTCCCCCAGCGGCTTCATGTAGATGTTAAACAACATGGGGGACAGTATAGAGCCTGCGGGACCCCACAAGACAATGGTTGTGAGGTCGAGCAGTTGTCCCCCAACAACACCTTCTGAGTGCGATCCTCTAAGAAGGACCCAAGCCACTGCAAAACAGGGCCACCAAGGCCCATTCCCATGAGGCGTCCCAGAAGGATACGGTTGACGGTATCGAAGGCCGCTGCGAGGTCCAGCAGAACCAACAGGGACACACTCCCCCTGTCTAGCTCCCGGCGAAGATCATCGACTAAGGCGACAAAGGCTGTCTCAGTACCATGTCTCGGCCTAAAACCAGACTGTCCCAGCCTAAAACCAGACAGATCTAGATAATCCGTGTCTTCCAAGAATACCTGGAGTTGTGAGGCCACCACACGTTCCAGGACTTTACCCAAAAAGAGGAGATTGGAAACAGGCTGATAGTTGACGAATTGAGTGGGGTCCAGTGATGGTTTCTTCAACAGCGGTTTTATTATAGCTTGTTTTAAGCTCGCCGGAATACTGCCTTCCCAAAGGGAGGCATTAACCACCACCTTCACCCACTCGCCCAATCCCCCTCTGGCCTCCTTTAGAAGCCAGGATGGGCAGGGGTCTAGGATGCATGTGGTTGCCCTCATTACTCCGAGTATCTTGTCCACATCCTCGGATTTCACCAATTGAAATGAATCCATCAAAATAGGACAAGCAGGTGCTCTTGTTACATCCTCAAATGTGCTCGGTAGCAGACTCGCAACCAGTGGAGCTGACGTAACAGGGGTGTTGTGTGCCTATAACCCACTCCAGTGAGAAATCTGGCTGCTGCCTGCTGGACTACTTGAAGCTTCCGAACAGTTTTCAAAGGCAACCTCATGAATAGCACGTTGCAGTAATCTATTCTCAATGTAACAAGAGCTTGGACCACTGTGGTGGTTCTTTATAATGACCTCTTTGCTTTCTGACGTAGTCCGGAAACTATATTTCATGCCCAAACTTATTAAAAACATTGCATGAGGTTTATTTATTTATTTATTTACAACATTTATATCCCACTCTTCTTACCCCTAAGGGGACTCAGAGCATCTTACAAGTTATATGTACATATAAGGTATTATGGAGCTCCAGTTGCGCAGTCAGTTAAACCACTGAGCTCCTGAACTTACTGGCCAAAAGGTCGCAGGTTCGAATCCGGGGAACAGTGTGAACTCCTGCTGTTAGCCCCAGCTTCTGCCAACCTAGCAGTTCGAAAACATGTAAATGTGAGTAGATCAATAATAGGTACTGCTCTTGTGGGAAGGTAATGGTGCTCCATGCAGTCATGCTGGCCACATGACCTTGGAGGTGTCTATGGACAACACCAGCACTTTGGCTTAGAAATTGAGATGAGCACCACCCCGCAGAGTTGGGCACGACTAGACTTAATGTCAGGGGAAAACCATTACCTACTTTTACTACAATGTACCTTTACTACAATAGCACAATATTAGTGTTGTATCACTATATTGTACTATACCACTATACTGCAATATTTTTAGTAATATTACATGTAATATATAATTATTATATTAATATATTGTATTACAATTTTATGATCAATATTATATGTACATATAATAAATGAATGAAGTGACTTTCAGGCTATATGTATAATAATAATAATAATAATAATAATAATAATTTATTTGTACCCCGCTACCATCTCCCCAAGGGACTCAGTGCGGCTTACATGAGACCGAGCCCACAATACATCAGCAAAAAACAACAGTAATACAGAACAATAAAATAAACTCATAAACAAAAAATAGGCAGTAAACATCAACAATAACACAATAACATTTAAAAACCTATGGCTAGGCCAAATGTAATAATTAAAATTTAAAAATAATGCTGAGCAAGACCAGGTAAAATATAACTAGGATAGAATTTCGGAAAAGAATGGTGCGTAGTATAGGGTCTCTGTGAGACATAAAAGGTTTTGTATTTAGACCTGGGTCTCATCTCTAAAATGTTTCATCATATATGTAAATATAAGTCTTCCAAAATAAAAAAATAAGTCTGAAATCTAAAACACTTGTGCCCCAGGCATTTCGGATAAGGGAGACTCAACCTGTAATAAATAACGTAAATGAGAAAAAGAGTTCTCCAAGGTGCTGAACTCTCCCTCCCTTTCTCTCAATAAGTGCCTTGTTTATTTCCGTTAAAATTCAGACTGGAACCCCATCAACAAGGAAGCTGCCAGGCGCTGCCTAAATGTGGGGGGCAAGGCCTGATTCTGCAGGACATGTGCTGGTTTTGACCTACAAAACCCTATACGGTTCCGGCCCAGCGTATCTGTTCGAACGCATCTCCCTTTACGTCCCATCTCGGAGTCGGAGATCCTCTGGGGAGGCCCTGCTCTCGGCCCCGCCTCTGTCACAAGTGAGATTGGCGGGGACGAGGAGCAGGGCCTTCTCAGTGGTGGCCCCTCACCTATGGAATTCACTCCCCGGGGAGATTAGATCAGCAACATCCCTCCTTTCCTTCAGAAAGAAATTAAAAACATGGATGTGGGACCAGGCGTTTGGGCAATCTGGCAGATGAATAAAGGACTGTGACGATGGATAGGAATTGGACAAGGTGGAACGAAATATGAACTCTGAGTTGGCGAAAGCTGTGTCTGAGATTGGCTATTGACTGTGTGATATATTGTTGTTTTAATTGTTTTAATTGTTGACCATTTAATTGCTGGTTTTATATGTTATTGTATTTGTGTAGGCACCAAGATGTGCCTTTTTGTAAGCCGCCCTGAGTCCCCCCTCGGGGGTTGAGAAGGGCGGGGTAGAAGCATATGAAATAATAATAATCCCCCTTCTCTCCAAAATGCAACCAGCTGTGTCCTTCCAAAAGTATTTCCTTGTTGTCTCTCCAGACAGAGATGGCCCTGGTGAAGAGTATTGGGGTTCCAGCGGAGCGGATCATCTGTGCCAGCCCCTGCAAGCAGCTCTCCCTGATCAAGTACGCAGCCAGCCAAGGGGTGCAGCTGATGACCTTCGACAATGAGGTGGAGCTGGGGAAGGTGGCACGCAGCCACCCCTCTGCTAGGTAGGTAGGCCTTGGCAGCACTAGGCACAAGGGGTCTGGCATGCAATGGAAAGATATAGAATATATGTGTGACTCCCTACCCTCACTTACATAAATGGTAAAGCTAAAAGAGCCATCGTATCCTAGAACTGGAAGGGGTCCCCAGAAGCCATTGAATCCAGCCCCTTCCTTATCCTCAGTGGCAGGGAACTGTAAGCCTCACTTTTGGAGACATCCAGAGAAGGAGACCCCACCACCTCTAAGACCAGATACATAAATGGTAAAATGCAAAGAGCCATAGTATCTTAGAGGTGGAAGGGTTCCTCATAGACCATCTAGTCCAACCCTTGTAGCAGGGAGTTCTCGGTCTCATTTTTGGAGATGTCCAGAGCAGGAGAACCCATCCTCTCGTTGGACATTTGATCTCATTGTTCAATGGCTTTCACTGTCAAGAGATTCTTTCTAATGTGGCCTGAGGTGTAGAGATTTTAATGACAATGATACATGTTATTTTTATGTTTGTTTGTATTTATGTAATTTGTGTATTATGCAGTGTTTTGATTTTCTGTTTATATCAGGTTGGTGGGATGCTGGTTTTTATGTATTATGTAGGCTTTTTTCTAGTTTGTTCGCCACTTTGAGTCCCATCGTAGGAAAAAAGTGTGATAAAAGTAAATAAATCTATGTATATAATAAAAGTCAAAACTTGTATGTGGCGGACAAAAGTGTGGCGGTGCGACAGGAGGAGTATGTGCCAGCGTTTTGATTGGCCAGCCTGAAAGTTCCAACATTCGGATTGGCTGCCGCAGTGGTGCTATTTGCATATGGTCTCTGATTGGCCAGCTTCAATAGGAGCCCCTGGTGGTGAAAAGAGTTCATGGAAGAAACGGGGACATGAGAAGGAAATTTGCATATGGTCTCTGATAGGCCAGCATCAATTCCAAGATTCCGAGATGAGAGGAAAGGAAAGAGAGGAAAGGAAAGGCCAGGGGCTGAGTCAGAACATTACCATTACAGACCACACTTGGCACACAGAGCCCCCATGACCCACTCTACATCCTACTGCAGTTTGGAGGAGGATGAACCATGGATGATGGGACTTGCGGTACCATCACTCACATTCTGAGACCGCTGTTAACCTCATCCAATGACTGATCAGGACCAAACTTGCCACATAGACCTCTCATGCCCCACTTTACATCCTGGTGTGGTTTGGCCGGGGATGGACCTTGGATTATGGGACTTGCAGTACCTTTGCTCAATTCTTGAGACCACTGCAACCCTCATGCAATTACTGATAAAGACCAAACTTTGCACACTGAGTCTCCATGACACACTCTACATCCTGGTGCGGTTTGGGGGAGGATGCACCATGGACGATGGGACTTGCAATACCTGCACTCCCTTCCTGAGACCATTACAACTGCCAACAGTGATGGATCAGGATCACAATTCGCACAGAGAGCCCACATGACCCACTCTACATCCTGGTGCAGTTTGGAAAAATATGGAAATGGATGATGGGACTTGAAGTCACTTCACTCACTTCTTGAGACCACTGAGACCCTCGCCAATGACGGATCAAGACCAAACTTGGCACACAGAGTCCCCATGACCCACTCTACATCCTGGTGCACGTTTGAGGAGGACAGTCCATGGATGATGGGACTTCAAGTACCTCCACTCCCTTCCCAAGACTGCTGCAACCCTCATCTAATGTCCAATCAAGACCAAACTTGGCACACAGAACACCCATGACCCACTCTACATCCTGATACTGTTTGGAGGAGGGTTGACCATGGATGATAGGACTTGCAGTACCTTTACTCACTTACTGAAACCACTGCGACCCTAATCCAATGACCGATAAAAACCAAACTTAGCACACAGAGCCCCCATGACCCACTCTGCATCCTGCTGCAGTTTGAAGGAGGATGGACTTTGGATGATGGGACTTGCAGTACCTTCACTCACTTACTGAAACCACTGCCACCCTCACCCAATGACTGATAAAGACCAAAGTTGGCACACAGAGCCCCCATGACCCACTCTATATCCTGCTGCTGTTTCGAGAAGGGTGGACCATGGATGATGGGACTTCAAGTACCTTCACTCACTTCCTGAAAACAATGCAACCGTCATCCAATGACCAATAAAGACCAAACTTGGCATACAGAACCGCCATTACCCACTTTCTCTAATAACCCGGGCAGCGCCGGGTCCCCAAGCTAGTAAGTAATAAAGGGGACTGTATGACTATGACTGTAGACAGGACATAAATTCTATGTGCCCAACGGGACACCGGGGCTGCCTCAGATTAAAGGCCCTTGGACCTCCCCGAAACAAAGTTCTGTAGAGGCTTAAAGTAAGTCCAACAAAGTTCTTTATTGATGAAAACAAACAGGTACTTTAAAGCTTTCTTAACAGTCTATTGGCTCTTGCAATCTTGTTCACTGGGAACAGGCACTATCTTCATAACTGTATACTAACTAATGGGGAAATCCTTAACTTCTAATCTGGGCAGTCTGTACTTGCCTCTGTTGGCGTGAGCAACCCTTACCAAGCAGAGCTTTGTAGACTTCCAGGGGAAAAGAAGGAGTTCAGGTTTCAGTGATGGCTGGCTGAAGTCCCTCAGCAAAGGAGCTGTAAGGCTGCAAAATCCTCAGCCAAGCTGTGGGCCTTTTCTCCCCGGCCAAGCTGTAGGGCTGTATAACCCCGGCCAAGCTGTAGGCTGTATATCTCCCTGGCCGAGCCGTAGAAGACGAAGCTTTCTACAGGAGCTCTTGGTTTTATGTCCTGTATGAAAAATTTCTCTGTGTGGACTGAACCCAAAAAGGCTCCTATTTCCTCCAAAAACCCAAAGGGGGCGGGACCAGGGAACCTAACTATAATTGACAGGTGGCTTGCCCTATGATTGCAGCCAAAAGAAGCCACCTATCTGCAGAGTCCCTGAAACTTAGGACTGCAACAAACATACAATGCAAAGCAAACAAAATTGGAGCTCCTGGTACAGCTGTACCTGCACATCAAGGGAATACCTGACACAAAACTATCAGGGCCAGTTAACACCTCCCAACAAAGGACTCCCCCAGACATTCTTTGAAGCTGCAAGGCCATTCAGTGCTAATCAAGGTAGCCAATTGCAACATTCACACTTGCCTCCAGCAATCAGGAGTTCTTTCTCCCACCCTGGACATTCCATTCCAGATATATAAACCCCACTTGCCTAGTTTCCAACAGACCTCACAATCTCTGAAGATGCCTGCCATAGATGCAGGTAAATCAGGAGAGAATGCTTCTGGAACATGGCCATGCAGCCAGGAAAACTCAAAGCAACCCAATAATAAGAATGTTCTGTTGAAATCTAAATGTAAAAGTAAAGGTTTCCCCTGACATTAAGTTTAGTCGTGTCCAACTCTGGGAGGTGGTGCTCATCTCCATTTTTAAGAGCTGCCGCTGTCCGTAGATGTCTCCAAGTTCATGTGGCCAACATGAGTGCATGAAACGCCATTACCTTCCCGCCGAAGCGGAATCTATGTCACATTTGCACATTTTTCAACTTCTAGGTTGGCAGAAGCTGGACCTAACAACGGGAGCTCACCCCACTATTATTATTGCTAATAATAAAATAATAAAAATAATAATAATTAGATAGATAGATAGATAGATAGATAAAAATGTAGCTGACCATGTTTTCTGTCTCTGTTCCTTTCCTGCAAGAATGCTCCTCTGCCTAGCAACAGATGACTCCCACTCTTCCACCCATCTGAGCATTAAATTTGGAGCTACCCTTAAAACCTGCCGGCATCTCCTCGAAACTGCAAAGGAGATGAAGGTGGAGGTTGTGGGCATCAGGTAAGTAAGTGGTAGATTTCTTTGCAGTGCTTCTAAAATTTTGGAGGGGACCAGCAAAATCTTCCAGGGCAGTAGGACTTAAGGCCAGACCGAAGGAAACATAGGTCCAAAGACCACTCCTAAAGAACCGGGTCTGGAAACATTGTTGAAGCAGTAAACTATATAATCACAATTCCCTCAATAAAAAAGTGCTTCCAAAGGAATGTATTTCTAACAAGGCTATACAAGTGTGAAGTGTGTGTGTGTTTGTGTGTGTATACAGACACACACACAAACACACACATATACACATATATATTAGCTTGGGTACCTGCCATTGCCTGGGTTATTTGAAAAAGTCCGTTTTTTAATTGCACAAAATGCATAATGTTATGGGTGAACTACAACTCACATCATACCAGGTTAACCCCAAAAAACTACATCAGTACTTAAAGTTTGTTATGTTGGGCAAGTTTAGATTCATCATTGGAGGGGTTCAGTGTGCTCTCTGGCTGCAGGGTAAACTACAACTCCCATGATGGTGAGTCAGTCCCCTCAAACCCCTCCAGTAGGTTGAATTAGTCATGGAAGTTCTGTGGGCCAAGTATGGTCCAGGTTCATCATTGGTGGAGGTCACAGTTTCTCTAGTTGTGGATGAACTACAACTCCCAGAAAAGAAGGTCAATTCCCCCCAAACCCCTCCAGTAATCAAATTTCAGCATATCAGGTATGTATGCCAAGTTTGGTCCAGATCCATCAGTGTTTTGGTTCACAGTGCTCTATGGATGTAAGTGGACTGCAGCTCTCCCAAACCAAGGTGAATTTCCTTCAAAGACCTCCAGTATTTATTTATTTATTTATTTATTTTTGCTGGTCATGGGGACTCTGTATGCCAAGTTTGGTCCAATTCCATCTTTGGTGGAGGTCAGAGTACTCATTGATTGCAGGTAAACTATATATCCCAGTACCTAAAACTCAAAAATGTCCAGCCTCAAAACCCACTAGTATTTACATTTGGGCATATCGGGTATGTATGTCAAGTTTGGTCCAGATCCATCATTGTTTGGGTTCATAGTATGCTCAGGATGTGGCTGAACTGTAACTCCTATTAATCCCTCCAGAGACCTCCACTATTTTTTGTTGGGGGTTCTGTGTGCCAAGTTAGTTCCATGTCCATCGTTGGTGAAGTTCAGAATGTTCTTAGATTGCAGGTGAACTATGCATCCCAGCACCTACAACTCCTATAAATCATGGTGAATTCTCCACAAACCTCTCTAAGTATGTTCAGTTTCTGATCAATTCCTTTGTTTCCTGTGTGCCATAGAAAAGAATAGGAAAGGGTTAAGGGAGAGGCAGTGGGCGGGGTCATGCAAATTCCACACCAATGGAGAAAGTAAGAAACACTAGGAGGCCTGTGGTGGAGGAAACACATAAAATCTAGGATGAAAAGGTCCCCCTATGAAAACCTTCACTTGGGTGGTGGGCAGTATTGTGTTTGTGGAAGACATTGGCAGGGCTCTTGGACATGTTCATGGCGCTCACTATAACCTGCAATGTCATTGGAGGATGGGCCTTTGGTGTCTCCTAAGTAGTGTCTGGTATAGCTGCTTGTAGAGGCAGGAGTTTGTCTGTATAAGTGGATATGCCAGCCACACACACACATATATTTTCACTTTTATTATGTGTATGGATATATGAGGAGACAGGAAAGCCTAGAGAAGACAATTATGCTGGGGAAAGTGGAAGGCAAAAGGAAGAGGGGCCGACCAAGGGCAAGATGGATGGATGGCATCCTTGAAGTGACTGGACTGACCTTGAAGGAGCTGGGGGTGGTGACGGCCGACAGGGAGCTCTGGCGTGGGCTGGTCCATGAGGTCACGAAGGGTCGGAGACGACTGAACGAATGAACAACATGGATATATATCTCAAACTTCTTATACATATTTGTAAAAAGGTACATCTGTACATCAAAGCTTTCCTCAAAATATGAAGGTCACTTGTTAGAATTCACAATTATATAGAGCCTGTCTATTAGACTTTCTCTTTCAATAATTCAAAGTGCTGGTCTTGACCTATAAAGCCCTAAACAAGTTCTGGTCCAGCTTACTTGTCGAAATGTATCTCCCCCTACGTCCCACCTTGAAACTTACGATCTTCCGGGGAGGCCCTGCTCTCAAGCCCACCTTTGTCGCAAATGCACTTGGTGGGGATGAGGGACAGAACCTTCTCGGCAGTGCCCCCCCCCCCCCCCCGCCTGTGAAGCTCACTCCCCAGCGAAATTAGGTCAACAGCTTCCCTCCTTTCCTTCAGGAAAAAGTTGAAGATGTGGCTATGGGACCAGGCATTCGGATAGCAGGCTGACAATGCTATGGAAAATGGACTATGGACAGGCTACGGATTAAGTTGTTGATCGTAGAATTCGGACTTGACATGCCAACTAATTTAATTTGCACTATTTTAAATGAGTTTTTAATCTAATTTTAATGTTTAATGTTTTACTTATTATGTAACGGTTGTTTTATCTGTTGTATCTGGGGGGCATCGAATTGTTGCTGGCTGTAAGCCTCCCTAAGTCCCCCTTCGGGGGTAGAGAAGGGCAGGATACAAATATTTGAAATAAATAAAAATAAATAAATAACATTTTTTATGTCAAGTGCCTCTTTACAAACCTCCCTGGAAGAGCAACAAACTTTTAAAAAAAATCTCTGCACTTTCCCTGTTACCTTGATAACATTTCTAGAGAGCATGCACAAAATGTCCTTGTTGCCTTCTCTCCCCAGTTTCCACCTCGGCAGCAGCTGCCCTGACCCCCAGGTCTTCACTCAGTCCATAGCAGATGCTCGCCTGGTCTTTGAAATGGGGGCAGAAGTGGGCTACAAGATGCATCTGCTGGACATTGGAGGGGGCTTCCCCACTTTCGAAGAGTCCAGAGGCCGCTTTGAAGAGGTACATATTGTATTGTCACTATTTTATTGTATTACTATGTTACTGTTAAGCATTTTTATTTGATGTTATCATCTGCTTTGTATGCATTATATTTTGCTTTATTGTAATTACTTGGGCTTGGCTTCATGTTAGCCGCACCGAGTCCCTTCAGGGAGATGGTGGCGGGGTATAAATAAAGTATTATTATTGTTATTATTATTATTACTAGCCAACCCCTGCCACGCGTTGCTGTGGCCCAGTCTGGTGATCTGGAAAATAAAGTAATGAGAAAGTGTTGGTTTCTAATATATGTAATTTCTTTAGGCTTGTGGGTAAACAGTATATTTTGCTGTTTCTTTGTCAGTGTTGATGTAGGGATTGTCTGGTTTGCCTACTCTGGAACATGCAACATATAATTGTCCTTCTTTAGGGATCCCTTTCACATCTATGATATTACGTGTGTGTGTGAATCATATTTATCTATCTATATCTATGGCTAGATGGCTTTTTGTCAGGAGGGCTTTGATTACGTTTTCTTGCCCTGGTGAAGGGAGTTGGACTAGTTGGACTTAAGTATTTTCTATTGGTCACGATGAGGGTTCTGTGTGGGAAATTTGCCCCAATTCTGTCGCTGGTGGGGTTCAGCATGCCCTTTGATTGTAGGTGAACTATAAATCCCAGTAACTACAACTCCCAAATGTCAAGGTTTATTCCTCCCCGCCCCCCAACTCCATCTGTGTTTATATTTGGGCATATGGAATATTCGTGCCAAGTTTGGTCCAGATCCATCATTGTTTGAGTCCAAAGTGCTCTCTGGATGTAGGTGAACTAAAACTCCCAAACACAAGGTCAATGCCCACCAAACCCTTCTAGTGTTTTCTGTTGGTCATGGGAGTCCTGCGTGCCACATTTGGTTCAATTCCATCTGTTGGTGGAGTTCAGAATGCTCATTGATTGTAGGTGTACTATAAATCCCAGCAACTACAACTCCCAAATGACAAAATCAATTTTTTTGAGTGATGGTCACTCCTTGGGTTAGTAGGTGTCTTGTGGCCAAATTTGGCAGCAATTCATCCAGTGGTTTTTGAGTTATGTTAATCCCACAAACGAACATTGCATTTTTATTTATATAGATTATTATTGGTTTTATTGGGAGCTGCTTTGAGCCTCTTTTTAGAAAAAATGGGATACACATAAAACTAATAAATATGCCCCTCTCTGTCCCATTCATTTTCTTTCTTCATTTTCAGGAGACTATGGGAGAAAGGAATTGGGGATTCTGGGAGATATAGTCCAAAAATGTAACTCTTCCAAAGCTCTCAATGATATGTGATGCCATACAATGTGTTACTACACATTGTAGACTGGTTGATTGTTGACAGTACAGAATTATAGCTGTTTGACACCACTTTTAATTGCAATGGCTCTGTATTACACTATGCAACATGATTTTTGTTCCTGGGTTATAAATGTCATTTCCTAATTGGATCTGTCATAAAAACATGGGGAAAGTTATTATCTGCAGCATATTTTGCTATAGTTTTTCAATGAATATCTCATCGAGTCTCAACTAACTAAACCTATGTATTGTCGAAGGCTTTTATGGCTGGAATCACTAGGTTCTTGTGGGTTTTTTTCGGGCTATAGGGCCATGTTCTAGAGGCATTTCTCCTGACGTTTCGCCTGCATCTATGGCAAGCATCCTCAGAGGTAGTGAGGTCTGTTGGAATTAGAACAATGGGTTTATATATCTGTGGAATGGCTGGGGTGGGGCAAGGAGCTCTTCTCTGCTAGAGCTAGGTGTGAATGTTTCAACTGACCACCTTCATTAGCATTTGAAGGCCTGCCTGAGCCTGGGAAAATCTTTTGTTGAGAGGTGTTAAGATGTGCCTGGTTGTTTCCTCTCTGCTGTTTTGCTGTTGTAATTTTAGAGTTTTTTGGTATTGGTGAATGGTATTGATCCAGTTTTGTAGCTCCTGGTTCAGGACATTTATTTATTTATTTGTGACATTTATATGCCTCCCTTCTCATCCTGAAGAGGACTCAGAGTGGCTTACAAGTAATATGTAAATACAATATATTATATTATTATCATAGCACAATATTAGTATTACATCTACATATATAAAAATGCTCTGTACGTAATGAGTACCTTAAAAACAAAAGAACCAATGAACGAAATCACACCAAATTTGGCAACAAAACGTCTCACAACACAAGGAGTGAAATCTGGATACCAGTATTAAAAAACTCTAAAATTACAACAGCAAAACAGCAGAGAGGAAACAACCAGGCACATCTTAACACCTCTCAACAAAAGATTTTCCCAGGCTCAGGCAGGCCTTCAAATGCTAATGAAGGTGGTCAGTTGAAACATTCACACCTGGCTCTAGCAGAGAAGAGCTCTTTGCCCCACCCCAGCCATTCCACAGATATATAAACCCATTGCCCTATTTCCAACAGACCTCACTACCTCTGAGGATGCTTGTCATAGATGCAGGCAAAACGTCAGGAGAAATGCCTCTAGAACATGGCCCTATAGCCCGAAAAAAACCCACAAGAACCTAGTAACTCAACCTAGTTTGTGGCAGCCACAAAAACGAAGTTTCTGGAGTAGAACAACTACGATTGAAGTAAGGATCCACAATTAAACAGGAAATGACACTTTCAAAGCAGAAACAGAACATTTTTCAAATTATGTTACATATTGCTATAGAATCCTGAGATTGAATGTTTGTTGTGGCAGCAGAGAAGTCTGAAAGAGCTCAAATAATTACAACTCCTACGATTACATAGCATGGAACTGTGGCAATTAATACAAAATCAAACTGCTATAATTCTTCAGCACGGATACAGCTATTGTTACAGATGAGATTTAACATTTTGTTCGAACCACAGGGTATTATTACTATTATTATTCTCCATTGTTATCCTGAATTAGATGCCCCTACTCACCCCACTATTTGCTTCAAAATAAACAGATTTGTAATGCTGTGTGAATGGTATTGATCCAGTTTTGTAGCTCCTGGTTCAGGACATTTATTTATTTATTTATTTATTTATTTATTTATTTGTGACATTTATATGCCTCCATTCTCACCCTGAAGACGACTCAGAGCGGCTTACAAGTAATATGTAAATACAATATATTATATTATTACCATAGCACAATATTAGTATTACATTACATCTATATATATAAAAATGCTCTGTGCGTAATGAGTACCTTAAAAACAAAAGAACAAATGAACGAAATCACACCAAATTTGGCAACAAAACGTCTCACAACACAAGGAGTGACCATCACTCAAAAAATTATGATTTTGTCATTTGGGAGTTGTAGTTGCTGGGATTTATAGTTCATCTATAATCAAAGGGCATTCTGAACTCCACCAACGATGGAATTGAACCAAACTTGGCACATAGGACTCTCCTGACCAACAGAAAACACTAGAAGGGTTTGGTGGGCATCGACCTTGAGTTTTGGAGTTGTAGTTCACCTACATCTAGTTAGCACTGTGGACTCAAACAATGATGGATCTGGACCAAACTTGACACAAATACTCAATAGGCCCAAATATGAACACAGATGGAGTTTGGGGGAAATAGATCTTGACATTTGGGAGTTGTAGTTACTGGGATTTATAGTTCACCTACAATCAAGGAGCATTCTGAACTCCACCAATGACAGAATTGGGGCAAACTTCCCATAAAGAACCCTCATGACCAACAGAAAATACTGTTTTCTGGTGGTCTTTGGCAACCCTTCTGACACCTCCTCGCAACCCCCCAGGGGTCCCAAACCCCAGATTGAGAAATGCTGCCTTAAGGCCATCCAGTCCAACTCCCTTCACCAGGGCAAGAAAACATAAAGCCCTCCTGACAAAGAGCCATCTAGCCATAGATATAGATAAATACTGGTATATATGATTCACACACACACATGTTTATGACAGATACAGTACCATGGATTTGAAAGGGACCCCTAAAGAAGGACAATTATATGTTGCATGTTCCAGAGTAGGCAAACCAGACAATCTTTACATCAGCACTGACAAAGAAACAACAATACTGTTTACCCACGAGGATAGAGAAATTACATATATTAGAAACCAACACTTCCTCATTACTTTATTTTCCAGATCACCAGACTAGGCTACAGCAACGCGTGGCAGGGGACCACTAGTATTACTATATTGCACCATACCATTATACTGTAATATTACATGTAATATAAAATATATAATTATAATATATTATTATTAGTATTATATTGTATTACATTATAATTATCAATATTATATGTATATAAATTATATTATATTATATTATATTATATTATATTATATTATATTATATTATATTATTAGCACAGTGCAGGAGACAAGGTGGAACTGTCTTCCTGGTCCCCTCTCTTCACTCTGGTCCCGGAGCAGCAGTTGGTGCTGGGGGGAAGGCTCCCAACTGGTGACACAGGAGACAAGATGTAACTGTCTTCCTGACCCCTCTCTTCACTCTTTTGTGACTCACATTTGAACAGCCACTCGGTCTGGGTGTCTTTTACAAATTTTTCTCTATTTTCTGCTTTGCACCCATTCAGACAGTGGCTGTGGTCAACTCTGCCTTGGATCTGTATTTCCCTGAAGGCTGTGGAGTGGAGATCATTGCCGAACTGGGGCGCTATTATGTGGATTCGGCCTTCACTTTAGCAGTCAACATTATTGCCAAGAAGGAAGTGTCCCTGGACCAAGTGGGCTCTGAAGGTAGTCAATGGTTGGAAAGGTTGGATGGGGGGGGGGGGGGGGGAGGAGGTCAGGAAACAGCCATTAGTAAAGGCATAGCTTTCCCCTTGACATTAAGTCTGGTTGTGTCCAACTCTGGGGGCTGGTGCTCATCGCCACTTCTAAGTCGAAGAGCCGGCATTGTCCATAGACATCTCCAAGGTCATGTGGCTGGCATGACTGCATGGAGCACTGTTACCTTCCAGCTGAATCAGTACCTATTGATCTACTCACATTTGCATGTTTTGAACTACTAGGTTGGCAGAAGCTGGGGCTAATAACAGAAGTTCACCCCGGATTCGAACCACTGACCTTTTGGTCAGCAAGTTCAGCAGCTCAGCAGTTTAACCCATTGCACCACTGGGGGCTCCAGCAGCCATTAAAGGGCCTAAATCGGGAAATTACAAAGGATCAGCCATGGTTAGCACTTGAATGGGAGACTTGCCATAGGCTCTCTTTCACAGGAAAGAAATGGCAGTGCAACCTAGGAACTTTATGGCACTGCCTTAAATGGACAGGCGACTTGAAGGCACAAGATCTGACCATGATCTCTTTTCCCCAAATGCTGCAGGCTAGAGATTCCTGAGCATTGTGGGAAAGGGACCCTTTTTGGATTGTCACTCACAGAAGCCCGCAGCCAACATTCTGGGAGTGGCAGTCCATAAAGAAGTCCAAAAGGACCACCAATTAATCCATTTCATATGGAGGAATGAACAAAACCACCTTTGAGGATTCCTTGCATAGGAAAACCCTACAAAATTCATTGGGTCACCCTAAGTGGACAGGCAATTTGGAGTCATATTCATACGGAACCAGAAAAGAAGGTCTAGACTCTTAGATCCTAAAATGAAAAGTGCCCTAAGATGTCCCTGACTTGGCCTCTGGTGCATTTCCCTTCCCTTCAGATGAAGACCCCGGTGGCAAGAAGAGCTTTGTCTACCATCTCAACGATGGCGTTTACGGCTCCTTCGGCTCAGTCATCTTCAACAACGCTTGCCCTGTACCCATCCTGCATCAGGTAAGGAAGGTTTTTGCTCCTGGGACTCATGAATGGAGGAAAGCCAGGCAAATCTGCTCCCTCCTTCCACAGAGACCCACTTGCTTGGATGGCTGAAATATGGGTTTGAATTTAGCAGGCTTAATGTGGTTTGAAACCATACACTGAGAGACATCTAATAGCCACTTTCTGACCCAGTTTCAGTTTCCACTTTTCAAGGGCACACCTAAGCATAATCTATCTGTTGTTGTTGTTGTTGTTGTACATCCACACTACATAAGTATAGCAATTTATATGTCATGGGTCCATCCCGAGGAAATTCTGCAATTTGTCGATGATGACTTACTTAGGCGATCCCTTGTAGTCCAAGGATGATGGTCCTCCAAGTGTAGTGTCCTGGCGGTGGGTCCGTAGGTGACTGTGGAGCCCTATTCTTGGTCTGCATCTTCTCCCACAGTGAGGGCATCGGTTTCCAGGTGGAAGGCGGTCCCGGACGGGGTTGGCTTGATGCGCCTTCCTCTTGGCACATTTCTCTCTTTCGCCCTCCATTCATGCCTCTTCAAATTCTACAGCACTGCTGGTCACGGCTGACCTCCAACTGGAGCGCTCAAGGGCCAGGGCTTCCCAGTTCTCAGTGTCTATGCCAGAGTTTTTAAGGTTAGCTTTGAGCCCATCTTTAAATCTCTTTTCCTGTCCACCAACATTCCGTTTTCCATTCTTGACTTTGGAGTAGAGCAACTGCTTTGGGAGACGGTGGTCGGGCATCCGGACAACGTGGCCGGTCCAGCGGAGTTGATGGCGGAGGACCATCGCTTCAATGCTGATGGTCTTTACTTCTTCCAACATGCTGACATTTGTCCGCTTGTCTTCCCAAGAGATTTGCAGGATTTTGTGGAGGCAGTGCTAATGGAATCATTTCAGGAGTAGCATGTGACGTCTGTAGACTGTCCACGTCTCGCAGGCATATAGCAAGTATCTTGATACCATCCGTATCTCTACGGATGTCCCGGTCTTCAAACACTCTCTGCTTCATTCGGAAAATAGGTACACTTGCAGAGCTCAGGCGGTGTTGTATTTCGGTGTCGATGTTGACTTTGGTGGAGAGGTGGCTGCCAAGGTAGCAGAAATGATCAACATTTTCTAATGTTACACCATTAAGTTGTATTTCTGGCATTGGAGAAGGATTGGCTGGTGACTGCTGGAAGAGCACTTTGGTTTTCTCAGTGTTTAATGACAGGCCGAGCTTCTCGTAAGCTTCTGCGAAGGTGTTTAGAGTGGCTTGTAGGTCTTCTTCTGAATGCGCACAGATGACATTGTCATCAGCATACTGGAGTTCTATAACAGATGTTGTTGTAACCTTGTTTTTGGCTTTCAGTCTGCTGAGGTTAAACAGCTTGTCATCTGTCCGACAGATGATTTCCACTCCGGTGGGAAGTTTCCCATCAACAAGATGAAGTATCATAGTGATGAAGATGGAGAATAAAGTTGGGGCAATAACACATCCCTGTTTGACACCTGATTCCACCTTAAATGGGTCACTTTGGGAGCCATTGCTGTCCAAGACTGTTGCCATCATGTCATCATGGAGGAGCTGCAGGATGTTCACAAATTTGTTAGGGCACCCGATTTTTTGGAGGATTGTCCAGAGAGCGCTGCGGTTCACTGTGTCGAATGCCTTTGCAAGGTCGATGAATGCCATGTACAGAGGTTGATTTTGTTCCCTGCATTTTTCTTGGAGCTGTTGTGCAGTGAAGATCATGTCCACTATTCCTCTGGAGGGGCGGAAGCCGTTCTGGGATTCTGGGAGGGTGTCTTCTGAGAGGGGTAGAAGCGGTTTGCAAGGATTCTTGCGAGGATTTTCCCAGCGGAGGTTAGAAGGGAGATACCTCGATAGTTTCCGCAGTCCATTCTTTCCCCTTTTTTGAAGAGAGTGGTGATGGTGGCATTCTTGAAAACTGCTGGGATTTTCTCGGTCACCCACACTTTTTCTATGAGCTGGTGGAGTTGTTGTGTCAGCTCAGGTTCTCCCTCTTCAAAGATTTCAGCAGGGATCCCATCCAGTCAGCTGGGTATGTTGTTTTTTTGTTGGCTGATGGCATTGCTGACTTCTTCCAAATTAGGCAGTGCTGCAAACTCATCCCTGGTTTGTTGTTACGGGATTTGTGAGAGAACCTCTTCGGCCACATTGGAGCTGCGATTCAGGTCGTCAGCACCTGTCATGGCTCTTGTGAGGAGCACGTCACGGCAGTCTCTAGCACGTATGATTACATAGTCTAAGAGGTGCCAATCTTTTGACCTGGGGTGTTTTCATGATGTCTAGAACTTGTTTTTCTGGCGGAAGAGCATGTTGGTGATGACAAGGTTGTGTTCCACACATTTGGTGAGAAGCAGGATGCCATTTGAGTTGCGGTTTCCAACCCCGTCTTTTCCTATGATCCCTGGCCACAGGTCGAAGTCTCGCCCGACTCTTGCATTAAAGTCCCCCAGGAGGATGATTTTGTCCTCCTTCAGTATCTCCAATAGGATGGTGTCCAGTTGACAGTAAAATTTTCCCTTGATGTCTTCATCGGCATCTAGTGTTGGTGCGTAGACACTTATTATGGTTGCCTGTTGGTTTTTGGCAAGATCAATTCGGAGGGTTGAGAGTCGTTCGTTGATGCCAGTGGGTGCTTCGGTCAGATGTTTCTCCAGATCATTTCTGATAGCAAAGCCAACTCTGTGCATTCTTTGGTCTTCTTCGGGCAGTCCCTTCCAGAAGAAGGTGTAGCCTCCCTTTTCTTCCTTCAGTTGTCCCTCTCCTGCTCTCCGGGTCTCCTGAAGGGCTGCTATGTCGATGTTAAAACATCCCAGCTCCCTTGCAATGATGGCAGTTCTGCGTTCGGGCCTTCACTGTCAGTGTTGTCCATCAGTGTCCGTACGTTCCATGTACCGAAGTTCATTTTTCTTTTTTGGCTGCAGGGTGGTGACCCCACTGGACATGGCAGTCCAGTCAGGGATAAGATAGGCAGACTATGTTTAGGGCACCTTTTCTAGCCCCCTCCCCGTGTGGGGTGAGCAGAGTGGGTCCTAAAAAAGGCTGCTCGGTCCTGGATATAGCTGCCGAACTATTCAACTGCCTCGGACCTTGAGGTAGAATGACTGGGTCTGTATTCACTGCTCATGTGTCAGTCTGTGACTAGGGGCTTCCAGATTTCATGGTCCTGCCCCCGTCGCCACTCGCTGATCACCATGGGACTTTGGTTGGTTGGTTTTTATTGTCCTTGGAAGACACCTGTGTGTGATTTTTTTTAATGTGTGGAGGTCAGTGCACAACTGATCAACACACAGTCTTCACAGAGTGAGGTTCCAGGGGTGGCATAGTTTACCAAGATGACCATGGCTTCTCAATGTGTTGCAGCCTTCTTCCGCCTTCACAGCTGTTGTAACATGTACCATGTTATCCTCTGCCTGCTGCGCCATTGAGGTTTTTGGGTCTTCAAACTGTGCTTGGTCTGGAACCTCCCCCACGGCCACTCCTGGGAGTGCACAGCTCCAGTCGTTGTGCCTGCAGGTTCATTGGAACACACAAGCCCCCTCACCATGACAAAGTGACAGTCCATCGAGGGGGTGTCGATGATGATGATAATAATAATAATAATAATTTGAGACACAACAAGATGAGTCCACAGCAGACCCTATGCTGGCTGTTGTATTGGATCATATGTCGGACACTTCCCAAGTGTCTAGGACTGTGTGATGTATCGGCGAATAAGGAGTGCAGATCCCAGTAAGGTGGCCTTCTGCAGCTGGCAGATGGTAATTTTGTCAGCGCCGATTGTGTTTAAGTGCAGGCCAAGGTCTTTAGGCACTGCACCCAGTGTGCCGATCACCACTGGGATCACCTTGACTGGCTTGTTGTTGTTGTTGTTGTTGTTGTTGTTGTTTATTACCTGCTTCTCCTTTCTCCTCAAGGTAGGGCACCTACACAGTGAAATACACCTATAGCATCAAATAGTAAAACATAGTTAAAACACAGCCATAAAAGCATATATTAAAACACGCACATGTTAAAATGCCTGAGACAAAAGTTAAAACACAATAAACATAGAATGCGATTTAAAAGTCATAGTTAAAACTAGATACTTTGGGTGCATATGCACTCTATGGAAACCTGGGATTGCTAGTTTTATAAGGTCTCTAGTCATCTCTGCCAAACAGGGCTGGGGCCTCATCAAACTACAACTCTCCGGATTGCTTTGCTTTGAGGCATGGCAATTCAAATGTTGCTAAACTGAATTAATTCTACAGTGTTGATGCACCCTTTGTATCAAAACCAGTGAAAACAATGTTCTCTCCTGGCTACAGAAGCCCTCCCCGGATCAGCACTTGCACAGCAGCAGCTTCTGGGGTCCAACCGGTGAGGCCCTGGACCGCCTTGTGGAGGGGGTGGATCTTCCTGAACTCCAGGTGGGCGACTGGCTGGTCTTTGAAAACATGGGGGCTTATACCATGCCCCCCTCCGCCTCCCTCAACAGCGGCCCACCGACACGGATCCACTACGCCATGTCCAGGGTGACCTGGTGAGAGCATCCCTTGCAAAGGAAACAGGGTCAGGGATCTGGAAGAGGGAGGGAGAGAGGACTTTGAATAGGGAGGCAAGGTTTGCTTCACCTCCTCTGAGGCTGAGACAGTATGAGTTAGAAGCTAATCAAGTTCTTCATGTGCTGCATAGTTAGCCCTCCACATCTTCCAGATTTAGGGGCACAGGACTCTGATGAAAGTAAAAAGTTGCAAACGAAGAAACGTTTGTTTGTTTGTTTATTATCCAAGGGAACATCTCTAGGAATTTCTAGTCTTCTAGCATGATTCTGTGGGCAGCGTCAGTTGGAAGATAGCCATAGAATGTCATTGCAGTACATAGAGATTTCTGAGCAAAAATCTCTAGGGATTTAAAGAGAAATGGTAGTGTAGTCATATAATCCGGGTCAAAGCAGGTAATGTGGATTATCTGCTTCGATAATCTGGATTATATGGCAGTGTAGAAGGGGCCATAAAGTCAGACTGGAGAATCTAAGAATTCCCTAGAGGCATTCCCTTTAGGATTTACCATCAGATCACACTGGAGGACCTAGAGATTCCCTAGAGGGGGGTCTGAAGCCCTTTCTACACTGCCATATAAAATCCAGACTATCTGCTTTGAAATGGATTATATGGCAGGGTGGACTCAAAGTAAATAATCTGTATTATCTGCTTTGATCATTTGGATTATGTGGCAATGTAGAAGGGACCTCAGTCTACAGCCCTCTACATTTAAAATGTTTTATCTAGGAATCACTATGCCCTCCAAGGTGACTCTAAAATTGACTTCCTCCAAGCATGCTGGAGATTATGGGGATTCCTATTCAGGCTGGATCTACACTGCCATAAAATTTAGTTTCTGAATCCATATTATTTAACAACAGAGATTCTTATCTTCCAGTTCAAAGCAGATAATCTGGGATCTGATCCTGTGATGTAGAGCAGTGTAGAAGGGTCTGTAAGGCCTCATGGTGGCGCAGCGGATTAAATCACTGAGCTGCTGAACTTGCTGAGCGAAAGGTTGGCAGTTTGAATCTGGGGAGTGGGGTGAACTCCCACTGTTAAGCCCAGCTTCTGCCAACCTAGCAGTTCGAAAACATGCAAATGTGAGTAGATGAATAGGTACTGTGAAGGAGCCCCCGGTAGTGCAGTGAGTTAAACCCCTGTGCCGGCAGGACTGAAGACCAACAGGTCGCAGGTTTGAATTCGGGGAGAGGCGGATGAGCTCCCTCTACCAGCTTCAGCTCCTCATGTGGGGACATGAGAGAAGCCTCCCACAAGGATGATAAAACATCAAAAATCATCCGGGCATCCCCTGGGTAACGTCCTTGCAGACGGCCAATTCTCTCACACCCGAAGTGAAGTGACTTGCAGATTCTCAAGTCTCTCCTGACACGACAAAAAAAAACCTGCTTCTGTGGCAAGATAACAGCACCCCATGCAGTCATGCTGGCCACATGACCTAGGAGGTGTCTACAGCCAACGCCGGCTCTTCAACTTAGAAATGGAGATGAGCACCACCTCCCAGAACCAGCCACGACTAGACTTAATGTCAAGGGAAACCTTTACCTAGAAGGGCCCATAGACTCATACAATCCAGTTCAAAGCAGATAATCTGGATTTTATATGGCAGTATAGATGAGGCCTAACTAAGACCTCTGTTTTGATCATCTGGGATGAAAGGGGGAGCAAAATGGGGGTTGTCCCCTACTTTGACTAAATGGCCTACAGTTGCCTTCTTGACTCGCTGGTTGGGGTTGGCATTGATCCTTCTCCTCTTTCTTTCTGGGGATTGCAGGGAAGCGGTGCAGCTGCTGTGGGGGAAGCTCCTCCATGCTGAAGAGGAAGAAGAAGAGGGCCGGGAGAGCACCTGCACCCCACTGTCTTGTGGCTGGGAGATCACCGACTCCTTGTGCGCGGCCCCTGTCTTCGCCCCGGCCAGCATCATGTGAGCGGAGGAGGCCCATCGTCCACCGCAGGCACCCTCCTCCCGTACTCTAGCCTCCCCTTCACATCCACCTCCTCTTACACCCTGGAATTGGGTCTCTTGCTGCCCTTTTCCTCTCCTCCATTCCTCTCCCAAAGAAGCAGTGCGGTTTTTAAGTATGCAACATAAAATCCTGTTCCTCCTCTTTCCAGGGTCTTTTGTTTTTCAGTCTGTGAGCAGATATTTCTTTGTCTTTGGTTGGTTATTTCTACATCAGGCACGGGCAAACTTCGGCCCTCCAGGTGTTTTGGACTTCAATTCCCACAATTCCTAACAGCCGGTAGGCTGTTAGGAATTGTGGGAGTTGAAGTCCAAAATACCTGGAGGGCCAAAGTTTGCCCATGCCTGTTCTACGCTGTTGAATGAATGCAGTTTGACACCACTTTGGCTGCTTGTATGCATAAATCAGGGCCAGCAACATAGCTGTAAGGTGGAGAAAAGTGAGGGTATTATATAGTAATTGCCTCAATTCCTCTAATTGTGGTATTTCCACATAGGCATAGTTCATATAAATGGGATATTCTAGAGAAAGTCTCATTTGGTAATCTCCTTGGGTTTATGTCTCACTTTTGTTTTGTGTATTTTAATACGTATTTTATGGAAATATGTGCATTCTGTGGAATGTTTTTAAATGCTAATTTGTTTTATGTGTTTTTGGCAATGTTGTAATCTGCCTCGAGCCGTGAGGAGAGGCGGGTAAGAAATAAAATTGTAATAATAAGAATCTACACTGTCATATATAATCCAGATTGTCAAGGCAGATAATCCACATTATCTGCTTTGGACTTGATTATATGCGTCTATACTGCCATATAATCCAATATGAGTCTATACTGCCATATAATCCAGTTCAAAGCAGATAATCTGGATTTTACATGGCCGTGTAGAAGAGGCCTACATTGTAGAACGAATTCAAGTCCCTTCTACATTGCCATATAATCCAGATTATCTGATTTGAACAGGATTATATGAGTCCACACTGTCATGTAATCCAGTTCAAATCGGACAAACTGAATTTTATATTGCAGTGTAGATGTGTTCTGATACCATTTTAACTGCTATGTCTCAGCAGTATGGGATCTTGGGATCTCTATTTTTGTGTACAAATATCATGCTTTGAGAGAGAAAGCAAAATACCTTGCGAAACTAAAAGCTATAGCAATTTAAGTGGCGCTGAACTGCATTAATTCTACAGTATAGCTGCACATCTCTTGCTGTGGGAATGGTGAATCCAATTTTGGGTCTGTGGACAATTTTAGGATTATTTCTGAATTCCCAAGTAAGGGATGCTCAGCCTCCATCTCTGTCTACTGTCTTTTTTTGTTCATGTTTGTGGTAATGGAATCAAAATTTCTAAATGGATCAGAGGAAGAAATCTGCCATGAATTCTTATTCAACAATACACTTCACACTCAGGCCAACAACTCATTGCCATTAAAACTTTCAGATAGGTCTGTGTTTGTGTGTATAATTTTTACCTCCTCATAATGTGGAAAGATTTAAATGCTTCTCTATAAATCTTTTTTTAAAAAAAAAAATGGAAGAAGAAAAACCCCTCTCTAAGAATCTCTCTATTGGTCTTCTTGGACTTCAGTTCCCAGAATCCCTAACTATTGGCCAAAGTGGCTGAGGCTTCATGGAGCTGAAATCCAAAAAGTCCTGGAAGACTAGAGCTCGTTCAAGGTCAAGCCAGTCACTTCAAGGATGCCATCCATCCATCTTTCCCTTGGTCAGCCCCTCTTTATTTTTCCTTCCATTTTCCCCATCATCATTATCTTGGTTGGAGTTGGCTTGACGCGCCTTTGTCTTGGCACGTTTCTCTATTTCGCCCTCCATTCATGCCTCTTCAAATCCTGCAGCACTGCTGGTCACAGCTGACCTCCAGCTGGAGCACTCAAGGGCCAGGGCTTCCCAGTTCCCAGTGTCTATGCCAGAGTTTTTAAGGTTGGCTTTGAGACCATCTTTAAATCTCTTTTCCTGTCCTCCAACATTCCATTTTCCATTCTTGAGTTTGGAGTAGAGCAACTGCTTTGGGAGACGATGGTCGAGCATCCAGACAACGTGGCCGGTCCAGTGGAGTTGATGGTGGAGGACCATCGCTTCAGTGCTGGTAATCTTTGCTTCTTCCAGTATGCTAACATTTGTCCACTTGTCTTCCCAAGAGATTTGCAGGATTTTCCGGAGGCAGTGCTGATGGAATCGTTCCAGGAGTTGCATGTGACGTCTGTAGACAGTCCACGTCTCACAGGCATAGAGCAGGGTTGGGAGGACAATAGCTTTATAAACAAGCACCTTGGTCTCCCTACGGATGTCCCGGTCCTCAAACACTCTCTGCTTCATTCGGAAAAATGCTGCACTTGCAGAGCTCAGGCGGTGTTGTATTTCGGTGTCGATGTTGACTTTGGTGGAGAGGTGGCTGCCAAGGTAGCAGAAATGGTCAACATTTTCTAATGTTACACCATTAAGCTGTATTTCTGGCATTGGAGAGGAGTTGACTGGTCACTGCTGGAACAGCACTTTGGTTTTCTCGATGTTCAATGACAGGCCGAGCTTCTTGTATGCTTCTGCGAAGGTGTTTAGAGTGGCTTGTAGATCTTCTTCTGAATGTACACAGACGACGTTGTCATCAGCATACTGGAGTTCTATAACAAATGTTGTTGTAACCTCGGTTTTGGCTTTCAGGGAATGCCATTGCTTTAACTATGCAGACCTTCATTGCCAGTGCGACGTCTCTACTTGATATCGAGCTCTTTTGTGAGGGGTCTTCCCAAAGGGAGATCCCTGAGGACCGCGCCAAAAAGGGTCCTGGAAACCTTGGTGAGAGCCAGCGGGAGCCAATTTCAGCAATAAAATAATTAAAATCAATAACCCTCATCAAAGTGGAAGAAGTTTTTCAAGCAATCGAGGTGTCTTTATTAGCGATTCAGCTGAGATCGGATGCATTGCAGGGATCATTCCACCACAAGCATAAAGCTAGGCATATTACAAGCATTTTTATAGACGAAAATTCAAAGGAAAAGGTTTCAAAATTCCCGCCCGCCCCCTTGCCGGCCGGCTTTTTGCTGATTGGCTGATGGCCGAACAGCTGGGAGGAGGCTTGGCAGCCCGCCCCGCTTCCGAGCCAATCAGCGCGCTTCTCCGCCTCTAGAGGGCCAATCAGCGCATTCCTCTCACTCCTAGAAATGGATGAATCAGGAGAGGGGAGGCGGGACGATCTCAAAACAATGGGGAAATGATGGGATTACAGATAGCTAGCCGGCCGGAATATGGAGTATTGTCCTTGGCTGGCAGAGTGTGAAGGTAGCAAACAAAAATTTCCTGTTCCTGATGGGCTTTTGGGGGGAGAATCAACAAGATCGGGCTTCGGACCTCAAAGGATCAACGTTGCCCTTTGCAATTTCTTAATTATTTCCTTTTCCAAAATCCCATGGAATTCCTTATCTCGCTAGCCGGCTCGGAAGACGAGACAAGGGTTGGTGACTATTGTGTTGTGTAGGTGAATCAATCAACACTCTGGGTTTCGAGGGAAATAGGAATCTTCCTCGAGCCTAGCAGCAGTTTCTGATCACTTTTGTGGGGCAAAAGTCAAAAGGAAAGATGGAAAACAGAATACAATTCATACAGCATTATTTTAGACAGGATCATACAAAAAGAATCCCCTTCCCACCCCACATCTTTATTATTTTATTACAATATTGATATATTAAAAGAACTGGAAATCCCGTGCTCCTGGGGAAGGTTCGTGGAGGCAGAGGTGGTTTGCAGTCCAAGTCAGGCAGCAAAGAGTCATTTCTCCCTGCAGAAGTCAGCAGATGGGCGCTGAGTTGATCAATAACAGAATCCATCGCTCAGCCCTTGGGGAACTACAATCCTCACAACGGGCAGAAGTCCCAAGATCCAGCCATTTCCCAAAAGCCTCGTGGGGTCCTTATTGTTGTCAGTGCCTTGGCAATGTGACCAAGACTTAACCCTTGTTGTGTAGTCTGGTGCCCTTGCCCTTTGCAGAACTATAAGTCATTATCCCTTATTTGGGGGGGGGGGGGCGGGGGTGTCCAACATCATACTCAACTATCGAGTCATTGCTCTCCACCCAAGAAGGAAACGTCTTTCCTGGCTGCAGTCCGCATCTGCAAACACCTTCTCACCTAGAAATACAAAGTCTGTCACTGCATCCATGTTTCCTCCCTCTGTTTGCCAGTTATCAATAGTATAAATAGCAGGCCTGTCGCAAAAAAAAAAAAAAAAAAAAAAAGGGGGGGGGGGAGAGGTTGAAACTTTTTTTCTTTTTAGGCAATTGTGTCTCCTGATCTGGCACAAGATCTCAACAAAGCCCTGAAATTACCATCATTATGTAAAGGTTCTTCATAGGTAATAGGTCCTGAATCTTTGCTCCCTCTTAAAGCCAGTTCTTTTCAGCCTCGAAGGACAATAATTTTCACAACTGCTAGAAGTTGTTCTGATGGTACCCTGTGTTTTGATGTCTACTGAAGACTTCTATTGCATTTTTCCATCGCACAAATGGTTTTGCATGCAATGTACCAGGCTTCTGATGACCACATTTACCCCCAACTTCTCCAAACACCACACTATACTTACAGAGTGCACCTTGTACATGAAATGAGTAGGCTTGCCGGGAACCCCTGGTGGTGCAGTGGGTTAAACCACTGAGCTGCTGAACTTGCTAACTGAAAGGTTGCAGGTTGGAATCCAGAGAGTGGCGTGAGCTCCTGCTGTTAGCCCCAGCTTCTGCCAACCTAGCAGATATGCAAATAGGAATAGATTAATAGGTACCGCTCCAGTGGGAAGGTAGCAGCGCTCCATGCAGTCATGCTGGCCACATGACCTAGGAGGTGTCTACGGACAACGCCAGCTCGTTGGCTTAGAAATGGAGGTGAGCACCAACCCCCAGAGTTGGACACGACTGGACAATGTCAGGGCAAAACCTTTACTCCTTTACCTAGCCAGGGAAATCCGCTGAACCAATTGGGTTGAAATCTTAGGTGCCTCTTCTTATCCACAGGAAATACATATCCTAGCCATGGAATTTTGCACTAATTGAACTTTCACTTAGTCATCAGAAAGAGACTTGTTCATAGAAAGTCCAATGACACAGGATTGTTACATCATTGGACAATCCAATGACACAGCTTCTTCTCTTTGCTCCTGTTCCATTGTTTCCTTGGCAGGGCTTGGATTAGAAATGAACCAGTGGTTGACACCTCAATTTCCAAGGCTTCTTCAGTTTTTGGGGTTGGTTTAAACCCCTAAACCGCCCCCTTGGCTACGGGCTTGATAAACAGAATAGGTCTATATAAATATATATAAGTACACTAGCTGTCCCCTGCCATGTGTTGCTGTGGCCCACATGGGGGTTCTGTGTGGGAGGTTTGGCCCGATTCTATCATTGGTGGGGTTCAGAATGCTCTGTGATTGTAAGTGAACTATAAATCCCAGCAACTACAACTCCCAAATGTCTATTCCATTTTCCCCAAACTCCACCAGTGTTCCCATTTGGGCATATTGAGTTTTCGTGTTGAGTTTGGTCCAGATCCATCATTGTTTGAGTTCTCAGTGATCTCTGGATGTAGGTGAACTACAACTCCAAAACCAAAGGACACTGCCCACCAAACCCTTCCCAGTATTTTCTGTTGATCATGGGAGTTCTGTGTGCCAAGTTTGGTTCAATTCCATCATTGGTGGGGTTCAGAATGCTCTTTGATTGTAGGTGAACTATAAATCCCAGCAACTACAACTCCCAAATGACAAAATCAATTTTTTTGAGTGAAGGACATACATTGGGATGTTAGGTGTCTTGAGTCCAAATTTGGTGTCAATTTGTCCAGTGGTTTTTGAGTTCTGTTAATCCCACAAACCATCATTACATTTTTATTTATATAGAAGATAGAAGATATGGGATAGGAGGAAAAACATTGTTCAAAATAAACCTGGAAGGCCCGCTTCGAGATGAGGAGAGGAGGTAGTCTATACCTTCCTATCTCTATCTCGGAAGTTGCGACGGAGGAACGCAGGGGTACCTTCCAGCAGAAGGACCATAGAGACGGGAAGTGGGAAGGCAGGAGCGTCCGGGAAGGAAGGAAGTGCGAGTGACGCTTGACGGCAGTGGCCCTGTCGGAAAAGCCCAGCAAGGACAGCTGAGGGAGGCAGAGGAAGCGCGCTGTCGCAGGCAAGGACTGCAGGGAGGGGGGTTTCAGCCATTTCTCCCTTCTTTGGAGGGCAGCTATCAAATGTTCTCCTTCCTAAAAGGGAGAAGGAGGGGAAATGGCCTTTTATTCCCTTTTCATGGGACAACATTCACCCCATTGGTGTCTTGTTGCCTCCTGCCCTTCTCCCACAACTATCTTAATCCATCCTCTTCCTTCCCGTTGAGTTCAGGGAATGTAAAGCAGGCAGGGGCAAGTTTTGGGCCTCCAGGTGTTTTGGACTTCAACTCCCACCATTCCTAACAGCCTCAGGCCCCTTCCTTTTCCCCCTCAGCCGCCTAAGCGGCTGAGGGGGCTGAGGGGGAAAAGGAAAGGGCCTGAGGCTGTTAGGAATGGTGGGAGTTGAAGTCCAAAACACCTGGAGGCCCAAAACTTGCCCATGCCTGATGTAAAGCCTTCCCAGGTTGCCTGGAAAAAAATTGTTGTTTCTTAAAAACTGGGATGAAACCATTGATAGATGGGTTTTAGAGTACAGCCAATTGCAGCTGTTGTTGTTGTTGTATTTATGCCCTGCTTTTCTCTCTTGCTCAAGACCCAAAGTGACTCGTAACTTGAAACTCAATGGAGAGTACATCCTACAAAATGGAAATATTAAAATAGTATTAAACCTTAAACTATTACATTATTTACTGCAGAAGAGAAGGCTGAGACGAGACATAATGGGCATGTATAAATATATGAGGGGAAGTCATAGGGAGGAAGGAGCAAGCTTGTTTTCTGCTTCCCTGGAGACTAGGACACCGAACAATGGCTTCAAACTACAGGAAAGGAGATTCCACCTGAACATGAGGCAGAACTTCCTGACTGTGGGAGCTGTTCAGCAGTGGAACTCTCTGCCTTAGAGTGTGGTGGAGACTCTTCCTTTTGAGGCTTTTAAGCAGAGGCTGGATGGCCATCTGTCGGGGGTTGTTTAGAATGTAATTTTCCTGCTTCTTGGCAGGGGGTTGAATTGAATCATAGAATCAAAGAGTTGGAAGAGACCTCATGAGCCATCCAGTCCAACCCCCTGCCAAGAAGCAGGAATATTGCATTCAAATCACCCCTGTGCCGGCAGGACTGAAGACCGACAGGTTCGCAGGTTCGAATCCGGGGAGAGGCGGATGAGCTTCTTCTATCAGCTCCAGCTCCTCATGCGGGGACATAAGAGAAGCCTCCCACAAGGATGATAAAAACATCAAAATCATTCGGGCGTCCCCTGGGCAACGTCCTTGCAGACGGCCAATTCTCTCACACCAGAAACAACTTCTGACACGACAAAAAAAAAAAAAAAACCCTGACAGATGGCCATCCAGCCTCTATTTAAAAGAGGCCTATGAGGTATCTTCTACCTCTATGATTCTACTTGTTTGTTGTTTATTCATTCAGTCGCTTCTGACTCTTTGTGACCTCACTACTAATATTAGCATATTAACCTTTGTCCTATGCTTTTTTAATATATGTATTTTATAATCCTCTCTAAGGAACTAAAAAATGTTGTGCCCTGCATCAAACTGTGAAGACAGGCAGTAACGAAACATGTTGTTGATGTTGTTGCTCTACTTTTCTTTCTTGATCAAAACCAAAGTTGCTCCCATTGCAACCTTAAAAACAATTGAGTTTAAAAAATCACCACTTTGAGTCCCGCTCTGGGAGAAAAGTGGGCTAGAAATAAATAAATAATAATAATAATTACATTGCAGACATGTTAAAATAGAATTATTACATCTTATTATTTACATTTTGTTAAGTTTGGTGTTTGAATCTTTGTTCTGTGCTTTTTAATATATATAGAGAGAGAGATGGAGAGGTGTCCTATCTATGTAATTTAACTATATTGTGCCCAACCTCAAGCTGTGAAAAGAGACGGTTAACAAATCCTATTATTATTACTACTACTACTACTACTACTATTATACAAATGAGTTAAAATCACATTAAAAAAGTAAAAAAGTGTTAATTTAATCTGAACGTTATATAGCACCCTGGCTCATTTTCCGGAAAATGGCTTTAAAAGCCTACTTTTTGAAGGTTTGTAACGAACTTGGAACATCTCAGATTTCCAGGCTTCCTTCACATCTGTATTCCTACCCTCAATGTAAAAAAACAGCTTTTTTGTGTCACAGAGTGCATCTGTACTGTAGAATTAACAGAGTTTGACAGCACTTTGACTGTGTGGTTCAATGCTGTGGAATCCTGGGAGTTGTTGTTTGGTGAGACAGCAGCCCTCTTGGGTAGAGAAGGCTAAAGACCCTGTAATACTGCATCTCCCATGTTGAACTACATTGATCCTACAGTGTAGATGCCCCCTTAGGTACCTTCCTCCCACATTTCCATCCTCTCTCCTCTGATCCAGAGGTTTCCTTATGGACATATTGCTGTCAGATGCCTTGGCCTGCTTTCGCTTAACCTTTCTGACTCTTCTCTGCATTCAGCCATGCCAATCTTCGACCTTCAGGACAAGCTGGGCATCGACCTTGACCGGTGGTTCCTGAACCAGAGCGGCAAGCAGCCCTACCAGAGGCCCAGCGTGTGCCATGCCTTTGAGAAGGAATGGCTGGAGTGCTCTGAGGGCATCGGACAGACGCGGGCCAAGAAAGAATGTCGCTTGGAGATGGAGGACCTGAATGAGTGCATCAATATGCGCAAAATGGTAAGGGAGGACAGCCAGGGGCCCAATTCTCTCTGTCCTTATTTCTTCCCAAGAATATAAATGTAATTATATTATTTGTACTGATGTACTTGGAGACTGCCTGTACCAAGTTGCAGACATCCAACTTACATCCAACTCCTAGTTAAGAATGGGGCTGAGACAACAAGAAGTGAGAGAAATCTGCCACTTGGAAGGGAAATCCACCCCTAAGAGTTATCTTGGGGAAAAGGGGTCTCTACTGAAGTTTTAGCACCAATCCTTGTTTCCACAAGAAACCAGATTTTTCATAATCCAATTATCACAGAGACAGAAAGTGAAGTGGAATCTTCTGAACAGAGGCACAGACAGCAAAGGAAACACCACAGGGGTGTTTACCCTTCCCTATGTGTATTTACCAAAGCGCTATACACATACACACACCTTACACATATACTTGGATGGAGTTATACTTTAAAAATGAACCTGTTCTGGCTTACATACACATTCAACTTAAGAACAAAGCTACATAACCTGTCTTGTTCATAACTTGGGGACTGCCTGTATATGACTTACATCACTATTTACGGTATACTTTTAAACTTAACTTTCTCCACTTTGCCCCCGAAAAACACCAATCAGAATAATGAAGTCAAAGTAGACCTCCCACCTTAAAGACTTAATGATGAAAATATTATTGTCATCCCGTTAATTTCTTATTTCAGACAACTTCCTCAATCTACTTTGCTATATCAACATTTTATTTACTTCAAAACCATTACCAATTTTTACGTTTTCTTTATAAATGATACAAATGGTTCCCGTTCTTTTAAAAAGTTGTCAGTTGGCTGTCCTTTATTAAACAAGAGAACCTGTCAGTTTCTGCCAGCGCAGAACATAGAGATTTCTAGAGAGAAATCACATCTGTAAATGTAGTGACAGTAGGTTCTAGTAAAACCAGAATTGCAAATTCAGTATTTTTTTACTCCACAAGAAAATGGAGGCTGGGGAGCACCTTGCCTCCAGAATTACTATGAAGCCTGTCAACTGGCTAGGTTACTAGAATTAGATATTGGAGAGTCCAAAAGATGGGTTAGGATAGAGAAATTAACACATGAATGGGAATATGGATCTTGCATTATGGGGAAAATTGGGGGAAAAGACCTAAAAAACATAAAAGGAGACCCTTTGTTATCAACAATGACCTGTTGGGGGAAATGGCAAAACAAACTTCCCCTAAATAAAATAGACATGCTCCCAATAGGTTCCATAGATAACAGAAAACCCCAGCCGTATTGCAATATGCTAAAGAAACTGGAACAGAACGGAATAACAAAGATTGGGGACTTACTGAAACCAGACAGAACTGTAATTCAATGGGAGGAAATAAAAGATAAATGCTGGCTCGGAAATTGGTTACAATGGGGTGGGCTGTCTAAAAAGTTAACAGAATTGAAGACTAAGGAAACCTCAGAAACAAATCTTGACAAATTAATAAAATGGGAAGTTGAGAAAGAGAAAGGAATCATGGGATTTATATATAAAATAATCACAGAAATACAATATAACACAAAATCTACCCTAATAGAAGTCTGGAAGGAGGAATTAAGTTGCAGTGAGAGAGAAATAGACAATTGGATGAATTCAATCAATAAAACATCTAAAGATTAAAGAAATGCAATGGAAAATACTGACAAAATGGTACAGAACTCCCGTGCAATTGGCACATATTACGAAAACGTACCCAAAATTATGTTGGCACAACTGCAGAAAAATAGGAACATACACCCACATGTGGTGGGAATGTGAAAAAATCCAAAAGTTCCATTAAATAATCAGAAAGGAAATGGAGGAGCTATTAGGGATAAATATAGAATGGAACAAGACTCAATTTTTCACCCAGATATTGCAAAGTAAAGGGGAATATAAAGAAAGTGAGGAAATAATAAAACACATGATAGAGGCAATCAAAGCTTCAGTGGCCCTGAGCTGGAAGGACCACAAGAAATGGGATATAAAAACTTGGTATAAATATCTAGACAGTTACCTTCTCCAAGATTATATTAGCAAAAGGAAAAGTTACTATACGATGGGTCAAAGCAGAAGGATATGGGAAGCGAAATGGAAGGGTCTCATTTACAGAATAAAGGGGAAAGATAAATATACGGTGTTAAATAAGACTATTCTCATGATTGAACAATTGTAATAAACACAATTGGGGAAAATACTGGAATTTTGAATGTTAATTTCAAAGATTGTATGCTTCTATGTGTTATACAATACAAAACTTTAAAAAATCTGTAAATGTAGCGGGCAAATGTTTCTCTGGGGATGGGTTTCATCTTGGAAGTGGCATCATCACAGTCCTCTTGTTCCCTTTCTTCTGGCAGATCAAGCGCCTGGTAGCCATCACAGAACAGAGGAAGAAGCTGATGAAGGAAGGGAAGTACACCCCGCCTGACTACCACAGCGGCAAGCCAGAGACCGAGCCTTGAAAGCCTGCTGTTGGTTTCAGGGGTAGCAGAAGTCATAAGCGCTGCCCAATCTCTTTTGGACTCCTCTGTGGGGGTTTTAATAGAAGGCATCTTTTGCTGTATCGGGCTAGAGCCTTTGACCATTACCCTGCAGCTTCAAAGCAATGGCTGCTTGTGGGTCAAGTTCAGTTCTCGGCTGTCGCCTTGGCTTGAATAAATATCTTAATTTGGGTCTCAAGTGATGCTGGTTGAGGTTATTAATCCTTCATGAATCCAACTGGAGAGCAGAATTTGCAAACAGAAAGGAGATCCCTTAAACCTTTAGGTACTGGTGGACTCCCAACATACCTCACCATTAGCTCTGCTCGCGAAGGGTCTGCTGGGACTCACAGTTGATGGACATCTAGAGTAGCAGTTTTCAGCTGCTGTGGTGTGGCACATATATATGCCACAAAAGGATTATGGGTTTGCAACAACAATGGGCCACCAGTGAATTTTGAAATGCTGCACAAAATCAAAACTGCTCTTGAGAACCACAGGTTTCCCCCTCCCAATCAGATTTACTCACTTTATGTTCTTAAGACTCCAACATCCATCAGCCACAACCAACAAGAACAGTAGTCATGGATGATAGGATTTGGAGTCCGCTAATAACCAGGGGGAGCATCGAACCTAGAAGCTGAAAAGGACTGGCCCCTTAATTTGCTCCTGCTGTTTGTTACTTGTATATCTTGCCTGTTTCCCATGGACTTTGAGATTGGTACTTGTATCTCCCATCTTGTTTTTATCTCCAATGGCAGTTCCGCCATTGGTCTCAGTTCAGAGTTGAACCTAAGTCTCCCTAGCCCTCCTACTGATGCTCCCAAACCACTTGGATGTACTGCCCCTCTATATTACCTTTTCTTCCTCCTATTCACGTCACTGTGTCACCTTCTACTCCTGGAAAAGGTCTCCTGTCTTGCGCCAATCATTCTCTTTCATACTCCTATCTTTGGTAAAGCTAGGGCAGAGAGGCACGTGAGTGGCATTAAATGGCAGCAAGTCTGGGAGTGGGGCAGAACCAGAGAAGCATGACCTTTGGAGTTTTGGTCTTGGGACTCTTCCACAGTGTGCCCCTTCTGTTTAGTTTCAGGGATATTTTTGGATGGAGTACAAGGGACTTGAGTTCTTTTTTCTTTATTTCGATGTTGCAAGAGATGAACACAGCAACTTCTTTGACTATGTTCACAATTGGATTACAATGATCCCACTCACCTGGAGCAAGCAGGAGGGAAATCACACTAGACCCAGGGTTTGCATCAGAGCAAAATGCCATTTTGGGAGAGGAGGAAAACCAATTTAAGGGGGTGCATGTGGGGTGAGTGTGCTTATTAACAAAAGACCCTCCTCATAAATATACAGCTGAGTAACTTATTAGCAGCAGTGTGACCCAGCACCAGTAGCCCAAAGTAATAAAAAGAAGAAAAACACAGAGACTGGTGTTATATCTTCCATAGGAGACTTTTCTTTATAGCAAAATAATATGGTTGCACTATTTACAAAAACAAGATTTCCATAACACAAACAAAGTTCGTCATACTTCCTTCTTTGCTTCAATGCTGGGCTTCTTTCTCATTCAGCTAAACAGGTTCACTCTCACAGAGCCTCTTCTCACACCAAAGTTACACAGGAGTTTCACACTGAAGCTTCACACACGATGACCTTCAACCTGGGGCTTCTCTCACCGAATCTTCTCACACTGATGCCTACCTCTCACTGAGACTTTCTCACACTGAGGGCTCTCTCAGACTGATGCCTCCTATATATTGAGGCGAACTAACACTGAGGCCTTCTCATACTGAGGCCTACTAGCACACTGAGGCCCCTCTCCCACAGAGACCTCTCACAGACTGGGGGCTACTATACTACAGGTACACCTGCTTATACCGCAACTTTTGCTGAGTCATTGCATCCGTTTAACCCATTCAGTCCTTGACTCACATTTTTGTAATTTAAAAAACTTAATTAATATTTAATATTTCTGACAGAACAGCTCTGTGTTTCCAACAAGGCCATAGAAACGAAGTATATTTGATGTGCCCAGAATGCTCAGTTGGCCTGGCTGGTGAAGGAGCACCCCACAAATGCCAAATCTTGTTACATGTTCCTCCAGATCTGAATTAATGTTCACGTGAAGGGCACCTTCCCACAAAGCTTGGCTGTTCTGCTATGATGGTATCCACGTTGATGGAATGTTTTGAAGGGAATCGAAGGACAATTCGTGCCCAACTCTCCCATCCCTGAGGGAGGATGAGAGGAGAAAAGAGGTCAGGCAGAACCCAAGCAAAAGCAGAGCAAAAACCATGCCTTTCTGGCACATTTCATCTCTCGTAGTCCTAGCATATACGATGCATGGCTGATTTCTCTTCATCAGAATGGAATTTCTGAGCAAAAAGAACACCCCCCCCCCCCAAAAAAAGAAAGTAGGGCTAGAGCTTTCTGTTTTCATAAAGGAAATAGAATATTGCAGGAAGAAAATAATTGTGGAAATAAACATTATGTTGTTATGTGATGCGCATGGAAGAGTTGTTTTAACTAGGGCGCATGGTGCCCTTTGCTTTGAAATGCAGTATTTTAAAAGATGCAAATCAGAAGCAGAGAGAAGAACGAAGGCAAGGTTTTTGGACAAGTAGAGAGGTAAGAGGGAGCGGGGCCTTGTTTTGGCAAGCAGATGCCATCAACAATCTCCCTGCAATGCTCTCTCTTTTTCTTTCATCCTGGCCATAATAACGCTCCTTTCCTCCAGTGCTTGTGGAGTCAGCAAGAAATCCTCACTTGGCGGGTTAATTTCCCTGCTGTTGCTGCCGGCAAAGGAAAGCAAAGGGCTAATTATGGCAGGCTGCCTTTCGCAGCTGCAAATAAGCAAAATGGGAGCAGGAGGAGCACAGCGCTTGGGAAACGGAAGAGCTTTCAATGGCCAAATGGTTTTCCCAACTGAGCTCCTTTCTCCTGTTCAGTGTCATCCTCAGCCTTGAAACCTGCATGCAGTCCAGAATCCTGGAGTTGGAAGAGACCCCAAGGGCCATCCGGTCCTTCCCCCTTCGGCTAGGCAGTACGAGACAATCAAAGCCCTCCTGACATATGGCCAGCCAACCCCTATTTAGAAACCTTCAGAGAAGGAGACTCCACTGGATTCTAAACCAGTGCATTCCATTGTTGAATGGCTCTTACCATCAGGAAATTCTCTGTAATCCAGTGGTTCTCATCCTGTGGGTCCCTAGATGTCTTGGCCTTCAACTCCCAGAAATCCTAACAGCTGGTAAACTGGCTGGGATTTCTGGGAGTTGTAGGGCAAAACACCTGGGGACCCACAGGTTGAGAACCACTGGAATCTCTTTCTCTGCCATTTGAATCCATTGTGTCTCTTGAGCAGCCGAAAGCAAGTTTTGTTCTGTCCTCAATGGGACACCCAAATATTTAAACATGGCTCCCGTGTCAATTTCAACTTGCTGTTCATAGAATCTAGAGTTGGAAGGGACCCCAAGGGCCATCCAGCCCAACCCCTGCCAGGCAGGAAAAACACAACCAAAAGCATCCCAATATATGGCCATCCAGGCTTCATTTAAAAGCTTCCAAGGAAGGAGCTTCCACCACACTCCGAGACAGAGAGTTCCAGTGTTGAACAGCTTTTCAAATGGCAAGGAAGTTCTTTATTGTGTTCATTTGGACTATCCTGTCATTTGAACTCATGGCTCCATTGAAGCCTAGTCTCCAGGGAATCAGAAAACAAGCCTCTCTCTTCGTTATGACATCCTTTCAGGTATTTAAACATGGTGATCATGTCTCCTCCTAACCTTCTCTTCTGAAGTTAAACAGATCCAGCTCTTTAAGCATCTCCTCAGACAAATTCATGGTCTCCACACCTTTGATTTTTCTAGTTGCCCTCTTCCTCTGAACACCATTCAAGAAGAGAACCACCCACTGGGTAAAGCGTGGATCTTGGCCTTCCCTGCTATTTTCTGTTTTATGATGGTGGGCTCCTATATATTACCAGTTGCAAAAAATCCGTCCTGAGTTTAATTGGAGCTTTAAAGGAATTGACCCTCAGTTGCCGGAGTTCAGCACCTTGGCTAGCACCATCAATACCTTAAGCTGTCAGTAAGGAGCGTTCATCACCATAGCAGGTTGGAGAAGAACTGGTACCAAGAACCCATGGATTTTTGGGTTCAGTGTGCAGGTGACACAAGAAGGAGAAATAATTGGATTCCGTAGAATCTGAGTTGCAAGGGACCTCAAAGCCATTTAGTCCAACCCCCTTCAGTCATGCAAGCTCTCCCAAAAGATGCCCATCCAACTTCTATTCCTCAAAGAAGATCAACCCACCATGAATAGTTCTAATAGTCAAAGTGTTCTCCTATTACAGTGTTTCTCAACCTTCCTAATGCCGCGACCCCTTAATACAGGTACTCATGTTGTGGTGACCCCCCAAACATAAAATTATTTTTGTTGCTGCTGCTATGAATCATAATGTAAATATCTAATATGCAGGATGTATTTTCATTCACTGGACCAAATTTGGCACAAATACCCGATACACCCAAATTTGAATAATGGTGTTTATTGATTTTGTCATTTGGGAGTTGTAGTTGCTGGGATTTATAGTTCACGTACAATCAAAGAGCATTCTAAACTCCAGCAATGATGGAACTGGGCCAAACTTCCCATGCAGAACCCTCATGTCTTGAAAGGACTCCCTCCAGCCTTGCACGCTCTTCCTCGCCCACATATGCACACCACTCTGCCATGTGCTGAGCACGCCTGCTCTCCCCTCCCCTCTTGGAGTTTCAGAAACGGCCCTCCCTTTGGCTGAGAGGCTGGCCTATCACACTGGAGGAGGGCTTTTGATGAAAGAATTCGCAGTCTGTTTCCAAAAAGGAAGAGAAGAGCCCTCGGAGAGATCGTCAGCCTTCTCTGACAAAAGGATTCCTAAGACCATCAGAAATGTATGTTTTCTGATGGTCTTTGGCAGCCCCTCTGAAACCCCACTCGCAACCCCAGGGGTCCCGGTCCCCAGGTTGAGAAACACTGTCCTATTTTTAATTCAGTGTACATATGGTGCCAAAAGATTTGGCAGGAATTGTGAATGTGGGCCATGTGTCAATTTTACAGTGGACTACACAGTGAGGTTAACTGAAATCAATACTTCCATTTGGAATTTGAGCAAAATGTACACTTCTCCATCTTGCTGTTGTGAAAAACTAGTGACAGCAAGCAGACCTGTAATTTAGGTGTGACAATGAAGGTGGATCATCTCTTTGCAGCTTCTAGGAAATTGCTCTCCTCCATCCAATGCTGCCTATTCTCTCCTCTTCGTTTTGGTCCCAGACGGATTCATTACCGCAAGGCAGATGGGTCCTGCAGGAAGCAAGCTGTTTGTTTCCCTCGCCCTTGATGCGGTTTGGTCGGTGGGAGACCTAGTGGCTCCATCTGCCTTGTTTTGGGCCCAGAATACCACACAGAAATTACGTTTAAGTCAACAGGGAGGATTTTTTGAATCTCTAGAAAGATAGATGGCGTATGGGTGCATCTACACTGTAGAATGAATGCTGTTTGGCCCCATTTTAACTGTCAAGGCTCTATCTGTCTGTCTATCTATCTATCTATCTATCTATCTATCTATCTATCTATTTGCTACATTTGTATACCACCCCTCTCAGTCCACAGGTGACTCGAGGCGGTTCACAAAGCAACAATTCAATGCCATCAACGTCATAAAAACATTTAAACACTTAAAAGCAAATCAATTTGTCTCCTACATAAAACATAATCCGATCTCATAATCCAATTGTTCCATAATCATATGTCTGTTACACTACCTTTTCAAACGCCTGCTCGAACAGCCAGGTTTGACTTTTTTCAGAAGGTCAACAGGGAGGGAGCCGATCTTATGTCTCTAGGTAGGGTGTTCCATAGCCGAGGGGCCACCACTGAGAAGGCCCTGTCTCTTGTCCCCACCAAACGTATTTGTGACGCAGACAGAGTCGAGAGCAAGGCTTCCCCAGACGATCTTAATGTCCTACATGCTATGGAATTGTGGGGTTTGTAGTTTATTGGGATGCCAGCATTCTGTGGCAAGGAAGGCTGAAGACCTTGCAATAATACTACTACTATATTCCAAAGCACTGAACAGTTGAAGTGGTGTCAAATTGCATTAATTCTTCAGTGTAGTTGCACCCACAACTATCCATTTTGGAAAATTCAAAACTTTCCCCAATGCACCCAATCCTATTTTGCTGCAAGTTGGCTGTTTATTTACAAAATCATGAATTCTTCATAGGGTTGATGATGGCTTTGCCAGTTCTTTGCATTATTGCACTAAGTAACAAAATTTGGAAAATGTTCTTTTCCTGGTTAAAATGTTCTTTTCCTGTTTGATTGTGTGGTACTTCCTCTGAAAGTACAGTGTTCCCTCACTTATCGCGGGTGTTACGTTCCAGGACCACCTGCGAAAAGTGAAAATCCGTGAAGTAGGGATGCTATATATATTTACAATCTCACATCAGCAAGTAGTGTCTCAAGCGGCTGCTCGGGGTGTTCCTATTGGCTAAGGGCGGTGCTCGGCCTTCCTGGCTTCTCGATTGTCATTGGCCATGCAGATGACGCCGGAAAAGGTGGGCCTGCGTCCTACTTTCCTGTTGGCTATTCTCTATTTTGGGGCAAAACCCACGATAAATATTTTACATTGCCATTTATTGAAAAACCGCAAAATAGCGAGTCCGCAAAAACCGTGAAGTAGCGAGAGAACACTGTAGTAGTTCTACTCCAGAAATTTCATTTTTGTGACTGCCACAAACTGTGTTGAATTGGTTGAGACTCAATGAGATATTAGTTGAAAATTGATAGGTAAATATGCTGTAAGATGTCCCTCCCACAAAAACAAATACAGTGCAGTGAAAACCTAACAATATCCAAATATACAAACATTAAAATGGAATTAAATATGAACAGTATTAAAATAAACCAATTAAAACCTTTCCATACCTATAAGGACTACAGCACCTGGTATTCATTTGTCAGTCTCCCATCCAAGGTTCAACCAGGACTGAACCTGTATACGATCTGCTACATTTAAGGTATATAGGCCCATATACAAACCCTCCTAGACCACCCCTTTCTATGTGTAAATCCCACCAAACCCCCCTTTCTTGCCTTTATCGCTGCTAGCAGAGGAACAGAGGATTAGAAAAATGCAGAAGCAGAAAGGAGTTTATGGGGAGGGAGGGAGAAGGAGTCGGAGGAATGGGAGCTGCAGAAAAACAGACTTCAAAGAGTCCTGTCTGAAGGAGGAAAACAGGCCATCAGTTGGTGCGTGATATAAATAAGCATTGACCCAAATCGGCTCAGCGGTTTGGGTGGAAACCTCCATCTAAGTCTGCCAATGGGTAGAGCTCAGAATCAGTAAGGGATGGTGATGATGATGATGATGATGATGGAGGAGGAGGAGGAGGAAGAAAAGGGAAAACAAAATAATGTTCCTGTACATTTCACCACATTACCTGATCTGCTTTAGGTTGAGCCTTTGCAAATTTTAGTCCACTTACAGAGTTGGAAGGGATCCCAAGGACCATCTAGTCCAACCCACAACTAAAGCACTCCTGACAAATGTCCATCCAACTTCTTTTTAAAGTCCTCCCAAGGTTTTCTGCTTCCCTGGAGACTAGGACACGGAACAATGGCTTCAAACTACAAGAGAGGAGATTCCATCTGAACACGAGGAAGAACTTCCTGACTGTGAGAGCCATTCAGCAGTGGAACTCTCTGCCCCGGAGTGTGGTGGAGGCTCCTTCTTTGGAAGCTTTTAAACAGAGGCTGGATGTCCATCTGTCAGGGGTGATTTGAATGCAATATTCCTGCTTCTTGGCAGGGGGTTGGATTGGATGGTCCATGAGTTCTCTTCCAACTCTTTGATTCTATAATTCTAAGGTGAGTCCACAAGCTTCCAAAGCCATCTTATGCTAAATGCGTAAGGGACCCACAAAGGCCATCCAGTCTAACCCTATTCTGCCATGCAGGAATACATGACTAAAGCATTCATGACAGAGGGCCATCTAACCTCTTTTAAAGTTCTTCCAAGGAGAATCCACAAGCTTCCAAGGCAATCTTATGCTAAATGTGAAGGGACCCTCAAAGGCCATCCAGTCCAACCCTATTCTGCCATGCAGGGTAAAGGTAAAGGTTTTCCCCTGACATTAAGTCCAGTTGTGTGCGACTTTGGGGGTTGGTGCTCATCTTTCCTAAGCTGAAGACCCGGCATTGTCCGTAGACACTTCCAAGGTCATGTGGCCAGCATGGCTGCATGGAGCACCATTACCTTCCCGCCGGAGCGGTACCTATTGATCTACTCACATTTGCATGTTTTCAAACTGCTAGGTTGGCAGAAGCTGGGGCTAACAGAGGGAGCTCATGCCGCTCTCCGGATTCAAACCTGTGACCTTTCGATCAGCAAGTTCAACAGCTCAGTGCCACTGGGGCTCCCGCCATGCAGGGATACATGACTAAAGTACTCCTGGCAGATGCCCATCCAACCTCTTTTTAAAGTCCTCCCAAGGAAAGTCCATCAACCTCCAAGGCGATTTTATGCTAGATTTATTTATTTATTTATTTACATTATTTCTATCCCGCCCATTTCAGCCTGAAGGTGACTCAGGGTGGTATACACAGTCAGCACAATTCGATGCCGAAACAAAATACATACATTGATGTGGAAGGGATCCCCAAAGGCCATCCAGTCCAACCCTATTCTGCTATGCAGGGATACATGACTAAAGCACTCCCGACAAAGGGTCATTCCACCTCTGTTTAAAGACCTCCAAAAGGAAGCAATAGTTTCCATGCTTGAAACAGCTCTAACCATCTTATATATTACATTCATAGTTACAATAATGTTGTCGAATAAGCTGCTTCTCATGGAAGTAAAGGAGCAACCTGGTATCTGGAAAAGCAGAGGGTTCAATGTGAGATCAAAAAGGAAATGTGCCTCAGGTCATGAACAGAGTGCATTTTCTTGGCCAATGACTAGTAATTTCAGTTTAGCTCCGAAAGTGAGTGCAAAGTGGGGTTTCCAGAGCAAAGAGTGTCCTGGCTGGAGATTGCTGATGACCGGACATTTCGCCTTTATGCTAAATCATTCACCCCAAAGGGCCTGGCATCCGTTATGAGCCAGCAGTTTAAAATACAGTGGGAAATGGAGCTGTTTCCAAGGGCTGACATTGTGGAGATAATTGTTAGTTTGCAAAGAAGGAGGAGGAGGAGGAAAAGTAAGGAAAGAGCTGCATTTAAAAGAGAGAGGCGTAAAAGCGACTTAACAAAAACTGAAAATGCAAGAAGCCCTCCTCTTCACCCCTTGGTCTGAGTCATGAAGTCAGACACAGAGCAACGGTCAGAGGAAATATGTAAACCTTTGGAAATTCCCAGGCATCCCAAGGGACTTTTTAATCCAAAATATAAAGATCTTGGCAGATTAGCAAACTGTGGAGTCTGGTGGCTAGTGGAAATGTACAGCAGTTAAATCCCAATAAACTGGATGTGGAAGCTGGAATTTAAATCCAGAATAAAGTAGGAGCTTAAGAAAGATGTAAGAACACTGTAGCCTGAGGGGGGGGGGGGTGCATCTACACTGCAGAAATAATGCAGTTTGACTCTACTTTAGCAACAATGGTTCAATTCTATACCATACTGGGAGTTGTAGTTTGGTGAGGCCCCAGCCCTCATAGGCAGAGAAGGCTAAGGTCCTGGTCAAACTACAACTTCCAAGCTCCCATAGCAGTGAGTCCTCCCAGTTTACACAGCCTCTATGTCACTACATTGCATGCTTGAGTTTCTGTTTACAACAATTGTTGTTGTTGGAATTAAAGTACTGATGGGAAACCTAAAAGGACATGTCTGTGAAGAGCATGCAGATCCTGGCTGTTGTGTTTGGGACGCAGGGTATAGATCGGCCTTTAATCTGGCACAGAAAACCCTTTTTATTCTGATTTTCAGGAAAGAGAAGCCAGCCCTGCTGCGTCAGCACTCTGAGGCCTAGCAGCTTCGGTTGTTTGTTCGCTAGGATTTGGGTTTTTCGAGGCTTACCAGTCCTAAACACAGCCGCCTGCAACTTTCCCTTGCGTTTGGACAGCTGGAAGGCCAAACTTGGAAAGGGAGAAGAGATGCATAAATGCCTATTTTTTTGAATGCCCTCCAACCCAAAGAATGGAATGTGGGTGCCTTTATTTATTATTTTTTATTATTTATTATTTGCCATATTTGTGCCCCACCTTTCTCACCCTGACAGGGACTCAGAGTGGTTCACATATATATAGGCAACAATTTGATGCCATGTAAACAGACATCCAAAAACAATTAAACCTATGCATTAAAACAACCACAAAAAGTATATCAAACATTCTGTGGATTCTAGCTAGTTAAAACACTGCTTTAGACCGAGACACATATATACCATCAAATGAATGCAATTTGATACCACCTTGAGTCCCTATGGAGAGATACAGCGGAATATAAATAAAGTTTTTTATTATTTGACCACCGCCACCATGCTATGCAGTGATGGGAGTTGTAGTGTATTTATTTATTTATTATATTTCTACATCTGCTCTTTCTTACCCCATGGGGGACTCAGAGTAGCTTCCAATTTTGGCAATTATTCAGTGCCATAATTACACACACACACACAACAACAACAACAACAATACATAACACAATTAAACCATTAAAATTTATTTATTTATTTATTTAAAAGTTTTCTATACCGATCTTCTCACCTCCAAGAGGGACTCAGATCCAGTTCACAACATGTGTTCATATACAAAAATACAAACCACACAATGTATTATCATTGCACAATTAAAAACATATTACAATACAACATCGTCATTATCACACTTACACAGCCACGTCGTCAAAACATTCCTGGTCATAATTCACAGTTAATCATTCTCCTTCCATGTGGACCAAAGTTGACTCAGTTATCAAAGGCCGCATTCCATAGCTAAGTCTTTGTTAGCTTCCTGAACGTCAGGAGGGAGGGAGCAGTTCTAATCTCCTGTGGGAGGGAGTTCCAAAGCTGGGGAGCCACCATTGAGAAGGCCCTGTCTCTCGTCCCCACCAACTGCGATTGTGACAGTGGTGGGATCAAGAGCAGGCCCCCCCCCCCGGAAGATCTTAAAGACCTTGATGGTTCATAGATGGTTCATAAAATCAGATAACATATACCATTAAACAATTAAAACATGTTAAAACATAGCACCACTCCCGTAGTCTTCATCCAACTGCTTCTTATGTCAGTACCGTGAAAGTATATTGCAGTATAATTCTGATATTCCCCAAAGACCTGGTGCCACAGCCATGTGTTAACTTTTTTTCTAAAGACCAGGAGGGAGGAGGCCAATTTAATATCACTGGGGAAGGAGTTCCACAGCCGAGGGGCCACCAAGGAGAAGGCCCTGTCTCTCGTCCCCACCAATTGCACCTGCAAAGGAGGTGGGATTGAGAGCAGGGCCTCCCCAGCCAATCTTAACGCTTGAACTGGTTCATAGAGGAAGATACATTCGGATAGGTAAGCTGGGCCATAACCATTTAGGGCTTTATAGGCTAATGCCAGCACTTTGAATTGTGCTTGGTAGCAGATTGGCAGCCAGTGGAGCTGATGTGACAGGGGGATTGTTTGCTCCCTGTACACAGCTCTGGTAAGCAATCTGGCTGCTACCCATTGGACTACCTGAAATTTCTGAACAGTCTTCAAAGGCAACCCCCATGTAGAGCAACGTGCAGTAGTCTATTTGATATATAACGAGAGCATGGACTACCATGGCCAACTCTGGCTTCCTAAGCTATGGATGCAATTGGGGCACAAGTTTTAATTTTAATTAGTTTGCAAGGTCTGCCTCCTCTTCCACTAAATGGGGCCTGCTATCCCGCTATTCCATAGCATTGAGCATTGGAAATTTAATATGGGGTCAAATAGCATTAATTGTACAGTGTAGATGCTGGTTTCTCCATTTATACAGCTTGCTGTTCCCTATTCCGTTTGCACTCCTTGGCTTCTGTGTCCTGGGTTGCGAGTCTTCTCTAGATTTTAGTCCAAAGTTTAAAGCTGATGAATCAATGCTCATTCTAAGTCCTGGGATGCCCTTTCTGCCTCTGCTGGGGCCCCCAATTTCTTATTGTGGCCTCCCACCCAAGAATGTACTATTTATTTATTTACTAGCCATCCCCTGCCATATGTTGCTGTGGCCCAGTCTGTGTATATGTGCTTTGTGTGTGTGTGTATTTGTGTATATATGTATATGTGTGTTTGTGTTTATATATGTGGTTTTGTGCATGCATTGTAATGTAATTTTTGGGGGTTTTTTTTGTTTTTTAAGTCTCTTCTGCTGTGTTTTTCAGTGTTTTTATGAGTGATGGTCACTCGTTGGCCTGATAAGTGTATTGTGTCCAAATTTGGTGTCAATTCGTCCAGTGGTTTTTGAGTTACGTTAATCCCACAAACGAACTTTACATTTTTATTTATATAGATTTACCCCACCTTTCTCAACCCTGTAGGGGACTCAAGGTGGCTTACACAGATAGACAACGATTCAATGCCATGTAAATATACATATATAGTAAAATAAACAGATATATTAAAGATAATTAAAAACAAACATATCAAACTGTAAAACACTACTATCCAAAATCATAGTCTATGGCCGTTCCAAATTGCCATTGCACTATTCCATAGTTCTCTAGTGGGTTACTAACTGAACACTTGATTCCAAATCCATGTCTTTAGCCTTTTCCCAAAGGTCAGGAGGGAAAGGGCTGATCTAATTTTGTTAGGGAGGGAACTAACCAGTCTTGATCCTACTTAGCTTCAAGAAGCAGAATTGGGATCCATCTACACTGTAGAATGAGTGCAGTTAGACAACGTTCAAACTATCAGGACTCAATGCTGTGAAATCCAGAGATTTTTAGTTTCTGGAGATATTGGTTGTATCGACTGTAGAATAAAGGCAGCTTGACATCATTTGGCATTATTTATTTCATCGAAGAAATAAAAATGACCCCGTTTCTCCTCCATGAAACCCATCTCAGTACTTCAGCTTATGGAGAGGAGGAGGAGGACTAAAGGGAAGGAGGCTCACGCCAGCAAGTCCCTTCAAAGCATGAGTGTGTGTGGGAAGTTTGGCCCAATTCTATCATTGGTGGGGTTCAGAATGCTCTTTGATTGTAAGTGAACTATAAATCCCAGCAACTACAACTCCCAAATGTCAGGGTCTATTTCCCCCAAACTCCACCAGTGTTCACATTTGGGCATATTGAGTATATATGCCAAGTTTGGTCGAGATCTATCATTGTATGAGTCCATAGTGCTCTCTGGATGTAGGTGAACTACAACTCCAAAACTCAAGATCAATGCCCACCAAACCCCTCCCATATTTTCTGTTGGTCATGGGAGTTCTGTTTAGCAAGTTTGGTTCTATTCCATCGTTGGTGGAGCTCAGAATGCTCTTTGATTGTAGGTGAACTATAAATCCCAGCAACTACAGCTCCCAAATGTCAAGGTCTATTTCTCCCAAACTCCACCAGTATTCACATTTGGGCATATTGAGTATTTGTGCCAAATTTGGTCCAGATCCATCATTGTTTGAGTCCACCGTGCTGCCTGGATGTAGGTGAACTACAACTCCAAAACTCAAGGTCAATGTCCACCAAACCCTTCCCGTATTTTCTGCTGGTGTGCCAAGTTTGGTTCAATTACATCATTGGTGGAGTTCAGAATGCTCTTTGACTGTAGGTGAACTATAAATTCCAGCAACTACAACTCCCAAAATGACAAAATCAATCTTCCCCCCAATTCAAATTTGGGCATATGGTCCAGTGAATGAAAATACATCCTGCATATTTACATTATGATTCATAACAGCAGCAAAATTACAGTTATGAAGTAGCAACGAAAATAATATTATGGTTGGGGGTCACCACAACATGAAGAACTGTATTAAGGGGTCACGGCATTAGAAAGGTTGAGAAACACTGGACTAAAGTGTCATCAGACCCAGAATGACACAAACTACGAATCCCAGGAAGCCATAGTCTTAGAGCTGTGGGAATTCAAGTGGTACCAAGCTTCATCCAGTCTGCATTGTAGATGCAGAATGGATGCAGCCTTCCTTCCCAAAGCATCCCTTGAGCATCCTTGCCACTGGCTAGGGAGAGGGGCACTTTGCCCATGCTCAGAGGCACTGCCGACGCCCCCTCACCTGCTGCTCTTCACCTGCCAGGGAGCGCCCTCCCACTTGTCACCTGAGTCAAGTCCATCCCTCCCTTTCTCCATCCCTGCCTTCATCCCTTCATCCCTCCATCCTTCCTTCTTTCCATCCTTCTTCCAAAGGGAGGGGGAGGGAGGGAGGGGGCGGGCTTTCCGTGGGGTGGGCCCCCTCTCCCTCCAGCGGCGTGGGGGCGGTCCCGATCCGGGAGGGGCGGCGTCTGCGCGCGGGAAAGCCGGCCAAGGAAGGAAGGAAGGAAGGAAGGAGAGAAAGGAGGAGTGGAGGAGGAGGACGCCGCCGGCATTTCGGCCATTGGAGGGCACGGAAGGGACCCCATCCAGAGCCCCTCCGGCTGGTAAGCCCAAAGGGGAGGAGAGAGGGATGGAGAGAGGGAGGGATGGGGGAGAGATCCAGGGCATCAATGGAGGAGGGAAGGAAAGAGGGAGGAGAGGAGTGGGAAAGAAGGGAGGACAAGACAGCCTTAGCAATGGAAAGGGGTTGAATCGGGCTTTTGCTGCCGCTTGGGTTGGTTCCTCCCTCCCCTTTTCCTTCTCCCTCCCTTCCTCCCTCTTTTATCCTTCTCTCCTTTTTTATCCTTCCTTCCTTTCTCCTTTCCTTATTTTATCCTTCCATCCTTTCTACCTTCCCTCTCTCCTTATGTTATCCTTCCTTCCATCCATCCTTCCTTTCTTCTTTCCTTATTTTATCCTTCCTTCCTTTCTTCTTTCCTTATTTTATCCTTCCTTCCTTTTCCCATTTTGTCTATCCTTCCTCCCTCCCTTCTCTTCTTATTTTATCCTTCTTTCCTTATTTTATCCTTCCTACCTTCCTTCTCTCTATCCTTATGTTATCCTTCCTTTCATCCTTCCTTCCTTCATCCATTCTTTCCTGATTTTATCCTTCCTTCCTTCCTTATTTTATCCTTTCTACCTTCCCTCTCTCCTTATTTTATCCTTCCTTCCTTCTCCCATTTTGTCTCTCCCCCCTTCTCTTCTTATTTTCTCCTTCTTTCCTTATTTTATCCTTCCTACCTTCCTTCTCTCTATCCTTATGTTATCCTTCCTTCCTTTCATCCTTCCTTCCTTCATCCATTCTTTCCTGATTTTATCCTTTTTCTCTTCCTTCCTTCCCTTCTCTCCTTATTTTCTCCTTCTTTTATCCTCCCCTCTTTCCTTATTTTATCCTTCCTTCCTTCTTTATTTTACCCTTCTTTTTTCATCCTTCCTTCCTTTCCTGCTTCTCTCCATATTTTATCCTCCTTTCCTCCTTTCTTTCCTTCCTTCCTTCCTTCCTTCCTTCCTTCCTTCCTTCCTTCCTTCCTTCTTGCTTCCCTTCCTGCCAGGAGATTAAAAAGGAAGGAAAGGAAGGAAGGAAGGAAGGAAGGAAGGAAGGAGGACATGGCCCCACCTGCTGCTGTTGCAACCCCCCCCCTCCAGAGTAAAAAGTGGGGACAATGACCCCCAGCACCCCCTCCCAATCATGACCCCCTTTCCAACTTTGTGTGTGGGTATCTCTCTTTTTCTCTCTTCTTTCATCTCTGTCTCATCCATCTATCCATTCTCTCTCATTCTGTCTTATTTATCTATCCATATGTCATTGATCTATCAATCTATCCTGCTTTTTATCTATCATCTCTATATCCATTTCTATTTATTCATATAAGCAGCTCTCTATCTTCGTTCATTGATCTATGTATCATCAATGGATGTATCTATCCAGGTGTTTATTTATCATCTAATCTTTCATCTATATATTATTGATCTAGCCAGGTCTCTCTTAAGAGAAGCAACATAATAATAATAATAATAATAATAATAATAATAATAATAATAATAATAATAAACCTATCCAATTATTTACCAGTCACCAGTCATCTTTCATCTCTTGATGTATCTGTCTGTTATCTATCAATCTACTTCCATCATTCTATGCTTCAACAGTCTGTTAATCTATCCAGCTATTTATCAATAATGTATTTATCTGTCCATCTTTCATCTATGTCTCATCAATCTTTTGATGTGTTTATCCAGCTACATCTATCAATGTATCATCAAACTATCAATATATTTCTCCAGCTGTATCTATTATATATATTATTTCATAAATCTATGTATCAGCAATCTATATAGTTGTCCAGCTGTATCTATAGTCTATAATATTTCATCAATCTATGTATCAACTATCTATACATTTGTCCAGCTATATCTATCATCTATATTATTTCATCAATCTATGTATCAGCAGTCTATCAATATATTTGTCCAGCTGTATCTATCATCTATATTATTTCATCAATCTATGTATCAGCAATCTATCAATACATTTCTCCAGCTATATCTATAATCTAATTATTTCATCAATCTGTGTATCAGCAGTCTATATATTTGTCCAGCTGTATCTATCATCTATATTATTTCATCAATCTATGTATCAGCAATCTATCAATACATTTGTTCAAATGTATCTATCATCTATATTATTTCATCAATCTATGTATTGATGAAATACATATCAATATATTTGTCCAGCTGTATCTATTTTTACATCAATCTATGTATCACCTGTCTATCTATATATTTGTCTAGATATATTATCTATATTATTTTATCAACCTAAGTAACAGAAATCTATCTATATGTTCATCCAGCTGTATCTATCATCTATATTATTTCATCAATCTATTTATGAACAATCTATATATTTATCCAGCTGTATCTATCATCTATATTATTTCATCAATCTATGTATCAGCAATCTATCAATATATTTGTCCAACTGTATCTATTTTTTCATCAATTTATGTATCACCTGTCTATCTATATATTTTCTAGATATATTATCTATATTATTTAATCAATCTAAGTAACAGAAATCTATCTATATGTTTGTCTTGTTCTATCTATCATCTATATTATTTCATCAATCTATCTATCATTGATCTATCTATCCATCCAGTTGTCTGTCTCTATATGGATATCTATGCACATATGTGCACATGTGTGGGAATCCCCCTGCACACCCACACGCATACATGGCCGTTTGCACCCAGGTCCCCTCCCCTCTTTGCACACTTCCTTGTGTGCATGGATTGGTGAATTTCATGCATGAGTGGATGGCACGCTTCTTGCACGCTGCTGCCCAGGGGTAAGCAGAGGATGGTGTGATCCAGCCAAGTGCAAGAAATCCATAAAATACAAGGGAAAGCAAGGCATGTGAATGAATTGTTTGGAAGTGGCAACCATTCTTCTCCCTCGTCTTCTTCCTCCCTTGCTGATCTGCACAGAGCCCAGATGTGTTTGCAAATGCACATCTGGGTGCATGCAGAGCCATAACTGGGTGCTCTGGGGAAGCAATTTGGGGGGAAAGGAAAGCATAAAGCATGGCTCCTGGGTTCATTTATTGATTGATTTGGGAGGATTCGGAAATGCTCTGGGTATCCTTTGCCTTTGTTCTCCGGTGTTGCCGGTCTTCCCATCGATTGCCAATCCAATGCTCTTAATCCATCATTTTTCATTATCCCCTTTCCTTTGTAATAGCATTTCCATATATATAATATATACACCCTAGAATATATATATGTGTGTGTGCGTGTGTGTGTGTGTGTAATAAATACATCCAGAAGATGGGGATGACCATTAACAAGGCTGTTATTTTTATTACTTGCTGTTTATCACATGGCAATATCATGCACAGTCGTAAGACCGTGGATCATTTCAAATGGGATTATTAGCCTCTCTGATGGCATGTGGAAATCTATCTATCTCAGTCTGGGGCCAGAACAATATTGCATGCACACAACTGGCTTTGCATTTGCACAAAAGCCTTTCCCAATAACGGTGAGGAATTGGAGGGGGGAAACCAGCTGGATTCAAGCAGTTGTTGGATTATGTGTGTGTGCATTTGTGTGTCTTTTGTTGCCGTTTGGAAGGAAGGAGGAAGATGCCTTGAAGGGAGGCAAAGGAGCCATAGCCAATGTGTCAGTGCTTGCCTTGTTGCTTTTCTCCTTGCCCAAGATGGGGGATAGTCTTCCTCTCTTCCTCTCCTCCTTGCTCTTTTCCTTCCCTCCTCCTTCTCCGTTCTTGGGATGGAGGCCAATGAGGATTGCAAAGGGGTCTCCCAAGGCATCCATATATATCCAAGCCCACGCATGAAAAAGGCATGGAAGGGATGCTCCATCACTGATGCAAATGAGCACCGGCCATTTGACTGAGAAAAAAGCAATAATTCTTGCAAGTGAGAATCACATGGTGAGGGATTGAGAGGGAAAGCACATTGCCTGGGATGCAGTCTCAAAAAAAGAGGAAAAGAAATGAGTCCCCATAGGGACAATGCCGGCTTTGTTTTGGTATCGCAGCCCCGTCACCCAAATCTGGGAGATTAATCGGAGCTTTCCGGGGCTTAGCCTTCGGACCTGTCTTTGGGCCAAGCAAATAGCCTGGAATGTGGAGAGTACCTCTGAGCATATGCAAAGTGATTCAGAATCCTAGAGTTGGAAGAAACCCCATGAGCTATCCAGTCCAACCCCCTTCAGCCAGGCAGGAGAAGCACAATCAGAGCACCCCTATCATAGAATCCAAGAGTTGGAAGAGACCCCCAAAGGCCATCTAGTCCAACCTGTTTCTGTCAGGAAGGAAGACACCATCCCTCCTGACAGATGGCCATCCATCCTGTCATAGATTCATAGTTGGAAGAAAACCTATAGGCCATGCAGTCCAACTCCCTTCTGCCTTCAAACAGGAAAAGCACAATTAAAGCCTTCCCAAAAGATGGCCATCCAGACTCAGCTCAAAAACTTCCAGAGAAGGAGACTCCATCATCCTTATTATTATAGAATCCTAGAGTTGGGAGAGACTCCAAAGGTCATCCTGTCAGGAAGGGAGACACAAACAAAGCCCTACTGACAGATGGCCATCCAGCCTGCCATAGAATCCTAGAATTGGAAGAGACCCCCAAAGGTAATCCAGTCCAACCCCTTTCTGCCAGGAGAAAAACACCAACCAATCCCTTCTAACAGAGGCCATCTAGCCTGTCATAGAATCCTAGAGTTGGTAAAAACCATATAAGCCATGCAGTGCAATCCCCTTCTACCTTCAGGCAGGAAAAGCACAGTTAAAGCATCCATGACAGATGGTCATCCAGCCTCACTCAAAAACTTCCAGAGAAGGAGACTCCATCATTATTATTATCAAAGATTATCACCATTGTTATAGAATCTTAGAGTTGGAAGAAACTCCAAGGGTCATCCTGTCAGGGAGACACAATAAAAGCCCTCCCAACAGATGGCCATCCAGCCTCTGCTCAACAACCACCACCACCACCAGAACTGTAGAACACAGTCTTGCTAAACTGAGCAATTGAGGCCACTTCCACACTGCCCTGTAATCCAGTTCCAATCAGATAATCTGGATTTTATATGGCAGTGTAGAAGGAGCCTGAGCCAGCAATGACTTTTGTGTGTACTGTTAAATCACCTGATTTTTCTTAGGCAAGGGAGACTCAGAGGTGGTTTTGCCAAGGACCTGAATTCTGCTGTTGACCTCAGGAAGTTTCTCCTAAGATTTTAGCTGGGATCTCTTTTCCTAAACTTTAACCCATTCCTCTGTGTCCTGGATTCTAGAGCAGCACAAAACACATTTGCCCTTTTCTCCTTCCAAGTATTAAAACAGCTATGATGCCCCCTTCTCTCAGCCTTCTCTCCTCCAAGATAAACATCCACAGCTCTTTAACCCTCTCCTCAAAGGGACTGATGGCTTCCAGGCCTTTGACCATTTTGATTTCAAACTGGTTAATATAATTTTAGAATTGCTTTGCACATAACTGGAGACAGTGTTCCAGGTCTGGCCCAAGCAGAACGGAGTGGAATTATGACTTCCCTTGATCTGGACACTATACTCATATTGATGCAGCATGGAATCGCATTGGCCTTTTTCGCTGCCTCATCACAGTCTTGGCTCATGTTCTGCTTGTGGTTTATTAAGTCTTCTAGATCCTTTTCCTAGGTACTGTTTGCAAGCCAGGTGTCCCCTATCTGACATCTACACATTAAGTATCGTACCATGGATTTTTCCCTGTTGATATTCATTTTGTTGTGCTTGGCCAGTTAGTTCTCTAATCTGTGAAGGTCCTGATACTGTCCTCTGGGGTCTTGGGCATTTCTGAGTTTAAGAAGCCCATGTTGTACAAGATCCTTTGTGAGACAGTTCTCTGGAGGTCTTGTCAATGGATGACCCAACTACAGCATTCTTTGGAGGCTTTTAAACAGAGGCCAGATGGCCATCTGTTGGGAAAGCTTTGATTGTGCTTTTCCTGCAGCCATGTAGCCGGGGGGGGGGGGCTGAAGCCCCCAAAGCCACCACCACCAGAACTCTGGAACACAGTCTTGCTAAACTGAAATTCTCATGGTGGTTTGCAAGAAGGCCTTACTGGTACATTATTTAAACTGTTATGTTTATTCATATCATGATCTGATCACCATGCTCAATATATCCCATATAGATGGGGGTATTGGGGTAACGATGCAAAAGGTTTGCTAGGGTAGACTCTCTTTCATTCAGGCTCAGCCCCCCCCCCCATCAACCTCAGCCCCCCCCCCCCCCCCCGAATCAAAATCCTGGCTACGGGCTTGCCTGTGTGGCAGAAGGGGGTTGGGCTGCGTGGTCCTTGGGAGCCCCTTCCAATGCTTGGATTCTTTGGAGGTCTTCAAATAGAGGGTGGATGGCCATCTGTCAGGAGGGCTTTGTGCTTTTCCTGCCAGAAAGGAGCTAGACTGGATGGCCTTTGGGAGTCCCTTCCAATGCTATGACTCTATGATAAGGGAGACCCATCCAGTAAAGTAAGAGGCTGAGTGGCCATCTGTTAAGGGTGCTTTGACGATGCTTTTCCTGCCTGGCAGAAGGGGGTTGGACTGGATGACCTTTGGGAGTCCCTTCCAATGCTATGATTCTATGGATCTATCTATCTATCTATCTATCCATCCATCCATCCATCCATCCATCCATCTATCCATCTATCTACCTACTTTTCTGGAAGTCTTTAAACAGAGGCTAGATGGCCACCTGTTGGAAAGGCTTAGATCAGGGGTCCTCAAACTAAGGCCTGGCCCTCCCTCAGGGTCAACCTAAGTCTGAAATGACTTGAAAACACACAACAACAACAACCACAACCCTATCTCACCAGCCAAAAGCAGTCCCACGCTTCCCATTGAGATACTAATAAGGTTATATTTGTTAAAATTGTTCTTCATTTTAATTATTGTATTAAATGTTTTTTGCACTACAAGTAAGATATGTGCAGTGTGCATAGAATTCATTCATGTTCTTTTCAAATTATAATCTGGCCCTCCAACAGTTTGAGGGACTGTGACCTGGCCCTCTGTTTAAAAAGTTTGAGGACCCCTGACTTAGATGGTGCTTTTCCTGCTTGGCAGAAGAGGGTTGGACTGGATGGCACTTGGGAGCCCCTATCAACATTATAATTCTATTATAAGAGAGACTCATTCAGTAAAATAAGAGGCCGGATGGCCATCTGTCAGGGATGTTTTGATTGTGCTTTTCCTGCCTGGCAGAAGGGGGTTGGACTGGATGGGAGTCCCTTCAAACTCTTGGATTCTATGGTTCTATCTATTATCTATCTATCTATCTATCTATCTATCTATCTTCTTCTCTGGAGGTTTTCAAACAGAGGCTGGATGACCATCTGTCGGGAAGGCTTTGATTGTGCTTTTCCTGACTGGCTGAAGGGAGGTAGACTGGATGACCTTTGGGCTCCCTTCCAATCCTATGATTCCATGGTTTGATAGATCTATCTATCTATCTACTTTCCTGCAGGACAGAAGGAGGTGTACTGGATTGCCCATGGGAGTCCCTTCCAACGCTATGATTCTATAGATCTATCTATCTATCTATCTATCTATCTATCTTCTTCTTCTCTGGAGGTCTTCAAACAGAGGTTGGATGGCATTCTGTCGGGAGGGCATTGATTGTGCTTTTCCTGACCAGCAGAGGGGAGGTAGACTGGATGACCTTTAGGAGTCCCTTTCAATCCTATGATTCCAGGTTCTATCTATCTATCTATCTATCTATCTATCTATCTATTTTTCTGGAGGTCTTTAAATTGAGGCTAGATGGCCACCTGTTGGAAGAACTTAGATGGTGCTTTTCCTGCCTGGCAGAAAGGGGTTGGACTAGATGGCCCTTGGGAGCCCCTTCCAACACTAGGATTCTATGATAAGGGAGATTCATTTAGTAAAGTAAGAGGCTGAGTGGCCATCTGTTAGGGGTGCTTTGATGATGCTTTTCCTGCCTGGCAGATCGGGGTTGGACTGGATGGCCCTTGGGAGTCCCTTCCAACTCTAGGATTCTATGGTTTTATCTTCTATCTATCTACTTCCTTCTCTGGATGTCTTTAAGCAGAGGCTAGATGGCCATATCTGTGTGAGTGTGTGTTGGGGTGTGTGTGCTTTGATGGTGCTTTTCCTGCCTGGCAGAAGAGGGTTAGACTAGATGGCCCTTGGGAACCCCTTCCAACACTATGATTCTATGACAAGAGAGACTCGTTCAGAAAAGTAAGAGGCTGGATGGCATCTGTCAGGAGTGTTTTGATTGTGCCTTTCCTGCCTGGCAGAAGGGGGTTGGACTGGATGGCCCTTGGGAACCCCTTCCAACACTATGATTCTATGACAACAGAGACACATTCAGAAAAATAAGAGGCTGGATGGCCCTCTGTCAGGGGTGTTTTGATTGTGCTTTTCCTGCCTGGCAGAAGGGGGTTGGACTGGATGGCCCTTGGGAACCCCTTCCAACACTATGATTCTATGACAACAGAGACTCATTCAGAAAAATAAGAGGCTGGATGGCCATCTGTCAGGGGTGTTTTGATTGTGCTTTTCCTGCCTGGCAGAAGGGGGTTGGACTGGATGGCCTTGGGAAGCCCTTTCCAACACTATGATTCTATGATAAGGTAGAAGCATTCAGAAAAGTAAGAGGCTGGATGGCCATTTGTCAGGGGTGTTTTGATTGTGCTTTTCCTACCTGAATGAAGGGGGGTTAGACTGGATGACCCTTGGGAGCCCCTTCCAACACTATGATTCTATGATAAGAGAGCGTCATTCAGAAAAGTAAGAGGCTGGATGGCCATCTGTCAGGTGTGTTTTGATTGTGCTTTTCCTGCCTGGCAGAAGGGGGTTGGACTGGATGGTCTTGGGAACCCCTTCCAACACTATGATTCTATGATAAGAGAGCCTCATTCAGAAAAGTAAGAGGCTGGATATCTGTCTGTCAGGAGTGCTTTGATTGTGCTTTTCCTGCCTGGCAAGAAGGGGTTCGGAATGGATGGCCTTTGGGAGTCCTTCTAGGATTCATAGATACTCTAGGATTCTGCGATCCCCTTGAGGGCAGTATTCCCTCTGCCTTGAGCCTCTGTCTCACTCTGGACTCTCTGTCTCTCTCTCACAGACCCTCCCTGTTCCTGGGGGCCCGGGGCCACCTCTGTCCCAAGGGGCCATGTCTTCTTCCGACGAAGAGACGCTGAGTGAGCGGTCCTTCCGGAGTGAGCCGTCCTGCAAGAGTGAGCGGTCCTTCCGGAGCGAGAGGTCCGGCAGCCTCAGTCCCTGCCCTCCGGGGGACACCTTGCCTTGGAACCTGCCCCTCCATGAGCAGAAGAAGCGCAAAAGCCAGGACTCCGTCTTGGACCCGGCCGAGAGGGCCGTCGTCAGGGTCGCCGGTAAGAGGCCCCTCGTCAGACATGGGTCTGGGTGACGATGTTAGGAAATACAGGCCGTTCCCAAGTTACAAACATCTGATTTACAAACGACTTATAGTTAAGAATGGGGCTGAGACAACAGATAGTGAGAGAAACCTACTTCTAGGAAGGGAAATTAATTCCCATGTTATTATGGGGAAAAGGATTCTCCACTGAGGCATTGTCCCCAATCCTTGTTTCCAAGCAAACCAAATTTTCCAAAATCCAGTTCTCAAAGGGATGGAAAGTGATGTGGAATCTTCTGAACAGATGCACAGATGGCAAAGGAAACATCATAGGGGCGTTAATCTTTCCCTATATGATCCAAAGCTGTATATATCATCTATCTATCTATCTATCTATCTATCTATCTATCTATCTATCTATCTATCTAATAATAATAATAATAATACCCTGCCACCATCTCCCCAAAGGGGACTCAGGGCGGCTAACATAACGCCAAGCCTAAAAATACAATACGCAAAATGAAAAAACAAAAAAAAAGTTACATCACAACAATATACATAAAGATATCTATCTATCTATCTATCTATCTATCTATCTATGTTTGCTTGGAGGTACACTTTAAAAATGCCTCTGTTCTGACTTACATACAAATTCAGCTTAAGAACACACCTACCCAAGCAATTTTGCTCATAACTTGGGGCTGCCTATATCTGTTTGCATCACATTCCTTTAAGGAGGGATGGGGACTTCAACTCCCATAAGCCTCAGCCAGCAGGACCATTAGCCAGGAATGTTGGGAGTCGGAGTCCTCTTTTCACCAAAGAAGTAGAGCTCCTGCCTCCATTTGCCAGGGTCCATCTACACTTTCAAATTAATGCTGCTTGAAGTGCCTTGGCCCAATGTCCTGGAATCCTGGGAGTTGCAGTCTGACAATACCCATGAATGCCGAACTACAACTCCCATGATTCCATAGCACTGAGCCACCGCAACGACAGTGGTGTCCAAGTGCATCAATTCTATAGTGCAGATGCCCCCTCAAAGTACTATTTTGTATCAATCATAAAGCACCACTACTTTCATCTGTATGCAATGCTACTAAGTATCTTTCAGCGCATCTACTTTGTTGGATGAATGCAATTAAAATAACTTTGGAAAGTAACTGGAAATGCTACGTGTTACAGTAGTGAAGAGGGTACATGGCTCTTTGTTATTATGCCTGCTTTGTTAGGGCTCAAGTTGCAGAAAACTTTGGCGGGAAGTAAATATTTGACCATTCTGTTTGGACGTCGAATATTTTGATAGTCAAATAGATGTTGTATATAATATTTTGCTATTTAACTGTATCCTTTCTACAGTTTGGCAGCATTTTACATTCTTGCAATTTGGGCTGTTACATTGAATTTATTTAAAGCAAAATATTTAATGGATATGAGGGTCTGGATTTCCTGAAGAATCATATTCTCAATTATTTTATTTTGTTGGAGTTTTCCTCCTACTCATCTAGCTAGCTTGAAAACCTTTAGGTTGCAGCTCCCATCATCCCCATAGTCAATGTGGCCACTGCTTCATGAATGAATGAGGAATTGTGGGAGTATTGCTTGGAAACCTTTGGGCTGCAACTCCCATCATTCTCAGCAAGCATGGCCCCTGCTTCAGGAGTGAATGGGAAATGTGGAGAAGTTTACTTCCAACCAAGCTTCATAGCTTGGGAGCCTTTGGACTACAACTCCCAGCATCCTCCAGCCAGCACAGCTACCAGTCATGAATGAAAGGGGGATTTGGGGGGTTTTACTTGGAGACTATTTCAGCTACAACTCCCATCCATTCCTGGATGGCACGGCCACCAATTGTGAATGCGTAGGGAATTGGAGAGTTTTACTTCAAGCTTTGAAGCTTGGAAACCCATTTTGACTACAACTCCCATCATCCTTTCATCAGACATGACCGCTGGGAGTGAATGCATGGGGAATTGTGGGAGTTTTACTTGGAAACCTTTGGAGTGCAACTCCCATCGTCCTCAAGCCTCTGGTCATGAATGAATGGGGAATACTGGGAGTTGTATTCCAACCAAGCCTCAAAGCTTGGAAACCTTTGGGCTACAACTCCCAGCATCCTCAAGTCTCTGATCATGAATGAACGGGGAATACTGGAAGTTGTATTCCAAACAAGCTTCACAGCTTGGAAAACTTTGGGCTACAACTCCCAGCATCCTCAAGCCTTTGGTCATGAATTAATGGGAAATACTGGGAGTTGTATTCCAATGAAGCCTCACAGCTTGGAAACCTTTGGAGTACAACTCCCAGCATCCTCAAACCTCTGGTCATGAATGAATGGTGAATACTGGAAGTTACATTCCAATCAAGCTTCACAGCTTGGAAAACTTTGGGCTACAACTCCCAGCACCCTCAAGCCTCTGGTCATGAATGAATGGGGAATACTGGAAGTTGTATTCCAATCAAGCCTCACAGCTTGGAAACCTTTGGAGTACAACTCCCAGCATCCTCAAACCTCTGGCCATGAATGAATGGGGAACACTGGCTGGTCAGGGATTATGGACAACAATGCCCTATCTAGCATTGACACCAACTATGAATTAATTTGGGGATTTAATTTTATCCAAGCTGCATTGAAAACTATAACATGGGAGAAGTTGCTTTTTGGGGGCCTACAGAATCCCAAGCCATTTTCAGGAATCTGTTTCTATGGTGGCTGCAAAGTCCAAAGCCTTGCCCTTCCTCCCTCCCTCCCCCCCCCCCCCCCCACATTTTGGGTAATTGACAGTTGCTTGACTATATTTGGTGTGCTTGGGAAGTGGTTTCTTTTTGAAGACTCTATCTCTTTGTTTTGGCTTGAGTTCGTTGGGGATTGTAATGTCTTAACGGCTTTTTGAAGAACAAATCAATTAATTTGGATCTTGGGCCATGAGCCAAAATTTGATCGTGTTTCTGGGATGAATCACAGCAGGACAAGGAATGGTTTTTGCTCGAGCAAATCCCATTCCTGTACAACACTTTGAACTAGAACGGGATTTCTCTATTGTTCCATGTTTTTCTCATTGAATTCATACTGATGCTTCCCACTTATAAGACCCAATGAGGTTTGGGGGTGCAGCTACACTGCAGAATTAACTCGTTTTGGCACCACTTTCCTGCTAGGGGGATCCTGGGAGTTGTAGTTGAAGTGAGGCACCAGACTTCTTTGGCAGAGAAGGTTTTAGAATGACAGCTTCCAGTATTCTATAACATTGAGCTATGGCAGTGACAAAATCACTTTAATTTGGCAATGTGGATGCACCCAAGGTTAGGAAAGAGGCTGAGAAATGGAGCACAGTGGTTTACAATGGGCGAATGTACCATTGTTGGCAAACAGAGGAATGCAAGAAGGAGCTGCCTGTGTGACTGCGGTATTTGTTTCTTCTGATTCTTCTGTTTCTTTCCATTCTTCCCTGGAACTTCCTGGTACGTCTTTCCATCCCCCTTTTTTTCTCTTCCAGCTGCATCCAACTCATTTCCATACCGTTTCTTTTTCTTGCTTGCTCATTTCTCCATCTGAAATGAAGGTCCAGACTCACGATATCCAGACTCAGTGCTTCCTTCTTGGCCCAGAAGGCCAAGACTGAGGTGAAGTGGCCACAAAAGAGGGAAGTCCGTCGGCTAGGGGCACATTGGGACCACTGAGGTTCTCTTTTGCCATGCAAACCCATTATCCTCTCCTGCAAGGATGGCCGATGGGCTTTCTGTTTAGGGTTGCCCTTTGCCCCCTTTGCTCAGAGAAGAAGGGATGGCATGGCAGTGCCAACATCTGGGTGCTGCACTGTTGTTGTTGTTGTTGTTGTTGCAGTTTTTATTTATACCCTCTTTGCTTGGAGAAGGAGAATGCATTGTTGTTGTTGTTGTTGTGTTTATTTATACAAGTGGTTCCCAACCTTTTTTTGACCAGGGACCACTTTGACCAGGGATCACTCTCCAACATTAGTACCAAAAGTGTATTTATTTATCGTGTCAGAGGCAACCAGACCATTGTATTACATTTCTAACAGAACAAAACAAACAAACAGAAAAAAACACAAAGTTTGCAAGCTTGGGAGTTCATTAAATGTCCTTTGACCAGTATCTGGTCACTTGGAGTGCCTCTGGTGTTGCCGCAAGAAGGTCCTCCATTGTGCATGTAGCAGGGCTCAGGTTGCATTGCAGCAGGTGGTCTGTGGTTTGCTCTTCTCCACACTCACATGTCGTGGACTCCACTTTGTGGCCCCATTTCTTAAGGTTGGCTCTGCATCTCGTGGTGCCAGAGCGCAGTCTGTTCAGCGCCTTCCAAGTCGCCCAGTCTTCTGTGTGCCCGGGGGGGAGTCTCTCATTTGGTATCATCCATTGGTTGAGGTTCTGGGTTTGAACCTGCCACTTTTGGAGTCTCACTTGCTGAGGTGTTCCAGCGATCTACAGAGTGTCTCTGTAGATCTTAGAAAACTATTTCTTGATTTAAGTCATTGACGTGCTGGCTGATACCCAAACAAGGGGTGAGCTGGAGATGTCTCTGCCTTGGTCCTTTCACTATTGGCTGCTACTTCCTGGCGGATGTCAGGTGGTGCAATACCAGCTAAACAGTGTAATTTCTCCAGTGGTGTAGGGCGCAGACACCACGTGATAATGTGGCATGTCTCATTCAGAGCCACATCCACTGTTTTAGTGTGGTGAGATGTGTTCTACACTGGGCATGCATACTCAGCAGCAGAGTAGCATAGCGCAAGGGAAGATGTCTTCACTGTGTCTGGTTGTGATCCCCAGGTTGCGCCAGTCAGCTTTCGTATGATATTGTTTCTAGCACCCACTTTTTGCTTGATATTCAGGCAGTGCTTCTTGTAGGTCAGAGAACAGCCCAGAGTGACTCCCAGGTATTTGGGTGCACTGCAGTGCTCCAGTGGGATTCCTTCCCAGGTGATCTTCAGAGCTCGGGATGCTTGTCTGTTTTTAAGGTGAAAGGCACATGTTTGTGTTTTAGATGGGATCAGCTGGTTTTCCCTGTAATAGGCAGTAAGAGCACCTAGAGGTTCGGAGAGCTTCTGTTCAACCATCTCAAAGCTCCCTGCTTGAGCGGTAATGGCACGATCATCAGCATAGATGAAGCTCTCTGTCCCTTCTGGCAGTGGCTGGTCATTTGTGTAAATGTTGAACATGGATGGAGCAAGCACGCTCCCCTGAGGCAGGCCATTCTTCTCTTTCCGCCATCTGCTTCTCTGGCCCTGGAACTCAACAAAGAAGCTCCTGTTTTGTAGCAGGTTTCCTATGAGGCAGGTGAGATGTTAGTCCTTTCTGATATTATACATTTTTCTCAGGAGGAGGTGGTGGTTTACAGTATCGTAAGCTGCCTACAGGTCACCAAAAGAATTACGAATTGAGTTTTGGTCAACTTTAGATTCAGTGGGATGCTGATTCAGAAAATTGCATTGGACAGACAACATCAGCTCTAGTTTCCAATACAGAACATATTCCATCCAGTAGTTGCCATCTGCTTGTTTACAAAAAACCATATTTAATAAGCCTTGGCACTATAAAATCCCCTGGTGGCACAATGGGTTAAACTGCGGAGCTGCTGAACTTGTTGACCAAAAGGTCGCAGGTTCGAATCCGGGGAGTGGCATGAGCTCCCACTGTTAGGCCCAGCTTCTGCCAACCTAGCAGTTTGAAAACATGCAAATTTGAGTAGGTCAATAGGTACTGCTCCGGCAGGAAGGTAACGGCACTCCATGCAGTCATGCCGGCCACATGACCTTGGAGGTGCCTATGGACAATACCGGCTCTTCAGCTTAGAAATGGAGATGAACACCAACCCCCAGAGTCAGACACAACTGGACTTAATGTTAAAGGAAAACCTTTACCTGTACCTACTATAAGAGGGAATCACGAGACCAGTCACTCTTGTTGCACTGGTGTAGGAATGGTCAGGCTGTGGACCATATTTTTGTTCTTGGGGACCAGTGGTGGTCCATGGACCACAGGCTGGGAACCACTGATTTATATCCTCTTTGCTCAGAGAAGGAGGACGGCATGGTGGTGCCAAAAACTGGGTGCTAGATTGTTGTTGCTGTTGTTGTGATTCTGTTTATTTATACCCTCTTTGCTCAGAGAAGGAGGATGGCATGGTGGTGCCAAAAGCTGTGTGCCACATTGTTGTTGTTGTTGTTATTATTATTATTATTCTGTTTATTTATACTCTCTTTGCTCAGAGAAGGAGGATGGCATGGTGGTGCCAAAAGCTGGGTGCCACATTGTTGTTGTTGTTGTTGTTGTTATTATTATTATTATTATTCTGTTTATTTATACTCTCTTTGCTCAGAGAAGGAGGATGGCATGGTGGTGCCAAAAGCTGTGTGCCACATTGTTGTTGTTGTTGTTGTTGTTATTATTATTATTCTGTTTATTTATACTCTCTTTGCTCAGAGAAGGAGGATGGCATGGTGGTGCCAAAAGCTGTGTGCTACATTGTTGTTGTTGTTGTTGTTGTTCTGTTTATTTATACTCTCTTTGCTCAGAGAAGGAGGATGGCATGGTGGTGTCAAAAGCTGGGTGCTGCATTGTTGTTGTTGTTCTGTTTTTTTATTCTATCTTTGCTCAGAGAAGGATGACATGATGGTACCAAAAGCTGGGACAACATCACTCTTCCCATTAGTATAGTAGAGATATGGACATTTTTGGTGTTTATATAAAACATCAATTTATACTCCCTATGGAATGGTCAGGTCCACAGCCTGACCATTCCTACACCACTGCAACAATCCTTGTAATTGATATGAAGAAATAGATGTAAGAAGTGTTGCCAGTGCTCTGAGTCTTAATTTAAGAGAGAAAAGTGGGCTACTAATAATAATAGTAATAATAATAACAACAAAAACTCTGAGGGTGCCTGCCATAGATGTGGGCGAAATGTCAGGAGAGAATGCTTCTGGAACATGGCCATACAGCCAGGAAAAATCACAGCAACCCAGTGATTCTGCCCATGAAAGCCTTAGACAATCCTTTAGCTGCTGATTTTGTGACTTTTTGGTATACCATAGTTCGCAACTTTGCTATGCCCAGAATCCAGTTGGAGTGGGCCTGTCTACACTGACCATTTAATGCAGTTCAAACACAGGTTGAGAGCCAGTGGCTATATAATGGAAGTGCTCTGCAGCATGGAAGGCTTTAAACTGACTTAAACAATGTCCGGGAATAGTCTGAAGTCAAGCCCTTAAGGCATGCCAGTATAAACCAATAAGCAGATGTTTGGACTAAAAACACAAGTAAACTTGAAGTGAAGAATTGAGTTTTCAGAATGTCCATAAAGTTCAACATTTGGGAGTAAGCATCTCTACCAAAACTCCTCATTTCTTTCATGGGAATTGTGAAATATGAAAGGAGATTTTTTAAAAAAGATTTGAAACTGCTTCCTTCTCTGCCAGTTTGAAACCGATTTAAGTGGCCAGTGTAGATTCAAAACGATCTTGACAGATTAGAGAGATGATTGGCCAAAACTAACAAAATGAAGTTCAACAGTGACAAATGCAAGATACTCCTCTTTGGCAGGAAAAACTAAATGCAAAGATACAGAATGGGGGACAATGCCTGGCTCGAGAGCAGTATGTGTGAAAAAGATCTTGGAGTCCTCAGAGATTCCATCTGAACATGAGGAAGAACTTCCTGACTGTGAGAGCCGTTCAGCAGTGGAACTCTCTGCCCAGGAGTGTGGTGGAGGCTCCTTCGTTGGAAGCTTTTAAACAGAGGCTGGATGGCCATCTGTCGAGGGTGATTTGAATGCAATATTCCTGCTTCTTGGCAGGGGGTTGGACTGGATGGCCCATGAGGTCTCTTCCAACTCTTTGATTCTATGATTCTATGATTCTATGCGCCCTTTGTGTCCCAGCAAGTGAAGGAGCAGTTTGCATGCATTTCTCCTGGAGATCTCCCTCCTATACTTTCTTGTCGTTGTCTGTTCTCAGTAGTGAATTCCTCCAGTTGTTTTGATTTGTATTTCCACTTCCCTTTGCTCTTTGCGTGCTATAAATCCAAGCACTAACAGTCCTTCTCTTGTGGATTGGAGTCCAGTGGAGCTGAATTGGAAAAGTATGGCTGTGCACAACAGAATTGCTTGGGTTTTCTGGCTGAAAACTAGAAATGTGTGAATGTCGTGGTTTCCAAAGCAGTGCGATTCTGAGAAATCCATTGTGCAAAGTGGGATCTGGAAAATGGGTTTGGGGGGAGAGTTATGCCTGCTTTCCGTTGCCTTCCTCATCAGGCAGAAAGGGTTTTTTAATACTCATGCAAAGGGAAAGAAAATGATGTTTTTAGATTCAGAGGTCTGCTGTAGATAGGAGTTTCGTGCCTCTGCTCTCTTCTCCAATGCTATGGATTCATTGGAAACAAAGGCAGTAAAAGCAGACAGCAACCCTTTGCAGACAACGGGTTCTTCCCTCCCACAAAAATCTGGTTCTCTCTCCATCCTTTATGAGGGTGCAGGCTCCTCCCTGGGCAGAGTTTGAAAGAAAGACCTCTCCAATCAGACCTGGAAATCCATGTAGGGACTGGATGAAAACCCACTGACGATGTTGGGCCACTCTGTGATGTGTGGGCTTCAGAGGGTTTTCTTAGGCTCTGAAATGTCATAGATTATATGTGATATTTATCATCTGGTACCCCTATCTATCTATCTATCTATCTATCTATCTATCTATCTATCTATCTATCTATCTATCTTCTGTCTATGTCTGGCCATATATATCTATCTACCTGCCCAATCCTTCCCTCTGTCTATCTATCTATCTATCTATCTATCTATCTATCTATTTCTTATATATCATCTACGATTACCAGTCCATATCAATCTGTCTCACCAGTCCTTCTCTCTCTCCATCTCTCCAGTCCTTCCCTGTTGTGAGTCAGCGTCGGTCTCCTGTACCTACTACTAGTAGTAGAAGGAAACGTGGTTTAGAAGATGACATTCCCGCTCTGCTTATTTTTCTCTCTCTCTCTCTCCCTATCATCTATCTTCAGTCCATATTTATTTCACCAGTCCTCCCCTCTCTCTTTCCTCTATCTATCTATCTATCTATCTATCTATCTATCTATCTATCTATTTCCAGTCCATATCTATCTCACTAGTTCTTCTCTCTCTCCCCATCTCTCCAGTCCTTCCCGATCTCTTCTATCTGCCAGTCATCTATCTTCAGTCTATATCTATCTACCTCTCTAGTCCTCACCTCTGTCTTTCCTCTATCTATCTATCTATCTATCTATCTATCTATCTATCTATCTATCTATCTATCTATCTATCTATCTATCTACCTACCTATCATCTATCTCCAGTCCATAGCTATCTATCTCATCAGTCTTTCTCTCTCTCCATCTCTCCAGTCCTTCCTGCTCTTTCTTATCTCTCTCTCTCTCTCTCTCTCTCTCTCTCTCCCTCTATCTATCTATCTATCTATCTATCTATTATCTATCTTCAGTCCATATCTAGCTACCTCTCCAGCCCTTCCCTCTCTCTTTCTGCTATCTATCTGTCAATCATCTATTCTTGGTCCATATCAATCTACCTCTCTAGTCCTTCCCTCTGTCTTTCCTCTATCTATCTATCTATCTATCTATCTATCTATCTATCTATCTATCTATCTATCTATTTCCAGTCCATATCTATCTTGCCAGTCCTCCTACCTCTCCATCTTGCCAGTCCTTCCCGCTCTCTTTCCTCTATCTATCTATCTATCTATCTATCTATCTATCTATCTATCTATCTATCTATCTATCTGTCTATCCCTTCTTTCCATGTGTCTAAGCTACAAAGCACTGTGGAACTGGTGACATTGAGCGGGAGTTGTCACAGACAGCGCAGGCGATCGAAAGCAATGGGGTGCAGGGATGTAGGTCAGGCAGCATTGGAGTGGTTTGGGGGCCTGCCCCAAATGGCTGGGCGATGGGGCTTCCTCCTCCTCCTCCTCTGAAGGCACACAAGCCATGCACCGCCTCACTTCACACAACAGACGCTTCCCTCCTTTTCAGGGAAGGATGACGCCTTCAATCAGGCCCACAATGTGTGAAACGGCTGCAGCAAGCGCTTGAGAGCTGGAATGTGCTAAAAAGGGAAACAGCATTACTTTCTGGTGAGCTGACAGAGTGTCAGCAAAGGGATGCGTCTCAAAACAAAATAAAAAGAGGCCCTTTCAAATAAAGCTGGGAGGGAAGCAGCTTGCTTCATTTGTTTGAAAGGAAAGCATACGGTAAAATGCCATGGAGAGGGCTGGATTGGTAGCCTGAATCATAGAGTTGGAAGAGACCTCATGGGCCATCCAGTCCAATCCCCTGCCAAGAAGCAGGAATATTGCATTCAAAGCACTCCCGACAGATGGCCATCCAGCCTCTGTTTAAAAGCCTCCAAAGAAGGAGCCTCCACCACACTCTGGGGCAGAGAGTTCCACTGCTGAACAGCTCTCGGTCAGGAAGTTCTTCCTAATGTTTAGATGGAATCTCCTTTCTTGTAGTTTGAAGCCATTGTTCCGCGCCCTAGTCTCCAGGGAAGCAGAAAACAAGCTTGCTCCCTCATCCCTGTGACTTCCTCTCACATATTTATACATGGCTATCATGTCTCCTCTCAGCCTTCTCTTCTTCAGGCTAAACATGCCCAGCTCTTTAAGCCGCTCTTCATAGGGCTTGTTCTCCAGCCCTTTGATCATTTTAGTTGCCCTCCTCTTTCCTGTTGTTAGAGGAGACCCAATGAAGAGCTATGTATTGATTCAATGTATTGAGCCAATGGTTCTATTATTCTATTCCACCTATAGGATTAAATAGCCAAATGTTGGAGGCTCTGTAATATTGCATCTCTCTGTGTGTGTGTGTGTGTATATATACACACTTATTTACTTACTTAAGCGATCCCTCATTGATCGAGTAGGATTGTCTTCCAAGATCGGTGTACTGGCGGTGGATCCGTAGGTGACTGTGGAGCCCTATTCTTGACCTGCATCTTCTCCCACAGTGAGGGCATTGTTTCCAGGTGGAAGGCGATCCCGGTCGGGGTTGGCTTGACACGCCTTCCTCTGGGCACATTTCTCTCTTTTGTCCTCTATTCGTGCCTCTTCAAATTCTACAGCACTGCTGGTCACAGCTGACCTCTAGCTGGAGCGCTCAAGAGCCAGGGCTACCCAGTTCTCAGTGTCTATGCCAGAGTAACACATGTACTATATATAAATGTAACACATATAATATTCAGATTCTGAATTGCATTTTTTGAAGATAGGAGCCCCCGGTGGCGCAGTGGGTTAAACCCCTGTGCCGGCAGGACTGAAGACCGACAGGTTCGAATCCGGGGAGAGGCGGATGAGCTCCCTCTACCAGCTCCAGCTCCTCATGCGGGGACATAGGAGAAGCCTCCCACAAGGATGATAAAAACATCAAAATCATCCAGACGTCCCCTGGGCAACGTCCTTGCAGATGGCCAATTCTCTCACACCAGGAGTCACTCCTGACACGACAAAAAAAAAATCCTTTCGTGCATCTACAATGATGAATGAATGCAGTTTGGTACTGCTTTGAACTGCAATGGGTCACGGCTAGGGAATCCTGGGAGTTGTAGTTTTACAAGGTCTTTAGCCTTCTCTGCCAAAGAATGCAAACTACAAATCCCAGGAATCCATAGCACTGAGCCATGGCGATCAAAATGGTGTCAAACTGCATTCATTCCACAGTATCTATTCTATTCTAATCTATTCTATTCTACATTCTATTCCACCTATAGGATGTAACATCCTAATGTTGGAGGCTCTGTAACATTGCACTTGTATGTATGCGTGTGGATATATATGTGTGTGTGTGTGCGTGTGTAAATCAAATTCTGAATTGCAATTTTTGAAATCCCACTTTTTATTCTTTGGTGCATCTTATTTGCAGGATGAATGCAGCTTGGTACCATATGAATTGCCCTGAGTCATGGCTATAGAATCCGGGGAGTTGTGGTTTTACAAGGTCTTTAGACTTCTCTGCCAAGGAATGTAAGCTACAAAACCCAGGAATGCATAGCATTGAGCCTTGGCAATCAAAGTGGGGTCAAACTGCATTCATTTCACAGTGTAGATGCACCCAAAGCTCCCATTTAGGTGCTTTTTGCAATAATAATAATAATCTATATAAATAAAAATGTAATGTTTGTGGGATTAACGGAACTCAAAAACCATTGGGCGAATTGACACCAAATTTGTACACAAGACACCTCTCAGGCCAATGAGTGACCATCACTCATAAAAAAATTGAAAAACACAGCGGAAGGGACTTAAAAAAACACAAAAACCAACATTACAACGCATGCGCAAAACCACATATATATACACAAACACACATATATACACACATATATCCACATACATACACAAAACACATACACAGAGAGGACGAAGGAAGGGAGAGAAGGAGGGATGGAAGGAGAGCAGGAAGGAAAGAAAGAAGGGTAGAGAAGGAAGGAGGAAGAGAAGGAGGGAGAGAAAGAGGGAAGGAGAGAAGGAAGGAAAGAAAGAAGGGCAGAGAAGGAAGGAGGAAGAGAAGAAGGGAAAGAAGGAGGGAAGGAGAGAAAGAAGGAAAGAAAGAAAGGTAGAGAAGGAAGGAGGGAGAGAAAGAGGAAGAGAAAGAGGGAGAGAAGAAGGGGAGGAAGGAGGGAAGGAGAGAAAGAAAGAAAGAAGGGTAGAGAAGGAAGGGAGGAGAGAAGGAGGGAGAGAAAGAGGGAAGGTGAGAAGGAAAGAAAGAAAGAAGGGTAGAGAAGGAAGGAAGGAGAGAAGGAGGGAAAGAAGGAGGGAAGGAGATAAAGAAGGAAAGACAGAAGGGTAGAGAAGGAAGGAAGGAGAGAAGGAGGGAGAGGATGAAATAAAAAAGTGAAAGAGGCAAGGAAGGAGAGCAGGAATGAAAGAGAGAAAGAGGGAGGGAAGGAAAGAAGGAAAGAGACAAGACAGGATGGAACCAAAGAGTAAAGGAAGTGAGAAAAGAAACAGGTAGAGAAGGAAGAAAGAAGAAGGGAAAGAAAAAGAGGGAAGGAAGGAAGGGGAGAAAGAAAGAAAGAAAGAGAGAGAGAAAGAGAGAAAAAGGGAGGGAAGGTTGGCCACAGCAACGCATGGCGGGTCCAGCTAGTAATAATAATAATAATAATAATAATAATAATAATAATAATTTATTTATATTCTGTCCTATCTTCCCAAAGGGACTCAAGCCGCCATCTTTCTCTCTGTCCCTTCACAGTCCCTTAGACTGTATCCAAATATTGTCTGGCGTGAAAGGGAAGTCTCTCTCAGCCCCAAAAAACGCCCCAAAAGGGAGGACTGCCATTGCACTGGAAGGACCCAGGCTTTTTTCAAGTTTCCACGGCAACGCAAATGGCTGAGTAACCCTTCTCCCGGTTGCCATGGTTACGGACCCATCAAAAGATGCAGGGGGGAAGAGAATGGGTTCCTCCATCCAGAATGAGGAGACCCGGCTCCAAAAGAAATGCCCTTCTCCTTTCTGTCTTCAGGAGTTGAGCAAAGTTTTGGAAACTCCCATTTTGGGAAAAGTAAAGAAATTGTGTCATTAACGGCTGTGTTTCCCTCACGTTTAGGTCTTACTTTTGCAAATGTCATTTTTTTTTTTGCTAAAGCATGCCCTGACCGTGACTGTGCATGCAGAGCAATGGTTGCAAATTTCTGCTTATTGCACAAGCCTCCCTCTGTTCAAATAGGCATCAATTAAAGGGACAGTACTGTGTGCCTTTTCTTCCCATTGAATTAGAATCATAGAATCATAGAGTTGGAAGAGACCTCATGGGCCATCCAGTCCAACCCTCTGCCAAGAAGCAGGAAAATTGCATTCAAAGCACACCTGACAGATGGCCATCCAGCCTCTGTTTAAAAGCCTCCATAGAAGGAGTTTCCACTACACTCTGGGGCAGTGAATTCCACTGCTGAACAGCTCTCACAGTTAGGAAGTAATAATAATAATAATAATAATAATAATAATAATAATATCTCACCCCAAAGGGGTCTCAGGACGGATCACAGTACACATACACGGCAAACATTCAATGCCGCTTTGTATAGACAATACACAGACAGACAGAACAGAAGGAGGTAGTTTGTTTCGACTCAGTGTCCAGCTGTTTTTGGTGCCATGGAAGGTTGGGCTCGAGTCCAGGGGGTGTTGTTGCTCTTTCCTTTAAGATGAAGAGCCATCAGGACTTCCTCCTTCCTTTTGGTCACCCAGCATTTTCTGATCTTCTTTCTTTATGGCGTCATAAAACACCTCCCCCGCTTTTAGCAGTACCTAATTTCTCTAATCACAGCTAAAGCTGTTTCCGAATTGCTTAGGTAAACAATGAGCTAGGCTGATAGTTGGCAGCTCACGCCAACCCGGGGCTTCAAACTTGCAACCTTTTGGTTGATAGATCTTATAATTGCTGATGATTTATCAGCTGTGCTAAACCTCCGGAAGAACATTAGTTCTTCCTAATGTTCAGGTGAAATCTCCTTTCCTGTAGTTTGAAGCTATTGCTCCACATCCTAGTCTCCAGGGCCGCAGAAAACAAGCTTGCTCCCTCCTCCCTATGACTCCCCCTCACATATTTATATATCACTTTCATGTCTCTTCTCAGTCTTCTCTTCTGCAGGTTAACATGCCCAGCTCTTTAAGCCGCTCCTCATAGGGCTTGTTCTCCAGACCCTTGATAATTTTAGTCGCCCTCTTCTGGACACATTCCAGCTTGCCAACATCTCTCTTCAATTGTGGTGCCCAGAATTGGACACAGTATTCCAGGTGTGGTCTAACCAAGGAAGAATAGAGAGGTAGCATGACATCCCTGGATCTGGAATTGCATCCCGTTTGTGGGCTGAGAGTATTATGTATAGCTATGGCCAACAGAAAGGCAAATGCCACCCAAAAGAAAATTCAGGTCTGGGGAAACTGTGGCCCTCCAGGTGTTTTGGACTTCAACTCCCACCATTCCTAATAGGCTCAGGCCCCTGCTTTTCCCCTTTTAGGAATGGTAGGAGTTGAAGTCCAAACTCCTGGAGGGCCAAAGTTTGTCCATGCCTGGTGTAGATGCTCTTTATTTACAGGACGTGCACTGCTCAGACTCGTCCACCAGGTGGCGCCAAAGCCTTTATTTCAACTCTATGCTTCTCCCCCTTTTTGAACAATATTCTGAATTCTCCCAAAGAGGAGACCATCACAATATTTGTGAACATCCTGCGACTCCTCCATGATGACATGATGGCAACAGTCTGGGACAGCAATGGCTCCCAAAGTGACCCATTTAAGGTGGAATCCGGTGTCAAATAGGGATGTGTTATTGCCCCAACTCTATTCTCCATCTTCATCACTATTATACTTCACCTTGTTGACGGGAAGCTTCCCACCGGAGTGGAAGTCATCTATCGGATGGATGGCAAGCTGTTTAACCTCAGCAGACTGAAAGCCAAAACCAAGGTTACAACAACATCTGTTATAGAACTCCAGTATGCTGACGACAATGTCGTCTGTGCGCATTCAGAAGAAGATCTACAAGCCATTCTAAACACCTTCGCAGAAGCATACACAAAGCTCGGCCTGTCATTGAACATCGAGAAAACCAAAGTGCTATTCCAGCAGTCACCAGCCAACCCCTCTCCAATGCCAGAGATATAATTTAATGGTGTAACATTAGAAAATGTTGACCATTTCCGCTCCCTTGGCAGCCACCTCTCCACCAAAGTCAACATCGACACCGAAATACAACACCGCCTGAGCTCTGCAAGTGCAGCATTTTCCCGAATGAAGCAGAGAGTGTTTGAGTACCGGGACATCCGTAGGGATACCAAGGTGCTTGTCTATAAAGCTATTGTCCTCCCAACCCTGCTATATGCCTGTGAAACGTGGACTGTCTACAGACGTCACATGCAGCAGCTGGAACAATTCCATCAGCGCTGCCTCCGGAAAATCCTGCAAATCTCCTGGGAAGATAGGCAGGCAAACGTCAGCGTGCTGGAAGAAGCAAAGACCACCAGCATTGAAGCGATGGTCCTCCAACATCAACTCCGCTGGGCCGGCCACGTTGTCTGGATGCCTGACCACCATCTCCCAAAGCAATTGCTCTACTCCGAACTCAAGAATGGAAAACAGAACGTTGGTGGACAGGAAAAAAGATTTAAAGATGGCCTCAAAGCCAACCTTAAAATCTCTGGCATAGACACAGAACTGGGAAGCCCTGGCCCTTGAGCGCTCCAGCTGGAGGTCAGTTGTGACCAGCAGTGCTGCAGAATTTGAGGAGGCACGAGTGGAGGGTGAAAGAGAGAAACGTGCCAGGAGGAAGGCGCGTCAAGCCAACCCTGACCGGGACCGCCTTCCACTTGGAAACCAATGCCTTCACTGTGGGAGAAGATGCGGGTCAAGAATAGGGCTCCACAGCCACCTACGAATCCATAAGGAAACCCATCATGGAAGACCATCTTACTCGTCCAACGAGGGATCGCCTAAGTAGTAAGTAAGATGCTCTTTATTTACAGGACTTGCACTGCTCAGACTCGTCCACAAGGTGGCGCTAAAGCCCTTATTTCAACTCTATGCTTCTCCCCCTTTTTGAACAATATTCTGAATTCTCCCAAAGAGGAGACCATCACAGCATGTGGCAACCAACCCCACCCACTTGAATTAATGTAGATCTATGCTATTGGATCCTAGGAGTTTAGTGGGGGACCAGCCCTTTTTGGCAGAGAAGGCTTAAGTGGCCTTGCAAAACTACAACTCCCAGGAGTCCCATAGCGCTGAGCCACATTTGTTCAAGAGGCTCCAAATAATAACAATGAGATGCACCAAAATAGAAAAAGCAGGATATAAATAATAATAATAATAATAATAATAATAATAAATCTATGAACCTATATAGAGTTCAGAAAAGCAAGGTATTATTATTATTATTATTATTATTATTGGGTTGTGAGTTTTCTGGGCTGTATGGCTATATTCCAGAAGCATCCTCTCCTGATGTTTCGCCCACATCTATGGTTGTGAGGTCTGTTGGAAACTAAGCAAGTGAGGTTTATATATCTGTGGAATGCCCAGGGTGTGAGAAAGAACTCTTGTCTGCTTGAGGCAAGTGTGAATGTTGCAGTTGGTCACCTTGATTAGCATTGAATAGCCTTGCAACTTCAAAACCTGGCTACTTCCTGCCTGGGCGAATCCTTTGTTGAGAGGTGTTAACTGGCTCTGATTGTTTCCTGTCTGGAATTGATTTTTCTGCGCTGTATGGCCATGTTCCAGAAACATTCTCTCCTGATTCAAAATACAGGGAGATTCCAGACAAGAATCAATCAGGGCCAGCTAACACCTCCAAACAAAGGATTCCCCCAGGCAGGAAGCAGCCAAGTTTTGACGCTGCAAGACTATTCAAGGACATTCAATTGAGGCAAGTTTGAATGTTGCAACTGGCCAGCCCGATTAGCATTGAATAGCCTTGCAACTTCAAAACCTGGCTACTTCCTGCCTGGGTGAATCCTTTGTTGGGGGGTGTTAACTGACTCTGATTGTTTCCTGTCTGGAATTGACTTTTCCGGGCTGTATGGCCGTGTTCCAGAAACATTATCTCCTGATTCAAAACACAGGGAGATTCCAGACAAGAATCAATCAGGGCCAGCTAACACCTCCCAACAAAGGATTCCCCCAAGCAGGAAGCAGACAGGTTTTGATGCTGCAAGACTATTCAAGGATATTCAATTGAGGCAAGTGTTAATGTTGCAATTGGCCAGCTTGATTAGCACTGAATAACCTTGCAACTTCAAAACCTGGCTACTTCCTGCCTGCGTGAATCCTTTGTTGGGAGGTTTCTTGGTTTCTTGTTTGGAATTGACAACAAAGGATTCCCCCAGGCTTTGAAGCTGCAAGGCCATTAAATGCTCATCAAGGTGGCCAATGGCAACATTCACACTTGCCTCCAACAAGCAGGAATTCTTTCTCCCACCCTGGACATCATTCTACAGATTCCACTTGCCTAGTTTCCAAACAGACCTCACAACCTTTGAGGATGGAGGCGAAACGTCAGGAGAGAATGCTTCTCGAGCAACCCAATTATTCAAGAAGACTTGAGCAGAAGAGATGGGGAGGGAGGGAGGGAGCAGGTCAGCTGGTGCAGCGTGCGCCCGCCCCTTTTTGTCCACGTGACGTCCTGTGGGCTCCTTCCCCTTTTCTTCCCTTTTTCTCTCCCAATTGCAATACCGCTGTCGGCCACTGTGTGTCGCGGTGGGGTCCTTGGCGGCGTCAGTGGGCGAGGGAAACCGGCGGCTGGGAGGAGCCTCGGAAGAGAAGAAGGAGAAGCTGAAGCAGGAGGAGGAATAGAAGGAAAGGGAGGAAGAAGGAGAGGAAGAGGAGGAGGAGGAGAAAAAGAGAAGGAGGAAGGGACGCCGACGCGACTGCTCCTGGTTCTTCTTCTTCTTCTTGATTCTTAGGAGGGAAGGGCCTCCCTCCTTCCCTCCTTCCTTCCTTCCCTCCCTTTTTCCTTCCCTCCTTCCTTCTTTCCTTCCTTCCCTTTGGAGCCATGGCCGGCTACGTCCCTGGCCAGCTGCCCCTGACCCGCTCCCAGGAGAAGGAGTTCGTCCAGGCCTATGAGGACGTCCTGGAGAGATACAAAGGTAAGAAGAGAGGGAGAGGGAGGAGAGGAAAGAGGAGGGCTCTCTTCCTCTTCTCTTCCTTCTTATTGCAGTTGCTCTCTACCGGCTCCTTCCTTCCTCATTGCCTCCCCATGAAAACCAGCAAAGTTTCGGGTGCATTGGGTTGTGTCCTGTGTGTTTTGTGTGCATGTGATTGTGTTCTAGGCTGCCTCTCTCTACATGTATGTATGTATGTATGTATGAAGGGATTCCAAGGCCTGGAAAGAAGAAGGTAGGAGGAAAGGAAGGAAGAGGGAGGGAGAGAAGGAAGGAAAGGAGAGAAGGAAAGGGAGGTAGAGAGAGAAGAAAGGAAAGAAGGGAGGAAAGAGGAAGGAAGGAGTGAATAAAGGAGAAAAGTGGGAAGGAAGGGAAGAAGGGGAGGAAAGAGGAAGGAAGGCATGAATAAAGGAGAAAAGGAAGGAATGAAGGAAGGGATAGAAGGAAGAAGGGGAGGAAAGAGGAAGGAAGGAGTGAATAAAGGAGAAAAGTGGGAAGGAAGGGAAGAAGGGAGAGAAGTAAGGAAGAAGGGGAGGAAAGAGGAAGGAAGGCATGAATAAAGGAGAAAAGGAAGGAATGAAGGAAGGGATAGAAGGAAGAAGGGGAGGAAAGAGGAAGGAAGGAGTGAATAAAGGAGAAAAGTGGGAAGGAAGGGAAGAAGGGAGAGAAGTAAGGAAGAAGGGGAGGAAAGAGGAAGGAAGGCATGAATAAAGGAGAAAAGGAAGGAATGAAGGAAGGGATAGAAGGAAGAAGGGGAGGAAAGAGTTAGGAAGGCATGAATAAAGGAGAAAAGGAATGAAGCAAGGGAAGGAAGGAAAAGGAAGGGATAGAAGGAGGAAGGGGAGGAAAGAGTTAGGAAGACATGAATAAAGGAGAAAAGGAAGGAATGAAGGAAGAGAAGGAAGGAAAAGGGAGGGATAGAAGGAAGAAGGGGAGGAAAGAGGAAGGATTGAGTGAATAAACGAGAGGCGAGAGCGAAGGAAAGGAAAAGGAAGAGAGAGAAGAAAGAAGGGAAGGAAGGAAAGAGGAATGACGGAGTGAATAAAGGAGAAAAGGGAGGAAAGAAGGAAGGGAAAAATGGAAGGGAGAAAAAGGAAGGAGTGAATGAATGAGAAAAGGGAGGAAGGAGGGAATGAAGGAAAGAAGGGAGGGAGAGAAGGAAGAAGGGGAGGAAAGAGGAAGGAGTCAATAACTTAGAAAAGGGAGAAAAGAGGGAAGGAGGGAAGGAAAAGTAGAGAGAAGGAAGGAAAGAAGGGAGAAAAGAGGGGAGGATGAAAAAGGAAAGAAAGAAAGGAAAGAGAGAGAGAAAGGGAGAAAAGAGGGAAAGAAGGAAGAACAGAAGGGAGGGGTGAAGGAAGAATAGGGGAAAAGGAAAGAGGAAGGAGGAAAAAGAGGATAGAGGAAGAAGGTAGAAAAGGAAGGAAGATGGAAGGAAGGGAAGGAGGGAAAAGGAGAGAGAGAAGGAAGGGAGGAAAAAGGAGAGCGGAGGAAGGAAAAGGAAGGAAGGCAAGAAGGAAGGAGTGAATAAAGGAGAAAAGGGAAGGAAGGGACAAAGGAAGGGGAAAAGAGAAGAAGGAAATAAGGAAGGAAAGGAGGGAAGGAAGGAGAACAAGAAGGACAGAAGGAAAGAAAGAGAGGGAAGTAAGGCCTATTTCTATTTAGTCAGAGATGCCAAGACTTGGAAGGAAAGAAAGAAGGAGGTAATGGAAGGAAGGAAGGCGGAAAGGCCTGGCTGCTGAGGGAAACCCTGCTGGGAAAAGGAAGGGGAAGGCCTGTGCAGATGGAGAGGAGAGCGGGGCTTGGGGGAGAAGAGAAAGGCTGGAAATGGGGCCTTGGATTCGCACCCAGGGCCCTTCCCTTTCTCTTAGCAAGGAGCTAGACCAGTTGCCCTGCCTGGTGTTTACTGGTGTCACTGGTCCAAGGAGGCAAAGATCTTCATGGCATTTCTAGCCATAAGGTCAAGGCGTCTGCAAAGACTGATCAGTTGAGGGAAGAATGATAGAAGGAGGGAAAGGAAGGAAGGGAAAGAAGAGAAGAAGAAAAAGAAAGGAAGGATGGAAGGAAGGAAAGAAAAAGGGGAGAAGGAAGAAAAGAGGGAAGGAGAAATAGGAGGATAGAAGGAAAGAAGGGAGGGAAGACAGGTCTATTTCTATTTAGATCTGTTAAGGCATCAAAGAAGGAGTGCAGCTGAGAGATGCCTCCGGAAAAGCAGAGTGAAACCCAGAGGAGGCTGGACTGAAATAGAACAGGCGTTTGAAATAAGGAGCTCTCTTTGTATGGGGAATAATAATATCACATAAAGAACAGATCCCTGTGTTCACGGGGCTGCTATCTGCGTCTGACAAAATATGGCCTCTCTAGGCATTTTTGGGGTCCTCAGACACAACTCTATGGTGTCCTTGGGTCATTTATCCAGGATGGACATAACATGTCACCTCTAGGCATTTTCTAGGTCCTCCAGCGTAACTCTATGATCTTGGACAGGAGGTCCTTCATTTCAATAGGGTTTGCGATTGCCTGTGGTTTTTGCAAAATCTGGGAATGTATTTTCTGCAGATTGAGGCATCATGCCATATAGACCAAAGTAAGAGGAGTCCCAATCTTAGCTATATAGTCCTGAGTCTTAATATTGCATTTAATTGTACTTCTTCTAGAAGAAACCCAGAACACACCTTTAGCCCCTTGCGTCCTTCATACCGCAGGTTTGTTGAGCATTAGATATGTCTGCACATTGCTTGCTTCTGTTTGGTGACCTGTGAGAATCCTTTTTGGTGTGGCTTCTGTGTTGCCGAGGCGTTTGAAGCTGCATTCCTACCTGGATTATCATTACCACCAGCCCTAAGGGTGCTCTCCACTCCCTTCCCATTTGAGAGACTGGGATTTTGCCCCAAGCATCTTCCCGGCCTTGAAGTTTGCAGCCAGGTTTCCTCTTCTGCAGAGAAAGTAGTATATATCAAGGAAAGCACGTTTTCATGTCTTCCCCCCATTGTTGGTTGTGATTTTGGTGAATTCTGTGCAAAACGAATGAGAATCTTGAATTGGCAGCATTCGATTTCAGGTCCCAGAATCTCAGACAATCAGCCAAGGGGCTTTTGGGAGTTGAAGTCCAAAAGACATAGAGTTGAAAGGTTGAGAAACACGAGAAATGTGAAGCTTCAGAGGTTATTTGTGAAAGGAGGAAAGCTGAGGACTATAATAAAGGTAAAGGTAGAGATTTCCCATTGACATTAAGTACAGTCGTGTCCGACTCTGCGGTGGGGGGTGGTGCTCATCTCCATTTCTAAGCCGAAGAGCCAGTGTTGACCATAGACACCTCCAAAGACATGTGCCTGGCATGACTGCATGGAGTGATGTTATCTTCCCTTTGGAGTGGTACCTATTGATCTACTCACATTTGCATGTTTTTGAACTGCTAGGTTGGCAGAAGCTGAGGCTAACAGCAGGAGCTCACCCCATTCCCCGGATTCGAACCGCTGACCTTTTGGTTAGAAAGTTCAGCAGCTCAGTGCTTTAACCTGCTGTGCCATCATTATTATAGTTGGGAACCCCCGGTAGCACAGCGGGTTAAAGCCTTATTCCAACAGGACTGAAGACCAACAGGTCAGAGGTTCAAATTCAGATAGAGCGTGGATGGGCTCTGTCATACAGGGACATGAGAGAAGTCCCCTACAGTATGGTAAAACATCAAAACATCAGGGCGTCCCTGGGGCAATGTCCTTGCAGATGGCCAATTCTCTCAAACCAGAAGCAACTTGCAGTTTCTCAAGTTGCTCCTGACAATGAAATAATAATAATATAATAATTATCATCATCATTATATGGCCAAGGGACTTTGTGGAGTTGGCTCAAGGCAGGGCACAACATTGTTAAAATACACCATTATGTAAAATGCATTCCTTAAAAGCACATATTAAAAGACTTGACACGAAAGCTAAAGCACAGTGAACGTAGAATGCGATTTTAACATTCACAATTAAAATGGATTGGGTAGACCTACTAAAGAGCTAGGTCTTCAGTTGAAGTTTAATTCTGAATTGGAGCTATGTTTCGAATTGTTGAGGGAAACAAAACGCCTATATGTTAGCCTCAATTCGTGAATTTGGGGAGAGGGATGATGATGATGATGATGAGTATTATTATTATTATTATTATTATTATTATTATTATTATTATTAGAAACACAACAAGATGAGTCCACAGCAGGCACTCTGCTGGCTGTTGAATTAGATCACACATCGGACACTTCCCAAGTGTCTAGGACTGTGTGATGTATTGACAAATAATGCGTGCGGATCCCAGTAAGGTGGCCTTTTGCAGCTGGCCGATGGTAATTTTGTCAGTGCCGATTGTGTTTAAGTGCAGGCCAAGGCACACTGCACCCAGTGTACCATTCACCACTGGGACCACCTTGACTGGCTTGTGCCAGAGTCATTGGAGTTTGATCTTTAAATCCTCATTTCATATCGGCTTTATTATCCTGGGCGACGACCGAGTCAGTATAGACTTCTTTAGAGTTTGTTTCACCATATTTAAATGGGTTGGGTGCACTTATTATTATTATTATTATTATTATTATTATTATTACAGTTAAGCCCCCCTGGTGGCACAGTGAGTTAAACCGCTGAGCTGCGGAACTTGCTGACCGAAAGGTTGGTGGTTTGAGTCCGGGAAGCAGGGTGAGCTCCCGCTGTTAGGCCCAGCTTCTGCCAACCTAGCAGTCCAAAAACATGCAAATTTTAGTAGATCAATAGGTACCACTTCTGTGGGTAGGTGTCAGCACTCCATGCAGTCATGCCAGCGACATGATCTTGGAGGTATCTACGGACAATGCCAGCTCTTCAGCTTGGAAACATAGATGAGCACCAGCTCCAGGGTTGGACACGACTAGACTTAATCTTTACTTTATCTTTACTTATATTGCTACAGTTAGTTATACTACACATTTCTGTCTTGATTGAGAACCAAAGCAGGTAAAGGAAAGTCTTGCATAGAGATTGGAAAGTCATGGCTGGATCCCAAACTTAGGTCCCATTGAGGACGATTTTGCAAAAGTTGTAGACATTAAGCGTATTTCTTTTTCCTTTCCAGTTGGCGTGTCCTTGCCATTCTGTGTAGTGGCACTGTGGTTTGCACTGTGGTTTCAATTTCCCTATTGAAACATTACTTTGGGGGTAGGTAGTGAATGGTAGAAGGTAGGAGAGAGGTTATGAACACGTTTTGCAAATGCTTGAGCTTTGGGCACTGGATAAGAGACACAGAGCGGTGGAACAGGACCTTCTGATTGCTATAAATGTTGCTAGATTTGACATTGAGGTTCTTTGTGACGGTCAGTGCGAACGTCCAGTTTGCTTGACCCACTTGGGTTGCTTTGGCCCATCTTCCTCCTCCTTCCAGCTCTTCTAGTTCATTGTTACTATCGCTGATTCAATTTGCCTTCTTGCCCAAGGCGGTTTGCAACAAGTTGCCGTGCAAAAAGCCAAAGCAAACAAATGCTGATTCTGTTAGAAGCGCAACATTAAAAAGGAACAGTTTAAAAATGCACATTTGGAAACATAGTGATGAAAACAAAAGATAGAAGCTGTCCTCGCCTCTGCTTCTTATCAAATAGCAGCTGAAAGTGAGAAATAAGAGTGGTTTGAAATTTGACTGGTGAACTTAAAGCTCTTTTTGTTTCTTTTTCTTTTGGAAGGTCACTCAAAACAGGTTTAGATGGGATAGCTTTAGAAAGGACTCACGGTGCATCTGCACTGTGGAACTAATGCAGTTTTGACACCGTTTGAACTTCAAACCTTGGGGGTTGTGGTTTGGTGTGAGGAGGATAATGATTGTGGCGCAGTGGGTTAAACCACTGAGCTGCTGTACTTGTTGACCGAAAGGTCGCAGGTTGGAATGCGGGGAGCAGCATGAGCTCCCGCTGTCAGCCCCAGCTTCTGCCAACCTAGCAGTTCAAAAACATGCAAAGGTGAGTAGATCAATAGGTACCGCTCCAGCGGGAAAGTAACAACGCTCCATGCAGTCATGCCGACCACATGACTTTGGAGGTGTCTATGGACAACGCTGGCTCTTCTGTTTAAAAATGGAGATGAGCACCAGCTCCGATAGTCGGACACGAATGGATTTAACGTCAGGGGAAAAGCTTTATCTTTACCTAAAACTGCAAATCACAGGATTGCATAGCATGGAACCATGGCAGTTAAAGTGGTGCCAAACTGCATCAAATCTACAATGTAGATGCACCCAAAGAAGGGACTAAAAACACTCCACGGTCATTTATTATGTTGATCGAAAGGTCGCAGGTTCGATTCCGGGGAGCGGCGTGAGCTTCCGCTGTCAGCCCTAGCTTCTGCCAACCTAGCAGTTCGAAAACATGCAAATGTGAGTAGATTAATAGGTACCGCTCCGGCGGGAAGGTAACGGCGCTCCATGCAGTCATGCCGGCCACATGACCTTGGAGGTGTCTATGGACAATGCTGGCTCTTTGGCTTAGAAATGGAGATGAGCACCACACCCCAGAGTCAGACATGACTGGACTTAATGTCAGGGGACCTTTTTAAGGTCAGGGGAAAACATTTATCTTTACCTAAAACTGCAAATCACAGGATTGCATAGCATGGAACCATGGCAGTTAAAGTGGTGCCAAACTGCATCAAATCTACAATGTAGATGTACCCAAAGAAGGGACTAAAAACACTCCACGGTCATTTATTATAGACGTAAGGTCAGGAGAAAACCTTTATCTTTACCTAAAACTGCAAATCACAGGATTGCATAGCACGGAGCCATGGCAGTTAAAAGTGGTGCCAAACTGCATCAAATCTACAATGTAGATGTACCCAAAGAAGGGACTAAAAACACTCCACGGTCATTTATTATGGACGTAAGGTCAGGGGAAAACCTTTATCTTTACCTAAAACTGCAAATCACAGGATTGCATAGCATGGAGCCATGGCAGTTAAAGTGGTGCCAAACTGCATCAAATCTACAATGTAGATGCACCCAAAGAATGTACTAAAAACACTCCACAGTTGGTCCACATGCTGGACCACTCTCACAACCACCATGTCAGACTACACAGAGAAGCCATTGAAATACACAAGCATGTGGATAATTTCAACAGAAATGAGGAAACCATGAAAATGAACAAAATCTGGCTACCAGTATTAAAAAAAACTCTAAAATTGCACAACAACAGAGAGGAAGCAGGCAGGGACATCTAATTACCTCTCAACAAAAGTTTGCTCCAGGCACAGTCAGCCCATTGTATGCTAATCAAGGTGGTCAGTTGAAACATTCACACCTAGCTCCAGCAGACAAGAGTCCTTTGTCTCACCTTGGTTATTCCACAGATATATAAACTTTTTTTCCTAGTTCTAGCAGACCTCACTACCTCTGAGGATGCTTGCCATAGATGCAGGCGAAATGTCAGGAGAGAATGCCTCTAGACCATGGCCATACAGACCGAAAAAAACCTACAACAACCCACTCCACAGTCATTTGTTATGGGCGTAAGGTTGGGAAAACCCCCTCAGATGCAAAGCTGCCATTGAATTAACCTGAAAATTAGGCTTCTCTTTCTTTGCGGAGGCTGAATGCATCCTATTGGGAGACCAGGGGCTTTTGTCTGCTTAAGCATTCATTTCCCTTCTCTGGGCAGGCATTGTAAACAAGATTATTCCCAGCCTAAGTCTCTTGGGAGCCTCATGGCACCGATGGGTTTTCATGCGCCGGCCTCAGAGCCATGCTTCTTATGGTGCAGGCATTGTCTGTCTGTCCATCCCTCCATCTCTTAGGGTTTCGGGTCTCAGATTCAAGGAAAGCAAAGCAAGGCAAGGTGGTTGTTGTCTTCTTTGGGCGCCTTTTGCAAAGCGCAAGGCAAGCCGGAGCAGGTAGGGAGGGCGGCAAAGGAAATTAAAGCGAAATATGTTTTTTGTCACCCCTTTGGAATGCGCCAGATGTTCTGTTCAGCCAAGTGTCTCCGGCTTATACTTTTATGGTAGATTTAATTAGCAAAATTTGATGAGGATGTTGCCGCAGGGGTTATCAACCCGAAAGCAGTCCTTCGGAAAACGGCTGCAATTAGTCAATGCATACTTCTGGGGAATGGTGAAAAGTAACTTTCCCAAGGGCTGTGCACAAACGCAACGGATATTGAGGTTCAAACTCAGTTCTGGCAGCTTGATTCATAATATTGCTGTGTCTGGTGCAGTACAAACCCTAAACAAGTCTTCTGTTGCACAGTGTGGAGAAATCTGTATACCCCAAGAGCTAGGAACTGCAATTCCCAGCAGCAGGAGGCAGCATGGGGGCGGTGGGAGCCGTAGTCCCCTTAAAATCAATACTTAAGCTATGATTGCATGCATGGATCACTGGAGCATTCGCCCCTTAATTGCTTTTGCCATGCGATGTGGTTTACATAGATGCATAATATGGGCCTAATTGTGGAGCATCCCTCAGTTTTGCTTGTCCCAATGGAAGGCCTCTAGTGTGTGTTTCTTCATGTGTCATTTGGACACTGTGTTTTTGAGGTTTAGTCCACATTAAGTGGTTGTTGTTATTTCATACATAGCAAGATTAGTACACAGCAAACAAGATGACTATACTGGCTTTTGTATTTGATCACACATCGGATACTTCCCAAGTGACTGGGACTTTTGTGTTCCTCAGAAACACACTCTACATATCTCATCCAGGGTTTTATCAGTTTAATTCCTAGTACATTTGGCCCACCCACTGTATTCTATTTCTCCAACATGTTATTTTGAAACTGTTTATTTTATTTTTTATTTCATGTATTTATTTTGATGGTATTCTTGCTTCTTGTATTTGCTGTACTGTAATTTTGGGCTTGGTCTCATGTTAGCTGCCCCGAGTCCCCTTTGGATATAAATAAAGATGATGGATATTATTATTATTATTATTATTATTATTATTATTTGGAGCCCCCGGTGGCGCAGTGAGTTAAAGCCCTGTGCCGACAGGACTGAAGACCGACAGGTCGCAGGTTCGAATCTGGGGAGAGGCGGATGAGCTCCCTCTATCAGCTCCAGCTCCTCATGCGGGGACATGAGAGAAGCCTCCCACAAGGATGATGAAAACATCAAAATCATCCAGGCGTCCCCTGGGCAACGTCCTTGCAGACGGCCAATTCTCTCACACCAGGAGTCATTCCTGACACGACAAAAAAAGAAAGAAAAGAAATTGAAACACAACAAGATGAGTCCACTGCAGACAAGATCACTCTGCTGGCTGTTGTATTGGATGACACGTCTTACACTTCCCAAGTGTCTAGGACTGTGTGATGTATTGGCAAATAATGCGTGCAGATCCCAGTAAGGTGGCCTTCTGCAGCTGGCAGCTGGTAATTTTGTCAGCACCGATTGTGTTTAAGTGCAGGCCAAAGTCTTTAGGCACTGCACCCAGTGTGCTGATCACCACTGGGACCACCTTGATTGGCTTGTGCCAGAGTTTTTGGAGTTCGATCTTTAAATCCTCATATCGTTTCAGCTTTTCCAGTTGTTCCTCTTCAATCCTGCTGTCACCTGGGATTGCAACATCGACGATCGATACTTTGTTTTCTAACACGATCATGAGGTCAGGAGTATTGTGCTCCAAAACTCTGTCTGTCTTAATCCAGAATTCCCAGAGTAACTTAACGTCTTCAAAAGTAACTTTTTCCGGCTTGTGATCCCACCAGTTCTTTGTTGTAGGCAGATGGTATTTGTGACAGAAGTTCCAATGAATCATCTGAGCAACGGTGTTAATGTCTCTGCTTGTAATCTGTCTACGTGATCTTCTTGCAGCAGTTGAGGATGTGATCTATTGTTTCATCTGCTTCTTTGCAGAGTCTACATTTGGGATCTGTCATTGACTTTTCAATTCTGGCTTTGATGGCATTGGTTCTAATGGCTTGTTCTTGGGCTGCCAGAATCATGCCCTCCGTCTCCTTTTTCAAAGTTACATTTGTGAGCCACATCCATGTTTTTTCTTTGTCAATTTGGCATAGATTATTATTATTATTATTATTATTATTATTATTATTATTAGGACTGTGTGATGTATTGGTGAATAATGTGTGCAGAGCTGAGTAGAGTGGCCTTTTGCAGCTGACAGATGGCAATTTGGTCAGTGCTGATTGTCTTTAAGTGCAGGCCAAGGTCTTTAGGCACTGCATCCCATGTGCCGATCACCATTGGGACCACCTTGACTGGCTTGTGCCAGAGTCTTTGTAGTACTCTTCAAAAGTACTCCTAGTCACTGCTGATACCTGAGCCTCCAGGTTCAGAGTAAAAACCCCAAACCATGAAGCTAACCTGCCTTCCAACAGATCAGGAGTCTTGTCTGGATTGGGCTTCAATTGAAGTGATGAGTGTGGATGTTCCCTGGGGCTTCAAAGAATAACCCCTTTGTGGCAGGCTTGGAAACATTATTAGCATTGTTATTGTTATTATTATTATTAATTTCATATCAAAAGCATTGCATACATTAGTATTATTATAATGCCTTGGAGGCATTATTATTATTATTATTATTATTGTTATTATTATTTCTATTATTTCATATTAAAAGCATTGCATAAAAATAGAAGGAGCGCAGGTGGCTAAATATCTTTTGACCAAAAACAGGCAACCGCAATGGCAGTGTCTGTAGCCTCCAACAATTCTTCCTTTGTACATGAGGCAGGGCATAATGGACAAGCATACAGATGCGGAGTTGTCTGTTCTGCTCCACAGTCACATAAGGCATTGAAAGACCACTGCACCTTCCTGGCATGTTCCAAGAGAGATCCATGCTGTGTGAAGTTGCCGTGTTGTCACCCCCCCCCCCCCAATTGTGTTCCAAAATGTGGGGACCATGCGACGTTCCAGTTGTTGGTGCACTGTATGTCCCAGCAGCCTTCGGGACTGCAGTCCTGGTTCCCACCGCTGCCACAGTCCTTTTTTACTGGAAAACTAATTACTTTTAAGCTGTGCATCTTGAGCAGGAGGGAAATCCAGTCGGGTCACTTTCCCAGACAAAAGTGAAGTTTCACCCAACGTTCTGCTGACAGATGATGGTGATGATAATAATAATAATGTCAAAATTGTGTTCACATGCTCCACAATGGCAACGGGGAACCTGCTGCTCCAGTCCAGTCGCCAAAAAACCGACTCTCCATCTCAGCAACTTTGTGCGTCTGTTGATTGATGGCGACTCCATGAATTCCCCGGGATTTTCTCAGGCAAGAAGACTCAGAGGTGGCTCTGCCTACTCTGTCTTCTCAAAATATCACTTGCATTGCCTGGTATTCCTTGGCAGCCTTTCTGGGCTTGAAGAAGGGTCCCCTTTATGGACTGCCGCTCCCAGCATCACTGTTGGGGGATTCTGGAAGTCACAGTCCAAAAAGACTCCTTTCTCCAAGCTCTGGAAGTTCGAGTCTGCAGCATTTGGGGAAAAGAGACCAAGGACTGATGTTGTGTCTGTGTGCTTTCAAGTCCGCTGCTGACTTATGACCACCTTATGAATTCCAAGGTGTTTTCATAGGCAAGGAATACTAAACCAGCACAGTTAAAGTAGTATCATATTGCAACAAGTATGTGATGTAGATACATCCCCAACTATGAGCAGAGGGTTTGGGGGTTGGCATTCCTAGATTGGGGCTGAAACCATCCTCACTGGCTCAAACACTGCTCCTGACATTTATTTTGGGGTTCAAACCCCAAAGGATAAGGGGTTTTGCCTGACTGAGGGATCATACAATACAAACATGCTTGTCAGGTCATTTTGGGGTGTCTACTGCAGGCATTGGGTGGCTTATTACAGAACATTGAATTGTCTATTGCGAACTATGGAGTGTCTATTATAGGTTACTTGGGTGTCTATTACAAACTTTGTGCTTTTTATTGTACAATATTGCTTTTATTACAGGCTGTTGATTTGTCTGTTGCAGACTATTGGGCTATCTATTGTACAATATTGGGGGTGTCCTTTCCAAAATATAGGAGTGGCTGTTGCCGACTATTGGGATGTCTATTACACTATGTAACAAAATTTGAAAAAAAAATCTGTTCCTGGTTTGAAAGTGTTATTTCTTGTTTAATTGTGTGGCACTTACTTTGAAAGTAGTTGCTATACTTCAGAAACTTTGTTTTTGTGGCAGTCATAAACTACCATATATACTAGAGAATAAGCCAAATTTTCAGCTCTTTTTAAAGGCTGAAAACGCCCCCGAGTCAAAGTTATTTATTATTTTACTCTATTGTTATTATTATTATTATTATTATTATTATTTAAATTTACTAGCCATCTTCTGCCACGCGTTGCTGTGGCCCAGTCTGTGTATGTGTGTTTTGTGTGTATATATGTGAATATGTGCATATATGTGTGTTTGCGTGTGTGTATATATATGTGTGTGGTTTTGTGCATGCGCTGTAGCGTCTTTTTGCTTTTTTGGCTTTTAATTATTATTATTATTATTATTATTATTATTAATTTTATTAATTATTAATTTTAAGGCCCTTCCTCTGTGTTTTTCAGTGTTTTTATGAGTGATGGTCACTTGTTGGCCTGATAGGTGTATTGTGTCCAAATCTCGTGTCAATTCGTCCAGTGATTTTTGAGTTATGTTAATCCCAGAAATGAACATTACATTTTTATTTATATAGATTATTTTACTCTATTTATTATCATCATTATTATTACATTTATTATTTTACACTATTTATTATTATTAAATTTATTATTTTATTCTATTATTCTATTTATTTATTTATTCATTTATGGCATTTATATCCCTCCCTTCTCACCCTGAAGGGGACTCAGAGCGGCTTATGAATTATATGTACATACAATATATTATATTATTAGCATAACACAATATTAGTATTATATATTATTACATTGTACTATACCACTATACTGCAATATTATTAGTAATACAACATGTAATATAAAATATATAATTATTATATTACATTGTATTATTGGTATTATATTGTATTACAATATTATGATCAATATTACAAGTAATATATTATAATTATTAGCATAGCATAATACCAGTACTGTACATCACTACTCTGTATTATACCACTACACCCCAACATCACCAGTAATATTACATGTAATATATAATATACAATTATTATATCATATTATTATGAGTATTATGTTGTATTATATTATAATATTATTATCAACATAATATATATATTACATTTATTCTTTTACTCTATTATTATTGTTTTTACATTTACATTAGTTTACTTTATTATTATTATTTTTATTACATTTCTCTATTTTACTCTTCATATTATTGGAAGGATACTTAAGCACATTTGCATTGAAAAAGGTTACAAAAATGGTTTAATCAGAGTTCTACAGTCTTATCTTCAATTGGTTTTATGTAAATATTCAAAAAACTTAACCCACTGATGCCTCAATTAATGTCATTTTATTGGTATCTATTTTTATTTTGAAATTTACCAATAGCTGCTGCATTTCCCACCCTCGGATTATACTCAAGTCAATAGTTTTTATGGTAAAAAATAGGTGTCTCGGCTTATATTCGGGTCGGATTATACTCGATAATACAGTATGTTGAATTAGTTGAGACTATGACAGGAGTTCTCAAACTTTTAAAACAGAGGGCCAGTTCGCAGTCCCTCAAACCTGGAGGGCCGGATTATAATTTGAAAAAAACATGAATGAAATCCTATGCACATTGCATATATCTTATTTGTAGTGCAAAAATACTTTAAAACAATACAATAATGAAAAATGAAAAACAATTTTAACAAATATAAACTTACTAGTATTTCAATGGGAAGTGTAGGCCTGCTTTTGGTTGATGAGATAGGATTGTTGTTGTGGTGTGCTTTCAAGTCATTTCAGACTTTGGTTGACCCTGAGCAAGGGCCAGGTAAATGACCTTGGAGGGCCGTATCTGGCCCCAGGCTTTAGTTTGAGGACCCCTGCTGTCTGAGATATTCATTGAAAAACTAGAGCAAAACGTGTTGCAGGATGACTTCCCACCCGCAAAAAACCCCCCAACTTTTTTGCAGTTTAATAAACTCTTTCCATGTTTCTATGACAAAACCAATTAGGAAATGACATTTATAACCCAGGAACAAAAATTGTGTTACATAGTGTTATTGGCTATTTGGGTGTCTATTGCAGAACATTTGGTTGCCTCATTTCGGAACATTTGGTTTTCTATTTATTGTACACTAGCCGCCCCCTGTCACGCGTTGCTGTGGCCCAATCTGGTGATCTCAAAAATAAAGTAATGAGAAAGTGTTGGTTTCTAATATACGTAATTTCTTTATGCTTGTGGGCAAACAATACTTCTTGTTGTTTCTTGGTCAATGTTGATGTGGAGATTGTCTGGTTTGCCTACTTTGGACCATGGAACATATTATTGTTGTTTTTTAGGGGTCCCTTTCAAATCTATGATATTATATCTGTCACATACGTATCTGTGTGTATGTGAATCATATATATCTATCTGTATCTATGGCTGGATGGCTCTTTGTCAGGAGGGCTTTGATTGTGTTTTTTTGACCTGGTGAAGGGAGTTGGACTGAATGGCATTAAGATAGCATTTCTCAACCTGGCGATTGGAACCCCTAGGGGGGTCGCAAGGGGGTGTCAGAGGTGTCACCAAAGACCACCAGAAAACACAATATTTTCTGTTGGTCAAGGGGGTTCTGTGTGGGAGGTTTGGCCCAATTCTATCATTGGTGAGGTTCAGAATGCTCCCTGATTGTAAGTGAACTATAAATCCCAGTAACTACAACTCTCAAATGTCAAGGTCTGTTTTCCCCAAACTCCATCTGTGTTCACAATTCGTGCCAAATTTGGTCTAGATCCACCATTGTTTGAGTCCACAGTGCTCTCTGGATGTAGGTAAACTGCAACTCCCAAACTCAAGGTCAATGCTCACCAAACCCTTCCAGAATTATCTGTTGTTCGGATAATTTCCATTATTTGTTGAGGTTCAGAATGCTCTTTGATTGTAGGTGAACCGTAAAACCCAGCAACTACAACTCCCAAATGACAATATTCATGTTTTTTGAGTGATGGTCACTCCTTGGGGTAGTAGCTTTATTGTGTCCAAATTTGGTGGCAATTCGTCCAGTGTTTTTTGAGTTATGTTCATCCCACAAACGAACATTGCATTTTTATTTATATGGAAGACAAGCTTTTGATAGAGTCTCTGGTCACAGAGTTCGGCTTAGATTAGGCCACCAGGCTGTAATGTTTTAAACAGTTTTAAATTGAATTGATCTAATGTTTTTTATCTATATGTAATTACTAGCTGTCCCCTGCCACGTGTTGCTGTGGCCCAGTCTGGTGATCTGGAAAATAAAGTAACGAGAAAGTGTAGGTTTCTAATATATGTAATGTCTTTATGCTTGTGGGTAAACAGTATTTCTTGCTGTTTCTTTGTCAGTGTTGATGTGGAGAGTGTCTGGTTTGCCCACCCTGGAACATGCAACATATTATTGTCCTTCTTTAGGGGTTCCTGTCAAATCTATGATACTATATCTGTGTGCGTGAATCATGTATATCTATCTATATCTATGGCTGGATGTCTCTTTGTCAGGAGAGCTTTGATTACGTTTTCTCGCCCTGGTGAAGGGAGTTGGACTAGATGGCCTTAAGTATTTTCTGTTGGTTCTGGGGTTCAGTGTGGGAAGTTTGCCCCAATTCTGTCATTGATGAGGTTCAGAATTCTCTTTGAGTGTAGGTGAACTATAAATCCCAGTAACTACACCTCCGAAATGTCAAGGTCTATTTCCCCCAAACTCCATCTGTGTTCATATTTGGACATGAGGAGGGCAACTAAAATAATCAAGGGTCTGGAGAACAAGCCCTATGAGGAGCGGCTTAAGGAGCTGGGCATGTTTAGCCTGAAGAAGAGAAGGCTGAAAGGAGATATGATAGCCATGTATAAATATGTGAGAGGAAGCCACAGGGAGGAGGGAGCAAGCTTGTTTTCTGCTTCCTTGGAGACTAGGATGCGGAACAATGGCTTCAAACGTCAAGAGAGGAGATTCCATCTGAACACGAGGAAGAACTTCCTGACTGTGAGAGCCGTTCAGCAGTGGAACTCTCTGCCCCGGAGTGTGGTGGAGGCTCCTTCTTTGGAAGCTTTTCAACAGAGGCTGGATGGCCATCTGTCAGGGGTGATTTGAATGCAATATTCCTGCTTCTTGGCAGGGGGTTGGACTGGATGGCCCATGAGGTCTCTTCCAACTCTTTGATTCTATGATTCTATATGGAATATTTGTGCCAAGTTTGGTCCAGATCCATCATTGTTTCAGTCCACAGTACTCTCTGGACGTAGGTGAACTACAACTCCCAAACTCAAGGTCAATGCCCACACAGGTCATTGGAGTCCTGTGTGCCACATTTGTCCAATTCCGTCATTGGTGGAGTTCAGAATGCTCTTTGATTGTAGGCTAACTATAAATCCCAGCAACTGCAACTCCCAATTTTTTTGAGGGATGGTCACTCCTTGGGTTAGTAGATGTCTTATGGCCAAATTTGGTGGCAATTCATCCAGTGGTTTTTGAGTTATGTTAATCCCACAAACAAAAATTATATTTTTATTTATATAGATGTTGGGGTGCCTGTTGTGAAATATTGAGTTGTCTGTTGCATGCTATTGGGTTGCCTGTGTCCCGTTCCCTGCTCCTGCTCTCTTTCCTGCTCAACTTGGGGAATCTCTGCATCAACTGTCTCCTTTCTGCGAAGATAAACACCATTCCTTTGTTGTGATGCAAAAGCGGGAGTCTCCTCCCTTGGTGGGCATCTGGGCCCTTGGCGTTGAGTGGCTTCTTCTGGCCCAGAGATGTGGCCACCCTCCTTTGCTCTCCTTTCTGCCTTTGCCTCCGGCTTCTTTGGGCGTTGTGACTGACGTTACTCACTCCGCCTGAGCAGCGGGTGGGAAGGAAACTGGGCTTGGAAAGACACTAAATCTAGACGGACCAGTTCTCCTTTCCCAATCGGGTTGCCTCTTGACGTGTTACCGCTTCATCTTGGAGGGGGAGTCATCTCGGAGACGCTTGAAATACACGTGGGCTTGGCCGAGATACATTAGTGCGTTGAACTCTGCACAGAAGAGTCCCAGAACATTGGCTTTGAATTTGAACTCATGACTTTCTAATGTTTCCTCCCTAGATGAGGATGATGCTGATGATAGATACAGTGGGATGGATTGCAGGAGAGGACAAAAACTGAATGAAGCTTTATCTCTGAGTTTCCAAAGCAAATCGGAGCCCGTCCGTGGCTGCCAAAGTGTTGGATTAAATTAGAGCCGCCCTCCCAGATCCTAAAATACTGAATTTCATAACATCACCATCTGGAAGGGAATTCCGTCGATAAAGCTTTGGCCGCTTTGAGGGGAGATTTTTGTGTTTCCTGTGACAGAGCTGTTGGAAACCTTATGCATATTTTGGACGGGTGGAGTGGGAGAGCTCGCCTTACCTTAGATATAATAACGCTTTGGGCCGAAGTGACGTGAATCCAGATGGATTCCATTGTATTTTATGTTCTCCTAATATTCAGGAATGGTTTGAGTATTGGGTTATGACAGTGTTTCTCAATCTTCCTAATGCAGTTCCTCATGTTGTGGTGACCCCCAACCATAAAATTATTTTAGTTGCTACTTCATAACTGTAATTTTGTTACTGTTCTGAATCATAATTTTTTTTGTCATGTCAGGAGCAACCTGAGAAATTGCAGGTCGCTTCTGGTGTGAGAGAATTGGCCGTCTACAAGAACGTTGCCCAGGGGACGCCTGGATGATTTGATGTTTTATCATCCTTGTGGGAAGCTTCTCTCATGTCCCCACATGAGGAGCTGGAGCTGATAGAGGGAGCTCATCCGACTCTCCCCGGATTCGAACCAACGACCTGTCGGTCTTCAGTCCTGCCGGCAAAGGGGTTTAACCCACTGCGCCACTGGGGGCTCCTGAATCATAATGTAAATATCTGATATACAAGATGCATCTTCATTCACTGGACCAAATAACCGATACACCCAAACTATGAATACTAGTGGGGTTTCAAGGGGACTGACCTCAGAAGTTGGGAGTTATAGTTCACCCACAATAACAGAGCAATGTGCACCCAGCTGATGGATCTGGACCAAACTTGGCACAAATACCCAATATGACCAACTTTTAAAACTAGGGGACGGGGTTGGGGTTAGACTGATCCAACATGATGGGAAGTGTAGTTCTCCCTGTACCCAGAGAACCCTGTGACCCTCACTCATGATGGATCTAAACCAAACTGGGTGCACAGACCCAACGTGGCCAACTGTGAATGCAGGCAGGGTTTGGGGGTGATTGGCCTTGACTTATGGGAGTTGTAGTTCACCCACATCCAAAGAGCACTGAACCCAGATGATGATCTAGACCAAACTTGACACACAGACCCAACATGGCCAACTGTGAATACTGGTGGGATTTGGGGAGGATTACCCATGATTTTGGAAGTTGTAGTTCACCCACATCTTTATGAATTTCTAATGGGAGCATTAATAAAAAACAAAAGAAAGACTGACTTTTCCCTAATAAATAGCATTACAAATTACCTCAGCTGCTTCTGCTTTTCCTCCTGATGTTACTGGGCCACTCTCACATCATGCAGGTGCTTTCCCCCATGCCTTGAAGGGACATGATCCTCTCTCCAGCCTCACGCACTCTCCCTCGCCTGCGCACCATGCTGCCATGAGCCGAGCACGCCTGCTCTCCTCTTCCCACTCTGAGTCCCCTTGGCTGAGAGGCCAGCTGAGAGGCTGGCCAATCACAGCAGGAGGAGGGCTTTTGGTGAGAGATTTTGTTGTCTGTTTCCAAAAAGGAAGAGAAGGACAAGCAGAGAGATCTTCAGTCTTCTCTAACTAACACTATCAGAAATATGTGTTTTCTGATGGTCTTTGGCAACCCCTCTGAAACCCCCCTTGTGATCCCCCCCCCCGCCCCAATCCGGGGTCCTGACCCCCAGGTTGAGAAATGCTGTGCTGTGACTCCGGGTTTGAATCTCTGCATGGAAACCTTGGGCAAATCACACTCTCTCAGCCACAGAGGAAGGCAATGGTGGTACTAGTACTATTAATAATAATAATGATAATAAGCAGTATTTAGAAATAGAAAATGGGATACTACTACTACTACTACTACTACTAATAATAATAATAATAATAATAACAATAATAATAACAACAACAATAATAATAACACTATGTAACAAAATTTGAAAAATGTTCTGTTCCTGGTTTGAAAGTGTTATTTCCTATTTAATTGTGTGGTCCTTACTTTGAAAGTAGTTGTTTTACTCCAGAAACTAGAAGCCCCCGGTGGCGCAATGAGCTCAACCCTTGTGCTGGCAGCACTGAAGACAAACAGTTCAAAGATTTGAATCCAGGGAGAGTGTGGATGAGCTCCCTCTGTCAGCTTCAGCTCCCCATGCAGGGACATGAAAGAAGCCTCCCACAAGGATGGTAAAACATCAAAACATCTGGGCATCCTTGCAGACGGCCAATTCTCTCACACCAGAAGCGACTTGCAGTTTGTCAAGTTGCTCCTGACATGGAAAAAAAAATCTCCAGAAACTTTTTTGTGGCTGCCACTAACTATGTTGAGTTGGTTGAGACTCAGATCTTCACTGGAAAACTATAGCAAAATATGCTGTGGCATGTCCTACCCACAAAAAACAAAGTTTTTGTAGTATAATATATTTTCCATGTTTTTATGATAGAACCAATTAGAAAATGACATTTATAACCCAGGAAAAAAAACCACGTTACATAATGTAATAAATAGATAGCATTAAGTAGTTTTTTGCTCCTCAGGTTCCCCAGAAAAGTACAGGACAAGATATTTGCAAAATAATAATAAAAATACTAAAAATCAAGGATAAGAGCCAATTATATTCAAGCCAAAGGAAATAATAATACAGTTTTGCCTGTCCGGTGGAATGCTCAAAGAGAAGTAGAACTGGTTTCATATTCCTGAGAAGGGGCTGCAAAGGACAAGGCCCCGCTTTCTCTGAGTGGTTGAGACATGGCAATGCTTTTCTTTAGGCTTGGAGATGCATTTGGTTTTGCTGATGATGAAACCAGCTGCTTCTAATGACTGGGATTCACCTCATTTCTTCTTCCTTTGCCAGGTTCCAGTTGTCTTTCCAGTTCGGTGACCTTTCCTTTTCTCCTTTCCCTCTTTCTGTCTTTGTTTTGGAAGGAAGTGCTATAGCAAGGCATTTCAAAAACCTGCGGCTTCCAAAGCTGCTGGCTTTGCCCACCAGGAGGGGTTGCTGAGAGGGGCTTCCCCAGTGCTCTAATGTAATGGCTTTGGACTTTCAGTGCTCCAGTGCAATACTCCTGACTTTCCTGAGCAGATTTGGACAGCTGTGCCTTTGGGTGGAAGGGAGGCATGTGTGGTGCCTCCGCCCTTGAAGCCGCAAAAGAAAAGCAGGCAGTCAATAAACAATGGAGAGCCGGGAGCTTGGGGTGGGTCCCGGTATACAAACGCTAGTGGTCAGCAGATGACCGGTTGCATAAAGAGTCCTGCTCTGACTATACTGTTACATCCAGTGCAACCAGAAGTGAAGTTCCATTACATTCCAGTTCTTGGAATTTACTGAAATATGGAAGGTCCTTGCACTTTTGGCAATGTCATGAGGGCAAAGGGTAAGCATTTTTTTGCATCACCCTGGTTATTGCTAGAATCCTAGAGTTGGTTAAGTATCCCCAGATGTAATCTAGTCCAGCCATATTCTGCTATTGCAAGAATACACAATCAAAGCCCTCTCGACAGACAGCCACCCAGGCTCTGTCTATTCCTATGATAAACAACTCTTCTTCCTAATGTTTAGGTGGAATATTTTTTTCCTGCCATTTGAACCCATAGTTAGGGACCTCCAAATGTCATCTGGTCCAACCCCGTTCTGCTATGGAGGAATACACAGTCAAAGCCAGACAGCCACCCGGCCTCTGTCTATTTCTATGATAAACAGCTCTTCTTCTTCCTAATGTTTAGGTGGAAGATTTTTTCCTGCCATTTGAACCCATGGTTAGGAACCCCCCCAAATGTCATCTAGTCCAACCTCGTTCTGCTATGCAGGAATGCACAATCAAAGCCCTCTCGACCCGGGGCCCTCAAACAGAGGGCCAGATCACAGTCCCTCAAACTATTGAAGGGCCGGATTATAATCTGAAAGAAACATAAATGAATTCCTATGCACACTGCACATATCTTATTTATAGTTCAAAAACACTTAAAAACAATACAATAATTAAAATGAAAAACAATTTTAACAAATTTAAACATATGAGTATTTCAGTGGGAAGTGTGGGCCTGCTTTTGGCTGATGAGATAGGATTGTTGTTGCTGTGTGCTTTCAAGTCGTTTCAGATGTAGGTTGACCCTGAGCAAGGGTCAGGTAAATGACCTTGGAGGGCCGTATCTGGCCCTCGGGCCTTAGTTTGAGGACCCCTGCTCTCAACAGACGGCCAGCCAGACTCTGTCTATTCCTATGATAAACAGCTCTTCTTCGTCCTAATGTTTACGTGGAATATTGTTTTTCCTGCCATTTGAACTCATGATTAGGGACCCCCAAATGTCGTCTAATCCAACCCCATTCCACTATGCAGGAATACACAATCAAGGCCTTCTCGACAGACGGCCACCCAGCCTCTGTCTATTCCTATAAACAGCTCTTCTTTTTCCTAATGTTTAGATGGAATATTTTTCCTGCCATTTGAACCCATGGCTCCATTGTGTCCTAGTGGAAAACAAACGCAGAACAGAGTGGGATTATGATCTCCCTCCATCTGGACATTATATTGCTATGGATGCAGCCTAGATTTGCCTTGGCTTTTTTCGCTGCTGCATCACACTTTTGGTTCACATTCAGCTTGTAGTTCACGGAGACTCTTAAATCCCTGTCACTTGTATTGTTTTCAAGCTAGGTGTATATGTGTGTTGTGTGTGGGGGTGCTTTATGGCAGTTTTGGTGGGTTTTGAGTGGTGCTTTTGACTCAAAATGCAAACAGTTAAATGGGGAGTTGTCCTGGGGATTCCATAGTCACAAACCTGGGACTTCGAGAGGACACACTTTCCTTTTTTCTGTATTATAGATCACTATAGTGTTCACGTCAGGGATGTTTTTGGTACTTAGGTCCCTGGATAGGTGTGATTCCGTGGGAGCTCTTCTCCTGTTGAGGATCCTTTGCTGCATCCAGTGCTTTCCAGGGGCCTCTCCTTCCCGCAGCAAGCAATCCGGCCCCATTCCCTCCCCTTGTGCTTCCCAAATGCCTCATTCACCTTGACTGGCTGCCGTGGGATAGAAAGGTGCCTTGCCAGGAGCCGCCTGAGAAAGCCTTTGATCAACTGGCCAGAGACCAAAGCGCAGGGAGGGTTGGCACAGCCTCCGCTTGGAACCAGTCGCTTGCAATTAAGCAACGAACAAACCTCTGGGAGCCTGGATTTCGGAGGAAGAGCGAATGGGGGTGAGGGCAGAGTGTGGGAAAAAGAGTGGGGTCTTGTACTTACCCCGTCATAAGCCCTTGAAATGAAATTCTGCAGGGGAAGACAAGCTGGATTCTGTTTATGTTTTGGCAGTTTTTTAAGTTTGGGACATCATATTGTCATATTCAGGTCTGTCCTGCTTTTCTTACTTCTCCCCCGAATTGATGGCTTATCAGAAACACATGTCAAACATTATGGCTAAAATGCACATAATGCATGATTAAATTTGTATATTATATTGATATTTTTTCATGTCAGGAGTGACTTGAGAAACTGCAAGTCGCTTCTGGTGTGAGAGAATTGGCCGTCTGCAAAGATGTTGCCCAGAGGACACTCAGATATTTTGATGTTTTACCATCCTTGTGGGAGGCTTCTCTCATGTCCTTGCACGGGGAGCTGGATCTGACAGGGGGGGCTCATCCGTGCTCTCCCCAGATACGAAACTCCAACCTGTCGGTCTTCAGTCCTGCCAGCACAAGGGTTTAACCCATTGCAGCACCGACGGCTCTTATTAAAATCATAATACCCTATTTCTTCAATTGTAAGTAACCATTGATTGTAAGATACACCCTAATTTCAGTACTACCACCAAAATGCATAAGATACATGTGAGATGCACCCTAGTTTTAGAGATATTTATATGGGTGGAGTGTGTCTTAGAGTTGAAGAAAATAATAATAATAATAATAATAATAATAATAATACATTTTTTCAAATGTAAGACACCATTGGACCCACTGGTGGTGCAGTGGGTTAAATTGCAGAGCTGCTGAACTTGCTGACCTAAGGGTTGGCAGTTCAAATCCGAGGAACAGGGTGAGCTCCCACTGTTAGGCCCAGCTTCTGCCAACCTAGTTTGGAAACATGCGAAGGTTAGTAGAGAAATAGGTACCACTTCTGCAGGAAGGTAACGACTCTCCATGCAGTCATGCCAGCCATATGACCTTGGAGGCGTCTACAGACAACGGCTTAGAAATGGAGATGAGCATCACCCCCAGAGTCGGACACGACTGGACTTAATGTCAAGGGGAAACTTTTACCTTTAAGACAACATTGATTGAAAGATACACCCTAATTTCATGACCACCACCAAAAATGCATAAAATACACTTGTGATTGTAAGATGAATCCCATTTTCGAGGTATTTATATAAAAAAGTGCATCCTAGAATTGAATAAATACAACAACAAGAAGAAGAACAACAACAATAATACCATTTGAATTACCATTTTAGAAACAAGGCATAAAAGTCTTTTTCTGGTAATATAGTCAGTTCCCTGAAATCTTCTGAAATAGGAAGTTCTTCTTTATGAATGACATAGATGAAAGGTTAGAAGGCATGATCATCAAGTTTGCAGATGACACCAAATTGGTAGGGATAGCCAATACTCCAGAAGACAGGAGCAGGATTCAAAGCAATCTTAACAGATTAGAGAGACAATTGGCCAAAACTAACAAAATGAAGTTCAATGGGGACAAATGCAAGATACTCTGTTTAGGCCAAAATAAAAAGAAAAGAAATGCAAAGATAAAGAATGGGGAACGCCTGGCTTTCAGAATTTCACCAGACCATATCTATAGCAGTTGTTTTGCGCTCCTCGCTCCAGTCCCACAGTTCTGTGTCGCAGCTGCTTGGGTCACTTTCCTTTGTATATATGGCACTGTTGGGTTGGACTGCATTTCCCTTGTTGGGTTCCTGTTTCGCTGCCAAATTCTAGCACAAAGTCATGTATTGAAGCCTGCCAATGGAAAAAAAAAGATGTGAGAGAAGGATTCAAGGGGACAGTCTGGTCCAGAAAAAGAGACTTCTTGCGTCAACAATGCCCTGTTAAGTCCTTTTCAGGTTGTGCCTTTCCATCCCTGGATATTGTGTGTCTGGCTGCAAATCTGTAAGGAGGACAGTCAACATGTGGCCTCTCTAATATTGTATTGTGGAAGGTTTTCATGGCCAGAATCACTTGAGTTGTTGTAGGTTTTTTCGGGCTATATGGCCATGTTCTAGAAGCATTCTCTCCTGACGTTTCACCTGCAACTATGGCAAGCATCCTCAGTGGCAAGACCTCACTACCTTCTAAGCTGCAAAACTTGCTGACCGGAAGGTCGTGGTTCGAATCCGCGTGACAGGGTGAGTTCCCGCTGTTAGGCCCAGCTTCTGCCAACCTAGCATGTGAGTAGATCAATAGGTATTGCTTCGGTGGGAAGGTAATGGCACTCCATGTAGTCATGCTGACCACATGACCTAGGAGGCGTCTATGAACAACACTGGCTCTTCAGCTTAGAAATGGAAATGAGCACCAACCCCCAGAGTCGGACATGACTAGACTTAATGTCGAGAGGAAACCTTTACCTTTATGAGATATTATTAAGAAACTATACGAAAATGTGCTGCAGGATGTCTCACAAAGACAAAGTTTTTGCTAGGTTCTTGTGGGTTTTTTCGGGCTATAGAGCCATGTTCAGAGGAGGATGCTTGCCATAGATGCAGGCGAAACGTCAGGAGAAATGCCTCTAGAACATGGCTCTATAGCCCGAAAAAACCCACAAGAACCTAGTGATTCCAGCCATGAAAGCTTTCGACAATACAAAGTTTTTGCTGTTTAATGAACATTTTCCATGTTTTTATGATAGAACCAATTCAAAAAGATTACTGCAACGCGCTCTGCGTGGGGTTGCCTTTGAAGATGGTTCAGAAACTTCAGCTAGTCCAATGGGTGGCAGCCAGATTACTAACCAGGGCGACATACAGGGAGCATACCGCCCCCCTGCTATGTCAGCTCCACTGACTGCCGGTCCATCTCCGAGCCCAATTCAAAGTGCTGGTTTTGACCTGTAAGCTCTATACGGTTCTGGCCTAGCTTACTTGTCCAAACGCATCCCCCCCTACGTCCCACCTCATAATCTAAGATCATCCAGGGAGGCCCTGCTCTTGCTCCCGTCAACAGCACAAATGTGTCTGGCGGGGACGAGAGACAGGGCCTTCTCAGCTGTGGCTCCCCGCCTATGGAACACACTTCCAAATGAGGTAAGATCTGCTCCCTCTCTCCTGGCTTTTAGGGAAAAAAATCATGGTTGTGGGACCAAGCCTTCGGTCAGTAGATGTATGTAGCATTTTAGAGGGACATTAACTGGAACGGTGATTCGACTGACGAGACTGTTTTATTGCTTTAATGCTTGTTGATGTATTAATTATGATTTATGTTTCATTGTGGTTTTACTATTGTAATTGTTTGTATTGGCATCGTATCGGTGCCCAATGTAAGGCATTGAATCTTGCCATTATTTATGTGTAAACAGCTTTGTGTCCCCCTAGGGGTGAGAAAGGCGGTATATAAATACTGTAAATAAATTATTATTATTATTATTATTATTATTATTATTAAATTACATTTATAACCCAGGAACAAAAATTGTGTCACATAGTGCTGCCAATATTGCCCTTCAAAGGGGACAGAAAGCTACATCTGATTTTGAAAAACAAGTTCTTTTAAAATGCCGAATTGTCCGGAGGCTGGGACTTGATCCCGGTCTAAAAACTGGCCAAAGTTTCAATGTAAGTCTTTTTGTGGAGGCAGCCAAAAGGTCACTCTTTCGAAGAAGCCACAGAAACAGCCTTCGGGTCCATCCATGTGCAGCTCCAGGGCTACAATGAACACCACTTATTTTAGAAGGGCTGGAGCACAAGGTTTGAGGGTGTAAGTACCTTCTCTGGCCGCATCTCCAGCCTGGATTAGAAAAGGTCGCCGCCTGAAATCCCGTTGCTGCCAGCCAGAGTCAGGAGCGCCAAAGCAGATGGAGCATCCGCAAAGTAGCTTTGAATATTCCTAAGCTGCTCTATTTGGTATCCCACTCTCTTCTGACCTGGAGTAACCCTGAGTCCAGTTCTGGGTAAATCAATTCAAAGAGGAGATGGATGAGATGGACCGTATCCATCTCTGAACGAACATGGTCAGAGGTCCGGAAACTGAATTCCTCTGAGGAGCTCCTCAACTTGAATGAGAGAAGGGACCTGAGAGCTATGTTTACATATTCAAAAGGATGTCCCATTGAGGAGAAAGGGGCTAGCTTGGTTTTCTGCTGCTCTGGAGACCAAGACACAATGGAGCAATTGATTCAAATGGCAGGAAATGAGATTCTCAGCACGATAGAGGTCTTCCTGAGGGTCAGAGCTGTTCAGCAGTGGAATATGCATCTCTGAGTATCTCCTTCTCTGGAGCCTTTAAGGCAGAGGCTGGATGGCCATTTGTTGGGAGAACTTTCATTATATTTTCCTGCTTGGAAGAAAGGAGTTGGACTGGATGGGCCTTGAGATCCCTTCCGACTCTAGGATTCTTGGATCCCATCTTTAGAGGTTTTGCAGCAGAGGCTGTTTTGCTATCTGTGGGGAGTGTTTTGATTGCGTCTTCTTTCTTGGCAGAAGGGAGCTGGACAGGGGTCCCTTCCAGCCCCCAGGTTTGAAGGCTACAGTCTAAATCCCCAGAAATATGTTACTCGGTAGAGCTGGCAGTACTAAACTACCTTCTTTCCTCAAATCTAAGTGACTTTGATAAAAGGAGAGTTCGCATTAGATTTGCCTCATATGATCATCTTAGTGCTGAGCCAAAGCCAAAGGGGAAGGTATTTTAGAGGCTGCACTTGGAGCTCCTCTTTTTTGGTAGTGGTGGAGGTTATCTCCAATTTAATGGCCCTGGCTCAATGCTATGGGACCCTGGGATTTGTAGTTTGGTTATGCATCCTCATCCTCTGGCAGAGAAGGCTCAAGACCTTGTCAAACTACTAGGCTTGGGCAATCCATGGTTCTAAATTGTTCTAAAGTACTTACAAAACTAAAGTTCTGGTGGTGAAAATTTCAGAACTCTAACAAAACTCTCAAAATTTCATAATAAATGGCAGTTCCTAATTGGTTCTGTCATTAAAATCACCAATAATGAAATAATAATTTAAATTTTGAAAGTTTTGTTAGAGTTCTGAAATTTTCACCACCAGAACTTTAGTTTTGTAAGTACTTTAGAACCATTTAGAACAATGGATTGCCCAAGCCTACAAACTACACCCTCTATGACTCCATAGCATTGAACCAAGACAAATAAAATGGATTCATTCTTCAGCATAGATGCACCCCAAGGTTTTCTTTTCTGCCGCTGGAAACTTTGGTGCCGTGATTATGCTTCAGGATTTTGAATATGAGGTGCGGATGAGACTCGAGTCAAGAGGGGTCGATGGAGTGACCACAAAGTACAGGAGAGTCTCGCTTATCCAACATAAATGGGCTGGCAGAATGTTGGATAAGCAAAAATGTTGGGTAATAAGGAGCGATTAAGGAAAAGCCTATTAAACATCAAATTACGTTATGATTTTACAAATTAAGCACCAAAACATCATGTTTTGCAACAAGTCAACAGAAAAAGTAGTTCAATACATGGTAACGCTATGTAGTAATTACTGTATTTACAAATTTAGCACCAAAACATCACAATGTATTGAAACAGCTGTGGATCCAGGCGGGAGGCAGACTGCATTGGATAATACAGAACGTTGGATGAGCGAAGGTTGGAGAAACGAGACTCTACTGTAGCTTTGAATGTTCCTCATCCATTTCTTGGGGCCTTCTTGTTCTCTGTGACTCTTGCCTTGGCAAACTATGGTCCTGCTTTGCTGCTCTTCTCCATCCTGCTCTCCATGCCGCCTGAGGCAGTGCGCTTCTCAGGATTGGCAATGTGGGGAGCAGAAGCAGCGGCAGTCGCATTTGGGGATCCCAGCCCTGCCCTCCGGTGCAACAGAGAAGGCTTCCCACAACTTCCCAGCCAGGTAGGCTGCACTTCTAGGTGCTCAAGGCTGCAAGGTGTGCGCTTGTCTTAGGCAAGGAATACTAAAACCAGCACAGTTTAAGTAGTATCATACTGCGACAAGTGTGTGGGGTAGATACATCCCCAACCATGATCAGAGGGTTTTTTGTGGGGGGGGGGGGGGGCTGAAAACACCCTTGCTGGCTTGAACAAGGCCCCTAACATTTATTTTGGGGCTGCCTTTGGGATGTGTGTTATAGATTATTAGGATATCTATTGCAGAACCTTGTGGTTTTATTGTACAATATTGGGGTGTATAATATTGGGAGCCCCAGTGGTGCAGCAGGTCAAACTGCCAAGCTGCTGAACTTGCCGACTGAAAGGTTGGCGCTTCAAATCCAGGGAGCGGGGTGAGCTCCTGCTGTTAGTCCCAGCTTCTGCCAACCTAGCAGTTCAGAAACATGCAAATGTGAGTAGATCAAGAGGTACTGCCCCAGCAGAAGGGAACAGCGCTCCATGCAGTCAGGCCAGCCACATGACCTTGGAGGTGTCTGTGGACAACGCCGGCTCTTCAGCTTAGAAATGGAAATGAGCACCACCCTCCAGCGTCAGACAATTGAATTAATGTCAAGGGAAACCTTTACCTTTACTTATTGGGGTGTTTATTGTAGAATATTTGGGGATCCCAGCCCTGCTCTCCGGCGCAACAACGAAGACTTCCCACCGCTTCCCAGCCAGGTAGGCTGTATTCCCAGGCTGCAAGGTGTGCGCTTGCCTGTCTCTTAACTAGTCATAATAAAGGTGGCCCAAATACCGAACTCTGCTTTTCTGTCCCCCAAATTTCTCATTTTAAAAAAGTGTTCGGCATGGTTTTTGACAAGTTTTGGTTGTAAACCCCAGTCAAGACCTTGAAAATATGTGAAAAAGGTATCAAAAGAAAACTTGACACCATCCCCATAAGCAGTGGTGAATCCAGGCTGTTTTTAAATACCTCTATTTGCAGTCTGTGATAGGAATCTTGTGATTTTTGTGATGGAAAATTGGGATATTTCACCTCGGCAGGGATATGCCCCCAGCATATGCACAGCTGCCCCTCCTTATGTTATAATAAATAGTTCTAGAACAAGGCCAAGCTACTATGCCATTTCTGGGGGCCATTTTTAAGCCCCAGGGCCTTCCAGGAGCTGCATGGGTTACTGAAAATAAAATATCTCCCCTTGCATAGAAACTGGTTGTAAATCCAGTGCTGCACTTGCAGGCAATTCACTGTCTGGGAGAATATGCTGAGTTGAAGAATCCTACTCCAAATGTAATGCAGTCTCTTGGTATTTCTGACTGGTGATGAATGAAAGAAAACATACTCAATTGATTAAGGACTTAAAAATGAATAACTACCTAACTGTAAGAGCTTTATGACTCTGGAATAGACTGCTTTCCTTAGAAGTTTCTAAAAGTAGGTGAGATGGCTACCTGTCAGGGATGCTTTGGTTTTGGATGCATAGATTGGAAACAGGTTGGTCTAGATGGCCTTTGGTGTTCCCTCCAAGCCTATGCTTCTAGTTTCAGAGAGCAAAGATCAGAGTATTTCACTACAGCATGTTTCTTTGCCTGCTTGCTTTCATCTCTCTCAGACGCAAAGGTCTTGTTTCCCAATCGGTGCTGTCCGAACTCCGGGGTGTTCCCATTGAGACCTCCGTGGCTTGGAGCCCCATTGCATCAGCAGCCTTCTGCTCCTGCAGGTTAATCTGTGAAAAGAGGTGTTCCCCGAATCCTTGTTGGTGCAGAGAATAAAAACAACGCCTTGCTTTCCCACGAAAAGCCAGCGTTTTCCTCCCCTCATCTGTCTCGCTTGAGAGGACTTGAGGATTTCTGGTTCCGCTCTTGAGTTGAAACCGTTCGCACTTTAGCCAATAATTGCCCTGTTGTTAATAATGTCATGCCAACAGGTTAATCTAGTTGTGGCTCTGCTCCTTTAGCATCGCTACTTTTGGAGCAACGGAAGAAAAGTGGAGGACTCTGGTGACTATATTGTCAAAGGCTTTCATGGCTGGAATCACTGGGTTGTTGTAGGTTTTTAGGCTATATGGCCATCTTCCAGAAGCATTCTCTCCTGACCTTTTGCCTGCATCTATGGCAGGTATCCTCAGAGGTTGTGAGGTCTGGTGACTCTGGTGACTCTTCCAGGACTGAATTGCTTGCACCAAGCCAGAATTTATTGATAGGAAATTGTGATCTTTGACAAAAACCAACAGCAGACCCTCTTCTCCACGCCTCTTCTCCCCTTGGTTCATGGATCCTGGTATACAGCTTAAAGCCACTGTTTCCTCCTTTCTTAGAATTACAGAGATAAAAGGGACCCCAAAAGACCATCTAGCTCTGTGGTTCCCAACCTTCCTAACACCGTGACCCCTTAATACAGTTCCTCATGTTGTGGTGACCCTCAACCATAAAATTATTTTTGTTGCTACTTCACAACTGTCATTTTGCTACTGTTCTGAATCGTAATGTTAATATCTGATATGCAGGATGTATTTTCATTCACTGGACCAAATTTGGCACAAATACCCGATTAGCCCAAATTTGAATAGTGGTGGTGGTGGGGGGTGGGGTTGATTTTGTCATTGGAGAGTTGTAGTTGCTGGGATTTATAGTTCACCTACAATCAAAGAGCATTCTGAACTCCACCACCAATGGAATTGAACCGAACTTGGCGCACAGAACTGTCATGACCAAGAGAAAATACTGGATGGGTTTGGTGGGCACTGACCTTGAGTTTTGCAGTTGTAGTTCACCTACATTAGAGAGCACTGTGGACTCAAAACAATGGTGGATCTGGACCAAACTTGGCACAAATATCAATATGTCCAAAAGCGGAACATTGGTGGAGTTTGGGGAAAATAGACCTTGACATTTGGGAGTTGTAGTTGCTGGGATTTATGGTTCACCTACAATCAAGGAGCATTCTGAACTCCACCACCAATGGAATTGAACCGAACTTGGCGCACAGAACTGTCATGACCAAGAGAAAATACTGGATGGGTTTGGTGGGCACTGACCTTGAGTTTTGCAGTTGTAGTTCACCTACATTAGAGAGCACTGTGGACTCAAAAAATGGTGGATCTGGACCAAACTTGGCACAAATATCAATATGTCCAAAAGCGGAACATTGGTGGAGTTTGGGGGAAATAGACCTTGACATTTGGGAGTTGTAGTTGCCGGGATTTATGGTTCACCTACAATCAAAGAGCATTCTGAACTCCACCAACATATGGTGGTATTGAAGCAAACCTGTCCGAACAGATTCTCCCCTACGAACCATCAAGGTTACTAAGATGTTCCGGAGGGGCCCTGCTCTCGGTCCCACCACCCTCGCAAATGTGTCTGGTGGGAACGAGGGACAGGGCCTTCTCGGTGGTGGCCCCTCAGCTTTGGAATTCCCTCCCACCAGAAATTAGATCAGCTCCTTCCCTCCTGACCTTTAGAAAGCTAATAAAAACCTGGCTTTGGAATATGGCATTTGATGATTGAGTCAATAACCCTTGTCCACATGGAAAGATAGCGATGAATTGGGACTGTGTTTGACGACTTGGCTTGTGTAATGTGATGATGTATTTTATTGTATTTTATATTTTAATGTATAATGATGATGCATTGTGCTGTTTTTATATTACTTTATATGAACACATGTTGTGAACCGGCCTGAGTCCCTCCTCGGAGGTGAGAAGACCGGTATATAAAATTTCTAAATAAATAAATAATAAATAAACTTGGCACACAGCAAACCCATGACCATTATAATATACTGGATGGGTTTGGTGGGCGTTGGCGCTTTGGAGTTGTAGTTCACCTACATCCAGATAGTACTGAGGACTCAAACAATGATAGAGCTGAACCAAACTTGGCACAAATAGTCAATATGTCCAAATGTGAACACCGTGGAGTTTGGGGAAAATAGACCTTGACATTTGGGAGTTGTAGTTGCTGGGATTTATAGATCGCCAACAATCAAAGAGCATTCTGAACCCTACCAACGATCGAATTGGGTCAAACATTTCACACAGAACACCCCTGTTTAGAAGAGACTCGCTAGTGTGAGCCTCCCTCCAGCCTCGCATGCTCTCCCTTGCCCCGGATATGCACTCCATGCTGTGCGCTCCCTCCCCACTTGGAGTCTAAGAAACAGCCCTCCCCTTGGCTGAGAGTCTGGCCAATCACAGCAGAGGATTCGGAGGGCTTTTGATGGGGAGGATTCGCTGTCTGATTCCAAAAAGGAAGATAAGGACAGGTGGAGAGATCTTCAACCTTCTCTGCCAAAAGGGTTCCTAAGACCCTCTGAAATATAGGGTTTTTGATGGTCTTTGGCAACCCTTCTGAAACCCCCTCACAACCCCCCCCCCCCGGGGGTACCGACTCCCAGGTTGAGAAATGCTGTTCAATGTGTTGCTCCGTTTCACTCTCCCCTCCTTTTCAGGGCCAATATTTGACTTCCATGTTTTCCCTCCAAAGGAAGCTTTCTTTTCTCTGCAAACTTTTCTCAAGTTGCCAAAGATCTAGACAGGCTGGTTCCAGGCTGCTGAGCTGGGATTCTTTAGGGACAGATCCTTTATTGACTCCTCTCCCCCTTTTTCTTTTGCAATGCTGTCAAGCTGCTCTCCGAGTTTTCTGTTTCCTGTTTTCCTTTGGCACGGCACTTGCATCCTGTCTAGCAACTTCTGGAGCCCCGTGGTGTATTTTATGTTTATTTTTCAAAAAAGTATTTTTGGAAATTTCATGGAGATTGCTCCTTATATCTCCCCTTTGATATCCTCTGCAGGCCAAAGCAACCCAGCTTTCTCGTTCCGTTGCCAAATTGCTGGAAGAGATGCAAGAACACACTTGTATTGAATAGCATTTTGAGGAAGAGGCTGGAAGGGGATGAACTTGGATCCAGTGGCTGTTTCTCTAGGCCCCCCAAGCTGCCTTAAGGAGTGATTTATGGGCTTCACTATATTGGGCTCCCCCCTACTTTTGCTGCCTTTCCCTAGTTCCAGGGAATCACTTGCCTTTCTTGTTTGAAGTTGGAGTTATATGGAAACCATTGGGCTGGAGCAATAGCCGATTGTAACTCTTCTCATATCAACTTAGTTTCTGGATAAATGACTAAAACAATAGTTTTCAAACTTTTTCAGTCATTGAGCACTTTTGAAATGTGAAATTCGAGGTGATGTTTGATAAATAAAATGACAATAATATTGACGGAGCAAGATAGTTTCACAATTTACGCTTGCAAGACATTAAGGTTGATCATTCAAAATTTTTATTTTTCTCACCAGTTCCCCGAAGCTGATTGGTGAACTATAGACTCTATAGTAGGCATGGGCAAACTTTGGCCCTCCATGTGTTTTGGAATTCAACTCCCACAATTCCTAACATCCTACCGGCTGTTAGGAATTGTGGGAGTTGAAGTCCAAAACACTTGGGCAACCGGAGTTTGCCCATGCATGTGTTCTCGAAAGCTTTCATTTCCGTAATCACTGAGTTGCTGTGAGTTTTCTGGGCTGTACGGCCATGTTCCAGAAGCGAAGTGTCAGGAGAGTGTCAGAACATAGCCACACAGCCCGGAAAACTCACAACAACCCAATAATAATAATAATAATAATAATAATAATAATAATAATAATACTCATGTCCCTTTCCTAGCTGGGTTCCATACCACTACTGTTGTATTATTATTATTATTATTATTATTATTATTATTACTACTACTACTACTACTGTTACAACCGCTACTGTTATTGTTTCCACTTTTCCTCTCTACAAAGGAGACTCAAAGTGACTGTAATCTTTGGCAAGTCGTATATTTCTCGCTTTTTTTTTTCATGTCAGGAACGACTTGAGAAACTGCAAGTTGCTTCTGGTTTGAGATAACTGGCCATCTGCAAGGACGTTGCTCAGGGGACGCCCGGATGTTTTGATGTTTTACCATCCTTGTGGGAGGCTTCTCTCATGTCCGCACATAGGGAGCTGGGGCTGACAGAGGGAGCTCATCTGCGCTCTCCCCAGATTTGAACCTTCAACCTGTCAGTCTTCAGTCCTGCCAGCACAAGGGTTTAACCCATTGTGCCACTGGGGGTTCTCATTAAAAACTGTGTTATGTAGTGATCTAAGTGCTGTATTGAGACTCTCTCTGGGAGGCCAGGGTTCTAATCCTGGCTCAGCCATGGATATCCATTGGGCAAAGTCAGAGGAGAGCAATGGGCAAACCTCCTGTGGGCTGCAAGGAGAAGGAATGGCCAAAGAAGTCTTGGTGGGTACATCATCATCATCATCATGAAAGCCATAGGAGAGGGTTCTCATCTGCCAAAATAAGAGCCTCCAGTGGCGCAATGGGTTAAACCCTTGTGCGGGCAGGACTGCTGATCGAAAGGTCGGCGGTTCAAATCCGGGGAGTGGGGTGAGCTCCCATCTGTCAGCTCTAGCTTCCCATGCAAAGACATGAGAGAAACCTCCCACAGGACTGTAAAACATCTGGGCATCCCCTGGGCAAAGTCCTTGCAGACGGCCAATTCTCTCACACCAGAATCGACTTGCTGTTTCTCAAGTCGCTCCTGACACAGAAAAAAATCTGCCAAAATGGATTTGAAGGTGCATAACAACAGCAAACATTCCTCATCCTCCTGTAAAATTTTAATAGCAACCAGCTGAGCCTTCAGGGAAAAACATAGGTATTTCAAATAGTATAAAAGAGTTGTGTAAACACATCAGCTTGTACACTGTTGGTTGTCAGAGTTGCTTATTTCAGTGCATTCCATATTTTTAGAGGAGTATTGCAGTTGTTTTTAGTGGAAGGAGAGCGAGGATGAAGGGTTCCCACCTTATTTAGGGGGGTGACATTGCAAAGTTTGAGAGCAGTCACTAAAAAGGCCTCATTTCCCTTCTCAGGTGGATCCTTTCCAGAAAAGGGATCTCTCAGTGGATGCTCTTCCAAAAAGCCTTGCCTGGCACTTTCTTTGATGACCTTTTTTGCATTCTCCGGTCTCTGAAATCCTCTTTTCTGCTACTTGCTGTTAATCCCTCTTTGCATTTTGTTTTGCTGACTCTCCTTTTTTTCCCCTCTGGCTACTTTGTGAAAGTTGGGTGCATTTCTTAATGTCGAAATCCATTCCCATTTTGCTTATTATCGTCACGTAGGAACCTTGTTTTATTTCCTTTGCATTAACCAGACTTTGCAGCAGGCTCTGCTTTGGATGCAGAAGCGCATCCTCCTCCTCCTCCCGGAGGCCCTTTGGTTCCTGGCCAAAACAGTGAAGGAGAAGCCGCTTTGGCAGGAGCCTGTCTCTGCGGCGGCAGAGGATTCCCCTTGATAGAGAGAGAGAGAGCCCCAGATCTTGCTCTTCTTCCAGGACAGAAGGGACTATGCATTTCAGGCTGTCAACCCTTTTTGTTAGTTGCTTTTTTGGGATTTCTTTGTCCAGTTTTCCCAAATGGGTCTGTATTTGGAACCAAGGTGGCCAAAGCAATGGATCTCTCATCCTCTCCTCGTTGGAGAATTTGAGACATCCTTGAATCTGGCCTTCGTTTAGTCTGTTGCAACTTTAACAGGAATTTAAGGACTTGGAAAGGGGATAGGATTTAGGGAGGCCACCCTCCCAAAAATGACAAGCTTTCCCAGTCTTGTAGAGGCAGACATGGAAATACATGCAATATCCATCCTATAATACAGTGGTTCCCAGCCTTCCTAATTCTGTGACCCCTTAATACAGTTCCTCATGTTGTGGTGACCCTCAAACAATTTTTTTTGGTTGCTACTTCATAACTGTAATTTTGCTACTGTTAGTGATATAAATATCTAATATGCAGGATGTATTTTTATTCATTGGATCAAACTTGGCACAAACATCCAATCGATACGCCCAAATTTGAATACTGGTAGGGTTGGGGAGGCGGATTATTTTTGTCATTTGGGAGTTGTAATTGCTGGGATTGGTAGTTAATCAAAAAACAAAGAATTCTGAACTCCACCAATGATGGAATCGAACCAAACTTGGCACACTTGGCTCCCATGACCAACAGAAAATACTGGAAGGATTTGGTGGGCATTGACCTTGAGTTTGGGAGTTGTAGTTCACCTACATCCAGACAGCACTGTGGACTCAAACAATGATGGATCTGAACCAAACACAGATATCCCATGGCCAACAAAAAAAAGTACTGGAAGGGTTTGGTGGGCATTGACCTTGAGTTTGGGAGTTGTAGTTCACCTACATCCAGACAGCACTGTGGACTCAAACAATGATGGATCTGAACCAAACACAGATATCCCATGGCCAACAAAAAAAAGTACTGAAAGGGTTTGGTGGGCATTGACCTTGAGTTTTGGAATTGTAGTTCACCCACAACTGGAAAGAACTGTGGACTCAAACAATGATGAATCTGGACCCAACTTGGCATGAATACTCAGTATACCCAAATATGAATACTGGTAGAGTTTGAGGAAAATAGACCTTGACATTTGGGAGTTGTAGTTGCTGGGATTTATAGTTCATCTATCGAAGAGCATTCTGAACCCTACCAATGATAGAATTGAGCCAAATTTCCCACACAGAACCTTTGTGACCAACAGAAAATACCTTGCTTTCTGATGGTCTTTGGCGACCCCTCTGACACCCCCCTCGCAACCCCACCTTGATTTCCGACTCTCAGGTTGAGAAACACTGCTATAATGGGAGGAATTGGCTTTCCAAAACCAGCCGGAATGCAATCTCCTGCTTTGTCTCCTTTTGTACTTCTTGCTTTTTCTCCCTCTCTCTCGTTCCCTTTTCTAGAATTCCAGACATGCTTGGTCATTCCAGAGAAGGAGCAATGGGCCCACAAAAACTGGGAAGGAATTTAACCATTTCACAAACTTATCTTTGCAAGTTTCCTCCAAAATCCATTTCAGTCTTGCAATTTGTAGCTAGCTGCTTCTATCCTTGCTGAGCTACAGAGTATATATGCATATGTGTTTATATACATTTTTGTTGGGGATCTTTCTTTCTTTCCTCAGTTTCTCTCATATACCTTCCTTCTCTTATTTCTTTCCTTTCTCTTCTTTTTTCTCTCCCTTCATCCCTTCTTTCTTCCTTTTTTTTCTTTTCCCTCCCTCCCTCCTTTCCCTTTCTTTCTCTCTTTTTCCTTCCTCCCTTTCCGTCATACACAGCAGTAGCCACGCCACTTCACTCCTTTTATTTCCCAGTGACATCACAGAGGACCACTTCACCTAGCAACAGCCAGTCCACTTTGATCCTTTTCTTTTCCTTTGCTCTGGACCTGAAAATAGCATTTTTAGTTCATTTTGAGTTTTGTAATGAAGGCTCTTCGTACAAGTTTGATCCAGATCAGTCAAGCCATGGAGGAGCCTTTCTGGTACAAACCAACCAACCAACACACATACCTACCTACATACATACTTTGACTTTTATATGTATAGGTGATATATGGGTCACATAGTCTTTTGAACCCTCCGTGATGCGGCAGGTTAAATCGCTGAGCTGCTGAACTTGCTGACTGAAAGGTTGGTGTATTGTCGAAGGCTTTCATGGCCGGAATCACTGGTTGTTGTAGGTTTTTTTGGGCTATATGACCATGTTCTAGAGGCATTCTCTCCTGACGTTTCGCCTGCATCTATGGCAAGCATCCTCAGAGGTAGTTTCGCCTGGATCCATGACCTCACTACCTCTGAGGATGCTTGCCATAGATACAGGCAAAATGTCAGGAGAGAATGCCTCTATAACAGTGGTTCTCAACCTTGCTAATGCTGTGATCCCTTAATGCAGTTCCCTATGTTGTGGTGACCCCCAACCATAATATTGTTTTCGTTGCTACTTGATACTTGTCATTTTACTACTGTCATAAATCATAATGTAAATATCTGATATGCAGGATGGATTTTCATGCACTGGACTAAATTGACCACAAATACCCAATATGCCCAAATGTGAATGCTAGTGGGGTTGGGGGGAGGATTGATTTTGTCATTTGGGAGTTGTAGTTGCTGAGATTTATAGTTCACCTATAATCAAAGAGCATTCTGAACTCCACCAGCGATGGATTTAAACCGAACTTGGCACACAGAACTCACATGACCAACAGAAAATACTGGAAGGGTTTCGTGGGCACTGACCTTGAGTTTGGGAGTTGTAGTTCACCTATATCCAGAGGAGTGCTGTGGATTCATGCAATGATGGATCTGGACCAAACGTGGCATGAATACTCAATATGCCCAAATGTGAACACCGGTAGAGTCTGGGGAAAACAGACCTTGACATTTGGGGGTTGTAGTTGTTGGGATTTATAGTTCACCTACAATCAAAGAGCATTCTGTACTCGACCAACAATAGAATTGGGTCAAACTTCCCACACAGAATCCCAATGACCAACAGAAAATACTATGTTTTCTGATGGTCTTTGGCGACCCCTTTGACACTCCCTCATGACCCCCTCAGAGGTCCTGATCCCCAGGTTGAGAAACACTGCTCTAGAACATGGCCATATAGCCCGAAAAAACCTACAACAACCCACTGAAAGGTTGGTGGTTCAAATCCGGGGAACAGGGTGAGCTCCTGCTGTTAGTCCCAGCTTCTGCCAACCTAGCAGTTTGAAGACATGCAAGTGCAAGTAGATCAATAGGTACCGCTCCAGTGCTCCATGTAGTCATGCCGGCCACATGACCTTGGTGGTGTCTACTGACAATGCTGGCTCTTTAGCTTAGACATGGAGATAAGCATCACTCCCCAGAGTTGGTCACGACTAGACTTAATGTCAATTGGAAATCTTTACCTTTATTTAGTCCTTTCCAGAATAAACAGGAGACTCAGGACTAGACCGTAAGAGTGTATGCCAAGTAAAAGCAGCTAGTTCTTTGCAAGATACTAATAGGAGTTTTGGTTTCTGTGCTCTTCCTGTTACACCTGTAACAGGTAAGAAGGGGAAGAATGAGCGCTTTGTTTGTGCCAACATTCTTCCTTTCTCTGACTCTCCGTGCACTGAGATTTCCATACTGGAAACGGAACATTTTTGCCCCCAAGCCAGCCTGGTCCCCTTCCTTTCCCCACATTCTCTTGCATCCTCCTCTCATAGACTTTTGCACAGCGGGGCCATGCCTATTTGCTCCCTGCCAGGCCCTGACCTACTTTTCCTTTCCCCCACAATTGACTATTTGTGAGCAAAGTGAAGTGAGGCAATGAGACATAGAAATACAGGCTGAAAAGTTTCAAGCCGTTAGTATTATTATGATTATTATGATTATTTCGGAAATGGTCAATTGAAGGTGCGGGAATCAGGGAGCCGGGCTCGCCATAGGGATTGCGACGCTTGGGGTCATCCATGAAAGCGCCAACGGTGCCCCCAAACCCCGTCTCCATGGGCCAAGAATGGTAACTTTGCTCAAACTGCCATCTGCCTCCGTTGTCGCTTGCCAAGGAGCTCATGTTTTTTTTCTCTCTCCCTGTAATCTCTTTCATTGAGGGTCCAAGGAAAGCAGGAGGGAAGGGGGAAAACCCTCCCAGTTTCAATAGAAGTAGAAGTTGGACCCTCACCAGGCTGGTTTTCTTTCGAGAGGCCTTTGCGGCAACTGAATAGGGGGACAAGGAGGTGGCCTTTCTGGGATGCGGGGGGCAGCATCCGGACCTCATTGGATGCTAAGCAGCTAATGGCACTATAATAATGTTTTAATTTCTATTGCGTGAGATCCTGGATTACATATTTATTTAATATGTACCCCACTTTTCTTCTAGTGTGGCACTGAAAATGGCTTACTAGCAATGAAAACAAAGCCTATTTGAAAGTTTCATTTTTTAAAAGTAATTTTTTATTCCAGAAAGAAAGAACAAAATAGAGTAGCAATAGGTTAAACCCTTTTGCCGGCAGGACTGAAGACTGACAGATCGCAGGTTCGAATCCGGCGAGAGCATGGATGAGCTTCCTCTGTCAGCTCCAGCTCCCCATGCGGGGACATGAGAGAAGCCTCCCACAAGGATGGTAAAACATCAGAACATCTGGGCATCCCCTGGGCGACGTCCTTGCAGATGGCCAATTCTTTCACACCAGAAGCGACTTGCAGTTTCTGAAGTCGCTCCTAACACAGAAAAAAAAGCAACACAGACAAGGAAGATGAATAAAGTCACACATTTTTTGTTCCTGGGTTATAAATGTCATTTCCTAATTGGTTCTACAGTAGAGTCTTGCTTATCCAACCTTCGCTCATCCAACGTTCTGTATTATCCAACACAGTCTGCTTCCTACCCAGATCCACAGCTGTTTCAAAACATTGCGGTGTTTTGGTGTTAAATATGCAAATACAGTAATTACGACATAATGTTACAATGTATTGAACTGATTTGCTGTAAAACATGATGTTATGGTGCTTAATTTGTAAAATCATAATGTAATTTGGTGTTTAATAGGCGTTAACCCGGTGGCGCAGTGGGTTAAAGCGCTGAAATGCTGAACTTGCAGACCGAAAGGTTGCAGGTTTGAATCCGGGGAGTGGCATGAGCTCCTGCTGTTAGCCCCAGCTTCTGCCAACCTAGCAGTTCGAAAACATGCAAATGTGAATAGATTGATAGGTACCACTCCGGCGGGAAGATCACGGTGCTCCATGCAGTTATGCCGGCCACATGACCTTGGATGTGTCTACGGACAACGCCGGCTCTTTGGCTTAGAAATGGAGATGAGCACCAATCTCCAGAGTCCAGCACGACTGGACTTAATGTCAGGGGAAAACCTTTACGTTTACCTTGGCTTTTCCTTAATCGCTCCTTATTATCCAACATTTTTGCTTATCCAATGTTCTGCTGGCCTGTTTATGTTGGATAAGCGAGACTCTATTGTATCATAAACACATGAAAAAAGTTTATTAAACTGCAGAAACTTTGTCCTGGATGGTAATTGTCTCTGTACTGAAAGAAGGGATTGAGGGCACTTTTGCAGGAGAAGTAGGCAAGTAGCCAGGATAGTTTACTTTAAAGAAGAGGTGGGCAGCAGAGGGTCTTCATGTGGCCCCCAATCCTGATTTTCTGATGCTTCCAGACTCTGTTGGGTTGCTCTTTTGCTCACCAGAGAGAGAGAGAGAGAGAGAGAGAGAGAAGAGGTAGAGTCATTTCCTAATTGGTTCTATCATAAAATATGGAAAAAGTTTATCAAACTGCAAGAACTTTGTTTTTGTAGGAGGGATATGCTGCAACACATTTTGCTATAGTTTTTGAATGAATATCTCATCAAGTCTCAACCAATTCAACCTAATTTGTGGCAGCCGCAAAAACAAAGTTTCTTCTACAGTATAACTGCTTTCAAAGTAAGGACAGCACAATTAAACCAGAAATAATACTTTCAAACCAGAAACAGAATATTTTTCAAAATGTGTTATATAGTATAATAATAATAATAATAATAATAATAATAATAATAATAATAGTAATAATAGATGTTGCAATCCCAGATGACAGCAGTATTGATGAGAAGCAACTGGAAACGCTGACACGATATGAGGATTTAAGGATAGAACTACAAAGACTCTGGCACAAGCAAGTAAAGATGGTCCAAGTGGTGATTGGCACACTGGGTGCAGTGCCTAAAGACCTTGGCCTGCACTGAAAAGCAATTGTTGCTGACAAAAATTACCATCTGTCCCTACTTGGAGCTGTATGCATTATTTGCCAATACATCACACAGTCCTTGATTTTTGGGAGGTGTCCTACATGTGATCCAATACAAAAGCAAACATAGTGATTTTGTTTACAGTGTACTAGTCTTGTACTGTATCAAATAATAATGATACTGACAGAGTTTTGGAGCACAATACTCATGACCTCACGATTGTGTTAAAAAACAAAGTATGGATCATCGATGTTGCAATCCCAGGTGACAGCAAGATTGAAGAGAAACAACTGGAAAAACTGACACGATATGGGGATTTAAAGATTGAACTGCAAAGATTATGGCACAAACCAGTAAAGGTGGTCCCAGGGGGTACAGTGCCTAAAGACCTTGGCCTGTACTTAAACACAATTGGCGCTGAGAAAATTACCAACTGCCAGCTGCAGAAGGCCACCTTATTCGGATCTGCACACATTATTCACCGATACATCACACAGTCCTAGACACTTGGAAAGTGTCTGATATGTGATCCAGTACAACAGCCAGCAGAGTGATCTTCTCTGCTGTGGACTCATCTTGTTGTGTTTCAAATAATAATAATGTATTTGTTACCCACCTCTCTTTGTGGCTCAAGGTGGGGCACAACATATATAATATAATATAAATTCTAAAACGATACAGTCAGATTCTAATTACTAATTCCAATGACAGACCTACCACTTACACAAAACACAAAGAAACTAAATTAACAATCAGGAGTGCTATTCTGTAAACCTCTCGTTCAATATCCTGTGGCTTTTATCCCATATTATTCTACTCTTTTTGAGTGACACTTCTGCTGTTAGTAATGCACTGCTAGTTCAATTTGATACAAAACTTCAAAAGCCATTTAACAGTTGTAAGCAGTTTAGGCACACATTAAGGTGTGATAAAAGGAATAAAAGACACATCCCTTTCAAAGTCTTGCAAGAGTAGGATCAGAGTGAAAAGCTTCTCTAATCAAGAGAACAGCAGAGAGGGCACCAATGGGGTCTCTTTTGGGAGTGAAGGAGGGATGTGTTCTTGCTGAAGGTCAACCCAGGTGAAGACGTTAAGGCTCACCTGCAGCCATTGCAGAAGCCCCATGGAGTCTCTCTGCATCATTCCTCTTTTGCAAATGAAGAAGGTGAGATGGAAAGAGCTGCCCCATCAACGCTGTATGTGGAGCCACTTCTTCTGAGTCCATGCGTTTGACCGATAGAGCCAGCCGAAGGTGGATCCCTCCATCCTCTCACCTTCTGAGGTGGAAGCACAAGGCCTGGTCCCTCCAGCCTTTGGGAAATACAACATTTAGCCCCAGCGGCTAAACTTGCCCCTTCCTTTGGTTGATGCCATTTTAACTCATGCCCCCTGGACCTCTTGCGCTGGGCTGTTTTTATTTATGGCTGCGATGCAGTTTGTTTTCTTCTTTTTTTCCAAAGCAAAGCACGCCCTGTTTAGCCCAAGTTTTGCCTGCAATCCTGCGGCTTGCGTAAATTATGGCCAGTAAGCAGATACCCTTCCTATGCATAATTTATGTGCTTTCTCTCTCCTTTTCTCTGGCATCAGTGAGGGCAATGAACTCTGGAAGGCACTGGATCCCTTTCCGCAAAGCTCAGGAAATCCCACTTGCTTTCTCTTCTTCTGGAGAGAGCTCTTGCTTGGAAAGAAGGCGATCCAGGTTCAAATCACAACAATATAATCCCTGCAAAACAAGGGAGCAAACTCTCCACTTTCGGGTGGAATCAGTTCCAGACAAGAGGAAAGGACTGGGTGCAAATCTCCAGCTCAAACAGGAGAGCGGCTGTTTCCTTCCATTTGCAAGGCCTGTTTGATTTCTTGCTGCACCTTTCTGTTTACTTCACTCCTACCTTCTCTTCCAGCCATCATATTCCCAGGACTCACTCTCCAAAAGGCCAAACAGAATTTTCCCATTTTCTTAGTTTCCCCATTCTCTAGGCCAGGGCATAAGGTGAGGACGAGGAATCTCAGAGCAAGAACACTGTCCTGAAAATAACCGCCAATGACATTCTCTATGTTTGGTGGTTAATGTCCCAGGCCTAATGACATCCAAAGGGTCAGCCCCTTTTGATATGCTTAAATCAGTGGTTCTCAACCTTCCTAATGCCACGACCCCTTAATACAGTTCCTCATGTTGTGGTGACCTCCAACCATAACATTATTTTCGTTGCTACTTCATAACTGTAATTTTGCTAGTGTTATGAATTGTAATGTTTTTCTGATGTTGCAGTTGATTTTAATGTCTCTTATTTTTATTGTGTTTGTTTTAATCTGTATGCCTGGGATTGTTCCCTTGTAAGCCGCTCCGAGTCCCTTTGGGGAGATGGTGGCAGGGTATAAGAATAAAGAAGTTGTTGTTGTTGATTATGCTGTTGTTGTTGTTGTTGTTGTTATTATTATTATTATTATTATTATTATGTAAATATCTGATATGTAGGATGTATTTTCATTTGCTTGACCAAATTTGGCACAAATACCCATACACCCAAATTTGAATACTGGTGGGGTACAATCAAAGTGTATTCTGAACTCCAGCAATGATGGAATTGAACTAAACTTGGCACACAAAACTCCCATGACCAACAGAAAATACTGGAAGGGTTTGGTGGGCATTGACTTTGAGTTTTGGAGTTGTAGTTCATCTACATCCGGAGAGCACTGTGGACTCAAACAATGATGGATCTGGATCACATTTGGCACACAGACCCAACGTGGCCAACTTTGAATACTGGCGGGGTTTGGGGAGGATTGACCCACAATTTTGGGAGTTGTAGTTCACACATATCCTTATGCATTTTCTTATGGGAGCATTAATAAAAAACAAAAGGAAATACTGATTTTTCCCCTAATAAATAGTGTTACAAATTACCCAAGTTGCTTCTCCTGCTTCTGCTCCTGATGCTGCTGGGCCACTCAGTGTCATGTCACATGGGCACTTTCCCCCCTGCCTTGAAAAGACTTGTGATCCTCCCTTCAGCCTCGTATGCTCTCCCTCACCCCATGCATGCACACCACACTGCCATGCGCCAAGCACACCTGCTCTCCCTTCCCTTTTTGGATTCGCAGAAACAGCCTTCCCCTTGACTGAGAGACCAGCCAATCACAGCAGAGGAGGGCTTTTGATGGGAGGATTCTCTTCCAAAAAGGAAGAGAAGGTCAGGTGGAGAGATTTTCAGCCTTCTCTGCCAAAGGGATTCCTAGACCATTAGAAATATGTGTTTTATGATGGTCCTTGGCGAACTCTCTGAAACCCCCCTTGTAACCCCCAGGTTGGGAAACGCTGGCTTAAAGGCTCTACCTTGGTATTAGGTTTTGGCCTTGAAATCTCAGCAATTGGAAGAGTATGGATCTGGGAACCCTTGGCAACTCAGACTCCAAGGAGAGAAAGGGCTCATGTAGTTCTGTTACTGTGATGGTATGTGTGCATTTGGTATGGAAAGGATGCCTCCTGTGCGCCAGGGAATGGCTTCCATTGGCCAAATGCACCTGCCCCTCTGCACTTTGGATCTTCTTCAGTCACTTGAGGAGGATGAGGATGAGCAATTGCGACTCTCTCTCAGATTCCTGGGCAAACAGCTGTTGCTCGGAGGAGAAGCAGCAACTGGCATTCAGGAGGCTAGTTTTTCAGATGACGGAAACCGATACGGAGTTCATTGTGTGCTGCTGCCGAGGCCCTTCTGCTTCCGCAGGCCTCTTATGAAGGCCAGAGGCCAGAAAGTGGGGCTTCTATTGACCTGGCCCTGTTTTGCCATTTTGTATGCCTTTCCAAATAGGCTTGTAATGAAAATGCTTTGCATGATCACACATAATGCTTTTGTGTAGGTTTGAATGCTCAGCATGCCAGATGTTGCCATGGGCCTTCAGGCTGGGTTTGCCTTATGGCAACACTCTCCTAAGGTTTCTTGGCAGGATTCATTATTCAAAGATTGGCCTCCATTGCCTTCCTCTGAGGCTGAGAGTGTGTCACCATTGGGTGTCCATGGCTGAACAGGTGAAGCATTGGGTCTGTCCTGCAGCATTTCTCAACCTGAGGGTCAGGATCCCTGGGGGAGTGACGAGGGGGTTTCAGAGGGGTCACCAAAGATAATAAAAAACCATATATTTCCGATGGTCTTAGGAACCCCCTTGGCAAAGAAGAGGTGCCCTTCCCTTTCTTTTTGGAAACAGACGGCAAATCCTCCCACCAAAAGCCCTCCTCCGCTGTAATTGGTCAGCCTGTCAGACAAGGGGAGCGCTGTTTCTGAGACTCCAAGTAGGAAGGGGAGAGCAGGCGTGCTTGGTGCATGGCAGCGTACAGCATAGTGTGGGTTGAGGGAGAGTGTGCAGGGCTGGAGGGAGGCTCACACCAGCAAGTCCCTTAAAGTCAGGGGAGTTCTGTGTGGGAAGTTTGTCCCAATTCTATCATTAGTGGGGTTCAGAATGCTTTTTGTAGGCGAAATTATAAATCCCAACAACTACAACTCCCAAATTTCAAGGTCTATTTCCCCCAAACTCCACCAGTGTTCATATTTGGACATACTGAGTATTCCTGCCAAGTTTGGTCCAGATCTATCATTGTTTGAGTCCACAGTGCTCTCTGGATGTAGGTGAACTACAACTCCGAAACTCAAGGTCAATGCCCACCAAACTCTTCCAGTATTTTCTGTTGGCCATGGGAATTCCGTGTACCAAATTTGGCTCAATTCCATCATTGGTGGTGTTCAGAATGCTCTTTGATCATAGGTGAACTATAAATCCCACCAGCTACAATTCCCAAATGCCAAAATCAATCCCCCCACAACCCCACCAGTATTCAAATTTGACCGTATTGGGTATTTGTGCCAAATTTGGTCCAGGGAATGAAAATACATCCTGCATATCAGATATTTACATTACTATTCATAACAGTAACAAAATGACAGTTATGGAGTAGCAACAAAAACACTGCATTAATGCTTCCCAACCTGGCCTACTTTCCTCTGTGCTTTAATGGAAGGGAAAGGGAGGGAATGCATTTGGGGTGAACTAGAAAGTACCATGAGATGCAAGAATATTGAATGTCTTTTGGGGAAATAAATGGTATAAAAATAGCACGTTGGTGTTAAGGTATAAAAATAGGACCATGGGTCAAAAGGGGTTTTGTGTTATCACTTCAACCAAGAGATTGTGGAGGGTCTATGGGATGCTTTTAAGAAAGGCGAGCCCATTGCAGACCATCCAGTCCAGAAGATAGCTTTTGCTAGGTTAGGAGTTGTAGTGTGTGGCCCTTGCATTTGCAGTGAAATGGCCATGTCGTTCAACCATGCAGCCTCATTTTTGCAATGCATTGAACTCTGACCCAACTTTCTTCTTTCCTCCCAGGCTCTGTATTACACAACCAAATTCTCCCTTTTCAAAACCCAACTTTGCATTCCCTGGGTTTTAGAAGAGCCAGAATCAAAGCTGGGGAGGAAATGAGGTTGAAGGGCTTTGTGGATTCATCCAGGACACATTCTGCTTGGAGCACCTTTTCGGCTGTTATTCCCAGCTAGTAAACAAGCAAACAGAAAAAACAGAAGTGGCCTGCCTGTGTTCTGCTGTGGCTTTTGCCAATTGAGTTGTGCAAGGACCGATCGATGGCGCTTGAGGCATCTGGTGGGCAGAAATTTGCAAGAGGAGGAGGCAAGCAAAAGCCCGGCTCTTTAGCCCTGCTTCTTGGCAGAGCAAGAGATGGGCACCTATTGAAGGACCAGAGACCTGTTTCTTGGCACTTAAACCCCTCCTTCCATGGCCAGCATTGCCAAAAATGCACAAAGGCCAGGGGAATGGTGCGAAGTCCCTTTCTGGTATTTAATAATAATCATTTTGGTGTTAACTTAGGGCAGGCGGACCTTGTAAGATGTTTAAAACATTACTTGATGCTTGTGTAAGCTTCAGAGAGAGAAAAAACATTATTTTGGGGTGTTTGTGGGCCACAACAAAAGGACTTTGGACAAGGTTGCTGTGAGTTTTCCAGACTGTATGGCCATGTTCCAGAAGCATTCTCTCCTGATGTTTCACCCACAAGGAGCCCCCAGTGGCACAGTGGGTTAAACCCTTGTGCCGGCAGGACTGAAGACTGACAGGTCGCAGGTTCAAATCCGGGGAGAGGCAGATGAGCTCCCTCTATCAGCTCCAGCTCCTCATGCGGGGACATGAGATAAGCCTCCCACAAGGATGATAAAAACATCAAATCATCTGGGCGTCCCCTGGGCAACGTCCTTGCAGACGGCCAATTCTCTCACACCAGAAGCGACTTGCAGGTTCTCAAGTTGCTCCGGACATGACAAAAAAACCCCAGAAAAAACCACATGTATGGCAGGCATAGGTTGTGAGGTCTGTTTGAAACTAAGCAAGTGAGGTTTATATATTTGTGGAATGTCCAGGGTGGGAGAAAGAACTCTTGTCTGCTTGAGGCAAGTTGCAATTGGCCACCTTGATTAGCATTTAATGGCCTTGCAGCCTCAAAGCCTGGCTGGTTGCTGCCTGGGGGAATCCTTTGTTGGGAGGTTAGCTGGCCCTGATGGATTCTTGTCTGGAATCTCTCTATGTTTTGAGTCAGGAGATTATGTTTCTGCAACATGGCCATACAGCCCAGAAAACTCACAGCAACCCAGTGATTCTGGCCATGAAAGCTTTCGATAACACATTAGACTTTGGACAGCCTCAGGCTTGTGCTTTGCTTACTGTTGTTTTGTTGCACCACATAACGTGTGTGCACATGTAAACTTATATACATTTAGATTTTGTGTAACGGCCTAGGATCGAACATCAATCTCCGCCCCGTTTCATGTCCGTATTGTGAGCAAAGCTATGGCTTAACATGTGGGCATGGTTGCGTGTTCGGGGTAGGCCCCTGCGGCTTCCACTCCTGTGTGAAAGCTGAGAGTTTGCGGTTTACCTCTTCCTCTTCTCTAGAACAATTCAACAGAAGGTGTTACACGGTCAGCTTCTTCTTTAAATATAGAAATAACGAAGAGGAGTCCTGCTCTGCCTTAAAGATAAACATAGTAATTGTAGCACAAGCTTGTTGAACTGAAGCCCATTTGCTTAGATGCACAAGGTGTTATCCAAAATATCAGTTGTATTTGTACATACAGTTGGATGTTGGATTGTAGCAGTAAATTAAATGCCAAAGGTTAATTATAAGGAATAATATTGCTAACATGATAGGAATTGGTGGCAGTATATTGTGCAAGACATATTGGGTTTTATTTATTTATTCATTTCATGTCAAAAGCATTGAATAAACAAATTAGTATAAAACTAATAAAATAGAGGGAATGCAAGCGGCTAATTGTCTGTAGCTTGAAACAGTTCTTCGTCTGTGCATGAGGCAGGACATTGTGGGCAAGCATACAGGTGCTGAGTTGTTTGTTCTGCTCCACAGTCACACAAGGTGGAGGGTTCTTCTAGGTAGTGCTATTTAGCCAAGTTGTCTCTTGATCTGCCAACACCACTTCTGAGTCTGTTCAGGGACTCCCATGTTCCCCACTCTTTCTTTGCCACTGGAGGAAGACCCTCATGGGGGGGCCATCCAGTTGGAATTGCCTGATTTTTCTACATACTGGGCAAAAGCATGAGTATCTTGGAAACTGACTTCTCTGTCTTGTATAGTCATAGAATTCGAAGGTACACTGTGGTCATATAGTCCAACCCCTCAGCCTTCCTAATGCTGCGACCCCTTAATACAGTTCCTCATGTTGTGTTGACCCCCAACCATAAAATTATTTTTGTTGTTACTTCATAACTGTAATTTTGCTACTATTATGAATAGTAATGTAAATATCTGATATGCAGGATGTATTTTCATTCAGCAAATTTGGCACAAATACCCGATACGGTCAAATTTGAATACTGCTGGGGTTGTGGGGGGATTGATTTTGTCATTTGGGAGTTGTAGTTGCTGGGATTTATAGTTCACCTACAATCAAAGAGCATTCTGAACTCTACCAGCGATGGAATTGAACCAAACGTGGCACACAGAACTCCCATAACCAACAGAAAATACTGGAAGGGTTTGGTGGGCATTGACCTTGAGTTTTGGAGTTGTAGTTCACCTACATCCAGAGAGCACTGTGGACTCAAACAATGATCGATCTGGACCAGACTTGGTATGAATACTCAGTATGCCCCAATGTGAACACTGGAGGAGTTTGGGGAAAACAGACCTTGACATTTGGGAGTTGTAGTTGTTGGGATGTATAGTTCACCTACAATCAAAGAGCATTCTGAACCCCACCAGTGATAGAATTGGGCCAAACTTTGCACACAGAATGCCCATAACTAACAGAAAATAAACGGTTCCGGCCCAAGCTACCTTTCCGACCGCATCTCGGCCTATGAACCCACCAGGACTTTGAGATCTTCCGGGGAGGCCCTGCTCTCGATCCCGCCAGCTTCACAAGCACGGCTGGTGGGGACGAGAGACAGGGCCTTCTCGGTGGTGGCTCCCCGGCTGTGGAACGCTCTTCCCACAGATATTAGATTAGCACCATCTCTAATGGTCTTCCGCAAAAAAGTAAAGACCTGGTTATTTGTGCAGGCATTCGAATAATTAGTGCAAGACTGGTAATGACATAGTAATGGAACAATGGATGACGAACCTGGATCATGTTTTTAGTGACGAGACGCTAGTGAATGGTTATCATAGTAATTGTGTATTAATTGTGTATTAGATTAGGTTATTAACTGTTTATATTGGTGTTTGAATTCTGCTGTGTTCTGTGTCTTGTGAACCACTGTGAGTCGCCTTCGGGCTGAGAACAGCGGTATAGAAGCATAGCAAATAAATAAATAAATAAATAAATAAATAAATAAATACTGTGTTTACTGATAGCCTTTGGCAACCCCTCTGAGACCCCCTCATGACCCCCTCAGAGGTCCCGACCTCCAGGTTGAGAAACACTGTTCTAAGTAGTGCCAGTTAGCCAGGTTGTCTCTTGATCTGCCAACACCACTTCTAAGTCTGTTCAGGGACTTCCGCGTTGCCCATTCTTGGTTTGCACCCTCTTGGGAGGCCATCCAGTTGGAACTGCTTAATTTTTCTACATATTGGGTAGAAGCATGAGTATCTCGGAAACTGATTTCTCCATCTAGCATAGAGTCATAGAATTGGAAGACAGAGTGTGGCCATCTAGTCCAACCACTACCAAGGCTAAACCATCCCTGACAAGTGGGATACCCAACTCTTTTTTTTAAAAAACAGCCAATGAAGCCGAGTCCATAGCCTTCCAGGGCTGTTCCTACCAATGTTGAGATCTTACCATCAGGATGTTTTCCTAATGTGTCTCATAGGAACCCCCTTTTTTGACATTTTCATCCATAGGTTTAGGCCTTTCCTTAAGGAGAAGCAGAAAATGCACTTGCTTCATTTAGCAAACTCACATGTTCTTATTAAGCTGCTTTATGTTTTGGGAGACCTTTGCATATTGCTTTGGTTGCGCATTCCTGCCTAGCAGGAGTAAAGTTGGATACTCATAATCCCTGACAACTTCTGTGCTTTGGGCTTTGCAAAATCTTTGAGATAAACTTTGAGATGTTTTGCATGGGTGGGGTGACTTCCCCCATGTTTCATGCATGCATTATGCAAATTGCTTTAATTGTGTTTCCATCATTCATAGGGTTGGACTGGTTGACAATTAGGTCCTTTTCTTTTTTTTAAAAAAACCTGTTAATTCTAATTTAGACAAATTAATATAAAACCAAATCACCAACAAACAAAAACGAAGTTAAAAATACTTTCTCTAGGACAAAAGAAAGCATATTGCTATTTCATATTAAATGTCGAAAAGCAAACTACATACACTCTATGTTATCTAATCTCGTGGCTTTACATTTTCGGTCCGATGGCTATATTCTCTCAGTTTTTAAAGGTAAAGATTTCCACTTGACAATAAGTCTAGTTGTGTCCGACTCGGGAGGGGGGGGGGAGGGGCGCTCATCTCCATTTCGAAGCCAAAGAGCTGGTGTTTACCATAGACACCTCCAAAATCATGTTGCCAGCATGACTGCATGGAGCACCGTTACCTTCCCGTAGAAGCGGTACCTATTGATCTACTCAGATTTGCACATTTTCAAATTTCTATGTTGGCAGAAACTGGGGCTAACAGCAGGAGCTCACCCTGCTTCCCAGATTCAAACCACTGATCATCCACAGTCAGCAAGTTCAGACGCTGGGGCTGAAACCACTGAAGCTCACGCAGCTCCCTGGATTTGAAACTGCAACCTTTCAGTCAACAAGTTTAGCAGCTCAGCGGTTTAACCCACTGCGCCACCGGGGGCTCCCATACCAACCTACATATATGCTTTGACTTTTTATGTATAGACAATATATGGGGCACATAGTCCTTTGAACCTACAGTGGTGCAGTTGATTAAATCGCTGAGCTGCTATACTTGTTGACTGAAAGGTTGCAGGTTCGAATCCGGGGAATGGTGTGAGTTTCAGCGGTGTCAGCCCCAGCTTCTGCCAATCTAACAAGCAAAGGTATCGGCGTTCCATGCAGTCATGCCAGCCACATGACCTTGGAGGTGTCTATGAACAACGCCAGCTCTTTAGCTTAGAAATGGAGATGAGCAACCCCCCCCCCCCCCCCCAGAGTCGGATACGACTGGACTTAATGTCCAGGGAAAACCTTTACCTTTATTAGGTTGGTATGTATGTATTTTGGTTGGTTTGTACCAGAAAGGCTCCTCCATGGCTTGATGGACCTGGATCAAACTTGGTACACTGTTTATTATCCAACTTTAAATGAACTAAAAATGCCATTTTCAGGTCCAGAGCAGAGGGAAAGAAAAAGATCAAAGTTGACATGCTGTTGCTAGGTGAAGGATTGGCTGTTGCTAGGTGAAGTGGTCCTCTGTGATATCCCTGGGAAAGAAAGGGGATGAAGTGACATGTCTGAGGGAAAGGGAGGAACGAAAGGGAGTGCCGTTACCTTCCTATAGAAGCAGTACCTATTGATCTATTTGCATTTGCATGCTTTCAAACTGCTAGATTGGCAGAAGCTGGGGCTAACGGTGGCAGCTCAACCCTCTCCCCGGATGCAATCCCTACTTTTGGGAAAGTAATTAAACCAAAAAAGTTGAGCAATAGATTCGAGTAAATACAGTACTTTAAATGTGCATTCCTGCTTAGCAGAATGAGGTTGGACTGGATGCCCCTTATAGTCTCTTCCATCTCTCTTGTGACACTATATTATGTCCATTGAAGGCAGTCCCTCTGGAACTGGGCCCAGCTGCTGCCTTGTCCCTCGGCCCCTCTCTCTGTCTGCATCAAGGGGGTGGGGATGGTGCAACCTTATACCTTGCACACTTGCGCACAGATGGGGCCTGCAATTCTCCAGTGTCTGGTTTGCATAAAGGCCCGATCGGGCGGTGGGTGTGGGTCAGGTTTTGCAGACAACCCTTCATCAAATAAGGAACTGCAAAAGGCCGGGAGATTGGGCCGGAGGGGCCAGTGACATCATTGCCCAGCCAGGGACCAAAGGGCAGTGTTCGCCCTGTGTGGAAACGGAGGGCAGGACACTCATTTGGGGCTGGCATCCTACGTTTGGGGCTCCTTGGAGCCATGCTGAGGACGCTGTCCAGGTGAAACTCCAGGCCACACCTGCGGGGAAATGAATATGGAGAAATACCGGAAGTTCCTGGATGGACTCAACAACCTGAAAGGTACACAGACACCCAGGACTTGTGTGCATTTTCTATTTCTCTCCTCTCTTTGGCACTGGAAAGGGCAAAGGGGCCAAACCCCCCTCTCCTGCTAGATTTTACATTTTGGAGACAAGACAACTCATTCCTGGGAACAAAAGCCAGGAATGCAGGAAGTGTGGGGTGGCACTTGCATTGTATTGTTTTCATTGTTCCCCCATTGATTCTCAAAGGTGGCTTGCAAGATAAGCAGGAATATAGGGAAGGGAGAGGCTCCCACACCCAAAATGCAAGCCTTAGAGAAGTTCTCTCGAAAGTGCTTATGCCAAGCTTTCGTGGAAGAGAAAGGCAGAACTGAGCCTCATTGCCTGGTGTTTATAGCATTCCGCTCAGTCTCCTCCAGTAGTTATGGCAACCCTGTTGGGGATTTCTGGACTTTCTGTTTCACACGGAGTGTGCAGAGAAGTTGGGATTCATGTAAGGAAAATATAAAGTGCTAAAATGAGGTTAGGTTACCAATAGAATTAAATCTGCATTTAGAACTGTTTCCAAGGCTTTGCTTATCAAGTTGTCTCTGTGGTTCCCTTTGTACTGTTCCTGCAATGTGTTGCATTGTACTTACTTAAGCAATCCCTCGTAGCCCAAGGATGATGATCCTCGAAGTTCAATGTCTTGGCGGTGGGTCCGTAGGTGACCGTGGAACCCTATTCTTGTTCTGCATGTTCTCCTGCAGTGAGGACATTGGTTTCCAGACGGAAGGCGGTCCTAATCAGGGTTGGCATGATGCGCCTTCCTCTTGGCACATTTCTCCCTTTCGCCCACCATTTGTGCCTCTTCGAATTCTGCAGCACTGCTGGTCACAGCTGACCTTGAGTTAGAGCGCTCAAGGGCCAGGGCTTCCTAGTTCTTGGTGTCTGTTTTTTTAAGCCCATCTTTAAATCTCTTTTCCTGCCCACCAACGTTATGTTTCCCATTCTTGAGCTGGGAGTGTAGTAACTTCTTTTGTAGACGGTGATCTGGCATTCAGACAACATGGCCAGTCCAGCGGAGTTGATGGCAGAGGACCATCACTTCAATGCTGGTGGTCTTTGCTTCTTCCAGCACGCTGACATTTGTCCGCCTATCTTCCCAAGAGATTTGCAGGATTTTTCGGAGGCAACGCTGATGGACGTCTGTAGACAGTCCACATTTCACAGGTGTATAACAGGGTTGGGAGGACATAGCTTTATAAACAAGCACCTTGGTCTCTCTACAGATGTCCTGGTCCTCAAACACTCTCTTCTTCATTCGGAAAAATGCTGCACTAGCAGAGCTCAGACGATATTGCATTGCAACTCTAGCCAGCAAAACCAATGACGAAGGCTGCTGGGAGTTGCAATCCAACAAAATCTGGAGGCTTTGCCTCTTTTGTAACACTCGAGACTGGTATTACCAGGTTTGGAAACACTTTGGAAACCTCTTTTTTTCCCGGTGACAGTAGTATGACCAAACACATCCTGAGTGCCAGCTGTTCCTTTTTGCTTCTGCTGCAGTTTCCTGAGACGCAAATGCCAGTCTTCACCTGGAAGTGTTCCATCTCTTCCACCTGATTCTACTGGGTCTGGGTCACCTGTTCTGCCCAAAGCCGGAAAACCAGCTGTCAGGCAGCTTTGTTGTTTTATTGCAAAGCAAAACCCGGCTCCTCGGAGAAATAAATCTCTTTTCCTTGACCTTACCTTGCTTCCTGCCTGTGGGAGTGAGTCAGGCTTAAAACATGACGCTCTCTCGCTTTCCAGCGGTGCTTCATAGGAACAGAATGGACTTCGAAAGAATTTGCTCTTTTATGTAAGCAAAAGCAGCTCTTTTCAGTTGCATTGCTGTCATTCCAGCCACAGCAACTGGACAAGATGGGGACAGTCAGGATGAAGGAAGCGCTATGTTGAAAAGAGACTTTTGGGGGGTCTGAGAGGAGGGTTCGGCACCATCAGACCCCATTTACACCCCTTTCTGGTTCAGCCTTCTTTTAGCCCTCTGGTTTCCATTCCTTAATAGGGAGAGTAATGGCTCAGGAGTCATGTCATTCTCCTTTATATTGGAGTGGACAGCTTTAAATTGTTTCTTTTAATACTGTTCATAATTAATTCCATTTGAATGTTTGTATATTTTAGATTTTAATTTTATTGTATTGATTTTTTTTGTGAACTGCGTTGAGTCTCTTGTTTTGTAGAGAAAAAGTTACTTATTTATCGTGTCAGAAGCAAATTGAGAGTACAGCTGTTATGTATTTAAAAACACAAAGTTAAAAACTTGGCATTATACTAAATGTCCTTTGACCAGTAGTTGGCCACTTAAAGTGCCTCTGGTGTTGCTATAAGAAGGTCCCCCATTGTGCATGTGGTAGGGCTCAGGCTGCATTGTAATAGGTGGTCTGTGGTTTGCTCTTCCCCACACTCGCATGTCATGGACTCCACTTGGTAGCCCCATTTCTTAAGGTTGGCTCTGCATCTCGCAGTGCCAGAGAGAAAAAGTGGGATACAAGTAATGACACTATGTGACACGATTTTTGGTCCTCGGTTATAAGTGTCATTTCCTAATTGGTTCTATCATAAAACCATGAGAAGAGTTTATTAAACTGGAAAAACTTTTTGCGGCACATTTTGCTATCGTTTTTCAATGAATATCTCATTGAGTCTCAACCAGTTTGACATAATTTGTAGCATTTACAAAAACCAAGTTTCTGGAGTAGAGTAACTACTTTCAAAGGAAGTAAAGTAAAGGTATAGGTTTCCCCTTGACATTAAGTCTAGTCATGCTCGACTCTGGCGCGTGGTGCTCATCTCCATTTCTAAGCCGAAGAGCCGGTGTTGTCCGTAGACACCAGCGAGGTCATGTGGCTAGCTTGACTGCATGGAGCACTGTTATCTTCCAGCAGAAGTGGTACCTATTGATCTACTCACATTTGCATGCTTTTGAACTGCTAGGTTAGTAGAAGCTGGGGCTAACAGTGGGAGCTCACCCTGCCCCCCAGATTTGAACCACTGACCTTTCCATCAGCAAGTTCAGCAGCTCACTGATTTAACCTGCTGCGCCACCGGGGTCTCCTTCAAAGGAAGTACCATAAATTAAACAGGAAATGGCACGTTCAAAGCAGGAACATAATTTTGTTTTCATTTTTTTAACATAATGTTGTGGTCCTGGGAGCCAGTTTTCTGATATTGGGGACCTTCGAGGGCCGATGTGGACATCCAAAAAAGCTGTTAAAGGAAAGGCTAATATTGGCCAGGACTCAGGGGAAAAAAAAAAGGGGGGGGGGAGAAATCTCTTCTCTCTTCATTGTGCATACATTTCCTTTTCTCTGTGCCTGAACCTCAGCTTCCATTTGTTTGCTGGCAGTATGATAATTGTGGCTAGTATTGACGTATTGATTTCTTTTTGTTTCTATTGGCCTAAATCTGTATGCATTCTTGTAGTAGTATAAGCCTCACTGCCCCGTATGTTTTCAGAGTTATACCAGGGCTATTCTCAATGGCTTTGGGCTGGAACTGGCTACAAGCCCCAGAACCTATTGAAAAGGTGAATGGAGAGTTGTGGGGCTTATGGCATTAGGAGCCCAAGGCTTCTTCCATGGAACATGAGCCGTAGCCTTTGCTCCTTGCTGCATTGGCCACCCAACCCCTCCAAGGCCCAACCCTTTCTCTCCTTCCCTAGAAAGAAAAGAAATGTGCTCATGGCCATTTGTTGAAGTCTCCCCCCCTCCAATTCTTGCAGCAGGTGGTAGATGCGAAATGGAGAGTGCCGAGTTCCCCAGAAGCCGGCTGTTTGTGCGAGTGTGTGACAGAGAGACTTAGGCATGTGCGGAGTTGCATGTTGGAGAGCCAGTGTGATGTTTGAGCATTGGAGCGTGGTTCTGGAGACATGGCTTCGAATCCATCCTCAGCCATGGAAACCCACTTGGTAACGGCAGAGAAGTCACACTTTCTAAGCCTCAAGGCAACCTCCTTCTGAACAACATTGCAGAGAAGACCTCTTAAACACCTTAGGGTCACCAGAAGTCCAAAACGACCTGAAGAATCCCAAAAAATATCATGGTTCTTTATTTAGTTTCTGGACTTTGCTGTATCCTCCATTTTTTTTCATCTCAGGAGCACCTTGAGAAATTGCAAGTTGCTTCTGGTGTGACAAGGACATTGCCCAGGAAATGCCCAGATGTTTGATTTTTTACCATCCTTGTGGGAGGCTTCTCTTATGTCCGTGCATGGGGAGCTGGAACTGACAGAAGGAGCTCAACATGCACTCCCTGGATTTGAACTGCTGACCTATCAGTCTTCAGTTCTGCTGGCACAAAGGTTTAACCCATTGTGCTACTGGGGGGGGGGTCCATCCTCTAAATGAAGGTTGTTGTCAGTAACTCAGAAGACGACCCAGCTACGAAGGATGTAGATAAGATCCCGAAATGTAAAATACGGGTATGTCATGAAGTACCAACGTCAGAATCATTTGTATAACTGCATTCCCAATTTCTCTGAATGGTTGTAAAAGTTGGCCAGGAAGGAAATTGATTCATATGAAGTGTATTGTTGGAAAAGAGCTCTGAAGGGGCCAAAGGGACCAAGCTGAATCTATTGTACTTTCGACGTATTGTAAGGCAATGTGACTTGTTGGAAAATTATTATTATTATTATTATTTGATGCACAACAAGATTAGTACACAGCAAACAAGAGCACTATGCTGTCTTTTGTATTGGATCACACGTCGGACACTTCCCAAGTGTCTAGGACTGTGGCATGTATTGGCAGGTATTGTGTGCAGATCCGAGTTGGGTGGCCTTTTGCAGGTGACAGATGGTAATGTTGTCAGCATCAAATGTTTTTAAGTGCAGGCCAAGATCTTTGGGCACTGCACCCAATGTGCCAGTCACCACTGGGACCATTATTATTATTATTATTATTATGTTTATATTATTATTATGTTTATATTATTATTATGTTTATATTACTGACACAAAAGCACAGTATGGCGCAGCAAACAAGATCTATATGCTGGATTTCGTATCACAAAATCACAAGTCAGACACTTCCCAAGCGTCTAGGAATGTGTGATGTATTTTCGAATTATGTGCACAGATCCAAGTAAGGTGGCCTTTTGCAGTTGACAGATCGTGATTTTGTTGATGTTTATATTATTATTATTATTATTATTATTATTATTATTATTATTTTCTCTCCAAAAGGAGACTCAAAGCGACTTATATTAAAAGCATTTCAATATAATAATGCTCACTGCATTATAGTTGGTATAACTTGATCATGGAAACCATAAAATTTGCAAGAGCTGAGGAGGGCCATTAAAAACTGCGGGTTTTGCGGGTCCCTTATCCATAAGGACATCACACATTGAAGTCAATGTGGTGGCACATATGCTGTGATGCAAAGAACACCAGCAACAATGTTATGGCTTGGCTTGCATTCCCAGTATTGTATGGTGGTCCGTGGGGGATTTGAGGCATTCAGAGCAGAATTGGGAGCGTCTGTTGCCATGCCATGTGTCTTTTAACACCAGAGTGGCCCCACGAACCTGTGATTAAAGCATTGGCCTTGCATGCTCTTAACAGTCGGAGTGGGGGGCGGTTCACATGTATGTGTTCCCTTTCTGGGGCTGAGAGAAGGCTTCTCTTCACATTGCCATAGTTGCCGTTTCCTTGGGGACGGCTGCTTTTCCCAGGCTTCCAAGGCCACCGATTCACCACAAACCCTTCCATGCCTTTGCAGCCTTGCAAAAGAAATGTAGGAACTCCAGTAGAAAAGCAGCTCCCAGAAGTGGAAAGAGGAAAAGTAATGGAAAGGGAAGACCCAGCCTTTTTGAGGAGGTTGATCAGCAATAGAAATTGGTGTTTTGCATTTCAGAGGGTCCAGGGCTCAATTCCAGGCATTGCCAATGTGTGCAAAGACTCTTCAATACAATTTCAGTCAGCCTTTGCTAGCAAACACGGAAGTAGATGCACTTCGGACTCAGTAAAAGTCAGTGCTCCATGACGAACTGGCGGATCCACTCCCAAGTTTTATTCCATACTTTCCAGGAGGTGTCCAGTATGACGTCCGTTATTAACAAAACAGGTTCAGGACCTTGGATATGTCTCTTTTACTGTATCTGGAGTGGGTTTATACTCCGCATACACGAAGCTTGGCCTGTCACTGAACATCGAGAAAACCAAAGTGCTGTTCCAGCAGTCACCAGCCATCCCCTCCCCAATGCCAGAGATACAGCTTAATGGTGTAGCATTAGAAAATGTTGACCATTTCCGCTACCTTGGCAGCCACCTCTCCACCAAAGTCAACATCGACACCGAAATACAACACCGCCTGAGCTCTGTGAGCGCAGCATTTTCCCGAATGAAGCAGAGAGTGTTTGAGTACCGGGACATCTGTTGACTGAAATGTCACAGGTTTGAATCCGGGAAGTGGCGTGTGCTTCTGCTGTCAGCCCCAGCTTCTGCCAACCTAGCAGTTCGAAAACATGCGAGTGTGAGTAGATCAATAGGTAACGCTCTGGCGGGAAGGTAACAGCACTCCATGCAGTCATACCGGCCACATAACCTTGGAGGTGTCTATGGACAATGCTGGCTCTTCAGCTTAGAAATGAGCACAACACCCCAGAGTCAGACACGACTGGAATTAATTTCAGGGGGAACCTAAACCTATCTCAGAAATTGGCTGCTCGCCCACAAACATGCATATATACATACTAACATTTTTTCAATTTTGTTATATATAGATAACTAGCTGTCCCCTGCCACGCGTTGCTGTGGCCCAGTCTGTTGATCTGGAAAATAAAGTAATGAGAAAGTGTTGTTCTAATATATGTAATTTCTTTATGCTTGTGGGTAAACAGTATTTCTTGCTGTTTCTTTGTCAATGTTGATGTGGAGAGTGTCTGGTTTGCCCACCCTGGAAGATGCAACATATCATTGTCCTTCTTTAAGGGTCCCTTTCAAATCTATGATACTATATCTCTCTGTGTGTGAATCATATCTGTCTATCTATCCATCCATCCATCCATCCATCCATCTATCTATCTATATCTATATCGATGGCTAGATGGCTCTTTGTCAGGAGGGCTTTGATTACGTTTTCTTTCTCTGGTGAAGGGAGCTGGACTGGATGGTCTTAAGTATTTTCTAATGGTCATGGGAGTTCTGTGTGGGGTTTGCCCCAATTCCATCATTGGTGGGGTTCAGAATGCTCTGATTGTAGGTGAACTATAAATTCCAGTAACTACAACTCACAAATGTCAAGGTCTATTTTCCCCAAACTCCATCTATGCTCATATTTGAGCATATTGAGTATTCATGCCAAGTTTGGTCCAGATCCATCATTGTTTGAGTCCACAGTGCTCTCTAGATGTAGGTGAACTACAACTCCCAAACACATAGTCAATGCCCACCAAACCCTTCTAGTGTTTCCTGTTGGTCAGAGGAGTTCTGTGTGCCAAGTTTGGTTCAATTCCATCATTGGTGGAGTTCAGAATGCTCTTTGCTTATAGGAGAACTAATCCCAACAACTACAACTCCCAAATGACAAAATCATAATTTTTTGAGTGATGGTCACTCCTTGTGATGTGAGACATTTTGTTGCCAAATTTGGTGCGATTTCGTTCATTGGTTCTTTTGTTTTTAAGATACTCATTACGCATAGATAGATATATAATAATAACACATGATAGCTATAGTCAGCAACATCAGCTTGGTTTCACTTTCATGCTTTTTCCTAGAACTAACAGACTTGAATCCCAAACAGGGGCTGATGGGAAGTAGCTCTCTGCCCATGCCAGAATAGTCTCTAACCTCTTGTCCCCTTTCCTTGGCCTTCCTCTCAGCTGAAGGTGGTGGCTTCGCGTAGCAAAGGTGAACACTGTTTGGCTTGGCTCTGGTCCCAGGCACTGGTCATGTGCCTCTCCGCCTCGCGCTTTCATTTCCTTCCATTGAGCTGTTTCCAGAAGTACACCTTTTTTTTTTCTTCTTCTTCTGTTTTGAAAAATACCCACTGTCTAGATCAGGGGTCCTCGAACTTAGGCCCGGGGGCCAGATGTGGCCCTCCAAGGTCATTTACCCGGCCCTCACTCAGGGACAACATAAGTCTGAAACGACTTGAAAGCACACAACAACAACAATCCTATCTCATCAGCCAAAAGCAAGCCCACATTTCCCATTGAAATACTAATAAGTTTATATTTGTTAAAATTGTTCTTCATTTTAATTATTGTATTGCTTTTAAATGTTTTTTTGCACTACAAAGAAGATATGTGCAGTGTGCATAGGAATTCATTCATGTTTTTTTCCTCAAATTATAATCCAGCCCTCCAAAAAATGAGGGACTGTGAGTTGGCCTTCTGTTTAAAAAGTTTGAGGACTCCTGGTCTAGATTGTCAGAAGTGGACACCAAGTTTCCATTTGGATGAATGAATTCCAGCAGTGAACTCGATGAAACAGCAAGAACTCACCTCCATTTCACTTTTTAATACGTGTGTATGCCTTTAAGATCATCACCAGCTTGCCCTTTGTATTTAGTGTTCATGGCCAGCCTCAGCAATTCCTCTTTCATTCGAGATTACCATGGATTCTCAGCATCTACCAAGATTTGATTCCCAGACCCTTCATAGATCCCAAGATCTATGGATTCTCAACTCCCTCTTCCTCCCCCTCTTCCTCTTCTAAAATGATAAAAGGTCTGGAGAACAAGCCCTATGAGGAGCGGCTTAAGGAGCTGGGCATGTTTAGCCTGAAGAAGAGAAGGCTGAGAGGGGATATGATAGCCATGTATAAATATGTGAGAGGAAGCCGCAGGGAGGAGGGAGCAGGCTTGTTTTCTGCTTCCCTGGAGACTAGGACGCGGAACAATGGCTTCAAACTACAAGAGAGGAGATTCCATCTGAACATGAGGAAGAACTTCCTGGCTGTGAGAGCCGTTCAGCAGTGGAACTCTCTGCCCCGGAGTGTGGTGGAGGCTCCTTCTTTGGAAGCTTTTAAACAGAGGCTGGATGGCCATCTGTCAGGGGTGATTTGACTGCAATATTCCTGCTTCTTGGCAGGGGGTTGGACTGGATGGCCCATGAGGTCTCTTCCAACTCTTTGATTCTATGATTCTATGATTCTTCTTGTTTTTCCTCTTCCTCTTCTCCTCTTCCTCATAATTACTTATACCAGTGGTTCTCAACCTTCCTAATGCCCCGTAATACAGTTCCTCATGTTGTGGTGACCCCCAACCATAAAATTATTTTTGTTGCTACTTCACAACTGTAATTTTGCTACTGTTATGAATCATAATGTAAATATCTGATATGCAGGATGTATTTTCATTCACTGGACCAAATTTGCACTAATACCTGATATGCCCAAATTTGAATACTGGTAGGGTTGGGGGGAAGATTGACTTTGTCATTTGGGAGTTGTAGGTGCTGGGATTTGTAGTTCACCTACAATCAAAGAGCATTCTGAACTCCACCAATGATGGAACTGAATCAAACTTGGCACACCAACAGAAAATATGGGAAGGGTTTCCTGGGCATTGACCTTGAGTTTTGGAGTTGTAGTTCAACTACATCCGAAAAGCATTGTGATTCAAACAATGATAGATCTGGACCTAACTTGGCACGAATACTCAATATGCCCAAATGTGACCACTGGTGAAGTTTGGCAGAAATAGACCTTGACATTTAGGAGAGCATTCTGAATTTCACCAACAATGGAATTGAACCAAACTTGGCACACAGAACTCCCTCGACCAACAGAAGACACTGGAAGGGTTTGGTGGGCATTGACCTTGAGTTTTGGAATTGTAGTTCCCCTACATCCAGAGAGCACTGTGGTCTCAAATGATGATCTGTACCAAACTTGGCACAGATACTCAATATGTCCAAATGTGAACACTGGTGGAGTTTGGGGAAAACAGACCTTGACATTTGGGAATTGTAGTTCCTGGGATTTATAGTTCACCTACAATCAAATAGCATTCTGAACCCCACCAATGATAGAATTGAACCAAACTTCCCACACAGAAACCCCATGACCAACAGAAAATACTGTGTTTTTCTGATGGTCTTTGGTGACCCCTCTGACACCCCCCTCATGACCCCACCAGGATCCCCGACCCCCAGATTGAGAAATGCTGATGTATACCCTACTTTCCCCCCACAAAGTAGACTAAAAGCGGCTTAAAGTTGTGTAGTAAAATGCCTGACATAAAATAGGAAAATTAAGGTTTGCTTTTTGGATTTTCGGGTGGGGGGGAGGCATATTTTCCTTGCCATGTATAGTTGAATCTGTGGAGCTCTAGGGTTGATTGTAATCCATATATTTTTAAAGCGAGTGGGGGGAAAGGGAGAGGTTTGGGGCTGTGCCGGTCATAAGGATCTTTTTTCCACTGTCTGCAGCTGGTGTTGGAGGAATTGAGTGTAAACCAAACTCTTACTTCTAGAAATCACTGGAGCAACTGTTTGGGAATTAATGGGGCGCTTGGAGACATTCTTTTGCCGCTTCTCCAGTAGCCCTCCCTGCTCCAGACCGCATTGGCAGCTGTGACACAGAAGTGACCAGTCACTTACCAACTGGCCCTTCTATTTCGACTTCACTGTTGTACCATTTTCTTAAAAAAAGTATAGATTTAGTAGTATTCCTTATCTAAAATTGACCCGAATTGTCTGCATGAGTGGCTAAAATAATGACATTTTTGCTTTTCCATGGTTTGGTGTGCACAGACTTCGTTTTCATGCGCATCATTCAGACTGGTTGCATCCATTGAAAGAATGAATGAATGGGTTGCTGTGAGTTTTCCAGTCTGCATGGTCATATTCCAGAAGCATTCTCTCCTGACATTTCACCCACATCTATGGCTGGCATCCTCAGAGGTTGTGAGGTCTGTTGGAAACTGTGCCAAGTGACGTTTATATATCTGTGGAATGTCCAGAGTGGGAGAAAGAACTCTTGTCTGTTTGAGGCAGGTGTGAATGTTGTAATTGGCCACCTTGACTATAATAATAATAATAATAATAATAATAATTTATTTATATCCTGCTACCATCTCCCCAAGGGACTCGGTGCGGCTTACATGAGGCCGAGCCCGCAATACAAGTAATACAAGCAATAACAGGTACAATACAAAGCAATTAAAAATAAATCACATACACAAATAGCATAAACATTAAACAAGGTACAGTGCACATTTAAAACTATGGCTGGGCCAAATGTAATTGGAGTTTAAAAAATAATGCTAGGCATAGACAAGGTGCAGGAGATGGGGCAAGTGTAAAACTATAAAATATTAAAAACACAGGGTTTTTTTTTAAAAAAAGCATTAGCCTCAAAACCAGAAGTTCACAACACTAAAATGAGAAAGTCCATAAGAGTATGTCCCAAAATCCTAACAGCTGGTAAACTGGCTGGGATTTCTGGGAGTTGTAAGCCAAAACACCTGGGGACCACAGGTTGATAACTACTACCATAGGTGGATTAGGATTTCTGAGAGTCAGGAAATCCTCTTTAGTACAGTACAAACGCTGCATACAAAGCATTGATGCCTGTGGTTTCATGTCTGGTGTTTCGTAGATTCTGCAGGCTCTTCTATGGCATGCAGAAGTTGTGGCCTTCCAGATGTTTTGGACTTCAACTCCCAGAATTGTACAGACTGAGAGTTGGAGTCCCAAACACCTGTAGGGCCACAGAGAATTTGCAGGCTGCTCTATGGTGTCATCTCTAGGCATTTCCTATGCTCTCCATGGTGATTCTGCGGGCAGCTTCATGCCAAAGTTGTTCATTCAATAGAGTTTACTGTTATCCACGCAAAACTTGTGCGCCAGCTGCGCCCATACTTTGGGAAGTCTGACTTGGCCATGGTAGTCCACGCTCTGGTTACATCCCGTATAGACTACTGCAACGCTCTGTACGTGGGGTTGCCTCTGAAGACTGCTCGGAAGCTTCAATTGGTCCAACGAGCGGCAGCCAGGATGCTAACGGGAGCGGCACTCAGGGAGCATACCACTCCTCTGTTGCGCCAGCTCCACTGGCTGCCAATTTGCTACCGGGCACAATTCAAAGTGCTGGCTTTAGCCTTTAAAGCCCTAAACGGTTCTGGCCCGACCTATCTGTCCGAACGCATCTCCTCCTATGAACCAGTTAGGACGTTAAGATCATCTGGGGAGGCCCTGCTCTCGGTCCCGCCGGCCTCACAAGCACATCTGGCGGGGACGAGAGACAGGGCCTTCTCAGTAGTGGCCCCCCGGCTGTGGAACGCCCTTCCTACAGACATTAGATCGGCCCCCTCCTTATTGGCATTCCGGAAGAGAGTGAAGACCTGGCTCTTCGAACAGGCTTTTAACTAAACAGTGCAATTGATTCAGTTCTTGTGGGTTTTTTCGGGCTATATGGCCATGTTCTAGAGGCATTTCTCCTGACGTTTCGCCTGCATCTATGGCAGGCATCCTCAGAGGGTGAGGTCTGGAGCTGGGAAAAAAGGGGGTTTATATATCTGTGGAAAGACCAGGGTGAGACAAAAGGCTTTTGTAAGATGGGCTAGGTGTGAATCTTTTCAATTGACCACCTTGATTAGCATACAATGGGCTGACTGTGCCTGGAGCAAACTCTTAATGAAGGTGATTAGATGTCCCTGCCTGTTTTTCTCTCTGTTGTTTTAATTTTAGAATTTTTTAAAACTGGTAGCCAAATTTTGTTCATTTTCATGGTTTCTTCCTTTCTGTTGAAATTGTCCACATGTTTGTGGATTTCAATGGCTTCTCTGTGTAGCCTGACATGGTGGTTGTGAGAGTGGTCCAGCATTTTTGTGTTCTCAAATAAAATGCTGTGTCCAGGTTGGTTCATCAGGTGCTCTGCTATGGCTGATTTCTCTGGTTGGAGTAGTCTGCAGTGCCTTTCATGTTCCTGGATTCTTGTTTGGGCGCTGCGTTTGGTGGTCCCTATGTAGACTTGTCCACAGCTGCATGGTACACGGTAGACTCCTGCAGAGGTGAGAGGATCCCTCTTGTCCTTTGCTGAACGTAGCATTTGTTGGATTTTCTTGGTGGGTTTGTAGATTGTTTGTATGTTGTGTTTCCTCATCAGCTTCCCTATGCGGTCAGTGGTTCCCTTGATGTATGGCAGGGACACTTTTCCTCTGGATGGATCTTCATCTTTACTCTTGTGGCTTGTTCTTGGTCTTGCAGCTCTTCTGATGTCTGAGGTGGAGTATCCATTGGCCTGTAGAGCCCAGTTGAGGTGGTTCAGTTCATCTTGGAGGAGGTGGGGTTCACAGATTCTTTTTGCACGGTCTGCCAAGGCTTTGATGGTGCTTCTTTTTTGACTTGGGTGATGGTTGGAGTTTTTATGTAGATATCTATCTGTGTGTGTGGGTTTTCTGTAGACGGTGTGACCCAATTGTTGATCTGGTTTGCGGATGACTAGGACATCTAGAAAAGGCAGTCTTCCTTCCTTTTCTTTTTCCATAGTGAACTGGATGTTTGGGTGGATGCTGTTAAGATGTTCCAGGAACCTGTTGAGTTCTTCTTCTCCATGGCAAAGTGCAATTGATTGTTTACTGGAATATGGATTAATGGACAACGAGATCGGATGCTGATTCTATTGATGAGACGTGATGGATTGTTGTTTTGCTGGATTGTTGCATTGATGTTTTTGATGTTAATTAATTGATACCACTGTTTTAAATGACTAATTATTTTGTACTGTGTTGCTGATACTGGTTGTTAACCGCCCTGAGTCGCCTGATGGCTGAGAAGAGCGGTATACAAGTAAAGTAAATAAATAATAAATAAATAAAGTTTGAGAAGGTGTCCCTTGCAGACAGTGGGGTTGATGCTATATTGAATTACTGACGATCATACGTCTTAAGGCAAACCAGGCAGGGAAGCATTTGAATAAATCCAAATAAGCCAGAGCATTCATTGCAGAGTCAATAGGGTCTCCCTTCACCCCAGCTGCGGTCCCCCCCTCTCGTTTTGCTATTTCTTTAACAGATTTGCAAGCAGCAATGACCACCCCCTTGGCATTTCTCCATTGGCCCACTTTTGGCCAAGGGACAGAACGAGGGTTGAGGTCCAAGCTGCCCCTCCCCTCCATATATATAATATATATATTCCCCTTGGTTTGTGTTTATGTGTCACTGTTTTAAAGGGCGGCCTTCAGGGAGGAAAACACCATCTGCCTCTCACCATATGTCCCCCTGGGTCTGTCCCCAAAGATGCTCATAAATCACTCCTGACCCCAGACAATGAGATGTCTGCCCAGGTCTGATGAATGTGGGTTGGGATCAGGCAGATTGGGGAGCATTTGTGTCTTCCAGCCCAGGCTTAATTTCCTAGCATAGGATCCTAAGGTTGGAAGGGACCTCTAAAGGTCATCTAGTCCAACCTGCAAGAAGACGCAGTCAAAGCCCTCCCAACAGATGGCCATTCAAGCCTCTTTTTAAAGACCTTTCTAGAGTGGGAAGGGACCTCCAAGAGCCATCCAGTCCAAGCAAGAAGACCCCGTTAAAGCTCTCCCAACAGATGACCATCTGGCATCTGCTTGAAGCAGGGGTCCTCAAACTTTTTAAACAGAGGGCCAGGTCACAGTCCCTCAAACTGTTGGAGGGCCAGATTATAATTTGAAAAAAGCATGAATGAATTCCTATGCACAGTGCACATATCTTACTTGTAGTGCAAAAAACACTTTAAAACAATACAATAATTAAAATGAAGAACAATGTTAACAAATATAAACGTATTAGTATTTCAATGGGAAGTGTGGGCCTGCTTTTGGCTGATGATAGCATTGTTGTTGTTGTTGTTGTTGTTGTTGTTGTTGTGTGCTTTCAAGTCATTTCAGACTTAGGTTGACCCTGACCTTGGAGGGCCGTATCTGGCTCTCGGGCCTTAATTTGAGGACCCCTGGCTTAAAAGCATCTTGAGAAGACTCCATCCCTATCCAGTGTAGTTCGAAAGTGTGTAATAATAATAATAATAATAATAATAATAATAATAACTTTATTTGTACCCCGCTACCATCTCCCAAAGGACTCGGTGTGGCTTACATGAGGCCAAGCCCACAACACAACAATAAACATCAATAATACAAAAACAATACATAAACTCAAAAGCAAAATAAGCAATAAACATTAACAATAACACAACGCATTTAAAAACCTATGACTGGGCCAAATGTAGTAATTAAAATTAAAAAAAAATAAAGCTGGGCATGAACAGGTGACATGTAATTGGGATAGAGGTTTTGGAGAGGGAAGAAATAGGCAGACAATCTTAAATCATTATTAAAGTGCGTTTAAGGACTAGAATTAAGGCGTAGAATCAGAGTTGGAAGGGACCTTCAAATGCCATCCAGTCCAGCCACCTTCTTCCAGGCAAGAAGAAACAATCAAAGCCCTCCCACCAGATGACCATCCAGCCTCTCCTTAAAAACCTCCGGAGAAGGAGGCTCCAGCAGACTCCCAAGAAAGCATCATATTGCACTGTTGAACAACTCTTACTGTCAGGAAGTTCTTCTTAATGTTTAATTGGAATCTCTTTTCTTTTGACCCATTGCTCCATTGTGTCCTAGTTTTCAGAGCAGCTCAAAATAAACTGGCCCCCTCCTCAATATGATGTTATTTCATGTATTTAAACATGGCTATTGTGTCCCCTTTTTTCAGCCTCATATTCTCTAAGCGAAACATTCCCAGTTCCCTAATCCATTCAATATAATAATTATGTATTTCATATTACATGTAATATTACTAATAATATTAAAGTATAGCGGTGCAGTACAATATGGGAATGTATGGCACTAATATTGTGCTATGCTAATAATATAATATATTGTACTTGCATATAGCTCTGAATCCCCTTCAGGGTGAGAAGGGCGGCATATAAATGTTGTAAATAAATAAACAAAATAAATAATTCCTTATAGGTTTGATGAAGGCTCCTTCTTTGAAGTTTTAATCAGTTTTTCTTTTAATCATTACATGTAGCCTGCCCATTGTCATTGTGATTGTGTCACTGTAATTTTATATTGTTATGTATTCACATGTTTTATGTGATTATGATGTTGTTGTTTATTTTTTGCGTTTTCAGTTTGCATTTTCCGGTTTTACTCTATTGTAATTTGTTGTTTGGGCTTGGCCTCATGTAAGTTGCTCAGAGTCCCCATCGGGGAGATGGTGGCGGGGTATAAATAAAGATTATTATTATTATTATTATTATTATTATTATTATTTTAAACAGAGGCTGGATGGCCATCTGTTGGGAGGGCTTGGGTGGTGTCTTCCTGAGGTTGGACTGGATGACACTTGGGGTCTCTTCTAACTCTATGATTCTAGAGGACCTTTGACCACTTTGATCACCTTTCTCTGGCATGTGAATATACTCCTTGAATTGTTTTGCCCAGAACTGGACACAGGGATATTATTCCATGTGAGGCCTGACCAAAGCAGAAGAAAGCGGGACTATAAGTTCCTTGGATGTAGTAAAATCCTTAGATCTAGACACTATTTTCCTATTGATGCAGCCTAGAATTGCACTGGTTTTTTTCGCTGCTGTATCACATTCTTGGCTCAGGTTTCGCTTGTGGTCCACTAAGACACCTTAGCAGCAGAATAGTTTTATCCCAATACTGTCACCTGCTGTGCCAGATTTGGAACATGTTCTCCTCTCCTTTCTCTTAGGCTTCCAATGTTCGTCTTGTGTATTCATTTTGCACTTTTGGTGAGTCACGTGCCACTTCCTTGCATTGGAGGCCGTTGTGGTTCCCCAAGGTGTTGGCCTGAGATAAGAGGGTCGGTCTGGGTGATATCTGGGGCCATGGAGGGCTGGATGGGTCAGACGTGTGCATTTGGCTTTTCCCTCCAGCATGGCCTCTGTATATGTTTGTGTGTTTGTATGAAGCTCATACACTTGGCTGTCCAGGGTCTTGTCTCCTGCTTCCCTCTTTCTCCCACTCCGCTGAATGCCATTTCCCCCTCAAAATACCTGAAAAGTCCTATTTAAAGGCCCAAAGGCCCATGGAATTGCATACCAAGAGCATATCTCAGGCTCCTGCATCAGACGTTCAACATCCTCCAACTATTCTTAGTTTTAGATGCATGTTATATACAGTTCTGTTTAGGCCAGCTATTCCTGATTTAGTGCATGCCGTTTCGTATCTATTTCACAGATGCTGAAATGCCACCAAAGGGGACATCTACATTGCGGAATTAATGCAGTTTGACACCGCTTTTAACTTCTATGAAGTCATAGGAGTTGGAAGTTTTACAACCTTCTGTGCCAAAGAGTGCAGACTACAGCTCCCAGGATTTCTTAGCATTCTGTCACGATAGTTAAAGGAGCATAAAACTGAGTTAATTCTAGAGTGTAGATTTAACCCAAGGGAGAGCAAGATTTTAGAGTTGCCATTGTTTTGGAGGATTTAAAAAAGGCGGGGGCCTAGGGGAAGGGGTTTGTTGTGTGTTTTTGCAATGGGATTGCTGGTTGATCAGGCTTTAGGGCTAATGGTTAATGACATTTGGGCAATTGGGCATTCAAACCCCAAAGTGGCCAGGAAACAGTTGTTTGCATCCGGTTTATTCAATCTGTTTTTAAACAGAGGATTAGATTTCGCAGCAAGAGGGATATTCCCTTTTTGGAACGGTGGCACCATCCTTCTCTGGCTTACATTCCTCATGGCTTCTTCTTTCAAAAAAGATAGTTGCATGTGTCTGGGCAACATAAAAAGAAAAAAAATGAGGCTATGGAAGAGTCTAGTACCTTTAATGCTAACACATTGATTTTAAAGGTGCTTCATCTGAAAGATTTGTTCCAAAAGTCTCTTTTGGAACAAATATAGTTGGTACTTAAATGCCTCATCTACAGTGATGGATAGGTCCCCCTGGTGGCACAGTGGGTTAAACCGCTGAGCTGCTGAGCTTGCTGATCGAAAGGTTAGCAGTTCGAATCTGGGGAGCGCAGTGAGCTCCCACTGTTACGCCCAGCTTCTGGCAACCTAGCATTTCGGAAACATGCAGATGTGAATAGATCAATAGGTACTGCTTTAGTGGGAAGGTAATGGCTCTCCATGTAGTTATGCTGGCCACATGACTTTGGAGGTGTGCACGGACAACGCCAGCTCTTTGGGTTAGAATTGGAGATGAGCACCACCCCCCGGAGTCGGTCACAACTAGACTTAATGTCAGGGGAAACCTTTACTTTACAGTGATGGGCAACGGTCATATCAAAGGGAGCCTATCCAGACAAGTGATGTAAAGAATATTAACAAACAACTATCCGTAAAGAAATGGGATCCACATATTGAAAAGATCCCATTGGAAAAGGAAGCGCTTTTACATTTTAGGAGCTTGGCATAGGAAATTTCACAGGGGTTCTTTCCACAAAGCTTGCTATTTTTTGCCCAGGAAATAAAACCTTTCTGCAAAAGATCTGTGCTTTGTGCAAAGTATATTCAATGCAAAAAAAAGTTTGCAAAATTTTATGAAAACTCACAACAAAAACCATAGTAGTAATAATAATAATAATAATAATAATAATAATAATAATAGCATCAACCATTGTCATCACTGGAACATTTGCATTGTGTTATTTCTTGTGATCTTGTCCAGCAAGAGATTTTTCTGAAGTGTTCCCTTCCTGCACATGAAAACCAAATAACTGGAGCTTCCCATGCTGAAAGAAAGATGGTTTCCTTTCTGTTTCTGGAGACAGCTGGAAGGGGATTTTCCTTACTATTCAGAGATGACATGAAGAAGGTTCTGCTGATGTGAATACGGGAGCAATAACTTGTTTTGCGTTTGCATTGAGAAACGTTTGCTCCTTCCCCCAAAACTGCCCCGGCCAGCCTTCAAACTTGAAGGCAGGTCCGGCGCAGCCATCGAACCGGTCCGGCAAAAACAAACCGGAATGGGTTCAGCCGCCCAAATTAGAACTTGGCCAGACTCACAGGGTTTCATGCGCCACGTCTCCGGCGTCAGCTGCTTGAAACAACAAAGAAAACCTAAAAGACAGACAGACTTATTGTGGCAGAAACCTCCGCAAGTTGGATCCTGTTGCGTCGCAAAGCCAGCTATTGTCATTTCAGACGGATAGTTTTGAGGAGGAGACCAATAGGATATGTTGGTGTGCATTTATACAAAATTGAATTACTATTTATGGCAATTTATAGGGTTTTCTTAGGTGAGGAATACTCAGGGGGTTTCCTTTGACATTTTACCACCAGCACCTAGTATTCCTTGGTGATATTCCATCTCAGGTACTAATCAGGTTCCGGCTAGCATTCCAGACTAGAAGAAATGATGATAATAACACTATGTAACATGATTTTGTTCCTGGGTTTTAAATATCATTTCCTAATTGGTTCTATCTTAAAAACATGGAAGACATTTATTAAACTGCAAAACCTTTGTGCTGGAGGAACATCCTGTGGCATTTTGCTCTAGTTTTTCAATGAATATCTCATCGAATCTCAACCAATTTAACGTAGTTTGTGGCAGCCACAAAAACGAAATTACTGGAGTATAACAACTACTTTCAAAGTATGGATCGCACAATTGAACAGGAAATAACACTTTTAAACCAGGAATAAAAAAGTTTTCAAATTTTGTTACATAGTATAAAAACAACATAACAACAACAACAACAACATCCTATTTTCCCTACACAAGGGTAAATGAGAATCAAAGCAATGCCATTAGGGTATTTAGGCTTCCATACTCTCCAGCTGTACCTATTTGGTAAGAATAGTGCCAATGCACTCTGCCATCCCACTTTTTCCACTTCTAACATGTCCCAGCTTTTGCCTCTTCCTCCCACTTTCCTTCTTTTTGCTCATCTTCAGTTGTTGCCAACTGAGTTTACTTTGCAAAAGTACTGTATTGACTCAAATCTCATGCACCATCAAAACTAATGTACACCTCAATTTCCAAGACCCTAAAAACAAAACCAGTATTTGCTGCCAAAGGTAATGTGCAGCGGCCAAAAGTGCACTTTGTAATTTAGAACACCAAAGCTTCCAGGGATGCGAAAGAAACCCTTGGGGTGCATCTATGCTGTAGAACTAATCCACGTTAACTGCCTTGGTTCAATGGTATGGAGTCATTGGGGCTGGAGCTTGACAAGACCTTGAGCCTCCTCTGCCAAAGAAGGCTGATGCCTCACCAAACTACAAATCCCAGCATTGCATAGTATTGAGCGATGGCAAATACATTAGATACAATGTCCCTCAAAGATGAGTTCCAGGGGCTCCTGAAGCAGCTTCCCCTTTTGCTTTGGCTCAGCGCAAAGAGGAATGTATAATGCAGATCTAATACACAGCCTCATTTTGGCAAGGTTATTTACCTAAAAAGCTGAGCATTCGATTCAATTAAATAGGGGAGTTTGCATCTAGTTCACTGACGCAACCTTGCCCTTCCCAGTTGGCTCAGGCAAAAGCAAAAGGGCAGCTAGATCTCCTGTCTTGTCTGTTCTTCCAGCAAATCCAGGGCCCTGTTTTTTTACCCCTAAGTTATTTTGGGAGCCACACAGCTTGCACAAAATACCATTCAATTCTCTCAAATAAACAGGAAGTGGTCAGAGGATCGTTTTGTTTTGTAGTAGTAGTTGTTGTTGTAGTAATAATAATAATAATAATAATAATAATAATAAACACAATACTCTTGATTTCATTGTGGGGGAAAAACAAAGTATTCGTCAATGTTGCAATCCCAGGTGACAACCGAATTGTTGAAAAGCAACTGGAAAAAAGCTTACACAATATGAGGATTTAAAACAGAACTGCAAAGACTCTGGCATAACCAGTAAATGTGGTCCCAGTGGTGATTGGCACTGATACATCACATAGTCCTAGACACTTGGGAAGTGTCCAATGTGTGATCCAATACAACAGCCAGCAGAGTGATTTTGTTTGCTGTGTACTAATCTTGATGTGTATCTAATAATAATAATAATAATAATAATAATAATAATATTTCTTTCCCGCCTCTCCTCGTAGCTCGAGGTGGATCACAGCACAGTCAGAACACACAAACATTACAAAAATTATATAAACACATATATTAATATGTAGTTCTATAGAACATACATATTAAAATGTATTTCTGTAAAATACGTATTATATACATATGACAGGGATTGAAATACAGGACACAAGCTTGTAAAAAAGCCTTTTAAAAGATATTAAGCTGTGTAGGCATTCTTGCATCTGGCTGGAGGTTTCTAGGAGAAGCCACCTCTTTTTCCTTCTTTTCCAGCCTAGTTTGGAGGGAGTCAAGGGCCATGAAAAGAACTTCCTTAGTCTTTATTTTCTCAATTTCTGGGCTTTTCTTGGGAAGTGGTTGGTCAGGGTGTGATGCAGAAATACACACCAAAACCCAGTGTGGGACAATTCCCACAAGGCCTAACATTTTCATATTTCTCTTTGGTTGCCAAGTTGCCCGGGGTTTGGTGCCAGAACAACCGGCTTGTTTGTGAAGACACCGCGGCTTTTATAAAGGGCCCTCTTCTTTCAGAAAAAGACGTTATTCTTCACCTCCTCGTTCAAGGCTGCCTTCCCCCACCCTCTCTTCTTCCATCCCTTCCTTTCTTCCTCTCTTTCTCTCCCTTTGCCTTTCTTTTCAGCCTGTTTTCCTCCTCCCTAAGCCTCTGTCTGTGGGAAGGCCGAGGACAGACTTGTCTATGGAGGAGAATTGGGTTTTCAAAGGGGATTCCTTGAATGCCTGGGTTTGGGATCACCGAGGAAGAGCAAGAGGAAGGTCTCTGGAGTTTATGGCTTGGCAACGTCCTCTTTCGGGAGCCCACACACAGAGCTGCCGGCCCTATAAAATCCAGTATATGAGAACACAAGATGCCTGATTTTGGAGGTTAATGTTATGACAGAATATGAAAAAAACTTAATGGTTTCCAATGGAAGGGTCAGGCAAGCCTCCATATATTGCCCTTTATTTTTAATGCTCAAAAATATCATATGTGAAATCAATGCCCACCAAACCCTACTAGGATTTACTGTTGGTCATGGGAGTTCTGTGTGCCAAGTTTGGTTCAGTTCCATCATTGGTGGAGTTCAGAATGCTCTTTGGTTGTAGGTTAACTATAAATCCCAGCAACTACAACTCTCAAATGACAAAAATCAATCCAGAGTGAGAGAAAGAACTCTTGTCTGTTGGAGGCAAGTGTGAATGTTTGCATTGGCCACCTTGATTAGCATTGAATGGCATTGCAGCTTCAAAGCCTGGCTGCTTCCTGCCCGGTAGAATCTTTTGTTGAGAGATGTTACCGGATCCTGATTGTTTCCTGTCTAGAATCCTCCTGTTTTTGAGTGTTGTTCTTTATTTACTGTCCTGATTTTAGAGCTTTTAAATACTGGTAGCCAAATTTTATTCATTTTCATAGTTTTCTCCTTTCTGTTGAAAGACCTCACTTACCTAGTTTCTAATAGACCTTACAACCTCTGAAGATGCCTGCCATAGATGTGGGCAAACATAGGAGAGAATAGTTCTGGAACATGCCTATACAGCCCAGAAAACTCTCAGCAATCCAAAGATAATCATAATCATAATAGTGATGGTGATGATAGAATATAGGCTTGCAAAGACATAGCACAAAAGGAAAAGGGGACAGGGAGGAGAAAGGAGGGGGACTATGTAACACATTTTTTGTTCCTGGGTTATAAATGTCATTTCCTAATTGGTTCTATCATAAAAACTTGGAAAAAGTTTATTAAACTGCAAAACTTTTGTTTTTGCGGAACATCCTGCAGCAACACAGTTTTTCAAAGAGTATCTCATTGAGTCTTAACCAATTCAAACTAGTTTGTAGCAGCCACCAAAACAAAGTTACTGGAGTAGAACAACTACTTTCAAAGTAAGTAGCATACAATTAAACAGTAAATAACACTTTCAAACCAGGAACAGAAGATTTGTCAAATTTTGTTACATAGTGTTATTGAAGAGAACGTGCTTTTTTGCTGTCCTAGAGTACAAAAGATTTAACTGGGGTGCCATACCATTGCATGGGCTTGACACCCATCTGATGATGATGGTGATGATGGTGGTGATTGTAAGAAATGGCCACCACCTGGGCATGGATGCTGGGAACTTGAAGCAGACGCTGGCTTTTCAAGGCACCGAACACCCCTAATAAAGGAGGGAACCCCACAATCTGGCCGCTTTCGGGTTTCGTGATTAGTGGCTTGGGTTCGAAGCCCTTGAGTTTCCCCACAAAAGAGCCGGCTTCGCTGCCTTTCTTCTCAGGACTTAATGAATTCTCCAGCTGCCCACCCGACCTTTGCGTTCCCACCCCTCCAGCCCAGATCCCCTCCTTTCTGTTCCTCGAAACCATGATGTATGTGTCTCTGGGATTTCTTCTTCCCTTTCAAAGATTTCTCCCCTTCCTTTGCCTTGGGCCACGGAGACCACGTTTCCGCATCCCCCCTCTGTCGGTGGGCTTCATTCCTGTCTGCCTCCATGGCTCCCTTGCTTCTCAATTAGGAGTCTCCTTCTCTGGATGACTTTTTAAGCAAGGGTGGATGGCCATCTATCGGGAGGGCTTAAATTGTGTTTTCCTGCTTGACAGGAGTGGGTTGGACTGGATCATAGAATCATAGAATTGGAAGAGACCTCATGGGCCATCCAGTCCAACCCCCTGCCAAGAAGCAAGAAAATTGCATTAAAAGCATCCCTTTGGGATCTCTTCCAACTCTAGGATATTTTGATTCTGCGATTCTATGATCTCCTTTCCCCCTCTTCCTTGGATTCATCTTCTTTGTAGAATGAATGTCGTTTGACACCACTTGAACTACCTTGTCTCAAGGCTATGCCATCCTGGGAGTTGTAGTTTGGCAAGGCACAAACCCTCGTTGGCAGAGAAGGCTCAAGACCTTATAAAACTACAACTCCCAGAATTCCATAGCATTGAGATAGAACAGCTCAAGTGGTTCCAAACAACATCATTTCCACGGTGTAAATTAAATCCTTCCATGTCGGCTTCCTCAATTTTGTTGACTTAAAACATTCCTAACTCCAATAATAATAATAATAATAATAATAATAATAATAATAATAATAATATGTTTTTAAGGGCTTTTGTAAAATTCTATACCGCCTTGCAAACATTTTTTGTGTGTCAGGAACAACTTGAGAAACTGCAAGTTGCTTCTGGTGTTAGAGAATTGGTCGTCTACAAGGATGTTGCCCAGGGGACGCCTGGATGTTTTTGATGTTTTACCATGCTTGTGGGAGGCTTCTCTCATGTTGCCAAATGGGGAGCTGGAGCTAACAGAGGGAGCTCACCCCGCTCACCAGATTCAAACTTCTGACCTGTCGGTCTTCAGTCCTGCCAGCACAAGGGTTTAACTCATTGCACCACTGTGGACTCATACAAAAAGCGATATGCAAAAAGGACACAAAACCCAAACAGACCCTGTTATGATAGAGTAAGGCCATAATAATAAAAAGAAAGCAGAAGCAGAAACAGCAAAGGAAATACACAGGTCAGAATGGTTGTTCCTTGCTATGTACAGGCTCTGGTTTATGGAAGGGAATGAGAGTCCTTGAGAACCTGGCCATCCACTGCACACAGCTCAGGCCTTGCAAACCCAATACAGCATCTATGGCTTAATTCCAGAATTAATGCCATTTGGCACCACGTTAACTGCCATGCCTCAATGCTATGGAATCTTGGGAATTGCAGTTTTGCAAGGCCTTGAGCCTTCTCTGCCAAAGAGTGGGTGCCTCACCAAACTACAACTCCCAATGGAAGCGGTGCCAAACTACAAGGCCGATGCACCCAAGGTTTCCTTCTAGGAATTGGCTTTCTCCTTGAAAAAGAGGAGGAGCGAAACTGAGTCTTCTTTTTCTGGGATGAGGCTGCTGCTGCTGCTCCTCTGCATACAAAGTAGATCACCAAAGGCTTTGCCAGGCCTCCCAGGCTGCGGCCAGTTTGGCTGGATCCCAAGGGCAACCTCATAGGAGAGAGACAGTCCCTGCATGCCGCTGTGCAAGAGAGCAATGCTCAGGCCCCTTCGTGTGCGGTAGATACATATAGTTACCGCTTATGGAAGGGACCTGTACATTGCCCAATTTGGGCAAATATCCTCATGGTGTATATGAAATACACCAAACAAGGAGGCAAAAGAGAACGTTCAAGTCATTTCTAGAGTGAGTGAATTGGCCATCTGCAGAGACATTGCCCAGGTGACACCTGAATGTGTTACCATGTCTCTCTCATGTCCCCACATAGGAAGCTGGAGCTGACATATGGGAGCTCACCCCGTCTTACAGATTCAAACTGCCAACCTTCAGGTTAGCAGGTCAGCCGGCACAAGGGTTTAACCCATTGCACCACCGTGACTCCGATTATTATGATTATGATGATTATAATAATTATATTTCTTACCCACCTCTCCTCGTGGCAGATGATGATGATGATAATTTTTTTTAATCGTGTCATAAGCAATTTGAGAAACTGCAAGTCACTTCTGGTGTGAGAGAATTGGCTGTCTGCAGAGACGTTACTCAGGGGACACCGAGATGTGTTACCATGTCTCTCTCATGTCCCCACATGGGAAGCTGGAGCTGACAGACAGGAGCTCATCCCTTCTCGCAGTTTCAAACTGCCAACCTTCAGGTCAATGGTTCAACTGGCACAAGGGTTTACTCACTGTGCCACCGTGGCTCCTATGATGATGATGATGATGATGATAATAGTATAAAAATAATGATGATAATGAAAATAATAACACTATTTAACATGCTTTTTGTTCCTAGATTGTAAATGTCATTTTCTAATTGTTTCTATCATAAAAACTTTTTAAAATTGCAAAAACTTTGTTTTTATGGGACGTCCTGCAGCACATTTAGCTCTAGTTTTTCAATGAATGTCTCATCGAGTCTCAACCAATTCTGCTTGGCATTTTATCAAACTAGAAAAAATCGGCTTAAAAGCCGATTTCTGCCTCCTGCAGAATTCTAGGGTTTGTAGTTTAGTAAGGAGCCTTTAAAAGCTTCACTCAACTACAAACCCCAAAATTCTGCAGTAGGCAGAAACTGGATTTTAAGTGGATTTTCTCTCTAGTGCGATGAAGTGCCGAGCAGAATTGATTGAGACTCGATGAGACAGTCATTGAAAAACTAGAGCTAAATGTGCGGCAGGATGTCCATAAAAACACTGGTTGGGAAGGAAAGAAGGGTCAGAGTGTTTGCTCACTCCATTTTTCCTGCTGGTTAAAACTGGTTTTGCATGTTTTTTGGTATTGGTTTCAAAGACTTGACTGGCCAGATTTGTTTTCTTTGCCAGTGGCCTAGATGCCCCAGATATGGGGATTCCAGCATTAGCATTGCTTCTTATGTGCATTGCATGTGTTTCATTGTATTTTATTTATTTATCTATCGCATTAGAGGCGAATTGAGAGTGCAGTTGTAATGTATGTGAAAACACAAAGTTAAAAACTTGGCATTATACTAAATGTCCATTGACAAATAGCTGGCCACTTGGAGTGCCTCTGGTGTTGCTATAAGAAGGTCCTCCATTGTGCATGTGGCAGGGCTCAGGCTGCATTGTCGTAAGTGGTCTGCGCTTTGCTCTTCTCACACTCGCATGTCATGGACTCCACTTTGTAGCCCCATTTCTTAAGGTCGGCTCTGTACCTCGTGATCCCAGAGCGCAGTCTGTTCAGCAACTTCCAAGATGCCCAGTCTTCTGTGTGCCTAGGAGTGAGTCTTTCATTCGGTATCAGCCATGGATTGAGGTTCTGGGTTTCGGCCTGCCACTTCTGTACTCTTGCTTGCTTAGAGGTGTTCCTTCAAGAGTCTCTGTAGATTTTAGAAAGCTATTTCTTGATTTAAGGCATTGGTGTGCTGGCTGATATTCAAACAGAGGATGGGCTGGAGATGTCACTGCCATGATCCTTTCATTATTGGCCGCCACTTCCTGGCGGATGTCAGGTTGCGCAATATTGGCTAAACAGTATAATTTCTCCAGTGGTGTGGGGCATAGTCGTCCTGTGATAATGTGGCATGCCTCATTAAGAGCCCCATCCACTGTTTTAACGTGGTGAGATGTGTTCCACATTGGGAATGCGTACTCAGCAGTAGAGTAGCAAAGCACAAAGGCAGTTTTTTCTTCTTCTTTTTTTTTTTTTGGTCGTGTCACTGTGTCTGGTCTTGATCCCTAGGTTGTGCCAGTCAGCTTTTGTATGATATTATTTCTAGTGGCCACTTTTTGCTTGATAGCCAAGCAGTACTTACTGTAAGTCAGGGTATGGTCCAGGTATGAATGTGGTAGTCAGTGGTATTCTATAGATTCCGTAACTTGGAGATATGTTTTGTCTCTTGACTTCTCATTGTGTATCTGTGCAAAAAGAACGTAAAACTGCATTGTGTTTCCCCAAATCTTGCAACTTGCCATGTGTTTTCTGCATATGCCATTTCTGAGGTTGGCACGAGTAAAGACTGCATAATAAAACCGGGATATTTAATTGGTTGCTGGTGCCGCTTTTCAGTGTGAATAGGCCAGGCTGGTGATCATTGGAACAAAAAAACAGAGGCAATTAGCATTGCCAGAAAGAAAAGGAAACATCCAGTTCCCCCTAAAACAACCTGGATACGAAAATAATTCTGGAAATCTCTGGGGGTCTTCGGTTGTCTTGGAGATCTGAGGGCACTCTCTTTATGTGCCAAGGGGTTCACCCATAGGCCTCTTTCTCTCCTCCCAAATAGACTGATAAAGCTTTGCCAAGATGGCCAGTAATGCTGCCGCCATAGCTTGTTGACTTTTGGGGCAAAACAGGAATCAAAGGTGGCCTTGTTTGGCTCCCTGTCCAGCCCTCTTATCTCTCCTTGTGCCAGCAAAGCCATGCCGCCTCCTTCAAGGTGAGTGAGGGCACGCTTTCCCTTCTCTTTCCACCTTTTTAATGCCCTTTGGCATCCTTTCGGTAGCATTTTCGGGTTGCACATCCACAGTGGTCACTTCTTGCAGGTGTTTCAGAAGAGAGACTAAAGGAGAGGTAGAGAGACTGGGAGATGCATCCTTGTAGGCAGAAGTTGGTCTTCCTGGTGAATAGAAAGTTGGTCTTGGATTCAGGGAATTGCATCCTGTGGTTTTGTAGCATCACAGAACCGCTGAGTTAGAAGGGACCCCAAAGATCATCTGGTCCACCCTCATTGGCGCACAAATCTGCAATTAAGCACTCTTGATTTACAGCTCAAAGTGTCTCTTGGACTGGAAGCCAAGCCCAGTGAAAGGTTTGGAGCTGAATAAAGGATGGTTGAGAGGTGTTTTGAGAGCCATAATCAAAGATTTGAAGGGATGTTATGTGAAGATGGGACCAGCTAGATTTCGGCTCCTCCAAAGACCACATTTTGAGACTGGAGATGCCAATTCCATCTCCTAAACTCCCAAGCAGTGGTTCTCAATCTTCCTAATGCTGTAATCCCTTGATGATGTGATGACCCCCAATAAATTATTTACATTGCTACTTCATAACTGTAATTTTGCTACTGTTATGAAACGTAATGTGAATATCTGATATGCAGGATGTATTTTCAGTCACTGGACCAAATTTGGCACAGATACCCAATATGCCCAAATTTGAATACTGGTGGAGTTGATTTTGTCATTTGGGGAGTTGTAGTTGCAGGGATTTATAGTTAACCTACAATCGAAGAGTGTTCTGAACTCCACCAATGATGGAATTGAACCAAATTTGGCACACAGAACTCACATGACCACCAGAAAATAATGGAAGGGTGTGGTGGGCATTGACCTTGAGTTTCAGAGTTGTAGTTCACCTACAACCAGAGAGCACCGTGGACTCAAACAATGATGGATCTGGACCAAACTTGGCACGAATACTCAGCATGCCCAAAAGTGAACACTAGTGGAGTTTGGAGAAAATACACCTTGACATTTGAGAGTTGTAGTTGCTGGGATTTATAGTTCACCTACAATTAAAGAGCATTCTGAACTCCACCAATGATGGAATTGAACCAAATTTGGCACACAGAACTCACATGACCAACAGAAAATACTGGAAGGGTGTGGTGGGCATTGACCTTGAGTTTCAGAGTTGTAGTTCACCTACAACCAGAGAGCACTGTGGACTCAAACAATAATGGATCTGGACCAAACTTGGCATGAATACTCAGCATGCCCAAAAGTGAACACTAGTGGAGTTTGGAGAAAATACACCTTAACATTTGGGAGTTGTAGTTGTTGGGATTTATAGTTCACCTACAATCAAATATCATTCTGAACCCCACCACCAACAAAATTGAGCCAAATTTCCCACATAGAACCCCCCACCCATACTGTGGTTTTTTGTGGTCTTTGGCAATCTCTCTCGTCTTCCAGGTTGAGAAACACTGCTTTAAAGTGAGACAGAAAGACTTAAAAACGGGGGAATACCTTCCTTTCTGAGGCCAAGTTGCCATTCATCCAAGTTGCTTCACATGTGAAGTTTGTATATAGCCCCGAGATTGTACTAGCTGATCTTTGAGGTCCCTTTTCCCCATGTAGCCTTTAACGTGGCACAACATTCCTAAACAAAAGAGCCAGCATTGTGCAGCGGCTTGTGTGTCAGACCATTACTCTGGAAACCAAGTTGGAATCATGGAAACCCAATGGATCCTTTTGGAGAAGCGACACTCTCTCAGCCTCAGAGGAAGTCAGCATCAACCCCCTTCTGAACAAATCCATGACAGAGTGCCCATATGCCAGAAAAGACTTGAAATCACACAGTAACAAAAAGCAATGTTCCTATTTATGGCTTTTGAAGAGGACAATCGATCATTCAAAACCGCTCCCCTGGTCACCTTATGGAAAACTCCATTCTCTGAAGAGAGTCAGAGATAGCATCTCTTTCCTATTTGATTCAGTACTCGTTTTTCCTTTTGAAAAAAAAAGAAGAAAGAAATGTTAACTCTTACTTGAAACCACATTCCTTAGATCGCAAAGGAATTGTGCAACAGATAAACCTGGTCTCAAGGCCTGGAGCAGGTGATCTTGGCAAAGAATGGACAAGCTTTGCAGTTCAGACACAGGGAGGAAATAGTTCATCATTTATTCTTTGGAAACCCACTGGGCGACCTGGAGTGAGTCACACTCTCTCATACTCAAAGGAAGGAAAGCCGCAGTGGCAGAGCACCTCTGAACCAATCTTGCCAAGAAACCATATATTTTTAAAGAGTACTGTGGTTTGAATGTTGGAATATGATACCATGAGACCAGGATTCGAATCCCTATTCAACTTTGGAAACTTCTTTGAACAACTCACACTCTTTCAGCCTTAGAGGAAGGCTATGGTAAACTCCATCGGAGCCCCCAGTGGTGCAATGGGTTAAACCCTTCTGTTGGCAGGACTGCTGACTGAAAGGTTGGTGGTTCGAATCCAGGTAGCGGGGTGAACTCCCATCTGTCAGCTCCAGCTTCTCGTGCAGGGACATGAGAGAAGCCTCCCACAGGATGGTAAATCACCTGGGCATCCACTGGGCAATGTCCTTGCAGACGGCTAATTCTCTCGCACCAGAAGCAACTTGCAGTTTCTCAAGTAGCTTCTGGTACAAAAAAAATCTTAACAAACATTGCTGGAAAACAAAAACCCTAGGATAGAGTTCCATTATTCAGAATTGCCTTGAAGGCACAGAACAATAAGTGCATTGTCCGCTTTGCAGTATTTCCCTGGTGCAAATGTAACACCAAGCTCCAAAAGCTGTGTTCTGTGCACATTTGTTCCTGGACCAACCTTGTAAAAAAAATTGAGCTATAGACCCAACCTGCTTCCTCCCCATCTACCTTTTGTTGCATGGAATAAATACCTCTGTGGTTCATTGTGAGCTCAGATATTTATATCCAGACCCATGTTTTGAATTTGTGTACAGCGCTAACAAAGCTGGAGTTGTTCTTACATCGTGTGACATTGATTGTAATGCAAAAGGATAGTCATGCTTCCTGGGAAATAGCTGGCACCTGTTCCATAATATTGGAAACATTCCGGAAACATTTGGGGAAAATAAAACCTCAGGTTTGTGTTGGGTTTTATGTTGAAGAGAGGCAGCCTGGTGTAATGGCTTGAGCATTGGACTATGGGTTGCTGTAAGTTTTTCAGGCTGTATTGTGTGTTTTCTGAGCTGTATGGCCATGTTCCAGAAGCATTCTCTCCTGACGTTTCACCTGCATCTATGGTAGGCACCCTCAGAAGTTGTGAGGTCTGTTGGAAGCTAGGAAAATTGGGTTTACATATCTCTGAAATGTCCAGGGTGGGAGAAAGATCTCTTGTCTTTTGTGAATGTTTCAATTGGCCGCCTTAATTAGCATGTAATGGCCTAGCAGTTTTCAAGGTCTGGATTCTTACTGCCCAGGGGAATCCTTTGGAGGTAGGTGTGAATGTTTCAATTGGCCACCTTAATTAGCATGTAATGGCCTGGCAGTTTTCAAGGTCTGGCTTCTTACTGCCCAGGGGAATCCTTTGTTGACAGGGAATTAGCTGTCCCCGATTGTTTCCTGTCTTATCATTAGACTATGATTTGGAGACCAGGGTTTGGAGACCAGTTCAGCCTTTATGGAGGCCTTGACAAGTCACACTCTCTCAGCCTCATAGGAATCATAGAATCATAGAATCAAAGAGTTGGAAGAGACCTCATGGGCCATCCAGTCCAACCCCCTGCCAAGAAGCAGGAATATTGCATTCAAATCACCCCTGACAGATGGCCATCCAGCCTCTGTTTAAAAGCTTCCAAAGAAGGAGCCTCCACTGCACTCAGAGTTCCACTGCTGAATGGCTCTCACAGTCAGGAAGTTCTTCCTCATGTTCAGATGGAAGGAAGGCAAAGCCAAACCTCCTTTGAACCAATTCTGCTGTGGAAACCCCATTCATAGTTCAGAAATTACTCTGAGGCACACAACAATACCTTGTATTGAAGTGAACCTGCTTCTCTCCCTACTCACTGTAATTTGGTGCAATTTTGAAATCTAGCAACCATTAATTTTGCACATGTCTCGACTCATTGCAGGGCTAGTAATACACAAGCCTTTTGAACCTAAGGCAGGGGTTATTCTGTTCTTATTTAAGGGGTGGGTGATTTCAATAGGTCAAAAAATGTACCAAACCCAAAACATGGTTGGGAATATCCTTTCGGTCTTAAGAAATTGCTATTTTTTATGCCAAACATTGCAAGAATAGTCTGAAGCTTATCTAAAACAGTGTTTCTCAACCTGGGGGTTGGGAACCCTGGGGTGGGGGTGTCATGAGGGGGTGTCAGAGGGGTCACCAAAGACCATCAGAAAGCACAGTATTTTCTATTGGTCATGGGGGTTCTGTGTGGGAAGTTTGGCCCAATTCTATCGTTGGTGGGGTCCAGAAAACTACAAATCCCAGCAACTACAACACCCAAATGTCAAGTTCTATTTTCCCCAAACTCCACCAGTGCTCACATTTAGGTATATTGAGTATTTGTGCCATGTTTGGTCCAGATCCATCATTGTTTGAGTCCACAGTGCTTTTTGGATGTAGGTGAACTACAACTCCAAAACTCAAGGCCAATGCCCACCAATCCCTTCCAGTATTTTCTGTTGGTTATGGGAGTTCTGTGTTCCAAGTTTGATTCGATTCCTTCGTTGGTGGAATTCAGAATGCTCTCTGATTGTAGGGGAACTATCAATCCCAGCAACTACAACTCCCAAATGACAAAATCAACCCCCCCCCCCAACCTCACCAGTAGTCAGATGTGGGAGTATTGGGTATTTGTGCCAAATTTGGTCCAATGAATGAATATTTACATGATGATTCATAACAGTAGCAAAATTATAGTTATGAAGAAGCAACAAAATAATGTTATGGTTGGGGGTCACCACAACGTGAGGAACTGTATTAAGGGGTCACGGCATTAGAAAGGCTGAGAACCACTGATCTAAAAGGTGGACCATGGCTCATGTTTTTCAACTTCCATCCTGTAGCATTTCAAGTCACCCATTCCTTGTTAATGCTTTCTCTTTGCTTTGGGCTAATTGGCTCCCTTTGGAAAGGAACGCGGCGGCATTGGCCTTTTCACATGCCATCAGGACTAATCTTTTGCTGTGAAGGGGCTTTTGGAAAGAGGAGTTGACTGGAGCGCTGGAAATCCCTGGTTCCAGTCAAGTTCCTCAAGAGTTCACCTTCTGTGTGAAAGCAGAGATGTTGTATGTTTGTATGTATTGAGAACTTTCCCTCCCCGGTTTCTCTATGTAGTTGGAATGGTGGAGAAGAGTTAGGTGAAATGCTTGGGTGGTTAAACATTTACGTTCAGATGCCCTTAGAATAAATTGCTTTTTTGGCCTGGCATCTCTGGAAAGGCAGCGAAACAGCCCCAAGGCATCAGATCCCGTTTCATAAAACCATAGAATCCTAGAAGGGCCATTCAGTCCAATTCCGTTCTGCCAGGCAGGAGGAGACAAAGCCCTCCCGATAGATGGCCATCCAGCCTCTGCTTAACAGCCTTCAGAGAAGAATGCTCAGCTGGACTTCCAAGCAGCATATTCCATTGTCAAGTTGCTCTTTCTGTCAGGAAATGTTTTTGCAGAATCTCTTTTACTGCAGTTTAAATCCATTCCTCCATTGTGTCCCAGTCTCACGAGCAGAAGAAAATGAGCTTTCCACATTCTTCTCAATGTGACTTCCTTCTAAATAATTAAAGATGGCACTTATTTATTTATTTATTTACTACTAGCCGTCCCCTGCCACGTGTTGCTGTGGCCCATTCTGTGTATATGTGTTTTGTGTGTGTATGAGTGTGTGCAGTGCCGGGTCTTTGGCTTGGAAACGGAGAGGAGCACACCCCAGAGTTTGACATGACTGGACTTAATGTCAGGGGGAAACTTTTACCTTATATATTTGTGGATATATGTGTGTTTGCGAATATATGTGGTTTTACACATGTATTGTGATGTATTTTTTGGCTTTTTAAGCCTGTTCTGCTATGTTTACAGTGTTTTATGAGTGATGGTCACTCGTTGGCCTGATAGGTTTGTTGTGTCCAAATTTGGTGTCAATTCGTCCAGTGGTTTTTGAGTTATGTTAATCTCACAAATGAACATTACATTTTTATTTATATAAACTAGCCATCCCCTGCCATGCTTTGCTGTGGCCCATTCTGGTGATCTGGAAAATAAAGTGACGTGAAAGTATTTCTTGCTGTTTCTTTGTCTGTGTTGATGTGGCGATTGTCTTGTTTGCCTACTCTGGAACAGGCAACATAGAATTGTCCTTCTTTAGGGGCCCCTTTCAACCCCACACAGAGAGCATTGCAGTAGTCTATATGGAATGTAACCAGAGCATGGACTACCATGGCCAAGTCAGACTTCCCAAGGTACGGGTGCAGCTGGCACACAAATTTTAACTGTGCAAATGCTCCCCTTCTCTCGGTCTTCTCCAGACTAAACACCCCCAGCTTCCTAAGACCCGCCTCACAAGGATTAATATTTCCCAGCCTTTTGACCATTGTGCCCACCCTTCTCTGGACACCTTCCCCTTGTCCATCTCTTCCTTGAATGGCTTTGCCCTGAACTGGGCAAAGGGCTACTCTTCCAGGTGAGAAGGTCTGACCAAAGCAGAATGGGATGATGGCTTCCCTTGGTCTAGACCAGCATATCTCAACTGGGGGTTGGGACCCCTGGGGGGGTCATGAGGGGGTGTCAGTGTGGTCACCAAAGACCACCAGAAAACTCAGTATTTTCTGTTGGTCATGGGAGTTCTGTGTGCCAAGTTTGATTCAATTCCATTGTTGGTGGAGTTCAGAATGCTCTTTGATTGTAGGTGAACTATAAATCCCAGCAACTACAACTCTTAAATGTCAAGGTCTATTTCCCCCAAACTCCACCAGTGTTCACGTTTGGACATATTGAGTATTTGTGCCAAGTTTGGTCCAGATCCATCATTGTTTGAGTCCACAGTGCTCTCTGGATGTACAACTCCAAAACTCAAGGTCAGTGCTCCACCAAACCCTTCTGGTATTGTCTGTTGGTCATGGGAGTTCTGCGTGCCAAGTTTGGTTCAGTTCCATCATTGGTGGAATTCAGAATAATCTTTGATTGTTGGTTAACTATAAATCCCAGCAACTACTACTCCCAAATGACAAATTCAGTCCCGTTTCCCCAACCCCACCGTATTGAGTATTTGTGCCAAATTGGTTCCAATGAATGAAAATACATTCTGCATATCAGATATTTACATTACGAGTCCTAACAGTAGCAAAACTACAGTTATGGAGTAGCAATGAAAATAATGTTATGATTGGGGGTCACCACAACATAAGGAACTGTATTAAAGGGTCGTGGCATAAGGAAGGTTGAGAACCACTGGTCTAGACAGTATACTCTTATAGATGTGGCCTCTAATTGGCCTTTTTGATCATGGCAGTAAGCAGTGTCATGTCTTTCCCTGCCTGGGAGAGGTGGTTCTGAGATGGCTTCTGCTGGGGTCAGGTTATTTGCCCGAGATCATAGAATCCTAGAGTTGGAAGAGACCACATGGGACCATCTGGTCCAACCCCCTTCCACCATGCAGGAAACGCACCATCAAAGTACAATCAAAGATGCTTGCTTAGAAGGGATCGGCGGAGCCCAACATGACTCAAGACCATGCGTCTATTTCCCTTTCTGTCAGTCTTGATGCGTTTGGGCATGATTCATCTGTGATCAAAGGCCTCTCAAAGGGAGAAAATGAGACACGAGCTGGGCGTGGAAGCCAGCTGGAGGCGGAGGGAGTCTTTTTGTGGCCATAGTGGCTCTAGGGCCTGGAGCAGGGAAGGAGGGTCAGGGTGTGCCTTTGGCGCTTGCCTGCGCTTGCCGAGGGCGGAGGGAGCTGACCTCGTGCCACAAACACACTCCATCACATCTACTGGGAGGAGGGCCAACAGGTAGACACCCAGGTGTGACCTGGCAGCTGAATCTAGACCACAGAGATGGTGAAAACAACCCAGGGACCTGGTAGTGATGGAAAGTGCAAGAGGAGCAACCAAAACAAGTTTGCAGAGTTGTACCTTGGATAGCGAATTGCTATGCAGGAAAGATGTATGTAGCATCAGGGTAAAGGAGCAAGTACAGGGGGTGATCTGAAGTAGAATAATAGAGTTGGAAGAGACCCCATGGGCCATCCAGTCCAACTCCAATCTGCCATGCAGAAAAAGCACAATCAAAGCCCCCCTGACAGATAGCCATCCAGCCTTTGTTTCAAAACCTCCAAAGAAGGAGCCTCCACTTGACTCTGAGGCAGAGAGTTCCACCTCTGAACAACTCTTCTTATACTCAGGAAAATCTTCCTAATGTTCAGGTGGAATCTCCTTTCCTGTAATTCGAACCCATTACGCTGAGTCCTGGTCTCCAGAAAACAAAGCTGTTCCCTCTTCCTTATGATATATTTTCAAACATTTATACATTAGCTTGGGTACCCTGCATTGTCCAGGTTATTAGAAAGTCTTTTTAAAAATTATTTTACAAAACACATAATGTTGTGGGCGAACTACAACTCACATTGTGCCAGGTTAACCCCCTGAAACTCCATCAAAACTCCAGTTTGTCTTGTTGGGCAAGTTTGCTCTAGATGTATCATCGGTGGGGTTCAGTGTGCTCCCACCATGGTGGGACAGTGGCATCAAATCCGCCCAGTACTTTCAATTGGTCATGGGAGTTCTGTGTGTCAAGTTAGGCTCAGGTCCACCCTGGGTGGGGCACAGAGTGCTTTTTGATTGCAGGTGAACTATAAATCCCAGTACCTACGACTAACAAATGTCAAGACCAGGCTTCAGCCCCCCCCCCCCCCCCCCCGAAATTCTCATGGTGGTTCGCGAAAAGGCCTTACTGGTGCATTATTTAAACTGTTATGTTTATTCATATCATGATCTGATCACCATACTCAATATATCCCATATGCATGGGGGTATTGGGGTAATGATACAAAAGGTTTGCTAGGCTAGACCCTCTTTCACTCAGACTCAGCCCCCCCCCCCGAAACTCAGCCCCCCCCCCGAACCCCCCCCCCGAAATTTTTTTACCCCCCCCCCCCCCCCCCCGAAACAAAATCCTGGCTACGGGCCTGGTCAAGACCATTCCCTCCAAAACCTATCAGTATTCAGATTTTGGGATATCTGGTATTCATGGCAAATTTGGTGCAGATCCATCGTTGCTTGCGTTCACAGTGGTCTCTGGATTTAGGTGAACTGTAATTCCTATATATCAGGGTGAATTTTCCCCAAAACCCTTCTGCGTTTTTTGTTGGTCATGGGGGTTCTATGTGCCAAGTGAGGTCAAGGGCCATCGTTGGCGGGCTTCAGAGTGCTCTTTGCTTGTATCCCAGTACCTACAACTCCAAATGACAAAATAAATTTCCCAACCCCACCAGTATTCAAATATGGGCGTATCGGGTATTTGTGCCAAATTTGGTCCAGTGAATGAAAATATATCCTGCATATCAGATATTTAAATTACAATGCATAACAGTAGCAAAATGACAGTTGTGAAGTAGCAATGATAATAATGTTATGGTTGGAGGTCACCACAACATGAGGAGCTATATTAAGGGGTCACGGCAATAGGAAGGTTGAGAAACACTGATCTAAATATTATTATTAATAATAATAATAAGAAGAAGAAGAAGAAGAAGAAGAAGAAGAAGATCCACACTGTGTTTTTTGACACGATCGTGAGGTCAAGAGTATTGTGCTTCAAAACTCTGTCAGTCTGAATTCAAAAGTCCCAGAATAGTTTGATGTGTTCATTTTTGGTAACTTTTTCCGGCTTGTGATCCCACCAGTTCTTTGTTGCAAGCAGATGGTATTTGTGGCACAAGTTCCAATGAATCATCTGAGCAACAGTGTTATGCCTCTGCTTATAGTCTGCCTGTACGATCTTCTTGCAGCAGCTGAGGATATTTTTTTTTGTCATGTCAGGAGCAACTTGAGAAACTGCAAGTCACTTCTGGTGTGAGAGAATTGGCTGTCTGCAAGGAAATTGCCCAGGGGATGCCTGGATAAATTGATGTTTTTATCATCCTTGTGGGAGGCTTCTCTCATGTCCCTGCATGAGAATCTGGAGCTGATAGAGGGAGCTCACCCACCTCTCCCTGGATTCGAACCTGTGACCTGTCGGTCTTCAGTCCTGCCGGCACAGAGGTTTAACCCACTGTGCCACTGGGGTCTCCGAGCTGAGGATATGATCTGTTGTTTACATTTTAATATGTGTGATGTTTGCAATGTTTGTCTGTTTTGACTGTGGTGTGACCTGCCTCGAGCCACAAGGAGAGGAGGGTAAGAAACAAAATAATAATAATAATAATAATAATAATAATAATAATAGACAATAGCTGAGGATATGATCTATTTATTATTATTATTATTATTATTATTATTATTATTTTGTTTCTTACCCTCCTCTCCTTGTGGCTCGAGGCAGGTCACACCACAGTCAAAACAGACAAACATTGCAAACATCACACATATTAAAATGTAGTTGTATACAAGATACATATTAAAACCCATTTCTAGAAAATACATATTAAATACACAGAACTGGCATAAAAAGACAGAACATGAGATTGGGGGTCGCATAACTAGTTAGCAATAAACTAGTTAGAGTAAAGCTGGTGTTTTGGTGCTTGATGCGCATCCATCAAAAGGGAGGTGGGCTCTGTTCTCGGCCCAAGGGTCTAATGCTGAGCCGCTTTTTATGATTCCCACAGGGCTCAGAGCCCAGAACGGCCTGCAAAGGGGATGATGGCTACAGGAGCCGAGGGGGCAATGAAGCGACAACAGGACTCCTGCACTCATGAGTGAACACTGCCAATTTGCACATCCCTCCCTCCGTCTGTATAAATTGGGGATGGGCTGCTTTCTGCAGAGGTGCATTGCATTGGCACTTTCTCCTAAAGAAGAGGAGATTTGCCACTTTAGAAGAGAGACCCATGAAATACTTTTGAATACAGAACGTCACAAACATCCGAATTACTAATAATTCATAGTTAAGAACGAGGCTGAGACAACAGGAAGTGAGATAAATCTATCCCTTAAAAAACTTCTCTTGTTTGCAACCTGGGGACTGCCTGTACTCTCTCTTGGGATCTATGTTTTCCTTGCAAAAGGTGCCGAGATCTAGCCTATGGAATGCCAGGAGAAAGCCATTGCTGGGAACAGTTGCAGCCTGGAAAAATGCTGGTGGGGATAAAGGGTGCTGAAATGAATGAATCAATGGCATAAGTTTGGTATAAGGCAGCTCCCAACAGACTCTTTCATTGCTTTGGATCTTCTGAGTACTATAAGTAAAGGTAAAGGTTTCACCTGACATTAAGCCTAGTCGTGTCCTACTCTGGGGGGTGCTGCACATCTTCATTTCTAAGCCGATGAGCCAGCGTTGTCTGTAGACACCTCCAATGTCATGTGGCCAGCATGGCAGCATGGAGCACTGCTATGACTTTTGTTTTAATTCAGTGTAATGCAATGTATTTCATTGTTCTGTTTTTAAACTCTGTTTGACTGGGCTTGGTCCCTATGTAAGCTGCCCCGAGTTCCTACGGGGAGATGGTGGCGGGATATAAGAATCAAGTTTTATTATTATTATTATTATTATTATTATTATTATTATTACTTGTCGCCCCTGCCACGCATTGCCGTGGCCCCGTCTGCGTATATGTGTTTTGTGTGTGTATCTATGTGGTTTTGCACATGCGTTGTAATGTATTTTTTAATTTTTGGTTTTTTAAGTCTCTTCTGCTGTGTTTTTATGAGTGATGGTCACTTGTTGGACTGTTAGATGTGTTGTGTCCAAATCTGATGTCAATTCATCCAGTGGTTTTTGAGTTATGTTAATCCCACAAACAAACATTACATTTTTATTTATATAGATGATGATGATGATGATTACCTTCTCACAGAAGTAGTACCTATTGATCTACTCACATTTACATGTTTTCGAACTGCTAGCTTGGCAGAATCTGGGCCTAACAGTGGGAGCTCACCCTTCTCCCTGGATTCGAACCGCCAACCTTTTGGTTAGCAAGTTCAGAAGCTCAACAGTTTAACCCGCTGCACCACCAGGGGGCACATCTGAGTACTACAAGCTTGTTGTATTTGGAGAGATGATGGTTTGATCTGCTCTGGCAAACTTTTGTGCCATTTCCAGTCTCTAATGTCCCAGGAGCCCTTTTCTAATGTGCCAGCACTGATTTTGTAGCCCCTAAGGGGCTTCTATTTGCCTCCTGAGGCAACATGACACATTCAACATGATCAGGAGAGCCTCCCTTTTTCTGCACCTAAATCAGAAGTTAGCGTTAATATCATTTCTTGTTGAGACAAAAGACATCTCCTGTCCCCTAAATGGCACCATTAAGCACCAAAATATGATAGCATTTCCCCACAAACATTAGGTGGCATTTCTTTTAATGAATGCAGCCACCCAAAGCCCCTGACAGTGGCCCACCTCAGTGTAGATGCATAGATGTGTGTTTATACTTACTGATATGTGTTGCGTTGAATCAACTGTGTTGATGAAATGCAGAAAAAACATACAGTGATCATAGACAGCAAATCCCAGGTGCCATAAGCTGCATTTTGGAGGAAGGAACTGGCAAAACTCACCTCTCGAGTCTTCCTTGCTTCAAAAAACCCAACAAAATTCCTGGGGTTGCCATAAATCGATAGGAGACTTGAAGGCGCATGCGTGAGTACTAAAGTAAGGCACCAGATCTCCATCTGATTGGCGTTTCAGAAGGGTTGTTGGTACTTGGTTTGTGTGTGTGTGTGTCAGTAGTGATTTGAGAAATTGCAAGTCGCTTGTGGTGTGAGAGAATTGGCCGTCTGCAGGATGCCCGGATGCTTTGAAGTTTTACCATCCTTGTGGGAGGCTTCTCCTATGTCCCCGCATGGGGAGCTGGAGTTGACAGAGGGAGCTCATCCGTGTTCTCCTCAGATTCAAACCTTCAGCCTGTCGGTCTTCAGTCCTGCCGGCACAAGGGTTGAACCCAATGCACCACCAGGGGCTCCTGGTATTTAGATGATATTAGTAATATTTCAAGGAACTCGAAAAATCCCCTTTGAGCCTTCCTTAGCTAAGAAAACCCTATGAAATTTCTAAGTTGATAAAGGACTTGAAGATATGTCCACACATTTGGAGAAGGCAATTAACATGCCAGTGGCGCTGTTTCTCTCCTTCCAGAAAATGGGGAAATTCCATCCTTTGGTTCACTTTTGTTTTTGGACCAGGAGGTATTTCCCCTTTTCTCGGGGACCGCCTTTTCCCCATTGACTTGTCTAAAAATGACCCCGTACCACAAGGGAATGACGAATCAGGCCACGTGGGACTTAGTCTGCCTTTGGGGATTTTGTGAGCTCTTCTCTGATGCGACACCAAAGTGGTACAAATGTATTTGTAGATGAGGAGTTGCAGAAAGTGTTGTGAGGAGCAAGAGGCCAGGCCTGCCTTCATGAATCGTGTTCCCAGAGCAAGAAGGCAGCAGAAGTGACTCAGTGTCTCATGTGTCTGTGAGATATATATATATATATTTCCTTGTTCTGCAGAATCAAAGCATTCCCAGTTCCCAGTTGCTGCATTTCCTGTAATGGAGAGATGCAAATCCACTTCCTCTTCTTCCTCCCTTCCTGCTGGATGATCTGGACCAAGATTTGAGGAGGTCTTTCCTCCTAAACATATTAGTAATATTTTTGTTATCTATGTATATAATAAAAGTCAATGTTTGTATGCGGAGGACGGGAGGTGTATGTGGCAGTGTTCTGATTGGCTGCCACTGTGGTACAATTTGCATATTATCTCTGATTGGCCATCAGAACATTCCGTGGTAGCAGAGGGAAAAGGAAAGGGGCCTGAGGCTGGCAGGAATGGTTGCAATTGAAGTCCAAAACACCTTGTGGCCCCCAACAATGACAGAACAAGACCAAACCTGGCACACAGACACCCCCCCCCCAAGACCCACTCAACCTCCTGGTGCAGTTTGAGCGAGGATTGACCATGGATGACGGGACTTACAGTACTTTAACTCACTTCCTTAGAGCATTGCGGCCCACACCAAGGACGGATCAGGACCAAACTTGGCACACAGAGGCCCAATGGTCCACTTTACAATCTGGTGCAGTCTAGGGCAGGATGGGCCACGAATGATGGGATTTGCAGTACTTTCACCCAATTCACTTCCCACAGAACATTGTAGCCCCTACAAATCACAGACCAGGTCCAAACTTGGCACACAGAGTACTCATGACCCACTCTACATCCTGATGCAGTTCTAAGGGGGGATGGACCATGGATGATGGGACTTGTAGTAGCTTTACTCACTTACTGAAACCACTGCGACCCTCAGCCAATGACTGAACAAGTCCAAACTTGGCACACAGAGCCCCCATGACCCACTCTACATCCTGCTGCAGTTTGGAGGAGGGTGGACCATGGATGATGGGACTTGCAGTACCTTCACTCAATTACTGAAACCACTGCGACCCTCATCCAATGACCAATAAAGACCAAACTTGACATACAGAACCTCCATTACCCACTTTCTCTAATAACCCGGGCAGCGCCGGGTCCCCAAGCTAGTATAATAATAATAATAATAAAACTTTATTTGTACCCCGCTACCATCTCCCCAAGGGACTCGGTGCGGCTTACTTGAGGCCAAGCCCGCAGTACAACAATAAAACGAAGGCAGTAACAAAATAATCAATACAAAACAGTAAAATAAATCTCAAAACAAAAATAAACAATAACAATTAACAATAACATACAAGCATTTAAAAACCTATGGCCGGCCCAAATGTAATAATTTAAAATTTAAAAAATAATGCTGGGCATGAACAAGGTAGGGTATAACTAGGATAGGGTTTTCAAAGAAAGATGAGGGTGCGCAGGCGATCCTAAATCAATGTTAAAGTGCATTTGAGGACATATTGCTAAGAGTTTTCCTTATTCTGGGAAGGCACACTGGAACAACCATGTTTTCAGGCTCCTCCTAAAGACTGCCAGCGTTGGGGCATGTCTGATGTCCTTGGAAAGTGAGTTCCAGAGTCGGGGGGCCACCACCGAAAAGGCCCTCTCCCTTGTCCCCACCAAGCGGGCCAGCAAAAGAGGTGGGGGCGCGAGCAGGGCCTCTCCCAATGATCGAAGAGATTGTGCAGGTTCGTACACAGAAATGCGGTCACGCAGGTAGGCGGGTCCCAAACCGTTCAGGGCTTTGTAGGTAAGAACCTGCACCTTGAATTGGGACCGGAAAATAAACAGCAGCCCTGCTCGCACTCCCACCTGCATTGCAGGCACGATTGGTAGGGACAAGAGAGAGGGCCTTTTCGAAGGTGGCCCCTCGACTCTGGAACTCACTTCCTAAGGACATAGGCATGCCCCAACTCTTGCAGTCTTTAGAAGGAGCTTGAAGACGTGGTTGTTCCAGTGTGCCTTCCCTGAATAATGATCCCACAGCACTTTGTCCTCCAAAGCACTTTACATTGTTTTAGATCTGCTTGTATGTTTTCCAGAAATGCCCCATCACTTTTTTCGCCCCCATCACTTTTTTCGCCCATGTCCAGCATTATTTATAATTTCAATTTACATTTGGCCATCCCATAGTTTTTAATAGTGTGTTGTCTTATTGTTAATTTTTATGTTATTGTTGTATTGTCTATGTTTGATTTTAATTGCTTGTATTGTTGTTATTACTGCTTGTATTGTTGTATTTGGGCTCGGCCTCATGTAAGCCGCACCGAGTCCCTTGGGGAGATGGTAGCAGGGTATAAATAAAATATTATTATTATTATTATTATTATTACAACCACCATGTCAGACTACACAGAGAAGCCATTGAAATCCACAAGCACGTGGACAATTTCAACAGAAAGGAGGAAACCATGAAGATGAACAAAATCTGGCTACCAGTATTAAAAAACTCAAAAATTACAACAGCAAAACAACAGGGAGTAAACAATCAGGCACATCAATTCACTCTAAACAAGAGATTCCCCCCAGGCGCTTCCAGGCCATTGAATGCAAATCAAGGTGATCAGCTGAAACATTACCCTGGTCATTCCACAGATATATAAACCCATTTTTCCTACTTCCAACAGACCTCACTCCCTCTGAGGATGCTTGCCATAGATGCAGGCGAAACGTCTGGAGAAAAATTGCCTCCAGAACATGGGCATATAGCCCGGAAAAACCTTCAACAACCCAGTGATCCCGGCCATGAAAGCCTTCGACAATATATTATTATTATTATTATTATTATTATTATTATTATTATTATTATTATAGGACTTCCATGGTTGAGTGAGTTTCAAACCCTGGTCTCCCAAAGTCCTGGAGTTCCACCAAATGGGTCCCTCAAATCCTCTGCAGCTCCTACTAAATTAAAAATTGGCTGCTTCACTGATAAGAAGATTAATAGAATCATAGAGTTGGAAGAGATCTCATGATCCATCTAGTCCAACATCCTGCCAAGAAGCAGGAAAATTGCATTCAAAGCACCCATTGAAGAAAGGCCTCCATTCCTTGCTTGAGTTGCAGGGAGCAGATTGCTTTATTTCCTCTGCAAATATTTCCAAAAAGGATCAAGTGAACAACTTGTGCATTCCTCTAGATGCTGTTTGTTGGACTGCAGGTCCCATCAGTCCTAGCCTTTGAAGGGGGACGATGGGGGCAGTTTGAAGGGATCATCCTGTCTTGTTCAAACAACACTGTTTCCCTCTTAGGGTGCATCTACAGTGCAGAATGAATGCAGTTTGACCCCTTTTGAACTGCCACAGCTCCATGCTGTGGAATCCTGGGAATTGTATTTAGGTCGGAGCTTCCCGAATGTTCCATGTTGGTGACAGGCATCATTTTGCGACACTGTAATTCAATGTTACTAGCAAATCAGAGGCTAAACCAACCCCTTATAAGAAGAGATACTGTAAGAATGAGATGTATGGAGAGACAAAATATCTCATGGAAATATTTCATTTATATTTGCAAAATATATGACTTATTGCTTCTTTTACACAATTTCTTACACCAACGCACGAATGTGCCGCAACACACAGCTTAGAAAGCTGTGGACTAGGTCTGAACCCCTGGTGGCGCAGTGGGTTAAACTGCTGAGCTGCTGAACTTGCTGATCGAAAGGTTGTCGGTTCAAATCTAGGGAGTGGGGTGAGCTCCCAATGTTAGCCCCAGCTTCTGCCAACCTAGGAGTTTGAAAACATGCAAATGTGAGTAGATCAATAAGTACCATTGAGATAGTTCCAACAAAAGTATACAATTTTTTTGGAGCCTCCAGTGGCGCAGTGGGTTAAATCGATGAGATGCTAAACTTGTTGACCGAAAGGTCGCAGGTTCAAATCCGGGGAGCGGCGTGAGCTCCCGCTGTCAGCCCCAGCTTCTGCCAACCTAGGAGTTCGAAAACATGCAAATGTGAGTAGATCAATAGGTACCATTGAGATAGTTCAACAAAAGTATACAATTTTTTTGGAGCCTCCAGTGGCGCAGTGGGTTAAATCGATGAGATGCTAAACTTGTTGACTGAAAGGTCGCAGGTTCAAATCCGGGGAGCGGCGTGAGCTCCCGCTGTCAGCCCCAGCTTCTGCCAACCTAGCAGTTCGAAAACATTCAAATGTGAGTAGATCAATAGGTACCGCTCTGGCGGGAAGGTAACGGCGCTCCATGCAGTCATGCCGGCCACATGACCTTGGAGGTGTCTACGGACAACGCCGGCTCTTTGGCTTAGAAATGGAGATGAGCACCACCCCCCAGAATCGGACACGACTAGACTTTATGTCAGGGGAAAACCTTTACATTTACCTAGGTCTTTGGCCATCTCTGCTCAGGAGGGATGGTGCTACACTAAATTACAACACCCATAGCAGTTGAAGTGGCTTCAAACTGCATTCGTTTTGCAGTGTAGAGGCACTGTGCCCATTGTGTGAATTGCACTGCTCTGCCACGCTCTGGAGGCAATACTTTCTCAACCCAAGCTGCATAGAGATGCTCAGGGAGAGCAGTGCAAGTGGGTCAATGGTGCCTGCAGTGTGGGCTTGCCTTCCTTCCAGGCACTTCCTTTTACTTTCCTTGGTACCAGATTCAGGAGGTGCTCATTTGACGGGTCTGCAGTGCCATCTGCTGGACGCTTGGAGAACAGGCCACAGAGTTTTCTTTTTGCATGTGCTCTCTAGGCCAAAGCTCTGGGTGGTGCTCATTTGACTGGTCTGCAGTGCCATCTGCTGGACACTGGGAGAACAGGCCACAGAGTTTTCCTTTTGCATGTGCTCTCTAGGCCAAAGCTCTGGGTGGGAGACCACCATCAAGTACCACATGACATAAGTGATCTTCCAGAGCAAGGAACTGGAAAAATATTATTATTATTATTATTATTATTATTATTATTATTATTATTATTATTATTTGAAACAAAACAAGATGAGTCCACAGCAGACAAGATCACTTTGCTGGCTGTTGTATTGGATCACACATCGGACACTTCCCAAGCGTCTAGGACTATGTGATGTATCAGCAAATAATGCGTGCAGATCCCAGTAAGGTGGCCTTCTGCAGCTAGCAGATGGTAATTTTGTCAGCGCCGATTATGTTTAAGTGCAGGCCAAGGTCTTTAGGCACTGCACCCAATGTGCTGATCACCACTGGGACCACCTTGACTGGCTTGTGCCAGAGTCTTTGCAGTTCGATCTTTAAATCCTCATATTGTGTCAGCTTTTCTATTATTATTATTATTATTATTCCACAATGTAACACAATATTTATTCCTGGATTATAAATGTGATTTCCTAATTGGTTTATAAAAATATGGGAAAGGTTTATTAAAGTGCAAAAACTTTGTTTGTCCTGGAGGGACATCCTGTGGCACATTTTGTGATAGTTTTTCAATGGATATCTCATCAAGCCTGAATAGTTTGTTGCAGCCACAAAAGTGAGGTTTCTGGAGTCAAACAACTACTTTCAAAGTACGTCCCGAAAAAGTAAACAGGAATAACACTTTCAAACCGGGAACAGAACATTTTGGCAAATTTTGTTATATAGTGTTATTATTATGTTTGTTTATTATTGTGTTTATTTATACTCCACTTTTTCCCTTCACAAAGGATATTCAAGGTGGTTGGAGGGAATAGCAAAGATTGCATAGGGGCATCTGCACTGTGGAATTAACGTGGTTTACCACCACTTTTAGCTGCTTTTTTCATGTCAGGAGCAACTTGAGAAACTGCAAGTTGCTTCTGGTGTGAGAGAATTGACCGTCTGCAAGGATATTGCCCAGAGGACGGCCGGATGTTTTACCATCCTGTGGGAGGCTTCTCTCATGTCCCTGCATGACAAGCTGGAGCTGATAAGTGGGAGCTCACCGTGCTCCCTGGATTTGAACCGCTTTTGGTCAGCAGTTCAGCCAGCACAAGGGTGTAACCCATTGCGCCACTGGGGACTCCACCCAAATGTCGCAATGTCTCTTTCTGGTCTAAATGTAGTAGAAAACAGTAAACAAAAAGGCATTTAGGGAAAACTACTTTCCTCCCAGTGCTTTGATGATTATTTTAGGATACGTTGTATAGGAAAATGCAAAGGTAGTTTTAGAAGAAAACTACAGATGATTGAGGAGATGGCAGGAAAGAACCAGGTTTCATAGAGTCTCTCCTTCCATGTTTTTTGGGTTGTTCTTTGCCATTCCTTTCCCCATCCAAACACCAACTTCCAGGATTTTTCCCCCTCAGCTTAAGCAGCTGATGGGGAAAAGGAAGGGTACTGATGCTGTTAGGAATGGTGGGAGTTGAAGTCCAAAATACCCGGAGGGCCCAAGTTTGCCCATGCCTTATCTGGAGGAAACCAGTCCATTCTTGGTTTTGTCCTTGGCTTGGCCTTGAATTGACACTCTGCATATATGTCAAACTCTCATTGTGAGGTGTAACGTGACATTTTCAGGCAGGGAAGTCTGTATGTCAATGTGAAAAACATATTAGCTGCCTTTGCATTCCTTGCATCCTCATTGTTTTAATTAATTTTAACTGATTTATGTGTTTAATACTATCTTAATACTTATATGTTGTGAGCATTCTGCATCTCAGCTGAGATAAAAGCAGGAAAATGATGATGATGATGATGATGATGATGAAGATGATGATGATGATTATTTCTGGTTTGAAAGTATTACTTCCTGTTTAATTGTGTCGTACTTACTACCTCTGAGGATGCTTACCATAGATGCAGGCAAAACGTCAGGAGAGAATGCCTCTAGAACATGGCCATATAGCCCAAAAAAACCCTACAACAGTGTTTCTCAACCTTGGGTCCCCAGATGCTTTTGGCCTACAACTCCCATAAATCCCAGCCAGTTTACCAGCTGTTAGGATTTCTGGGAATTGTAGGCCAAAAACATCTGGGGACCCCAGGTTGAGAACCACTGCCCTACAACAACCCTGTGTTGTACTTACTTTGAAAGTAGTTGTTCTCCTTGGTTGTGAAGAAGTCTCCTTCTTTGGAAGCTTTTAAACAGAGGCTGGATGCCCATGTCGAGGGTGCTTTGAATGCGATTTTCCTGCTTCTTCGCAGAATGGGGTTGGACTGGATGGCCCACGAGGTCTCTTCCAACTCAATGATTCTACAAATCCTCTGGAAATTTTGTATTTGTGGCTGCCACAAATGATATTAAATTGGTTGAGACTCAATGAGGTAGTCATTGAAAAACAATAGGAAGTCCCTCTTTCACACACAACAACAACAAAACTTTGTTTATATGCCGCTCTATCTCCCCGAGGAGACTCAGAGCAGTTTCCAAATACCAAACAAATTCCAAACAAAGTTTTTGCATGCAAATGAAATTTTTCTATGTTTTTATGATATTAGGAAATGATATTTTTATGGTATTAGGAAATGATATTTTTATGGTATTAGGAAATGATATTTTTAATCCATGAACAAAAATCTTGTTCCATAGTATAGTAGTAATACATGTTGTGTGTGTTTGAAGGAGAATCCCTGATTTAGGAATGATGAGCAGAGGGTGAGGAAGGCTGGGAATTGCAATCCAGAAACATCTGGAGGAATTCAAGGCGTTTGCAGGGTTTGAACTTTGGTTCCCTCCTTGGCTTGCTTTCGGATTCTGCCGAATTTCAGAAACTTTTGATTGGATAGTTGCCATTTTCAGTCCGTGCGTTACAATAAAAAATAAAGTGCCAGCTTCTCTCTCCTTTTTGCATTCTCTGCCCACACAGTTCTTTCCTGTTGCTTTCATCTGGATAAGAAGAAGGAGTGTTGGTTGAGTGTCAGGAAGGCTTGGGATTGCAATCTAGGAACATCTGGAGGGCTGCACAACCCCACTGCACTCTGTCGGTGCAGCATTAAAATCAAGGCATGACTTTGCATTTCGAGGGGTTTTTTTTTTTATTTCCGGTGGTTTTGCACCCGAGGCCACTCCTCTCTGAGCTTTTGTGTATTCTGCATATTCCTGCTGAGCCAGGAAGCAATGCCTCCCTGCTAAGATGCTGTTTATGGGAGGAGAGTTCTTTGCCTTTTAGGGAGCATCTCCTTGTTTTGCATTGGCAGGAGGCCTTCTACGTCTTTCTTCTGCTGCTGCTTTGTCATGTTACTTGGGTTTCATGGGAAGGAAAAACCGTTACTCATCATTATCAGGAAACTATCTCGTAAATGGGCAGACTGCCCTGAGAGACATCTCTGTCTGCATCAAGTTCAGGAATGACTCAGCTCCAGGATGGAAAAAAAATCATAGCATCACAGACCAGGGGGATCCCAAAGGTCATCTAGTCCAACCCCCTTCAGTGCAGGAATCAGTTTTCTGTTTAAAAGCTCCAAAGACGGGGAGTTTACCATCCACCGAGGCTGTCTCTTTTTGCTCTTAGACAATAAGTTCTTCCTAATGTTTAGATCAGGGGTCTTCAAACTTTTTAAACAGAGGGCCAAGTCACAGTCCTTCAAACTGTTGGAGGGCCGGATTATAATTTGAAAAACAACATGAATGAATGCCTATGCACACTGCACATATCTTAGTTGTAGTGCAAAAGCAATACAATAATTAAAATGGAGAACAATTTTAACAAATATAAACTTATTATTATTTCAATGGGAAGTATAGACCTGCTTTTGGCTGATTATATAGGGTTGTTGTTGTTGTGTGCTTTCAAGTCATTTCAGACTTAGGTTGATGTTGAGCAAGGGCCGGGTAAATGACCTTGGAAGGCCATATCCGGCCCCCGGGCCTTAGTTTGAGGACCCCTGGTTTAGATGGAATCTCTTTTCTCTCCAATTGGAATCCATTGATCCAAATGTAAGATACACCACTTAGGCAGAAAAAAAATGAAATGCAAAGATACCGATTGGGAGATGCTGGCTCAACAGCAGGACGTGTGAAAAAGATCTTGGAGTCCTCGTGGACAACAAGTTAATCATGAGCCAACAATGTCATGCGGCAGCTTAAAACACCAATGGGATTTTGGCCTGCATAAATAGGAGTATAGCATCTAGGTCCAGGGAAGTGATGGTTTGGTCAGACCACATCTGGAATACTGTTGAGGGAGATGTTGACAAACTGGAATGTGTCCAGAGGAGGGCAACTCAAATGATCAAGGGTCCGGAGAACAAGCCCTATGAGGAGTGGCTCAAAGAGCTGGGCATGTGTAGCCTTCAGAAGAGAAGACGGAAAGGAGACATGATGAGGACCATGTATAAATATGTGAGGAGATAGGGAGGAGGGAGCAAGCTTGTTTTCTGCTGCCCTGGAGACTAGATGCAATGGAACTATGGCTTCAAACTACAGGAAAGGAGATTCCACCTGAACATTATGAAGAACTTCCTGACTGTGAGAGCTGTTCAGTAGTGGAACTCTCTGCCCTGGGGTATGGTGGAGGATTTTAAGCAGAGGCTGGATGGCCATCTGTCGGGGTGATTTGAATACAATTTTCTTGCTTCTTAGCAGGGGGTTGGACTGGATGACCCACGAGATCTCTTCCAACTCCATGATTCTATGCCTATGTCCCAGTCTCCAAGCTTGCCCCCATTTTCTCATTGTGATGCTATCCTCCTCATTGCATTGACCTCTTTTGCTGCTGCATCACACTGTTGGCTCATGTGCCGCTTATGGTCTCCTTCAACTCCTTTCCCATGGACTGTTTCCAATCCAGGCATCACTATATCAGTGCATTTCATTTTTTCATGCCTAATTTAAATGAATCAGACCAGTACGTAAGCGCAGGAATAATGGAGACCCTCTACATTTTCAGGTTCAGTTGTTTGTGGATTTGATGACAGTTGACTTTAACCTCTGGTCCAACTAAACTCCTGGATCCCTTTCAATATGCATTGCTTCCAAGATATCTCTTCTCAAAGTATCTCCTCTGGATTGTTGTTTCTGAATGTCTTTCTTGGAACAGCTTGTGTTAAAAGCAAATAATCAAACAGTCCTTTAAAAGCAGCATATCATGAGGACTCACGGGATATGTAACATATCCGTAGGGTGGTCCTTTTGCACTGGAGTGGTGTGCGAAAAGGCACGATTGTTGCTGTTTTGATACTATAATAATGTCTGGCATTTATATCCCATTTTCTGAGTTTGTCTTCCTTCGTGTACCAATGAAAACATCTTTTCGAAATGGGGCAAAAGGAGCCCTCGGTGTCAGGCTGGGTCTCGACTGCAGCCACGGAGAACAACGGCGCCCTGTCTGCGCTCCCTTCCTTTGCCAAGGGTTTCCAGTGGCGCCGCTGCCCCAAAGGAAACCATGAAGGAAGGGACAAAAGTGGCAATGTTTCCCTCATTCTGGCTCTGGGAGATTGGCAAGAAGAGCCTTAACGGATCTGGCGTCTCTGCGTCCAGAAGGCAAGGGGTGCCTCCACATCGAAGAATGAATGCGGTTTGACACCACTTTTAATTGTCATGGCACAATGCGATGGAATCTTGGGAGTTGCAGTTTGCAGGAAGGATCAGGACCTTGTAAAACCGCAACTCCCAAGATTCCAAAGCATTGAGCCACGGCAATTAAAGTGGCGCCAAACAGCACTAATTTGCAGGGTAGGTGCACCAAAAGGATGTGCCAAACTGTGCCACTGATGTGGGGTTGTCTTTTTGAGCTGAAATAATAAAAACAGGGAGGATCTTGCAGAATTTTGATAGCAAAATGCTTGCAGTAAATTGATGGTGTCATAGAATTTAAGAAATACAGAAGATAAACCTTACATTCATGAAAAACATGCATATGTAGATGCACTGAAACCACTATACCAGTCCAATCCTACTTAAAGGTAAAGGTAATGATTCCCCCTTGACATTTAGTCTAGTCTTGTCCGACTGTGGGGGTGGTGCTCATCTCCATTTCTAAGCTGAAGAGCTGGCTGTGTCCGTAGACACCTCCAAGGTCATGTGGCCAGCATGACTGCATGGAGTGCCATTACCTTTCCACCAAAGCAATACCTACTGATCTACTCACATTTGCATATTTTCGAACTGCTAGGTTGGCAGAAGCTGGGGCTAACAGCAGGAGCTCACCCCGCTCCTTGGATTCGAACCGCCGGCTTTGGTCCACAAGTTCAGCAACTTACCGGTTTAGCCCGCTGCACCATCAGGGACCCCGTATGTTAAATCTTTGTATTTAGTAACCCTTAAATGCAGGGGCTCCTCCAATCCTACTTAGGATGTAGTATTAATGCAGTTTGATGCTACTTGAACTGCTGTGGTTCAATGCCAGGGAATCCTGGGAGCTGTAGTTTGCATTCCACAACAGAGAAGACTTGTGAAGCTGCAAATCCCAGGTTGGCTAACATGTATCCACCTATCCTTGTTTTGTTCATCTGCATTAATCTTCCAGAGCAGATGCATGGCCCAATATTTTGTGTCAATTAGTTGTAGTAGTAGTAGTAGTAATAATAATAATAATAATAATAATAATAATAATAATAATGTATTTATTACCTGTCTCTCCTTGTGATGTCAATAATATTCCATGGTAGATGCATGGACCCATCCTTCGTGGCAAGTTGTAGTGGTGGTAATAATAATAATAATAATAATAATAATAATAATAATAATAATAAATTATTGTTATTGTTATTGTTATTATTGTGATTTTGTGATATGAATTCCAGCATATATATCTTGTTTGCTGTGTCATACTGTGTTTTTGTGTCAGTATAATATATTTATTATCTGCTTCTCCTTGTGATGTTAATCTGTATTAATCTTACATAGTAGATGCATCCGCTTGTCCTTCTTTCATGGCAATGTGTTGATTTATGAACTTGACAGGCCCATCCCAAGGCGAAGCGGCCACTGAACCCCCCCCCCCCCCTCACTTCCAAGCCAGTGGGCATTCCAACAGGTTTGGGAATGGAAATCTAAGAGCGTGACGTTTCTTTCGTCCCTTGAAAGCGGAGGGAGGGAGAGGCGGCTGGCCTGAAGTCAGCTCATTTCATCACTTTTGCCGGACGGAGGGACGGATGCCAGGGAGAGATGCTTGAGTCACTCTCCCTCTTCTAGAAGTCTGGCGCCTCCATTTCGGAGACAGTTCAGGAGTCCCCTTTTGCCCCCTGAGACGGGCGAGAGAAGGAGCCTTTCAGGGACAGCGAATCATTTATTCTCTGCGCATCTCTTCTTGGCTCTGGCTTCTCTGGACCCGGGATGTTGTGATGCCAACGCTTTCTGCTCCAAGAGCGCGGATTCCAGGAGATCCGTGGAGCTGGGCCCATGCCCCTCCTGTATGGCATTTCCTTGCCCCACGCCGCGCTGCTCTTTGGCCATGTTTTTGGAGTGGCCGGCTTCTGGTTCTGGGCGCTCCGGAAGAACCCGCGAGGTACCCTTTCTCTCTTTCTTTTGGTGGCAAAGGGCTTTTCCATCTTTCCCTTCCTCCTGACCTTGTTTGGAGCCAAAGCAGTGTCTGGTTTGATAAGTGGAGGCTGGGGACAGACGGGGAGGTGCTGCGGCACACTCAAAACACACAGAGAGCACTTTTGCTAATGCATTGCAACCAGCCTTTGGTTATAAATGGAGATAGAGTGGAGCGGGTGGCCAGTTTTAAGTTCCTGGGTGCTAATGTTAAGGAGGACCCGACCTGGGGCAGTGTTCACACTGCTGCTGCATTGATTAAGAGGGCCCAGCAGAAATTGTATTATCTGAGACTTTTAAGGAACCAACAGTTGAATGAAAAACCGCTGTGCTATAGAGAGTGTTCTAAATTATTGCATCTGCGTATGGTTTGCTAATAGCACAAAGGCAGGTAGGATGATGCTCCAGAGGATGACCACTACTGCCCAGAGAATTATTAACTGCCCTCTCTCCTCTTTGGAAGAACCTTATGATTCCTGCTGCCTTTAGAAAGCTCTGAATAGTCTTTAGGATCCATCTAACCTGGACATTCTTTGTTTGAATTGTTACCTTATGGCAGACGGCATAGGATGATAAAAACAAGCACAAATAGGCTGAGAGATTGCTTTTATCCTAGAGCTGTGACTATACTGAACTCTGCAGTTTCACACTGATGTGGCATTAGGCCAGTGTTTTTCAACCTGGGAGTTGGGACGCCTGAGGGGATTGCGAGGGGGGTGTCAGAGGGGTCGCCAAAGACCATCAGAAAACACAGTATTTTCTGTTGGTCATGGGGGTTCTGTGTGGGAAGTTTGCCGAAATTCTATCATTGATGGGGTTCAGGAAGCTCTTTGATTGTAGGTGAACTATACATCACAACAACCACAACTTCCAAATGTCAAGGTCTATTTCGCCAAACTCCACCGGTATTCACATTTGGGAATATTGAGTATTCATGCCAAGTTTGGTCCATTATTGTTTGAGTCCATAGTGCTCTCTGATTGTAGGTGAACTACAACTCCAAAACTACAACACCAAATCTTTCCAGTATTTTCTGTTGGTTGTGGGAATTCTGTGTTCCAAGTTTGGTTCAATTCTGTCATTGGTGGAGTTCAGAATTCTCTTTGGTTGTAGGTGAACTATAAATCCCAGTAACTACAACTCCCAAAGGACAAAATCAACCCCGCCCCCAACCCCACCAGTATTCAAATTTGGGCATATCGGTATTTGTGCCAAATTTGGTCGACTGAATGAAAATACATCTTTCAGATCAGATATTTACATTATGATTCATAACTGTAGCAAAATTACAGTTGTGAAGTAGCAACAGAAATAATGTTATGGTTGGGGTCACCATGACATGAGGAACTGTATTAAGGGGTTGTGGCATTAGGAAGGTTGAGAAACACTGCATTAGGCATGTGTGTATTGGGGATGTCATTTAATTTCATTGCAAAATATACAATAACAATAAAGTTATTCTATTCTATTCAAAGGGGAGGGAGGAGATACGTTCCTGGAAGTTGTCGTTCTTGGAAGGGAAATCAAAGAGACCTCATTGTGTTTCTGACAACTATGTCCAAAACTGGGGTTTATCAGCCTAGGGCTTTTGCTTATTAGTTGACAGGAATCTTTAGGAATTTTACACTTGTGTGTATTAACCATTAGTGTTGGGAGGCCTGATATTCATCCACGCTGCAAAACGGAGGCAGTTGGACTCCACTTTAACTGGTGTGCCTGAATGCTATGGAATACTGAGAGTTTGGGGAAAAGGGCAAGGTGTCAAAGCAATATTTTGCACTACAATGGCAATGTACTCTGCTTAGCTGAGTCTCGGTTTTGAAGGAGCATCCTTGGGTGCATTTTGGCCCCACTTTTATTGCTATGTCTCTGTGCTGTGTCTCTGTGCTATGGAATCTTGGGAGTTTTGGGAATTGGGCAAGGTGTAAAAGCAGTCTTTTGCGCCAGAATTGCAATGTGCCTTGCTCAGGGTTTTCAAGAAGCGTTTCACAGTTCTTGGGAGCGTCTACACAGTGGAATGGATGCAGTTTGACTCCAGCTTAATTGCCATTTCTGAATGATATGGAATCCTGGGAGTTTTGGGGAAAGGACAAGATGTCAAAGGCATATTTTGCAGTACATTGGCAGTGTGCTATGCTGAGCCGAGTCTGGGTTTTGAAGGAGCATTTCACAGTTCTTGGGTGCATCTACACTACAGTTTGACCCCACTTTAACTGCCATGCCTTCTCTGCCAAAGAGCACTGGTGCCTGCCCAAACTCCACATCCATAGTCTTGAGCCACGGCAGTTAAAGTGGGGTAAAACTGCATTCATTCTACTGTTTAGATGCACCCCTGGTGGCCATAATGCTCCACACATTCGTTTGGGGTACAGATTGGGAACACTGAGCTGTTTTCTGGGTTTACACAGAATTGGAAAAGTGCAGCAAGAAAGCAGATGATATCAGCAATGAGATAATGTGATTGAGATTGAAGGGATGTTTCAAACACTGGAGGAGGAAAAGGAGTTATGTCGAGGGCTAAAAGCCTTAGTCTTCAAATGGATCCTCAATGTTTAGCAGTAGTATAGCTACTCTAAAGGGGGAGCAACTAGAGCTCTTGCTTTCATTATTTGGCTTGCCATGTTTCTGGGTACCTCTGGGTTGCCACCTTACTTTCTAGTTCAAGGGTGGGCTTCCTACCAGGCACTAATGATCACTTTTCATGAAGTTACTTTATAGAGTAATATGAAAATGGGCTCAGGCTAATTGAAGCAAACTCTTTACTTGATGTTATCAGATTTATTTAGAAATTCCCTCAGTTACTATTAGCTCATACTTGATTCATCTTGCATTTGAATGAACCTGAAATGCACTGAAATAATAATAATAATAATAATAATAATAATAATAATAATAATAATAATAAGTGGTGATCCGCACACTAGGTGCAGTGCCTAAAGACCTTGATGTGCACTTAAACCCAATCGGTGCTGACAAAATTACCATCTGCCAGTTGCAGAAGGCCACCTTACTGGGATCTGCACGCATTATTTGCCGATACATCACACAGTCCTAGACACTTGGGAAGTGTCCGACGTGTGATCCAATTCAACAGCCAGCAGAGTGTCTACTGTGCACTCATCTTGTTGTGTTTCAAATAATAATATTTATTTACTACACACCTCTTTCTATGCATCGAGGACCTCACCAAAACATGTATTTAGTAGCCATGATGCTTCATAAAAGCGAATGAAGCCAGAAGCATAACACTGTGTAACACAATTTGTGTTCCTGGGTCATAATTGGTTCTATCGTGAGTATTAAAGTGCAAAAACTTTGTCTTTGTGGGACATCCTGCAGCGTATTTTGCTATAGTTTTCCAATGGTTATCTCAACCAATTCAACCTACTTTGTGGCAGCCACAAAAGCGAAGTTTCTGGAATAGAACAATTACTTTCAAAGTAAGTACAGGAAATAACACTTTCAAACCAGGACCAGAAAATTCACATTTTGTTACATAGTATATACTTTTTACATATGCATGCTTTTGAGTTCTCCAAAACACTCTCTTGCTTTTTTCTTGATGAAGAATTCTGGACAGCTTAAAAACTTGCACACTTTTTGAAGTTTTTGTTGGGTCCAGTGTAGGGAATGTTGACCTGTGTGGTTTTGTGCAAGAGGGGATTTGGGAGGTTTAAATCTCAGTCTCTGCACTCTGCTCTTGCCCTTTTACCGTCTCGCTCTCACTCCGTAGTTTGGGTCTTCTCTGCAGAGCTGCTCCCTCCTAATCCTCCCTCGGTCCGGACTCTCAGGCCAGGCCAGGTCACTGATATAATAGCCGCTTTGCTGTTTCTGTCCCCGACCTTGTCTTGGCCAGGAATGCCAGGCGGTTGATTGGTTATGTTGTGGGCTGGCGAGGAGGGATGCGGGGGAATGGGTGGGCTTTGCTGGGCGGCCCAATGATGGCGGCGTCAGCGGGGCAGAAGACGCTTGGGTGCAACAGGTTGCTTATCAGCAGAAGGACTCTGCGAAATAGATTAACCAGTTGGAGATAAGCCGGCAAGGCCACTGTTGCCGAGAAGGAGCCGGGGACGTATTATTAGCTCAAGGGAGTTGGTGGCAAAGCGTGGGAAGGGGGGAAGGGGTGGTAATCGCATTAGAGCCACCGGGAGGGAGACAGTGCAAATTCTCCTTCTCTAGAGCTATCAAAGTTGGTCCTGAATGGCAATGGAGAAAACCGGGACCTGAAGTTTCCTGCTAGACTTGGTCCTTAGTGTCACAAGGTGGAGAGCACCTGACCTAGCTGATAAAAGGAATCTAGAAAAAGTTATATTTAGGAGGAGGAGAAACGGAAGAGAGGAACGATACAGCCATCCAGTTATCTCTGTGCTTGCATTCCATTCTGTCGCCTCTCCAAAGCAGCATCGAAGCAGCCAGGATTCAGTTGTGCCATTGATTTGAGATATATCAACACTGGTGAAGATGCTTCTAGCCTGGCACGAAAGCAAAGTGGAAAGAACGCTCCATTGTTCTTCAAAGGGATTGTGTCAGATGGTAGCGTGACTCGCACTGGAAGCCAGGGCTGGAGAAGGAGGATCGGGCTGAAGAAGGAGGATCAGGGAGGAGGTTGTCCCAGTGTCCCATTTTCAGGAAAGATTCACCTGGCATTTCTTGACTTCCACATACAGCTTTTTCCTGGATACTGGAAAGATACTGCTTCTAGGGTACTGGAAGATACTGCTTCTAGCTCTTCCTGGATACTTGGAAGCACTTTGGACAGCTTAGAGGAAAAGGAAACCACAGAAAGCTGGGAGAAGTTGTCTTGTTTTCCTTCTCAGTTTTCCTTCTTGGCTCTCTTTAGTAGTTGTGAGCTGTCCCAGTGCGTCCTAGATTTGGTTGCTCAACTTGGAAGACTGGAAACGCCTCTCTCTTGGTCATTGTTGTCTTGCTGCTGTTGAACCATCTCTTTAAAATAAATACTTTTATGTTCAACTTAATGCTCCTTCCTGGAGCACCCAGGTGACCAACCTTAGGAAGAGTGATTTGAAATATTGCAGCGACTCATTCAAAACATTTCAACAACCCAAAAAGGCCTATCTGAAAATTTTTCGACAACCACACTCTCAAATACTGGAATTGGGCAACAACACAGTCCTTCTCCAATCCTTCCTTCACTTGTGGATCAGAGGACCTTTGCTTTCCACCAACCTTGAAGGCAGGAATCTTCTTCTGGGAAGTTTCCACAGCTTGCAGGGACTTATTTTCTTTTGAGCGATGTTCTGAAAGGAGGAGCAAGATCTCGAAAGGAGGAAGTTGTGGGAGGAAGCCGGCCTCCGCATGGGGCTGGGAGACCACGTTGACGCTTGTACTCCACGGGAGGAGAAAAAGAAGCCGGAAGGTGGAAGCAGAGCACCGCCGACTTCGCCACCTCACCCAGCCTTAGCAGTGTTGGGGCTCCCAGACTCCCAGGAGGCCATGTGGCACCTCTTCAGAGCTGAGAGGGACCTCAATGCCCACCTAGTCTGCCAGATGTGCTGCATCGGTTAGTATGGTCCCAACATCTGCCTCCTTGGTGACATCATGGAGGAGGGAAGGGAGGGAATCCTCATTGGATCTTGGTATAGTTCATCATTTCTCAACCTGGGGGTCAGAACCCCTGGGAGGTTGCAAGGGGGTGTCAGAGGGGTCGCCAAAGACCATCTGAAAACACAGTATTTTCTGTTGGCCATGGAGGTTCTGTGTGGGAAGTTTGGCCCAATTCTATCATTGGTGGGGTTCAGAATGTTCTTTGATTGTAAGTGCACTATGCATCCTGGCAACTACAACTCCCAAATGACAATTTCAATTCCCATCCCCATCAGTATATTGGGTATTTGTGCCAAATTTGGTCCAGTGAATGAAAATACATCCTGCATATCAGATATTTATATTACGATTCATAACAGTAGCAAAGTAATAGTTATGAAGTAGCAATGAAAATAATTTGATGGTTGGTGGTCACCACAATATGTGGAACTGCATTAAGGAGCCGTGGCATTAGGAAACTCGAGAACCACTGGTATAGTTTCTCTGGAGCAAGGGATGCTGAGATCAACTTTCTTGGAAGTGCAATACAACTGGACATTATGCTTCTTCTTTGGATGCACATCTGCTGTCCTGTTAATGCAGTTTGGCACCACTTTAACTGCAATGGCTTAATATTATTATTATTATTATTATTATATTTATTTATACCCCACTTTTTCTCTTCACAAGGAGACTTAAAGCAGCTTACATTACAAGCATTCCAATACAATTTAAAATCTACACATATACAGACATTAAAACAGAATTAAATATCATTGGTATTAAATATCATTGGTTCTGGTCCGGCTTACCTATCTGAATGTATTTCTCCTTATGAACCATCTAGGACTTTAAGATCATCTGGGGAGAAGGAAGAAAAGAGAGAAAGGGAAGGAAAAGGGGGAAAGAAAGAGGTAGAGAAGGAAGGAAGGAGAGAAGGAAAGATGAAAAAGGAAGGAAGGAAAGAGGGAGTGAAGGAAGGAGGGAAAGAAGGAGAGAAAGAGGGGGGAAGGTTAACCACAGCAAAGCTTGGTGGGTACAGCTAGTATTTCTATAAAATACATATTAAATACACAGTACAGAGATTAAAACATAGGACACAAGTTTAAAATTCATGCTTAAGATAAGCTGGAAGGGTTCTCAATTGAGGTATTTTGTCACTTGAGTGATCTTAACACAACACTTTGGAGAATGTTCTGAGAAGTGGATTGTTCTTATCTTCATAAAGATGTCAGCAATTGGTATGTTGTCCTTAGAAAATTGTTGGATGACCACTGGCGCTGGGGGTCCTTGCTTCTCTCTTGTGTTTAAACTTTCAGGACACTTAAGAAATCAATACCCTTCAGTCAAAGGACAGATTGAGGTTTCATCCAAGCAGAGAGATCAGATGGCACAGAAGCCCTTTACATCCATAGCATCAGCTACACTGTACAATGAATGCAGTTTGGCACAACTTTTTACCTGTCACGGCTCTTAGAATCCTGGGAGTTAGAGTTTTATAAGGTCTTTGGCCTTCTCTGCCAAAGGAGAGATTATGTGGGTTAAAGACACCTTCTTGTGTCACGCAATCTGCTTTCGAGGGCTGGTCTTTCCTTATTCTCCAGGGAATTAGTGATGGAGGAGAAAAGAGGTATGGAAGATGGCGGGAGCAGTGGGCTTCTGGATGAGCTCTTGGAAAAGGCAATAGCCGGCTTTGATTCAAAGGAGGGTTTATCGTAGAGCTGGATGGATTCAGACAAATCCTTCATTTTAAGCAGAAGCTGGATGGGCATCTGTTAGGAGGGCTTGAGTGGTGTCTTCCTGTCTGGCAGGAGGGACTTAGACTGGGTTACTCTTGGAGCTCTCTCCCAAATCTAGTGATATATAGACTGCTTGGGAGTCCAGTGGTGTGTGTTTTCCTCCTGAGGTTTTTAGGCAGAAGCTGGATGGCCTTCTGTCGGGAGGGCTTCCATTGTGTCTTCCTGTCTGGCAGAAAGGTTTGGACTGGATGGCCTTTGGAGGGGGGTGCTCTTCCAGCTCTAGGACTGTATGATAAAAGAGATTGATCAAGTAAAGTAACAGTCTGGATGGCCATCTGTGGGGAGAGTTTGGATAGTGTCTTCCTGCCTGGCAGGAGGAACATGTAATGGATGGCTTTTGGGGGTCTCTTCCAACTCTAGGGTTGTATGATAGATATATCATGGAATATGGTGTGTCTCCTATGTAGTCTATCAAGGCTGCATGAGCATTGTCAGGAGGGATTGAATGATATATTCCTGCCTGGCAGGAGGGACTTGGGCTGGATGGCCTTTGGAGGTCCCTTTAACTCTAGGGTTCTATGAGTCTACAAACTCAACTTCCACTTCCTTTTATTTTTCCCTCTCTGTTGAAAAACTATTATGAGCAGAGAATAACAAAGCTTATTTCACAATGCTTTTGGAGTTGGAGCAGTGTTAAGCAAATATTAATGGCAGTAAATATGGCAAGTGGGATAAAGTACCTGATGTCAAGACGAAGGGGTCCAAAATGGGTACTGCTGGACTAGGAAGGATGCTTCCTCTTAGGCTTCTAGCCCGTAGTGCCATCCATCCTGCCCTATCTTTGGGCATCACATTGTGCAATTTCAGGTCATTATTGTGGGTTCTTTTGGGAACTCCCAAATGACAAAATCCATTTTTTGAGTGATGGTCACACCTTGGGGTAGTAGGTGTATTGTGTCCAAATTTGGTGGCAATTCGTCCAGTAGTTTTTGAGTTATATTAATCTCACAAATGAACATTACATTTCTATTTCTATAGAAGGGTATTCTAGAGGCTACATTAGTTTGCTTTTGCCTGGGAAGGGCAAGATTGTGCCCACTCCTCTCCTTACACCTGAGTTGATTCAATGCAAACAACTTTTGCACCTTGAACTCAGTTTGTAGCAATGGAAGTCAGCTGAGGACAAAAGGAGAAGGAGAGGGAAACTGGGGCATTTGAAATACAGCTGGAAAACTGGCCAGAAGAGGATGAACTGCGACAGTTGGAGGGTATGATTGTCTCAGTTGGTTTCCTGTGAGAATCCAGAGGATGGCATCTAGCTATGGGAGCATTGATGGCGCTTATCTGGCATTGATAAGGCCTGCGCATTGCGATCCGGTGACCAGCAGCAAAGACAGATATGAACATTCCCACTGCTTGCATGGGCTCCACTGAGTAAAGATAAATGTCTGGGATTTCCTTCCTTGCTTCAAGGTCTTCTCAAAGATTTTCTGCATTTAAAGCACCTATGTATTTTTGAAATAATAATAATAATTTGACATTTGAGTCGACTTTTTATTTACTATTTATTTATTTATTTATTTATTTACAGTATTTCTATTCCACCCTTCTCACCCTGCAGGGGACACAGGGAAGATTACAATGCATGTATACAAGACAAACATTAAATGCCATAGACATACAACATATGTAGACAGACACAGAGGCGATTTAACGTTCCAGCTTTCCGGCTTCATGAGGGTATGCTTGATTCTGGCCACAGGGGGAGCTGTTGCTTCACGACCCACTTGTGACACGGAGTCCTTTACTTCCTCATTCTTATGCATGCTGCTGGAAGGTTTTTATGGTGTCTCAAATTAGTTAAATTAGCCTCCCCCGCATAAAGCGGTACCTAAATTTCCTACTTGACAGATGCATAGGTCAACAGGAAGCTAGACTATTAATGGTTGGGATCTCACTCCGACCTGGGCTGGCTTCAAACTCATGTAGTTATTTAATTTAATGCAGCTGGCTACTAACTAGCTGTGCCAAAGCCTGGTCCTTTTTTGTGATATACATAATACCAAAATGACACAACTACATCCTAAAGATGGATTAGTCCTACTGTACATGTGTAATTTTATACTGATGTTACATATATGTGGTGGAGGCTCCTTCTTTGGAGGCTTTTAAACAGAGGCTTGATGGCCATCTGTCAGGGATGCTTTGAATGCAATTTTCCTGCTTCTTGGCAGGGGGTTGGACTGGATGGCCCATGAAATCTCTTCCAACTCTACGATTCTATGATTCTATGTCAAAGGACAATTCCTGTTTGTGTGCCTTGCATTGGAAACCTAACAAATAGAAGTTGTATAACCCAAAATTTTTGTTCTGAGCAATCAATCATTCTGAACAATGGAGCAAGAGCAAGGATTGTGTTTAAAATATTAATATTCATAGTACACAGGGCTATACTTTGTTGTTGACTTAATTTTGGACATATGGCAACACTAAAGGTTTTCCTAGCAGAATTTGTTTGAAGGCGTTTTGCCTTTGTCTTCCTCTGGGGCTGAGAGAGTGTGACTCATCCAAAGCCAACCAGAGAGTTTCCATTGCTTTGGGGGGATTTGAACCCAAGCCTCCAGGTTTGGGGCCTGCCTATCTTCACAATCGCATCTCCTTCTATGAGCTGGCACAAACTCTAAGATCTTCCAGGGAGGCCCTCCTTTTACTCCCACCACCGTCACAAGTATGGTTGGTGGGAACGAGAGAGAGGGCCTTCTCGGAGGTGTCCCCTCGCCTCTGGAATGCCCTTCCAAGGGAAATAAGACAGGCCCCATCCCTCCCCTCCTTTCGTAAGAGCTTGAAGACCTGGTGATTTCAACAAGCTTTTGAGAATGTCCAGTTCTAGCCCAGCCCCTAGCCATTGTTAGATATGGCATTCTTCCTACCTATCTATCCCGGTCACTTCCTCCAATAGGCCCTGGAAATGAGCAGCCACAGACCCATACCTGTTATTGCTGTTACCTGTTATAGCACTGTACTCAATTCCTGGGTCCCTCATACTTTGAGTTTGCACTAGCCTCGGCCCGACCCTTTTAACTGCTTTGAACAGGCAGGATTATTTTTAATAGATATGTGTTATTGTGATAATTTTTATGCTTTCGTTGTTGTTAATTTTACGTTTATGTTGTTTACTCTGTATGCTTTGGGGATGTTACTTGGAAACCGCCTTGAGTCCTCTTGGGGAGATAGAGCAGTATATAAATAAAGTTTTATATTATTATATTAATATCACTAGCTGAACCCAACACGCGTTGCTGTAGCCAGCCTTCCCTCCCTCTTTCTCCCCTTCTTTCCCTCTTTCCTTCACTGCCTCTTTCCTTCCTTCCCTTTTCTTCTTTCTGTCTCTCCTTCCTTCTCTACCTCTTTCCTTTCTTCCTTCGCTTTTTATTTCCATCCTTCTCTCTTTCCTTCTTTCCTTCCCTCCCTTTTTCTCTCCTTCTCTCCCTCCTTCCTTCGTTCCCTGTTTCCTTCCTTCCTTTTTTCCTTCCTTCCTTCCCTCCTTCCTTCCTTCCTTCTCTACCTTTCCTTCCTTTTCCCATTTTTCTTTTCCTTCTGCTTTCTCTCCTTCCTTCCTTCTCTACCTTTCCTTCCTTTTCCCATTTTTCTTTTCCTTCTGCTTTCTCTCCTTTCTTCCTTCTCTACCTCTTTCCTTCCTTCCTTCGCTCTTTGCTTCCATGCTTCCTTCTCTCTCTCTCTCTCTCTCTCTCTCTCTCTCTTTCTTTCTTTCTTTCTTTCTTTCTCCCCTTCCTTCTCTTTTTTCTGTATTGTCATTTAGCTTTTCATCATTTAGCTTTTTGGGGTTTTTAAGTCCTTTCCAGTGTTTCTTTTTGGGGGGGGGGGGTTGGGTTATGAGTGATGGTCACTCGTTGGTCTGTTAGGGGTATAGTGTCCAAATTTTGTGTCAATTTGTCCAGTAGTTTTTGAGTAATGTTAATACCACAAAATGACATTACATTTTTATTTATATAGATAATCCAATGTTTAACACAACACTGTGCGACTCTTATTTCATATATCTTTTTGATGTGGCCAGAGGGAATAAAGCTGTCTGTGGGGCATTTTTGCTCAATACTTCACCAGGGTAAAAACCTTGCATTGGAGAACGCCCTTCATCCTCCTGAAATATCTCTGAGTTGCCTCTGCCCTTGAGCTGAGCCCCAGATCCTAAAATAGAAGGTAAATCCCCCAAAGCCAATGAGCCAAAATGCAGTGGAAGAATAAGCCGCTAACTGCAGGCATTGTTTTGGGGCAATTCATAAAAGGAGAGGAATACCATGGTTTTGTGCACCTGATCAAACTATAGAGCCAAAGATCACTGAGTATCTGCATCATCAGTGTGTTTGCCCATTTGTGTGACTGTCTTTCTTTACTGCTCTCCCAGTCTTACTCTACCTGCCCTTCCACACTACACTGTTATTGCTCTATGATCCTGTGGATCTTGCAAGTAAAATCTAAAAAGAACTGTTGGACATGTCTTTATGATGTTTTCAATAACCATAGAACTAATGAATCTTCTCTTTCTTTCTCTATTTGCTTTTTCAACAGATGAACGGGATCGGGTGCAAAAGAAAACCTTCACCAAATGGGTGAACAAGCACCTCATCAAAGTAAGTGGCACATACTATGAAGGCTCACCTAGAGCTGCTTGGCTTGACAGTTTAAAAAAGCATCCTGTTTTGGACTGGATATCCTTAGGTTATCTTTGGCAAATGTGTATTTGGAAGAAAATGGGCAATGTCAGGGGGTCGTTGGCCACTTTTGTAACATGGGACCCTCTGATAGTTGCCAAAACTGTCCCGAAATGAGGATCAGAAGTGGCCTGAAAGTCTACTTTGGCTCATACTTTTTTAAAAAATATGAACAAATAGGAAACATTTGGCAATAATTGCCATATTTACTCGAATCTAATGCTCACCTTTTTGGGCTAAATGATCTGGACAAAATTGGGGTGTGCATTAAAAGAAAAAAAGGGGAGGAAGGAAGGAAAAAGGGAGGGAAGGAAGGAGAGAGAGAAAGAGGGAGGAAAGGTTGGCCACAGCAATGCGTGGCGGGTACAGTTAGTAGAATCATAAACCATAGCGTTGGAAGAGACCTCGTGGGCAATCCAGTCCAACCGCATTCTGCCAAGAAGCAGGAAAATCGCATTCAAAGCTACCCCAACAGATAGACATCCAACCTCTGTTTAAAACCAGCTTAATAACTTTTTTTGACATTTTTATGATAGAACCAATTAGGGTATGACATTTATAGTCCAGGAACAAAAATCATGTTACATAGTGTAATAACAGATGCATTGAGAAGCCCCCAACCCAAAAAAGCAAGTATTCTTTCAGTCCTTATGGTAGCAGAAGAGTTTTTCACATGGGACATTTCTCAATGCGATGCATCAGTTTGTACACAAAACGGTCTGTGGGCCGTTGACTGCTGGTCTGTCCAAGTCTGTGGAAGAAGGAAGCCATTGTAGCCCACGGGGGGCAAACATGGCCCATTGGGAATGAGACCCTGTGGATCCCCCACACCAGATAACAACATAAGCACTTCCTGAAAACATCTTTCAATATTCCCTTTCTGTTTCCTTATAGGTGCGCAAGCACATCAACGACCTCTACGAAGACCTTCGGGATGGGCACAACCTCATCTCTCTGCTGGAAGTCCTTTCGGGGGTCCAGCTGGTGAGTTTCCAAGTGTTTTTCCTCATCTTGAAATCCAGAACTGGGGGGTACTCCATGGGTTGACTTAGTTGTAGGCAGAACGACAAGGAAGTCATTTGGAGACATTCAGAAATGTTCAGTTTGGCTTTTCTAGCTTTGGGTTGATGGCACCTTGCAGAGCGGCTCCTTCAGCATCTTAATGAGCTGCTCTCCTTCAATTCAAAGACGAAGGTGTTGATATCAAGGGAAGGGGTGGTTTCCTCCCAGCATGACTCATCTGCTTAGACTTAGGAAAAAAATACCTATGTATCCATATCGCTTGCTGAAGGTGGAATTTTCCCCTGAGCGGCTTGACTGGTCAGCCATGGACGCTATGTTTGGATACCGCTTGACAGTTGTAACTGTCTAATGGAAAGGAGGACCTTCCAGGGTTTCCAAAGGAAAATGAACTCCGGAAAGGACGAAAATAGACATCTTTGGAGTTGCCCTTCTGCTGAGTCACATCCTTGGCCCGCTTAGGCAAATATTATCAATTTTAGTGGGAAACAGTGGCTCTCTAGGTTTTCTTTCCAGCCTGATTGTTTCCCATTTCAAACTGGGGATCTTTGCTGAAGTGTTAACTAGGTATGAGACCCCTTTTTCATTTCCTAAATGAAACGAGATTTATTCAAGCCATTGCATTGGGGATAGATGCTTGTTGTTGCAGTTTATGGACTGCATAGTTTCATGTTGGGATGAGTCATGTGCAAAAGTGTCCACGGATCCATAGATATGTGTCAGGCAGCCATATCCTTGCCATTGCAGCCGATCCAACCTGGTGTTTGGAAGGATGGAAGCCCATTTATAAGGGATCTAGTGTCGCCGGAGTGGTCTGTTTCAGTAATTGGCTCATTGAGTGCAACACTTTGACTACCAGCTTTTCCCCAAGGATCTCTCCTGCAGAGTCCATTGCTTGATGCTTTTCTTTTTGTAAAGTTGGTGATGTCCAGGATTGAACCTGGGACCCTTCTGCCTGCAAAGCATGTTCTTCATCCCTTTGCTGTGAGCCCAGTTTGTGGTCCCAAAGCCCTTTCTTTGGTACCATAACAACCAGAGAAAGCCCTCTGAGGTCCTGGGCTTATGTTCAGAAGGGAAGGTTTGCCATTGCATCCATTCTAACATCCATGGGCCATCGACGAAAGTTCGCAGTGATCCAGAATGCTCCTTTTTGGGCTCATAACAGAGAAAAGCATGCATTTCCTTGTGTGCATTTGTAATATAACTCAAGTGTATCCCATGCTTCTTTGGAGCCACATTCTTCCCCCTTTGAGCTTGGGGTGTCTATGTGCCGTTTTCTCCCATTTGGCGTATTGTGGGCCTTAGCCGAAGGAGTCCCCGGGGCAGAAGAGCCTCCGGACGGTGAAGGTGCCGCCTTGGTGTCGTCCGGGCCCCGAAGAGCCCAAGGAGGAAGAGGAAGAGGAGCAGAAGGAAGAGGAGGAGGATGGTGCCGCAGTAGGTCCAAGCCCAACTGGGAGCTGTCCGGCCACCAAACACGTTCGGATAATCCAGGCGTTCCTGACACAGGGGCAGGGGCCTAGAAGGGATGGTGTCGCTGGAAGGGGAGAGAATGATGCCAAGCCCTGGTTTATTCACTTAATTAAAGGGAGCCCCCGGTGGCGCAGTGGGTTAAACCCCTGTGCCGGCAGGACTGAAGACCAACAGGTCACAAGTTCGAATCCGGGGAGAGGCAGATGAGCTCCCTCTATCAGCTCCAGCTCCTCATACAGGGACATGAGAGAAGCCTCCCAAAAGGATGATAAAACATCAAATCATCCAGGCGTCCCCTGGGCAACGTCCTTGCAGACGGCCAATTCTCTCACACCAGAAGTGACTTGCAGTTTCTCAAGTCACTCCTGACACAACAAAAAAAAAATTAATTAAAGTAAATAAATCAGAGTTTATTCGCAAGTAATTTGATATCTGCAAAAAAAAAGCAAAACCCAAAACATGAGATGGTTTGTATTATTCTAAGCACTCCCGTGTTCACTGAGGTTAGGGGGACAGGACTTCCACAAAACTGGGGAAACTGATACACACACGCACATATAGCATTTTGCAGTATATTGAATTGAATTTTATTATTATGGTCACAGACCAGGAGTGTAAACCTTTAAACCTTAACAACTTAAAAAAAGCATTAACATTACGACCAGAAATGCACAACATTAAAAGCAGAAAGTCCATAATATGGAGTTGATTTATACTTTATTACTCCCATTTTGCAATATATATTGCTACACACACATACACATACATATTGGATTTTGCTTAAATAGAGGGGAAATCTCAAGTGTTTTGGAAACTGCACTAAACTGAGCTTGATGAGAAAAGTGAGATCTAAGGGCCTAAAATTTAGGATGTCTCATCATAGGTTTGTTCTGCAGGAACTAGAGATTCCTAGAGTGGTGTTCTCTCCGTTTGTTTGTTTGTTTGTTTGTTTGTTCATCTATGCATTCATTAAATGAGGTGTTTCCTCCTTTTATTTATATTAATTGATTAATGAATTAATTGAAGGAGGTATTTTCTCCTTTTAATTTATTTATTATATGAATTAATTTCAGGAGGTATTCTCTCCTTTTAGGAGCCCCCGGTGGCGCAGTGTGTTAAAGCACTGAGCTGCTGAACTTGTTGATCGAAAGGTCGCAGGTTCGATTCCGGGGAGTGGCGTGAGCTTCCGCTGTCGGCCCTAGCTTCTGCCAACCTAGCAGTTCGAAAACATGCAAATGTGAGTAGATCAATAGGTACCGCCCCGGCGGGAAGGTAACGGCGCTCCATGCAGTCATGCCGGCCACATGACCTTGGAGGTGTCTATGGACAACGCTGGCTCTTCGGCTTAGAAATGGAGATGAGCACCACACCCCAGAGTCAGACATGACTGGACTTAATGTCAGGGGACTACCTTTACCTTACCTCTCTCCTTTTAATTTTATTAATTAATTAATCAAAGGATGTATTCTCTCCTTTTATTTATTTATATTTATTACATTGATTAATTTATTAACTGAATGAGTTGTTCTCTCCTTTTATTTATTTATATTTATTTAGCTAGTTATTAAAAGCGAGAACGCCTTTCTAGGAATCTCTGCTTCCTTTGGCACAAACCTATGGTCAGAAGTCCAACATTTTTCCCATCAGGCTCACTTTAGCACAGTCTCCAACACACTTGAGATCCCACCCCCTATTTGAGCACAATGCAAGTTTCTCTTTCTACCCCCTTCTTGTCCCCCATCTTCCACTAGTATGGTATGGGTTTCTAGAATTTGGGACACTCCCTGGATCATCAGTGCGTGTTTCCTGGTGCCGGCAGCTGGACGTGTGCGGAGTACTAACCCACTTTGTGTGACTGCATGAGGATCCGTGTTCAGAGCTGTGTAGGCTTTGCGCACTCCCACAGCCCTTGTGAGGTGCCACACTGGTAACCAAAGGCCGTATGCATCTATATTACGCTCACGCACATGAGAATGACCTTCTGCTTTCTCTTGAGCACTTTGTGAAATCAGTCACATTTTCAAAGCAATTGCTATTGGGTGTTTCTTTTCTTGTTCATTTCTACAGGAATACAAGCTTTTCTGGAATTTGGGGTAGAAGTTTTTTTTGCAGGGACTAAGTACAGAGTTGCAAATGCATTTGTGCCCATTACTCTGTGTTCCTGGCTTACTGATTAATTTATATCTGTTTCCACTGGGAGGTCCAAAATCTAGGGCATTTGGACAAAACTTCTGTTACTTTGAAAACACTTTAGTTGAAAACGCAGTACAACAATCCTTTATTCTTCCTAAATGGACTCTTCTAGAAGGTATTTGGTGCCCACAGCTTTCTTCCCGGAGAACGTTTTCAGCCTGACATGGAGTGTTATCGCTTGCATTCTGAGACCGAATCGTTCTATTGAGGTGTTCCTGCAGATGAGAGGAACCTACAAGTCTGAGAACCACACCTACATATGAGGAAATGGATACATATTCCTGCCTTCCACATCTTCAGATAATTTAGAATTGGGTTTATGTCTTAACTCTTGCTAGTACCGTATGACAGTGGTTGCCCTTTTTCCTGTGATGTTCTCAAGCCAAGCAGATGGAGCAACCTTGTCTTTTGCTCTTCTGAAAAATGGAGTACAAACCAGTGGATTCAAATTACAAGAAAAGAAGTTTCACCTTAACCTTTTGAGATTTTGACAGTGTAGTGGATTCTTTCAACAGAGGTTAGATGAGCCTCTAGGACACGGAACAATAGCTTCAAACTACAAGAAAGAAGATTCCATCTGAACATTAGGAAAAACTTCCTGATTGTGAGAGCTGTTCAGCAGTGGAACTCTCTGCCCCAGAGTGTGGTAGAGGCTCCTTCTTTGGAAGCTTTTAAACAGAGGCTGGATGGCCATCTGTCAAGGGTGCTTTGAATGCAGTTTTCTTGCTTCTTGGCAGGAGATTGGACTGGACGGCCCATGAGGTCTCTTCCAACTCTATGATTCTATGATTCTGTGATTCCAGGAGTGCTTTCACTGTGTATTCTGACGTAGCAGGGAGTAGAATTAGATCAGCGTTTCTCAACCTGGGGGTCGGGAGGTGAACTATAAATCCTAGCAACAACAACACCCAAATGTCAAGGTCTATTTTCCCCAAACTCTACCAGTGTTCACATCTGGGCAGATTGAGTACATTGAGTATTCATGCCAAGTTTGGTCCAGAACCATCATTGTTGGAGTCCACAGTGTTCTCTGGATGTAGATGAGCTACAACTCCAAAACTCAAGGACAATGCCCACCACACCCTCCCAGTATTTTTAGTTTGTCATGGGAGTTCTGTGTGCCAAGTTTAGTTCAATTCCATTGTTGGTGGAGTTCAGAATGCTCTTTGAGTGTAGGATAACTATAAATCCCAGCAACTACAACTCCCAAGTGACAAAATCAGTCCCCCTCAACCCCACCAGTATTCACATTTGGGCTTATTGGGTATTTGTGCCCAATTTGGTCCAGTGAATGAAAATACATCCTGCATATCAGATATTTACATCATGATTCATAACAGTAGCAAAATGAGTTATGAAGAAGCAACGAAAAAAATGTTATTGTTGGCGATCATCACAACATGAATCATAGAATCATAGAGTTGTAAGAGACCTCATGGGCCATCCAGTCCAACCCCCTGCCAAGAAGCAGGAATATTGCATTCAAAGCACCCCTGACAGATGGCCATCCAGCTTCTGTTTAAAAGCTTCCAAAGAAGGAGCCTCTACCACACTCCGGGGCAGAGAGTTCCACTGCTGAACAGCTCTCACAGTCAGGAAGTTCTTCCTAATGTTCAGATGGATTCTCCTTTCTTGTAGTTTGAAGCCATTGTTCTGTGTCCCAGTCTCCAGAGCAGCAGAAAACAATTTCGCTCCCTCCTCCTCCCTATGACTTCCTCTCACATATTTATACATGGCTATCATGTCTCCTCTCAGCCTTCTCTTTTTCAGGCTAAACATGCCCAGCTCTTTAAGCTGCTCCTCATAGGAACTGTATTGAGGGGTCGTGACATTAGGAAGATTGAGAAACACTGAATTTTGAGGTCTTGATTATCTGATTCCTGGGTCACAGCAGCAGAGGTGAGGAAAGGCAAGGAGAGTTGCCAGCAATGGGCAACCTCTTTCTCGTTCCTTCCTTCTTCCATGTTTGCTGTGCTAGCAACCGCCTTCTTCCTGCTGCTCCATCTGCTCTGCTCAGTTATATAGGGCACCAACAAGATCCTGGCCTTTATTGGGTGGGGTTTCCCATCATAGTAGAGAGCAAGTACTATCTACCAGTTTCCTGTGAGACTGAAGTACAGAAAGTCTTCTCTGGGTTGCACAACTGGAGGAGATAAATGTAATTTCCAGAGTCAACGTGGCTCTGCTGCCTATGTTTGGGTTCCAGAGTTTCCTTCTAGCTCCATACTGCAGCATAAAGGGCAATACAATGTCACTTTCCTGCTTAATTCTGGTTGCAGTTTGAGCCAGCTCTTCCTTAAACTTCAATAGCAATTATAAGATTTGGAGTTGCAACATCTTCCAGTGTATTTAGTAAACATTAAAGAACAAAATATTGCAAGCAGGCAGTACAATGCTACTTTCCCCTTTCTCCAGTGCAGCATAAAAGGTTCAGGGTTGCCCCGAGAGACTGAAATTCCTCTTGTAAGGTTATGTGTCATTGCGTTTCTATGGATAAATCTGCACAGGAAACTCAAGGAGTGACTTTGCAGGGCACTTGTTATCCCATCGTCCTCATTGAAATACTGCAAGTGATAATAGGGCCTTGCCTTTTGAGGCAAAGACAGCTGCTTTGGGTGGCCCTGATGCATGACTCATAAAGATATTCCCTAGGCATCAGATGAATAAATGCATCTGATTCACGCGATGCACCTGATAAATGCAGGTTTTTTGCAATCTCTTCTCTCCATCTTGTTCTTTTACTCATCTGATTCCAAGGCTTCCGACATAAGATGCACCATGATTTGAGAGAGGAAGATCTGTGTGCCCACTTTAAACCAAGACTGAACATAATAATAATAATAATAATAATAATAATAATATAACATACTAATAATAACATAATAATAACAACATAATAATAACAACATTATTATTATTATTATTATTATTATTATTATTATTATTATTATTATTGCCACAAATACCATCTGCCTGTGACAAAGAACTGGTGGGATCACAAGCCTGAAAAAGTAACAGAAAATGAACACGTCAAACTACTCTGGGACTTCCGGATTCAGACAGACAGAGTTTTGGAGCACAATACTCCTGACCTCATGATCATGTTAAAAAACAAAGTAGGGATTGTCGATGTTGCAATCCCAGGTGACAGCAGGATTGGAGAGAAACAACTGGAAAAGCTGACACGATACGAGGATTTAAACATCGAACTGCAAAGACTCTGGCACAAGCCAGTAAAGGTGGTCCCAGTGGTGCACTGGGTGCAGTGCCTAAAGACCTTGGCCTGCACTTAAACACAATCGGCGCTGACAAAATTACCATCTGCCAGCTGCAGAAGGCCACCTTACTGGGATCTGCATGCATTATTCGCCGATACATCACACAGTCCTAGACACTTGGGAAGTGTTTGATGTGTGATCCACTACAACAGCCAGCAGAGTGTTGCTGTGGACTCAACCTGTTGTGTTTCAAAAAACAACAACAACAACAACAACATCTTTATTCATATATCTCACCTCTATCTCCCTGAAGGGACTCGGGGCAGCTTACATGGGGGCCAAACCCAATATAAACAAAGGTTACAAAGTTAACCTTTGCTGCCCGACCTTTGCAGATCTTCCTTTCTCAAATCACAGGGCATCTTAGGGCTAGGCAGACTTAGTCAGTAACTAAACCATTATTCAAAGGCACATTGGAACTTCCAAGTCTTTAAATCTTTCCAGAAGGTAGACAAGGTGGGGGCTAATTTAATCTACCTGGGGAGAGTGTTCCAGAACCAGGGAGCCACCACCGAGAAGACCCTACCAACACAGGCCCATTTTTGGTTCCTCTGCATTTGGGTAAACAGGGATTAATTTCAGCTCTTTTTTTTTCCTTATCAGGAGCAACTTGAGAAACTGCAAGTTGCTTCTAGTGTGAGAGAATTGGCCATCTGCAAGGATGTTGCCCAAGGGTCACCCAGATGTTTAATGTTTTTCCATCCTTGTGAGAGGCTTCTCTCATGCCCCCACACGGGGAGCTAGAGCTGACAAAGGGAGCTCATTCATTTCAGCTGACCTGGAAGTAATGTGACATCTCAAAAAAGTCACATTTTTTAAAAAAGGTGGATCCCCTCCTGTGATAAGTTACTTTGCTCTCACATATTATGATGCTTTGCCTGGTTTCTCATGTGGGATTTGCTGATTTGGGCCACCATTACAACGCAAAAACCCAACCAGGTGACTTTCTCTTTAGAGCTGTCTTTTGGGGGGGTAGGGTCTATCTTAGTTTTAAAAGCACAGCTGCGCTTTCTGTCAGTCGTTTTGGCTCCAGCCCTTGAAATAATGTGTTCTTCAGAGGTGGAGATGTGAGGCTGGTGGAAGCGGATGGCTCCCATCTTCGGGTAGATATGTGTACAGGCCATCCCTGAGTTACAAACATCCTCCTTACAAATGACTCATAATTAAGAACAGGGCGAAACAACAGGACGTACAGGGAATTTACCCCTTGGAAGCAAAATCCACTCCTGGAAGAGTTATTATCATGGGGAAAGGGGGTCTCCACTGAAGCTTTCTCTCTGATTCTTGTTTCCACAACAAGCCAAATTTTTGAAAGGGACAGAAAGTGAGGTAAAATCTTCTGAAAGGGGGCCCAGACAGCAAAACAGGGGTATTAACTCTTCCCTTTGTCGTCCAAAGCTAAACGATATATATTTTTGGCTGGAGTTACACTATTAAAATGTACCTGCTCGGACTTGCTTACACATTCAGAGCCTGTCTTGTTCATAACTTGGGGACTGCCTGTATATATTTGAATCCACTCTGTTGCAATCTGAGACTCTGAACCCATTTTGGGGGTGATTTTGGGTCCAGCACCTTCTTACAAGTGATAGTTAATATCAGATCTTCCCGGTGTTTTGGACTTCAAATTCTAGATGTGCCTAGATGGCCATAAATTCAGGGAGATGGTCTAAAACACCTGGAAGGATGAAGATTCAGAAGCATTAGACTGAGAGCTGGAGTGGGTTCATGGAAGCCATTGTCGAAGGGGAATGAATGTCCTGCACAGAAAGATCATCCACTGCAGGTGACACGATGGGTCTTGCTGTGTGAAAGGACTCCACTGAAGCCCTCTCTGTCTCTGTTCCTTTTTCCAGCCACGAGAGAAGGGCCGGATGCGCTTCCACCGGCTGCAGAACGTTCAGATTGCGCTCGAGTTCCTGAAGCAGCGACAGGTGAGAGCCCCACACATGTCCCACACTCCCACTCCCATCCTCCCCTCTCCTTCCATGGCTTTGGGGGCATTTCCCTTACTGGCCACTCAAGTCCCAAAGCTTTGCATCCCGCCTCTTGTTGTGAACTTGGTTCTCAAAAGCCGTAATCACATTCAGAGCTTGAGAAGTCTGCTTTGATTCTCGTAGGGTGAAACCCATTGCTTCACTTAGGAGAAAAAAAATATTTCGAGGTCCATTTTCTCTGCCTTTTTTTAAAAAAAAGGATTCCTCTCTCCTCTAAAGCCTGCTCTACCTTGTTTACCAAACATTCTCCAGTTTGTTGTCGAAGGTTTTCATGGCCGGAATCAATGGGTTGCTGGAATTACTGGCAATTCCAATCACTGGAACACATCTCACCACACTAAAACAGTAGATGTGGCTCTTAATGAGACATGCCGCATTATCACAGAGTGTCTGCGCCCCACACCACTGGAGAAATTACACTGCTTAGCCGGTATTGCACCACCTGACATCTGCCGGGAAGTAGCAGCCAATAGTGAAAGGACCAAGGCAGAGACATCTCCAGCTCATCCCCTGTTTGGGTATCAGCCAGCACGTCAACGACTTAAATCAAGACATAGTTTTCTTAGATCTACAGAGATACTCGCTGGAACACCCCAGCAAGCGAGAGTCCAAAAGTGGCAGACCCAAACCCAGCACCTCAATCCATGGGTGATACCAGATGAGAGACTCCCCCCTGGGCACACAGAAGACTGGGCGACTTGGAAGGCGCTGAACAGACTGCGCTCTGGCACCACGAGATGGAGAGCCAATCTTAAGAAATGGGGCTACAGGGTGGAATCCTCAGCATGCGAGTGCGGAGAAGAACAAACCACAGACCACCTGCTGCAATGCAACCTGAGTCCTGCCACATGCACAATGGAGGACCTTCTTGCGGCAACACCAGAGGCACTCCAAGTGGCCAGATACTGGTCAAAGGACAGTTAACCAACTACCAAGTTTGCAAAATCTGTGTGTTTTTTTCTTTTTCTTTTTAATCTGTGTGTTTGTTTTGTTCTGTTAGAATTGTAACACAATGGTATGGTTGTTGATGACACGATAAATAAATACTGGGTTGCTATGAATTTTCCAGGCTGTATGGCCATGTTCCGGAAGCACTCTCTCCTGACGTTTCCCCCACATCTGTGACAAGCATCCTCAGACGTTGTGAGGTTTGTTGGAAACAAGGCAACTTTTCCTAGTTTCCAACAGACATCACACCCTCTGAGGATGCCTCCCGTAGATGTGGGCAAAACGTTAGGAGAGAATGCTTCTGGAACATACAGCCCGGAAAACTCAGAGCAACCTAATTGCCCAGTTTAGTGGTTTCTTAAATGAGATGTAACCTTCTGGTCAGAACCAGTGTAATGTAGTGCTTTGTGTTTCAAGATCAATCTACAGTAGAACTTTTCAGGCATTTCAGGTCGGAGACACACTTTTCACAAAATGTTCATCTTTTCTTTCTCTGAGGTCTTCTCAGTTCAGTCCTAACATGATGAGAAAAGGAGAGAGGCCTCTCCCTGTTTACCTTCTCCCCACCCGGTGCCTAATTTGATTTATTTTACTTGTGTGAATGCTCCTCCCTGTCGCTGGGAAGAAGCTTTTCTCCTCGGGGCCATCTCTCTCCGGTGCCAAAAGGGTGCCAGTAATGTGCTTGTCTCCCTATTTGTGGCCTGGCGTTGGGTTCACGGTGCCGGTTGTGTAACGCTTGCCCAAGTCTGGGCTTGCGTTTTGTATGGCCTGCATATTTTTTAAAAAAATTCGTTATGAAAAAGAGAGCATTTGGGGTGGTGGCAGATCCAGTCTCCGCTGGAAGCTAGACTAAATAACCTGAGCCAAGAAACATGGAGAAATATCTCATTTTAAAATCTTGCTAATTTTTTGACAAGTTGCACGATACTTTTGTGAATTAAGTGGGAACTAGATTAAGCTGCTGAGGCTTTGCTGAAACATCTCCATCAGCCCTTTGCAAAATTACATTTAATTGACATCCTCTGGGCCACATCCCGTATCCAATTGATGACAGAGTGATGAAGAAATGCCATTTAGGGTCAAGGCAAGCTGTCTCAAAATGGCCAAAAAGCCTGTTGAGGACATTTCTTCATGTTCCATGATTCTGGAGACCTGAGTTCGAATCCTATTTGGTCATACAGACACATCTGAGGCAAGTCACACTCTCTCAGCCTCAGAAGAAGGCAAAGGCAAACCCCATCTGAGCAAATTCAGCCAAGACACACCATGATAGGTTCACCTTCATGTCTCAATTCGCCAGAAAACACTCTGTATGCAACAATAATAGCAACACAGACCTATAGAAACAAAGGAATAAAAACATGCTTCCTCTTCATCCTGAAAAGAAGTGACGAGCGGAGTGCCGCAGGGTTCTGTCCTGGGCCCGGTCCTGTTCAACATCTTTATTAATGACTTGGATGAAGGGTTAGAAGGCAGGATCATCAAGTTGGCAGACGACACCAAATTGGGAGGGATAGCCAATACTCCAGAGGACAGGAGCAGGATTCAAAACGATCTTGACAGATTAGAGAGATGGGCCAAAACTAACAAAATGAAGTTCAACAGTGACAAATGCAAGATACTCCACTTTGGCAGAAAAAACGAAATGCAAAGATACAGAATGGGGGACAATGCCTGGCTTGAGAGCAGTACGTGTGAAAAAGATCTTGGAGTCCTCGTGGACAACAAGTTAAATATGAGCCAACAATGTGATGTGGTGGCAAAAAAAGCCAATGGGATTTTGGCCTGCATCAATAGTGTCTAGATCTAGGGAAGTAATGCTACCCCTCTATTCCGCTTTGGTTAAACCACACCTGGAATATTGTGTCCAATTCTGGGCACCACAATTGAAGAGAGATGTTGACAAGCCGGAATGTGTCCAGAGGAGGGCGACTAAAATGATCAAGGGTCTGGAGAACAAGCCGTATGAGGAGCGGCTTAAGGAGCTAGGCATGTTTAGCCTGAAGAAGAGAAGGCTGAGAGGAGATATGACAGCCATGTATAAATATGTGAGAGGAAGCCACAGGAAGGAAGGAGCAAGCTTGTTTTCTGCTTCCTTGGAGACTAGGACGCGAAACAGTAGCTTCAAACTACAAGAAAGGAGATTCCATCTGAACATGAGGAAGAACTTCCTGACTGTGAGAGCCGTTCAGTGGAGGCTCCTTCTTTGGAAGCTTTTAAACAGAGGCTGGATGGCCATCTGTCAGGGGTGATTTGAATGCAATATTCCTGCTTCTTGGCAGGGGGTTGGACTGGATGGCCCATGAGGTCTCTTCCAACTCTTTGATTCTATGATTCTATGCCGATGAAAGATGATCATCTTTGGATATAGGCACATATTTAAAAAACGACTAGGTAAGTTAGAGCCCCCAATGGTGCAGCGCGTTAAACCGCTGAGTTGCTGAACTTGCTGAGCGAAAGGTCAGCGGTTCATATCCGCGGGACGGAAGGAGCCCCCCCCCCTGTTAGCCCCAGCTTCTGCCAACCTAGCAGTTTGAAAACATGCAAATGTGAGTAGATCAATAGGCAGGCAGGAAGGTAATGGCACTCCATGCAGTCATGCTGGCCACATGACCTTGGAGGTGTCTACGGACAACACCGGCTCTTTGGCTTAGAAATGGAGATGAGCACCACTCCTCAGAGTCGGACACGACTGGACTTAATGTCAAGAGGAAACCTTTACCTTTACTTTAAGTTGGGAAAGGCACACTCTCTCAGCCTCAGAAGGTGTCTACGGACAACGCCGTCTCTTTGGCTTAGAAATGTAGATGAGCACCACTCTTCAGAGTTGGACACGACTGGACTTAATGTCAAGGGGAAACCTTTGCCTTTACTTTAAGTTGGGAAAGGCACATTCTCTCAGCCTCAGAAGGTGTCTACGGACAACACCGGCTCTTTGGCTTAGAAATGGAAATAAGCACCACTCCTCAGAGTCGGACACGACTAGACTTAATGTCAAGGGGAAACCTTTAACTTTACTTTAAGTTGGGAAAGGCACACGCTCTCAGCCTCAGAAGAAAACAATAGTAAAATTTGGAGAAGAAAGCCCGTGAAGATGGTCTCCAAAAAAGAGAGTCAACTTGAAAATAAGATCTAGTGCAGTTTATGTGTTTTGTTATGATCCTGAGCATTCAGGATTCGAATCCTCTCTGCTCAGGCCAGAAAACCCATTTGGTGACCCCATGGAAGTCACAACAGCGACACAGACCTATAGAAACAAAGGAATAAAAGCATCCTCTCTCATCCGCAGAGGAAGTCGATGGTGGCAAACCCCCTCGGAACAGGTGTCCAGAGTCAGCTTGAGAGCAGATTGTTAGGGAAATTCTCCAAAATATTTATTTTTGTATTTAAAAATACAAAAACAATACTTAACAGAGCATTCAGCTCACAGCAAGCGAAGGCAGTATAGTGTGACTGGAAAGAAGTCTTCAGCTTTAGGAAACAAAGTGCAGAGTTCCAGTATTTTCTGTTGGTCACGGGAGTTCTGTGTGAGACATTTGGCCCAATTCTATTGTTGGTAGGGTTCAGAATGCTCTTTGATTGTAGGTGAGCTATGAATTGCAGCAACTACAACTCCCACATGTCAAGTCTATTTTCCCCAAACTCCACCAGTGTTCACATTTGGGCATATTGAGTTTGGTCCAGATCCATCATTGTTTGAATCCACAGTGCTCTCTGGATGTAGGTGAACTACAACTCCAAAACTCAAGGTCAGTGCCCACCAAACCCTTCCAGTATTTTCTGTTGGCCATGGGAGGTCTGTGTGCTGAGTTTTGTTCAATTCAATTGTTGGTGGAGTTCAGAATGCTCTTTGATTGAGGTGAACTATAAATCCCAGCAACTACAACTCCCAAATGACTTCATAACCTCTGAGGATGCCTGCCATAGATGCAGGTGAAATGTCAGGAGAGAATGCTTCTAGAACATGGCCACACAACCCTGAAAACCTACAACAACCCAGTGATTCCAGCCATGAAAGCTTTTGACAATACATTGATGATGATGATGATGATGATGATTATTATTATTATTTGAAACACAAGATTAGTACATAGCAAACAAGATCACTCTGCTGGCTGTTGTATTGAATCACATGTCGGGCACTTCCCAAGTGTCTAGGACTATGTGATGTATCAGCGAATAATGCGTGCCGATCCCTGTAGGTTGACCTTTTGCAGCTGACAGGTGGTAATTTTGTCAGTGCCGATTGTGTTTAAGTGCAGGCCAGGGTCTTTAGGCACTGCACCCAGTGTGCTGGCACCACCTTTACTGGCTTGTGCCAGAGTCTTTGCAGTTCAATCTTTAAATCCTCATATCATGTCAGCTTTTCCAGTTGTTTTTCTTTAATACTGCTAATTATTATTGTTGTTGTTGTTGTTGTTGTTGTTGTTGTTATCTGCTTCTCATTGAGGACTACAGACTTGAGCAGCATAGGGTTGAATTCCAACATGGATGACAGTTAAATACAGTATAATTCTAATTATAAAAATATGAAATACAAAATATATTTAATCTGGAGATCATTGAACAGAGATGAGGAACCTAGCCACTAACTGTGGCTAACTTATGCCACCAAGAAAACAGCTTTTCTAGTATCCTTCCAGTGTGTTATCTCTGCACCATTTGCTGAGATAACGTAATTCCATGGGTAACAAGATCTTGCAAGAAATACATGACTTTGTTTCTGACGTTGTTTGGTTCCCTCCCAGGTGAAGCTGGTGAATATTCGCAATGACGACATCACGGATGGGAACCCCAAGCTGACCCTGGGATTGATCTGGACCATTATTTTACACTTCCAGGTAAGGATCCGGGATTCTTTCCTCTCCTTCTTTGTGATGAAGACTGCATTCAGGATGCTTGACCAGATAGATTGGCCCAGGGCAATAGCATTGGAAAATAAGCAGCTTTCATTGCAGATTGTATAATTAAATTACAGACTATGGAGCATATTTACAGCCATTGAACTGACAGTCAACTTTGTTGTGTTGGCAACCGTTTAGCTGAGTTTTCTGTCCAACATCTGTTGCGCTTTTGGGGGTTTCTGTGACCCTCAATTCATAACCGTATTGTTTTGCGAGGCGAAAGGTCCCGCATCTTGCTACCAGTCTCTCTCTAATCACTTTCTCGGATCTAATTTGAGCTTCGTCATGTCATGTGTATTTTATTTTATAACTAGCTGTCCCCTGCCACGTGTTGCTGTGGCCCAGTCTGTTGATCTGGAAAATAAAGTAACGAGAAAGTGTTGGTTTCTAATATATGTAATTTATTTCTGCTTGTTGATAAACAGTATTTCTTGCTGTTTCTTTGTCAGTGTTGATGTGGTGATTGTCTGATTTGCCTACTCTGGAACATGCAACATATCATTGTCCTTTTTTAAGGGTCCCTTTCAAATCTATGATACTATATCTCTCTGTGTGAGAATCATATCTATCTATCTATCTATCTATCTATTTCAATGGCTGGATGGCTCTTAGTCAGGAGGGCTTTGATTATGTTTTCTTGCCGTGATGAAGGAAGTTGGATTGGATGGCCTTAAGTATTTTCTGTTGGTCATGGGGGTTCTGTGTGGAAAGTTTCCCCCAATTCTGTCGTTGGTGGGGTTCAGAATGCTCTTTGTTGTAGGGGAACTATAAACTACAACTTCCAAATGTCAAGGTCTATTTCCCCCAAACTCCATCTGAGTTCATATTTGGGCATATGGAATATTCGTGCCAAGTTTGGTCCAGATCCATCATTGTTTGAGTCCACAGTGCTCTCTGGATGTAGGTGAACTACAACTCCCAAACTCAAAAAAACAAAAGAACCAATGAATAAAATGTTAATGGCCACCAAATCCTTCTGGTGTTTTGTGCTGGTCATGGGAATCCTGTGTGCCACGTTTGGTTCAATTCCATCATTGGTGGAGTGCAGAATGCTCTTTGATTGTACGTAAACTATAAATTCCAGCAACTGCAACTCCCAAATGACAAAATCATAATTTTTTGAGTGATGGTCACTCCTTGTGTTGTAAGACATTTTGTTGCCAAATTTGGTGTGATTTCGTTCATTGGTTCTTTTGTTTTTAAGGAACCCATTATGCACAGAGCATTTTTATATATATAGATGTTTGAGATTTTGTGATAAGAAATGACTTCCTCTTGCGATAGCCTTTTCTTCTGTTGACGATCTCAAAAATGGCTGCTGATTCATAAGGGATCTGTTTTACACTTGATTTTCTTGAGGCTGTTGGATTCCTTATTTTGCTCTAGAACAAGCATGGGCAAACTTTGGCCTTCCAGGTGTTTTGGACTTCAACTCCCACAATTCCTAACAGCTCCTCTTCATCCTGGATAGAAGTGATGAGTGGAGTGCCACAGGATTCCATCCTGGGCCCTGTTCTGTTCATCATCTTTATTAACGGTTCTGGCCCAACTTACCTGTCCGAACGAAACTCCCCTTATAAACCTGCAAGGACTTTAAGATCATCTGGAGAGGCCCTGATCTCGGTCCCGCCATCATCACAAGTATGGTTGGCGGGAACGAGAGACAGGGCCTTCTCAGTGGTGGCCCCTCGGCTATAGAACGCCCTTCCTAGGGAGATTAGATCAGCTTCCTCACTCCTATCATTCCAGAAGACATGGCTATTTGAGCAGGCATTTGAAAATACAGAGTAACGGATATAATAATGGAATAACTATATGACAGAACTGGACATTGTTTTAATGATTATCGATTGAAGCATGTTTCATTATAATGTTTGATTTTATTGTTGCTGATGTTTTTTTTTTATATTATATATTGTAATTGTGTCCTTGGCGGCATTGAATTCTTGCCTTGTAAACAGCCTTGAGTTGCCGGAAGCCTGAGAGGGGCAGTATAGAAATGTACTAAATAAATAAATAAAGGGCCATTGTAGGTTTTTCAGGCTGTTTGGCCATGTTCTAGAACAGTGGTTCTCAACCTGGGGGTCGGGACCCCTGCGGGGGTTGCCAGCAGCGTCAGAGGGGTCGCCAAAGACCATCAGAAAACATAATATGTTCTGTTGGTCCTGGGGGTTCTGTGTAGGAATTTTGGTCCAATTTAATTGTTGGTGGGGTTCAGAATGCTCTTTGAGTGTAGGTGAACTATAAATCCAAGCAACTACGACTCACAGATGTCAAGGTCTATTTTCCCCAAACTCCACTGGTGTTCACATTTGGGCATATTGAGTATTCCAGTCTAGTTTGGTCCAGATCCATCATTGTTTGAGTCCACAGTGCTCTCTGGATGTAGGTGAACTACAACTCCAAACTCAAGGTCAATGCCCATCAAACCCTTCCCGTGTTTTCTGCTGGCCATGGTAGTTTTGTGTGCCAAGTTTGGTTCAATTCCGTCAGTGCTGGAGTTCAGAATGCTCTTTGATTGTAGGTGAACTCTAAATCCCAGCAACTACAACTCCCAAATGACAATATCAATCACCCCTCCCCATCCCCTGCAACCCCACCACTATTCAAATTTGGGCATATCGGGTATTTGTTCCAAATTTGGTCCAGTGAATGGAAATACATCCTGCTTATCAGATAATTGCATTACAATTAATAACAGGAGCAAAATGACAGTTCTGAAGTAGCAACGAAAATAATGTTATGGTTGGGAGTCACCACAACATGAGAAAATGTATTAAGGGGTCATGGCATTAGGAAGGTTGAGAAACACTGTTCTAGAAGTATTATCTTCTGACATTTCACCTGCATCTATGGCAAACATCCTCAGAGGTTGTGAGGTCTGTTGGAAACTAGGAAAACTGGGTTTATATATCTGTGGAAAGTCCAGGGTGAGGGGAAGGATTCTTGTTTGTTGGAGCTAGGTGTGAATGTTTCAATTGGCCACCTTGATTAGCATTTGATGGCCTAACAGCTTTTTGGTGTGCCTTGTTACTGCCTGGGGGCATCCTTTGTTGAGAGGTGATTAGCTGTCCCTGATTGTTTCTTGTCTGGAATTCCCCGGTGTTAGAGTGTTGTTTTTGTTTACTGTTATAATTTTAGAGGTTTTTTTAATACTGGTAGCCAGATTTTGTTCAATTTCATGGTTTCTTCCTTTCTGTTGAAATTGTCCAATGGCTTCTCTGTGTAGTCTGATATGGTGGTTGTTGGAGTGTTCCAGCATTTCTGTGTTCTCAAATAATATGCTATGTCCACGTTGGTTCCTCAGGTGCTCTGCTATGGCTAACTTCTCTGTTTGAGTTAGTTTGCAGTGCCTTACATGTTCCTTGATGCGTGTTTGGGCATTTTTGCATTTGGTGGTCCCTATGTAAGCTTGTCCACAGCTGCATGGTATACGGTAGACTCCTGCAGAGGTGAGAGGATCCCTCTTGTCCTTTGCTGAACGTAGCATTCGTTGCATTTTCTTAGTGGGTTTGTAGAGAGTTTGTAGGTTGTGTTTCCTCATCAGCTTCCCTATGCAGTCAGTGGTTCTCTCAACGTATGGCAAGAACACAGAAATGCTGGGCCACTCTAACAACTACCACGCCAAGCTACACAGAGAAGCCACTGAAATCCACAAGCATGTGGATAATTTCAACAGAAAGGAAAAAACCATAAAATTGAACAAAATCTGGCTACCAGTATTTAAAAAATCTAAAAGTATAACAGTAATTAAAAACAACACTCAAACACCAGGGAACTCCAGACAAGAATCAATCAGGGACAGCAAATCACCTCTCAGCAAAGGATTCCCCCAGGCAGGAACAAACCACACCAAAAAACTGTCAGGCCATCAAATGCTAATCAAGGTGGCCAATTGAAACATTCATACTTACCTCCAGCAGACAAGAGTTCTTTCTCCCACCCTGGACATCATTCCAGAGATATGTGAACCCAATTTTCCTAGTTTCCAAAAGACCTCACAACCTCCCCATGCAGGGACATGAGAGAAGCCTCCCATCAGGATGGTAAAACATCAAACATCCGGGCAACATCCTTGCAGACAGCCAATTCTTTCATACCAGAAGCGACTTGCAGTTTCTCAAGTCACTTCTGACACACACACACACACACAAAGAGAAAGTGGGAGCAATGGAATCATGGATTCAAATGGCAGGAAAAGATATTCCACTGAGCCTGTTGCACAAATGCATTTCCTTGTGTGGCTCTCTTCTCAGCCGCTGGGTGGTGCTGCTATACCGAAAAAGGAGGAAGGACAGGATGGGATGGAGAGGCTAGAGCAGCACAGATGGTACCCGAGAAGATGGGAAGGAGGGGGCTTTTTGCCTGGGGGGAACTGAGGGATGGAGAGAGACCTTGGTTAGTCAGAGAGCGGTCTCAGCGGGAGTCTCTGGCTGGTGCCCAATTGGTTGCTGCAGTTTGGTCTGAGGATTTCATAAAGGGATTTCTCATGGCAGGCTTGGTATGGAGGTTGGGCCTTGCAGCATCTCCTTTCCATTACATGAGGGCTGTTTGCTCCCTGCCCTGATCCTGGTGGCCTCCTCCTCCTCCTCCTCTTCTTCTTCTGCTTCTCCTCCTCCTCCTCCTCCTCCTCTTCTTCTTCCTCATCTTCTTCCTCTTCATCCTCCACCTTCTTTTTCCTCCTTCTTTCTCTTCTCTCATTCCTCCTCTTCCTCTTTTTTCTCCTCCTCCTTCTCTTCTTCTTCCTCTGCTCCTCCTCTTCCTTTTCTTCTTCCTCTTCCTGATCTTCCTCTTCCTGTTATTCCTCTTTCTCCTCCTCCTCTTCTTTTTCTTCTTCTTCTGCTTTACTTCTCCTCCTCCTCTTCTTCCTTCTCTTTTCCCTCTTCTTCGTCCTCTTCATCCTCCACCTTCTTTTTCCTCCTTCTTTCTCTTCTCCCATTCTTCCTCTTCCTCTTGCTCCTCCTCCTTCTCATCCTCTTCTTCCTCTGCTCCTCTTCTTCCTTTTCTTCTTCCTGTTCTTTCTCTTCCTCCTTTTCTTCCTCCACCTTCTCTTCTTTCTCTTCCTCTTCCTCCCCCTCATCTTTCTCTTCTTCCTCTCCTCCTCCTCTTCTTCCTCTTCTTCCCCCTCTTCTCCTCCTCCTCCTTCCTTTCCTTCTCCTCCTCTTCTTCTTCCTCTTCCTCCTCCTCTTCTTCATTTTCTTCTTCCTCTTCCTGTTCCTACTCTACTTCTTCTTCCTCTTCCTCCTCCTCCTCCTCTTCCTCATTATCCTCTTCTTCTTCCTGTCCTCTCCTCCTCCTCCTCCTCCTCCTCTTCTTCCTCCTCCTCCTCTTTCTCTTCTTCCTCTTCCTCCTCCATATCTTCCTCTTCTTCCTATCCTCCTCCTCTTCTTCCTTCTCTTCTTCCTCTTCTTCTTCTCCTCTCCTCCTCCTCCTTCCTCTCCTCCTCCTCCCCTCTTCCTTTTCCTTTTCCTCCTCCTCCTCCCTTATATCCAATCTTTTCTCTCTGAAAAATAAACTCAAAGCAGCTAAGCAAACTTGTTCTCCTTTCTTATTCTTTCCTTTGGCTAGAGGCATGAAATACGTTTTGTAGGATGCATTTACCGGCTGTTAGGAATTTTGGGAGTTGAAGTCCAAAACACCCTAGGGCCAAGGTTTCCCCATCACTGCTTTAGAGCATTGAGACCAAATAAAACATACAGTATCTGCACTATATAAATAGATAATATTGATCCAGCAACAGAATTGATGAATTAATGTGAATTAAGGAAGCAGAAGAGACAGCCGCTCATCGCGTCTTTAACTTCCTTTAGATTATAATATTATAACAGAACATTAGATTGTTATTGTTAGATTCCACTGTGTTATTATAACATAAAAAGTTGTTGTCTTTGTAAGAGCAATTTTTTGCTTTCCCGTGTGAAATTTTGCTCCCCCCCCCCGTCTTACAGTTAGTTAACAATATGTTACTGGAATTGCTACCATGCAGAAGTTTGGCAAGCCCATAAAAGCAACTTGAAAGGAGGAGGAAAAGGGGGAAGAAGGGAAAGAGGCAAAGGAGGAAAGAAGATGTGAAAGATGGAAGAAAGGGAGGGAGAGATAGAGGAAAGACAGAAGAAAATGAAAGGAGGGGGAAAGGAAGAGGGAAGGAAGGACAAAGAAAAGAGGAGGAAGGGAAGAAAGCAAGAAAGGAAGGAAGGAAAGGAGAGGAGAGGGGAGGGGAGGAGGGAAGAACGAAGAAATATGAAAGGAAAGGAAGAAAATGAAAGGAGAATGAAGGGAAGAAGGGAAGGGAAGAGGGAGGCAGGGAGGAAAGGAAGGAAGGAACGAAGGAAGGAATGGAAAGGGGAGAAGGGAAGGGAAGAAATGAAAGGAGGGGGAAGGGAAGAAAAGAAGAAAATGAAAAGGGAGGGAAGAAGAGAAGGAAGGAGAAATGAAGAAAGGAGGAGGAAGGGAAAAAGGAAGGGCTAAAATGAAAGGAGAGGAAAGGGAAAAGGGAAGGAAGGAAGGAGTGGAAAGGGGAGAAGGGAAGGAAGGAAATAAAAGGAGGGGAAGCGAAGAAAAGAAGGAAGTGAAAAGGGAGGGAAGAAGAGAAGGAAGGGAAATGAAGAGAGGAGGAGGAAGGGGAAAAAAAGGAAAGACTAAAATGAAAGGAGAGGGAAGGGAAGAAGGGAAGGAGAGAAAGGAAGGAAGGAAATGAAAAGAGGGGGAAGGGAAGAAAGGACGAAGAAGTGAGGAGGAAGGGAAGGAAGGAATAAAATGACAGGAGAAGGAAGGGAAGGAGGGAGGGAGGGAAGGAGAGAAGAAAGGAAGGAAGAAGGTGAAAGGAGGGAGAAGGGAAGGAAGGAAGGAAGGAGGGAGGGAGGGAGGAAGGATGGGGGACGGGAAGGAATGAAATGAAAGGAGGGGGATGGGAAGAAGGGAAGGAAGAAAAAGAAAGAAGCCAGATCTGTGCCTGGATTCATAAGAGGAGCTTCTGAACTAATACTCCCCTCTTGCCCTATATTTCACGAAATAAAACCCTAACCCACACATTTAGTAAAAGAGAGCAGTTTGAGCTTTTTAATTAGCAGCCAACCTGTCCCTGTTTTTCCAAAGAGCACTGTTTTCTGAAAACCCTTTGTGTATCCGTTTCTCTGGCTCCTTCTTGGAGAAATCGTTGGCATTGAGTGATCCTTGAGTTTCTTTCCTTTCCAAAGAGGAGGAAGCCAGGTCCTTTCCAGTATTTGGGACCCTGGCATAGTTTGGGAAACACTTGCTTTGCTTTGTTGCTTATATCTTTTGGGAAATGACTTATTGCACCCCCTTCAATAAGACTTGGACTCTTTTAACTTTGGGGACCAGAAGTGGTCAGTTGCTTACCTAAGTTTTTTTTATCTCTCTGCATGCATTTTACTAGTAGACCACCCCAAGGTTTTGTGATACAGGGTGGGGCAGAAACATTTTAATGAATAAATAATAGGTTGTTGTGAGTTGTCTGGGCTGTATGGACATGTTCCAGAAGCATTCTCTCCTGATGTTTTGCATGCATCTATGGCAGGCATCCCCAGAGGTTGTGAGGTCTGTTGGAAACTAGGCAACTGAGGTTCATATGTGAACGAACTCTTGTCTATTTGAGGCAGGTGTAAATGTTGGAATTGGCAACATTACACCAGTAATTTCCATGTTGGTGGAATGAAAAGGTGCGCTGGTGAGCAAATGAACCTTTTTTTCGTGTCAGGAGTGACTTGAGAAACTGTAAGTCGCTTCTGGTGTGAGAGAATTGGCCGTCTGCAAGGACGTTGTCCAGGGGATGCCCGGATGTTTTTATGTTTTTTTACCATCCTCGTGGGAGGCTTCTCTTATGTCCCTGCATGGGGAGCTGGAGCTGACAGAAGGAACTCATCCGCGCTCTCCTCGGATTTGAACCTCCAACCTGTTGATCTTCAGTCCTGCTGGCACAAGGGTTTAATCCATTGTGCCACCAGGCGTTCCTACCAAATGAACTAATAACGCACCTGTCTCAGGTCTGGATTTTGGTCCAATTTCTCACCAACAGTTTGGCATTCCCCCATTTCATCCCTTAGCCGTCATGGTGGTCCCTCTTTTCTGCTTTGGGGGATATTTATCTGTATGTGAATCACCACCTGAGTGCCCACCTTCCCTACTTGGGGACATTAGATTCTCAGCCAATAGTCTTGGGGTCCGATCACTGTGTCCCCTTTATTTTTATGGTTTCAGACAGGCTATAGGGATGTGCTTGATCTCCGGAGCTGAACAGCTTAGCAAAAATACAGCAGTAACCAGGTTGGAGGAAGACCCAAAATAGCTGGCATGTCAACATGAATATCTAGGTGCAGTGGGGCTTGGCTTTCCCCACCCTTGTTCTTCTTGTTTCCCATCCTGGCACCCATTTACCTCCCCACCCTTTCCCCCCCAAATTCTGTAAGGAAACCACAGCAGCCCCAGGCGCCTGTTGTTTTGCGCTCCTTCCAAGATTGTACTAAAAACACCCCTCTCTTTCTCCTCCCTTTTTCAGGGCTCCCCCCCCCCCATCGCACCTTTGTTGTGGCGATGATGCTGATGCTGTGGGTGGGAGGGGGGTGGGTTTAAAAAAACTTGGCTCTCTGATCCCCATCTCCTTGCCTGGTGCCACACCCCTCTCCGCTGAGGAGCAGCAGCAGCAGCAGCGTCTCCTTCATCCTTCCTTCCCTCCCTCTGTCCCCCTCTCTTTCTCGTTCCCTCCTTTTGCCCCCTCCCCGCCTTTCTCTCTGTCTGTCTGGTTCTATCTCTCTCTCTGTTTGCCTTACGGAGAAGGGCAGCACTGCTCCCATTACCTCATATTTGGAGAGAGGACGCCGCAGCCAATCCGGGCGCCGTCTGCTTTTAGGTCAAGTGATTTCCGAACTGCAGTGAGATGCTTTGAATGTGTCTTCCCTCCCCGGCAGCAGCAGCAGCAGCTTCCTCCTCCTCTTCATCGTAAGATGGCTGTCGGAAAAAGGCAGCCTCCGGAAAGCGAAGCAGGAGACAAACCTGGGATCGGCGCGCCTTGTGTGTGCAGGGACGTGCCAGCCTTTGCCTCCCATGTCTGTCTGCGTGTGTGTTTTGAAAATGTGCGTCTAATCTGATGAAGCGGTGGACGGGGTTTATCCCAGAGGAGGAGGAGGAGGCCAAGCCCGGCTTAGCTGCATTGTCACGGGCGCCTCGCACTCTGGGACAGTGGGATGGGGAGCACGCTGGGCTGCGTTAAGGAACCGAAGGAGGCTGGTGGCGGAGGGGAGCCCACGAAGGCACCCTTCTCCCCAAAGAGGAAGAAGAAGAAGGGCCGCTTCAGGCGCAGGAGGAAAGGGAAGAAGGGGACATCCCCTGAGAGAGCGGATCCGGCACCGGAGGGACCTTATGAAGCCGTCACTGGAGAAGGAGAAGAATTGCAGCAGCAGGATGATGAGGAACGAGAAGCAGAGAGGAACCTGCCTGCGGCTCCATTGGAGGTGGAAGGGAAGGACCTTGCCAAGCGGCTGCACCAAAACGGCGCCACCAAAGAGCCCGATGGGACGGAGGAAGGGCGCCTCGTGCAGGTGAGGGAGCGCTTCCAAGGGGAGCTTGAAAGGGCTCACTTTGTGACAGGGAAACCCTCCTGCCCATCCTCTTCCTCCAAAGCAGGGAGCCCCAGAGACCCCGTGGAAGAGGGCACCACTGTCATTGCTCGCTTGCGGGACAATCCAGCCGAACTGAACCGCGAAAAGGTGACCAGCCAAGTTGTGGCCCACCAGAGATGGGGCAGCAGCCTAGCTGTCTTGGTGCCATGGCCCAAGGAAGCCTCTGTCCAAGGAGAGAAGGAAAAGGAAGAAGAGGAAAAGGAGGAGGACTCAGTGGTGGTGGTCTGTCGCTCGTGGGACCAGCCCAAGCCAGAGGTTCCCCTGACGGTGGTGGAGGAAGCCTGGAATGCAGAGGATGTGAGCGAAAGCATCTCCTGGGGGGCCTCCTGGAGCACGGCAGACAAGGGCACTATCTCAGAGCTGTCCACGCCATCTCCTTTGGCAGACCAAGCGGGAAGCCAGGAGGGGTCAAAGCCCCAGCGGAAACCCGCTGGCCAAGAGCCACCCTCAGCCACCTGGGCCAAGATGCCCGCCTCCCAGAGCAAATCGTCCTTCAGCGACTCAATGTCCAGCACTTTCTGGTGCTCCTCGGGATACGGCAGCGACCCCAGCCATACACAGGGCAAGGCCCATGCCAACTCCCACCACGAGGAAGACCCCCAAAGAAGAACGCTGGCAAGGAGGGAAAATCGGTCAGACGAAGAAGGGGTCAGTGTCAACCTCTTTTCTCCTCTCCTTTGGGCTGAGGGTGGGCTCAAGGCCTAAGGAAGGCAGTATGGCCTCCAGGTCTTCCTGGGGAGTAGCGTCTTTGCAGAAGTGGCTACTGATAGCCTCCATTTGCAGGCCGGCAAATAAGGTTAGGGTCTTAGTGCCTTTCAGCACCTTGAACAGCTCCTCTAAAGTTTTGGTTGGAGTTCAGGTTCACTCTACTAACATGGTAGTCACTGATGGTGGGCTGTGAAAGTCCCATCTGTGGGGTCAGGGCATTAAAACAAGCTTGGGCATCTAAGATGCACAGAAGAGTATTCCATGTGAGTCAATGAACTCTTTGTAATCTAGAAAGTACCTCCCCAGATCTGAGAGAAAGTAGGAAGCTGCCTCAATTCCTGACTTAGAAATCAGTGTTTAAGTGAAGTGACTTGGTGCATCCTTTAGAGAGTTGTTTGGCTTTGTGCCTTTTCTTAAGGGACTAGACTTTTGCAAGAATAAGAACTTGTGACTGCAACTTTTTGCATCTGATTTGAACCTCAGTAGTTTGCCCTCCTCTGCTTAGATATCTAGTTATGATATCTATTCCCAAAATTTCAGTGCTGCACTGTGCAAGTTGAGGTAGGTCCCAGTAGCAGCTGGTGCCTTTGTTTGTTGTTGGTGGTGAGGATGGTGGAAATCCATTCTGGATTTTAGTCTGAACTTTCATGGAGAAATCCAAGTTGTCAAGCACCCTCTTCTGCCTGGTAGCACTACGTACCTGTAAGCTCTGCTTTAAAAAGTCCAGAAGAGTTGGCTTTACTGGTCAAGGAGCTGTCCAATGTCCTGAAGTCTCAAACCCAACTGGATAGCATTGAAAATCTTGAAGATCTCAGTTTAGATTAAAACCCAGAGCAGATTCACCACCAATATTGAGATTGGGGAATACACATAGACATTTATTGTTTTTCTTGTTGTTGTGTACCTTCAAGTCACTTACGGCAACCTCAGGAAAACCTATCACAGGTATTTTGAGGTGTTGACTGTTGGGACTTGGCCATCCATGGATTGGTTTCTACTCTTAAATAAAGCCATATCAACAATCAGTGATAATCAGTGCAGGGAGAGAAGACACATACAACCGGAGCCGTTTGGCATCACACAAGGTGCAAGCAAAGTCCACAGTTTCTGCTTGCGGCACAGCCTGCATTTGCTGTATTGTGTTGCTGGAGGGGCCGCTTGGTGTCGGACCAAGTAGCCTTTCTAAAAACATGTGCGCCCATGCATGCGCTGTGCCTCTTTCGTGTGCATTTCACCTGTCAAATCTCTTTCTTCTGCACATTAGCTGGTCTTTCTTCAATAGCATGCATTGGGGGCCATTGGGGGATACATTGTGACCGGGTCTTGGAGAGATGGGCTACCATTTGCCTTAAAGCTGTGCCAAGACTTGGCACAGAATGATACCCAGCCTATTTGGCACCTGCTTTTGTTGCAATGATGTCATTAGGATTAGCAATGTTTTTTCTCTAGATCTCCTAGATGCCTTTCTGGGATGTAAACACCAAAAGACTTCTTTTAAGGTTCCTGTATTTTCTCAGTGACTACAATTCACTTGAATGCTCGAGAACAGTCTCTCTAAAGGTAGGGGCACATTGGAAGTACCCAAAAGTAGTAATTATAATGTTAAGCCTCCTCTGAAACTCACCTTTCCAACCTACAAAGCATGGAAATCTCTTTTTTCTCTGATTCCAGGTGAAAGATTGACTGTAGTTTGTGACAATGCAAAGCTACTCTGCACATGCCCAGTTTTTTCTTTTCATATCAGGAGTGAATTGAGAAACTGCAAGTCACTTCTGGTGTGAGAGAACTGGCTGCCTGCAAGGACGTTGCCCAGGGGATGCCTGGATGTGTGATATTTTACCATCCTGTGGGAGGCTTCTCTCATGTCCCCGCATGAGAAGCTAGAGCTGAGGCGGGAGCTCACCCCTCTCCCCGGATTCAAACTGCCAACCTGTAGGTCAGCAGTCCTACCAGTGCAAGGGTTTCATCTATTGTGCCACCGAGGGCAGGAGCATGCCCAGTTGCCATTAATAGAATGGAAATCAATCCAGGACTGACCCCTTGCTCCCATTTAGAATATGCACAACAGGGATATTTTAGGCCAATGTTTTGGACTGCAGTTCCAAGCATCCTTTGCTCTGGGCTGTTCTGACTCATTGTGCAGTCTAGACAACATCTGGAGGGCAACAGCAACCCACTCTGACAATAAAATATTCTGCTGCATAACTTCTATCTAAGTTACACCTGTCTTCCTCCCTGTCCCTGTCCCTGTCCCAGGTTTTGTGGGACTGCAATGTGGGTCCATTCTTTTCATGGCGATCCATGGAGAATCATGATGGAACCATGCTGCTTTTGCAGCAGATCAGAAGGGCTGGGGACCAAATTTGATGCCAAGGAAGTGATATAAAGATCTGTTCTGGTTTAGATTAAATTAGGAATGGGGCAAGGTGTCTCCCTGGCATTGCTAGGGAAGGTTTCCGAGCTGGTTTTTGCTGCTCTTGAGCTACCCAAACTCCCAAGAAATTGATTAATTGCTTTTCTCGGAACGGTAGTTCATCTTCTCAATAGCTTGCAGGGCCACCCTTTGTTTTTCCAACATCTTTACAAACGTGTTCTTTAAAAGTAATAGCAGATCCCTGGCTGCTGGTGGTTTTGCTGGGTTTCCTCCCAGTTTTGGAGCAGTCCTTAGAAGGTTCCAGGAGTAGAAAATGGGACCCAATATCCACTGCAGTTGCCAACTGGTTTAAAAACCAGGGAATTGAGTCAGGAGCATGGAAGCAGTTTTCAAATATTTTTAAAAGCAACTCTGCAAAAGGGAGACCTTCTTTACTGGAGGATCTGTTTGCAGAGCCATATGAGGTTGGTTTTTGGCTGTCAGACTGTAACTGCTGAGAGAGGAATGGCTGAAGGGGTTCAAAATCAAACAAGCAAAAACATAGCAAAATTTGACTTGTGCAAACTTGGCTGCTGGGTGCCTCCATCTGAACGCAAGCCCATTTTGTTTGTATGCACTGGAAAACCTGCTTCCTGAGGATGGATTTGAGCAAATGAGTCAAGCGGCATCCCACCCAGAAATGGGTCTAGAGGTGCATCTGCACTGTGGAATGAATGCAGTTTGGTGCCATTTTTATTCCTATGTCTCTGTGCTATGGAATGATGAGACTTATCATTAGGAAAGGACTTTTGCCTTCTCTGCCAAAGAGTGTTGTTGCCTCATCACACCACAACCTTTAGGATCCCGTAGCATTCAGCTGTGGTAGCTAAAGTGGGGTCAAACTGCATTTGTTCTGCCATGTAGATGCCCCTTGAGTCTTAACCCAAACTCATAGGAAACTCGCAAATGCCCTCAAGTTTTGTCCCAAGAGATCCTTCTGCAAAGCAAGTCCATTCCTCCTTAAGTCTGGTCGCTGACTTGTGCCGAAATAAGTTTGAGATCATGGTTAAGGCTTGGGTTTGTTGACAGTCTGAGGAAATGTTTTGGCAAAGGCTTTGTGTAGATGGGAATCCTGCAGCTCTATATTAGCATTGCATGGTGCTTCAATGGCACTGTTCGGAAATATATAGGTGACAAAGGGTTTGGGCTTTTGTTTTTGCTAAGCAGTTCCACCAGAATGGTGCAAACTGGGAGCAGCCAGAAGGAGGAAAGCTGTGATGCAAAGAAACTCTCTTTGTCTTAATAAATATGGGTTAACTTAGACTTTCTTTGTGGGGTAAGGTTTGCTCTTGCTCTCACCAACCTCACAAGCCTGTCCGGTATGTTTTAGTATTGTGAACCACTTTGAATATTGGTTCACAATACTAAAACATACCAGAGAATATCAAGAGAGGAAAGTGAGAATTTTTTTTTTTCATGTCAGGAGCGACTTGAGAAACTGCAGGTCACTTCTGGTGTGTGAGAATTGGCTGTCTGCAAGGACGTTGCTCAGGGGAAGCTCGGATATTTTGATGTTTTACCATCCTTGTGGAAGGTTTCTTTCATGTCCCCACATGGGGAGCTGGAGCTAACAGAGGGAGCACATCCGCGCTTGCCACAGATTAAAAAATCTGACCTGTCAATCTTCAGTCCTGCCGCCTGAAGTGAGATATAAATACATATGAGGATGATGTTTTTTTTTTTGTGTGTCAGGAGTAACTTGAGAAACTGCAAGCCGCTTCTGGTGAGAGAGAATTGGCCGTCTGCAAGGACGTTGCCCAGGGGACGCCCGGATGTTTTTGATGTTTTACCATCCTTGTGGGAGGCTTCTCTCATGTCCTCGCATGAGGAGCTGGAGCTGACAGAGGGATCTCATCCACGCTGTCCCCAGATTCGAACCTGCGACCTATCGGTCTTCAGTCCTGCGCCACCAGGGGATCCAATGATGATGAGGGTGATGATAGTGCATTTTTGATGTATTATCTTGTGGAACTCCCTCCCACTGGAGATTGGCCAGGTCTCCTTTCTGCATTCCTTCCACTGTCCTTTCTTATTGAAAGAGGCTTTTGGAAATTAATTAGTGGCGTTTTAATAGGACAGTTGCATTCTTTTTAAAAACAACTTTTTGTTACCATTACTTCACAACTCTGGGAGAAGGAGCCATAGATATTAAATAAACAAATCACCAAAGGAAGAAGTCTGTGCTTCTAGCCAAGAATGGAAAAGAAAAAAAGACTCCTGTAGATTAGTTATTTACTTGCTTTTTAAAAATACGATTCAAAAAGCAAGGGATGATTAATACCAGGAGCTGTTTGGTGGTCAGCAAACCAACATTATTCCATTCAAAGACAATGATGCATATGGTTAACCCCAACTGACAAAGCCTCTGATTTTTAGGGCCACTTTCTGCATCTTTTTATACCTGCCCAGCCCTTTTTTCCTTGCTCTCTCTTCAGCTGGAAGTTCTTTGGCCACATCAGTGCTCAAAAGATGGCAAAGGAGGGCTGTATTATTAACATGAGGCATTTGGTGCCGACTTGCAGCGGGATGCCTGTGGTGATCAATCCAATAAAAGCTAGGAAAGGAGACTGACTGAGGCTTAAGATATCATGCTTAATGATATAAACCAGGGCCCAGGACACGTGCCTCGGCCACATGCTTTCGCCTTGAAGCGGCACTCGCCTCCCCGCCCCATTGATCCCCTATTTATCTCTCCAGAGAATCAGATATAGGGGCATCCTACCTATGTGGCTAGAAGTGACAGACGTGGACTAGTGACCAATGATGACCAGAAGTGACAGACATTGACTAGTGACCAATGATGACCCCATCCCTCTCCATCAATACATTCCAGTTTTAATCTATATGTTTAATACCTTTTTCAGCAATATAAGTGTCAATATAAGAGTCTTTCATGGCTGGAATCACTGGGTTGCTGTGAGTTTTTTGGGCTGTATGGCCATATTTCCGAAGCATTCTCTCCTGACATTTCATCCACATCTATGGCAGGGATCCTCAGAGGTTGAGGGGGTCTGTTGGAAACTAGGCAAGTGAGGTTTATATATCTGTGGAATGTCCAGGGTGGGAGAAAGAATTCTTGTCTGTTTGAGGCAAGTGTGAATGTTGCAATCGGCCACCTTGATTAGCACTGAATGGCCTTGCAGCTTCAAAGCCTGGCTGGTTGCTTCCTGAGGGAATCATTTGTCTGTCACTTCTGGTCATCATCCAGTCCAATCCACCCCCTTCTACCATAAAGGAAAGCACCATCAAAGCCCTCTCAACAGATGACCATCCAGCCTCTGCTTAAAGGACTCCAAGGAAGGCGATTGTACCAGACTTCCAGGCATGAATGAATGAATGGATAAGATTTGCAAGGGACCGCCAAGAGTCATCCATTCCAACTCCCCTTCTACCATAAAAGAAAACACCATCAAAGCCCTTCCAGCAGATGGCCATCCAGCCTCCGGCTTCCCTGTCCACTTGTTATCAGTTTATTTAGGCCATCCCGAATGTAGTGGTGGTTTGTATGCCATAATATAATATATAATTATAATATAATATATCATATCATATCATAATGACTCCTGGACCCACCATGGCTGCTCCATCCAACTGATAAAAGGGACCACTCCCCTGGATGGGGATGGAGGGCCATTCAGCCCCGTCTCCATTTATTTGCAGGGTTAATCTTAATCTTAATGGTGCAATGGAGGATCTCTAGGCAGGACTCAAAGCCACGTCCGTCCCTGTGTTTGCTGCCCTTCCTGCTGCCCAGCAACTGGCATTTGGTGCAAGGCTTCCAGAAAAAAAGCCTCGTGACTAGTAGATTTGTCTGCCATAAATAGAAACCTCAGCTCAGGGATGGCCCTGTAGATCTGTTATTCCCTCTCGACTTTTGAATAACACAGCAACCCTGGTTTGGCTCAAGTTGTCCTCTTGTTCCCAGTTGTAGAGGTGTGTGCATTGCCCTACTTGCCTTCCAAAGTGGGAGAGGAAATTGGGAGCAGCACTAAGCTGGATTCTATAACTCTAAGGAGATTACGGCAAAGGTTTATTTCTATAGGCTGGTGTATATATATGCGTGTGTGTATAAGTAATTGCTGGGTAAAGCTGCAAGGGAGCAGTCCTGCAGAGAGAGAAATCCATATTTCCGAATGCACAGAATCCTGGCTGTGTTCTTGCAGTGTAGTGCCGTAGTTTGAGCATCAGGCTAGGACTCCGGAGATGAGCCATAGAAACCCATTAGGTGACATCACGCAAGCCACACTCTCTCAGCCTCAGAGGAAAGCAAAGGCAAATAACTCTGGGCAAATCTTGCCAAGAAAACCCTGCAATACCTTTGCCTTAGGGTCCTCATAAATTGGAAAAATAACTTGAAGGCATACAACAACGAGGTATTACCTTCACACTTTTTTCATGTTAGGAGCAGCTTGAGAAACAGCAAGTAGCTTCTAGTGTGAGAGAATTGGTCATCTGCAAGGACGTTGGCCAGGGGACACTCGGATATGTTACCATCCTGTTGGAGGCTTCTCTCATGTCCTCACATGGGAAGCTGGAGCTCACAGATGAGAGCTTACCCTACTCCCCAGAGTCAGCAGTCCTGCCGGCACAAGGGTTTAACCCATTGTGCGACTGGGGATTCCTGCCTTCACACTGAGAAATATTATTATTATTATTATTATTATTATTATTATTAAATAAATAAATAAATAATTCCAAAAGGGAAAATAATAATAATAATAATAATAATAATAATAATAATAATAATAAGCCAATACATCACATAGTCCTTGACACTCGGGAAGTGTCCGACATGTGATCCAATAGAACAGCTAGCGGAATGATCTTGTTCGCTGTGGACTCACCTTGTTGTGTTTCAAATAATAATAATAACAATAACAATAATAATAATCATTCCAAAAGGGAAAAGGCAACTGGATTAAACTCGCTGGCAACAGGAAGAAGTTTCCACCTTTAAAGTAAGCAAAAGTCATGTTTCTAGTTCTCAGCCTTCACATTGCAAACTAGAAACATGACTTTTATTTGCTTTGAAGATGGAAACATCTTCCTGTTGCCAATGAGTTCAACCCAGTTTCCTTTTGGAATTATTATTATTATTATTATTATTATTATTAAAAGTAAAGGTTTTCCCCTGACATTAAGTCTAGTTGTATCTGACTCTGGGGGTGGTGCACATCTCCATTTCTAAGCCAAAGAACTGGCATTGTCTATAGACACCTCCAAGGTCATGTGGCTGGCATGACTGCATGGAGTGCTATTATCTTCCTACCGGAGTGTTACCTGTTGATCTACTCACATTTGCATGTTTTCAAACTGCTAGGTTGGCAGAAGCTGGAGCTAACAGCAGGACCTCACGCTGTTCCCCGGATTCGAACCTGCTACCTTTCAATCAGCAAGTTCAGCAGCTTAGCGGTTTAATCCACTGCACCACCGATTATTATTATTATTATTATTATTATTATTATTATTATTATTATAGTAGCCCCTGGTGGCGCAGTGGGTTAAACGCCTGTGCCAGCAGGACTGAAGACCGACAGGTCGCAGGTTCGAATCCAGGGATAGCGCGGATGAGCTCCCTCTATCAGCTCCAGCTCCCCATGCGGGGAAAGAGAGAAGTCTCCTAGAAGGATGATAAAACATCAAAACACCAGAACGACAAAAACAAATATTAAATTATTATTATTATTATTATTATTATTATTATTATTATTATTACTACTTGCCACTCTTTATGGTTCAAGGCGGGGCACAACATAGTTAAAAACACATCATAAACCAGTGTCCAATACATCTATTAAAATGTATTTGTACATATGTTAAAACACACAGAACAAAGATTAGAATACAGTAAACGCAGGACATGAGTTGAAAACGAAAATTATGTTATGGTTGGAGATCACGACAACATGAGGAACTGCATTAAGGAGTTGAGAAACACTGGTGTAGACACTATCCTATGCAGCCTAGAATTGCAGTGGTTTTATTAGATGCCACATCACACTCTTGACTCATGTTCAGCTTGTGGTCTGCTAAGACTAATTGGAGAGCAGCTTCTTTTGTGCAGCAAGGAAAGCCTGGCCCTTTCTTGAGAGGATTGAGTGTAGCATAACCCTTCTTTGCAGTTTTTCCGCTTTTGATGTCCAAGGAGTGCAGCCTTTGATAGAATGAAAAAGGAAGTCCCCTTTCCCTTATTGTGCCATGTTTCAAGCATTTGCTTGATGATGATGCCTAAGGTGGCTGCTTTGCTGCTTTCAAAGAGAATGAAGAAGGTTCCTCAATAGTGGTGTTTCCCCTTCGGATTGTAATTATGACTAAAATTATCATCCCCATCAACGTCATCATCCCCATCATTGCCGCATTTGCAAGCCACCTCCTTTGGAGAGCTTTTGTTTCTAGGATCCTTCTCTCTTCCTCCCAAAGCCAAGGAGGGTTCCTTTTGGGAGTTGTGTGTGTGTGTGTCAATGTATGCATGTGCCGTGCCCCTCCTTTCATGCAAGATGTCTTTGAAGCTTGTTAGAGAAAGGGAGGGAGCGTGCAAGCGAGCAGAGCGCAGCCATTAAATTATCATGATGCGCTGATCCGAATTGGCAGGAAAAAGCCGGGAGGGGAAAGCGCATGAGACGCGGGCAGCGCCAGCCATAGGCCCAGATGCCGCCTGTCTGGCCGAGGAAAACAGAAGACTTGCTCCCAGACGGATGGGTAAATGGACGACGCAAGCCCCTTCGCCAGTCGTTTTGTGATTTGGGATTAATTGCGGCGGGTAGAAAAGATGGAAACAAGAAGAGGCCAGCAAGGGATGCTGAATCCTCATTTGACTTGGCTGCTAAGGCACATACACACACACACACATAGATATTTCGCTACTGCTGCTAATGTGGCACAAACTAGGCTGCAACACTATGAGAGCCAGGTGCATCTACTCTGTTGACTTAATGCAGTTTGATGGCACTTGGAACTGCCATGATTCAATGCAATGGAATCTTGGGAGTTGTAATTTAGTGAGGCAACACCAAACTGCAACTCCCTTTGTTAGAGAAGGCGAAAGATCTTGTGAAACTACAACTCCCAGGATTCCCTTGCATTTAGCCATGGCGGTCTAAGTGAACAATTAATGCATTTTGGCGCAACTTGAACTGCCCTGGTTCAATGCTGTCGACTTCTGAGCATTGTAGTTCGGTGAGGCAACGGGGTCCTTTGTCACAGAAGTCGAAAGACCTTTTGAAATTATGAATTCTAGGATGCCGCAGTGTCAAGGCATGGTATATATGTAGTCAAAGCAGTAAAAAAAAATTAGTAAAACAGTAAAAGTCCATAAGCTTTAAATAGAAACCAGGTCCATTGGTACATAGAAAACCATGAAGCAAGGCACTTGAAACCATGAAGGAACTCCTAGGCAAAAATTTAAACTTGGCAACAACTTGATACATGAAACATAGAGCACTTGAAAGCAAAACCATCATGGAATAAGAACGTTGACTCGACTAAAACACTGGTCTCCCATGAATCATTATAAACCCTTTCCAAAGGCCGGAATTGACATGAAAGAATTCTTTCTCACTTTCCCACTAGATAACGGTTTGTTATCTTTCTTGTGTTGTAAGCGAGCAGAATGCCTAAGATTCTAAAAGTTCTGCCTCAGTTTACTAAAACTTTGCTTTCTGTCCAAGTTTTCACTATCTTCTCCCTTTGCACCTGACAAAGCAACCCCAGCATCATTTTCAAGCTGTTGCTCTGAGAAAAGCGATGAAAGGTCTTTCCCAGGAATGTGACCTTGCTCAGGCCTCTCTTCTGCACTTAACTTCGGCCCAGTCAACCCCACATCCCCAAGCCCTTCAACATGAACATCATTCCCAACATGAACATCATCATAAATATAATTCCCATCGTGAGCATCAGACACAATTACAAAGAGAAAAGGGTTAACCTTCCTGCGGTGTTTCCTTCGCTGCCTGTACCCCTGTTCAGAATATTCCTCTTTCCTTTCTCTCGCTATGGGAATGGGATTTTGAAAAATGTGGAAACAAGGATTGGAGAGAAAGCTTCAATGGAGACCCCTTCCCCCTATGATAATAACTCTTCCAGGAGTGGATTTCCCTTCCTTCTGAGGGGCAGATTCCTCTCTTCCTGTTGTCTCACCCCTGTCCTTAACTAAGAGTTGTTGTTGTTGTTGTTGTTGTTGTTGTTGTTGTTATTATTATTATTATTATTATTAACTTTATTTGTACCCCGCTAACATCTCCCGCATGACTCGATGCGGCTTACAAAGGCCAAGGCCTCAATAAAAACAACAGCATAACAATACACATAACATTTCATGCAAATCAAAAAGTTAAGCAATAACAGTAAACAATAAGACAATACTCCATAACACGATAAACTAGTAAATTGGATGTTTGTAACTCGGGGACTGTCTGTATACATAGAGAGCCAGGGCCTGAATTCCATGTAATAAAGAATTGAGGAGATTGTGGTAAGAAAGAAGAGCTAGAAAAAGGCAGGGATGCCCTCGATTTTGTAACCAGGACTGTGCAATTTACAAGGGCTTTAGGAACCCGCTCTTCTCCTTTTGGGAATGGAATGGGAGAAGGGATGTGTGTTTGACGAAAGCGCTGTGGTTTTCCCGGATCCCATCTGTGTGGCAGCAACTGACAAAGACCGGCTCTTCTATGCAACAAGCGTTAGGTCAGACTCTGGGAGAGAAGAGGTGATCCACAGAATACAAATGGCAGCTTCACACTCTCTCCTGTTCCTTGGCTGCATTTGCAGAATATTCCTCCTGCTGATCCTCTCCTTCCCTCCCAAGCCAAGCCCGCTGCTGCTAGAATTAAAATGGGAGAGGAGCCATTGGGAAATCATATCTTTCCAGCAAAAATCAAGAGTTTTTGGCTGGCACAATGTCCTCTTAATGGTCATGCCAGAATTTAACAACATCAACCAGTTGTGTGAGCAGATACATCCCCAACTGGTTGCAGAGTCATAGAAAGGTAAATTTATTTAATTAATTACTTACTTACTATATTTATATATCGTCCTTCTCAGCCCGCAGGCGACTCAGGACGGTTTACAGTTGGTACCAAGACCATAAAATACAATATCAATACAATAAAACCACCAAATAATAAAAACATAACAAAATCAGTAAAAAAAATGGTATGCCAGGCCAGGAATCATCTTTTCCACTGCCTGGTGCTTGACCTAGTGGCGCAATAGGTTATAAACCCTTGTGCCGGCAGGACTCCTGACTGAAAGATCGGCAGTTTGAATCCGGGGAGCGGGATGAGCTCCCTCTGTCATCTCCAGCTTTCCATGCAGGGACATGAGAGAAACCTCCCATATGATGGTAAAACATCCAGGCGTCCCCTGGGAAACGTCCTTGCAAACAGCCAATTCTCTCATACCAGAAACAACTTGCAGTTTATCAAGTCACTCCTGACACACACACACACACACAAAGCACTGCCATCTCTGCATATGCTCTGCCTTCTTTACGGTAGATGAGGTTGCATTATGCCCATGTGTCACAACATTGGCAGGTATTGGTCTTGAGCCCAAAATAAGATGTCTGGCATGCCAAGTCGGCGCATTATGTTTGTATTCATTGGGAGAAATCCCCAAGGGAGATCTCATCCATCCTTCTGCTGGCTCAGAAGTACACGGTCAAGTCTGGTGGAATCTCCTTCTCTTGAGGTTTTGAAGCTGAGCCTGGATGGCTATCTGGATGGATGGGAGGGATCGGATTGTGTCTTCCTGCTTGACAGGAAGACTGGATTGCTCTTGGAGTGTCTTCCAACTTCACAATTCTGTGATGCATCCTTTCTAGGCCTACATAACAACCAAACAAATAGAAGATGACAATCTGTAACCTCTCAGGGAAGCTCAGAGAATTATTGATTGCCCTCATTCCTGCGTCCTTAAGAAAACTCAGAATATTCTCACCCTGGATATTCTTTTTTTAAAAAAAATGACAGATGTTATAGGATGATAAAAACAAGGACAAATAGGCGGAAAGATAGCTTTTATCCTAGAAATGTGACTATATTGAACTCTGTGATTTCACACTGATGTGACATGAGAGGTTGTGCAATAGTGATTAGAATGTGGAAGGGTGCGTAATGCATATTGGAGTGCATATTGGGGGTAGCATTTAATTTCATTGTACGATGTATAATGACAAAACAAAGTGTCAAGGGCTTTCATGGCCGGAATCACTGGGTTGCTGTGAGTTTTCAAGGCTGTTTGGACTTGTTCCAGAAGCATTCTCTCCTGATGTTTCGCCCACATCTATGACCATACAGTTAGTCTAGTCTAGTCTAGTCCTGCATAGCTGCTTCTACGAGGGTTGAATGAAAAATAATGCCTCCACGTTTGTAACTCCTCAACAGATGGCAGTACTGGTATACGACAGGTACTGGCTTGTTCAGTAGACTCTCCTCTACATTTCCATTTTGGTGGGAAGCCTTAGCATTGAACGGTTGTGTTAAAGTGTGAAGTATGGAACCCTGCGCAGTTGGTCAGTCAATACGATTTAAACAACGTGCAGTCATTGAATTCTTGACAGCAGAAGGTGTCACCCCAAAGGAGATTCATCAGAGAATGCAAGCTGTTTATGGTGATTGTGTTGATGTTTGTCACAGGGCGAGAAAGTTTAAAGACGTTGAGGTGGGAATATCTGACTTGCATGACAAACAAAGAGTTGGACATCATGTGAGGCAGCCACCGAGTTTCACAAGCAAAAGATTGACAGATTGATTCAGGATGATCGTCATATCACTCAGAGGAAATTTCAAGCATAATGGCCATTTCACAAGAACATGTGGGTCACATATTGCTTTGCTTGGCTATCAGAAGATCTATGCACAATGGGTTGCGGAAACAGAGTGTCGACTTCTTCCGTGACAGCTTCAGAAAACTTGTTCATTGTTGGCAGAAATGTATCCAGTTGTCTGGTGATTATGTGGAAAAATGAATAGTGGTAGTTAAAGAGCACATTCTAAGGATTATTTCTGCATTTGCTTTATTAAAATATTCCCATCCAAACCCAAGTAACGAAGGTGGAGGCATAATTTTTCATTCAACCCTTGTACATCATTACCTTGATATCTCCTGCCATGGGTCTAAGTCTTCTGCAAGAGGTCTGCAGTGTGCAAATTTTGTTTTTTCCTAAATGCCAGGGAAAACACCAGGTTTACCATTCTCCCATCCTCCTTAAGACCCAACCCACACAGCTGGATTATTGCCTATCTTTCCTTCCCCCCTTCTTTGCGCCCTTCCTTCCTTTCTTTCTTTCTTGGAGCGAAAGGAGTGGCAATCCACCCAATAATCAGGAGGGAGCTTCTCCGGCTATGCCAGCACATGCCTTCTGCCTCCAAGGTGTGTGATTGCGCTCTCAAGTGCGCAGAGCATTTTCCAAACCCATCAGCCCCTTCCTTCTTTCCTTTTGTTGGAAACTGGGTCAGTGTGCCGTCGTTGTCACCATTTGTTCCCCCTTGTGTTCCTTTCCAGCTGCCTTCCAGCCCCCACGGAAGAGAAAAATAAAGCAATATGGGGTTAGGAGCTGGTGGGACATGCTGCCCACCCTCCGAGGCCGATTCTGTGGCTGTCGGCCCTTCGGTATTTCCCTGGTTGCCCTTCTTTCGTCTCCCACGAAGGTGAATCGATGCTCTGGGAAGTCTCCCAGTGTGGAAATTTTAAATTTATTTAACCCTATTTTCCCAATTTGTGTACTTTTTTTTTTTGCAGTCCTCAGGACCCTCTGGAATTGCCAATCAGTGGGGAAGTGAGCAGATATACCCTATTGACTTGGATCTAATGCTCACCTTTTGAGCTAAATGACCTGGCCAAAATGAGGGTGCGCATTAGATTAGCAAAATATGGTCATTTTAGGACTGGTGCCAAAGCAAAAGGGGAAGCTTTTTCAAGAGCTGCACCTGGAGCTCCTCTTTGAAGGACCTCATCTCTAATTTAATAGTTCGATGCTATAGGACCCTGGGATTTGTAGTTTGGTGAGGCATCCAGCTCCTTTGGCGGAGAAGGCTCAAGGCCTTGTCAAACTACGGTACCCATGACTCCGTAGCATTGAATGAAGGCAGTTAAAGTGGATTCATTCTGCAGCAGTGATGCATCTCAAGGTTTCCTTTTCCATTGAAGGAGATTTGGTGCTCTAAATAATAAAGAGTGCACTTTTTTGCCGCTGCACATTGCATTTGGCAGATAATACTTTTTTTGGTTTCAGGGTTTTGAAAATGGAGTTGCGCATGAGATTCGATGGTGCATGAGACGCGAATAAATGCGGCAATTCATCCATCCGCTTCTGTTCCGTTTTCATGCCTCCTAGAGCCACATGTTGTTAGTGATGTGCGCCTTCTGATCAAATGGAGAGAGCCTGCTACAGGCATATTCTGGGGCTGAGAGAGTGTGACTTGCCAAGAGCCACTCATGGCTTTCCGTAGATCCAAACACTCCAGAGCTGGAGTCCGATGCTCAAAACCACCCCTGAGGAAAAAGAATGGGACTTGTTTTTGAACATTGACTGTCCTCACCTTTTGGGCGAGAGAAGCCTCCCACAAGCATGGTAAAACATCAAAAGATTTGGGTGTCCCCTTGGCAATGTCCTTGCAGACGGCCAATTCTCTCACACCAGAAGCGACTTGAGTCACAAGTTGCTCCTGACACTGGAAAAAAAAACCCTTTTGTGTAGCAGACATTTCCAATAAGGGGATTTGTTTGGACAAGGAGCCCAGGGTTCAAATCCTCTTTGCTCAGCTGTGAAAACCCAATGGGCGGTCTTGGGTAGGTCACACTCTCTCAGTCTCAGAGGAAGGCAAGGGCAACTCTCATCTCTGACCCCTTCTACACTGCCATATAATCCATATTATCAAATCAGGTAATCCACATTATCTGCTTTGAACTGGATTATATGAGTCTACACTTCCATATAATCCAGTTCAAAGTAGATAATCTGGATTTTACATATATGACAATGTAGATGGGACCTTAGATCTTTCCATGAAATTTTTCCATTGGGTTGACATCCAATGGAAAAAAATTGAAGGCACAGTTCAACAAGAACAGCAATGGTAGGATTCACATACCTAAGGTTAGGGATAGGGATAGAATCATAGAATCATAGAGTTGGAAGAGACCTGGTGGGCCATCCAGTCCAACCCTCTGCCAAGAAGTAGGAAAATCGCATTCAAAGCACCCTCGACAGATGGCCATCCAGCCTCTGTTTAAAAGCTTCCAAGAAAAGAGCCTGGAAGGCCATGTTTTCTCCCCCTTTATTATGGGTATTTAGATATGAGACCTAAAAACCATGGTTGGAGGAAAGCAAAGCAAAACCCATGCTAGCGGGGTTTTTTTGCCACTTTTTGCCACTCTGGGGTTTCAAGAGGTACCCTCCTTGAACTAGAACAGTGGTTCTCAACCTTCCTAATGCCGCGACCGCTCAATACAGTTCCTCATGTTGTGATGACCCCCAACAATAACATTATTTTCGTTGCTACTTCAGAACTGTCATTTTGCTACTGTTATGAATCGTGATGTAAATACCTGATATGCAGGATGTATTTTCATTCACTGGACCAAATTTGGCACAAATACCTGATATGCCCAAATTTGAATACTGTTGGGGTTGGGGGGGGGGGTTGATTTTGTCATTTGGGAGTTGTAGTTGCTGGGATTTATAGTTCACCTACAATCAAAGAACATTCTGAACTCCACCAATGATGGAATTGAACCAAACTTGGCAAACAGAATTCCCATGACCAACAGAAAATACCAGAAGGGTTTGGTGGGCATTGACTGTCAGTTTTGGAGTTGTAGTTCACCTACATCTAGAGAGCACTGTGGATTCAAACAATTTATTTATTTATTTATTTACTGCGCTGATGGATCTGGACCAAACTTGGCTCAAATACTCAAATACAAATGCCCAAATGTGAACACTGTTGGACTTTCGATGGGGAAAATAGACCTTGACGTTTGGGAATTGTAGTTGCTGGGACTTATAGTTCACCTACAATCAAGGAGCATTCTGAACCCCACCAATGATAGAATTGGGCCAAACTTCCCACATGGAACCCCCATGACCCACAGAAAATACTGTGTTTTCTGATGGTCTTTGGTGACCCCTCTGACACTCCCTCACGAACCCCACCAGGGGTCCCGACCTCCAGGTTGAGAAACACTCAACTAGAACATGAAAGACTGTGACTTGCATCCTCCCCAAACTGTAGAAGCCTCATATTTCCATAGGAAGAAACCATGGCTGTTGAAGTTGGTTCAAGCTGCTATAATTACTGAGTGCGGACTCACTCTTGAAAGCACATTATTGCAATTAACGCAGCTGGTTTTGCAGGTTTCTGCTGGTTTTCAAGGGTTGGCTTGTGTGAGGAGTGCTCCGTTCCTGTTTTTACGACTTTTCACTGTAGGATAAACACGTTTTTTGTCATGCAAGCTGCTTTGGGAAACTGATTTGAAAGTCAAGGGGTGCGTTTGTGTGAAACTGAACCAAGCCTGTGGTTTGCAAAGAACCATATAATCATCAGCACAGATGAGACCCTTTATGTGGTTTGCGATATGACATTTTAGGTCTTTCCGCCATTCCTCATTGCTCCAGGCTTTATAACAAAACACTCCTTCAGTAGGTTTGTGTCAATGTTTACTATTATTAAGTGCATGCGTGTACCTCTGGCCCTCCAGTTGTGTTTGGTGTGCAATTTCCATGGGAACTTTGGGAGATGTAGTCCATAATCATGCAGAAAAGGCAAGAAATTCCCACCAATAATGAATATGGAGACCGTGGTTGCACATCTGAGTCTCATTTCAACACCCATGGCCTAACTTTATGGCATCCTGGGATCTGTACTTCACTGAGATCCATCCCGTGATCTCAGATGGTCCTAGTGCTGTAATTCAAGTAAATGCTTCGAGCTTATTAACAAGGAATTCTGCTAATTGATTCCTGATATGAATTCAGCTTTGCATTCAAACACCTATGGATTTTTTTTACCCTAGCTTTTCCAAACACCTTTCAGGTCAAGTTTAACCTTTAAGGTTGTACATAGTTTTTAAAAAGTCTTTTGAACTTGTTAATGTGTATGGTTTCTATAGGTTTTTAACTATATAGTAAACTGTTTGTAGTGTTAGTTGCTTTGGGTCTCTTTTTTAGAGAGAGAAAGTGGGATACTACTCCTAAAAATGATAATAAATAGTATTTAGAGTGAGAAAGTGGGATACTATTACTACTACTACTACTACCACTAATAATAATAATGATAATGATAATAAATAACATTTAGAAAGAGAAAATGGGATATTAATAATACTACTACTGACAATGATAACACTATGTAACAAAATTCGAAAAGGTTTCTGTTCCTGGTTTGAAAGTGTTATTTCCTGTTTAATAATAATAATAATAATAATAATAATAAGCTGACACGATATGAGGATTTAAAGATTGAACTGCAAAGATTCTGTCACAATCCAGTCAATGTGGTCCCAGTGGTGATCGGCACACTGGGTGCAGTGCCTAAAGACCTTGGCCTGCACTTAAACACAATCAGCGCCGACAAAATTACCATTTGCTAGTTGCAGAAGGCCATCTTACTGGGATCTGCACGCATTATTCGCTGATACATCACACAGTCCTAGACACTTGGGAAGTGTCCGACGTGTGATCCAGTACAACAGCCAGCAGAGTGATCTTGTCTGCTGTGGACTCATCCTGTTGTGTTTGAAATAATAATAATAATAATAATAATAATAATAATAATAATAATAATATACTTTATTTATATTGCACTCTATCTTCTGAGGGGTCTCAGAGTGGATTACAGAACACATATATGGCAAACATTCAATGCCGTTATACAATTAACAACATGATAGACAGTACACAAACAGAGGCAAAGGCTTCCTTTTTTTCCATCTCCGGCATCTGGAGTCTGTGCTCAACTCCGGCCATGGGAGGTTCTGTTGTACCTTTTCCATGCCGAGGAGCCTGTTGTCCATGGACGCCTTCCTGATCGAATTGCCTGTACCCAAAGCAGTACTTATTGATCTACTCATATTACTGTTTTCTAACAGTTAGGTAAGCGGAAGCTAGGGCTGACGGTGGGAGCTCACCCCCGAGCCGCAGCTTGAACTGCCAACCTTCCGTTGGCAACATTTCTTGCAGCTGGCAGTTTAACCTGCTGTGCTATCATGCCCCCTTAATTGTGCGGTCCTTACTTTGAAAGGAGCCAAGATGCTTAAAGCAGCAGCAAACTGTTATAAACTCTGTAGTGTGGATACCCGGTAGGATGCCAAGCAATATGGAAATGCACAATATCTGGCTTGCTGCTTCTGTAATAGAGATGGATGGGCTATTTAAACCGTCCGCATCTATTATGGGTGAAGTGAGATCTGACCCGAGGAACAGTGACTTTACGCACAGCTGCACAGATGCTGCCTGGATCCTATTCTGCCCCTGGGCTCTCCTTCTCCATCATTCAAAAAAGGAGAGAAAACTGGCTCAGAAAAACCTTTTGCTTACTAACTTTCAAGGCCACAATGTTGCTCTTGGCTAGTTACTGTTGCTGTTTCTGTTTGCTGTGCATATTTTATTACGAAATCATAGAACGAGTTGGAAGAGACCCCCCTCAAAGGTCATCCAATCCAACTCTTCTGCCATAAAGGAAGACACAATCAAAACCCTCCCGACAGATGGCCATCCAGTCTGTGTTTTTGGAAACTTCCAGAGAAGGAAGACGATTCTACCACATAAGTGGCCTCTTTGTTTATCCCTGCATCTACCCTGCAGAATTAATACCATTGGAACCCATTTAAATACCACAGTCCAGTGCTTTGGAATTGGCAAGTTTCTTTCTATATTAAGTTGGGAATCTCCTGAGAACCAATGGAATTCAGTGCCACAAGATTGGAATTTTAAGGAAATCATTTTTGGACTGCAAAACCCCAAATCCCCCAACTGGCATGTCCATTGGCTATTACTTTCTGGCATTTTAGGTCTCATCTTTGGCAGAGAAGGCTAAAGACTTTGGGAAACTCAAGCTCCATAGTTTTATAGCTTTGAGCCATGGCAGTTAAAGCTGTCTCAAACTGCATTCATTCTGCAGTGCAGCTGCATCCAAAGACTCGAGGCTCTCTTGCTGCTTTTTCTTGCTGCAACAGTGGGAAACCCCTCCTTGTTTTTTGCAACTGGCACCACCTTTTTCAGCCATTTAATAATAAGAACATCTGTCATTGAGCTCCCACCTTACTGCCTTCTTGCAAGACCCCACAAGCCCAGCTTCAGAGATAAACATCGGGGCCGTTGGCACATAATGATACTTGTAAAGTGTTTAAAAGCAAGAGATAACAAGCAGAGAGGCGAGCCAAGGAGCATCAGAGCCAGCAAAACAACAAACAAACCAACCCTTCTCTGCCTCAAATGAAACCTTTCGGCACCTGATTCCAACTGCAAAGACTGGCACAAGCCAGTAAAGGCAGTGGTGATCGGTACATTGGGTGCAGTGCCAAAAGACCTTGGCCTGCACTTAAAAACAATTGGTGCTGAAAAATCACCATCTGTCGGCTCCAAAAGTCCACCCTACTCAGATCCACACACATTATTCACTGATACATCACACAGTCCTAGACACTTGGGAAGTGTCCAACGTGTGATCCAATATATAAACCAGCATAGTGATCTTGTTTGCTGTGTACTAATCTTTCTATGTATGAAATAATAATAATAATAATAATAATAATAATTCATACTCATTTCGTCAAGGCAGGGCACATCATCATCATAAAACATTACATAAATACATATATTAAAATATATCTCTGTAATATATATTAAATATAGTTAGATTAGGGTCTGTTAAGTATCTTTTATAATGGTGTTAAATAAAGATCAATTTATATCTTCATCTAATGTAAACACTGTACTGATGTGGATAGATGATTGTAAGGTGGGATCTTATATTGGTTGCTGATAGTGAATAAAGAATGGATTAATTGATATTAGGTATATATTAAAATACACAGAATTAAGATGAAAAATTCAGTAAACATGGACAATGAAAAGCAGCGTCTAGGTTTCTGGTGATAGATAGAACAATCTGCTGGTTTGGGTCTTCGCTTGGATGCTTGTCCCCAAGAGTCGCTTCCATCGGGCGCATTTCTCTTCATGTTTCCATGTTTCTCCTCTAGATCTCCGACATCTACATCAGTGGAACGACTGGGGACTTGACCGCCAAAGAGAAGCTGCTCCTCTGGACGCAGAAAGTGACCGCGGGATATGTGCCAGTCAAGTGCACCAACTTCTCATCCTGCTGGAATGACGGGAAGATGTTCAACGCCATCATCCACAGATACAGGTGCGCCAGGCTCCCCTCTCCCATCCTAAGTGGCCTAATAAGTCCTAGGATATCATACAACACCCTCTGAAATGTGGTTCCAAAATTATTATGGCCTTGGATCAGTTTCAGGAATTTCTCTTGGTGTAATTGGAGTCCTGGGCCTTAGGGATTTCCATTTTGGGGATTTGGTTCTAAAGATGCTCAAGGGAACAAAAACACTTGGATTTCAATCCATCATCCCTTTAGCATGGTGCAGATAACATGTAATAATATACTATGGCCTATGTGCAGAATAATTTATTATTTATTTATTTATGACATTTATATGCCACCCTTCTCACCCCGAAGGGGACTCAGAGAGGCTTACAACATATATATATATATACAATATTATATTATTAGCATAGTACAATATCAGTATTATATATTACTATATTGTACTGTACTACTATATTGTAATATTAATAGATAGATAGATAGATAGATAGATAGATAGATAGATACACACCAATGCTTGAGGCCACTGAGCATTGTACAATACATGATGCAAGGTGCAAGGTACAGGATGTGGAATTGCAATTCGCAATCACAGTGGAAAGTATAGGATGCACAACCGCCATTCAACGTGTCGGAGTGCAAAAGGATAAGATATGTGAGAGTGTGATAGTATAGGATGCACAACCACAGTACAAAGAATAAGATACACAACTACAATCCAAAATAGAATATTCATAACCGTAATGCACAATGCGCAACTTGCACAAAGATGGCACAGGTGGAGATACTGTTTGTGCCACACTCAGCAAAACGTATCCGTTATACATTGGAGATAATTGTTTGGTCTTGAACACATTGTATGACTTACGTGTGTTTACAAATGCTGACCGTGATCCCTGAGTATAGTCTGGCTGTTTCTTTTCACAAGATTGGGGCACTTCACTTGCTCAGAGGTGCTCTTGCTTATCCTTTCGTTTCTGGGCTGAGTGCTTTGACGGACGGGACTGCGAGGCTGCCTTCGAGGCCTCTCCTTCCTCCTGCAGCATGCATTTATCTGGCAGCTTCAACCTGCAAATACCAAACCACCTCCTTTTGTGTCTCCTTCAGGCCTGACCTGGTGGATATGCAGAGAGTGGAGATCCAGAGCAGCAGGGAGAACCTGGAGCAGGCGTTCGAGATCGCAGAGCGACTGGGCGTCACCAGGCTTCTGGATGCTGAAGGTGGGCATTGGGAAAAGTGGCTGCGGGGGAGATAGGGAGGGACTGCTTTCATCTCTACGAAGGCAGAGGAGGGTGATCCTGCTTTCAGTACAAAGCTGGACACAGGCTACTGGAGGACTCTTCCTTCTTTCCTTCTTCCCTCCCTCCCTCCTTTCTTTCTCCCTCCCTCCCTTCCTACTTTCCTTCCCTGGCTCCCTCCCTCCCCCCTTCCTTCCTTCCTTCCTTCCTTCCTTCCTTCCTTCCTTCCTTCCTTCCTTCCTTCCTTCTTTCCTTCTTCTCTCCCTTCCTTCCTTCCTCTCTCCCTCCCTCCCTTCCTTCCTTTCTTTTCTCCCTCCCTCCCTTCCTTCCTTCCCTGCCTCCCTTCCTTCCCTGCCTCCCTTCCTTCCCTGCCTCCCTCTTTCCCTCCCTCCCTGCCTGCCTTCTTTCTTTCTTTCTTTCTTTCTTTCTTTCTTTCTTTTCTCCCTCCCTTCCTTCTTCCCTCCCTCCCTTCTTACTTTCTTGCTTGCTTGCTCCTTCTTTCTTTTTTTCTTTCTTTTCTCCCTCCCTTCCTTCTCTGCCTCCCTCCCTTCCTTTCTTCCTTCCTTCTTCCCTCCCTCCTTTCTTTCTTTCTTTCTTTCTTTCTTTCTTTCTTTCTTTCTTTCTTTTCTCCTTTCCTCCCTCCCTCCTTCCTTCCTTCCTTTCTTCTTTCCTCCCTCCCTCCCTCCTTCCCTTCCTTCTTTTCTCCCTTTCTCTCTTCCCTCCTCCCTTCCTTTCTTCTTCCCTGCCTCCCCCCTTCCTTCCTTCTTTCCTTCCCTCCCTCCCCTCCTTCCTCCCTCCCCTCCTTCCTCCCTCCCCTCCTTCCTCCCTCCTCCCCTCCCTTTTCTCATTCTCTTTTTCTTTTCTTTTCTTTTCTTTTGAAACAAATAAATTCATTCGATTGAAAGCTGAAAAAACACACATGAAAATTATTGGAAAATGCTTACATCCTGATAGGCAGGGAGAAAAGATTTGCAGTTGTTATTATTTTTTGTCAAACAGTAACATTATATTGTTGTTGTTACTACTACTGCTGTTGCTGCTATCACCCCCTTATTTCTCAGAATTGATACACAAAACTGGCTATTTCCCCCTTGACTTCTCTCTAAAAGCCACGCTTCCTGTGTGCAAGGAGTCTTATGTCCCTCCCTGCCCCAAATCATTAGCTGTATTGAGGAGCAAAATGGCAACCAGCTTTTCTATTTCCCATCCCCTCTTTTCCTGCTTGTTCTCCTCTCTGCAGATGTTGATGTGGAGTCTCCTGACGAGAAGTCCGTGATCACGTATGTGTCTTCCATCTACGATGCCTTTCCCAAAGTCCCGGAAGGAGGAGACGGGATCAGCGCCACCGTGAGTCTGGCTTCCCATTCTCTTTCCCTCCTGTGGGCAACCAGCTCTCCTCGGCCATTTATTCCCCTTTCTTCCCTATCGTTTCCTGCAGGAAGTGGACCGGAGGTGGGCGGAGTACCAGAGCAACGTGGAGAGTCTCCTCTCCTGGGTCAAGCAGCACACCATCATCATGTCCGACAAGTCCTTTCCCCAGAACCCGGTGGAGCTTAAGGTAAGGACCCAGCCTGCAAACTCTACTCGAATTCTTTATATGGAGCATTGTATAATTTGGTTGGGCCCAAATAGCTCCAAAAACACCAGATCATGTTTGATCTTGGAAGCTCAGCATGGTCAGACCTGACTAGTCCTTGGGTGGAAGGAATCGTCACTGCCAAAACCACCTGAGTATTGCTTACCTGTTTTACTGTGCTTTGAGTCTCTTTTTAGAGAGAAGAAGCGGGAATCTAATAATGATGATAATGATGATGATGATGATGATGATGATGATGATGATGATAATGTATTGGTTTCACTGTAAGCTGCTTTGAGTCTCTTTTTAGAGACACAGCAGGGTAATAATAATAATAATAATAATAATAATAATAATAATAATAATAAGGGAGGTGTTCAATTTGTGATTTTGTGATATGAAATCCAGCATATATATCTTGTTTGCTCTTTCATACTGTGTTTTGTGTCAGTAAAATAATAATAATAATAATAATAATGTATTGGTTTCACTGTAAGCTGCTTTGAGTCTCTATTTAGAGACAAAATCAGGATAATAATAATAATAATAATAATAATAATGTATAGGTTTTACTGTAAGCTGCTTTGAGTCTCTTTTAGAGTCAATAATAATAATAATAATAATAATAATAATAATAACTGCAAAGACTCTGGCACAAGCCAGTCAAGGTGGTCCCAGTGGTGATCGGCATACTGGGTGCAGTGCCTAAAGACCTTGGCCTGCACTTAAACACAATTGGCACTGACAACATTACCATCTGCCAGCTGCAGAAGGCCACCTTACTGGGATCTGCACGCATTATTCGTCGATACATCACACAGTCCTAAACACTTGGGAAGTGTCCGATGTGTGATCCAATACATCAACCAGCAGAGTATCTGCTGTGGACTCATCTTGTTGTGTTAATAATAATAGTAATAATAATAATAATAATAATAATAATAATAATAATAATAATAATGTATTGGTTTCACTGTAAGCTGCTTTGAGTCTCTTTTTAGAGACAAAAAGCAGTATGATAATAATGACAATAATAATAATAAATAATAATAATAATACTTAAGAAAACGTTGTGAAATTCATGGCATTGCCATAAGTCAACAAGTAACTTGGGCCCCATCTGAACAGTAGATATAATGCAATTCAATGCAGTTACATTGTTTTTATATGAGTCTACACAGATCTTATAATGCAGTCCCAAACTACATTAAATGGTAGTGTAGATGGAGCCTTAGAACTCCATAGGCCCACACAGATATGGAAGCAATTCCAAGTTTAGGTTTCATTGGTGCTCTTGGTTGCAGCTCTGAACTGGTTTTAAATATTGCCCCCTCTCTTGACCCATCCTTCCTTTTTGCGTTCAAGAATGGGCTTGATAAATGTCTTAGAAAGGTTTTAGGACAACTAAGGGAGAGAAAAGCAGAGGGCTTTCTTCTTGCAGCCATCCCATTACGGATTCTGGACCCCTTTCCCTTCCCGTTTGTGATAACTAGCCTTTTTATGTAGTTCCCCCCTATTCTATGGAGTAAGATTCCCGACTCTCCTTTCTTTCAGGCACTTTATAACGAGTACATTCACTTCAAAGAGACGGAGATCCCAGCAAAGCAGCAGGAAAAAAGGAGCATCGAGGAGCTGTATAAACTGCTGGAGGTGAGAGCAAAGAAGTCATTGTAAGGAAAAAGAACTGGTTTGGCTTTCAAATACAGCCAGGCCTCTCCATTTGCAGATTGGACTTTTGCAGATTGATTATTCGGTCATTCTAGGAATCTCTCAGGCCCCCAGCAGACCTTGATCATGGAATCACACTGGAGGAGCTAGAGATTCCCATAAAGACCTGTTATTTGCATTTTCCCCATTTTATGGAGATCCAATGCCCTTAGCCTTAGAGAATGCGGGCTGTAAAAGCAAACCCAAAGGGACTTAGAAATCCAGCTCTGACATACCTTTGAAACATTAAAGCAGAATGTGGGGAAGTCTCCTTCTCAGGAACTTTTTAAAGGAAACTCTTTGGGGTGCATCTATGACTGAATCCACATCAGCCACCTTGGTTCAATGCTATAGGGCCATGGAGGCTGTCGTTTGGAAATTTGAGGGCTGCCAAAGGAGGTAGATGCCTCAGCAAACTACACATCCCAGCATTGCATTGAGCCATAGTAATTAGAGGTGACGTCCCTCAAAGAGGAGTTCCCGAAGAAGCCTCCCCTTTTGCTTTGGCTCAGCACTGAGCTGATTGTATGGCAGAAATCTAATGCACATTCTAATTTTGGCAAAATGGGTGAACATTAGATTAGAGTAAATATAGTATTTGGTATTCGGATTCTCCCTTTCCTGTGGAAACTGTCTCCACGCGCTTTCTGTCCTGCCTCTGGACCAAGCCAAACGGTTGCTCTCCCTCTTTGTGTTCTGCAGGTCTGGATTGAATTTGGTCGCATGAAGCTGCCCCAGGGCTTCCACCCCAATGACGTGGACGAAGAGTGGGGCAAACTTGTCATTGAGATGCTGGAGCGTGAGAAGCTGCTGCGGCCGGCCGTGGAAAGGTGGGCTCTCTGACAGAAGAAAGGCACTGAGGTCCAAGCAAATACATAGATCCAGATCCAGTTGTTGCTCTCTATTAGAGTAGGCCCTAGAGCAGGGGATGCCAAACTACTTTTCATGGATTTCCACATAAGCCTTATTATGGTTGCTTTTAAAGGGCTGTTGAATCTATGGATGGAGAATCCGAGAAATGACCCTTGCAGGGGGGAAAGATTCAAGGACATGTGGCATTCCACAGGGTTTGGTCCTGGGCCCAGTGCTGTTCAATATCTTAATGACTTGGATGAAGGTTTAAAAGGCAAGTGTGAATGGCAAAATTAGCATTTAATGGCCTTGTGGCTTCAAATCCTGAAGGCTCCCCCAGGCAGCAATCAGCCAGGCTTTGAAGCTACAAGGTCATTAAATACTAATGAAGGTGGCCAGTTGTGACATTCACACCTGCCTCAAGCAGACAAGAGTTTTTTCTCCCACCCTGGACCTTCCACAGATATATAAATCTCACTTGCCTAATTTCCAACAGACCTCACAACCTCTGAGGATGCCTGCCATAAATGTGGGTGAAATGTCAGGAGACAATGCTTCTGAAACATGGCCATATAGCCCAGAAAACTCACAGCAACCCAGACTCAAAGCAGTTTACAGTAAAATCAGTACAATACCATTTAAAACCCTAAAAGAGAGGGAATTGGGTGCTCAGCCCAAAATAAGACCCACCTGCATCCTCTTAAATCTCGCACCGATTTGCAGGCAAAGTTTCAGCTGTGTTTGAATTGCACAGTTTTGGCTGTATTTGTACTTCTGAGAAGCAGGAATCTCTCCATTGTCTTTTATAGAGACGTATAAATGAAAATTATCAGCTCATAATGTTTGTTTTCCCCCCTTCAAGGTTGGAGCTGCTCCTGCAGATAGCAAACAAAATTCAGAATGGGACTCTTTGCTGTGAAGAGAAGCTCACTCTGGCGAGGAACACGCTGCAGGCGGTAAGTTATGCCCCTTTTCTCCTTTGTGTCAAAATCCCTGTCACTGGATTCCCAAGGACAAATCAGTAGCAGTTAAAGTGATACAAAAATGCAATAATTGTTCAGTGTGGACAGCAACCTGAGTGACATTTCCATTGGCGCTTCTCTCTTTTTAATCCCGGCACCTATTCTTCCTAGGAATTTCATTTGTTTTGCCTTTTTTTCTTCATCCATTGTCCTTTTGCATCTTCTTCCATTTCTGTTGTGCTGTTTGCTTCTTGCTGCACATATAAGACACACAGCCTGCCTTTAGCCCCTATCCCACCCCATAACCCTTCACTCTTCCAGCATAGTGTTAAGTGGACTGAAAATGGCCTTTATGAAGTTGTAATGTTTTGCACAATTTAGGTGGCACATTGGTGTTCAGCTCTGCTATCAGTTTGTTGTGACCGTTTTCATTGTTGATTTCTTATTATGGAACACATGGGTCAAACTCAAGGCCCCGCGGGCTGAATCTGGCCCTCTAGATACTAGACTACACTTCCTGTATTCCTAATCATTTGATGTTATGACTAAATCAGATGGGAGTTGTGATCCAGGAACATCAACAACAACAATTTTATTGTGGTCCATAGACCCATCAGTAAAACCAACAGTTATTATAAACATTTGGAAGGCTGCTGTTCGTTCTCTTTAGTCAGGAGAGTGAGGTTTGGATTTGGATACAAAGCTTGTGGATATAATGCCGGACTTACCTTATTTACTCAAATCTAATGCTCACCCTTTTGGGCTAAATTCCCTTGCTAAAATCAGGTTGCGCATTAGATTCACATCATACAGTAATCTTAGTGCTGGGCCCAAACAAAAGGGGAAGCTGATTTAGGAGTGGCTCTTTGAGGGGCCTCATCTCCAATTTAATAGTCATGACTAACTCCTATGGGGTCTTGAGATTTGTAGTTTGGTGAGGCATCAGCATCCTTTGGCAGAGAAGGCTCACGGCTTTGTAAAACTACAACCCTCAAGATTCCATAGCATTGAACCAAGGCAGTTAAAGTGCATTCATTTTAGAGCAGAGATGCATCCCAAGGTTTTCCTTTCTGTTGCTGGAAGTTTTGGTATTCTAACACTTTTGTTTTTAAAGAAGGAATTCTAAGCAGGAAGCAATTACAAAAGGGCACATTTTGCTGTTGCACATGGCATTTGGTCTCAGGGTTTTGGAAATGGAGGTGCACATTAAATTTGATGGCGCATGAGATGAATTAGTACAGTAATGTATCCATTTCCACAAATTCACTTACTTTTATGAGCAAATGGTCTTGATTTGGGATCTGTAGACTTTTACGACTTGGTACAGTGTGTTTCCTGTGGGCATTGCCTTTACCTGCAGAAGGTGTTGCATCCTTTTGTAGTGACCCTGTCTCCCCTCCTTGCAGGACGAAGCACACCTGGAGTCTGCTCAGGCGGTTCAGCATGAGTCCGACGTCGTCCTGTACCTCCAGGAGTGCGAGGAGCTCCTCTACCAGCTCCAGGCGGACGTCCAAATACTCCGGGACGAGAACTACTACCAGCTAGAGGAACTGGTTGTCAAGTAAGCAGGCGCTTTTTGGGCACAGAACAAAAGTAGAAATAATTTCTCATCTGCTCTTTGTGCTTGGTACTTGTGCTCATTCTGTAATTAGCCCAAAAACCTTCAGAGTTTTTTATTTAATCAAGCGCTGAAGGCAGGAGTGTAAGACTGTAGGTTTTATATAGCAATATTAAATGATCACTCACAAGCAGGTTTTGCTTGGAAACGAATATATTGCTTGTATCTCTGCAGCAAAGAAAGACACTACTGACTTTTTCCCACCACCACTTCCTTTAATACACCTTTCCTGGCCATCTCCCCCCCCCCCCCTCCGCTTTTTCAATTACCTTATTAGAGCTTGTTGCTTCACAAGTTCCAATACAAGGTTTCCAGTGCCCTCTGCTGGCTTCAAAATGTCACAGAGAGAAAACTGAGGCAGCCAGGATGGTTTAGTCAGAATGTCACGGAGGGAATTTGTGATGTCTTTACGCCGTCAGAAATTGACTCCTGACAAGGAGATCGGTTCAACAAGTTTAATTGATCAAATCACCTTGCTGGGTGGAGAGTGCCACACTGAATTGAGGTGTAGTTTAGTTTTTATAGCCAACACCTTTAACCATGTGCAAAGTTCCTATTTGTTACTAGGCAAAAACCTTTTCAACTTTTTCCTTGTTTGAGCTCTCTGTTTTAGTTGATATTTTTCCACTTCAAGGTCTGCTTTGTCATAGCTGGTGTTTTTTCATCACAACCTTAGCCCTAGTTCCTTCAGTTTGGTGCTATATTTCATCCCAGGACACCTTGCAAGCCCTTTCTGCTTTCTGATTCAAGAATGATAGTTGAGGAAGGATCAAATAGTATCCATATAGAAAATCTGAGTCAATTGATAGAAATTCAGTGATATTTAGCATCAAGTGGAATGGACGGATAGATGGGTGGGTGCCTACGTTAATGCCACAAAATGGACCATGAGTGTCTTAATGTGGCGGTGGTCTCTTAAGAAGGGGACTCATAGTGGCTCATAATAAAAACCCAATACAATATAATTTAAAACCTAAAAATATACAAACATTGAAATACTATTAAAAATAAACAGTTTAAACCAATTAAAACCTATTCATATAGGTTGACCACCCCCCACCCTGATCTTAATGACTGTGTAAAAGTATAACAACAACAACTCATCTCTCCTCGTGGCTTGAGGTAGGGTATACATCAGGGTTATAAAAGAGAGATTTACCCCAATACTATTAAAATGCATATCACAAGATACAATTAAAATACAGGTTATCAACTCCCAGGATTCCATAGCATTGAGTCACAGCAACGAAAGTGGTGTCAAACTGCATTAATTCTACAGTGCAGATGCACCCTTAGGCAGTCTGTGTGGCCATGGCTGGAGGAGAGGACTGTGCAAATCCCATTGGCTTTGGGAGCATGTGTTTGAGCCCCTTTCCCTGATTCTCTCTCTCTTAGGATGGTGCGCCTCCAAGATGAGCTGGTGACGCTGAAGCTGGAGTGCACCAATCTGTACCGGAAGGGCCACTTCACCTCCTCCTCCTCCTCTCCCTCCTCGGACATAGTCCAGCCTTCCTCCTTGCACACTGGCGGGCGCCTTAAGGCCAACCCCCTGCTGAAGGGGCTGCACACGGCCACCACTGCCTCCGCCGCTGCTGCCATCGCCATTGCTGCCTCGGCCTCCTCCTGGTTCCGGAAGCCCATGAGCCGCTCAGAGCTGGTGGCCGCTTCCTCCTCCGAAGACGAGGGCAACCTCCGGTTTGTGTATGAACTGCTGGCCTGGGTGGAAGAGATGCAGGTAGGCCTCATTATTTAGTAGTATTACACTATGTAGCACAATTTTTGTTCCTAATGGGTTCTGTCATAAAAACATAGGAAAAGTTTATCCAACTGCAAAACTTATCCAACTTTTTTTTTTTTTGCGAAAGGGACATCTTGCAGCACCTTTTCCCCTAGTTTTTCAATAAATATCTCATAGAGTCTTAACCAATTCAACCTATTCTGTGGCAGCCACAAAACCCAAGTTTCTGAAGTATAACAACTACTTTCAAAGTAAGGACCACACAATTAAACAGAAAATAACCCTTTCAAATCAGGAACAGAACATTTCCTCCAGATATTTTTGGGCCTCCAACTTCCAGAACTCTTCACCACTGACTAAGGCAATTCTGGCTAGGAATAATAGGAATTGTAGTTCAGGGGCATCTAGGAGACCCCATGGTTCTCACCTCTGGCCTAAATTCTCTTGTTAATCCCAACTCCACTAAATCGGGAGAATCTGGCAAATGAACATTTAGGCAAACGCTACTGAACTAATGGATTAACTCTAGTCTGGGGATTTAGAAGAATTCACTTCAGAGTTGGCTCAGGGCTGATGTAGTTCACAGGATGGAATTGGTTGCCCAGTTTTGGGGCAACCAATATTCATATTCACTTCTTCTCTTTCATATTCACTTCTTCTCTTCTTACATGAGAGAACAAAAAGTTTCTCTCTGTTAGCAACTAGACCAGTGTTTCCCAAACTTTGGTTTACTCTGCTTTACTCTGGCCAACTATAAAACCCATGATGCAGAACAGTCAAACATGACACTTGCACCTGGTAGTGTACTCTGCAGATTAAACTATTGTATTTTAAATCTACTCATCTCTAGTGTCGATTGAAATACACATACTAGGGATTTTTGGGGCACCCAGCCTCAACATGGGAATTCTGTAAGGTGGAGCCCAAAGCATATGGGAAACCAAAGTTTGGGTAACACTGCACTGGACCATAGGAGTTATTGAGCACTTTTCAGTCCTGAAAATGCAGATTATATTGGAATTTTTTGTGCAACTTTTCAGATGAAGCTGGAGCGGGCCGAATGGGGGAATGACCTGCCGAGTGTCCAATCCCAGCTGGAGGTCCAGCGTAGTGTCCACAATGGTGTGGAGGACTTGGGATCCAGCGTGAAGGAGGCCCGGATGTATGAGGTAGGCAGCTTCCTCCAAACTAATGTAGATCTGCAAAACAATGGATAATAGAGAACCCTATTGAAATCAATACCTTGGGATGCATCTACACTATATAGTTAATGCAGTTTGATCCCACTTTAACTGCCATGGCCCAATGCTATGTGATCCTGGGATTCATAGTAGCGGGCCGAATGTAGCTAGCCAGAAATAGCGGCATGGAGGAGGGGAGGTGTTCCACTAGCCGAGGGGCCCCCATAGAGGTCGTGGTGGGAAGGAGGAGATGCGGGAAAAGGAGACCTCAAATTCGGCCAAATTCAGACCACTTATCTATAATCAAAATTCCAAATCGGTCTCCTAAGGTAAATTGGTGTAACCAGGTGAGCGGACCCTCCGGTCTGAAGGTGGTGCTGTTGAACGCCAGATCTGTCAACGGAAAAACGACCTGGATCCAGGACTTAATCCTGGACGAACGGGCAGATCTGGCGTGCATCACGGAGACCTGGTTGGATGAAGCTGGAGGAGTAAATCTGACCCAGCTTTGTCCTCCGGGTTTCTCCGTGCAGCACCAACCTAGATCCGGAGGGCGGGGAGGCGGGGTCGCAGTGGTCTATAGGGACTCCATCCATCTGACCAGGTGCCCCATCCCGCAGACCGCAAATTTCGAAAGCGTCTACCTGAGGGTGGGTGACCGGGACAGTATAGGGATTCTAGTAGTGTACCGTCCACCTCGCTGCACTACAGTCTCCCTACCTGAGCTAGCGGGGGTGGTCTCGAGCCTGGCATTGAAGTCTCAACGGCTTCTTGTGCTGGGAGACTTCAACGTCCATGCCGAGACGACCCTCACAGGCGCGGCTCAGGACTTCATGTCTGCCATGGCAACCATGGGGCTGTCCCAACAAATATCTGGCCCCACCCACTGTGCTGGACACACATTGGATTTGGTTTTCTGTCAGGGATGGGAACAGGGTGGCGGTGTGGAGGAGTTGTCCATCTCTCCGTTGCCATGGACCGACCACTTCCTGATCAGATTTAGGCTCACTGCGCCCCCTAACCTCTGCAAAGGTGGAGGACCCATTAAGATGGTCCGCCCCAGGAGACTGATGGATCCGAATGGCTTCCTGACGGCTCTTGGGGATTTTCCCGCCACCTCGGTAGGTGACCATGTCGAAGCCTTGGTGGCTCTCTGGAATGGGGAGATGACCAGGGCTATTGACATGATTGCTCCGGAACGTCCCCTCTCAAGTAGCCGAGCTAAACCAGCCCCTTGGTTTACTGAGGAGCTGGCAGCTATGAAGCGAAGGAAGAGGGAACTAGAGAGCGTGTGGCGTTCGGAACCGAGCGAGTCAAACCGAGCACGGTTTGTGTCCTTTCTTAGGGCATATGCCGCGGCAATAAAGACCGCAAAGAAAACTTTCTTTGCGGCCACTATTGCGTCTGCAAAGAACCATCCGGCGGAGCTGTTTCGGATTGTCAGAGGTCTTTTAACTCCCGCCTCTGCAGGTGGGAGCCCTGACAATTCGGTCGCGCGCTGTGAAGCATTTGCTCGGTTCTTCGCAGACAAAGTCGCCTTGATCCGTTCTGGGCTGGACGCCGCGTTAGATGCAGACTCTGTGGATGTAACGAGAGCACCTGCTTGTCCTATTTTGTTGGATTCTTTTCAGTTTGTGAAACCCGAGGATGTGGACAAGATACTTGGAGGAATGAGGCCCACCACGTCCATCCTAGACCCCTGCCCATCCTGGCTTCTGAGAGAGGCCAGAGGGGGATTGGCCGAGTGGGTAACAGTGGTGGTGAATGCCTCCCTTCGGGAAGGCAAGATTCCAGCGAGCCTAAAACAGGCTATTATAAAGCCGCTGTTGAAGAAGCCATCACTGGACCCCACTAAATTGGACAACTTTCGGCCTGTTTCCAATCTCCCCTTTTTGGGCAAAGTCATGGAAAGCGTGGTGGCCTCACAACTCCAGGTATTCTTGAGAGACACGGATTATCTGGATCCGGCACAGTCTGGTTTCAGACCGGGGCATGGTACCGAGACGGTCTTGGTCGCCTTAGTGGATGATCTGCGCCGGGAGCTAGACAGGGGGAGTGTGTCCCTGTTGGTGCTCCTGGACCTCTCAGCGGCCTTCGATACCGTCGACCACGGTATCCTTCTGGGGCGCCTTGCGGAAATGGGTCTTGGAGGCATTGCTTTGCGGTGGCTCCGGTCATTTCTGGAGGGTCGCACCCAGAAGGTGTCATTGGGGGACTCCTGTTCCGCACCACAACCTTTGACTTGTGGGGTGCCACAGGGTTCCATACTGTCCCCCATGCTATTTAACATCTACATGAAGCCGCTGGGTGAGATCATCCGGAGTTTCGGGGTGCGGTGTCATCTGTACGCAGATGATGTCCAACTCTGTCATTCCTTCCCACCTGCTACTAAGGAGGCTGTCGAGGTCCTGAACCGGTGCCTGGCCGCTGTAACGGTCTGGATGAGGGCGAACAAACTGAAACTAAATCCAGACAAGACAGAGGTACTCCTGGTCAGTCGCAAGGCCGAACGGGATATAGGGTTACAGCCTGTGCTGGACGGGGTCGCACTCCCCTTGAAGGCGCAGGTTCGCAGCTTGGGTGTGACCCTGGACTCATCGTTGAGCCTGGATCCCCAGGTTTCAGCGGTGACCAGGGGAGCATTTGCACAGCTTAGGCTCGTGCGCCAGCTGCGCCCGTATCTCGGGAAGTCTGACTTGGCCACGGTGGTACACGCTCTTGTCACATCCCGCCTGGATTACTGCAACGCTCTCTACGTGGGGCTGCCCTTGAAGACGGCCCGGAAGCTTCAGCTGGTCCAGCGTGCGGCAGCCATGTTACTAACTGGAGCGGGTAGCAGGGAGCACACAACGCCCTTGTTGTCCCAGCTTCACTGGCTGCCGATTTGCTACCGGACCCAATTCAAGGTGCTGGTCTTGGCCTACAAAGCCCTAAACGGTTCCGGCCCAAAATACCTTTCTGACCGCATCTTGGCCTACGAGCCCACGAGGACCTTGAGATCGTCTGGGGAGGCCCTTCTCTCGATCCCGCCTGCATCACAGGCACGGCTGGCGGGGACGAGGGAGAGGGCCTTCTCGGTGGTGGCCCCCCGGCTGTGGAACACTCTCCCGGCACACATCAGACAGGCGCCCTCCCTCATGTCCTTTCGAAAAAGCCTTAAGACCTGGCTGTTCGAGAGGGCATTTAATTAAGTGGTAAGCAACAACATTACGGTAATGAGAACTGGAATGGTATAAGGAAAATGAGACTGGCTATGATTCTACTAAGAGACGAAGCGGATTTTTATGTAGTCTGTATTTGTTGTATAGTCATATGTTGTTGATACTGGCCTCTGTAACTGTCTTTTTATGTGTACTGTACACCGCCATGAGTCGCCCGTAAGGGCTGAGAATGGCGGTCAATAAGTGCATCTAATAAATAAATAATAATAAATAAATAAATAGTATGATGAGGCCCCACCACTCTTTGGCAGAGAAGGTTAAAGACCTTGGAAAACTACAGCTTCCAGGATTCCATAGCCTACATTAATTCTACAGTGTAGATGCGCTCATAGTCATGTTGGAATATCTGGAAAATGCCTAGGAATGACATATTTTGTTGGATGTGGATAAATGAAACCCCAGGTCCTGCAGATGCCTTTAGTTAGGTGTTTTGAAAATGTTTTGTCAGCAAAGATTCCAAATCCAAATGGTGATGAAGACTAAATTCTTCCCTCTCCTGTTTATAAACAATTTTAGAAAGCAAAGGCAAGGAAAGGAGGGTTTCCAAAACAAGCTTGTTTCCAGATAACCTGCATTTTCCAACTAGGTTTGGAACATCTCTACTGTGTTTCATATCTCCTTTTCTCCCCTGTCCTTTCCAGAGTAAAATGTCCCAAAATTTTCGCACGAGTTACACAGAGACCCTTGGAAAACTGGAGGTTCAGTACTGTAAGTTGATGGTAAGTGTATCTGTGGTGTTTCTTTCTCTAACCAAAGGAATCTCACACAAATTCTCAGACCTGCTAAAGTGGACTGTGTTCGCTGAGAGTTTAATATTCCACTTGAGGTGCTTTCTCTGAAACCTGTTTGTATTTGCAGTATGTTCATATACATTTCTCATTTATGGTTCACAGTCCACTTTACATCCTTTTTCCAGGATTGTCTTATATAAAAAATGTTTTATTAATTGAATTTTTAAGTATATGATCATGAAGGAAAGAAGTGGAATTAGAAAGAGAATAGAAGGGAAAGGAAGTGCATAGAAGTTACTTAGGATTTGAATTAGGGACGAATAGATGGATGGATGGATGGATGGATGGATGGATGGAAAGATGGATTGATAGATAGATCGATAGATGGATCGTTAGATGGATCGATAGATGGATCGATAGATGGATCGATAGATGGAAGGATGGATGGAAAGATGGGTGGGTGGGTGGATGGAAAGATGGGTGGGTGAGTGGGTGGATGGAAAGATGGGTGGGTGGGTGGGTGGATAGATAGATAGATAGATAGATAGATAGATAGATAGATAGAAGAATAGATGGATGGATGGATGGAAAGATGGGTGGAAATATGAATGGAAAGATGGGTGGATGGATAGGAGACACATAGATACATGGATGGATTGATAGATGAAAGAATAGATAGATGGAACGGCCAAGACAATGTAACGGATGAGGATTTGAACGAGAGGGCATAGTTCTTTTTTTAAATTGTTTATTATGCACTGTCGTTTATGTTTAATTGTACTTAATGTTTTTGCTTTATCAATGTATGTATTTTGTTTCGGCATCGAATTGTGCCGACTGTGTATACCGCCCTGAGTCGCCTTTGGGCTGAAATGGGCGGGATAGAAATAATGTAAATAAATGTAAATAAATAAATGGATGGTTGGATGGTTGAATGGATGGAAAGAAGGGTGGGTGGATAGGTGGAAAGATGGATGGAAAGATGAGTGGAAAGATGGATGGATGAATGGATGGATGCATAAGAGACAGACAGATACATGAATGGCTAGATAGATAGATAGATAGATAGATAGATAGATAGGGTTGCAAAGGTCATCTAGTCCAACCTCTTCACTGCTGATTATATCACTAAATACTAAAATTCAACTATAGAGTGTACGGAAAAGGAGTGCTTATGAAATACTAAATAGCACAGCTGCAGCATTCCCATATTGGCAAAAAGCTGGCCTATACATTAAATGTAATCGATATGCGTCTGGGAAAAGAGGGTAGCAGCTCCAAGAGCCATCTTCCCTTGTTGATTGCATGTGAAAATACTGCAAAATGATGTTGCCTTTCCGCAGGAGACGTCCAGTTTCCGCCTTCGCCACCTTCAGAGCTTGTACGAGTTTGTGTCCCTCGCGACGGCCGAGTTAATTTGGCTGAACGGAAAGGAGGAGGAGGAACTGGCCTACGACTGGAGCGACAACAACCCCAACATGGCGGCCAAGAGGAACTACTTCACGGTGAGTGGAAATGGCTCGAAAGGGATTGCTTCCCTGTGGTGTCATCATGGGGGGTCAACTACACCATAGAATGAATGCAGTTTGATACCACTTCAGCTGCCACAGCTTGATTCTTAATTCATGTGCAGTCCCATTTCCTTGTACTATTTACCAAGTAGCAGTTGATGTCAGTTTTGGACTACTTCCATGTGGTCTTAGGCTGAGTCTACACTGAGATCTGTGCCCTATGGTCAGTGTAGACCCATATAATTAGACCACACCTGGAATATTGTGTCCAATTCTGGGCACCACAATTCAAGAGAGATATTGACAAGCTGGAATGTGTCCAGAGGAGGGCGACTAAAATGATCAAGGGTCTGGAGAACAAGCCCTATGAGGAGCGGCTTAAGGAGCTGGGTATGTTTAGCCTGAAGAAGAGAAGGCTGAGAGGAGATATGATAGCCCTGTATAAATATGTGAGAGGAAGCCACAGGGAGGAGGGAGCAAGCTTGTTTTCTGCTTCCTTGGAGACTAGGACACGAAACAATGGCTTCATACTACAAGACAGGAGATTGCATCTGAACATGAGGAATAACTTCCTGACTGTGAGAGCCGTTCAGCAGTGGAACTCTCTACCCCGGAGTGTGGAGGAGGCTCCTTCTTTGGAAGCTTTTAAACAGAGGCTGGATGGCCATCTGTCAGGGGTGATTTGAATGCAATATTCCTGCTTCTTGGCAGGGGGTTGGACTGGATGGCCCATGAGGTCTCTTCCAACTCTTTGATTCTATGATTCTATAATGCAATTTAATGACTTGGGTCTATCTACAGTGATCAGTGCAGATCCAGCCATAGTGTGAGTTCCAGTGATGCTAAAACAACCTTGTGGCCAAGGTTCAGCTCCTTCAAAGTGTAGGCTAGAATCTGGACTTTAGCATCTGGAGCCCTTAGTTACGCCTGCTTTTTGGAGCAGGATCTTGTCTGCTTTTGATACCAGAAACATAACTTGGCCTTTGCTCTGCCTCTTTTCCCAGGAGCTCACGATGGAACTAGAAGAGAAGCAGAACATTTTCCACTCCCTCCAAGACACGGCCGAATTGTTTTCCCTGGAGAATCACCCGGCCAAGCAGACTGTGGAGGTAAGGGGCATGGCTTGGCATGTGTTGGACCTCCTAGCCACAATCCAGGTGCATTGAGGAGATTTCAGTGGGTTTCTTCATGTGATGTGTGTGTTCTTGTGTGCCAGTGGCCAGTTATGGTCCCTTGCCATAGATATATGGATTCCAGATGTTCTCTGTATGAGTGTCTTTATAAAAATGGTCACTATAGAACAGGCCTGTGGCCCTCCAGCTGTTTTGGACTTCAACTCCCTGGATTCAGGTCCATTGGGCAAGCTGGAAATAGGGGCTGCTGGGAGTTGGAGTCTCAAACACCTGGAGGACCTTAAACCTGCTATACAACAACAGCAACAATTTATTTCTATCCTGCTTTTATCTCCTGATTGAGACCCAAAGAACATGGGGAGGTCTTTTCTGATTCACACTGTCAGCAATATGGGTTTTCTCGCTTCACTATTTCCCTCAGGCCTACAGAGCGGCCATGCAAACCCAGTGGCAGTGGATCCGACAGCTGTGCTTCTGTGTGGAGCAGCATGTGAAGGAGAACACAGCCTACTTCCAGGTAGGGAATTATTATTATTATTATTATTATTATTACTACTACTACTACTACTATCATTACTATTATCATTATCATTGATTATTGCGAAGACACTGAGTTTAGTAAACTACTTGCTGGAATTAATTTGTTGGGGTGGGGAAGTGTTGTTTGTAGTTCTGCTTGATATGGTGTCAAAGCAGTAACATGTGCCAACTTGTGCTAACATTTTGCACTACTCATTTCTTTTCTCTTATTTACTGTTAGCTAAAAAAACTACATTAGGACTGATAAAAGTAGTCACAAATAGTTAGGAGGAGGAGGATGACCACGATGATAATGATTTATTTGTTTCCTGCCTCTCCCTCGTAACTCAAAGTGGTAGAATACCATTAATTGTGCTTTTCCTGCCTGGCAGGAGGCGGTTAGAGTCATAGAGTTGGAAGAGACCTCATGGGCCATCCAGTCCAATCCCCTGACAAGAAGCAGGAAAATCGCATTCAAAGCACCCCTGACAGATGGCCACCTAGCCTCTCTTTAAAAGCCTCCAAAGAAGGAGCCGCTACCATACTCTGAGGCAGAGAGTTCCACTACTGAACAGCTCTCACAGTGAGGAATTTCTTCCTTATGTTCAGGTGGAATCTCATTTCCGGTAGTTTGAAGCCATTGTTCCGCATCCTGGTCTTCAGGACAGAAGAAAACAAGCTTGCTCCTTCCTCCCTATGACTTCCCTTCACATAGTTATACATGGCCATCATGTCTCCTTTCAGCCTTCTCTTCTGCAGGCTAAACATGCCAAGCTCTTCAAGCTGCTCCTCATACGGCTTGTTCTCCAGACCCTTAATCATTTGAGTTGCCCTTCTCTGGATACATTCCATCTTGTCCCTTCAATTGCGGTGCCCAGAATTGGACACAGTGTGATTCTAAGTGTGGTCTGAATAGAGGGGTAGCATGACTTCATAGGATCTAGACACTAGATTCCTATTTATACAGGCCAAAATCCCATTGGCTTTTTTTGCCGCTGCATGACATCGTTGGCTCATATTTAACTTGTTGTCAATGAGGACTCCAAGATCTTTTTCACACATACTGCTGTTGAGCAAAAAAGATCTTGGAGTCCTCGAATGACCCTTAGGTTCTCTTCCAACTCTTCCAATTCTACCTCTAGAAACCTAAATTTAATTAGAAATGGTACTTCTAAAACTAAGGCATGAATCTAGTTGTTTCCAACTAGAGTAGACCCAATTATGGAAGAGGCAGTCAACAAGTGGGACAATCCCAATGAATCAATGAGTTTGCTCTACTTGAGATAACCAATAGGAATCAAGCTTTATAAAGGAACTTTTGCTTCCCCTTTCAGTTAAACAACAACTCTAAAATCGCTCAGCTGTACTACAATACGTGACATTTTTGGGTATGGAAACTGACTTGGAAGCTACAAAAACAGGCCTGGGTCTTCAATCAGTCCATAGGCTGCACTTTCCCTAAAATCAATTAATCAGTTACACTTAAGTTGGGGTATTGTGTGATTTCCTGGCTGTATGGCCATGTTCTAGATCACGTCCATACAGACCGGAAACCACTCAACACCCAGTGATTCCGGCCGTGAAAGCTTTCAACAATACACACTTAAGTTGCTTCTCTCCTGAATATAAATGTGTGAAAAAATGTTCCAAGAGAGATTTGGTGCCTTATTAAATGGGAGCAATGATCTCTTGGCAGTTCTTCAGCGATGCCCGTGACTCAGAGTCCTACCTGAAGAGCCTCCAAGACACCATCAAGAGGAAGTATTCCTGTGACCGGAACACCAGCCTGACGCGCTTGGAAGATCTCCTCCAGGACTCCATGGTAGGTGCTTCCTAGCCAAGCCTTGGGGTCCCAGCACCTTTGGGAGGCGGAGCAAAGGGTGGCCAGTGGGGCTAGTAGGGTGGAGGTCAGGAGGGCAGAAGTTAAGCTCAAGGGGTCAGATGCACTTGGGCCAAATGCAGCCTCTCCTTTTGCAAGGTCTAAATACACCTTGGTCCTACATTGTTGGGGTTTCATTTCGGGTGCCCCAATCCCAGATCTTTTAGGACTCGCTCTTCACGTTCTCTAAATTGTGCTATTGGACCTCACCTTATTTCTGTTTGGAAAAATCCCTGAGTTTGTTCACAGTTGCCTGCATCAGGGTCTTAACAGCTTTGCAGTTAACGAGAAAACAAGGCCAGTTGGATCTCTGTTGCTTCTCCTGTTTTCATTCTCCTGTGCGTTTCCGTTCCTCCTGACCCTTTTGTGAGATTCCTCCCACTCTGACCTCCCAGCATGCAATTTCTTGCCATTTTGTCCATCCTGGTTGCCGCAAAACCTTACTGACAACCCATAATAATGTCTTCTGCCGCGAATCTCCAGCAAAAAGAGCAGTGTGGCTGGTGGCCATTACCTCAGTGGGGTGAATGAACCCACTCTGGGCCATCGTCTGGGCCAAGCCCTTAAATATGTACATCCAGTACTTTGGATATCTCCTTTAAAGTTTGGACTATGGATTTCTCAACCTCACTGACCTGGGAACTGAACCCGCAAAGCATGCCCTGCCCTTTCAGCCCCCTTTTGCCCTCCCTCCTGGTCCACCTCACTACCATTATCTCCCCAAACTGGCTTTAGTGTGTAGTGTGCATGTGCTTTGACACCGGGCCATTCTGTGTGATGCATACAAGCTGTGGGTACAGTGTGGTACGAAAGACAGGAACAAGAGGGACCCAAGACCTATAGGACTGAAAATATATCGGTCCAATGGAGAAAGTCCCAGTGTGGGAGAAGCAACCTTATTCATCTGTTACAGAAAACCCAAACAAGTTCTCTGGTACTTGGAAGGCTAACTAGTACAATTGTCCCTTCTACAGATTTTTCTTACTAACTCTATGGGTCTACTTTAAGTTGAGCTCCAGCATGGTTTGAGGACCAGGACTAGAGTTTGCATCTCTGCTCAGCCATGGAAATTCACATTGTGTGCAAGCCCTACTATCTCTTATCCCATAATAATAGCAGCAGCAACAACATCATATAATAATAATAATAATAATAATAATAATAATTTTATTCCTAATAATAATATTACAGCAGCAACAGCAACAATATTATTATTTGAAACACAGCAGCAGCAGCAACAGCAACATTATTATTATTATTATTATTATTATTATTATTATCATCTTTGTTGTTGTTGTTGTTGTTGTTGCAGCTCGAGGCAGGGCACAACAGCAGAAGGCACAGGTAGGCCTCTGAAAAAAAACTTGCTAAGTAAAGCTTGTGATAGAGTCACCCTAAATCAGAAATGCCTTGAAAGCACACAATAATTCTTTAGTTTGGACTAGAAACTGGTTTTAGATCTGAGTTATTTTGATGCTCAGCACATGGCAGTGATTGCGGGGAAGGAGAAAAGCCAGAGCCTTCACAAAGGTGTCTGAACAAAAGGAGCTATTAATGATCGAATGGAAGGCTTTCCATTTGTGGCTGGTCCTGTAGATAAGGTCTTAGTCCAAGGAGAAGGATGGCTTGACCAATGCAAAAGGAGTGACTCTTCTGTGTTTAGAAGACAGGGAGGAAGGACCACTGTGGAATGGAAAGGATGAAATGAAGGAGCAAAATAGGGGTTAAGGTGGAAGAACTTTTGGAGTACTTTTTATTATTGTATTATTTTAAATCAACTTGGGAAGCCTTTCAGAAACATCCACTCTTTTTAGGTTTACCATTTTTATGGCCAAATCTGTGCCTTTTAAAGAGTCGGTGTGATGCAGGGGTTTGAGTGTTAAGCCATGAGTCCAGAGACCAAGGTTTGAATCCCCACTCAACATAAAAGAGACTGGAAAATTATTATTAAAGGTAAAGGTAAAAGTTTCCTCTGACACTAAGTCTAGTTGTGTCTGACTCTGGGGGGTGGTGCTCATCTCCATTTCTAAGCCGAAGAGCCGGAGTTGTCCATAGACACCTCCGAGGTCATGTGGCCAGCATGACTGCATGAAGCGTTGTTACCTTCCTGCAGAAGTGGTACATATTGATCTACTCAAATTTGGATGTTTTTGAATTGCTACGTTGACAGAAGCTGAGCTTAACAATGGGAGCTTACCCCGCTCCCCAGATTCAAACTGCTGACCTTTCGGTCAGCAAGTTCAGCAGCTCAGTGGTTTATTATTCTTATGTGTATTTATATCCCACTTTTTCTCTCCACGAGAGTTGTGCTCTCAAACCTTTGTAGAGTATGAGGCCTTGGAGTGCTTGAGCAACCTGAAAAAGGAGGACTGTCCGGGCCTTTCACTGAACTAATTCCATAAATAAGAGATTTTGCACTCTGGGAGAGACCCAAAAGATCCCTACAGGGAGGTCATTGGAGGAAACTTAAATTGGGCAAGAGTCATTAGTACCAAAAGGGTTATGAGTCAAGGGCAGGAGGATAAGGAGAAGCTCAAAAAGCCCAGGCCAGAGATAATATCTGAGTCTCTTTCATGCATGAAAAGGAAGCAGTGGTGAGGACTTCTAGGGGAGCCAGTGCAAAGTGAACATCTTGTTGTGGCTTCATATGTGTGCCTTTAAGCTAGTGGTTCCAACCTTTTTTTTTTTTAAACCAGGGACCACTTGAACAGGAACCACTTCACTAGGGACCACTTTGACCAGGAACCACTCCCCAACATTAGTACGAAAAGGGTTATGAATCGATTTTTGGTCAACTGTATATTTGGATTAGTTATTTGGGGTGCTGATTCAGAAAATTGCATTGGATAGATCATATAAGCTCTAGTTTCTGTTACAGAACATATGCCATCCAGTAGTCATCATATTTAAAAGCCTCAGCACTATAAGAGGGTTTCACGAGACCAGTCGCTCTTGCTGCAGCGGTGTAGTAACCGTGATTCTGCAGACCGTATTTTAGTTCTTGCGGACTACTGGTGGTCCATGGATCACAGGTTGGGAACCACTGCTTTAAGCAAAGAAAGATGCCTGAGTTCAAGACGTTGCCAAACTTAAATCAGGAAAGACCTGGAGGCTTTACCATCTGAAGGCCTTGAGTGATGCTTGTTGAGCGGCTTCTGCTTTGCAACCATTCTGCAGATAGAAACAAAAGCTTCGGTGTCTGGATGCGGTTGTAGATGCCTCCTTGATCATACTGAATGAGTTAAAGTTGTATTTCTTCCAATCATGCTCCCCTGGGACAGGCACAGGTAGCTTGATTTTAAGCTTTTCTTTCTTTCTTTCTCTCTCAATCTCTCTCTCATTCTTTCTCCTCCTACCTTTCTCCTTCTTTATAAGACCGCGCTTGAATGCTGTAGTGTTTCTTTGGTAGGTTCTAAGCTGCTTAAGTCGATGCACCGTCCTTCCCTTTGTATTTTCACATGCTCCCGATGCTGCTTTTATTGCTTTATTTTGCAAAAGGAGGGAGAGGGGGAAAAACAAGCAGATTTTGAAGGAATTCCACCTAAATGGGTTGAGGGTCATGTTGCAATATTCAGTATTGCACCGATAATCCTGAATCTTGCGCCTGGCAGGAATGCATCATTAGCTGGGCATGCGGCTTTGTTGATGAGACAGAAGGGGGTGTTGGCTGGCATCCTGCCACAGGCTTAGGTCCACCTTGCATATATATCTTTTATTATTATTGTGAAGGTTGGTATTTCCTCCTTTTCTTTGAACCCTTTCTTCCAGCTTCCCATACAATTGCTGCTGCCCGGTCGTTCCACGACTTGCAAAGAGCAATTGGGAGGATTCCCTTGTATGACATTGTACTATATTAAAATATTGGTTCGTTTTGGTTTCTCTTTTTTGCTTTCAGTACCAAATAATGTTGCTTATGGGTATGTTTGTACATATAATACAGTAAGAGCCTCATATCCATTAGGGTTATTTTCCCAGCCAGGCCATAGTTACCTCACATCTTGGATGTGATCATTGAATTAGCTTACCTCCAGTCCCAGCCTACCATTAGAAGCCCTAACAAAGTCCTAGAGCAGTGGTTCTCAACCTGTGGGTCTCCAGGTGCTTTGGCCTACAACTCCCAGAAATCCCAACCAGTTTGCTAACTGTTGGGATTTCTGGGAGTTGAAGGCCAAAACATCTGAGGATCCGCAGGTTGAGAGTCACTGTCCTAGAGAGAATACAGGCCATTCTAAGGTATGCTTCCTTTTGGGAGTTCTCATTGTGTTCTCAACCTGTGGGTCTCCAGGTGCTTTGGCCTACAACTCCCAGAAATCCCAACCAGTTTGCTAACTGTTGGGATTTCTGGGAGTTGAAGGCCAAAACATCTGGGGATCCGCAGGTTGAGAGTCACTGTCCTAGAGAGAATACAGGCCATTCTAAGGTATGCTTCCTTTTGGGAGTTCTCATTGTGTTCTCAACCTGTGGGTCTCCAGGTGCTTTGGCCTACAACTCCCAGAAATCCCAACCAGTTTGCTAACTGTTGGGATTTCTGGGAGTTGAAGGCCAAAACATCTGGGGATCCGCAGGTTGAGAGTCACTGTCCTAGAGAGAATACAGGCCATTCTAAGGTATGCTTCCTTTTGGGAGTTCTCATTGTGTTCTCAACCTGTGGGTCTCCAGGTGCTTTGGCCTACAACTCCCAGAAATCCCAACCAGTTTGCTAACTGTTGGGATTTCTGGGAGTTGAAGGCCAAAACATCTGGGGATCCGCAGGTTGAGAGTCACTGTCCTAGAGAGAATACAGGCCATTCTAAGGTATGCTTCCTTTTGGGAGTTCTCATTGTGTTCTCAACCTGTGGGTCTCCAGGTGCTTTGGCCTACAACTCCCAGAAATCCCAACCAGTTTGCTAACTGTTGGGATTTCTGGGAGTTGAAGGCCAAAACATCTGGGGATCCGCAGGTTGAGAGTCACTGTCCTAGAGAGAATACAGGCCATTCTAAGGTATGCTTCCTTTTGGGAGTTCTCATTGTGTTCTCAACCTGTGGGTCTCCAGGTGACCCCTGTGGATCCCCAGATGTTTTGGCCTACAACTCCCAGTTTGCTAACTGTTGGGATTTCTGGGAGTTGAAGGCCAAAACATCTGGGGATCCACAGGTTGAGAGTCACTGTCCTAGAGAGAATACAGGCCATTCTAAGGTATGCTTCCTTTTGGGAGTTCTCATTGTGTTACATTGAAAGACCTAGCAAAAGCCTGGAGAAACCTTTTATTCCTGGGGATGGATAGATGAAACTGTGGATATGGGTTCGGCAGTTACATTGGGGTTTTCCTGTTCATACATTCATAGAATCCTAGAGTGCGAGAAGACCCCAAAGGCCATCCAACCCTTTTCTTCCATTCCTTCTCTGCCTCATACCCTTAGAATGATTTTTAATAAATAAGCCCCAGTTTGAGGGGCTTATTATTTTATATTGAATGATAAAATAATAATAATAACACAGTGTAACACAATTTTTGTTCCTGGGTTAACAATGTTATTTTCTAATTGGTTCTATCATAACAACATGGGATAAATTTATTAAACTGCAAAAATTTTGTTCTTGCGGGAGGGTCACCCTACAGCACATTTTGCTATAGTTTTTCATTAAATATCTGATAGAATCTCAACCAATTAGTTTGTGGCACCCACAACAACAAAGTTTCTGGAGTAGAACAACTACTTTCAAAGGACCACACAATTAAATGGGAAATAACACTTTCAAACCAGGAACAGATTTTTTTTTCAAATTTTGTTACATGGTGTAATCATCATCAATATAAATCATAATATTATTGACATTACTACTTAAAAGAAATGATAATGTAAATTATAATTAAAATATTTGTAAACACCCAAGTGTGTGCCTTTGGATGAGAGGTTTTTATACATGATTAAAGGAAAATTGTTGTGCATGAAAAACATAAGACAACCCTTGAAAATAAGCCCTATTAATTAAAATAAGACCCGGTCTTATTTTAGAGGAAATACGTTACACAAAGGTGCACACACACGCAAACCTGTTCCTTTCTAGAGCAACTAAAATAAACATATGTTCTATATAGGGGTCCCCTTAAGTCTGCCCTTCCTCTTTGAATGTGCTTTTCCTGCATGGCAGGGGGTTGGACTAGATGGCCCATGCGGTCTCTTCCAACTCTGTGATTCTGTTCTATTCTTCCTCTTCCAACCAGCCTTTGTCTTATGATTTTTGGGCAGGATGAAAAAGAGCAGCTGATCCAGGCCAAGAGTTCGGTGGCCAGCCTGGTAGGGCGCTCCAAGAGCATCGTCCAGCTGAAGCCTCGGAACCCGGACCACGTTCTGGAGGGAACCATCTCCGTGAAGGCCGTCTGTGACTACCGTCAGATTGAGGTCTGGGAAGGAAGTCCTGTTTAGATCTATGTTACAATCCAATTCCAGACCATCCCCGAGTTACAAACATTCGACTTATAAACAACTAGTGAAGAATAGGGCTGGGACAACAGGAAATGAGAGAAATCTCTCTTTGGAGGGGAAAATAATTCCTGGAAGAGTTATTATCAGGGGAAAAAGAGGTCTCCACAGAAGATTTATGCCCAATCCTTGTTCCCACAGCAAGCCAAATTCCAATTTTCACAGGGACTTCAGTAAGGTGACATCTTTTAAACAGAAACATAGACAGCACAACGGACCTCACAGAGGTGTTCACCCTTCCCTATGCAATTGAAAGCTTAAAAATATTCCAGATTGAGGTGGGCACCTGGGGCGGTACCTCTGTGACCCCTTCGACTGCATGGACTTTCCAAACAAAATGAATTAAAAATAGAAAAATAGCCATATAGGGATATTTCAAGGGGAACAGTCAATTGAAAAACTGAAATCAACAAGCAGAAGGTGTGAACCTTATAGATTAGTTTTTATTGTTCTATGTGTAGGTTATTATTTATTATTCTTATTATTAATAATTTTATTTCTTACTTCTCATGGCTTGAGGCGGGTTTCAACATAGTTAAAACACATAGTCATGGTAAACATTCTATAAAATACACATATAAAATGTATTTCTATAAAATACATATTGATATACACAGAACAAAAATTAAAACACAGGGCGTGAGTTTAAAAAGTCTTGATTAAAATTGGCTGGGCTTAGTAGTGGATTGTTTTAGGATTTATTTATTTATTTTGTGTCACAAGCAGCTAAATAGTTTTTGACCAAAAACGGGCAACAGCCACTGCATTGTCTGTAGCTTTAAACAGTTCTTCCTCTGTGCATGAGGCAGGACATGGTGGACAATCACAGTCATGCAAGGTGGAAGATTCTTCTAGGTAGTGCCATTTAGCCAGGTTGTCTTTTGATCTGCCAACTCCACTTCTGAGTCTGTTAAAGGACTTCCAAGTTGCCCATTCTTGGTTTGCCCCTGGAGGAAGTCCATCCAGTTGGAATTGCCTGGTTTTGCTGCTGATAGTCTCACTGTTGCTGCAGGAACATTAAGAGGAGTGGTGGTTCTCATGAAACTTTTCCTTTGTTTAAGTCTACTGGAAAGAGGCTGATAGCCATGCAGTGGGTGGCTTTCACAGTTTTCAACCTTATTTCTCTCACAATTGGCAGCAACTTCCTGTCGCACATCAAGGGGGCAATGCCAGCTACTTGTAGAGTTTATCAACAGGTGCTATAGTCACCTGCTTTGCATGTGCAGATTTATGGCTTCCACCAGCTGGAGTCATCTTAAAGTCTGAGAAGAATGCTTCCATGAGGCTTGAGACTATACATTGTATGTCAAGGGCAATGGTGGCCTTCCAGATGTTTGTTGACTCCTAGTTCTTACAATCAGGGTTGATGTGGTATCTGGAGGGCCACCATGATCTGCACTTGTGTTACCGTGAGTCACTTTAGGGGAGAAGGCAGAACCTGAAGCCGTGGAGCCATTCTTGCACCCTTCAAATAGCCATCCCTTTGGCTTTTCCCCCACAGATCACCATCTGCAGGAATGACGAATGTGTGCTGGAGGACAACTCCCAGCGGATCCAGTGGAAGGTCATCAGCCCCACCGGGAACGAGGCCATGGTTCCATCCGTCTGCTTCCTGGTGTCTCCTCCCAACAAGGAGGCCATCGATGTGGCCAGCAGGTAAAGGACTCACACACAACTCCATTGGACCACAAGGAGGCTTCTGCTGGGACTCTCTTATTGTGGTGGTTGTTGTTACTTTGGGGCTGTGGAAGCCCTTGATTTGACAAGACTACCAGTTGGAATGAATCGGCTGCAGAGCATGTATAGGGCTATGGCATTAGTCTTAGAATAGTAGGATCCTAGATTTGGGAAGGGTCCCCAAAGTTCATCTGGTCCAGCCCATTTCTGGCATGCAGAAAGAGCACAATCAAAGCCCTCCTAACAGATGGCCATTCAAGTTCTGCAAATAATGATGATACTTATAATTATTGTTATTAGTATTATAGAATCCTAGAATTTGAAGAGATCTCAAGGGCTATCCAGTTCACACACCCAATCAAAGTAGACACAGTCAAAGCACTCCTGCCAGTTGACCATTCAAGCGATGATGATGATGATGATGATGATGATAACTATTATTATCATCATCATCATTACTATTACTATAGAATTCTAGAGTTGGAAGAGATCCCCAAAGGCCATCCAGTCCAACCTCCTCCCATGGAAGAAGACACAATCAAAGCACTCCCGCCAGTTGACCATTCAAGCGATGATGATGATAACAATTATTATTATCATCATTATTACTATTACTATAGAATTATAGAGTTGGAAGAGATCCCCAAAGGCCATCCAGTCCAACCTCCTCCCATAAAAGAAGACACAACCAAAGCACTCCTGAGAGATGGCCATCCAAGTTTTGCTAACAACAACAACCTAATTCTAGAGTTGGACGAAACCCCCAAAGGCCATCCAGTCCAGGTTTGGATCAAAACGACTGGTGACCTTGAGCAAGTCACACTTTTATCTCAAAGGAAGGTCATGGCAAGCCCCCTCTGAAGACATTTTGTTAAGGAGACTCTTGGTTGGGTTTCCAGCAGCTGGAATCATCAAAGGTTGAGAAGACACATAATAGCCATGTTTAAATATCTGAAAAGCTATGATACTGAGGAAGGGCAGGCTGCCATTCTGCTGCCTTGGAGACTGGAACTCAATAGAGCCATGGGTTCAAATGATAGAGAAGGAGATTCCACCTGAACATCAGGAGGAACTTCCTGATCATAAGAAGAGCTGTTCAGCAGTTGAACTCTCTTCCTCAGAGACTGGTGGAAGCTCTTTTTTGGAGGCCAGATGGCAATCTGTTGGAAGGGCTTTGATTGTGCTTTTTCTGCATGACAGATGGCAGATTGGACTGGATGGCTCCTGGGATCTCTTCCAACTCTAAAGGTGGATAACCACAGCAGGAAGCTGCAATCTTTGGTGCCGCTCTGCTTGATTCTTCCTCTCTCTTCCTTCCTGTTTGCAGAGTGGAGCAGCTCTACCAGAAGACGATGGCCCTCTGGCACAAACTTCACGTCAACATGAAGAGCCTGGTTTCCTGGAATTACTTGAAGAAGGACATCTCCGTGGTTCAGGGCTGGAGCATGGAGAAGGTAAGGCCCACAGAGAGATGGTCCAAGGCAGATGGAGAATGCACCTTCTATTTTCATGGGAGTTAAAGACACCAAATCCCCATGGAAGTGGAAACATTGCAAGCAAAAGCCCCGCCCTTACATTTTTGTTGGGTGATTTAAAAAAAAAGAAAGAAAAAGGCATTTTAAAAACAGCAAATCAGCAACAACCGTAAGCAGCAGCAGTTGAACAAATCAGAAGCTTTTAGAGTTTAGCAGTAGAGCGAATGAACTTCAACAATTGCACTATGTAACACAATTTGAAAAATGTTATGTTCCTGGTTTGAAAGTGTTATTTCCTGTTGCATTTTGTGTTAATTACTTTGAAAGTAGTTGTTATAGTTGTTGTTATGCTTTTGTGGCTGCCACAAACTATGTTGAATAGGTTGAGAATCTATGAGATAGGGGCCAAGCTTAGCACAATGGGTTACACTGCTAAGCTGCAGAAAATCCTGCCAATTGAAAGGTTGGCAGTTCACGCCTAGGTATGGGGTGAGCTCCTTCTGTCAGCCCCAGCTTCTGCTCACCTAGCAGATTGAAAGCAGAAATGCCAGTAGATAATTAAATACCACTTTAAGTGGGGAGATAATAAAGGCACCTATAAGTACTTCAGGAGACGTCTATGGATGACAAAGCTCTTCGGCATGGAAGATAGAGCGACAGCATCCCCCCGTGGCTGGAGTCGAGTGCAGCCTCCAAATGCCAGAGATGGGAAAGCCTGTTTATGTATTGTCTGTCCTATAACAGCATTGAATGTTTGCCGTATATGTGTACTGTATTCTGCCTTGAGTTACCTCAGGGAGATAGAGTGGGATATAAATATATTGTTGTTGTTGTTGTTGTTGTTATTATTATTATTGAGAAAACTAAGCAAAATATGCTGTTGAATGTCCCGCCAAAACAAAGTTTTTGCAGTTTAATGAACTGTTCTCATGTTTTTTTAATGATAGAACCGATTAGGAAATGACACTTATAACTCAGGAACAAAAATCGTGTTACATAGTGCAATGGGGCAGGCCAGTGGACAAAAATCATGTTGCATAGTGTTACAGGAGCAGAGTCAAGCTTTAAAGGTTAGGAAAGACATTGAAATAACTACATTTCTAGGTAGGAAAGTAAGGGCCTAGCTATCTAATTATCTAGCTCTCTGAAGCAAACATCTTCTCTCTCCATGCTCACAGAAGAAGAACAAAAATGGAGGACTCAGGGCCTTGCCATGTGGCTGGATACTTTTAATAAAAAGAGCCGTGTCCCTTAGAAGTGGCAGTCTAACCAACAGGAGAAAGAGAGAGAGAGAGAGAATAGGCAGACAAGTAGGGCAATGGAAGAAGGGATTTCCCTCCTTGATGAGAACTATAGACCTGTGCAGGATGTGGCTGACTTCCAACATTTTTAATTTATTTATGTATTTATTTATTTTCCACATTTGTACCCTGCCCTTCTCACTCCTTAGGGGAGGCAACAATTCAATGCCAACACGTATCAATCTGAAAATAAACAAATACATTAACTTCCAAACAATTACAAGAGCAATGATTAAAACAACAGTTAAAATCATGCATTTCTTTCCATTTTATCTGAGAGGACACGTCTCTAAGGATCTCCCTAGGCCCTCCAAGGTGTTCAGCATCTGCCTTGGGCTCCACACCAGGGGAAAGGCAGCACATTAATGATCTTTGTGTTTTTGTGCAGCTGAGGGCCTTGCCCTCGGGAGAATGCCACCAGGCCATGAGGAACCTGCAGCTGCACTACGATGACTTCTTGGAGGACAGTCGGGATTCGGAACTCTTCTCGGCATCCCATCGGCTGCGGCTGAAGGAGGAGGTGGAGGCTTGCAAGGAGAAGTTCCAGCAGCTGATGCAGTCCATGGAAAATGGTAAGGCACCCAAGATGGATCTCTTGTAAGGGGAGGAAGGGCCGTGGAGATGACCAAAGGAGATGGGAACTGGCCACTTCCAGAATGAGGATGAGGGGGTATAAGAATAAGAATACAGGCAGTCCCCAAGTTACAAACAAGATCAGTTCTGTAGATTTGTTCTTTGTAAGTTGGAACAGGCTCATTTTAAAAATGTAACTCCAGTGAAATAGATATATTTTAGCTCTGGATGGCATAGGGAAGGGTGAACAGCCCTGTGAGGTTTCCTTTGCTGCTTGTGCTCCTGTTCAGAAGATTTCACCTGACTTTCTGTCGCTTCGATTTTGAAAAAAATTGGCTTGTTGTAGAAACAAGGATTGGTGATAATGCCTCAGTGGAGACACCTTTCCCCCACGAAAATAACTCTTCCATGAGTGAATTTTCCTTCCTAGGAGTAGGTTTCTCTCACAGTACCCGAGTTGCAAATATCAGACTTACAAATGACTCCTAGTTAAGAACATTGAGGCTTTCTCTCTAATCTTTGTTTCCAAAATAAGCCAATTTTATCAAAATCCAATTCTCACAGGGATAGGAAGTCAGGTGAAATATTCCAAAGAGTTACACAGAAAATAGACCTCGACATTTTGTACTTGTAGTTGCTGGGATGTGTAGTTCACCTACAATCAAAGAGCATTCTGAACCCCACCAACGAGAGAATTGGGCCAAACTTCTCACACAGAACCCCCATGACCAACAGAAAATACTGTATTTTCTGATAGTCTTTGGTGATCCCTCTGACACCCCCTTGTGACCCTCCCAGTGGCCCCGACTCCCCGGTTGAGAAATGCTGCTCTATAAGGTGGAAACAACCTGCTCGTCTGCCGCTTATTTTCCCCAAACTCCATTAGTGTTCATATTTGAGCAAACTCTGGTTATGGGATCAACTGTTCACAGGATAGATGGTTGTAACTGTTTTTAGTTGACAGCAATGGATTGAAGATGGTTTTAATGGACTGTTTGAACTGATGGACTGTTTGGATTGATTTGGAGGATTGACATTAAATGGCGTATTGTTTTAATGTTTATAACTGTTTTTAATGTAGGTTAAATGTATATTATGTTTATTGTTTGGCACCTAATGGTGCCTGCTGGTAGCTGTCCTGAGTCCCTCTTCAGAGGTGAGGACGGGATAGAAATGGTAATAATAATAATAATAATAATAATAATAATAATAATAATAGAGTATTCGTGCCAAGTTTGGTCCAGATCTATCATTTTTTGAGTCCACAGTGCTCTCTGGATGGAGGTGAATTACAACTCCAAAACTCAAGGTCTATGCCCACCAAACCCTTCCAGTATTTTCTGTTGGTCATGGGACTTCTGTGTGCCAAGTTTGGTTCACTTCCATCATTGATGGAGTTCAGAATGCTCTTTGTTTGTAGGTGAACTATAAATCCCAGAAACTGCAACTCCAAATGACAAAATCCATCCTCCCCCAACCCCACCACTATTCAGATTGGGGCGTATTAGGTATTTGTGCCAAATTTGGTCCAGTGAATGAAAATACATCCTGCATATCAGATATTTAGATTACAATTCATAACAGTAGCAAAATTACAACATGAGGAATTGTATTAAAAAGTCACACATTAGGAAGGTTGAGAACCACTGTTATAAAGGGTTTCATTGTTTTGGCTTTTTTTTAATGCTTTCTTCAAACAGAGGACAAAGATGAGACGGCTTCCCGAACGTACCTTTCTGAGCTGAAAAACATCCGCCTTCACCTGGATGAATGTGAGCAGCGGCTGGTGGGCACCATCCGCACGCCAAGCAGCACAAGGACGGATGGCGATGCCTTGCAGGAAAACACCTTCCGCATCGCTGAGCAGGAGGTTGGTGCTTCCAGAGAGGGAGGGTGGTAATATGTCCCAAAGTGCCTGTTGTTTTCAGTAGCTTAGCTCTAGGTAGGACTCAGGACCAGCTGCTGTAAATCCTATTCAGTGAGAGGAACTGGAGGGAGGGATTCTGTTGGGATAGGATTGTCCTCGCCTTGATTTTAAACAGACAGTGATGGGGCAGGCTTTACCTCTCATGAGAATCTAGACCCTTCCTTCCCATCCATTGAATATTTTACAATAGTATAGGTATAGGTTTTCCCCTGACATTAAGTCCAGCCGTGTCCAACTCTGGGGTGTGGTGCTCATCTCCATTTATAAGCCGAAGAGCCAGCGTTGTCTGTAGACACCTCCAAGGTCATGTGGCCAGCATGACTGCATGGAGTGCCGTTACTTTGCAATAGGAAGCAATATAAAGATGTATGAATTAGTGGTGTTCCCAGCAGTGCATGAACCTGAAGGAGGTTGTTAGGGTCTATGATAGATGGGCAGGAAAAGGATGGTTGGGAAGGAAGGAAGGAGGAGATCTATGAAGGATGTGAGGTGAGGCGAAAGGAAAGGGAAGGGAAAGGATTGTTATGAGTAACTTTTCAATAACTTTAAAATATAATAATAATAATAATAATAATAATAATAAACCTTTATTTATACCCCACTAACATCTCCCGAAGGACTCGGTGCAGCTTACAAGAGGCCGAGGCCAAATACAACAGTAAAACAATAGCATAACAAATACAACAATAAATAAACTCATAAAACAAAGCAACAAACATTAAACAATAACAATAAAATATAGGTTCTTTTTATTGCAATTTTTCAGTAAGAGAAAGAGTATCAGGACTTTTACAGGACTTTAAATTTTGCATTAATTTTGCTTTATTTATTTTATTTTGCTACTGTATGTATTTTATTCTGATGTAATACTTTGTTGTCTGCATTCTGCATTTTATTTTTGCTGTATTATATTTTGGGCTTGGCTTCATGTTAGCTGCCCCGAGTCCCCTTTAGGGAGATGGTGGTGGGGTATAAATAAAGTTTATTATTATTTATTATTTTACACAAAGAACGACATTGGACATGCAGACATACATATTTTATGGTAACTGCATTGAATTCCCAAACAGCCTACAGATACACTGGCTAACAAACAAACAAAGGAAGGAAAATTACAGTTTTACTCAGCATTCACACAAATACACTCAGCATCATACGTACATCACCATTTCTCCTTCTGTCATCTCATGGAGAAGAACACATGCACTTAGGCTAGACTCTGCTTTCCCTGCAAACTGCCAACACTCAGTTCTAAAACTTCCAAAACTTTTCCCCCTAAGAACATGACTCCAAACCACACTTCTTCCTCTTCCTTTGAGAGAAGGAGCCCAAAGTATACAGAATCCTGCTTTCCCATAGCAGATCTGACACTCTCCGTACACCATCTCTGCCCTTCCCATGGAGCAGAGAGGCGGGTGAACAGCTCCGCTGTCTGTCACACTTTGAGAATTATTAGATTGAGTCTGCTGATGTCGTAAACAATTGAGCTGTTTGAAATTATCTTTAGTCTTCACCTCTTGACATAGATATTTCTGAAAGAGAATTGTCTTTGACTAATGTAAACAGAGATCATTTCCTTTACAGTTAATCCAGTTTCTGGTCAGCAAATGTTGACAGATGTAAACAGATGTCAACATTTCTCTTATCACTGTCATAGTTCTTATCAATGTTAGCAGTTCAGCAACTTTTAATTACAGTCCAACAAGAAGGTAGTAAATGATTTAGTCATTGCAGGCCTTAATATTTTAGAATGGTGTCTTCAAAATTATTAGTTCTCATTCATACACCTTTCATGCAATTCCATTCAAACCATATATTATATTTTATCATGACAGGATCTATAATGGATGGGAAGGAAAGAAGGAAGGAAAGCAGGGAAAAAAGGAGAGGGAAGGAGGAAGAAAAGAAGGAACGAAGGGATCTATGATGTATAGGAAGGAAGGAGGAGATCTATACAGGATGGGAAGGAAGAAAGAGATCTATGATGGATGGTCATGAAGGGATGGAAGGAGGGAAGGAAAGATGGGATCTATGATGGATGGGGAGGGAGGAAGATTATGATGATGATACATTTATTGCCCTCCTCTGCCTGCAGCTCGAATTTGACTACTTCCTTCCTATCCGTCATATAGTTTGCAAGAGTTGACAATATAAAATTGTAACAAATGTGTTTATGAATTAATGATATTCCTGGCAATTGATAAACCTGAAGGAGGTTGTTAGGATCTCAGCTCTGTTCCATTCCCTGCTGATCATGACCTGGGAGGTCTCCATCTCTGACACCACTGTTTTCTGCAGCGGCTGAAGGAAGATCTGCAGAACCTGAAGGCAGACTTGGATCAGTTTTCGGAGCGGTGCAGCATTTTCCTGCTCAAGTCCCCTACAGGGTCCAGCACTCCGCACCTCCGTTCGGAGCTGAACCTCCTAGTGGAGAAGATGGGCCATGTACACGGGCTTTCCTCTATCTATCTGGACAAGTGAGTGCCCACAGTCCTAAGCCTCATGCAACATAGTGGGCAGATGACCAGTCCAACCACTGGGTTGGGTTTGGGTTATGCTTGAATCTGCCCTGAATAACAGACCTTGCAACCCAAAAGCATTGGTCAAAATGTCAGGAAATGACATCCCTTCCTGTTGCCTTTTCTTTTGGTTCTGATAGGTTAAAAACGGTAGACATCATCATCCGGAATACCCAGGGGGCTGAGTCCTTGGTCAAGGGCTACGAGGTGAAGCTCAGCCAAGAGGAAGCAGTGCCCACTGACCTAGCGGCCATTCGCTCCCACCAGACCACCTTACAGGTCAGTAGCCATTGTTGTGACAAGAGCTTATATCCTGCCTTTCCCGCAGTAATAGGACTCCAGGTTGTTAAAAAAAATGTTCTTGGGCTTACCATGGAAACACCACACCACGAGTAACACGACCAAAATGTTGAGACCCACCACTGTGTGCCTTCTAAAAAGGCCACCCCAAAACCCCTAGGGTCTCGATCCAGTTAGACACTATGAGGCTGTGGCTGAATGCTATGGGATTTTTGGGATTTGTAGTTTGGTGAGGCATCAGCCCTCTTTGACAGAGAAGGCTCAAGACTTTGTCAAACCACAACCTTCATGATTCCATAGCATTGAGCCAAGGCACTTTAAAGTGCATTCATTCTGCAACATAGATGCACCCCAAGGTTTTCTTTTCCTTTGCTGGAAGCTTTGGCTCTCTAATATTTTTGTTTTCAAGGAAGGAATTCTAAGCAGGCAACAACTGTAATGGCCAAACAAAAAAAAGTGCACTTTGTGCTGCTTTTTGCACATTAAATTCAGCAGCAAATACTTTTTTGGGCTTCAGAGTTTTGAAAACGGAGGTGCACATTAGATGCAATGGTGCATGATATTCAATTCAATCCACTAGTCAATTTTTCAATTCAGTAGTTTCTCTGTGTGTGTGTATCTTGTCCTGTCGCAGCAATGGACCAGCGAAGTGAGGGACAAGAAGGCCGTCTTTGCAGCGCTTGAAGAAGACTTGTCCAGAGCCAAAGAGGTAGCAGAGCAACTCTTCCGTCTGAAACAGGAGCGCAGTGTGGACCTGGAGCGCTACCAGGAGAAAGGGGCACAGCTCTGGGAGCGATGGCAACGGGTCGGCCTCCAGGTGGAGACCCGGTCAGTGGCAGTTTATTATATATATATATAAATACCTTCTTGTCTGCAAGAAATGCGGCCATCCTTGCTGGTTTGGTTTCCAGTTGCATTAGTTTAAATATATATCTTAAATATATATCTAATAATTAGGGCTGGGCGGTTTCGTTCGTTAATTTCGTAATTCGTTAATAATTCGTATTTAAAGTAGCTTACGATCCGATATTGAACCATTCAGGAGCAACTAAAAATCAAAACGAATTTTTAAAATTTATTTCGTATTGTTTCGTAATTGTTTCGAAATCGTTTCGAAATCGTTTCGTTATTATTTCGTTATTATTTATTTCCGTATGTCTGGTGCAAGTTTTATAGCTGTTGTTTGTTTTATCAGTGATAAAAAAATAAATTATCACACCAACAGTCAACAACAGAGGGAGAGGGAAGCTTCAGAAGTTCCCCCTGTCCCATTTGGAGGGTTTTTTAGCGTATTGCGCAATCGCGTCCACCATTAACGAATCAATTCGTTATTGTTTCGAAATTGTTTCATAATTTCCAAAATTTCGTAAATATCGAACTTTTTTAAAGAAAAATTTCGGAATTCTTTTAAAAAACGAAACGCAACCCCCCCCTAAAAACGAATCGAGTTTAGAAACAAATTTTTCCGTGGTTGCCCAGCCCTACTAATAATGTATATATCTTGTTTTAAAAACACTTTTTTGTAAAAAAAAAAAAAAAAAAAAAAAAAAGATCTCTCCTGGAAATTTTCCACAAAACAGTATATTTTGCACAAAAGCAGTGCAATTAATGGTTTGAGTGAGCAGGTTTTGGACAAATGCAAAAAACAAAGTATTGAGGGGATTGGACTTCTAATCTTGGAAGTTAAGTATGGTCAGGCCTGGTTAGTCTTTGGAAGGGAGGCTGCTGATTAATACTAGATGCTGAGAAAGGAACTGGCAAAGCCACCTCTCGGTGTCATTTGTCTACTTATGCCTCATGAAAAATGCCAGGGGTCATCATAAATTGACAAGCAACTTGAAGACACATAGACTTGCAGCTCTTGGCCATTCAGATTAAGAACATTTTATTGAGGCAGAGTACAGCAGTGTTAAAACACCGAGCTAAAATAAAAGACAATTTAAATACATATAACAAATATACACAGATCAATTTATTTATTTATTTGCGGCATTTATATGCTGCCCTTCTCACCCCAAAGGGGACTCAGAGTGGCTTACAAGATATATTTTCATACAATATATTATATTATTAGGATAGTACAATATCAGTATTATATATTACTATATTGCACTATACCATTATATTGTAATATTATTAGTAATATTACATGTAATGTAAATATATAATTATAATTATAATATTGTATTATTATTATTATAAAATACAGCTTTTGGTTCACCACTAAATTTTTAGCTGGGAAAGACACTGTTTACCTTTTCTATAGTCAAGATCTTATTGCAGGAAAGGCCTTGTCCCATATGCTTTCCAGCCATGGTTCTTATTGGGCATCAGGGTGGTATTCCTTCCCCCTTGGTGTCCACCGTGTCTCATCCCTGCGTCTCCTTAAATCCCTTGACAGACAATCGGACCTGGAGAGTATCCAAGACGTTCTGGGTGACTACCGGAGTTGCCATGGGGCCCTGATCCGGTGGATCGAGGAGACCACTGCCCAGCAGGAAGCCATGAAGCCAGGGCAGGCCGAAGACAGCCGGGTCCTTTCTGAGCAGCTCAGCCAACAGATGGTAAGCCTCCAGGGCTGCAAAGGAGCCGGATGGCATGGCAGATATGTGTACATCTATTGGCCGTCAGCTTGGATATTTCCTTTACAAAAGGGGCACTTAGACACATCTGTAGTGAGAAGGACACCTTCATTGAATGGGGAATTTAGCAGGCCAATGATATTCAGCTTGTGGGAACAGTTTAACAAGTAGACATTCAAAACGGTCTTGGTGCAGTTCCTTCTGTTGAACTAATTGGGATGGAGAATTCAGCTCCATGTTTAGCTCCTACAAAGTTTGGAGCAAAGCCTGGAACAGATCCAAAGGGAGCCAGCGGTCAGTGATGTTGGGAACATCACTGACCACTGGCGTTTCTGCTCTTGCGTTGCTTGTAAACCACTTTGTGCGGCTTTGCACAAAGTGGTTTACAACATAATACATGGCAAAATGCAATGCCTCATGTATGTATAGAAATATAACACATATCTAAACCAATAACATAGGTGACCATTCAGCAGAATCACAGTTATATGTGAGAAACTTGTTCTTGTTGTCAGTTTCCATGATTTTGACAAATGATTTCCTTTCCTATTCCAAGGCCCTTTTCGCTGAAATCGAGGCCAATCAAGCCAAGCTGGACCAATGCCAGAAACTCTCTCAACAATATTCAGCGGCCGTCAAGGTAACACTATAATGGACAATGCAGAAATATTGACACTACTTGTTTCAGACCGGGGGATTTCAAGTGGAAAGACAATGAGGGGCAGGTGTTTTCAGAAGGAAGCCTGCTCACTGTATCAGGCTTGGTTTTGCCACATTCCAGGTCATCTGTGCATTTTAAGTGGAGCAAAAATGAAGTCTCTAGAATTGAACCCACAAATATACAAAGGCAGGTGGTAGGGCTGGCTTGGCAGGTTATGGTTTCTTGAAGTCATGAAGTATGGAAACTGCTGGCAAGAAGATTGAAATAGGTAGATAGATAGATAGATAGTGACAGATGTAGATTGGTAAAGTGTGGGGGAGAGATAGGTAGAGAGTTGGTGGAAACTTGGCTTTCCCCCTGTCCTTAAAGAAGGCCTAACTCCACTGTTCCTCCCTTATGGGCTCCTCCCTCACAGATACATTTTTTCCACTACTATCTCATCCAGCGTTTTATCACTTTTATCTTGAGAATTTGGCCTGTCCATTGTGTTATATTTCTTTAATATATTATTTTGCAATTTTATTATTTTAAATTATTTTAAAATAATATTTTAAATTTTGTTACTTTATTTTGTTATTTTATTTCGTTACTTTATGTATTTTATTTTGTTGCAATTTTTTGTTGCCTGGTATTTTATTTTGTCATGTTGTATTACCGGGCTTGGCCTAATGTTAGCTGGCCCGAGACCCCTTTGGGGAGATGGTGGCAGGGTATAAATAAAGATTTATTATTATTATTATTATTATTATTATTATTATTATTATTGAGAGAGAGAGAGAGAGAGAGAGATAGATAAAGAGAGAGAGAGAGTAGATAGATAGATGAAGAGATAGGTAGGTAGATAGATGGGTAAGTAAATAAGAAAGGGAGAATGGATAGATAGGTAGATCGAGAGATAGGTAAATTAAGAGATAGGTAGGGGTAGATGGGTAAGTAAGTAAGAGGGGGAATGAATAGATAGAGAGAGAGAGATAGGTAGAGAAGGGGTGATAGGTAGGTAGATCAAGAGATAAATAGATAGATAGATAGATAGATAGATAGATAGATAGATAGACAGACAGACAGACAGACAGACAGACAGACAGACAGATGAAGGGATAGATGGAGGGATAGATCGGTAGGTAGGTAGAGAGAGAGAGAAAAGAGTAATGCAAGACCTCAAAGCAACATCCCCCTTTGAGGATATTAAATGCAAAGCAGCGCATAATGAATTTAAAGGTCCTGTTGGAAGTTTCAGAGGCATAGAGCTGTTTAACAAACCCCTGAGACTTCATTCTGTCTCCTCAAAATTTGTGGAGTAAATTGGAATGGTCTCATTCCACAGATTTAATCATCGAAAACGTTTCACGCAATATGAGCGATTAAACCAAGCTGTAATATTGCCAGTGATACGCTCTTTTTGGTGGTGATAGCCAAGAAACCTTGACAGCTTAAAGTAATTTAGGCTTAAATTAAATTAAAGATTTTGATGGAAGCAATTGCTGAAGAGTAAATGAGCACCCAGCTAAACACCATTGATTCTGAATATCTATGTGAGCTGAGACTTAGATTTAATGATTAGATTTAGATCGTTGCCTCTGGAAAATGGTCATAAACACAGATGGCCGAACCATAGAAAAGAGAGAGGAATTATTTGCAATAAAGGCCTGCTATTCTCTGAGAAAGTGTATTCAGTCAGAACTGAAAGTAATCCTTCTGAATCTACAATCTCATCCAGTTAGTTAGGCAGGTATGGAGATGATATTGCATTATGTTTATATATGCTATTATATATGTACTAGCTATACCTGCCATGCGTTGCTGTGGCCAGCCTTCCCTCTTTCTCTTTTTCTTTCTCTCCTTCCTCTTTTCCTTTTCCTTCTTCTTTCCCTTCTTTTTTCTTTCTTCTCTACCTGTTTCTCTCTTTCAGTGCTTCCCTCCTTCCCTCCCTCTTTTTCCTTCCTTCTTTCACTTTTTTATTTCTTTCTCTCCTTTCTTCCTTCTCTACCTTTCTTTCTTTCTTTCCTTCCTTCTCTCCTTCCTTCCCCCTTTCTGTGTATATGTATTTTGTGTGTGTATATATGCATATATGTGTGTGTATATTTGTGTATATGTGTGTTTACATATATATGTGGTTTTGTGCATGCATTGTAATGTAATTTTGGGGTTTTTTTTGCTTTTAAGTCTTTTTTTGCTGTGTTTTCCAGTGTTTTTATGAGTGATGGTCACTCGTTGGCCTGATCGGTGTCTTGTGTCCAAATTTGGCGGCAATTCGTCCAGTGGTTTTTGAGTTATGTTAATCCCACAAACGAACATTACATTTTTATTTATATAGATTTATGTGTATGTGTGTCTATATAAAATTATATGTGTGTATATATATATATATTATTGTTGTAGTTATTGTTATTGTTATTAATATTTCTTACCTGTCTCTTCTTGTGGCTCAAGGTGGTGCACAACATAGTTAAAACACTTCATCATAAAACTTTACATAAAATACATATATTAAAGCATTTTTCTATGGAATACATATATTAAAATGCACAGAATAAAGATTAAAATACCGTAAACACAGGACATGAGTTTAATAAATAACCTTTGTCTGTCTTTGCATTTCTCAGGATTATGAGCTGCAGCTGATGGCATACCGGGCCTTTGTGGAGTCGCAGCAGAAGTCCCCTGTGAAGCGCCGGCGCATGCTTTCCTCCTCGGACACCATCACCCAAGAGGTGAGGCTCCATGCGCAACCCTTTTAATGGGGCGAGGGGTTGCAGCACTATTTTTGGGGGAAAACGGTGTGCTGCTTCTCCTGGCAAAATGGCATTCTCCTGAAAATATATAACACCATGTAACGTGATTTTAGTTACCTGGGTTATAAATGTCATTTCCTAATTGGTTCTGTCACAAAAACATGGAAAAGGTTTATCAAACTTTTTTTTTTTGCGGGACATCCTGCAGGACCTTTTGCGACTGTTTTTCAATGAATATTTAATCGAGTTTCAACCAATTCAACCTAGTTATTGGCAGCCAAAAAAACAAGGTTTCTGGTGAAAGTCAACTACTTTCAACGTAAGGACCGCACAATTAAACAGGAAATAACACTTTCAAACCAGGAACAGAATATTTTTCAAATTGTGTTGCATAGTGGTATTTTTCAAATTATGTTGCATAGTGGAACATTCACACCTAGCTCCAATAGAAAAGAGTTCTTTGTCCCACCCTGGTCATTCCATAGATATATAAACCCATTTTCCTAGTTCCACTACCTCTGAGGATGCTTGCCATAGATGCAGGCGAAACGTCAGGAGAAAATGCCTCTAGAACATGGCCATATAGCCCGAAAAAACCTACAACAACCCTACGAAGACCTGTTTCTTCTTTTGTCTATATGTATTTGCCAACCCTGGTCTGTATCCTCATGCTCTTTCCCAGACTTTGTGTGGACACACGAGACTGTGGATAAGAGTGAACCCTATTTAAATGCAGAACTTTTGGGCCCAAGAATATCATAGAGTCATGTTGGAGGATGTAGAAAATTGTTAAAGAGGATGTATTTGTGGGACGGAGGCAGCCAGCTAGACACAGCTACATCGTGTGTTGTGTATTACATCTAATTTACCTTTATGGCGATTGTAAGCCTGAGAGTAAATTAACATTTTGTAAGCTGCTCGAAGTGCCTTTGGGGCTGAAAAGCAAGGAAAATATGATGTAAATAAAATCAATTTTGTGTTGTATGTAGATAAATGAAACCAAGGATAGCAGTCCCATGAATGCAGGGGTTGAACTGTACTGTACAGTTCCATAAATTATCCATAAAAAGGCATGGCTACTTCAAGTAACAAATAAATGGATCAGCACATAGACATTTCAGTAACATTCTGCTGGGCCCAGTCCCCTTGAGCTGCTGGTCTCCAGAGTCCAGCCAATAGCCTACGAACAAGAAGGTTACAGACACCTTCCTTACGCTTCTTTGTCTCTCCTTCCTCTTCCTCTTTCCTCTTTCAGTTCATGGACCTGCGGACACGCTACACGGCCCTGGTGACGTTGACCACGCAACACGTGAAGTACATCAGTGATGCCCTTCGGCGTTTGGAGGAGGAAGAGGTCAGTCGGGGGTTCCCAGAGGGTCCGCTGTGGAGTCTGCCTTGGAGAATCCTTTGGTTTCCAATGGGGTGGGGTCCCAGATCTTCTTGGGATCATAGAATAATAATAATAATAATTATTATTATTATTAACGTAACTTTTATCCCACCCTTTTCAGCCCGAAGGTGACTCAGGGCAGCGTACAGACTGGCAACAATTAGATGCCACACATACATACATATATCAATTAAAAAACAATTAAGTCACATCATAAAATCCATATAAAAACCATAGAAGCTATAAAAACTATTTAAAAAAATGTCTTCCAGTCCAATTCCTCATCCATTTACATCGTCTTAGCCGTTTCGTGTTTGTATTCACAAAGAGCCAGGTTTTCACTCTTTTCCGATAGGTCAGGAGGGAGGAGGCCAATTTAATATCCCTGGGAAGGGAGTTGGAAGGGGCCGCATGGGTCATCTAGTCCATTCTACTGCCATGAGGGAAAGCACAATCAAAGCACCCCTGACAGATGGCCATCCAGCCAAAGAAGGAGAGTCCACTAGACTCCAAGGCAGAGAGTTCCACTGTTGAACAGCTCTCCTTACTGTCAGGAACTACTTCCTAATGTTCAAGTGGTATCTCCTTTCTTTTCTGTCATTTGAACTCATGGCTCCGTTGAGTCCTAGTCTCCAGAGCCGCAGAACACAAGCCTGTTCCCTCTTCCTTATGACATCCTTTCAAATATTTAAATATGGCGATCATGTCTCCTCTCATCCTTCTCTTCTGAGAAGGCCTACGAAGGAGGTGGGATCAGGAGCAGGGCCTCCCCAAATGATCTTAACCTCCTAGCTGGCTCATAGAGGGAGATACGTTCAGACAGAAACAATGTCCAGAAACAATGACATCCTACCTAGAAGTAGTGTTTTGGTGGTCACTATAAGTTCCATACAACTCTCTAGGGCCACTCTTTACTTTTGCTATCTGCTTCTTACTAGAAATGGACCACTTTTGCCTCAAGACCCATCTGTACTGTCAGCATCCTTTAGGGTCTCCTCTTGTCCTTGGATTCTGGGCAAATCCAAGGCAGATTAAACACTGTGTCCTTCACACAATCTTCATTGCTCTCATTCAGTTTGAATGTCATTGAACGATGAATGCTATCATTAACAACTTGACCAAACTCTGGCACCATCTTGGAGATTGGCAGTTTTAAAAGAAATCCTTCTGCATGGGTGGAAGGACATCCCTCTGCACCACTGTAACCCGTGTTTCATATCATCTCATTGCTCTTCTTTTTACAGAAAGTGGTTGAGGAAGAAAAGGTAGAGCATGTGGACAAAGTGAAAGCGCTCCTGGGCTGGGTCTTGAATTTTAAACAGAGCTCACAATTCAAAAACATCCCATCGGAGAGTAAAGATCTTGGCAACATCGAGAAATCCATTTTGGAGCAGCAGGTACATATCAGGATGGTGGTCCTTCGCTTCTTCTATTTTTGGGAAGGTTTATTTCTTGTTATATATCGGCAGTCTAGATATATCCTTCCAATTACCGACTAATTGGCCTTCTATTGGTAATTGGAAAACTTTATGCAAAATACATTTTTAATTAAGTTGCAAACCTGGCTGGACCATAATAAAATCATCGACCCTGAAAAAGCTAGATTCTGTAAGGAGAAATCAACTTTGAATCACTGCTTAGTACTTTCGTATTTTGCAAACAAACACTCCACTCATAAAGCTTCCAATCCATTTGTTGCTTTCATTGATCTAAAAGGAGTCTTTTAACTCCATAACAAGAAACCTGTTGTGGGACAAGTTGAGGCCTTTGAATGTAAATCCCATACTTTCGTTTCTAATTAGACAATTGTACACCACTACTGTTTGGCAAATTACCGTATATATTCAAGTATAAGCTGAGTTTTCAGCCCTTTTTTAGGCTGAAAAAGCCCCCTTGCCTTATACTTTAGTCAAAGTTATTTATTATTTCGCTCTGTTCTTCTTCTTCTTCTTCTTCTTCTTCTTATTATTATTATTATTATTACATCTATTATTTTACTCTATTATTATTATTACATTTACATTATTTTACTCTATTTATTATTTTATTACATCTATTATTTTACTCTATTATTACTGTTATTGTGTTTCCATTATTTTACTCTATTATTATTTTTATTACATCTATTATTTTACTCTATTTTTATTATTACATTTGTTATTTTACTCTATTATTACATTTATTATTTTACTTTATTATTGTTATTACATTTATTACTTTACTCTATTATTACTGTTATTATGTTTCCATTATTTTACTCTATTATTTTTTTTATTACATTTATTATTTTACTCTATTTTTATTATTACATTTGTTATTTTACTCTATTATTACATTTACTATTTTACTTTATTATTGTTGTTATTACATTTATTATTTTACTTTATTATTATTATTACATTTACATTATTTTACTCTATTTATTATTTTATTACATGTATTATTTTACTCTATTATTACTGTTATTGTGTTTCCATTATTTTACTCTATTATTATTTTTATTACATCTATTATTTTACTCTATTTTTATTATTTCATTTGTTATTTTACTCTATTATTACATTTACTATTTTACTTTATTGTTGTTATTACATTTATTATTTTACTCTATTATTACTGTTATTATGTTTCCATTATTTTACTTTATTATTATTATTTCTTTTATTATTATACTCTATTTTTATTATTTCATTTGTTATTTTACTCTAATATTACATTTACTATTTTACTTTATTATTGTTGTTATTACATTTATTATTTTACTCTATTATTATTGGAAGGATATGTAAGCACATTTACATTGAAGGAGGTTAGAATAATGGTTTAATTAGAGTTGGACAGTCTTATCTTAAATTACAGTTTTATGTAAATATTAAAAACATTTAACCTACTGAGGCCTCAATTAATGTAATTTTATTAGTATCTATTTTTATTTTGAAATTTACCAGTAGCTGTTGCATTTCCCACCCATTGCTTATAAGTTTTCCCAGATCTATTTGTGGTAAAATTAGGTGCCTCTGCTTATATTCTGGTCAGCTTATACTCGAGTATATATTATTATTATTATTATTATTATTATTATTGTTATTATTATTATTTCTGGCATTTCTATCCCGTCCTTCTCAACCCCCCAAGAGGAACTCAGGACGGCCAATTCGATGCCATAAATACAAAGAAAATAACAATATAGCAATAGTTTAAAACAATAGATAAATCATTAGGTTAAAAGCAGTTAAAACATTTATCAACACCATGAAGCCATTCCAGTTCAGTTCCATAACCAAGTGCTGCTATGTCTGTTGTCCAATAGATGCAATATACAATAGATGCTCTGAGAAAGGACACCTAACTTCCAGAATTAGTGCTACAATTGTGATCAAGCAGGTCTGCATATTAACTTCTATGTTGTTTAACACATCCTCAGGCTTTATGGTGATACCCCCAAACTTCATGCTACCCATGTTTCCTTATTCTTATATGCAGATGATGTTATTGTCCATATCTAGTATTGGCCTTAAACACTTAATACATTGCTTTGCCAATTACTTGAAATAAATAGACTGGAAATTAGCAATGTTCAATCCAAAATTCTATTTTTTTTTTTCAAAAAGTGGAGACCCATGTCTTGGTAGATCAGTGTTGTGATTTTGTTGGTATATGCCAATAAAAGCTGTCATTGAGAATATCTCAGCAATCCAAGGCCAAGCCTGGAATACCTGAAACGCATCCTTCTTGCTCTTCTAAACATGACTTTTGCTTCCTCCTTTTCAGGTCCTTAATGAGGAACTGGCCACAAAGAAGGAGCAGGTCTCAGAAGCCATCAAAACAGCCCAGATGTTCATTGCGAGGCACAATAACAAGTGAGTTGGGAAGCGGATCAGGAGGAATGCAAATGTTGGTCTCCCGATAAGGTTTTGGTTCTAGCCAGAGCAACTGGGGGAGTTGAGAACACTCATCCTTTGCCCCAATTCTCAGACTCGAGGCAACATTTAAAAAATTGAACAAAAATGGATTAAAACACATACAGAAACATCAGTGAAACAGATAGCAGTCATTGTTAAAATACAGATAAGCATCTATAGAATTTATTTATTTATTTATTTATTTATTTATGACATTTATATCCTGCCCTTCTCAATCCGAAGGGAACTCAGAGTGGCTTACAAGTTATATGTACATACAATATATTATGTTATTAGCATAACACAATATTGGTATTATATATTACTATATTTTACTATGCCACTATACTGCAATATTATTAGTAATATTACATGTAATATATAATATATAATTGTTATGTGATTACTATATATTGTATTATTAGTATTATATTGTATTACAATACTATGATAAATATTATAGGTACATACAATATATTATATTATTAACACAGCACAATATTAGTATTATATATTACTATATTTTACTATACCACTATACTGCAATGTTATTAGTAATATTACATGTAACGTATAATATATAATTGTTATATTATTACTGGATATTGTATTATTAGTATTATATAATACCACTATACTGCAATATTATTAGTAATATTACATCTAACATATAATATATACAGTATATTCTGGCGTATAAGACTACTTTTTAACCCAAGAAAATCTTCTCAAAAGTCAGGGGTCGTCTTATATGCGGGTGTAGTCTTATGCCTGGGAGTCGTCTTAACTCTATATTTTAACTGGAAAAGTTGGGGGTCGTCTTATACGCCCAGTCGTCTTATATGCCGGAATATACGGTAATTGTTATACTATTACTGTATATTGTATTATACTGAATTACAATGTTATGATCAATATTATATGTACATACAATATATTATATTATTAGCATAGCACAATATTAGTATTATATATTACTATATTTTACTATGCCACTTATACTGCAATATTATTAGTAATATTACATGTACTATATAATATATAATTGTTATATTATTACTGGATATTGTATTATTAGTATTATATTGAATTACAATATTATGATCAATATTATGTGTACATACAATATATTTATTTTTACCATAGCACAATATTAGTATTATATATTACTATATTTTACTATACCACTATACTGCAGTATTATTAGTAATGTTACATGTAATATATAATATATATTTGTTATATTATTACTGTATATTGTATTATTAGTATTATATTGAATTACAATATTATGATCAATGTTATATGTACATACAATATATTATATTATTAGCATAGCACAATGTTAGTATTATATAGTTAAAGTGCTTAAAACATCCATTAAAAGCCCATTGCAATTAATTTCTAGACACATATTGGAACAGAAAAGTTTTGTCTTACCAGTTGTAGGGCATCAATTTTCAATTTCTCTATCCCTCATAACATATTTTGAGTTGTGGGATTCATAGCTGGTAGTCCAAAAAAGTAAAGCTGTACATCTAAAGAATAGGTGGTCTTTTAGTACAAAAATTGTATAAAAGGTAACCATAAAGGTTTTCCCCTGACATTAAGTCCATTCGTGTCCGACTCTGGGGGTTGGTGCTCATCTCCATTTCTAAGCCGAAGAACTGGCGTTGTCCATAGACTACTCTAAGGTCATGTGGCCAGCATGACTGCATGGCACGTTGTTACCTTCCCACCGGAGTGGTACCTATTGATCCACTCATATTTGAATGTTTACGAACTGCTAGGTTGGCAGAAGCGGGGGCTGTCAGCGGGAGCTGACGCCGCTCCCCAGATTCAAACCTGGGACCTTTCGGTCAACAAGTTTAGCAGATGAGCGATTTAACCCACTGCGCCACCGGAGGCTCCAAAAAAATTGTATACTTTTGTTGAACTATCTCAAGTACTTGTGCTGGGCCACAGAAGGCCCATTGCTCAAACCCAGTGGAGGCTTGACTGTATTGTGCTGCATTGGTCCCTTGATGGCGGTGGTGTTTGCAACCCAAAATTATGACCAATGACTGATCCTCCCTTGTGACCCACAGGCTTTCTGGCCAGGAGAAGGAAGTCATTCTGGCCCAGGTAGATGTCCTGCGGGAGACCTATGACCAGCTTTGCTCTGAGTCCAGCGATCAGCTCCAGCAGCTGCAGAGCCACATGGCCCAGGAAACCGCACACAAGGTAGCCCCCTCCCCTCCCTCTTTCTCCATTTCATGACCACCCCCCATTTGTCATATTCATTTTCCCTTTGATTGGTTCCGGGAAAGAGAACCAGCTCCGTCGCCTGTGCCTTCCTCTTCTCACAGCCTGAGGGCTTTCAGAGATGTACACAAGCTACTTGACCCCAAACCGGACCTCTCTTCCATCCATTTCCCCTGCTTCATGCCATCTCCCCTTGTGCAGCTTGCCCAAAATGTCTCTGATCATCACCTGTTCTCACTCTGTTTTATTGTTGTTCTGCCGTCCTACCTAAACATATAGCTGTATCATATGTGTGTTTCCGCAAGTTGTTCATGTATCCCATGCAATGTCTCTGTGGAGTTGTGCCTTTTCCTAAATGCTTGCCAGCACTCTGCATTTCAAAGCACTGGGCTCAGAGACCGGCTCAACTGGGTTACTGCTGCTATTGCCAGATGTTCCTCTGGATGTAACCATACACCAAAGACCGTGGCGCTCTTTTTAAACGACCAAAGGGCTTGCTGCTTCGGCTGTGTAACCTTTACAATGCTGGGTTGTTGTGAGTTTTCCAGGCTTTATGGCCATGTTCCAGAAGCATTCTCTCCTGACATTTCACCCACATCTGTGGCAGGCATCCTAAGAGGTTGTGAGGTCTGTTGGAAACTAGGTCAAGTAAGGTTTATATATCTGTAAGATGTCTCGGGTGGAAGAAAGAACTCTGTCTATGTGAGGCAGGTGTGAATGTTGCAGATGGCCACCTTGATTAGCATTGGTTCAGTTCCATCATTGGTGGAGTTCAGAGTGCTCTTTGATTGTAGGTGAACTATAAATCCCACCAACTACAACTCCCAAATGACAAACTCAATCCCCCCAACCCTAGCAATATTTAGATTTGGTTGTATGGGGTATTTATGCCAAATTTGGTCCAGTGAATGAAAATACATCCTGCATATCAGATATTTACATGAGGATTCATAACAGTAGCAAAATTACAACTATGAAGAAGCAACAAAAATTATTCTATGGTTGAGGGTCACCACAACATGAGGAACTGTGTTAAGGAGTCATGGCATTAGGAAGGTTGAGAACCACTGCAATACTTGAATGTGAACGGCTCTCAATTGGGAATCGCCAATCATGGCCATGCAGCTTCAAGGCCTGGCTGCTTCCTGCCTGGGGGAATCCTTTGTTGGGAGGTGTTAACTGCCCTTGATTGTTTCATGTCTGGAATTCCCCATTTTTCTGAGTGTTGTACTTTATTTACTGTCCAGATTTTGGAGTTTTTTTTAATACTGGTAGCCAGATTTTGTTCATTTTCATGGTTCCTCCTTTCTGTTGAATTGTCCACATGCTTGTGGATTTCAATGGCTTCTCTGTGTAGTCTGACATGGTGGTTGTTAGAGTGATCCAGCAGTTCTGTGTTCTCAAATAATATACTGTGTCCAGTTTGGTTCATCACATGCTCTGCTGTAGCTGACTTCTCTGGTTGACTTAGTCATGTTCCTTGATTTGTGTTTGGGCAACGCTGCTGCGTTTGGTGGTCCCAGTGTAGACTTGTCCACAGCTGCATGGTATATGGTAGACTCCTGCAGAGGTGGGAGGATCCTTCTTTTCCTTTGCTGAGCATTTGTTGGATTTTCTTAGTGGGTCTGTAGATAGTTTGTAGGTTGTGTTTCTTCATCAGCTTCCCTAGGCGGTCAGTGGTTCCCTTGATGTATGGTAAGAACCCTTTTCCTCTGAAAGCCATTGAAATCCACAAGCAGGTGGACAATTTCAACAGAAAGGAGGAAACCATCAAAATGAACAAAATTTGGTTAAAATACTCTAAAAATGAGTGAAGGAAGATAGATGCTTTTGAACTGTGGTGCTGGAGGTGCCTTGGACAGCGAGCCGATCCAACCGGTCCATACTTCAGGAAATAAAGCCCGATTGCTTATTGGAAGAAGGATATGAGAAGCAAAGATGAAGTACTTTGGCCACATAATGAGAAGAAAGGAAAGCTTAGAGAAGACAATGATGCTGGGGAAAATGGAAGGAAAAAGGAAGAGGGGCTGACCACGGGCAAGATGGATGGATGGCATCCTTGAAGTGACTGGATTGACCTTGAAGGAGCTGGGGGAGGTGATGGCCAACAGGGAGCTCTGGCGTGGGCTGGTCCATGAGGTCATGAAGAGTCGGAAACGACTGAACAAATGAACAAAAACTCTAAAATCAGGACAGTAAATAAAGAACAACACTAAAAAAGGGGGAATTCCAGGCAAGAAACAATAAAGCCTAGCTAACACCTAACAAAGGAATCCTTCAGGCAGGAAGCAGCCACGCTTTGAAGCTGGAAGGCCATTCAATGCTAATCAAGGTGGCCAATTGTAACATTCACACCAGCCTCACACAGACCGAGTTCTTTCTCCAGGCAGGAATCAGCCAGGCCTTGAAACGGCAAGGCTTTGCAATGCTAATCAGGGTGATTAATTGCAACATTCACACTTGCGTCCAACAGACAAGAGTTCTTTCTCTCACCATGGACCTTCCACAGATATATAAACCTCCCTTGTCTAGTTTCCAATATGCCTCACAACCTCTGAGGATGCCTGCCATAGATGTGGGCGAAATGTCAGGAGAGAATGCTGCTGGAACTTGGCCAGAAACTCACAGCAACCTAGTGATTCCGGCCATGAAAGTCTTCGACAACATATCTTTACAATGCTATTTTATTCTGCCTTCCCAAAGAGACCACTTTAGGATGAGGGTCCACTGTGTTCAGCTTTGCAAAGATACCGTCAGCTAATGGAAAGCAACAGCTTCTGATGCACCCGCAGTGATCCATCTTGCATCTTATTTAGAGACAATAGGCCACAATGATGGCATCCCAGCATTGGAGAGGCATTACAACCGAAGCAGCATAGGCCCATTAATGCATAGGAGGGAATTCTCTGGCCCTCCAGCTGTTGAGAAACTGTAGCTAACCAGAATGGCAAGGGGTGCTGGAAACCAAGCACATCTGGAGAGCCAAATGATTCCTATGCCAAGAATACAGAGTTGAAAATGTATTGGGTTGCCAAGAGAGGGGGGGGGGGTTCTCCATGGATTATAATTGAGGCTTGCAATGAAGTTTTCTTTTTTGTTTGGGTGCATCCTTTACGGAGAGAGTCTTGATGGAGAGGAAGTATTTCTATTTACACCTGTATTTCTACAGCGAAAGCCTCCAACTCTGGGCTGAGGGTGGTGCCCCATTCAAGGACAATATATGCCCTATAAAAACACAAAGCACAAATGTCAGCGCTGTCCGCCGCATTGAGCATGATGTGTCCCTGTTTGGTTTTTATGTGTCACGTTGAGTTACTGTGTTCAGATTAACTTGCCATCCTTTGCTTACCTTTTCCTCCCCTTCCCTTGTCGTCACCTTTGATCACTAACAGCGTGGAGGTTGCACCAAAGAGAATCTCAGGAGATAATGGGGAAAAGCGGGGAGGGATTAGAAGAGTGTATGTTTGTGTGGCGTGTTCTTTCTACTTTTTGTGCAAAACAAACAGTCGCATGCCGGATGCTAACCCCCAGCTTTTACACTGTGTGCGCCTTCTACTACGGCTGAGCTGCGCCATAAAGGCTCTGTCTTTAACTGCTCACGGCAAAAAAAAATCCACCATGCTGGTAAGTAGACAAAACAAAACAAAAGCCTTTTTATGACTCCTGTCCTTGTCTTTTTATATACTCCCTTTCCTTCCTCTTTCTCGCTTGTTTTAACACTTGAATGTTGCATGTTTGAAGTCCTTCACTGTGATACTAGAAGGTTTTGAAGGCTATTCCAATGGAGGCCTTAACCCAGCTTGCTGAGATAAGACTCCTCATTCTGGTTCCATCCACATATAGTTATCTAAAAACAACATAAGGGGTTTTTGGGGGGGGGGGGGGCTTCTCAAAACTTCATTGTTTCTCAACCTAGGGGTTGGGACCCCCGGGGGGGGGGGATCGCAAGGAGGGGATCAGAGGGGTTGCCAAAGACCATCAGAAAACACATTTCTGAAGGTCTTAGGAACCCCTTTGGCAGAGAAGGCTGAAGATCTCTCCACCCGTCCTTCTCTTCCTTTTTGATGTTGGTGAACTATATCTCCCAGAATTCAAAAACAGCCCCCCCCCCAACCCCGCCAGTGTTCAGTGTTGGCCATGTAGGTATTGTGCCAAGTTTGGTGCAGATCCATTGTGGGCTGGGTTCAGAGTGCTGTTTGATTGTAAGTGAACTATAAATCCTAGCAACTACAACTCCCAAATGTCAAGGTCTATTTTCCCCAAACTCCACTAGTGTTCAAATTTGAGCCTATTGAATATTCGTGCCAAGTGTGGTCCAGATCCATCATTGTTCTGAGTCCACAATGCTCTTTGGATGTAGATGAACTACAACTCCAAAACTCAAGGTCAATGCCCACCAAACTTTTTCAGTATTTTCTGTTGGTCATGGGAGTTCTGTGTGCCAAGTTTGGTTCAGTTCCATCATTGGTGGAGTTCAGAATGCTCTTTGATTGTAGGTGAACTATAAATCCCACCAACTACAACTCCCAAATGACAAACTCAATCCCCCCAACCCTAGCAATATTTAGATTTGGATGTATGGGGTATTTATGCCAAATTTGGTCCAGTGAATGAAAATACATCCTGCATATCAGATATTTACATTACGATTCACAACAGTAGCAAAATTACAGTTATGAAGTAGCAACAAAAATTATTCTATGGTTAGGGGTCACCACAACACGAGGAACTGTGTTAAGGAGCCATGGCTTTAGGAAGGTTGAGAAACACTGCAATACTTGAATGTGAACTGCTCTCAATTGGGAATCGCCAATCATTTCTATTCCCAGAACCGTAATATTAAAAAGTTGGGATCTGTCACCTTTTGTGGTTCAGTGGAGAGCACATCTTAGTCATCATTCCTCTCTAGCTGTGGATGCAGGTGAAGATGGTCAATGATTACTAGTATCTCCTTCGAGCCCCCTGTTATATATCTTTTTTATGAAGAACGATGGGTCACAGAGGTGCCTTAGATCAATTATTGTTATAGACCAGGCCTTGGGCGATGCCTACAAATATTTTAATTAATTAATTAATATGTGATCACAGAACACAAACTCTGAAAACATTCAATGCTGTTAAACAGACAGGACAAACAGCAGATAGAGGTATTATATTGGCATTTTTCCCAGCTTCGCCATCCTGGAGGTTGTGCTTGATTCCGGCCACAGGGAGTGCTGTTGCTCCATCCTCTATGACGAAGACCCTTTGATCGCCAGCATTTTCTGGTATTTCCTTTATGGAGCCGTGAAATACCTCCTTAATTAAGTGATGCCTATTTTCTCTAGTCACAGCTCACAGCTGTTTTCGAACTGCTTAGGTCAGTGGTTCTCAACCAGTGGGTCTCCAGATGTTTTGGCCTTCAACTCCCAGAAATCCAAACAGCTGGTAAACTGGTTGGGATTTCTGGGAGTTGTAGGCCAAAACACCTGGGGACCCACAGGTTGAGAACTGCTGGCTTAGGTGGACAGTAAGCTGGGCTGAAGATGGGTGCTCACCCTGACCCGGATTTCAAACTGCCAACCTTTGATTGGTAAGTTCTATTGCTGCTGGCGATTAACCAGCCTTGCTAAAGCACGACCTCTTGTTCTCCAGCTCCCATCAGTCTTAACCAAAAAAACAACAACAAACAGTAAGAACAGAGAGCTGTTGTAGTCCAGCAATGTCCTAAGAGCTTCACTTTGAATAACCGTAACATAGATGAATCTGTAGGAAATGTCAGAGGTCCCCGTTGGCTCCAAAGTCTGACGATTTGGCTCTCAAAGACCTTCTATGGAGGATCCAGTCCACTCTGTCTGCATTTAAATGAAACATTTGCTTGGTTCTCCCTTATTCTCGCCTAGTTTTCTGTATGTGTAAATGAACCTGAGCCTCAAAGCCTTCTAGAATGACACATCTGGGGTGGAGGGGAAACCGGAAACCCACATCTAGCATGCTCAGAAACTGCTTGACCGCATGACTGCATCTTCAGCTGTAGACTTGCCATTTTCCCAGCTAGCTTGCCACATCTCTCGCAAGACCTCCAGCAATATTCATCTTAGGGGAAGCTTGTGGTCGAAATGTGTATCTCCTTCCCTCTCGTTCCCTGTGCTTCATGTGGGTGAACCGTGTTGTGGATGTTTTGTGCCCTATGTCTCCTCTCCTTTTGGATATAAATTCGCCAAAGGTGCCCTGGGGAATGCATGGCCGTCGCTCTCCCTGGATGTCTCTCTGTCTCTCTCTCTGTGTCTGTCTCTCCCTTCTCCCAATCGTTTTTGTGGGGAACTCTGGGGCTAATTGACCACTTTTACTGCTCTCGAGGGGTGTCCAAAATGTCTCAGCAAGGCCACACCTGGCTGCCTGGATTTAGCCCCAGAAGCCCACTAGAAAACAACTCTCAAAATCTTCCTCCATCCAAAATCTGGATGTGTTATTTCAGGAATTATGTGCATTTCCTGCCCATGTGGTATGGGCTTACGGTTGGGAATCTGTCTCAAACCCAACCTTCACCAACCCTTAAAAGCCTGAGACATCCTTGGACCTGGGTATCTCAAAATCATACTTCCCTGCTACTTTCTCTCTTCCTGAGTTCTTGTTTCCTTTCTCCTCTATCTTTCTAGGGAACCGAAACTGTGGCTGGAGTGCTGGACCTTGGCACGATGGAAGTCTTTCCCATTTGGGGGGCCATGCAGAAGGGTCTCCTGGACCAAGAAACAGGCCTCCTGCTGCTGGAGGCCCAAGTTGCTTCTGGTGGCCTTGTGGCTCCCGATACCACCGAAAAGATCTCGCTATCTGAAGGCTTGGCAAAAGACATCATTGATGCTAAGACCTATGCAATGCTTCAGGAGCTACAGAGTGGGGTCCAGTTGGTCAACAGCCATGACCTTCAAGGGAAGCCGCTTCTTCCCCTTGCGGCTGCCATGGAGGATGGGACGATCAGCGAAAGGGTTGGTTTGACAATCGCAGAGATGCAGCTCCTTGCTGGAGGGCTTCGAGATCCCTCCAGCGATGGGAGGATTGGCTTAGAAGAGGCTCTCCAAGGAGGCATGATTCCCCCTCATCTCCATGAGAAGATATCCTCTTGCTTGGGTTCTTGCAGGACTTTGATTGACCCCAATTCCGCCACGAAAACGGGCTTGAGTGACCTGCTGCAGCAGTGCATCCCGGACCCAGAGACAGGGCTGAGTTTGCTTCCAGTGCATCAACTGGCAGGAGGGATGGTGAGCCTCACCTCTGGCCAGAAGGTGAACATCTTCCGTGCAGTGCAGGAAGGTCTCATCGAGACACAGGTTGCTGTGCGGCTTCTGGAAGCCCAGCTTTTTGCCGGTGGCATAGTGGACCCTAAAAGCGGCCACCGGCTGACTGTAGAGGAGGCTGCGAGACATAACCTGATTGACCAAGATCTGGCCTGCGCCCTTCTAGTCCGGCAGATGCAAACAGGCGGCATTGTGGATACGGTTACAGGAGAGAGGCTGTCACTGGACGAAGCCATCAGGAAAGGCTTGGTGGAGCCTAGAATGGCTGTGGCCACCTTGGAATCCCTGTGGTCATTTATGGGCCTCCTGCAGCCTGAATCGGGTGAGATCCTCCCAGTTGCAACTGCATTGGATCGGGGCATCTTGTCTCCCGAACTGGCTGATGAGATCTTAAGCAAGAGGCAACACATTGAGGCTGTTTTTATACCAGAAACCCGAGAGATCGTGCCATGGGAGAAGACCATGGATGCTGGGATCTTGAGCCAAGATGCCATCAAGACATTAAAGTCAACGCTCCTTCCTGATGTCATGCCAAATATGCCCTTAGCTGACTCCCCGCCAGGCAGAGTCCAAAAGATCAGCCCAACAGATGACAAAGACCAAAGCAAGGGATGTGAAGAACGAATGTTGTTCTATTTGATGACCCACAGCTATGTTGATACTTGCAGTGGCCAGAAACTGCTTCTCTTGGCAGAGGAGGAGTTGAGCACCCTTGCTGACATTGTGGAGCCCACCATAGAGAAAGACCCTCACTCACAGCCCATGGAGGAAAGGCAGCACCAACCCAAAGGCTGGGAGGTTGTGGAGGACAGGATGGTGGCAGCTGTGGAATCTGAGCCCTGCAGTGAATTGGTCTGGAAAGAGCTTGAACTGAACTTATCAGTACCACAGAAAGAGCTGGAGAGGAATCTGATGGTAGGCGTTTGTCCTCCGACCTATAAGAATGGAAGGGAAGCTGGAGATCTTCCAGGGAAAGAGGTGGAAAGAGATGTGAATGTGAAGGAGGAGAAGGAGGTGGATTCTTTAGGAGGTTTTGGAAGTGAAACAGATGGCTCTAAAGGAGAACCAGAACAGATGTCAATTCAGAACATGAGTGAAACAGATCTATTAATATGTGAATCTATAGAAGAATCCAGCGCTGGGAAAGAATCGATAGACATACAGATAACATTGAACAATGTTAAGTTTGACAGACAACTGGAAGAAGAGGAGATTATGTATTCTGAAGAGCAGAAGAGAGTTTCTGAAGTTGAAAGAAGCTGCACTGAAAAAGAATCCAGAATGGTTATTGGCAAATGGGAAAAGAAAGACTCGCAAAGCTTGAAGGAGAATGTATTGGGAAAGGCGATACTTGCAGCAACAAGTGATGGTTCTGAAGCTAATTTGTTAAATGTGGGGAAAGTGGAAAACAGGTCAATGGAAAGCCTTCTTTGTCAAGATGAAGGAAAGATTAGTGATGAGCCTATTAAGGAAGAAGGAAAGCTGGCTGGAGAAAGGAGAGTGGGTCATTCTGACCAGACAGAAAGTGTTGCATTTCCAAAACTGTCCACAGAAGAAGATGGCGACACACTGCATACACTGATAACACAACTCTGTGGTGGCGGCATAATTAATGAACAGACAGGGGAAAGGATGCTCTTGGATGAGTCGGTGTCCTGTGGCGTTCTCCCCGGTCACACGGCCATCAAACTGATGGGCGAGTTGAAACTGTTTGGTGGATTCTTTGATGCTGAGTCCCGTGAAGCGTTAACCACTGAAGAAGTTATCCATGAAGGACTGATGGATGAGACCCTTCTCCATAAGGTGCTGGACTCTGATAAAGCCATCAGTGGAGTGGTGGACCCAAGGAGCAAAGCCATTTACTCTGTCATGGACGCAGCAGAGGTCGGCCTCTTGGACAAAGAGACGGCTGCGAGAATCCTGGAAGGGCAAGTGATTACTGGAGGAATTGCGGATGTCAAGCGTGGCAAGAAGGTGTCGGTCACGTTGGCCTCTAAGCTCGGCTTGGTAGAGCGGCCCACTCAAGAGGAGCTGAAGAAACTTGAAAAGGCATCTAAGGGGAAAGGCATTGATAGCACAACCAAAGAGAAACTTATTTCTTTGCAAGCAGAAATAGGTGGCATCGTAGACCCTAAAACCAAAGAACCTTTAACCATCCCCCAAGCTGTAGAAAAAGGACTGCTGCCTAAGGAGAAAGCCTCTGAGGTCTTGATGAAGCAGATAGTTGATGGAGGGATCCTTCACCACAAAACAGGCATGAGACTTTCTGTTGAAGATGCTTTGGTGCATAAATTGGTTGACCAAGGGTCATATGATGTTCTCAAAAAGGCAGAAAATGTGTGTTTACATAAGTACATTCATCCAGAAACAAAAGAGCTCATCTCCTTACCCCAAGCTGTGGCCCTTGGACTGATCAGCTCAGACTTTCAAAGCAAGGTTCAAGGACTGCAAGCCTCGACTGGAAGCATGTTTGATCCTGTTTCTCACCAGAAAATCCCACTGACCAAAGCAGTGAAGGAAGGACTTTTGCCCAAGGCACTTATGGAAAAAGCCGTAACCTCCTCTGACTTGAAGCAAGCCATCCTTTGTCCTGAGAGCTGCAGGCTGGTTCCCTACTCCGAATTGATCAGGAAGAGTAAAATTGACATTGAGTCAGGGCAGAGGTATTTGGAGGTGGTCCCCTTCCAAGGCCTCAAGGATGAAAGGACTGGGAATGTGCTTCTGTATCCCCAGGCAGTGACACTTGGGAAAGTGGAGCCTGCACTTGTGTTGAGGTTGTTGAAGGCGCAAGCGGAGTCCGGCGGCATTGTTGAACCTGCTACGGGCCAAAGACTGTCCCTGGCAGATGCTTTGGAACAAGGAACAGTGGATGAAGACATGGCCAAAGCTATTGCAGTCAGTCAACTCTCGACTGGAGGCATTGTTGGAACTGAGAGAGGACAAAGGCTAACATTAATGGAAGCAGTTGAGATGGGGCTTGTCAGCAAGAAATTAGCCAGTGTGATCCAGGAAAGTGCTCTAGTGATCAGTGATGATGTGGAAGGACATGAAGATAGTCAGCCACAACTGTTGCTTCAAAATGGTACTTCTAAAACTGATGTGCCGTCCATTGGTGAATATTCCACTGAGAGTAATGAGGAGAAGCAGTCAGTTCTCTTTGAAGGAACAGACTCCAAGATGTCTGAAGAGGCCCCTGTTGGTTCTCTTAAGGGCATTCAGGAGATGGTAGAAGAGATGGGTGACTCCGTGCCACCTTCCCTTCCACTTCCTTCTGGTCCACTTTTAGGAGAAGGCAAGATGGAGTCAGAGCTGGCCTTGATGTTAGATCCAGTTGGAGCCCTGCAACTGAAGGCCCAGAAGAAAGACATGAAGAGGAAGAGCCGGTTGCGGAGAGAAGAGCTCCGGAAAGGAGAGGTAGAAAAGCCAGGAGCAAGTGACCAAGTGATAGAGAAGGAATGGCAAAATGTAGTGAGGAATGAGAGAATTAATGGGGAGCAGGAGCAAAACCAGAGAGTGTTTGCTCAAGAAGAGAGTGACAGGACAGATCTTGCTTCCGAAGCAGCCCAAAGGACTATCTGTTTACATTCTCTGGAAACCTCAAATGATCTGAGAGAGAATGAAAAAGCTGGCCTTGGTTCTGAAGAACCTACAGCAATTGAGTCTCAGACGCTAACCTCGGAAAAAGCTTTGTTTGGAGACACCAAGATTGAACAGTCAGGAATGATGCCTGAATTAAGAAGCCAGGATCCCAAAGCTTCAGAAAGTACTGGCATAGAGGCCCCCAAAAAGATGAAGAAGAAGACCAAAAGGAATAGAAAGCAGGCTGCTGCCACAATAGACCCAGCTCAGTTGCCTGAGTCTTCCCAGCTGAGGCCATCTGAGATTCCTGTCCCGGTTTCCAAAGAAGTTTTGATGCAAAGGACTTCTTCTGTTCAAGAATCCTCTCATGATAATATCTCTGGCAAGAAGGTGAGGAGTCTTCTCAAACCAGAAAAGGCTGAAGGTAAGAGAGAGGATCGGGTAGCATCTGGAAATGAGAAGAAAGGAGTTAAAGAGAACATCACAGATGACCAGAAAGTAAGCACTGTACCAACAACAGATGCTTTTGGAGACAGAACTGACCAAGATATTAGAACTAACCAAGATTTTTCATTACGGCTGGATGCAGTAGAAATAAAGATGGTGGATGTGCTGGAAGAAAAAGTATTTCAAGAAAAAGCCCAAGAGCCATGTCTTTCAAATGATAAAGTCCCCAATCTAGTTGCCATAGATGACACCCAAACCTTTGTGTCTTCTGAGACAGAGGCTGTGCAAACTAGGACAATACTAGAAGGAGAAACAGGCCGTTCTGTTTCCACTCCTTCGCTCTCTCAAGACAAAACCATCCAGGAAGTGACCAGAGAAGATGGCAGCATCGTTGCTAAAGGGCTGACAATGGATGAGGAACCAAAAGAGACCATTGACTCTTTGAGTAGCAAAATACATTCCCCAGAGGTGTGCACACTGCAAAGGAGTGGGTTTCCAGAATGCGAGAGCGACCCTTCTGCTGGAACGTCTCCCAAGACTCAAGACTCAGGCCTAAAATTGGCCAGAGAAAAGGAGAAGGCGGATGAACTCTCCAGCACAGTCGAAGGCAGGGAAGAGAGACAGCCAGATGCCCCTACACTAACCAAGGTAGGTATGGCCTTATTCAGGTACAGCCAGTCCCCAAGTTACGAACAAGGTAGGGTCTGTAGGTTTGTTCTTAAGTTGAATTTGTTTGTGAGTTGGGACAGGTACTTTTTGAAGTGTAATTTCATATATATATATATATGAAATTACACTTTAAATAGTACCTGTCCCAACTCACAAACAAATTCAACTTAAGAACAAACCTATTCTTCAATGCATATGATATCTATATACAGGCAGTCCCTGAGTTACAAACATATATATATATATATGAGAGAGAGAGACCCTTGGTGGCACAGCAGGTTAAACCACTGAGCTGCTGAACTACTTGTGGACCAAAAGGTTCAAATCTGGGCAGCGGGGTGAGTCGCTGTTGGCCCAGCTTCTGCCAGCCTAGCAGTTCGAAAACATGCCATAGTGAGTAAATCAATAGGTGCCGCCTTGGTGGGAAGGTAAAGGCGCTCCATGCAGTCATGCTAGCCACATGACCTTGGAGGTGCCTACGGACAAGCTCTTCAGCTTAGTAATGGGGATGAGCACCACCCCCCAAAGTCAGACATGACTAGACTTATGGTTAGATTTAATGTCAAGGGGAAACCTTTACCTATACACACACACACATACTTTGGATCGCATAGGAAAGGGTGAGCACCTCTCTAGTGTTTCCTTTGCTGTCTGTGCCCCTGTTCAGAAGATTTCCCACACTTTTGTCCCTGTGATCATTGGATTTTGGAAAACGTGGCTTGCTGTGGAAACAAGAATGGGGAGAAAGCTTACATTGAGATGCCTTTCCCCGCAGATAATAACTCTTTCAGTAGTGGATTTATGAGGGGTAGATTTTTATCACTTCCTGTGGTCTCAGCCCGTTCTTAATTAGGTGTACTTTGTAATGTGGATGGTTGTAACTCGGAGACTGCCTGTATATAGATATCATATGCATTGAGGAATAGGTTAGTTGGGTAGCCAGAGTGAGAGGGTTTACCCTTCTGAAGTCAAGGTAAAAGCCACAAAAATGGTATGCCATTTGCCATGTTTGAAAATGGCCATTAGTGTCCTTTTAATGCATTACTGTTTTCATGTTCCTTCACTTATTGAGAGGTTGAGGAAAGTGGAAGATCAACTCCATCAAATATCCTCCCCACCTGAGGAAGAAATTATGGGCCCAGCACGTCGTTCGATTGATGTGCAATCTTTGCTAATTTATCAATAAATATGTGGCTTAAAGGAATAATGCCTGAAGGCCTAGGATGGTCTCATCGTAGGAAGGCTGTTGTAATGTTGTTATATTTTCCTTAGTTACCTTCCTTTCCTGCCTCTTGGTCTAAATGACAAGGCAGAAGGTAGTACACAAAATGTATAGGTATCACAATGAAGTTGTAATAAAGTCAGCACTGACCCACATGATAAATGTGGGAAAGATTAACAAATGCAAATGCCAGTCAAATGGCTTCCATAAAATACATTAACTGGGTATTGGAGAGGGAGCGATGTAAAGAGATCTGGGGAAAAGTAAATATACAGGATCCCCGATGGAGAGGTTTAGGAAATCTATGCATGTATAAAAATTATGTCTGGAGAGAAAGACTCTTAGAAGCGGTGAGCATTGGTTGAAGAAATCAAAGGTGTAGCCAAGCAAAGAGAAAGACATAGAAGACGGTTCTGCTTGGCTTATCTCCCCATAAATCTGAGCTTTATATTCTATGCTTCTCCTCTCTCTGACTGCCATAGACGCCTCTCAGCAAGCAGCTCTGCCTTGACCACGATGAGAAGCTGGTTGCGCTGCTGTCCAGGGTGCGCGATGTGGAAATGCGCATCCAGCGAGTTCCGCTTCTGGAGCAGGACTCAGCCGCACTGCAGGACTTGCTCCGCGAAGCAGAAGTAAGTGGATCAAATGAACGAACTAAATAATTTTATTACAGTTGTAGATTGGAAGTTTGAAGTGTTAAAATATAGAAACAGAGGTTTTAGAAACATTAAAACCAGAAATTTGAACACATAGACTGATAGGTCTATAACGCTGTGTAGCACGATTTTTCTTCCTGGGTTATAAATGTCATTATTTCTTAATTGGTTCTATCATAAAAACATTGGACAAGTTTATTAAACTGCAAACACTTTTTTGTTTTTGTGGGAGGGACATCCTGCAGCATGTTTTGTTCTAGTTTTTTAAATTAATATCTCTTCAAGCCTCCCACCAATTCAACATAGTTTGTGGCAGTCACAATAACAAAGTTTCTGGAATAGAGCAACTACTTTCAAAGTAAGAACCACATAATTAAACAGGAAATAACACTTTCCAACCAGGAACAGATTTTTTTTTCAAATTCTGTTAAATGGTGTTGTTGATGCCCACTCCAATGCTTACTGCAAGGTTAATGCTAGATATATCTAAAAAGAAATTATTATTATTATTATTATTATTATTATTATTATTATTAAAAGGTAAAGGTTTCCCCTGACATTCAGTCTAGTTGTGACCGACTCTGGGGTTTGGTGCTCATCTCCATTTCTAAGCCGAAGGGCCGGCATTGTCTGTAGACACCTCCAAGGTCATGTGGCCGGCATGACTGCATGGAGTGCTATTACCTTCCCGCAGACCTATTGATCTACTCACATTTGCATGTTTTTGAACTGCTAAGTCAGCAGAAACTGGGCCTAACAGCAGGAGCTTACCCTGCTCCCTGGATTAAACTGCCAACCTTTCGGTCAGCAAGTTCAACAACTCAGTGGTTTAACCTGCTGCGCCACCGGGGGCCTATTGTTGTTGTTGTTGTTGTTGTTGTATTTGTAGTAATAGTAGTAGTATATATTCATACCTCACTTTTTTATGACCATTAAGGGGTCACGGCATTAGCAAGGTTGAGAACCACTGCATCGCAGCTTGGGAGTGATCCTGGACCCATCGCTGAGCCTGGAACCCCAGGTCTCAGCGGTGGCTGGGAGAGCTTTTGCGCAATTAAAACTTGTGCACCAGTTGCGCCCCTACCTCGGGAAGTCTGATCTGGCCACAGTGGTCCATGCTCTTGTTACATCCCGAATAGACTACTGCAACGCTCTCTACGTGGGGTTGCCCTTGAAGACTGTTCGGAAACTTCAACTAGTCCAGCGAGCGGCAGCCAGATTGCTCACCGGAGCGACATACAGGGAGCATACCACCCCCCTGCTGTGCCAGCTCCACTGGCTGCCGATTCAGTTCCGAGCACAATTCAAGGTGCTGGTTTTGACCTACAAAACCCTATACGGTTCCGGTCCAGTGTATCTGTCCGAACGTATCTCCCTCTACGTCCCACCCGGAGTTTAAGATCATCTGGGGAGGCCCTGCTCTCGACCCCACCACTGTCACAAGTGAGGCTGGTGGGGACGAGGAGCAGGGCTTTCTCAGTAGTGGCCCCCCCACCTGTGGAACTCACTCCCGGGGGAAATCAGGGCATCATCATCCCTCCTCGCCTTCAGGAGGAGGGTGAAGACTTGGTTATGGGACCAGGCCTTTGGGCACTCTGGCAATTAAATCAGACAATCAGGCGAGTAAGACCAGTAGGATTGATGAAATGGAACGTAAAACTAGATCTATGAGTTAACGAACGCTGACCATGTAAGAGGAGAAATTGGGTTTGTATTTGGTTTTATTGATTTTATGGTTATAATGCTTGAATTGTTGTTAACTGTGAACTGATGTAATTTTGTGTATGATTGTTTTTATGATGCAGGCATCAAATTGTGCCTTGCTTTTGTAAGCCGCCTTGAGTCCCCTTCGGGGTGAGAAGGGTGGGGTAAAAGAACCCCAAATAAATAAATAAATAAATAAATAAATAAATAATATTAGTGGGAGGAATAAAGAGCAGACGGAGGAAGGGAGGGAGTGTGAGACAGGCATCTGTTGCTGATGTTTTGGCTTATAGCCACTACTTTTTCCTTGATCCACAGGCCTTGGATGCGGAGCTACAGGGCCTCTCCTCCCCAGTGAGTCAGGGGCTGGAAGTCGCCCAAAGGCTCCTGGCCAGCCCTCCCCTTCGGGTCCCTGAGCAGCTGCTGAAGGCTTTGGAGAAGGACGCCAAGAACCTCCAGAAGTCCTTTGGCTCTGTGAGCGAAGCCTTAGCTTCATGGCTGACGAACCTTCAAGCTGCTGCCAAGGAAGAAGAAAAGGTACCACTTCCCCTGCAGCCAAGAAGCTTCTGGGATCCTCCCTCATTTAAGTAGACAACAATGTTGACTCAAATAGGCTTCCGTTTACAGAATGGGAACAATGTGTGTCACCTCTGACTATTTTCTAATGTAGCTCCAGAGTATTAGTATTATTATTAATAATAATAATTATTATTATTTACCTGCTTCTTCTCATGGTTTGAGGCAACTTAAAACATAGTTAAAACACATACCGTATATACTCGAGTATAAGCCGACCCGAATATAAGCCGAGGCACCTAATTTAATACAAAAAACTGGGAAAACATATTGACTCGGGTATAAGTCGAGGGTGGGAAATGCATCCACTATGGGTCAATTTCAAAATAAAAATAGATACCAATAAAATTACATTAATTGAGGCATCAATAGGCTAAATGTTTCTGAATATTTACATAAAACTGTAATTTAAGATAAGACTGTCCAACTCTTACTAAACCATTACTCTAACCTCCTTCAGTGTAAATGTACTTATTATTAAAATGATAAATATAATAAAAATAATAGAGTAAAATAATGAAAATGCAATAAAAACAGTAATAATAGAGTAAAATAATAAACTTAGTAATAATAGGGTAAAATACTGTAAATGTAATAATAATAATAATGATAATAATAATAATAACTAGCCATCCCCTGCCACGCATTGCTATGGCCCACATGGGGGTTCTGTGTGGGAGGTTTGGCCCAATTCTATTGTTGGTGGGCTCTGTGATTGTAGGTGAACTATAAATCCCAGCAACTACAACTCCCAAATGTCAAGATTCTATTTCCCTCAAACTCTACTAGTGTTCACATTTGGGCATATTGAGTATTCCTGTAGAGTTTGGTCCAGATCCATCCTTGTTTGAGTCCAGAGTGCTCTCTGGATGTAGGCGAACTACAACTCCAAAACCAAAGGGCACTGCCCACCAAACCCTTCAAGTATTTTCTGTTGGTCATGGGAGAACTGTGTGCCAAGTTTGGTTCAATTCCATCGTTGGTGGGGTTCAGAATGCTCTTTGATTGGAGGTTAACTATAAATCCCAGCAACTACAACTCCCAAATGACAAATTCAATTTTTTTGAGTGAAGGACATACATTGGGTTATTAGGTGTCTTGTGTCCAAATTTGGTGTCAATTCGTCCAGTGGTTTTTGAGTTCCGTTAATCCCACAAATGAACATTACATTTTTATTTATATAGATAATAAATAGATTAAAATAATAAATGTAATAATAATAATAATAATAGAGTAAAATAATAAATAGAATAATAATAGAGCAAAATAAGGTAAATATAAGAATAATAGAGGAAAATAAGGTAAATATAATAATAGAGGAAAATAATAAATGTAATAAAATAATACTAATAACAGAGTAAAAGAATTAATAACCTTGACTCGAGTATAAGCCGAGAGGAGCTTTTTCAGCCTAAAAAAGGAGCTAAAAAACTAGGCTTATACTCGAGTATATACAGTAATCATTGTAAACGTTCTAGAAAATACACATATTAAAATGCATTTCTACAAAATACTTATTAAAATACAAAGAACAAAGAATGCAAATTAACTTCATTGAAGAAGATTATATGGCAGTGTAGACTTATATAATCCAGTACAGTGCAATTCAGTCTACATTACATGAGTCTGCACTGACCATATATGTAGTCCAGTTCGAACTGTATTACGTGACGGTGTAGATAGGGTCATAGCCATCCCTCCACATTGACAGTTTTGACTTTGTGGGTTTGATGATTATGCACAGATTTGATTAACATTTTTTCCCTAGAGGAATCTTTTGGTTCTTCAGTGCGTCCCTATGGCTATACTGGAAGTTGACCATCAAATCATGCTGGAGGGCCTAGAGATCACCTCACTATATTTATCCCAAACTTTTAAAAAAATAGCAGTGTATTTTTTTTCATTTTCCCTCTTTCATGGGGTTCCATGCCCCTTGACGTCAGTGAATGTCATCTTACTTCCCTCTCCTGTTTTCCTTTGCAGACTAAAGTCCGAACCCGGCATGAGGAACTGCAGACAAAGCTGCAAGGGCTGCTGACCTGGGTCTCGGACACGACACAGTCTCTCAATGGCCTCGATTCCCTCGGGGCCAAAACAGCAGAGGACCCTGGCACCTTGCATTCCTGCCTACAGAGCTACAAGGTAGTCAGGGCCACGTTCCTGCTGAGCCTGGCTCTTCCGTACTGCATAGTTATAGCAGTTTTACCCCACTTTAACTGCCAAGGTCGCATCCTGTGCAACTCTTGGTTTTGCCATTTCAGGAAGGAGGAGTGTTTGGGATGCTCTTCCAAAGAGGTCTAATGCCTTGCCAAACTACAAAGCCAAGAAAAGAAGCTTAGTCCCTCGCCAAACTACAAATCCCAGGAAATGAGCTTAATCCCTCACTAAACTATAAATTCCAGGAAAGAAACTAAACTAAAAAAAATCCCAAGAAATAAACATAGTCCTTCACCAAACTACAAATCCCAGGAAAGATGCTTGGTCCCTTGCCAAAATACAAATCTCAAGAAAGAAGCTTAATACGTTGCCAAACTACAAATCACAAGAAAGAAGATTAGTCCTTCGCCAAACTACAAATCCCTGGAAAGGAGCTTAGTCCCTCTCCAAACTACAAATCCTAAGAAAGAAGATTAGTCCTTCGCCAAACTACAAATACTAGGAAATAAGCTTAGTCCTTCGCCAAACTACAAATCCCTAGAAAGGAGCTTAGTCCCTCACCAAACCACTAATACTAGGAAATAAGCTTAGTCCTTCGCCAAACTACAAATCCCTAGAAAGGAGCTTAGTCCCTCACCAAACCACAAATACTAGGAAATAAGCTTAGTCCCTCACCAAACCACAAATCCTAGGAAATAAGCTTAGTCCCTCACCAAACCACAAATCCTAGGAAATAAGCTTAGTCCCTCACCAAACCACAAATCCTAGGAAATAAGCTTAGTCCCTCACCAAACCACAAATCCTAGGAAATAAGCTTAGTCCCTCACCAAACCACAAATCCTAGGAAATAAGCTTAGTCCCTCACCAAACCACAAATCCTAGGAAATAAGCTTAGTCCCTCACCAAACCACAAATCCTAGGAAATAAGCTTAGTCCCTCACCAAACCACAAATCCTAGGAAATAAGCTTAGTCCCTCACCAAACCACAAATCCTAGGAAATAAGCTTAGTCCCTCACCAAACCACAAATCCTAGGAAATAAGCTTAGTCCCTCACCAAACCACAAATACTAGGAAATAAGCTTAGTCCCTCACCAAACCACAAATCCTAGGAAATAAGCTTAGTCCCTCACCAAACCACAAATACTAGGAAATAAGCTTAGTCCCTCACCAAACCACAAATCCTAGGAAATAAGCTTAGTCCCTTGCTAAACTACAAATCCCAAGAAATAGGCGTGGTCCCTCATCAAACCACAAATCCCAAGAAATAAGCTTAGTCCCTTGCCAAACTACAAATCCCAAGAAATAAACTTAGTCCCTTGCCAAACTACAAATCCCAGGAAAGAAGCTTAGTACCTTTCCAAACTACAAATCCCAGAATTCCAAAGAATGCAGCCCTGGCAGTTCAAGTGGAACCATAGTGCTATAGTCACTTAAGGTTTCTTTTATACTGCATATTTTACAATGCACAGTCATATAGCATCATAGATTATCTTGCGTCTTTTTTATGATGTACAGTTTTAGCACTTTGGTACCTCTTTGTCTGCCCATCTGCCTCTCTTTGTATTAAACAGAAAAGACACAAATAAGGAAAACAACCATGCCTATAAATATGTCAGCATAGACATACTTGAGCAACAGTTCCTAACATTTACACAACTAACTACATAGTTACTTTTAGCACTGTTGTATCTCTGCCCTAACTAAACATAACATAAATCTGAAATATATATATACATTAGTTTGAAAATAGGATTTTAGAGACACACTAAGGTTCTCTGGCAGAGAATTCTGTATGCCTCACGAAACTACAGATCCCATGATTCCCTCAGGTGCAGCCATGTTAAAACGAGGTCAAACGTGCTGTAACTGTGTAACAGGAGGAAAACTGAGTTCCCCTAATTGCCGGTTTTCTCACATCTCCCTAATTACTGCATTACACAAAGTTGTGTTCTCATGTATATGTATATCGATATGTATATCAGTACGTATATATTATAGCCCCTGGTAGCGCAGTGGGTTAAAGCGCTGAGCTGCTGAAGTTGCTTACTGAAAGGTCGGCGGTTTGAATCCAGGGAGCAGCATGAGCTCCCGCTGTTAGCCCCAGCTTCTGCCAAGCCTAGCAGTTTGAAAACATGCAAATGTGAGCAGATCAATAGGTACTGCTACGGCGGAAAGGCAGTGGTGCTCCTTGCAGTCATGCAGGCCACATGATCTTGGAGGTGTCTACTGACAACGCCGGCTCTTTGACTTAGAAATGGAGAGGAGGACCAACCCCCAGAGTTGAACACGACAGGACTTAATGTCAGGGGCAAACCTTTACCTTTACCTCAGGCATGTAGCCGGGGAGGGCGGGCTCTTGAGTGGCTTCAGCCTCCCCCCCCCCCCCAAATCTAAGGGTGGTCTGCGAGAAGGCCTTACTGGTACATTATTTAAACTGTTATGTTTATTCATATCATGATCTGATCAGCATGCTCAATATATCCCATATGGGGGTATTGGGATAACGATACAAGATGTTTACTAGGGTAGATCCTCAGCCCCCCCCCCTTGAATCAAACGCAGCCCCCCCCCCCCCCCAAAAAAAATCAAAATCCTGGCTACGGGCCTGCTTTACTTATATATTAGAGCCAGTGTGGCATAATAGTCTGAGCATTGCATTATGATTCTGGAAATCAGAGCTCAAATCCTGACTCAGTCATGACCATGGGCAAGCCACACTCTCTCAGCCTCATTGGGGTGGCACTGAGCAAGGAAAAGAGACCCATTGACTCTTCATTCTCCTTCTTTCCTTCCCTCCTTCCCTTCCTTTCCCCTTCCCTCCATCCTCCCTTCTTTCCGTGTTGATTCCTTGCCCCAAGTGGACTCCTTTTCTCCTTTTCTTCCAAGTCCAAGTAGGGCTAAAAATTGATTTATCATGGCTGGTCGCCATTGGCAGGCCGATCGGCTGTATATTTGAACTCCAAAATGGTCTTTTGTGCCAGCAGACATCATAAGAGTCTTAGGCAGGCGAGTCATAACCATACATGGCCATGAAGTCTTTAGAGACATTGCTTGAAAAAGTATTTCCTCCTGTTTTCCTTTGGAATTTGGAGTGATATGATTGAGTGTGCTATTAGTTCCTCCTAACATATGTAGGAAGCCTTCAACAGTGTGGGCCATTGTTTTGGAGAGATGGTAAACCCTTGAATGAAATACTATTAGGTATTAAGTAATGAAAGGCCCCTGGGAGAACAGACATTGCAGGACTTTGTTCCCTTGGAATAAGAGAAAGCCCTGCAGAAAGGGTTTGTTTTATTTCCAAAGGTAGCGTTTAGGAAGAGAACCGAAGAGGAGACCTTTGAAATCCTCAGGCTTCAAAGCCCTCGGCGGCTACTTCAATGGAGCCAAAGTGGCAACTGCTGGAAATGCTAATGTAGAAGGAATTAGAAGGGAAAAAAAATCCTTGGGTAAACATTGACATCTGGTGCCCCTTGGACGAAGGTTTATAATACTAGAGACCTCTCAGTTGATGTCTGTCCCCATCTTTCTCGTAGGAAAATTATAAATATGTCCTACTCTTTCCTTAAACAAATCAAGGATTTCTTCTTGATGAGTGTGATCAGTTTCTCCATCTCAGGTTGGGTCTACACTGCCATATAATCCAGTTCAATGAAGTTAAACTGCATTATAAAACTGTATTATATTGTAGACTAGATCTAATCTCAGCTAATCCACACATCTTTATCAGATTTTCTTCTTCCTCTTCCTCCTTCCCTGCTTTATATCTCCTCCTTCTTCCTTGTTGTTGTTGTTCTTCATCTCCTTCCTCCTCCTTTTTCTTTTCCTTCCTCCTTTCTCCTTCTTGTTGTTGTTGCTTTTCATCTCCTTCTTCTCCCTTCTTTTTATTCTCCTTACTCCTTCTTGTTGTTCCTCTTCGTCTCCTCCTCCTCCTTCCTCCTTCTTTTCTTCTCCTTCCTCCTCCTTATTGTTGTTGTTCTTAATCTTATCCCCTTTGTTGTTCTTCCTCTCCTCCTCCTCCTCCTCCTCCTTCTTTCTCCCTCCTCTTTCTCCTTTTTCTTCTTCCTCCCCCTTTTCATCTCTTCCTTGTTTTTGTTCTTCCTCTATCTCTTCTTCATTTCCTCCTCCTCCTTTTCTTCATCCTCCTCCTCCTCCTCTTCTTCTTTATATCACACTTTTTTCTCTCTCAAAGGAAACATCACATTCTTGTACCAGGATAGCTCATTCTTTCTATTTCTGGGCATAGATGATCTTCGCTGTACTCATCATATATAGTAATATACTAGCTGTCCCCTGTCACGCGTTGCTGTGGCCCACATGGGGGTTTTGTGTGGGAGGTTTGGCCCAATTCTATCATTGGTGGGGTTCAGAATGCTCTGTGATTGTAGGTGAACTATAAATCCCAGCAACTACAACTCCCAAATGTCAATATTCTATTTTCCCCAAACTCCACCAGTGTTCACATTTGGGCATATTGAGTATTCGTGTAGAGCTTGGTCAAGATCCATCATTGTTTGAGTCCACAGTGCTTGCTGGATGTAGGTGAACTACAACTCCAAAACCAAAGGACACTGCCCACCAAACCCTTCCAGTGTTTTCTGTTGGTCATGGGAGAACTGTGTGCCAAGTTTGGTTCAATTCCATCATTGGTGGGGTTCAGGATGCTCTTTGATTGTAGGTGAACTATAAATCCCAGCAACTACAATTCCCAAATGACAAAATCATGTTTTTGAGTGAAGGGCATAGATTGGGTTGTTAGGTGTATGGTGTCCAAATTTGGTGTCAATTCGTCCAGTGGTTTTTGAGTTCTGTTAATCCCACAAACGAACATTGCATTTTTAATTATATAGATAGCGGTTAGCTCTCATGTTCCTTCCTTGGCTTTTGCATTGATTCCGTTGTTCTCTCCTTCCTCCCCCTTGATGGCCAGGATCTGAAGGAGCCCCTCGCCGGCACCAAAGCACAGCTGGACGCGGCCGCCCTGGACATCCAGTTCTTCATCTCTGAGAATGCGCAAGACCTGAGTCCAGAACAAAGCCGGCAGCTCCTTCAGCTACTGAATGAACTGCAGGGCTCCTTCCAGGAGCTTTCGGGGAGAGTGTCAGCCCGGACAGAGGTCCTGCGGGTCTGCCTCCTGCGAGCGGAGCAGACCAACCAGGTGACAGATGTGGGCCAGGGACTCCTGCTTTGCATCCTATTTAACTGGCAGCAGAACCTGGGCACCCCATTGTCTTTAACAACACCCAGGGCCTGCTGTAGTTTGTGCCATTCTCAGCATGCACTCCCTATATGATACATTACTCAGATGCACATGAGAGGAAGTGTATTAATGTCATCATAGGAGCATTTTTTAAGGAGAGATCTCCTCTTGCCCTAAAGCTAGTGCAGGAAGAGTTAAATCTCTCCTTTCCATGTGTTATGAACTTGGCTCCCCTCCATCACCTCCTTTCAGGTAGTAATAATGTCTAAAAGGCTGGATGTGTTTCTGAGTTCAGCATCATGGTTTGGAAAACACCAGTCGGGGGTTGTTCTAATTTCGGAGTTGAGAACCTGGGCTGAAAGATGGGTATTTTATTGCCAAGGCATTGAAACTGCTAGTCAGGTAATTTTAAGATGCCCAAAGAAGAAAGATGCATTAATTGATATATATGCACATATATGTGTATGTGTGTATATATATACATACATATAGGCAGTCCGCAAGTTATAAACAAGATCATAGAATCATAGAGTTGTAAGAGGCCTTGTGGGCCATCTAGTCCAACCCCCTGCCAAGAAGCTGGAAAATTGCATTCAAATCACCCCCAACAGATGACCATTAGCCTCAGTTTAAAAGTCTCCAAAGAAGGATCAGGTCTATAGGTTTTTTCATAAGTTGATTTTCTTTGTAAATCAGAACAGGTGCATTTTCAAAGGGTAACTCCAGACATACATATATATATAAATAGGCTTTAGATAGTATAGGGAAGGGTTAACACCTCTGTGGTATTTGTTTAGCTGTCTATGCCCCTGTTCAGAAGATATCATCTCAGGGTTGCTGTGAGTTTTCCAGGATGTATAGTCATGTTCCAGAAGCATTCTCTCCTGATGTTTCACCCACATCTATGCCAGGCATCCTCAGAGTTTGAGGGGTCTGTTGGAAACTAGGCAAGTGAGGTTTATATATCTGTGGAAGGTCTAGGGTGGGAGAAAGAACTCTTGTCTGCTTGAGGCAGGTGTGAATGTTGCAATTGGCCAGCTTGATTAGCATTGAATGGCCTTGCAGCTTCAAAGTCTGACTGGTTGCTGCCGGGGGAATCTTTTGTTGGGAGGTGTTAGGTGGCCTTGATTGATTCATGTGTGGAATTCCCTTGCTTTTTGAGTGTTGCTCTTTATTTACTGTCCTGATTTTAGAGGGTTTTTTAAAGTACTGGTAGCCAGATTTTGTTTATTTTTATGATTTCTTCCTTTCTGTTGAAATTGTTCACATGCTTGTGGATTTCAATGGCTTCTCTGTGTAGTCTGACATGGTGGTCAGCATTTCTGTGTTCTCAAATAATATGCTGTGTCCAGATCGGTTCATCACATGCTCTGCTGTGGCTGACTTCTCTGGTTGGATTAGTCTGCAGTGCCTTTCACGTTCCTTGATTCGTGTCTGGGCAATTCTGCTGCATTTGGGGGTCCTTATGTCGACTTATCCACAGCTGCATGGTAAGCGATAGACTTCTGCAGAGGTTGGAGGATCCCTCTCATCCTTTGCTGAACATAGTATTTGTTGGATTTTCTTAGTGGGACTGTAGTGGGCCATCTAATCACCTCCCAACAAATGATTCTCCCAGGCAGGAAGCAGTCAAGCCTTGAATTTATATATTTATTTTTATAGTATTTATATTCCGCCCTTCTCATCTTGCAGGGGACTCAGGGCAGATTACAATGCACATAATACATGGCAAACATTCAATGCCATTTGACATACAACATGTATAGACAGACACAGAGGCAATTTAACATTCCCGCTTTCATGAGGGTATGCTCAATTCCGGCCACGGGGGAACTCCCACTTTACTATCCACTTGTGACATTGAATCTTTTAATGGAGTACTTCCTCATTCTTCTGCACGCTGCTGGAAGGTATTATGACATCATAAATTAGTTAAATTAGCCTCCCTGGATAAAACGGTACAAGATCCAACTGTCTTTCAGTCTGCATAGGTCAACAGCAAGCTAGACTATTAATGGTAGGGAGCTTACTCCGACCTGGGCTAGTTTCGAACTCATGACCTCTCGGTCAGTAGTGATTTAATGCAGCTGGCTACTAACTAGCTGTGCCACAGTCTGGTCTATTCAATGCTAATCAAGGTGATCAGTTGCAACATTCATATTTGCCTAAAACAGACAAGAGTTCTTTCTCCCACCTTGGACATTCCACAGATGTATAAACCTCACTTGCCTAGTTCCCAACAGACCTCACAACCTCTGAGGATGCCTGCTATAGATGTGGGTGAAATGTCAGGAGAGAATGCTTCTGGAACATGGCCATACAGCCTGGAAAACTCATAGCAACCCAGTGATTCCGGCCATGAAAGCCTTCAACAACACAATGTCACCTCACTTTCTATCACCTCCTTTCAGATGGTAATAATTTCTAAAAAGCTGGACATATTTCTGAGTCTAGCATCACACCTTGGAAAGGACCCATTGGGGGTCCTTTGTGCACCATTGCTCTCTTTGCGCCCACCACTGCATGCCCTCCTATTTCTCCCACGTTCAGGCGCTATTAATCCATGTTTTGTTTCACTGTTGTCCTTCTGCAATGTATGCCTGGTCTGCCTCTTTTTCTCTCTGTGTGTGTATATTAACCAGTTTGCTTTGCCTTTTCAGATTCAGTGTGTGCACTCCCATCCTTAAGGCCAGAGGATCTCATTCTGCTGCCGAAGAGGGCTTTAGTTAAAAGAGTGTGTGCTCTCTTCATCTCTCTCTTTTCCGCCAGCTCTTATGGGTTTTTTTTGGCTGAAACGACTCAGAGAAAAGCCCTGCTTCCCGTTTGGCTTGAGTTTGTGTGTTTTGATCATTGGGACACCGAAAGGAAAGGGAAATGGTCCAGGGCGACACATCATGCTCAATGACTCCAGGGATGATGCGCTAGGACTTTGGTGCAGCCTCCAAAAGCATCCTTCTCTCCCTCTTTCCGGAAAGTCCTTTTCTGAGGTTGCAACACTCTACAAGGTCTTTCTGTTATTCCTGCAAAGTATTTTTTCGGACTGGAAATTTGTCCTCAATCAAAAACTGTGTTAATTGCTTTCCAGTCCCAAAAAGCATACATTGCAGTGTGCAAATCATTTATGTCTGGAGCAGAAGAAAGGAAAATAAAACTGTTATTTTGGAAGGCAAAACCAATTTGGAGTTTGCAGGAAAAAGGCTGGATTCTGGATGCATGGATAAAAGAGAGAAAGTTAAATTCAGTGGAGGAATGTCCCATTTCTAAATGATTTGCATGCTTCTGCTCCAGCCAATTAAACAAAATTCTTGCCTGGAGCAGAATTCAAGGTGAGAGGGACAGAGGGAGAGAAAATGCAAGTTGTGGCCCACTGACACACTCTATTTCCTGTTTTGTGACTTGCTTGCCTGCATTTGCACTTGTAGTGCTTTCCTTGATGGGTAATGACCAAGGTCCCTGCCTTGTTTTTCAACCCCCTTTCACTCGAACAGACCCTCCAAGAGCAGCAAGTCATCCGCAACCGGAATCTGGAGGAATTGTGTGCCTGGATGAACCAAGCCGAGGCCCGACTGCAGGACCCCCAAGGAGCCATACACAAAGGGGAGCTGTCTCTGCTGGAGCAGAAGCAGAGTGACATCAAGGTATGTGCAGAGTTTGTTAGGGGTCATGTTGGGGATTAGATGGATGCCAAGGACAGGTCTCTATGTTGAGCATTGCTTGAGATGGAAATGAGTCTCTTCTGTCCATGTTCCAGTGGTTGTACTTCTATCTGTTGGAATTCAACGCCAACCTGCCCAAGTCTCAAGTCTTCAGTGAGGAGCAGTTAGCTATAAGCCAGTGATTCCCAACCTTTTTTTGACCAGGGCCCACTTTGACAAGGCCTAATTGGTTTTGTTCTTTAAACAGGAGGTGATTGGAAAGCTCATTTTTTGAGTGGAAAGTTAAGAAATCAAGATTGGGGTGGCTGAAGTTCATGGTGTTTCCTCTCTACCCTCAGGATCTGCAGCGGAACATGCACAGCCGCTCTGCTTCGTTTGCCGGCATCTTGAAGGCAACAGAGGAGTTTATGGAGGACAACCAGGCGAAGCTGGACCCCCAGGAGCTGGCCTCTCTCCGAGCCAAACATGGCCAGGCCAAGGAGCAGCTCCAGTCCCTGCAGGAGAGAGTGGAGGCTGCCCACAAGGAACTGGAGAGCGCAGTCAGCACTGTGGTCCAGCAACAGACCCAGAAGGTCAGGGGCTGCCCAGCCAGCCGGCCAGTCATCCAGCCCACCCACCTTCCTGTATTCCTTACATAGCTTCCTTTCTTTTCTCTCCATCCATCCCTCTCCTTCCTTCCTTCCTTCCTTCCTTCCTTCCTTCCTTCCATCCATCCATCCATCCATCCATCCATCCATCCATCTATCCCCTTCCTTCCTTCCTTCCTTCCTTCCTTCCTTCCTTCCTTCCTTCCTTCCTTCCTTCCTTCCTTCCTTCCCTCCCTCCCTCCCTCCCTCCCCTCTCCTCCCTCCCTCCCTCCTTCTCCTTTCCTTCCTTCCCTCTCCTTCCTTTCTTCCTTCTTTCCCTCTCCTTCCTGCCTTTCTTCCCTCCCTCCCTCCCTCCTTCCATCCATCCATCCTCTCCTTCTCTCCCTCCCTCTCCTCCCTCCCTCCATCTCCTTGCTTCCTTTTCTCCCTCTTTTTCCATCCGTTCTTCTTTTCTTCCTTCCTTCCCTCCCTCTCTTCCTCATTCCCTCCCTCCCTCATTCCATGCATTCCTTCCTTCCCTCCCTCCCCTCTTTTCTGCTTTCCTTCTCTTCCTCCCTCTCCCTCCTTCCTTCCTTCTTTCTCTCCCCTCCTCTCTTTCTTTCCTTCCCTCTCCTTCCTTCCTTCCATAATATTTCTGTAGAAGCCATTAAGCTGTATTTGACCTGTAGAATCCCTTTGCTTCCTTAAAATCCTCTACCTTTCTTTTGTTTTCAGGTCAAAGCTGTCAAAGACTTTGAGGAAAACCACAGCAAGATTGAATCCCTCCTGCACTGGATGTCTTCACTGGAGAAGTCCAGGGAGACACCCAAAAGTAGATCCCTCTTATTGAGTCAAGAAGCAGGAGATCAGGGAGACAGTCCTGATGGCCAACTGACAGAGGCCGATGGAGTCGAGGAAGGCCTCGATTTGCACTTCCAGAGCTTGAAGGTGAGTGGGATCTGGTGGGCAGAAGGTACGGTGAAAAACCAAAGTTCAAATCCCACCCATAACCTTTTTTATTTGCCTGCTTTGAGAGATGGCATAAAGGTAAAGCCATTCAGCCAATGGGAAGGAGCAAACACAGCTGGGAAAAAGGCAGAGTTATGGGAAGTGACTTTTGCTGAAAGTAGGGGAGGCTTTCCATCCTGGAAAGAAGGGCCTGGAGTCTAGATTGAATCATAGAATCATAAAATTACAGACCTCAAGGGCCATCTAGTCCAGCCCATTCTGCCATGCAGAAACGCCAAATCAAAGCCCTCTCGACAGATGGCCATCCAGCCTCTGTTGGGTCATAGAATACTTGACTTGGACAAGACGCTAAGGGCCATCCAGTCAAGCCCCCTTCTGCCAAGCAGGAACACCTCCCTACAGATGGCCATCCAGCCTTTGCTTTGAATCCTCCAAAGGAGTCAGGAAGTTCTTTCAAATGTTTTGATGGAATCTCTTTTCCTGCCATTTGAATCTATTCCTCCATGTCTTTGTGTCTAACTAAAACCAAGCTCCCCCCCCCCCTTCCTTAAAGGGACATTCTTTCAGATACTTAAACGTGGCTTGCAGAAGAGAAGGTTGAGAGGAGACATGATAGCCATGTATAAATATGTGAAAGGATGTCATAAGGAACAGGAGCAGGCTTGTTTTTTACCGCTCTGGAGACTAGAATTCAATGGAGGAATGGGTTAAAATGACGGGGATCCCACCTGAACATCAGGAAGAACTTCCTGACCATAAGAAAAACTGTTCAGCAGTGGAACTCTCTGCCTCAGAGTCCGGTGGAGGCTCCTTCTTTGGAAGCTTGTAAACAGAAGCTGGGTGGTCATCTGTTGGAGGTAATTTGAATGTGCTTTTCCTGTCTGGCAGGGGAGTTGGACTAAATGGCCTGTACGGTTTCTTCCAACTCTTTGATTCTATGTCTCCTTCTCTCAGTCTACTTTTCTCCAAGTTAAACATATGCTGCTCCTCATTGCTCCGGGTCGGATTTGTCATCCCTTCCAGGCCCACCACCAGGAGCTGCTTTCCCAGCAGCAGGAAGTCCTCCTGTCAACGCAGTCAGCCCAAGCCTTCCTAGAGAAGAGGGGGCACAATCTCTCGTCCGCAGAGACACAGCAGCTGCAAGGGAAACTGGAGGAGCTGAAGGGCCAGTACGCCTCCAAATTGTCACAGTCGGAGGCACAGCTCAAGCAGGTCCAATCCTTAAGGGATGAGCTGCAGAAGTTCCTGAGGGACCACCTAGAGTTTGAGGCCTGGCTGCTGCAAGCCGAGCAGGAGCTGGAGCGGATGCATCATGGGGACGGCAGCCTCGAAGCCCTGCGGCCGATGCTCCGCCGACAGAGCAGCTTCTCAGAGGACGTCATCTCCCACAAAGGGGATCTTCGCTTTGTGACCATGTCAGGACAGAAGGTGCTGGATGCGGAGAAGGCCACGGCCGGGCCAGAGGTTTCAGCCACCGGTGCCTTGGTGAAGAGCAAGTTGGAGGACGCCACCAAGAGATACGGCGCTCTACACTCCAAGGTACCAGGGATCTGTATTCGGAGAGGGAAAAGTGACCTCTTGCAGAATTGTCTTAATCTGGTTTCGTGTTATTATTACACTATGCAACATGATTTTTGTTCCTGGGTTAGAAATGTCATTTCCTAATTGGCTCTATCATAAAAACATGGGAAAAGTTTATTACAGTGTGCCCTCACTTATCGCGGGGGTTCCGTTCCAGGACCACCTGTGATAAGTGAAAATCCGCAAAGTAGGGATGCCATATTAATTTTAATATTTATACATTATTTTATATATATTATATATTATTTTCTTACCTGCACTTCCTTACCCGCCTCCCGACCCATTGCAAGGGTACCCGTCGGCCTCTGCAGAGCCTCCGGAGCCACACAGGCATCAGCAGGCCAGGGAGGCAGGCCTTCCCCGCCGTGCCTCAGGCTGCCACACTTCTGGGGTCCCTGGCCTCCACTGGACATAAATATTTAATATTTTATAATTTTTATTAATATTTTCAAAAACCCACAAAACTGAGTTTGCTAAAAGCAAACCGCGAGGTAGCGAGGAAACACTGTAAATGGCAAAAACTTTGGGGTGCTGTGTGGTTTCTGGGCTAAATAATAATAATAATAATAATAATAATAATAGCAACAAAAGCAACGATAACAACAGCAATAACTTTATTCTTGTACCCTGCCTCCATCTCCCTGAAGGGATTCAGAACAGCTTACAATTGGCACAAAGTGCCTAAAACAAAACATAAATTATTGCATTGTTATTGTTGTTGTTTGTAATGGGAGGAAGGCAATGAGACTCTACAGCAGGTGTGGGCAAACTTTGGCCCCCCAGGTGTTTTGGACTTCAACTCCCACAATTCCTAACAGCCACGCCTGCTCTACAGTTTGTCCATGCCTACTCTACAGTGACCAAGGTATCCAATGCCAAGGATTGATGACTTTTTAATTTCATGTTGGTCCCTTGCTTTTGTGACCTTTGGCACCAAAGTGTGTGTCGGCCAGAGTTTTGAGCCCAGTCATCAAAAGCTGTCCACCTTCTTGTATCATAAAGGCTTTCAGGGTTTCTTTGTTGTTCTCATGTACGAATGAGGCTGGCATGTACAACCTCCTCTCCAAACCCATTTCTTCTGATCTGGCCATTTTGCAAAAGTAATTGGCCAGTGCCAAGGTAGGAAAGTCATGCTCTCGGTGTGTCCCTCTTGTTGCTATCATGCACGGTTTGAATGGACCCAGGAAGCATCTGCTTCACCTTTAACCTCTCCTTCCCCTTGCAGTGTGCGGCCCTTGGATCCCACCTGAACCTGCTTCTGGACCGCTCTCAGCAATTCCAAGACATTGCGAACTCCCTCCAAAAGTGGCTCCAGGAGAGCGAGGCCGCTGTGTCCAACCTTCTCTCCGAACCTATTTCTTCCGATCCGGCCATTTTGCAGAAGCAGTTGGCCAGCGCCAAGGTAGGCAAGCCATGCTCTCAGTGTGCCCTCTTTGGGCCTAATCTGAATCTCATTGTCCCCCAGTAATTCTGGAGTCTCCCAAATGAAAGACTAGCTGATACAATGCAGTATTTGTATTTTGGTGTGGTAATTTTCTTATCTATAGTACTGTATTTACTCACCTTTTTTTGGCTAAGTTACCTTCCCAAAATTAGGGTGCGCATTAGACTCACGTCTCACAGTCATCTTAGTGTTGAGTCAAAGCAAAAGGGGAGAAGCTCCTCTCACAGGGACATCCCCTCTAATTTAATTGCTATGGCTCTATGCTATGCAATGCTGGGATTTGTAGTTTGATGAGGGATCAGCATTCTTTGGCAGAGCAGACTCAAGACCTTGTCAAACTACAGCCCCCATGACGCCATAGCATTGACCCAAGACAATTAAAGTGGATTTTTTCTACAGCATCAATACACTCCAAGGTGTCTTAAAACTTTTAAGGACTCCTAATCAGCAAGGCCAGCCCTAGGTAATTTTCAAGTGTAAGCAAATAGTATCCCCCCCCCCAAACCAATCACTGAAAAATAAAAGGTAGAACTTACATTATCTGTCTCTGGCCTGGCTTACATCAGCTAAGTCTCTCTTGCGCAAACAGTGCTTCCGAAGGAGCGATGCAGCATCTCCAGAACACTCGGAGCTCCCTCCAGGTGTTTGGACTTCAACTCCCAGCACTCCTCACAGCCTCAGGCCCTTTCCTTTTGCCCCTCAGCCGCTTAAGTAGCTGAGGCCCAAGTTTGCCAAGGCCTGTTGCAAGCTAAGAGACATGCCCGGCACTCACTTCCACCAGCATGTAGTTGCGCTCTTTGGGGCCTGGATGACGCATCCTCCTCAGCAGGAGCCTATCCAACAGCACAGCCAGGAAGACTGCGCTTAGCAACAGCCCCACCATGCCCACGACCCTCTGCATCCGTTCCTCCCAGGGAAGACCCCAATGGTGGCGTCCCAAAATGCCAGTGAGAAGCAGATCCCTTCAGGCTGTAGGGGGGAAAGACCCTGAAGTCCTGCTTTCTGAGCAAAAGTCCCAACAGAGGCGGGCAGGTGGGGAGGGCACTCTTCCTTCCTTTCTTCCTCCGCCCGGCTCAGTTTCCTCCGTCCCTGGTCACGTTTCAGCCTTTGCTGTCTCTGGCCCCTGATGCAGAAGGGAGGCAGCAGAACAAGGCGGGAGAAAAGGCTAAAGAAGCCGGAGACACACAGAGAGAGAGAGAGAGAGAGAGAGAGCGCAAAAGCGCAGGAGTAGGATCCTCTTTGGCGAGGCTACTGCGGGGGCACCTCAAGAACGCCCCTCAGGGATTCGCGCTATACGCAAATGCGTATCTTGCCTATTGCTTCAGCCACCCCTGCTAATCAAGCAACAACTGTAATGCAAATGACAAAAAGTGCACCTTCTGCCGCTATGCATTATATTTGCCAGCAAATACATTTTTTGGTTTCAGAGTTTTGAAACTTGAAGCGTTCCTTAGATTTGATAGTGCATTACACTCGAGTAAATACAAGTATCTATAAATCATAAATTATTGTGTTATAAGTTATTAAAGTTATCTATAGTAGATGGTGCGAATAGAGACACTGCCCCTTTAAGGCTAGGGAATTGTGGGTGTTGTAGTTTGGTGGGTACACCAGCACACTTGGGCAGAGAAGGCTGAAGGCTTTGTCAAACTACAACGCCCAAGCATCTATAGCAGGCATGGGCAAACTTCGGCCCTTCAGGTGTTTTGGACTTCAACTCCCACAATTCTTGGCCTCAGGTCCATTCCTTTTTCGCCTCAGGCGCTTAAGCTAGACATTGTAGTTATAATAATAATCGTAGAGTCTGTCTCTGCTCCGACTTCTCTGACGGTTCTTCTCGCTTGCTGCAGCGTCTGCAAGAGGACCTTGCGGAGCATCAGGTGCCGGTGGAGAAGCTGGAGAAGGCGTCCCGCTCCCTTCTGGAGATACACCAAGCCCCCGTTCCTGACCACAAGAGCATTCAGGAAACCACAGGTACTCATGAAACCTTGTTGCAGAGTCATATAGTTGGAAGGAAACTCCAAAGGTACTGCAGTCCAAACCCCTGCCATGCGGGAAGACACCATCAAAGCCCTCCCAACAGATGGCCATCCAGCTCCTGATTAGAAACCTACAACAGACTCCCAAGAGTGTAGTGGGATTAGTCCAACCCAGTTATGCAGGAAGACACAATCAGAGCCCTCTTGACAGATGGGCATCCAACCTCTGTCTATAAACCTCCAGAGAAGGAGACTCCAACAGACTCCCAAATCTATATTCCATTATAGTTGGAAGGGAACCCCAAAGGTCATCTAGTCCGGCCTAGTTATGACGGAAAACACCATCAATCCCTCCCAACTGATGGCCATCCAACGTCTGTTCAGAAACCTTCAACAGATTCCCAAGACAGTCTGTATTCTGCTATAGTTGGAATACTCTAACCCGGTTAGGTTGGAAGTCACAATCAAAGCGCTCCTGACAGATGAGTATCCAACCTCTGCTTAGAAATCTCCAGAGAAAGAGACTCCAATAAACTCCCAAATCTATATTCCATTATAGTTGGAAGGGAACCCCAACGGTTATCTAGTTCAACCCAGTTATGACAGAAGATACCATCAAAGCCCTCCCAACAGATGACAAACAGCCTCTCCTTAGAAACTCCCAGAGAAGGAGACTCCACTGGACTCCTAGGCAGCATATTCTACTTCCGAACAGCTCAGGAAGTTCGTACTAATGTTTAGGTGGAATGTATTTTCCTGCATTTTGAATCCATTCTGTTGCGCAGGCAAAACAAGCTTTGTTCCCCCCCCTCCTCCTCCTCAATGCAGCCTCCTTTCAGATATTTGAACATGATTTTATGCGTCTCCCCTTCTCTCAGCCTTCTTTTTTCCAAGCTAAACACTCCCAGCATTTCAGGTGTAAACCGACGAGTAAGAACAAAGTTATGTTACTGAACTAATGAACTGTTTCTATATGTTATTTAAATAAAGTATCCTTAACCTAAGAGTAACATCAGCTGTGAAAAAATAACCACTTTGGAACCTGTATGGAGGCTATAAATATAATTCAGTAAATAAATCTGTAAGGCATTTTGAGAGAGATTTAAATGGTATTTTCCACATTTTATGTCAGTCTTCCCAGCTTAAGTTCTTCTGCCAAAAAAGTAGTTTAAAGTACAGGCAGTCCCCAAGTTATGAACAAGAGAGGTTCTGTAAGTTTGTTCTTAAGTTGAATTTGTATGTAAATCAGAACAGGAGCTTTTAAAAGTATAACTCCAGCCACACACACACACACACACACTGTTTCCCTGAAAATAAGACAGGATCTTGTATTAACTTTTGTTCTGAAAGATTCGTTATGGCCTATGTATAGCTGCCTGTACACTATTTATGTAGCTAGGGCTTATTATTTGAAGTAGGGCTTATATTTTGAGCATCTTCAAAAATCCTGAAAAAATATGCTAGGGCTTATTTTCAGAGTAGGTCTTATTTTCGGGGAAACAGGATGTGTTTGTGTGTGTAAACATACACACACACACATATGCAAGCTTTGAGTAGCATTTCCCCCTGATATTTAGTCGAGTTGTGTCCGACTCTGGGGGTTGGTGCTCATCTCCATTTCTAAACCGAAGAGCCGGCGTTCTCCATAGAAGCCTCCAAGGTCATGTGGCCGGCATGACTGCATGGAGCGCAATTTGGGGAAGGGTTAACACCCCTGTGACATTTGTTTTGCTCTCTACACCCCTGTTTGTGTCTCATTGGATTTTGAAAAATTTGGCTTGATGATAAAGCTTCATTGGATAACCCTTTTCCCCATGAAAACAACTCTTCCAGGAGTTAATTTCCCTTCTGAGGGGAAGACTCCTCTTACTTCCTGTTGTCTCAGCCCCGTTCTTAACTAGGAGTCATTTCTAAGTTGGAAGTTTGTAACTTGGGGACTGCCTGTAATAGAAAAGTAGCTTCTGGTACAGGAAGAACAGGAAATTAGTTACTATGTTATAATTCATGAGTAAGGGCCATTGGTTCCTTTCCCAATACTGTTTAGTGGGAACACATCAAAGTAATTTGCATGCCATGTCTTCCATTGCTTGAGAGCTCACAGAGTCTGCCTGTATTGATGAGTGGCATCTTGCGTTGACCAGCGTTTCTTCCTTTTTCTGCCATTCCTTTCGCTCTCCCACAGAGTCCGTTGTGAGCCGCTTCCAGGACCTCTGGGGCCGCATGGCGGAGCGCTCCGACCTCTTGCAGAAGGCCATTGCCCAGTCACAGAGCGTCCAGGAGGGGCTGGAGGGTCTGGCCCGGTCCATGGCCCACATCGAGGAGAGCCTCCAGCACAAGGAAGGGACCCCCTTCTCCGCTGTTGCCGTCCAGGAGGCCCTCGCCAACAACACCGTGAGCCACTCCTTACTCTCAGGGGGCCATTGCTATGATGGCTGATAATAATAATAATAATAATAATAATAATAATAATAATAATAATATAAACTTTATTTATACTCCGCCACCATCTCCCCCAACGGGGACTCAGGGTGGCTTACATGAGGCCAAATACCACTAATACTGTGCTAATACCACTAATACTGCTAGGCATTTTATATAACACTATGTAACAAAATTTCTAAGCCGAAGAGTCGGCATTGTCTGTAGACACCTCGAAGGTCATGTGGCCTGCATGACTGCATGGAGCGCCATTACCTTCCCGCCAAGGCGCTACCTATTGATCTACTCACATTTGCATGTTTTTGAAATGCTAGGTTGGCAGAAGCTGGGCTTAACAGTGGCAGCTCACCCGCTGCCCGGATTCGAACCGCCGACCTTTCGATCAGCAAGTTCTGCAGCTCAGTACTTTAACCCACTGTGCCATGTATAAATATGTGCATCCAGAGGTTTGAATCTGGGGAGAGTGCGGATGAGCTCCCTCTGTCAGCTCCAGCTCCCCATACAGGGACATGAGAAAAGCCTCCCACAAGGATGGTAAAACATCAAAACATCCGGGCGTCTTTTGGGCAATGTCCTTACAGGCGGGCAGTTCTCTCACACCAGTTTCTCAAGTAGCTCCTGACATGAAAAAAAAAAGTGAAACAATGTCATAAGGAAGAGAGAGCGGGCTGGCAGAAGCTGGGGCTAACAGTGGGAGCTCACCCTGCTCTCCAGATTTGAACTTCTGACCTTTCGGTCAGCAAGTTCAGCGGCTAAGCACTTTAACCCACTGCGCCATGTATAAATATGTGCATCCAGAGGTTTGAATCTGGGGAGAGCACGGATGAGCTTCCTCTGTTAGCTCCAGCTCCCCGTGCGGGGACATGAGAAAAGCCTCCCACAAGAATGGTAAAACATCAAAACATCCAGGTGTCTCCTGGGCAACGTCCTTGCAGACGGCCAGTTCTCTCACACCAGTTTCTCAATTCACTCCTGACATGAAAAAAAAGTGAAACAATGTCATAAGGAAGAGAGAGCGGGCTGGCAGAAGCTGGGGCTAACAGCGGGAGCTCACCCTGCTCTCCAGAGTCGAACTGCTGACCATTTGCTCAGCAAATTCAGCAGCGCAGCAGTTTAACTCACTGTGTCACCGGGGTCAGTTAGGACCTAGCTATCTATCTCTCTCGAAACACCATGTCTATTTCCATGCCCAGTTAGAGAAGAACAAAATGGAGGGCTTGCCATGTGGCTACATATTTTCAAATGAAAAGAGATGTGTCTCTAAGAAGTATCAGTCCACAGAGAAAGGCAGGCAAAAAGAGCAATGGGGAAAGCTTCCTCTGCAAGCTAAGCCATGTGTTTCCTTGAAGAGGACTACGAACTTGTGCAGGCTGTGGTCGGATTTTGGGCGCATGACTTGGGCACAGTGGGGTTTTGGGTGCATAAGGGACACAGCGGATGTCCTCCTTGGCCCTGATCCCCTTTCCTTGCCTTTCTTCCTCTCTGCAGAAGTTGAAGCAGGACTTGGACCGGCAGAGGAGCCTTCTGGAGGCCACCCAGGGCATGGTGGCACGCTTTGCGGAGGCAGCCGAGAGTGGGGCGGCAGCGGCGGCCCTGCGGAGCCAGCTGGACGGCCTGACGGAGCGCTTTGGGAGCCTGTGCCAGCGGCGGCAGGAGGAGGAGGAGGCCCTCAAGGAGCTCCTGCCCAAAGTGGAGCAGCATGAGCAGCTCTCCCAGGCCCTGGAGCAGTTCACCGAGAGCCGAGGCCGGATGCTGGCCGCGGGGAACCAGCCCCATCATGACATTGGCCACTTCTCCCAACAGATCCAGGTAAGGCCTCAGGGGCTGCATCTGCACTGCAGGCTCAAGCAAGGGAATCCTGGGAGTAATAGTTTCATTAAGGGTGCATCTACACAGGGCTCAAGGCAAGGGAATCCTGGGAGTTGTAGTTTCACTAAGAGAACAGCTACACAGGGCTCAAAGCAAGGGAATCCTGGGAGTTGTAGTTTCACTAAGAGAGCAGCTACACAGGCAAAGGAAAGCTGGAAATTGTGATTTCACTGAGAGCAACTACACAGACCTCAAGGCAAGGGAATCCTGGGAGTTGTAGTTTCACTAAGAGTGCAGCTACACATGGCTCAAGGCAAGGGAATCCTGGAAGTTGTAGTTTCACTAAGAGTACAGCTACACAGGGCTCAAGGCAAGAGAATCCTGAGAGTTGTAGTTTCATTGAGAGTGCAGCTACACAGGGCTACACCTTCAGTCTCAGCCAAAGTGGCATTTTTACACCTCCAAGGTTGCATCTACACTGTAGGCTTAATTCAGTTTGACACCTCTTTAAGTGCTATGGCTCAAGGCTATCGAATCCTGAGGGTTATAGTTTTAGAGGTCTGTGCCAAGGTGACAACTCTCAGGATTCCATAGCATTGAGCCATGGCACTTAAAGGGGTGTCAAACTGAATTAACCCTACAGTGTGGATCCAGCCTTGGAGGTGTTAAAATGCCACTTTTCCTGAGGCTGAAGGTGTCACAGGGAGTCAGCTTTGAGGCATGGCTGTCATTCACACCCATATTCTCCCCTACCTTGTCCCTCCAGGAGCTCAATTCGGAGATGAAGCAGCGGCACGAAGACTTGGAAATGTTGGAAAGCCTGACCGCGGAGCTCAGCGCCTGTGGATTTGCACCAGCGGGGTCCTCCTCACACCAGGAGAAAGTGCGCAGTTTGAGGAAGGACTTTGCACAGCTGCAGAAGACAGCGAGGGAGAGGTAAGACAGCGACTGAGGACAGTGGTGACTGACGCTAGTTTTGGTGGCCACTGGAGGACAGGGCCAGGTGGAATACCCACGGCCAAGCTGGCCAGAATACTACCATTTGCATCCCCGAAACATTGGGCATTTTATTCTGCCCAGATTACTGGAGAGAATGGAAATTTACTGAGAAAGCCCATGAAAGGTTAAGCCAAATGGAAGGGGGGACTGGATGGACTTGAAAGAAGGATGAAACCCACCCCTTGTTTGTCAACACAACAGAACAGCAGGGTTTTTTTTGAAAAGAAATGGGAGAAGCAGAGAAGTGTGAATGAGATGAAAAAGCTTGCACACGCATGTTTAGAAACTTTAGATGGAGTATCTGTAGAAACTTTAGATGCAGTAACTATAAAATGGCTGAGTTACATCTCAGTCGTATGGCACTATTTTGCTGTTGCACACTCAATAGCTGTGTCTGGCCAGAATAAATCTGTTGCATTTGATCTCCTCACCTCTGGTGTCTAATTTAGAAAAAGAGATATTAGGGGTTTGGGGCAGCACCAAGCTTCAACAGTAGGAAGCTGGGATGTTGTGTGGTTTCCAGGCTGTATGGCCATGTTCTAGCAGCATTTTCTCCTGACATTTTGCCTGCATCTGTGGCTGACATCTTCAGAGGATCTGATTATAGTCAAGCAAGTGGAGTATATATACCTGTGGAATGCCCAGGGTGGGAGAAAGAACCATTATCTGTTAAACTAGTGTAAAGGGTACAGTTAGCAAGCTAGATTTGTATGTGTTGAGTGGGAACCACCTATTTGCATGTTAGTAGTACATCTGCATGGAAGTAGCCTGGTCTTTGTTCCCTTTGAATTGTTTACTGCTTAGAACAGACATGGGCAAACTTCGGGCCTCCAGGCCTAAAAATGAAGACACTAAATTTTTTTTTTGGTTGGGCTGTGTTATTATCCATGGATTTTGTTAACGCTTGTGTAAGAAAAAGAAGGGGAGGGGGCTGAAGTTGAAAAAAAACAGAGCACAAGACTCAAGAAACTGTCCCTAATAGCTTTATTTATTATTATTAATAATAATAATAATAATAATAATAATAATAATAATACTCTTGGGGACTAAAAAGGGTCTTACAAAGGGCTGCTTTCCCATTACAACTGATGTGTGGCAATGGGAGCTAAATAATAATAATAATAATTATTATTATTATTATTATTATCTGTTGCAAGATAATTGCACAGACCGACTACAAACAGAGGCACAACTCTGTGGCCCAAATGATTCACTGGAACTTATGTCACAAGTACCACCTCCCAGTAGTAAATAACTGGTGGGATCATAAACCTGCAAAGGTAGTGGAAAATGAACACGCAAAAATACTGTGGGACTTTCGAATCCAGACTGGCAAAGTTTTGGAACACAATACACCACTCATCATGATTGTGGAAAAGAAAAAAGTTTGGATTATTGATGTTGCCACTCTGGGTGACAGTCGCATTGAGAGAAAACAACAGGAAAAACTCAGCTGTTATCAGGACCTCAAAATCAAACTGCAATGGCTCTGGCATAAACCAGTACAGGTGGTCCCAGTGGTCATCGGCACACTGGGTGCCATGCCAAAAGCTCTCAGCCAGCATTTGGAAACAATAAACATCGACAAATTCACAATCTGTCAATTGCAAAACGCCACCTTACTTGGATCTGCGCGCATCATTCAGGAATACATCACACAGTCCTAGACACTTTGGAAGTGTTCGAATTGTGATTTTGTGATACGAAATCCAGCATATAGATCTCGTTTGCTGTGACATACTGTGTTTTTGTGTCAGTAAAATAATAATAATAACTACAACTACTACTACTATTACTACTTTGGGGGACTCTCCTTCTCTCTCTCATTTCCTCGCCCATGCTGCCGCATGAATCTTCTCTGCCGTGGCCTGGGAAGCCTCCCAAGGCTGAAAAAGTGCTGACAAGTGCAACTGCCTTCTTTCCTTCCTTCTCTCCCTCTTCTTCTCTCTCTCACTCCCTCATGCATGCCGCCGGGTGAGTCTTCTCCACCGGCTGAGAAAATGCTGATGAGGGTGAGGGCAACACACTGGTGTCTCCTTCCTTCCTTCTCTCCCTCTCATGGACCTTATTTTAAGTTTCACGGCCTACCTGTGGGCTGGGGCCCACGGGTTGAAAACCACTGCTCTATATGAACATCTTTCTAAATGGAGGGGTGTGTCTTAGAATCAAAGGTGTATCTTCGGTATTTTTGTTTGTGGCGATGGTACTGATGTTTGGGAGCACCTTACAATCTGTGGCATCTTACAAACTGAAGAAATATGGAAACAAACAAAAAATGAGACATGGTCACAGTTCTACGTATTTTAAAAATGGTGTCATTCCTCCCCAGGGAGAAAGGCGCCTCATCCTGCCAGGAGCAGCTGGATGAATTCCGGAAACTGGTGGGCTCCATGCGGCACTGGATGCAGGAGACAGAGGCCCACATCCCGCCCACAGAGACCTCTCTGGGGACCCATGAGTTGGAGAAGCGGATGCAGCAGATTGAGGTGGGCACCTGGCCGCAGCCTCAGAGTCGCTGAGCAAATGGGCTTTGGAGTCCTGGGATGTTTACCCTTTCTGATTCCCACCTATGTCTTTCCTCAGGTTTTGTTGGAGGAATGGGCCGGAAAAGGAGTCCTTGTGGAGGAGATCGGCCGGAGAGGGACGACCTTGGAAAGTCTCATTGTTGAGATCACTGCTCCTGATGCCCAATCCAAGACAGGTAATAATAATAATAATAATAATAATAATAATAATAATAATCCTTTATTTGTACCCCGCTACCATCTCCCGAAGGACTCGGTGCGGCTTATAAGAGGCCGAAACCAAATACAACAATAAAAACAGCAGCAACAACAACACAATAACTCAAAAAACAAAGCAATAATATTAACAACACCCAATGACGCAATTAAAAACAATGGCTGGGCCAAATGTATTAATTAAAATTAAAAGTGCTGGGCATGACAAGGTGGGGTGTTTGGAGGGGGATGGGCATGCAGATATCCTGGATCTCTGATAAAGTGCGTTGGGACATAATGCTAGGAGTTTCCTTAGTCTGGAAAGGCACACTGGAACAACCACATTTTCAAACTCCTCCTAAAGATTACTAGGTAGGAAGAAGCCATGGGCATCTTTTCCACATGCACTGTATTTCCTCGAGTCTTATGAGCCATCGAATGTAATGCACACCTCAGTTTTCGAAAACCTGCTGAATGTAATGTGCAGTGGCAAAAGGTGCATGCTTCATATTTTGCCCAAAAAGTTACACATTAAAATTGCTGGATGCTTAAGATTCTTTCTTTCAAAACAAAAGTGTTAGAACGCCAAAGCTTTCAGCAATGGAAAAGAAAACCTTGGGGTGCATCTGTAGAACAAATCCATTTTAATTGCATTGATTCAATGTTATGGAGTCATAGAGCTGTAGTTTTACAAGGTCTTGAGCTTTCTCTGCCAAAGAAGGTTGATGCCTCATCAAGCCACAAATCCCAGGATTGCCTAGCATTGAGCCGTAGCCATTAAATTAGAGATAATATCCCCCAAATAGGAGCTCCAGGTGTTTCTGAAGCAGCTTCCCCTTTTGCTTTGGCTCAGCACTAAGATTACCTTATTATGTGAATCTAATGTGCAGTCAGGCTGGTCACATGACCTTGGAGGTGTCTACAGACAACGCCGGCTCTTTGGTTTAGAAATGGAGATGAGCACCACACCCCAGAGTCGGTTACAACTGGACTTAATGTCAGGAGGAAACCTTTACCTAATGCACCCTAACTTATGCAAAAAAGGGAGGATTAGATTTGAGTAAATAGGATATATTTCTGTCCTGCTTGAGGATGACAGGTGAAACTTTGAGGAGGAAACATTTTGGGGGGATATTTTTTCACAATCTCCTTTCCCTAAGGAAATACAACAAAACATTGAGGAAATGCAGAAGGGCTTTCTGGGAGACTAGAGTTCAGACCACTATTCTGACAAGCCAAGTTCCCATTTAATCCAGTAGAAAGTCCCTCCCTCCCTCCCTCCCTTCCTTCCTTCCTTCCTTCCTTCCTTCCTTCCTTCCTTCCTTCCTAGAATCTTAGAGTTGGAAGAGACCTCGTGGGCCATCCAGTCCAACCTCCTGCCAAGAAGCAGAAAAATCGCATTCAAAGCACCCCCGACAGATGGCCATCCAGCCTCTGCTTAAAAGCCTCCAAAGATGGAGCCTCCACCACACTCCAGGGCAGAGAGTTCCCCTGCTGAACAGCTCTCACAGTTAGGAAGTTCTTCCTAATATTCAGGTGGAATCTCCTTTCCTATAGTTTAACTTCAGGCTTACTTTAGTCCTGAAGGTCACAGAATCCCATTTCAGAACACCATCTCCATCCTTCAAGCACGTAATCAGAGACAATATAAGGTCATTATTGGGTAGATTGTCAAGGAAAGAGTTAATGTATAAACTGTCATCACAACCCTCCTCTGCCCTGAGAGGGTAAACTTACAAAAATGGATTCAGTGTCAACCCCTGTCTTTCATACCTAATCTGCTCCAAGTTGCTTCTGGGCTGAGAGGGGCAGTGTATAAATGTGGCAAATAAATAAATAAATAAATAAATAAATAAATAAATAAATAATCCTTTGGATGCCCTAAAAGGCTTGGGAATGAATCATAGAGTTAGAAGGGACCACAATGACCATCCAGTTCAGCCCCCTTTCATGCAGGAAAAGCACAATCAAAGCACCCCTGACAGATGGCCATCCAGCCTCTGTTTAAAGCCTCCAAGGAATGAGCTTCCACTGGACTCTGAGGCAGAGAGTTCCACTGCTGAACGGCCCTTCTCATGGTCAGGAAGTTCTTCCTAATGTTCAAGTGGAGTCTCCTTCCCTGTCATATGTCTCCATTGAGTCCATTGAGTCTCCAGGGCAGCAGAAAACAAGCCTGTCCTCTCTTCCTTATTTTATTTACTTCTTTTATATACCGGTTTTGTCACCTGGTTGGGGGGGGGGGGGAATCAAAGTGGTTTCCAACATGTTCACGGCAAAATTCAATGCGTAACATACATACGAGAAACCTAACATGAAACAACAATAACATATAATTATCAATTACATTATAAAGCATAAAGGTTAAAACATGAGGTTAAAAACATATTAATATAAACATTAAAAATCACATAATCCAAAAATCACAGTCCAAGGCCATTCCAGTATCAAATATCAATTGCACATTTCATGTATTGAAACATGATGATTATTTCCTCTCAACCTTCTCTTCTGGAGGCTAAACAGACCCAGCTCTTTGAAGGATTATTCATGGTCTCCAGACCTTTGACCCTTTTATTGGCCCTCTTCCTCTGGACCCCTTCCAGCTTAGAGTCAGTACCCTCTTGAATTGCTTTGCCCAGGAAAGGGAACTTGGCACAGATTTTGTGTTCAATGGACCACTAACCCATTCTGTTGCTGTCGTTCTGTCCATCTCAGGGTCTGTGGTGCCATCCGGAGGAAGTGTAGCAGGCAGCAGCGTGAATGGATACCACACCTGCAAAGGTGAGCAACCCAGAATCAATGCAAAGGTGGAAAATGCATGCATAGATACCAAAGATGTTTGGTGCATCAGAAGAACCGCTTGTAATTCTCGCTCGCTGCAGAAGAGATCCTTCTCCAGCTATATGTGCAATTAATGCTGTTAAGTCTGGCCATGGGAACCCTAGGGTTGTGATAAAAGGTGGTCAACTTGACCCTTTGTGGCTACAAAAATATTCTGTGGCTTCATTTTCCATCCCCTGCTTTATGCCACTCTCTTCCAAATCCCAAATTGTCATTACAAAACAAGCAATAGGAGGAGTTACTTTTTAAACGTTCCAATGAGAAACAACTGAACAAAACAAGGAACAGATGGAGTTACTTTTTCATTGTTCGAATAAGAAACAAAACAGAACTGAACAAAACTAGGAACTGCTTTAATGAGAAACAAAATAGAAGGTGCATCTACACTGCAGAATGGATGCAATTTCACCCCATTCGACTTGCCATGGCTGAAGACTATTAAGTCAAGGGAGTTGAAGTTTCACAAGGTCTTGAACTTTTGCTGCCAAAGAAGGCTGGTGTCCCACCAAACTGCAAATCACTCCATAGTCTTCAGCCATGGCAGTTTAAAATGGTGTCAAATTGTATTAGTACTACAGCATAGGTACACCTCTAAGTGTGTTGGACCTACTGTACTACTACTACTACCACTACCACTATTATTATTATTATTATTATTATTAGATACATAACAAGATTAGTACATAGCAAACAAGATCACTATGCTGGCTTTTGTATTAGATCACACATCGGACACTTCCTAAGTGTCCAGGACTGTGTGATGTATTGGCGAATAATTCATGCAGATCTGAGTAGGGTGGCCTTTTGCAGTTGACAGATGGTAATTTTGTCAGCACCGATTGATTTTAAGTGCAAGCCAAGGTCTTAAGTGCAAGCCAAGCCCAGTGTGCCAATCACGATGATGATGATGAAGATGATGATGATGATGATGATGATGATGATGATTATGATTATTATTGTTGTTACACTATGACATTAACAACCCAGGAACAAAATTCATGTTACATAGTCTTATCATCATCATCAGACTGCATTTTCACCCATTCTGATATTTTTAATACAGCTGTTGATGTTATTGTTTTTATGAAACCACAGTTTAGCTCTTATTTGAATTGTGTTTTGATTGTACTTGCAATGACAGTTGTCTTAGGTCCCATGATCATAGGACAGGCATGGGCAAACTTCGGCCCTCCAGATGTTTTGGACTTCAACTTCCACAGCCAGTAGGAATTGTGGGAGTTGAAGTCCAAAACACCTGGGGGACCGAAGTTTGCCCATGCCTGTCTTAGGAAGATGGGACAATCAGTAATGCATTTGGCCATGTTTTCCCTTGAGAGAATGCAGAAGATACATGCTTTTATATAAAGTGTGTGTGTGTGTGTGTGTGGATTGCACTGACATAAAAATACTTCGTAGTGAACAATATGCCAATATGCTTAGTGTGTTATGACAACACCCACCTTGTCCTCTCCATTTTGAATATGGAAACCAATTTCTTTCCCCTTCCCTTGCTGCAGACCTGACGGAGATCCAGTGCGATGTCTCGGATGTGAACCTAAGATACGAGGGCCTCGGAGGAAACTTGCGCGGGCGCAAAGAGCAAGCGGCAGCCATTTTGGCCAAGATGCGGGAGGCAAAGGAGGAGGTGGGCTCAGCCCTGGCCTGGCTAGAGTCCCAGGAGCGGGCCCTGGACGCCCTCGAAGCCTCCACCTCGCCCTCCAAGCCGGAGACCGTCCGAGCCCAGGCTGAGCACAACAAGGTCTGCACAAATGCACATACAAGTTTAATATAGATAGATAGAATTATAGAGTTGGAATAGACCCCAAGAACCATCCAGTCCAACCCTCTTCTGCCAGAAAGGCAGGCAACATCTAATCCCTCCTGACAGATGGCTATCCAGCCTTAGATAGATGGCCATGGATATGTTAGATATGATTGAGAGAGAGAGAGAGAGAGAGAGAGAGAGAGAATCATCGATTTGGAAGAGACCCCAAGTACCATCCAGCCCAACCCCCTTCTGCTAGGAAGGCACTATCCAATCTCTCCCGACAGATGGCCATCCAGCCTGTCATACAATAATAGAATTTTAGTATCCTAGAGCTTGAAGAGACCCCAAGTTCTATCCAGTCCAACCCCCTTCTGCCAGGAAGGCACTATCTGATCTCTCCCGACAAATGGCCATCCAGCCTGTCATACAGTAATAGAATTTTAGTATCCTAGAGCTTGAAGAGACCCCAAGTTCCATCCAGTCCGACCCCCTTCTGCCAGGAAGGCACTATCTGATCCCTCCGGACAGATGGCCATCCAGCCTGTCATACAGTAATAGAATTTTAGTATCCTAGAGCTTGAAGAGACCCCAAGTTCTATCCAGTCCGACCCCCTTCTGCCACGAAGGCACTATCCAATCTCTCCCGACAGATGGCCATCCAGCCTGTCATACAGTAATAGAATTTTAGTATCCTAGAGCTTGAAGAGACCCCAAGTTCCATCCAGTCCGACCCCCTTCTGCCAGAAAGGCACTGTCTGATCCCTTCCGACAGATGGTCATCCAGCCTGTCATACAATAATAGAATTTTAGTATCCTAGAGCTTGAAGAGACCCAAAGTACCATCCAGTCCAACCCCCTTCTGCGAGGAAGGCATTATCTGATCCCTCTCAACAGATGGCCACCCAGCCTGTCATACAATAATAGAATTTTAGTATCCTAGAGCTTGAAGATACACCAAGTACCATCCAGTCCAACCCCCTTCTGCCAGGAAGGCACTATCCGATCTCTCCCGACAGATGGCCATCTAGCCTGTCATAGAATAATAGAATCTCAGTATCCTAGAGCATGAAGACACCCCAAGTGCCATCCAGTACGAACCCATTTTGCCATGCAGGAAAAGTACAATCCATCCCTCCTGACAGTTGGCCATCCAGTCTCTGCTTGAATGACTCCAAAGAAGGAGCCTCTACCAGACTCTGAAGCAGAAAGTTCCACCGTTGAACAGTTCAGGATGTTCTTCTTTCCTGCAGTTTGAACCCATGGTTCCATTGGGAACCCGCCTCTAGAACAGCTCCCTTTTCCTTAGGACATCCTTTCAGATACTGAAACATGGCTCTCATGGTATTCAAAGCTGTCCAACATCACATAGGAGGAGGAGGAGGAAAGGGGCTTATATAACGTATCCTTCAAATTCGTTCTCCTTGGAATTGACAGTTCTTTCTCGATTTGGCTCCCTGTGGGGTTAACGCAGCTCTCCATATGTGCTTCGTCTGAATATCTTACATTTTATAAAGTTTTAAAATCTTCTTTTTGGGGTATTATGCAAATTAGGATGAATATGTTCCATCTGACTTACTCATTTTTTAGGAATTTTTAAATCTGGGTGAATAGGATTGATCATGTTATCATCCCGGGGGATTTTGAGTGCGTTCTCCTTTTGAAAGACAGTACAATTGTTATTATTATCGTATTGTCAAAGGATTTCACAGCCGGAATCACTGGAGCGTTGTGTGGTTTCCAGGCTGCATGGCCATGTTCTAGCAGCACTTTCTCTTGACGTTTCGCCTTCATCTTTGGCTGTCATCTTCAGAGGATCAGGCAGTAAACAATTCAAAGGGAACAAAGGCCAGGCTATTTTCATGCAGATGTATTACTCACATGCTAATAGGTGGATCCCACTCAACAAATCTAGCGTGCTAATTGCACTCTTTACACTTGTTTAACAGACAATGGTTCTTTCTCCCACCCTGGTTATTCCACAGGTATATATACTCCACTTGCTTGACTACCATCAGATGCCAGCCACAGAGGCAGGTGAAACATCAGGAGAAAATGCTGCTAGAACACGGCCATAATGCCTGGAAACCACACAACACCCCAGTTATTAATAAATTATTATTATTATTATTATTATTATTATTATTTTATTGACACAAAAGCACAGTATGTCACAGCAAACAAGATACATATGCTGGATTTTGTATCACAAAATCACAAGTCGAACATTTCTCAAGTGTCTAGGACTGTGTGATGTATTATTATTATTATTATTTGAAACACAACAAGATGAGTTCACAGCAGGCACTCTGCTGGCTATTGAATTGGATCACACGTCGGACACTTCCCAAGTGTCTAGAACTGTGTGATGTATCGGCAAATAATGCATGCAGATCCCAGTAAGGTGGCCTTCTGCAGGTGGCAGATGGTGTATTATTATTATTATTATTATTATTATTATTATTATTATTATTATTATTATTTGTATTTATATCCCACTTCCTCTCTCCCTAAGGAGATTGAAAGAGATTAACACTAAAAATATCATACAATATGTAAATTAAAACCCAAAGTGTGCAAACATTACAATAGAACCCAGGACTTCTTAAAAATGCATAGGTAAAACCAATAAAAACATTTTAAAATGGTTAAAACTGCATAAAACACAACAATCCTGGCTCAATCTTTAAAATTGTACTAACTCTATAGTACTTTATACATCCTGTCCTTGCTTGGGACATGTAGTGCTCATTATCTTGAGGAGCCCCTGGTGGCGCAATGGGTTACAACACTGTTACGACAGGACTGCTGACCGAAAAATCAGCTATTCGAATACGGAGAGCGGGTGAGCTCCCATCTGTCAGCTCCAGCTTCTGATTCAGGGACATAAGAGAAGCCTCTCACAGGATAGTAATACATCTGGGCATCCGCTGGGCAACACCCTTTATATGGCTAATTTTCTCACACCAGAAGCAACTTGCAGTTTCTCAAGTCGCTCCTGACACACACAAAAATATTACTGAGGATGACGCTGGAGAATAGTTTTCCCCATTCCCATAGGATATAATTTGTAGTGAAGGAAAAGAAACTAAAGGAGAGTGGCAAGAAAGCGGGTAATTAAAATTAAAAATCATCAGTTGCCGTTATTGTTCCTCCCTTTTGTTTCCCCATGATTTCCTTCTGTGGATGAGGGCTGCAAATGCATCATTCAACATGCCCAATGTCACGTTCTCTCTTTCTTCTTTGACTTTTGTCTTCCTCCCTTCCTTTTCTGCAGGTCTTTCTGGCTGAATTGGAGCAGAATTCTGTGAAGGTCCAGAAAGCAAAAGAATCACTCTCTGGACTCTTGCAGAAATACCCTGAATCGCCCGAAGCGGGGAATTGGAAGAGGACCTTGGAGGACTTAGGTATGTGGCCTTTGGGGCCCCTCCGAAACTGTGCCAGATCTGAAAACAAAGGGAAATGGAGAGCCGCTTTGTTTATATAGGGCAAGATTGAAGGGGAAAGAGTGGGAGGCATGAAATAAGAGACAGAATCCACCAGGAAGTTTTCTGTCACAAGCCGGGGGTCCTTTAAGGTGTCTACTTTGCTTGGGAATGGGCATATTGAAGTCCACCCTCCATATTCAATGTGGTTTGGGGCACAGGACCCCCCACAAAAGTAAAATAATCTCCCTAGAAATCTCTAGGTTGCTATGAGTTTTCTGGGCTGTATGGCCACATTCCAGAAGCACTTTCTCCTGACATTTCACCCACATCTATGGCAGGCATCTTCAAAGGTTGCCTTACAACCTCGGAGGATGCCTGTCATAGATGTGGGTGAAACGTCAGGAGAGAATACTTCTGGAAAACTGCCATACAGCTGGAAAACTCACAGCAACCCAGTGATTCTGGCCATGAAAGCCTTCGACAACACAATCTCTAGGTCTTTTAATACCACCCTGTGGTCAACCTTTACTGATAGTTGGCCACAGAATCATATTGACTCACCAAACTACAAATCCCAGTATCTCATAGCATTGAGCCATGGCCATTAAATTAGAGATGAGGTTCTTCAGAGAGGAGATCCTGGAACAGCTTCCCCTTTTGCTTTGACTCAGCATTAAGAGGACCGTATGACGCAAATCTAATGCGCACCCAATTTTTGGCAAGATAATTTATTCCAAAAGGGTGAGCATTAGATGTGTGTAAATATTGTAATAGAGAGTTAGGGTCACAGGACTCCTGCAAAAGTGGGGAAACTGTGAATTTAAAGGGGCACTTCTTCTGAACCTGTGAAAACACCCCTCTTGGGATCTCTAGTCCTCCAGTGGGATTCAGTGGTCCACTTCTGCCAGCAACTGATCATAGAACTGCACTGGAGGATTTGCAGATTTATATTAAAGAATCTCTTTAAGTCCTGCAGCATGACTCCACTTTTACTAGAAGTTGAGCACACAGTGCATTCATTGGAGGGCAAAGAGAGATGAGGTTTCAATCCACATTCATTAACCTGCCAACATGGAAGGGTGACGATATTCACAATTAATTCATTAATCCACTTGACATGATTTCTGCTTCCTGGGGACACTCTTATCTTGCACCTGTTGCAGATAGGGATACAATTTCAACACAGTTATATGGGTTTCCTGAACCCAACATATGCAAGGTCTGAACTAGGCCCTCTAGCTTTTGCGCCTCCAACTCCCAGAAGCCATTATTACCATCTTGTCCAGTGATCAGGAATTCTGGGAGCTGTAGTCCAAAGCACCTGGAGGGCCACAGTTCCCTTAGGTCAGTGAGGAGCATGGGAAGCAGCCCTGGGAGACATGAGGAGTATAGCTATTAGAATGTTGCCTCCAATGCTTGTGTCCCTGCCCCACAGATTCCCGTTGGGAGCGTGCCAACCAGGTGACGGCGGAGCGGCAGCAGAAGCTGGAGAAATCAGCCCGCGAGCTGGCAAGCTTCCAGGTGGCAGAGGGGCAGTTGAGGCCCTGGCTGATGGAGAAGGAGCTCATGATGAGTGTCCTGGGGCCCCTCTCCATCGACCCCAACATGCTGAGCGCCCAGAAGCAGCAGGTTCAGGTGAGAAGGCCGCTCAGGCGGAGGCTCTTTGGCTTGGGAGGCCCATAACCAGTGGAGGAGCTGGTGGAGTGTTTGCTCAAGGAGGCTTGTCTTCCCTCCATCTTGGATTTGCATTGATTGGATGCATTCTCATTTTCCATGACGGGTGAATACTCCAGCAGTGAAAATATTAAGCTGCAGAAAAGGTTAAACCACTGAGCTGTTGAACTTGCTGACCAAACTATGTGTTGCAGCAAAGTCATGTCGACTGCCATGTGTCAGTGTGTTACACAAACATAATAAATGATGCAAACTAAGCACTAAATCATATATTTTGCAAATATAAATGAAAGGTTTCCATGAAACATGTTGTGTCTCTATACGTCTCATTCCTACAATGTCTATATCTCTTCTTATAAGGCAGGGGTCCTCAAACTAAGGCCCGCGGGCCGAATACGGCCCTCCAGGGTCATTTACCCAGCCCTTGCTCAGGGTCAACCTAAATCTGAATTGACTTGAAAGCACACAACAATAACAATCCTATCTCATCAGCCAAAAGCAGGCCCACAGTTTTCATTGAAATACTAATATAATGGTATAGTGCAATATAGTAATATATAATACTGATATTGTACTATGCTAATAATATAAAATATTGTATGAAAATATATCTTGTAAGCCGCTCTGAGTCCCCTTCGGGGTGAGAAGGGCGGCATATAAATGCCGTAAATAAATAAATAAATAATACATTTATATTTCTTAAAATTGTTCTTCATTTTAATTATTGTATTGTTTTAAAGTGTTTTTTTGCATTACAGATAAGATATGTGCAGGGTGCATAGGAATTCATTCATTTTTTTCCAATTATAATCTGGCCCTCCAACAGTTTGAAGGGACTGTGACCTGGCCTCTGTTATAAGGGGTTGGTTTAACCTCCAGTTTGCTAGTATGGAGCCCCCAGTGCCATAGCTATGAAAGCCTTCAACAATACATCCTGAAGCATGTATTGTGATAGTTTTTCGATAACTATCTCATCGAATCTCAACCAATTCAACCTAGTTTGTGGCAGCCACAAAAATGAAGTTTCTGGAGTATAACAACTCCTTTCAAAGTAAAGACCACACAATTTCAAACCAGGAACAGAAATGTTTTAAAATGTTGTTACATTGTGTTATATTCCCCCACCCCATCTTTTTGAGGATTATGACTGTGGTCATTCGGGGGGGGGGGGGGAGATCTCCCAGCCAATGCGGCTGACTCTCCTCCAGCCGTTGGTTTATGCCTTTAGAAGCAGCAACAGGACAAATCAGACAGAGGCCTGGGATGCCTTTCCTGTGTCGTCATCGGCTCCTGCATTTTTTGAAATCCTGTTTAGAATGCTGTCTTTGCAGTTCGTTTGCAGGCCTTCCAGAAACTCTCCTCGCTGCCAAATGTCCCTCGAGCGATATGGTCAGCCAACTTAATACTTCTTTTTTTTTCTCTCAGCCTTGTGACTGAGCTGTTTGGCTTTGAACTGATTCGTCGGTTTGTATTACGCAGGCTTTGGGCTCATTAAAAGTCCCTTTTTGAATGGAGGTCTTGAAATGTTTGCCGTGCCTTTCAAAGGCCGGACGTTTTCCTAAGGATCAAGGCGGTCCCTTGGGATCTTACTGAGTTTTTTCCCAGCGAGAAGAGAGACTGGCTACGCTTCTGACCTTCTTTCTTGAGTGCCTGCTCTCAATGCAACATTGGGTTTATGCAAGGAGTAGGAGCATCAATAACACTATGTAACACTTTTTTTTGTTCCTCGGTTGTAAATTCCATTTCCTAATTGGTTCTATCATAGAAACATGGGAAACGTTCACTAAGCTGCAAAAACTTTCTTTGTGTGGGAGGGACATCCTGCAACAAATTTCATCTATTTTTTTCAGTTACTATCTCATCATAGAGTCTCAACCCATTCAACTTAATAATAATAATTGTATTGATTAGCCCTTGGGCCAGTGGTTTTCAACCAGATATTTTGGCCTTCAACTCCCAGAAATCCTAACAGCTGGTAAACTGGCTGGGATTTCTGGGAGTTGTAGGCCAAAACACCTGGGAACCCACAGGTTGAGAATGACTGCCTTAAGCCACATCACAATACCAGACCAAACAACAAGGCTTATAGCCATATAGCCCGAAAAAACTACAACAACGCAGTGATTCTGGCTATGAAAGCCTTCGACAATACATTGAACAAGGCTTAACTTACTAGTACTCTATGTAGCAAGTTAAAATAAGACACTTATAACAATACAATAAATAAATCCATCTTGAGTCCCTTTGGGGAGATAGAGCGGAATATAAATAAAGTATTATTATATTATTATTAAATATGGAGCCACCGGTGGTGCAGTGGGTTAAACCCCTATGCCGGCAAGACAAGACCGACAGGTCACAGGTTCAAATCCAGGGAGAGTGCGGATGAGCTTTCTCTATCAGCTCCAGCTCCTCATGTGGGGACATAAGAGAAGCCTCCCACAAGGATGGTAACATCAAAAGAACATCCCCTGGGCAAGATGCGCACAGACGTCCAATTCTCTCACACCAGAAGCAACTTGAAGTTTCTCAAGTCACTCCTGACATGACAAAAAAATTATTAAATATGATAAAACTGAGTATATACATCATATTTCCTAATCACCCCTACAATTTGCCCTGATCAGCTCCACATATGTGGTTCTCAAATGTCTTGTTTTGCTTAAACACAGAGCTTTTTTATGTTTTTGGTTTTTTTTGTCGTGTCAGGAGTGACTTGAGAAACTGCAAGTCACTTCTGGTGTGAGAGAATTGGCCGTCTGCAAGAATGTTGCCTAGGGGACGCCTGGATGATTTGATGTTTTTTAATCATCCTTGTGGGAGGCTTCTCTCATGTCCCCGCATGAGGAGCAGGAGTTGATAGAGGGAGCTCATCCGCCTCTCCCCGGATTCGAACCTGCGACCTGTCGGTCTTCAGTCCTGCCGGCACAGGGGTTTAACCCACTGCGCCACTAGGGGCTCCATTTTTGGGTCTTAGCTATACATAAAATATGATGTTCTGATGTTTGCCTGTATGTATATTTTGGGCCCCCTGGTAGCACAGCAGATTAAACTGCTGAGTTACTGAACTTGCTGACTGAAAAGTTGGTGGTTCGAATCCAGGGAACAGGGTGAGCTCCCTCTGTTAGCCCCAGCTTCTGCCAACCTAGCAGTTTGAAAACATGCAAATGTGAGTAGATTGATAGGTACTGATTCTGCAGAAAGGTAATGCTGCTTCATGCAGTCATGCTGGCCACATGACCTTGGAGGCATCTACGGACCACACCGGCTCTTCAGCTTAGAAATGGAGATAAGCACCACCACCCAGAGTCAGACACGACTAGACTTACTGTCAGGGGAAACCTTTACCTTTACCTTATGTATTTTTTAGTATGTTGTAATCCACCCTGAGTCCCCTTGGGGAAATAGGGTGGAATATAAATAAAATAATAATAATAATAATAATAATAATAATAATAATAATTATTATTATTATTACTCAAGGCAGCTAACCATCCCTCACTTAGTCAGGTTTAAAAAGCACATTATGTGGACACTATTTTCATGTTTCAATGATGACCTTGGTGGTTTTATTTTAACTAGCATTCATTGATGCGCACACTGATTCGGGGCGCATGCCTGATATAAATAAGCTTGGCTTCACCACCGTGTCTCTCTGTTGCAGTTCATGCTCAAGGAGTTCGAGGCCCGGAAGCCACAGTTCGACCAGCTGAACGCAGCGGCACAAGGGATGCTGACCAGCCCTGAGGCCTCTCCATCTGCTGGCCGCATGCAGGATGATCTCCAGGCCATTAACCAGAAATGGACAGCGCTGACGGATCGGCTCGACTCCCGCTCAGGACAGATTGACCAGGCCATGGTCAAGAGCACCCAGTTCCAGGCACTGCTCCAGAGCCTGTCGGAGAAGGTCAAGGCGGCTGGCCAGCGGCTGAGCCCCCAGCTGGCGGCCAGCACTCAGCCCGAGGCCGTCAAGCGGCAGCTGGAGGAGGCCAGTGAAGTCCGATCGGACCTGGAGCAGCTGGAGAGCAACATGGCCGAGGCCCAGGCCCTTTGTGAGGAGCTCTCCATTCTCATTGGCGAGCAGTATCTCAAGGACGAGCTCAAGAAGCGCATGGAGGCCGTCGCCCTGCCCCTTAGGGGCCTGCAGGATCTGGCAGGTAAGAGAAATGCAACTGCAAACAGATTAATAAACTGATAAAACTAATTAAATGTAGGATGATGTACAAGTCAAGAAGCGTTAACAGGGGTAAAGACACTGCAAATAGATACAAGACAAGTTTCAGCCTGAGTCTAATACAGAAAATTATGTACGTTTTACCACTGAGCCAGTTGGGTCTTTGGGTTGTAATAAAGTTTGATTGATTGATTAATTGAGGTAGGAGAAGTGGGCCCCCTTCACTCCAAAACTGGGGAAGGGGTGCCTTTAGAAAGCCTGCAAAGAAGGGGAGCCCATCACTTCCCAAGGCCTCAAACATCTCCTGGGTGTTCCTCATGTTTAGCTAGAACCTCTCTTCTTGCAACCTGAATGCATGAGATTTTCACCAGGTCTCTGGAGCAGACCATCCTTCATCACTACATGGTTACACCAGGTATGGGCAAACTTCGACCCTCCCTCCAAGTGTTTTGGACTTCAACAGCTGATAGGCTGTTAGGAATTGTGGGAGTTGAAGTTCAAAACACTTGGAGGGAGGGTCGAAGTTTGCCCGTGCCTTACCTACACTGTAAAATTATTGCAGTTTGGTGCCAGTTTAATAGAATTTTATTGTCATTGCACATCATACAACAGAACTAGGTGCCACCCCAATACACATTATATATGTAGAATTACAAAAACAAAACACCCAGCCTTCCCCATTCTAATCACTATTGCACAATCTCTAATGCCACATCCGTTTGAAACCATAGAGTTCAGTATAGTCAGAGTTCTAGGATAAAAGCTCTCTCTCAGCCTATTTGTCCAGTTCAACGCTATGATATGATGGGAGTTGTAGTTTCTCATGGTCTTTCATCTTTTCTGCCACAGAGCACTGATGTTCCACCAAACTGCAGATCACAACACTCCACTGCCATTAAAATGGTGTCAAACTGCATTAATTCTGCAGTGTAGGTGCACTCTGGGCCTCAACATTTTTATATAAGGGGGTCTTTTACCTTCTCTGCCAAAGAAGGCTGGAGGTTGTGGCATCATGTAAAATAAACCACGTGTAGTTCACATTTGATCAGCCCACACACTGCCTTGCCAGAGAAAGAAAATATGCCATGCAGATGAACTATAAAGAACATGTAGTTTATTCTTCATAAATCCACAACAACATATGTAAAATGTGATCAGCTGAACCAGCTCACATAATGTCCTTTTATGAAGCAAGAGCACACTTCAAAACTCTATCTCAGGGGTCCTCAAACTAAGGCCCGGAGGCCGGATACGTCCCTCCAAGGTCATTTACCCCACCCTCGCTCAGGGTCAACCTAAGTCTGAAATGTCTTGAAAGCACACAACAACAACAACAACAACAACAACAATCCTATCTCATCAGCCAAAAGCAGGCCCACACTTCCCATTAAAATACTAATAAGTTTATATTTGTTTAAAGTGTTTTTTGCACTACAAATAAGATATGTGCAGTGTGCATAAGAATTCATTCATGTTGTTTTCACATTATAACCCGGCCCTCTGTTTAAAAGGTTTGAAGACATCTGCTCTATCTCTTTCTCCTTCACTCTTCTTCTCTCTCTGCATCTGCATAGCTAAAGCCTGGACAACAATGTAACAGTATCCAAAAGTCCCAGGCTCAGCCATCTCCCCGGGTGTAGCCCGACCAATCGGTTTCATTCATCTCATTTTACAGTTGGCACACTGTCCTTGCATGCTCCAACAGGGGTCCCACCAAGTTGCAGCTCCTAAGATTCCATGGCATTGAGACAAAGAAGTGAAAGTAGTATCAAACTGTATTATATTGACAGTGTAGATGCACCTCAAAAAGGAATGGCGGAGCTGAAAGTCATTATTGGAGGAGATCGGGTCTTCAGAAACAGTTTGAAGCTGTGTGTGGCCCAGAGGTTACATACTTTTGTCTGCCCCATTCTCTAATGCAGTGGTTTTCAACCTGTGGGTCCCCAGATGTTTTGGCCTTCAACTCCCAGAAATCCTAACAGCTACTAAACTGGCTGGGATTTCTGGGAGTTGTGGGCCAAAACACCTGAGGACCCACAAGTTGAGAACCACTGCTCTAACACGTGGGATATCCAGAGACCAAGAGACAATCTCAAATCACCATTTGGAAAAAGGCACCATGTAAGAGTTTAATAGCCAGTGGCAGACAACTGCAGGAAGACGAGGCCAGATGGGGATTCTGGGGGTAGCCATTCGGGTTGGAATAAAGTCAGAGGTGATCCTCCAGATACAATTCCCAGCGTAGCTCATAGTGAAGGAACATGGGGATTGCAGTCCAGTCACATCCGGTGGGCCCATGTGTTCCTCTGCCCTCCAACCAAAGCCATCATTTCAAGGCTGATTCATGCAGCAGCAAACTCTGGGATGTTTCCATGGATACATTCAACAGGGAGCCGCTGCTCCATCCGCCTCCCACATGGAGGAAGTCAGAGGAGTGTAGGCACATTCAGGCTTTCAAGGCTTATTTCCGAGCCATGCGACGTGTGGAGGGGCCTCCAGACTGAGGCCAAAGGGGATCTTCTCCTTGTAAAGCATAAACTGTCCTTAACTTGGTATTTGTACACACAAGTAAACTTCTCAGTGGAGCCAGTTTGGCCTCTGGATGCTGTCAGTGCAAGAATGGAATTTTAAACCAAATTAAAGGGGGGGATGCATGGAATAAACCTGTCTTCTGAAGACTTCTCTTGCATCAAGATTGCAATGAACTATCACAACTATTGCTGCTATGTTTTGAATAATTTTCTGCCAAATGTGCAATCAGCGGCTAAGACATGACACCCTAATATGCCTTCTTCTCCATCCCAAAAGTGTCTAAAAATGCAGCAAAAAAGGCTTTGCATTGTTCAGTTTTCCCTTTACGCAGTTCCCAGAGGGGACGAAAGGCAACAAAACATGCCACCTTACTATTTCAATGATTCATGGTGCATTGTACCCATATAGGTTTTCTTGATTGGGAAAGGTAGGCCACATTACCTTTCCAGTGAATGACATTAATTTCTAATAAGTGGAATATTAATTTGCATAACGAGTGACCATGGTCTTGGCTAAAACATTGGAGGAGACCAGGTCTTCAAAACAGATTGGGACTGTATGATCCAGTGGTTATATTTTGTTCAAAGAACTCACTGCCTCAGAGTCCATTGGAGGCTCCATCTTTGAAGGCTTTTAAACAAAGGCTGGATGGCCATCTGTCAGGAGGGCTTTGGTTGTGCCTTCCTTTATGGCAGAAGGGGGTTAGGCTGGATGTCCTTGGGGTCTCTTCAAACTCTAGGAGTCTTTGATTCTATAGCCCTGTTTCTCCGTGGACCCGCTAATGTCTATGAGGCTGGGTTGCCATCTGTTGGGAGATATTTGATTGTGCTTTTCCTGCCTGGCTGAAGGGGGTTAAACTGGATGGCCTTTGGGGGTCTCTTCCAAGTGTAGGATTCTATGACTTTGCCAAACTTCTTCCATGTTTTTATGATAGAACTGATTAGGAAATTGTATGTTTAAGCTAGGAACAAAATTTATGTTACATAGTGTTATCCACAATGCATATTAAAACATATGGGCCTGCCTTGTTTAACTGTGTGTCCCCCATCTCTGATTTCCAGCTGATCGCATGAACCGGCTGCAGACAGCCCTGGCCAGCTCCCAGCAGTTCCAGCAGATGTTTGATGAGCTCCAGGCCTGGCTGGATGAGAAGGTGAGATGTCAAGCCCAGGGCGGTCCCGTCTCGGCCAAACTGGAGCGGTTGCAGTCCCAGATCCAGGAGCAGGAAGAGCTGCAGAAGAGCCTCAACCAGCACAGTGGCTCCTATGAAATGATCGTGGCTGAAGGGGAATCCCTGCTGGTCTCGGCCCGTGCTGGTGAGGAGAAGGCCCGCCTGCAAGGCCAGCTGACCAACCTGAAGGCTCGCTGGGAAGAGCTGAGCAAGCAGGCTGCAGACCGCCACACCAAGCTAAAGGACTGCCTGCAAAAGGCCCAGAAGTATCAGCGCCACGTGGAGGACCTATTCCCATGGGTTGAGGACTGCAAATCCAAGGTGATGGAGCTGGAAGTCACTTTGGACCCGGTGCAACTAGAAGCCACACTCCTGCGGTCAAAAGCCATGCTGAGCGACGTAGAGAAGCGGCGCTCCCTCCTCGAGATGCTGAACAGTGCTGCCGATGTTCTCATCAATGCTTCAGAGACGGACGAAGACGACATCCGGGACGAGAAAGCTGGTATCAACCAGAAGATGGATGCCATTACGGAGGAGCTCCAAGCGAAGGCGGGGTCCCTTGAAGAGATGTCGCAGCGGCTGAAGGAGTTCCAAGAGAGCCTCCGGAACATTGAGAAGAAGCTGGAAGGGACGAAGCACCAGCTGGAGATCTACGAGACCCTGGGCCCTCAGGCCTGCAGCAATAAGAACCTGGAGAAGCTAAGGTCGCAGCAAGAGGCCCTTCGAGCGTTGGCTCCCCAGGTTGACTACTTGAAGAACTTCACCCGGGGTTTGGTGGAGGATGCTCCGGACGGCTCGGACTCCTCCCATCTCCTTCACCAAGCAGAGACGGCCCAGCGGGAGTTCGAGGAGGTCGGCCAAAAAGTGAGCGAGTGTTGCACACTCATGGAAAGCAAGCTGGAAGGCATTGGGCAGTTCAGCAACCATGTGCGAGAGATGTTCTCTCAACTGGCAGACTTGGACGATGAGTTGGATGGCATGAGCCCTGTTGGCAGGGACCTGGACAGTCTCCAGTCCCAGGCCGAAGACATGCATGACTTCCTGGGCAAGCTCCAGCGGCTAAAGCAGGACATCCAGGTGTCCGAGGAGAAGTGTCGGGAGATGCTAGATGATGAGGGGAGCCCCGACCTTGTGGGACTGAGGCGCGAGCTGGAAACCATCCACAAGCAGTGTGGCAAGCTGACCGACCGAGGCAGGAGCCGCCTAGAGCAAGTGGAGGCGGCTCTGTCCCGCCTGAGGGACTTCTACGGCAAACTGAGGGAGCTGACTGCCATGGCTGCTGCAGCAGAGGAGAGCGAGGCCCTGCAGTGGGTGGTGGGCACTGAGGTGGAGGCCATCAACCAGCAGCTGGCTGACTTCAAGGTAAGGAGAGCCTGGTGCTGATCCAAGTATTTTATAAATGTCCTCTGTGTACTTTTTCATTTCTATACATCTTTATTGTGTGAGTGCTGCCAACATAAGCCAAACGGCATTGGAAGGTCATATGGCTAGGGATGAGTTTGCATCTCTGTCCTTTGTTTTCAGTGAAAGTTGATGTTCAGTAACATTCTCTGTGTGATGGGATATTGGGAGCTCTTTGCTCATTGCATTTTTAATATATATCCCAAATATCAGAAGTTTGATCTTTAGTGCAGAGCTTTCCAAACATTTCATGTTGGTGAAACGTCTTTTGAGATAGGTATTATTTTGTGACATATTTATTCGATTTTACTAGCAAGGTAAAGGTAAAGATTTCCCCTTAACATGAAGTATAGTCATGTCCGACTCTGTGGGTTGGTGCTCATCTCCATTTCTAAACTGAAGGGCTGGTGTTGTCCGTGGACACCTCCAAGGTCATGTGGCCAGCATGACTGCACGGAGCACCATTACTTTCCCGCAGAAGCAGTACCTATTGATCTATTCACATTTGCGGGTTTTTAAACTGCTAGGTTGGCAGGAGCTGGGCCTAACAGTGGGAGCTCACCCTGCTCCCCAGATTCAAACCGCCGACCTTTTGGTCAGCAAGTTCAGCAGCTCAGCAGTTTAACCTGCTGCACTACTGGGGGCTCCAAACAAGCAAACTAGCTCCAAACTAAACCAACCCCTTATAAGAAGAGATATGGACGCTATAGAAATGACATGTATGGATGCACAACATATCTCATGAAAACCTTTCATTTCTATTTGCAAAATATATGATTTAGTGCTTATTTTGCACCATTTCGTATGTTTGTGTGACACACCGACACGTAGCAGCTGACACACGAATGTGCCGCGACACACAGTTTGAAAAGCTCTGCCGTAGTGTTTAAAACCATGCATTTGCTACAGGTATGTTCCTTCCCAGTTGTTACTTGCATCTATACTATTTAGGACACATTGTATTCAGTATTTAACATGCCTTTGACGTAGCTGTTTTCCTTGGGTATTCTGTTAGAGAAGGATTCTAGACAAATAACAAAGACAAATGTTTGCATTCCCATTTGTGACAAAGTCATACCATTTTACCATCATTTTTTTCTGCCTGTGAAAATGGTCCCGCTGGCAGAAATGTTTTTTTCAAAACCAGTGCTGCAAGGAAGCAAACCTTTATATTTTCGGGGGAAGATGCTGCTCTTCCTTGCAGGCTGGCAACACTCTGCAGCGTGGGAGGAATGTTCTCGGATAGAGCTTGGCGTAGACATCGTTGCCGAACTCCATTTATAATGGAAACCTGTCTGGTGTTACAGTGTTTTTGAGGTTTTGGAAATTGGCAGTCAGTCCCTGATCCTGGGAAATCGCTGTCCCTTGACTTTGTATCTTGTATGGCATTACAATATCCTTACATTCCTTGTGGAAATAGAAAAGCATAGTTGTTAGCAAACCCTATTGAAATGAATGACCTCTGCTAGAAGTTACCATAAAGTCATCCTGGAGGATCCTGTTTAGGCAGTTGCTAGGTCCTCCAGGGTGATTCTGCGGCCAACTTCCAGTGGAAGCATACCGTAGAATTCCCAAAAAATTCCTGTAGTGGACGTATTTTGTCAATTGTGGTTAGGTAAAATAGCACATGTTGGTCTTACAAGTATACGGGCCGTGAATCGTAATCTGATACGCAGGATGTATTTTCATTCACTGGACCAATTTTGGCACAAATACCTGATACGCTCAGATTTGAATACTGGTGGGGTTGGGGGGGATTGATTTTGTCATTTGGGAGTTGTGGTTGCTGGGATTTAGAGTTCATGTAGAATCAAAGAGCATTATGAACCCCACCAATGATAGAATTGGGCCAAACTCCCCACACAGAACCCCCATGGCCAACTGAAAATACTGTGCTTTCTGATAGTCTTTGGTGACCCTTCTGACACCCTCTCGTTACCCCCCAGGGGTCCCAACTCCCAGGTTGAGAAATGCTCATATAGAGCATTGCAGATTTCAGAATTTATTTATTTATTTACAGTATTTATACTCCGCCCTTCTCGCCCCGCAGGGGACTCAGGGTGGATTACAATGTACACATATATGGCAAACATTCAATGCCAAAGACACACAACAGATATAGACAAACAGTCAGAGGCTATTTAACTTTTCTGGCCGCTTTCATTGTCCATCTGCGACACTGATGAAGTACTTCCGCATTCCCCGCATGCTTTTGCTGGAGTGCTTTGCTGGAGTCTCTTTTTTATGGCCTTGTAAATTAGTTAAATTAGCCTCCCCACACATAGGTGGTACCTAATTTTCCTACTTGACAGATGCAACTGTCTTTTGGGTTGCAAAGGTCGACAACAAGCTACACAATTGATCGGAAGCTCACTCAGACCTGGGCTGGCTTCGAACTCGTGACTTTATGGTCAGAAGTGATCTTAATGCAGCTGACACTCAGACAGCTGTGCCACAGTCCCAGTGGACTGCTTCCTAACCGGGGAATCCCTACTTCCTAACAGGGGAGCCACCAACACACAATGAGACTCCTCTCTATGTTTTTAATTGCATTCTTTTAAAGGTTGCATGCCACTTTAGGTGTACTTCCAGAGAAAAAATGGAGTAAACAATCTGCTTACAATGTAGTTTCTTTCCTACAATCTTCAATTTAAGGCTCTGGAAAAACTCAAATACTGGGCAGGTGGACAGTTCCGGTCTGACTCTGCATCTCCTCTACTGAGGAATAAAATGGACAGAATTTCCAACAAAACTTTGAAAGACCTGCCCTTGGAGAGCGCCAGTGCTGCAGTCCTGGCCGCCTTCCCATTTCAAAGGAGGACTTTCCAGGCGCAAATCCTGCCTTGCTTTCTCATCAAAGGCATTCAGACTCGGAGGAGACCGCGTCCTTCTGCTTCCGACTGAGTCAGTGCAAAGGAGGCAATGGGATCCTTTAACCAAGTGAGTCAGCTCTGCCCAAATGCCCGTCCGTCTCTTGGCGGTTGGCGGAAAAGTCAACACCAACAGCAAGAACTGGGGAACCAACCGAGAGCCAATGCAGAGGGAGACCTTTTCCAATTAAAACTCTCCGATATCTCATAACCTGCAAGCTTTATTTATGAAGAAGGCAATGTCTGGAAAGAGGGCAAGCGCTTAGCCACGCTTCTCCATGGATTCAAACTCCTATGGAGGAACAACAGCCAGCCTCCTCTCAGATTTTGGATGCCTCTATAGTACCTCTGAACTGGGAGCGACCCAAAGTGAGGACATGGCAGAAGCTCCTGCCACCATTAATTATAACACAATGTAACATGATTTTTGTTCCGAGTCATAAATGTCATGTTCAAATTGGTGCTATCATTAAAACATAGGGAAAGTGTATTAAAATGCAGAAGGGGAGCCAAAGACCATCAGAAAACACATATTTCTTATGGTCTTAGGAACCCCTTTGGCAGAGAAAGCTGCAGATTTTTCATCTTGTCCTTCTCTTCCTTTTTGGAAACAGACAGCGAATCTTCCCACCAAAAGCCCTCCTCTGCTGTGATTGGCTGGCTTCTCAGCCAAGGGGAGGGCTGTTTCTGAGACTCCAAGCATGGAGGGGAGAGCAAGTGTGCTCGGCGCATGGTAGCATGGTGCACATGTGTGGGCGAGGGAGAGTGTGTGAGGCTAGAGGGAGCCTCGCGCCAGCAAGTCCTTTCAGGGGGGGGGGGGGTCTGTGTGGGAAGTTTGGTCCAGTTCTATCATTGGTGGGGTTCAGAATGCTCTTTGATTGTAGATGAACTATAAATTCCAGCAACTACAACTCCCAAATGTCAAAGTCTATTTTCCTCAAACTCTACCAGTGTTCACATTTGGGCATATTGAGTATTCATGCCAAGGTTGGTCTAGATCCATCATTTTTGAGTCCACAGTGCTCTCTGGATGTAGGTGAACTACAACTCCAAAACTCAAGGTCAATGCCCACCAAACCCTTCCAGTATTTTCTGTTGGTCAAGGGAGTTCTGTGTGCCAAGTAGTAAAATTACAGTTATGAAGTAGCAACGAAAACAATTTTATGGTTGGGGGTCATCACAACATGAGGAATTGTATTAAGGGGTCACAGCATTTGGAAGGTTGAGAACCACTGCTCTCTCTCTTTATACACACATACACACATATACACACACACATACATACACACACACACATACATAAACACACACATAGCAGCTTTCGGTTTTCAAGGAATACTAGGAGAAGGAAGAGTATGTACTTCTCAGGATGGCTAGTCTGCCAACGTGAAATGTTCTAACATTTGGGGTCCATTTTAGTCCACCAAAGATTTCCCCAAAACAGCCATTTATATGACCTTGAGCTGCCTTTCCCTGTCTTCTTGGCCAGGCTGCGTTTGAAAAGGTTCCCTGTTGCCATAAGGACTAGAAACCTCATTTGTGGCAGCAGAGGAAAGCAACGCAGATGATGTGTCAGTTTGTCAATTGCATGGATAAATGTGGTTCCTGAAATCCTGTTCGAAAACAAGGGAGCGCAGGAAGGCGGTGGAGTGACTCAGTGGTTCCGGTTTGCTCACTCCTCCTTTGGAAAAGGGGCTTTTAGTCATGTTGCTCTGCTCCCATTTTTAAGGCTCATGTTGTCATTCCTCATTGAAAATGGCAGCGTGCAAAAAGCACACCACGCAGTCATTAACACTTAGTATTATTAGTTATTCTACCTCCCTAAACTTCAAGTGTTGGTGTGCGGCTGTGGCAGCTAAAGCATTTCAATACTGTGCCTTAGGGCCCTTCTACACAGCCATATAACCCAGAATATCAAGGCAGAAAATCCCACAATATCTACGTTGAACTGGGTTATCTGAGTCCACAATACCATATGTCCCAGTTCAAAGAAGAAAATGTAGGATTTTATTCAGCTGTATAGAAGGAGCCATAGAAAGGCACTTGTAAAGGCAAGGTGGTGAACTCTCCCTGAAGTTCACCACCTTTGAACTTCCAAGCCTCGATTTCTCTGAGCTAAATCCAATTGTTAAGTCTCCTTTAGCATAGACCTCTTGAGTCGGCATTCGAAATGCAAGTCAAAAATGGCATTGGTTCCGTGGCTGCGCTGCATTAGGGCCTGTATTTGGGCCTTTGGCAACAGGATCTTCTGCTCCATCTCTGGATCCCGGGAATTTTCTTGCAAAGTTTATGTGCCTCTGACCTCACAGGAAGTGCAAACAATGGCAGGAAAGGCTCCGTCTTTGTGTTGACTTGGCTGAGACTCAGTGGCAAACTGTTGGGCTTTTAAAATGTGATTTGTTTTCCTTGTTCAAAGCTTGGGAATAATCTTTTGGCCCTGCAAATGGATTAGAACTGCAGCTCCCAGCATGCCTCCCCATTCCTGTGCTGGCTAGAAGACTGATGGGGATTGCAGTCCCACATCCGGAGGATCGAGCGTCACCTGATATAGTTATGGTTACTCTTTACAATGTTAAAAGCTTTTGTGTGTGCCTTTTTCTGAAGCCCTTAGGATTGATGTAAGAATGGCCCAGAAATATGAGCAAAGTGCAATCCTTCAGTACAACTCCCAACCTTCTAAACCATTACCTTCGCTGGATAAAGGGCTGTGTTGAAGTTGAGGCTATGATTGTGTCTGATGTCAGTGGGAATGATGGTTTTCCTGGGCCTGAGTTGTCAAGTCCTGGCCTTGTTGAAAGGCCTAGTTCTGGTCTTGCTAAAAGGCCCGAGGTTTTTAATTAACAGAGAGCGTCTCTTGTAGATTCTCAAGGCCAAATTCCTGAAAGGGGCCCACGGCATCCTTTCTCTGAGGAACTGTCTTCTGAGGATGATTTGTCAGGTGCAGAAGTTAATGAGATTGAAGACAGAAGACAAGACTTTTGTAAACTAAGAAAAAGTTTCCAAGCTCGCTGAAAGTCAGCCCATTTATTAGAAAAGAGAGAAAAGAAATCTTTATCTGGTTGGAAAGGCAAACAGAATGTTTTCTTTTTGTTTCATGGGACAGGAAAAGCTTTATATGATATGGGGAAGGATTTTAGCTCTGTTTGGTCAACGATGGAGTTTCATGACTGTCTTGTTTCTAAGTGGATTTTTAGTTTCATGTTTCAAGTTTTGCCAGGTTCCTGTTTTGTGTATTGGATCTCCATACTGGATTTTGGATTTCTTCTGGATTTTGCCTCCTTGGATCTTGTGTTTTTACCTTTGTACTTTGAAGTTCATGGACTATGTTACCTTTGGAATATACTGTTTTGGACTATACTGTTTCTATCATTTTTATTGCTTTGCTTTTATATATCCTTCAATAAACTGTACTGGTGTGGTGTTTAAGGACAGAGGTGTTCCTACTGTGGAAAAGAACAGGCTAATGGGAGTTAGAGTCCAGCAACACCTAATTTGAAAAAGCCATGCATTAGAATTATTATTATTATTATTATTATTATTAAACTTTATTTATACCCCGCTAGCATCTCCCGAAGGACTCGATGCGGTTTACAAAGGCCAAGGCCTCAACACAACAACAGTAGACAATAACAATACGATATAAGGCAAATTAAAAACATAAGCAATAACAAAGCATTACATTATTACATAATAAAAACCAGAGCCGGACCAATGAAGGGTACAGATTAAAAAGTGCTGGGTGTGAGAGGTAGAATGTTGAAATTCTGGGCAAGTGCCATGTGCAGAGAGTCTTAACTCTAGTAAAGTGCTACTGGGACATAGTGCTGGGGGTTATCCTATTCTGGAAAGGCACATCGGAATAGCCAGGTCTTCAAGTTCTTCCTAAAGACTGCCAACGTAGGTGCTAGTCTAATGTCTTTGGGGAGTGTGTTCCAAAGTCGGGGAGCCCTTTAAAAATGCCTTTTGAAATGTAAGTACATTATTTTGAACTATGACTAATCATGACTCGCTTGTAACTTGAGTTACTTCCAAACCATAGAACGTCATGATGGGATTGTGTGCCCAGTTCCACCGCTTTCACATTTCCGATTTGATGATGATGATTATGATGATTATTATGATTATTATTATTTCTAACCCACTTTTTCTCTTTACAAGGAGACTCAAAAGTGCCTTACATTAAAAGCATTTCAGTACAATGTAAAATCTACAAACATTAAAATGGGATTAAACAATCAGTTAAAATCCATAAAAATATATTCAAAACTAAAAACCTTAGCACCTCATCTTGATCTTTAAAATCCTTCATTGCATTGTTGTTGTTGAAAGCGTGGAAAGTCATGAGGCTCTGTTGGAGCAAAGGAAGCCAATGCTAAGAATGGCATCGGCGGAGGGCTTTTGTCAAAGCTGCAAGAGATTAGTGGTAACTTGCCAAGGAAGAGGTGCTTTTTGCAGAAGAAGGTGGTTGTGCTGGAGACAAAGTGCCTTGGTGCTTATCCTCCCTGCGAATTATTATCAAAATAGTGGCTCCTCTTTCTCTCTCTGCCTTTGGAGATGGAACAGGTGCTTGGTGGGTGGCGAGAGCAATGCAAGAAATGCCGCCGATCCAGGGCTGACAGGTGTCTGTCCTGGAAACCATCCACACACACACAAATATATATATCCTCTGACGCCTTGACATCACACCAATATACCTCCTCCTGCTGTAATGGCCCATCGTCCCCTCCTGACTTTGGGAGCCTTTTGGGTCCTAAGTATTCCCTTGAAGCTCCTCATCATCCACTGTTTCCCTGGTCTGCAATTCCATCTTTTGGCCCCATATGAACCTGGTCTTCGAATGAGCTGTTGGACTCTCTTCCACTACACACACACTATTATATTACTAGCTTCTCCTGCATCTGTGGCTGGCATCTTCAGAAGATCTGATGGTGGTCAAGGAGGTGGAGTATATATACCTGTGGAATGCCCAGGGTGGGAGGAAAGAACCATTGTCTGTTAACCAAGTGTGAAGAGTGCAGTTAGCAAGCTTGATTTTCAAGTGTTGAGAGTGGAATCCTCCCATTAGCATGTGAGTAACCATGAAGATAGCATAGTTGGTTAGTGGGAGCATCTGCATGGAAGTAGCCCGGCCTTTGTTCCCCTTGAATTGTTTTCTGCCTGAAGACATCCTTAGCCTGGGTGGTGTTCACTAGCACTTGATTGCTTGTTGCCTAGAGGCCTCCTGTGTCTGGGTGGTGTTCATTAGTCACTGTCTTGATTCTAGTGTTTTTCAATACAGGTAGCCAAATTTTGTTCATTTGTTCATGGCTTCTTCCTTTCTGTTGAAATTGTCCATGTGCTTATGGATTTCAGTGACTTCCCTGTGTACTCTGACATAGTGGCTGTCAGAGTCGTCCAGAATTTCTGTGTTCTCAAATAATATCATTGGAAATAGCCCACATACATACAAACTTTGACTTTTATTATATAGATAAGATATAGATTATATTAAATTATTTTAATATACATGTATGTGCATTTACACGTACTTTGAAGGCAAACCCTGGGGCAGGATGCCAAGAGGGTCATTCCGATGGATAAGTCAACTGCTGACCAAAAGTGGTGCAAAGACATTGATGACCAGGAGGAAATGGTGGACAAATAGAGAAACCTGATCCAAAATGAGGGTGTATCTATATTGTAGAATTAATGGGGTTTGACACCACTTTAACCATCATGACTCATCCTTCAGTGGCAATAGCCCATCATCCCCTATTTCAGTGATTCTCTACTTTTCTAATGCCACAACCCCTTGATACGGTTCCTCGTGTTGTGGTGACCCTCCCCCCAACCATAACATTATTCTCATTGCTACTTCATAACTATAATTTTGATACTGTTGTGAATCTTAATGTAAATATCTGATATTCAGGATGTATTTTCGTTCACTGGACCAAATTTGACACAAATACCTGATACACTCAAATTTGAATATTGGTGGGGTTGAGGGGGGTTGATTTTGTCCTTAGGGAATTGAAGTTACTGGGATTTATAGTTAACCTACCATCAAAGAGCATTCTGAACTACACCAACGATGGAATTGGGCCAATCTTGGCACACAGAACTCCCATGACCAACAGAAAGCACTGGAAGGGTTTGGTGGGCATTGACCTTGGAGTTGTAGTTCACCTACATCTAGAGAGCACTGTGGACTCAAATGATGGATCTGGACCAAACTTGGCTCGAATATTCAATATGCCCAAATGTGAACACTACTAGAGTTTGAGGAAAATAGACTGTGACATTTGGGAGTTGTATTGCTGGGATTTATAGCTCACCTACATTTAAAGAGAATTCTGAACTCCACCAATGATGAAATTGAACCAAACTTGGCACACAGAACTCACATGACTACCAAAAAAATATTAGAAGGGTTCGGTGGCATCAACCTTGAGTTTTGGAGTTGGCGTTCCTAAGACCATCAGAAATATGTATTTTCTTGTGGTCTTTGGTGACCCCTCTGCAATACCCATTTGACCCCTCCAGGAGTCGCGACCCCCAGGTTGAGAATTGCTGCCCTATTTCCTTCTTTGAGTGCTGGATCTCAAGTGTTTATATTCTGGCTTCTAGTTCTGTGCTCCACATTTCTTCCTTTATCACCAAAGGAACCTGGTCTCCCTTCTCTTTTGTAATTAATTTTGATTCAAAGAAACAAACCTGCCGTCAACAAACAAACAAAGGCCTATGCAAAGAGGCAAATTACACCCAACAAAAGGACAATATCCTCCTTGCAAATACAAAACTTTTTTCCCTTTAATATAAAACACAAACCTTCAACAAATAAGAACCAAATCACTACAGAAAGTGTACATACAGAAGCAAAACTAATGAACAAACATAAAAACTAATCTCACTCTCTGTCTGATATGATTTTCCGTTCTAATTAATCTACTTCCTTTAAGAAACTGTGATTTTAGCTATGAATGGGTTTGTACTTGGTTTTAAGGGTTTTCACTGTTTATTTTCAGTACTGATCAAGTTTAACTCCCTTTTAATATTGGCATTACTTCCTTACTTACTTACTTACTTACTTACTTACTTAGGCGATCCCACGTAGCCCGAGGCTATTGGTCCTCCAAGTGGGGGTCTTTAGGTGGCTGTGGAACCCTATTCTTGATCCTCATGTTCTCCCGCAGTGAGGACATTGGTTTCCAGGTGGAAGGTGGTCCCGGTCAGGGTTGGCCTGATGTGCCTTCTTCTTGGCACGTTTCTCTCGTTCGCCCTCCATTCGTGCCTCTTCAAATTCTACAGCACTGCTGGTCACAGCTGACTTCCAGTTAAAGCGCTGAAGGGCCGGGCTTCCCAATTCTCGGTGTCTATGCCACAGTTTTTAAGGTTTCCCTTGAGTCCATCTTTAAATCTCTTCCTGTCCTCCAACATTCCATTTTCTGTTCTTGAGCTCAGAGTGGGGACATGAAAGAAGCCTCCCAACATGATGGCAAAACATCCAGGCGTCCCCTGGGCAACATCCTTGCAAATGGCCAATTCTCTCACACCAGAAGCGACTTGCAATTTCTCAAGTCGCTCCTGACGCACACACACACACCAAAAAAATCAGAACGGCTAAGAACCCTCATAATGAGTAAGCATTGGACAAAATACATGACCAGGAAACTTAAGAGCAGGACTGACCAAAGTGTGCAATCACAGATTTATATTTTAGGATTTTTTTTTCTTCTGCAAACGTTACAAACAAATAATCTAATCCCTCAAAGATCCTTTTGGCAATCTGCAATATGCCAAGGCATTTGCCCCGGGCAGCCGGAGAGGCCTCCTTGGAAGCCACCTGAACCTCCTGAGAGGCAGGGGGAGCATCCAGATGGCCAGTTCCAGTCCATTGGAGCCTGCTTTTCATCCGCCGTCAATCCATGCATCGGCTCATCACCCCAATTATTTGATTAAGAGCACACATTGCCATGCATGGACTTGCCTCGGACTCGTTGAGACGAAATGCACCAAAGCCACGGGCCTCAGGAAGAGATTCCGGACCGGAGCAGTTGCCTTCTCATGACTCTTTGTATTCCTCTGGCCCTTGGCTTGGACATATCCTCGTTATTTAAGTCTAATGCCCACCTTTTTGGGCTAAATTCCCTTGCCAAAAGGAGGGTGCGCATTAGATCCATATCATACGGTCATCTTAGTGCTGAGCCAAAGCCAAAGGGGAAGCTGCTCTTGAGGGACCTCACCCATAATTTAATGGCTGTGGCTCAATGCTATGGCATCCTGGGATTTGTAGTTTGGTGAGGCAGAAAAGGCTCAAGGCTTTGTAAAACTACAGCCCCCCCCCCCCCCGCCGGATTCCATAGCATTGAACTGAGGTAGATAAAATGGATTATTCTACAGCAGAGATGCACCCCAAGGTTTACCTTTCAATTGATGGAAGCTTTGGTGCTCGAACGCTTTTGTTTTTGAAGAAGGAATTCTAAGCAGGCAGGAACTGTAATTCACACGTTTTTTGGCCAAATTACAAAGAGTGCACTTTTGGCCGCTGCACATTACATTCAGCAGCAAATACTTTTTCTAGTGTCAGGATTTTGAAAAATGAGGTGCGCATGAGTCCAGTAAATATGGTGTATTGCTACCTGTCCTCCTGTCACCCGTAGCAGCCCATTGTGCTTTGCCCCTGGCATCGGAGACCCTTCCTGATTTGGAGCTCATTTCCCTCTGCGTTTGCACTGCTTTGTTTAGGAAGACAGAAGCAGTGTCACTTTGGGGGAGAAAGGGGGGATTTTTGCATATTAACAGCCCCCACAAAACAGGGTCTGCTCTCTTCCCGTTCTCCTTTTTTTCTGCCAGCTTTGTATAATAATAACCAGAGAGACTAAGGCCCCGCGGACAGAGAGGGATGGCGCCGAATGCAAATTTTCCAGGTGGCTTCACCAGCCAAAAAAGCAGAAAGGCACCTGCTGCCATTGACTCTTGGCAGGAGAGGAACCCAGCCCACAATAGAATCCTTAAGTGGGAGGAAGGAGGAGGAAAAGTGCTCCATTTTGCACCCACCCATCACCTTTGCAAGAACATTGCGTGAGGATGGAGTGGATGCTTTCTATTGCATAAAAGAATAGATTGCTCCTGTGCATCAAGGCAGGGAAGGCTTTCAAGGGTGACGTCTGCACAGCATCATAGTTGGAATCGACCCCCAAAGGCCATCCAGTCCAACCCCCTTCTGCCATTCAATACACCTTCCAAGCCCTTCCAAGAGATGGCCATTCAGTCATAGATACATGGCTATAGATATGAGTCAGAGAGAGAGCTGAAAGATATGCTATGATACACACACGCACGCACACACGCACACACATATCTATATATATAGAGAGAGAATATTTGAATTGGAAGGCCATCTAGTCTTAACCCAATTCTGCCAGGCAGGAACACACTATCCAAGCCCTTCCAAGAGATGGCAATTCAGCCATAGATACATGGCTATAGATATGAGTCAGAGAGAGAGCTGATAGATACATGACACAGTAGATAGATAGATAGATAGATAGATAGATAGATAGAGAATCCTTGAATTGGAAGGGACCCCAGAGGTTATCTAGTCCAACCCCATTCTACCCAGGCAGGAACACACTATCTAAGCCCTTCTGACAGATGGCCATTCAGCCATAGATACATGGCTATAGATATGAGTCAGAGAGAGAGCTGATAGATATATGGCATAATAGATACATACATAGATAGATAGATAGATAGAGAATGCTTGAATTGGAAGGGACCCCAGAGATCATCTAGTCCAACCCCATTCTGCCAGGCAGGAACACACTACCGAAGCCCTTCTGACAGATGGCCATTCAGCCATAGATACATGGCTATAGATATGAGTCAGAGAGTGCCGATAGATATGATATGACATAACACACACACACACACATATATATATAGAGAGAGAGAATCCTTGAATTGGAAGGGATCCCAAAGGCCATGTAGTCCAACCTTTTTCTGCCAGGCAGGAAGGCACAATCAAAGCTCTCCTGGCAGATGACCATCATAGATATGCTTGAGAGATGCTAGACAGATCGATATGAGTGAGATATATCTGAGAGATATAAGAGATATATTGTAGGATCCTTGAATTAGATGGCCATAGTTGACAGAGGGAGAGAGATGATAGATGGATGGATGGGTAGATCGATAGATATAAAATAGATATAATAATAATAATGATAATGATAATAATAATAATACTTTATTTATACCCCGCTCCATCTCCTCCAGGGGGACTCAGGGCGGCTTACATTAGGCCTCGCCCATCAGTACAATAAACACAATATTACACAAAAGCATAACAAAACCAGAAAATAAAATACATAAAATGCAAAACCAATATAATAGATGACACAGCAATATAAAATCAAACATTAAAACACAAAAGAATTACACTGGGCAGGGCCAAATTCAAAGATAAAAAAATTTTAAACACTGGGAGATAGGGCAATGTAAATTGTCGGGGAGGGGGATCCGAGGGTGAGGAAGGATTTGATTGCACGAACCATAAACTAAAGTGCTTCTGAGATCATTTTATGCAAAATTTGGTCAGGGAGTGTCTTACATTCAATCACTGAAGGCACATTGGAATAACGAGGTTTTCAGGTTCCTCCTGAAGATTGCCAGTGTGGGGGCTTGCAATACTATATACTATAGAATCCTAAACTTAGAAGGGAGCCCAAAAGCCATCCAGTCCAACCTTCTTCTGTCAGGCAGAAAGCCACAATCCAAGCCCTCCTAACAGATGGCCATCCAGTCTAAAAACTTCCAGAGAGGGAGACTCCAATGCACTCCACCAGATATCCCATTCAAGTCAGAAGGAACCTCCAAAGGCCACCTACTCCAACCTTCTTCTGCCATACAGGAAATACACCATCAAAATCCTCCCAATAGATGGCCATTTGGCCTTTGTTTAAAAACCTCACTGCAGTGTGGAGAAAGGTGGAGCAGGGTCCCCAAATGTTTATGCCAAGTAAATCTTTAAGGTGTCACAAGTTATGTTTGCTGCCAGTGACTTAACACAAATTCCTATAATGTCATAACATCTGTATTTCTTCCTATTGATTCCACCTTTGGATCATGATGTTTAGGGTCAGGTGTGTGTGAAGGTAAGCGGGTTAAAATATCTCAACCTTTTGATGCAATTTTCAACGTCAAACAAGGAAATGCACCAGTTCGTTGAAGAGATATCACGTTCCAGATGCCAGGCAAAAAGAAACCAGGGGGACTTCCCCAGACGAGAATGTCTTCCCCTTTTCCTCTCTGGAATGGGACTGAGAGGACAAACAAGATGTGCTTTGCATGTTAATGGGGCTTGATCATAATGGGAGGCTGGGATGAATTAGGCATTAATCAATGGAGCTGAGTTGAGATTTCTGAACGGCGGCAGAATCGGGACTCTCCTTTGTGGAGCCCTTGCTTTTCTCGAAGCAGATGCAAATAACCCTTTCTAATATCTGTTTCCTTGATTGGAGAAGAAGAGCCCTCAGCATTCAAAAAGATGAGCCATAGGTCATTCTCCTTGAAATCTGAGCAAAAGTACACAGTGCAAAAAAAAATTGTTTCAGAAGCAAAATTATGTCTTTTTGCACAAAACAGAATAGCGTGAATATGTTGCAGTGGTTTGTGTGTTAGACTGGGAGACTGCTTGGAAACTCATTGGGAGAGTCACACTCTCTCAGCTTCAGGGAAAGCAGTGAAAGGTAAAGGTAAAGGTTTCCCCTTGACATTAAGTCTAGTCATGTCCAACTCTGAGGGGTGGTACTGATCTCCATTCCTAAGCTAAAGAGCCAACGTTGTCCGTAGACACCTCCTAGGTCATGTGGCCAGCATGACTGCATGGAGCACTGTTACCTTCCCACAGAAGCAGTACCTATTGATCTACTCACATTTGCATGTTTTCTAACTGTTAGGTTGGCAGGAGCTGGGCTAACAGCTGGAGGCCACCCCACTCCCCGGATTCGAACCGCTGATCATTTGGTCAGTGAGTTCAGCAGCTCGGCGGTTTAACCTGCTGTGCCACCAGGGAGCCCAAAGAAGGCAAACGTAAACAATTCTGCCATGCAAAAACACAACAATCCTGTGATAGGTTTGCCTCAGAGTCAACCTAAGACAGAAATGACCTGAAATCATATAACAATGGCAACAAAAATGAATTGATGCACATGCAGAAAACATAGTTTTGCAGTGAACAATGTGGTGATCTTGCAAATTGTGTTAATGCTCTGAAGCCTTCTGTGCAAGAAAATTATTTGTTTTTTTTCCCTTCATTCTAAGTCTGGCTTGAAAGTTTTACAGAAATCCTAATATTCTTGCTAAGTGGCAGGCCCGTAGCCAGGATTTTGTTTCGGGGGGGGGGGGGGGGCTGAGTCTGAGTGAAAGAGGGTCTACCCTAGCAAACCTTTTGTATCGTTACCCCAATACCCCCATGCATATGGGATATATTGAGCATGGTGATCAGATCATGATATGAATAAACATAACAGTTTAAATAATGTACCAGTAAGGCCTTCTCGCAGGCCACCATCAGAATTTCGGGGGGGGGGGGGGCTGAAGCCCCCTAAGGGCCCCCCCCCCCCCCCCGCTACATGCCCGCTGAGTGGGAAGAAAATATTTGGAATTAGTGTATTCCTTCGATTCTAAGATACCATCGTTGCAAGATGTACATAAATTTCAATAAGACCAACAGAAAACAAATAGCTTTATTTGTATACATAAAAAAGCACCTGTGATTCTGAGATATGCTCTATTTTTAGGGATGTGTATCTTAGAATCAAAGAAATACAATATCTGTTTCTGCATGTAAGTGGAGACTGACATCCCTAAGGTTTTCCTTTATTAAACTTTAATGAATTGGTTCACTCCCTTGAGCGGACTGTTTTCGTGTAGGTTTTTGCTGACGTTTCTGCCCAGATAGAGGAGTGCTTTATGTGCCATCCCCGCTCTTCCATAAAGTGTGAAGGTGCAACTGCCCTAAATAGATGCAAGATGTGGGTTGGCTCCTGCACAAAGGCCTTGTGCGTTGTGTCAGGGAACACCCTGCAAATGCCAGAGGAATGGAGGGGTCCATATGGCTGCCCCTTTCCAAAAGTTGCATCAAGTTAAGAGCTTTGCTATGGAAGCAGAACGTGTTTTGCCCTGGGGGCTTGGCCTTTGGAAAAGAGCCCTGGTCAGCCCTGATGGTCCTTTCCAAGGAAAGAAAAGGCAGAAAGGAACGAAGATAGGAAGATAAGAAAGAAAGAAGATAAGAAGGAAGGAAGAGAGGAAAATGAGGGAGACAGAAAGATAAGAAAGAAAGAAAGAAAGAAAGAAAGAAGATAAGAAGGAAGGAAAATAAAGCAAGAAAGAAGATAAGGAAGGGAGGAAGATAAGGGAGGAAGAAAAATAAGATAAAAAGGAAAGAAGAGAAGGAAGGAAGAGAAGAGAAGAAAAGGGAGGGAGAGATAAAGACAAGGAAGGAAGGATAAGAAGAAAGGAAGAGAAGAAGATAAGGGAGGGAGATAAAGGAAAAAAAGGAAAGAAGAAAGAAGACAATAAGGAAGCTAAGGAAAGAAGAGGGGAAGATAAGGGAGGGGGGAAGATAAGATAAGGAAGGAAGAGAAGGAAGGAAGATAAGATAAGAGAGGGAGATAAAGAAAGAAGATAAGGAAGGGGATAAGAAAGAAAAAAGAAAAGAAGATAAGAATGAAGAAGGGAGGAAGATAAGAGAGGAAGATAAGAGAAGGAGGATAGGAAGATAAGGAAGGAAGGAAGGAAGGAAGGAAGGAAGGAAGGAAGGAAGGAAGGAAGGAAGGAAGGAGAAAAGAAAGGAAGACAGGAAGATAAGAAAGGAAGGAGGTAAGATAAGAAAGGAAGGAAGGAAGTAGGAAGGGAGAGAGGTCTAGGAAGGTCTAGTGCCCAACTTCCCTTCTCCTCCTTAACAAAAGTGATGGGAGATTCCTCTGGGATTTGCAAAACAAAAACCACCACCTTAACAAACCAGAACCCAATTTTTCCCCCTTATATATAAAACTAAACTATGCAACACCTAACACAACTTTATCTTCAACATATGACCTAAAAGCATCCTAAACAAATATCAACTCAAACTACTCTAAAAGCTTCACACTGATTTTAACTCCCTATTTGTTACTCCCTTTAAGTATCACTTAATTACTTTTAACATCACTTTCTAAATAAAAAAAGTAATTAAAGTTTTCCCCATTTTAGCTATTTTTAAAAAGTAATAAATGGGGTCCCCATCTCCTTAAATATAGTAAAGGAATGTCTCCTGAATCGCAATGCAGTCTGGATTGGAGCTAGTCGAACTATAGTCTCTTGTGAGGAAGATGAGAACCTTCTCCTTAACAACTCCATCCCAGACTTCCTCTTAACGTAAGGAGCCACAAGAAAGAGTGCCTCTGGGGCTGTGCAGAGGGCTACTGAGCCAGTTGAGTCTCGGTCTCAGTTTCATTTGGATGGAAGGGGAGAATCCTGAATAGGATCCAAATAGGAGGCAAATCCGACGTCAATCCCAGCCTGGAGAGAAGGAGGAGGAGGAGGAGGAGGAGGAAGCCCACCTATGAAGCTCAAGGAGGTGATGCAAGTGGCGCCATTGGGTTACGTCTGACCCACAGTGAAGCCCTGCCCTCGGGTTTCCCTGCCAGGATGTGTCATGGCCGCCATCAAAGGCTGAGATAGTGTGGCTCTGGCTCAACCCAGGGACCTCCCATTGACCATAAGCAGGAATTCGAAGCCTGGCCTCCCAGTCCAGACACAGCACTGGTTTCCACTTACGATGCCACCCACCGATCCAAAGGGGGCATTACCTGCAATTCCAGAATATCCCAAATCATTATCCACCTGGGTGGCTGAGATAATGACACCTTTGCTTCATTGCATGCAGACTTTATCTCATGCACAAGATTATTAAAAAAAAGATACATTGTGCGCAATTACCTTTAAGCTATGCAGATAGGTTGTGCTATTATGTTTATTGTTTTTAATGGTGTGAACTGCTTTGAGTCTTGTCTAAGAGAAGAAAGTAGAATATAAATAAGAATACATTATTATACTTTGAATTATTATTATTATTATTATTATTATTAAGTAAAGGTAACGGTTTCCCCTGACATTAAGTCTAGTCATTTCCAATTCTAGGGGGAGGTGATCATCTCCATTTCTAAGCCGGAGAGCCGGCATTGCCCATAGACACCTCCAAGGTCATGTGTCCTGCATGACTGCATGGAGCAACATTACCTACCCGCCAAGGCTGTACCTATTGATCTACTCACATTTGCATGTTTTCTAACTGCTAGGTTGGCAGAAGCTGGGGCTAACAGCAGGAGCTCACCCCACTCCCGGATTCGAACCGTCAACCTTTCGGTCAGCAAGTTCAGCAGCTCAGTGTTTTAACTCACTGTGCCATCAAGGGGCCTGCTATTGTTATTATTAATACTAAAATAGGTAAAAGTAAAGGTAAAGCTTTTCCCCTGATATTAAGTCCAATCGTGTCCGACTCTGGGGGTTGGTGCTCATCTTCATTTCTAAGCTGAAGAGCCGGCGTTGTCTGTAGACACCTCCAAGGTCATGTGACCAGCATGACTGCATGGAGTGATGTTACCTTCCCACCGGAACGGTACCTATTGGTATACTCACATTTGCATGTTTTTGAACTGCTACATTGGCAGAAGCTGGGACTAACAGTGGGTCCTCACTCCGCCCCCTGGATTCGAACCTGCGACCTTCCATTTAGCAAGTTCAGCAACTCAGTGATTTAACCAATACTAAAATAACAATACATTATTATACTTCGAATAATACTAATTGTCGTTGTTGTTATTATGACTTGGGTCTCATTGGCAAAATATCCTATTATGTACATATGTGTAAACACAGAGCTTCCAAAATCTGAAACACTTCTAATTCCAAACATCTTGTTATGGTTTTTAATGTTTGTTGCTTTTGAGTCCCCTTCGGTAACAAGAAGAAACAAAGAAGAGGAGAAAGAGGGGTTATTTTGGATGAGGGAGGCCCCATCTACATTGCCATTATAATGCAGGTTGGACTGAATTATATGGTCAGTGTAACTGCTCTGAACCGGGCTATATGACCATATAATGCAGTTCAATCTTCATTATAATGGCAGTGTAGATGGAGCTAAAGATTTCACCTGTATCCCAACTGTAGTAGCCCTTTCTCTGGAAAAAGGCGAGTGCTATTTGCCCTGCATGAGGCTCAGAAGTGGCCCAAAGATCTGAGATTTGGGAGCTGCCTGTGTCTGCATTTGTTCGACTCTTTAATGCACTTTTTCCGTGCCGTTTCCATCTGCCTTTAATGTTGTTGAACCAGTTTTCTTGTATTTGGACTCTGGGCCTTGCCTCTCGGTAAACAAGGCAGACGATGGAGGCGGTGATGATGCCAATCTCCTATCATTTGCCACTCCCTCCAATTGTGCGGATAAGTGTGTGTGTGTGTATTAGCATTGTGTTGTGTTTCCTGAAGGGTGGGTTCCCAAATGGCCAGCAGCTGTTGCCTTTGCGGCTGGTTTATCCGCTTTATCCTTGGCTGGCATCAATCGCCCGGGGCAAAGGAGCGCATGTTGTCGGTTGAAGGCAACAACATGACAGTCAACTAGGATGTCCATCTGCATCATTTTCAAAAGGATGTCTTATGTTTAATGGGAGGAGACAAAGTGTCACCTCTTCAGAAGGAGCCAGTGATGCACATAGCTCAAGGCCTGCAGAAAAGAGCAAAGGCATTCTGAATCTCCTTTTAAGAGAGGAAAGTAAGATATAAATATAATAATTATTATAGGAAAATGTGCTTTTTAAGAGAGGGAAGCAGGATATTATTATTATTATTATTATTATTACTATTATTATTATTATTATTATTGACAAAATCATGATCTGTCAACTGCAAAAAGGCCACCTTACTTGGATCTGCACACATCATTCGAAAATACATCACACAGTCCTAGACACTTGGGACGTGTTTGTGTCAGTAAAATAATAATAATAATAATAATAATAATAATAATAATAATAATAATAATTAGCAGAAGACCCAAAATGCAGACTGTGCAAGGAAGCTGATGAAACCATGGACCATATCCTCAGTTGTTGCAAGAAAATTGCACGGACGGACTACAAACAGAGGCATAACTCTGTTGCCCAGATGATTTGCCCTGGAACTTATGTCACAAGTACCACCTGCCAGCAGTAAAGAATTGGTGGGATCATAAACCCGCAAAGGTTGTGGAAAATGAACATGTAAAAATACTGTGGGACTTTCAAATCCAGACTGACAAAGTTCTGGAACACAATACACCAGACATCACGATTGTGGAAAAGAAAAAAAAAAAGTCTGGATTATTGATGTTGCCATACCGGGTGACAGTCGCATTGAGGAAAAACAACAGGAAAAACTCAGCCGTTATCAAGACCTCAAAATCGAAATGCAAAGTCTCTGGCATAAACCAGTACAGGTGGTTCCAGTGGTCATTGGCACGCTGGGTGCCGTGCCAAAAGATTTCAGTTGGCATTTGGAAACAATAAACATTGACAAAATCACGGTGTCCGCTGCAAAAGGCCACCTTACTTGGATCTGCGCACATCATTCGAAAATACATCACACAGTCCTAGACGCTTGGGAAGTGTTCGACTTGTGATTTTGTGATATGAAATCCAGCATATAGCTCTTGTTTGTTGTGACATACTGTGTTTTTGTGTCAGTAAAATAACAACAACAACAACAATAATAATAATAATAGGGAAGTGTGCAATTTCTTTTAAGGGAGGAAAGCAGGATATAAATATAACAATAATAGAAAAATGTGTAATCTCTTTTTAAGAGAGGAAAAAAGGATATAAATATAATAATATTAGAAAAGTACACTCTTTTTTAAAAAGAGGAAAGATATAAATATAATAGTTTTTTTTCCATGTCAGGAGTGACTTGAGAAACTTCAAGTCGCTTCTGGTGTGAGAGAATTGGCCATCTGGAAGGACATTGCCCAGGGGACGCCCAGATGTTTTTGATGTTTTACCATCCTTGTGGGAGGCTTCCCTCATGTTCCCGCAGGGGAAGCTGGAGCTGACAGAGGGAGCTCATCTGCGCTCTTCCAGGATTCGAACCTCCAATCTGTCAGTCTTCAGTCCTGCCGTCACAAGGGTTTAACCCATTGTGCCACCGGGCACTCCAATAGAATATATAATAGTAATAATAATACGAAAGTGTAAAGTTTCATTTTAAGAGAGGAAAGCAGGAAATACAACACCAACAACTATAATAGGAAAATCTGCAATCTCTTTTAAAGAACAGAAAGCAGGAAATAATAATAATAATAATAATAATAATAATAATAATAATAATAATAATTTGAAAGTGTGCACCTCTTGACTGTGTGCATCCATTTACATCTGAGTGCAAGGTTAACAAAAAGAGTTTTCAGCCGTTTAATGAGAAATATACCATTCTGAATCCATCCATTGGAAAAAAAAGAAGAGGAATTCTTCCAAATACTTCTTTCGGTTGAAGATTTGAAAGCATTGCAAGCTCCAATAAAAAAGGAGGGAAATAAATATTATTTGAATTGCATAGCCAGCCAGAAAATAACTATAACTATATTCAGAATTTAGAGAAGGGATCTGCTAGATGTGTGTAAGTTATATCATGTAAACAGGCATACATATATGGCAAACAGATGTAAACAGATACACATATGTGGCAAACAGATGTAAAACAATGTAAACAGACACACACATATGGCGCCATGGTGGCGCAATGGGTTAAACCCTTGTGCCGACTGAACTACTGACCTGAAGGTCAGCAGCTTGAATCTGCAAGACGGGGTGAGCTCCTATCTGCCTGCTCCAGCTTCCTATGTGGGGACATGACAGAAGCCTCCCACAGGATGGTAAAACAGACAGGTGTCCCCTGGGCAACATGCTTGCAGACAGCCAATTCTCTCACACCAGAAGCAACTTGCAGTTTCTCAAGTGGCTTCTGACACAATAAAAAAAGTGGCTGATGGATTCTTTGGCATTCTGTGGACTGTATGCGTTGAGCTTTGTGGATGTGTCCCATTATTCTGAGCCAGTGCATAGGAAGCTGGCTGTTGGAATCCCCACTCCAGCCTTAATGGGTCTGTGTTTGGCCTGCAACAGAGAGCAGGGGTCTACCACTTCCCTGTGCAACAGGGAGAATGCCAAAGTGGAGCCTGACTCCGCAAGGAGGAGAGGCTTTTCTTCTTAGGAGGGATCCCAGGACTGATCCCAGGAGGAAGAGCCTCGGCCCGCCCTGAAAGAAAGCGGCTTGGATCCTGCCGAGAACAGAGCAGATAAAAGGGGCAGCCAGCACAGTTGGGGAGGATTATCCCCTGGCTGTCGTCTGGGGCACAATTTGGAGACCAGGGTTTAGCCTGGTGTTGCTCCGACTCCCCACCCACCCACCCCAACTTCGTCCAGGTCCAAAGCAATGGTGGCACCTCCTCTTGAAACATGGGGAGCAGTTGCGTCTAGCTTAGAAAGGGGCTCCAAAGGCCATCCAGTCCAATCCCATTCTACTGTGCAAGAAGACACCCTCCAAACCTCCCAACAGAAGGCCATCCAACCTCTGCTGAAAGGCATTCATATCGTTGGAAGGTCCATCCAGTCCAAAACCTTCTGCCAAGCAGGAAGACACAATCAAAGCCCTTCTGACAGATGCCCATCCAGCCTCTGATGAAAGACGTTCAGAGAGTTGGAAGGGCCATCCAGCCCAACCACTTTTGCCAGGCAGGAAGACACAATCAAAGCCCTCCTGAAAGATGCCCATCCAGCCTCTGTTGAAAGATGTTCATAGAGTTGGAAGTGTCATCCAGTCCAACCCCTTCTGCAAGGCAGGAAGACACAATCAAAGCCCTCCTGACAGGTGGTCATCCAGCCCAACCCCTTCTGCCAGGCAGGAAGACACAATCAAAGCCCTCCTGACAGGTGGTCATCCAGCCTAACCCCTTCTGCAAGGCAGAAAGACACAATCAAAGCCCTCCTGACAGGTGGTCATCCAGCCCAACCCCTTCTGCCAGGCAGGAAGACACAATCAAAGCCCTCCTGACAGATGTCCATTCAGCCATAGAGAGATGGCCGTAGATATTATTATGTGGGGAGGGCGGGGGCGGGGGGGGGAGAGAGAAAGAGGATTGATAGACATCTATCTATCTATCTATGATCTATCTATCTATGATATATTATGGAATTCTAGAGTTGGAAGGGAACATTCTGCCAGGTAGGAAGGTGAATGAATAAAGCAATGGCAATGCCTCAGGGCATGTGCAGAGGGTCTCTACCTGCTGAATAAACCAGGGCCCCCTTTGCATGCTTCCAGGGCACAATGCCTTCTTAATCTCTCCTCTCCTCAAAACCAGACCCCGGAGAAAGCAGGCTGCTTGCTGTTTGTTTTCCAGCTGCTTAATTTCATTAAGGGAGGCCTAAAAATACCCCTTCCTGATCCGGCTTGCCCATGCAGGCGCTTGCGGTTGGTTGTTGTTGCCTGGAGGTGACGTTGTTTTCGACATTTCAGAGGAGAAGGTGGAGCACCGAGGTTTTGCAAATGGTCTCCTGAATTTCACCTCAGGAGACCAGGGTTCAAATCCCCACCAAATTGCGGAAACCCTTTAGGAGACCATATGCAAAAGTCACACTCTCTCAGCCTCAAAGGGAGGCAATTGCCAACCCCTTCTGTGCATACTTCACGTCATGTGTGAGAGGAGCCAGGAACCCTCTCAGAAGGGACATCCTGAAGCACCTTTTGCTCTAGTTTTTCAATGAATATCTATCTCAAAGAGTCTCAACAAATTCAATGTAGTTTGTGGCAGGCAGAAAATGAAGTTTCTGGAGTCGAACAACTACTTTCAAAGTAAGGATTGCACAATTAAACAGGAAATAACACTTTCTAACCGGGAACAGATTTTTTTCAAATTTTGTTTACATAGTGTTACCTATGGAAGTGCTGTGTCCCAATGAAGATTTGTGAGTATATCTCCTAATTCCCCAGCCTTTCCACAATCTGTATAAGCCCCTCGACAGCCTTATTTGTGAAGCACAACGCAGGGCTTAAGGCCACGGCTTCTCTGAGCTTTAATGGGTTTAATTCGGATAAAGATCCTCTCAGTGAACCCAGGCAAACAAAAGGTAATTTTTAAATCAGGAGAGCCATGTGCTTATTATCAAGGTTTTTTTTTCCCTTTGGGGTTCTGGTGCACCACTGTAATGGGGAACAGAAATCCCAAAGGGAAGGTGAAAAGTGTTTTACTGTATCTAGCAATACTCTTATCTTAAATAATAGTATTTAATATAGCATGAATAGTAATTAATATAGCATAAATAGGGGTCTAGGGTCTACTCCTCTATTCTGTCTTGGTCAGACCACACCTGGAATCATACTGTGTGCAATTCTGGGCACCGCAGTTGAAGGGAGATGTTGACAAGCTGGAATTTGTCCAGAGGAGAGCGACTAAAATGATCAAGTATCTGGAGAACAATCCCTATGAGGAGTGGCTTAAAGAGCTGGGCATGTTTAGCCTGAAGAAGAGAAGGCTAAGAGGAAGCATGATAAATACCATGTATAAATATGTGAGGGGAAGTCATAGGGAGGAGGGAGCAAGCTTGTTTTCTGAGCAGTGGCTTCAAACTACAGGAAAGGAGATTCCACCTGAACATTAGGAAGAACTTCCTGACTCTGAGGAAGCCTGCCATAGATGCAGGCGAAACGTCAGGAGAAATGCCTCTAGAACATGGCCATATAGCCCGAAAAAACCCACAAGAACTGAGAACTTCCTGACTGTGAGAGCTGGTCAGCAGTGGAACTCTCTGCCCGGCACTGTGGTGGAGACTCCTTCTTTGGAGGTTTTAAACAGAAGCCGGATGGCTATCTATTGGGGGTGCTTTGAATGCAGTTTTCCTGCTTCTTGGCAGAGGGTTGGACTAGATGGCACATGAGGTCTCTTCTAACTCTATGCTTCTATGAAATAACAACAACAACAACAATAATGCTATCCTGTATTGTGCCTTCAAGTTTACTTATGGCAACCACATTAACTTCAGGCAAGAAATAATATTTGGAAGTAGTTTTCCAGTTCCTTCCTGGCTTACATTTGTTGGCGGTCTCCCATCCAAATACAAACCAGGCCCACCCCTGCTTAGTTTTCAAAATCAGACAGAATTCAGTGGTTTTGAGATATTTAGGCCTCATTAATACTTAATACCTCCTATTAATTCCTAGGGTTCAAGTCTCAGACTGGTGCCAAGTCTGAGTCAGATTGTGTTTTGGTTTGAGTATTAGATTTAGATTCCTCTGTGAGACCAGGTTTTGAATCCTGACTCAGCCGTGGAAACCTGTTGGGTGGGACCATGGGGAAGTCACACTCTCTCAGACCCTTTCGAATGAATTTTGCCAGGTTCAAACCCTGATGTATTGCAGGATCATTTTGGGGCTGTTGTGGTTTGGAAATGATTAGAAAAACACACCTTTATTTGAATCAAATTGGTTGTTTGGTTCTTTTATGGACAATTAAATCTTTGCAGTCTGTGCAAAACAACCAGTGTGTGGGATTAATTTGTTCAAGGGCTCTCCAAAGCCTATCCCAAGAACCTACTTCCACTTTTGTTTTCAAGAGTGCTCCCGAGCATGGAGAGTGCTTTCATTCAGAGAGGCCTAAAAATACACCTGAAGAGCCAGTGACAAAAAAGTGTTTTGAACATCTCCTGTCCACTAGAAAAATGCTATAACACTATGTAACACGATTTTTATTCCTGAGTAATAAATGTCATTTCCTAATTGGTTCTATCATAAAACATGGAAAAAGTTCATTACACAGCAAAACTTTGTCTTTGCGGGACATCCTGCAGTACATTTTGCTATAGTTTTTCAATAAATATCTTATACGAGTCTCAACCAATTCAACCTACTTTGTGGCATCCACAAAAACGAAGTTTCTGGAGTAGAACAACTACTTTCAAAGTAAGGACTGCACAATTAAACAGAAAAGAAAACCAGGAACAGATTTTTTTTTAATTTTGTTACATAGTGTAATTGTAAGGGAGCCCCTGGTGGCGCAGTGGGTTAAACCACTGAGCTGCTGAACTTGCTGACCGAAAGGTTGGTGGTTTGAATCCAGGGAGCAGGGTGAGCTCCCACTGTTAGCCCCAGCTTTTGCCAACCTAGCAGTTCAAAAACATGCAAATGTGAGTAGATTAATAGGTACCGCTCCGGCGGGAAGTTAATGGCGCTCTACGCAGTCATGCTGGCCACATGACCTTGGAGGTGTCTACGGATAATGCCAGCTATTTGAGTTAGAAATGGAGATGAGCACCAACCCACAGAATCGGAAATGACTGGACTTAATGTCAGGGGAAAACCTTAACCTAATGTAATTGTCATAAAAGCATAAGTAATCTCATTCTTGGCCATGAAGGCTGAAAAGTAACCTTCTTTAGTCGTGTACCTGGGCTTGAATTTGGCATTTGGGTTCTTTTCTCAGCAGTCCTCCAATACATGGTAAAATTATCCAGCATGCCATTGGCTTGTTCTCCTATTTTCTAGGTTTCTCTCCCTCCCACCCATAAGTCTTTTTTTGCAATTGTCGCTAAGGGAGACCGGAACCTTGCAAACTCCATCCTCAAGTAAATATAGTTCGGCACCACAGCTACCTCCTTGGCAGGTCGAGGCAGTACCAAGAAGTAGCAAAGGAAATATGGTTTCTGTGCATTTTGAAGAAGTTGAACTGGATTTGGGGTCTTCTAAAAAGTGGTTAGTTAGAGCAAGGCTTTATGCACCCCAGTGATGCTCTCCCATTAGTGCTGCTATTTGCTTTGGAAGTCCCTATGACTCTTAGGGACCTCCTCCAAGCCATAATGTATCTGGGGAGAGGGAAGCAGGAGCTGAGTTTCCAAATGTCAAGAGCCGGAAGAGTGACATCTCTCTGAGGTTCAACTGGACGTGAACCTTGTGGGGAAAGAGAGGAGGAAAAGGTGCCTCCTGCCATGGAGGGGAAGGGGGCACTCCCACCCGCTTCCCATTGTCCAGATGGAGAGAGAGGTCCATCCCTCCATCTGGATGGACCTCCGAGACTGGATCCCCAAGCCAAAATCTAATTCCAGCCCCAACTAGAGGTGGCTCATGGTGAAAATAGTGTCAGTGAAATAACATACCATGCTGGGAGTTGGCATCTGTTCAACGGCATCTGAGGGGCATTCTTCCCATCTCAAGGCAAACCCTCCATTACCAGTTTGCTCCATTGGTCTTTCTATGACTTCTTACTTCTGTAGATTTTAGCTCCAGGATGCATACGCATTACATTTGCCTTGCCTAAGTATGTATTTCTCCTCATTGGCATTCATCGGGTTCCTTTTTGGCCCCACTCTCTAATCTGTTAACCGACGTCCCAAACAAACACTCTTAAGACCCAACCCATGCACTTAAAACAGGCCACAGGTGTGCAGCAGGTGTGTATTTCAGAACAGCGAGAGGTGGAGAACTATTCCTGTTCATCAGACAGGGTTTTAAAATGTTCCAATTTTCTCCCTTCAGGCGAGGGAGAAAACGTGGCAAACCCAAATCAAGCGATGTGGGTTTATCCAGTTGAGTAACGTTTGGGATTAATTCCGTCGGTTCATGTTTAGGAATGAAATGCCTTCCAGATCCTTGGTCCCTTTTGAGCCAAGTGAGAGGGGTCTTAAGCCCTTGCAGGCTCCTATGGAGACCCCCCTTCTCTTCCTCGTTTGGCGCAAAAGCCCACCAGACATCCGCTGTCCAGAAAGTCTGCAATAATAATTGGGCCCAGCTGTAACAACAAATCTGTACGACCGTTTCGTTTTTCAAAACTCCTGAAATTGCCATCGTTTTTAACGGCTTTTCCTGGAGGAGGAGGAAGAATCCGAGGAATTCCAGGCAAAGCTGCTCTTATATGCCCTCCCTCTTCCCCTTCTTCTTTTGCAGCCAGAAATTCCTTTCCTATTTCCTCACCAGAGTCACATGCCAACAGAAGGGAGCGCCAACCATACACATCACCCCCCCTTGAAATGAAATAAAAGGGGGACAGAAGTCAGCCTCAAACAAAAGGTCTGCCTTTAAAGAGATTGGCTGACTCCAGGCGTGGTTTCTGCATCACACAAATGAAACTGCCCCAGACTTGGAAATACTAGCTCTGGGTTGGCACTGTTTCAGGACTCCTGGACAGCTTTGGAAAAATGCCCCCAAAAACACTGGTATCTAAGAAGTGTAATGTCCAACCCCCCCAACTCTTATTCGCCCATCATCCCATAGCCTTCACTTGGAGAGATGCAAAAAATACCGAGGACACAAAATACCTTTCCCAGTCCTTTGGTGTGAAATCCAGACTGTAAGAAACAGCAAGGAAGGAGATGGGCTAGATCAGGCGTGGACAAACTTGGGCCCTCCTGGGAAAGGGATCTAGGAGTGTTAGCAGACCACAAGCTGAGCAGGAGTTGACAGTGTGATGCAGCAGCGAAAAAGGCCAATATGATTCTAGGCTGCATCAATAGAAGCATAGTGTCTGCATTGAGGGAAGTCATAGTCCCAACTCTCTATTCTGCTTTTGTCAGGCCTCACATGTCCAGAGAAAGGTGGGCAAAATAGCCAGAGGTCTGGAAACTATAAATCCTTATACAGAGCAGCTTAGGGAGATGGGGATGTTTATCTTGGAGAAGAGAAAGTGAAGAGGGTTATGTTTCACTATTTTGAAGGATGTCTTATTGAGGAAAAGACCAGGACGTGCCCTTCCAACTTGAAAGCAAGATGTCATTGTTTGGGGGCTAAGGTTGGCGTCTGCTTTCTGATCCCGGTGTCTTCACTGAACCCTTTTGCTTCTATGTACCTGAAGCTGCAACACTGTTGCCTTCTGAAATCCAAAAAGCGAGATATAAGATACGTTGTTGTTTCAGTGGAATAGGGAAACACGCAAACGCTTTATGGATAAATCTGTAATTTAGGAATGATAGTGTGGAAGAACCACCTCAGGGGAAATGCCCTTGCCCTCTCTTTGCCTCCAAAGCCCGCTTTGGAGAGACCCAGGGCACTTCTTTGTCGGAAACTGTGGCTCCATTTCTCCAAAGAGGGGATGAATGTTGACGTTGTGAGGGCTTCTATATGCTCACAGGCATGCTGTTGTTGGGACTGCAATGCAAGGGTCATGTGGCAGGGAGTGCACCCCTTTTGTGTGTCGCTTTTCTTGTCTAACCATAACCCTCATTCCCATTTTCTGTTGGTTAAAACAAAGGAAGAGCGAGGAGATTGTGTCTTGTGACATGTCTATCAAGCCAGGCAAAGTGGTTTGTCCCTTTGCCTGGACTTAGAAGGTGCCATCCTCTGTCAGAGGAACCTGTCCCTTGCTCCTCTGCAGCAAAAGGTGGAATAATAGGAGGAATGTGTTCTTGGGACTCCCTTAAGACCTGGACTCCATTCCTTTTTGATGAAGACTAGGATGTGGAACAATGGCTTCAAACTACAGACGCCTCCAAGGTCATATGGCCTGCATGACTGCATAGAGCGTAATTACCTTCCCGCATAAAACAGTACATATTGATCTACTCACCTTTGCATGTTTTTGAACTGCTAGGTTGGCAGAAGCTGGGCCTAACAGCAGGAGCTCGCCCCATTTCCAGATTTGAACTGCCAACCTTTTGGTCAGCCAGTTCAGCAGCTCAGTGTTTTAACCCACTGCACCATGTATAAATATCTGAATCTGAAGGCTCGAATCTGGGGAGAGCATGGATGAGCTCCCTCTGTCAGCTCCAGCTCCCCCTGCAGGGATATGAGAAAAGTCTCCCGCAAGGATGGTAAAACATCAAAACATCTGGGCAGCCTCCTTGCAGACAGCCAATTCTCTCACACCAGAAGGAACTTGCAGTTTCTCAAGTTGCTCCTGACATGAAAATAAAAGTGAAACAATGTCATATGGAAGTGGGCTGGCAGAAGCTGGGGCTAACAGCAGGAGCTCACCCTGCTCTCCAGATTCAAACTGCTGACCTTTTGGTCAGCAAATTCAGCAGCCCAGAAGCAACTTGCAGTTTCTCAAGTCGCTCCTGACATGAAAAAAAGGGAAAGGATGTCATAAGTCAGAGGGAGCAGGCTTGTTTTCTGCAGCCCTGGGGACTGGGACTCAATGGAGCCATGGGTTCAAAGTACACGAAAAGAGATTCCACCTGAACATCAGGAAGAACTTCTTAGATCTGGGTTGTTGTAGGTTTTTTGGGCTATATGGCCATGTTCCAGAAGCATTCCCTCCTGACGTTTCGCCTGCATCTATGGCAGGCATCCTAAGAGGCTGTGGGATCTGTTGGAAATTAGGAAAATTGGGTTTATATATCTGTGGAATGTCCAGGGTGGGAGAAAGAACTCTTTGTCTGTTGGAGCTAGGTGTGAATGTTTCACAACAACCCAGTGATTCCAGCCATGAAAGCCTTCAACATGTTGAATGTTTTTATACTGTTTTTATATTGTTTTTATTTAAATTGTATATTTATGCTTTTGGTTGTGGGCACCATGGTATGCCGGTTGTTAGCTGCCCTGAGTCCCTCTGCAGAGGTCGAGATAGGATGGGATACCAATGTCCAAAATAAAATAAATAATCCTTAGAGCTGTTCAGCAGTGGAACTTTTTGTCTCCAAGTGTGGTGCAAGATCCTTTCAAACAGAGGCCGGATGGCCATCTGTCAGGGGTGCTTTTCCTGCATGACAGGAGGAGGTTGGACTCACTGGCCCATGCGGTCCCTTCCAGCCCGATTTATTTGTCATGTCAGCAGCAAACAAACATTTGTATTGCATTGAAAAACAAAACAAAAGAAAAAAACACACATAAAGTTTGCAAACTTGGCATACTATTAAATGTCCTTTGACTAGTAGCTGGCCACTTGGATGGAGTGCCTCTGGTGTTGCTATAAGAAGTTGCTCCATTGTGCATGTGGCAGAGCTCAGGTTCCATTATAGTAAGTGGTCGGTGGTTTGCTCTTCTCCACACTCGCTGTCGTGGATTCCACTTTGTGGCCCCATTTCTTAAGGTTGGTTCTGCATCTCATGGTGCCAGTCTGTTCAGCACCTTCCAAGTTGCCCAGTCTTCTGTGTGCCCAGGAGGGAGTCTCTAATTTGGTATCAGCCATTGATTGAGGTGCTGGGTTTTAGCCTGCCACTTTTGGACTCTCGCTTGCTGAGGTGTTCCGGCGAGTGTCTCTGTAGATCTGTTACATTTACTTACTTACTTAGGTGATCCCTCGTTGTCCGAGTAGGATTGTTTTCCAAGATCGGTGTACTGGCAGTGGGTCCATAGGTGACTGTGGAGCATTCTTGACCTGCATCTTCTCCTGCAGTGAGGGCATTGGTTTCCAGGTGGAGGGCGGTCCCGGTTGGGGTTGGCTTGACGCACCTTCCTCTTGGCACGTTTCTCTCTTTCGCCTTCCATTTGTGCGTCTTCAAATTCTACAGCACTGCTGGTCACAGCTGACCTCCAGCTGGAGCACTCAAGGGCCAGGGCTTCCCAGTTCTCAGTGTCTATACCAGAGTCCTTAAGGTTGGCTTTGAGCCCATCTTTAAATCTCTTTTCCTGTCCACCAACATTCCATTTCCCATTGTTGAGATTGAAGTTGAGCAACTGCTTTGGGAGACGGTGGTCAGGCATCCGGACAACGTAGCCGGTCCAGCGGAGTTGATGGCAGAGGGCTATTGCTTCAATGCTGGTGGTCTTTGCTTCTTCCAGCATGCTGACATTTGTCCACTTGTCTTCCCAAGAGATGTGTAGGATTTTTCGGAGGCAACACTGATGGAATCGTTCCAGGAGTTGCAGGTGACGTCTGTAGACCACATTTCGCAGGCATAGAGCAGGGTTGGGAGGACAACAGCTTTATAAACAAGCACCTTGGTATCCCTACGGATGTCCTGGTTCTCAAACACTCTCTGCTTCATCTGGAAAAATGCTGCACTCGCAGAGCTCAGGCAGTGTTGTATTTTGGTGTCAATGTTGACTTTGGTGGAGAGGTAGCTGCCAAGGGAGCAGAAATGGTCAACATTTTCTAATGTTACACCATTAAGCTGTATCTCTGGCATTGGAGAGGGATTGGCTGGTGACTGCTGGAAAAGCACTTTGGTTTTACCAATGTTCAATGACAGGCCAAGCTTCGTGTATGCTTCTGCGAAGGTGTTTAGAGTGGCTTGTAGGTCGTCTTCTGAATGCGCACAGCCGACACCGTCATCAGCATACTGGAGTTCTATAACAGATGTTGTTGTAACCTTGGTTTTGGCTCTTCTCCACACTCTTGTGCCAGTGGATTCCACTTTGTGGCCCCATTTCTTAAGCTTGATTCTGCACCTCATGGTGCCAGTCTGTTCAGCGCCTTCCAAGTCACCCAGCCTTCTGTGTGCCCAGGAGGGAGTCTCTCATTTGGTATCAGCCATTGATTGAGGTTCTGGGTTTTAGTCTGCTACTTTTGGACTCTGGCTTGCTGAGGCGTTCCAGAGAATGTCTCTGTAGATCTGTAGAGGGGACATGAGAGAAGCCTCCCCTTAGGACATCCTGGGCAATGTCTTCATAGGTGGCGGATTGTCTCACTCCAGAAGCGACTTCCAGCTCTATAATGCTGTGATTCCCTTCCTCCTCCTTTTCCTCCCGGTGCCTCATTTGCGCCTTTTGTCTCCCCTCCGAGAAGAGGCGGAGGAAGAAGTTGTTTCTCTGCGAAGGAGGAGGAGGAAGAGGCGGGGAAGGGGGCGGCTTCTCTCGCTCGGCAGCGGCCCCCGGCGCTCACAAAGGCCGCCCGGCAACAACTTCCCTCCGAGGAAGAAAGGAAGGAAGGAAGGCAGGCAGGCAGGCAGACAGAAGGGGAGAAGAGAGAGAGGGGGAACCTGGGGGGAGCCTCCGACCTGGCCTGAAAAGGGAGGAAGAATTTTCCCCGAGGAAGCCGAGGGGATGCCCTCCGCCAGGGATGCCGAGGAAGGAGACCCCGAGAGGCGCGTCCCGGCCCCAAAGGAGCCCCCAGGACCAAGTCCCTTCGTGGGCTGAGCCTCCTCCTTGGCGAGCCCCGGCGGGAGAAGGGCATGAAGGAGCAACTGACGCCGGAGGAGGAAGAAGAGGAGGAGGAGGAAGAAGAGGAGGGTGGCGGCGGCCGGGCCTTTGTTCGGTGCGAGGAGGGCGCGCTGGCTCCGCCGCTGCCTGCCTGCCAGCCAGGCTCCCCCTTCTTGCCTGCCTTCTTCCCTCCCTCGCCTGCCTGCCTGCCTGCCTGCCTTTCTTTCTCTCCGGAGGCATCTCTCCTTCCCGCTTTCCTCTGAACGGGATCTTCTCCGCCTGGGTCCAGCTTTCTCCCTGCCCTTCTTCTTCTTCTTCTTCTTCTTCTCCCACTTAGAGAAAGAGCCTTTCTGCAGACCTTGATATGGAATATACATCCTGGCTCCTCTGCCCTTTGAAAGACTTGGACTCTAGGGTTTCTTCTTCTTCCAAGGGTGCACAATGGATTTTTTTCTCCTGCTGTGGATGATGGAGAGTCCGCCAGGCTGAAGGGTTGCTTTGGGTTTTTTTTTTCTCTTGAGAAACTGCAAGTCGCTTCTGGTGTGCAAGGACATTGCCAGGATGTTTTGATGTTTTGCCATCCCCCGCAAAGGGAGCTCATCGACGCTCTCCCCCGATTTGAACCTCCAATCTATCTGTCTTCAGTCCTACTAGTACAAGGGTTGGCTCCAGGCTGAAGGTGCTCCTTGGACCACTTTTTCATCTGCAGTTTGTGTTGTATTGGTCATCGTCTTCCTTCTCCACCTCTTCCTCCTCCTCCACAGCATGGGCAAGCCCCTGAGCCGCCCGGACTGCCTGCGCCAAAGCCCCTCCTGCCTGGGCAAAGGCGAGGAGGAGGACGGCTACATCGAGGACTGCTACGTGCCCCAGCGCTCCATCTACGACACCATGCGCATCAACGAGCAGATCGACCAAGGTCCCAAGGCCCCCGGAGGACAGGGCCCCAAGGGTGGGGGCGTTGGCAGCGGGGGTGGAAGTACCCTGGAGAAGAAGGGCGATGGCAGCACCATCTCCAGCAACGGCACCACTGTTGGAGGAGGGCCCCCCGCCACTGAGCCCAAGGCTGCCGAGGTTAAGAAGTTGGACGAGAGGGTCATCTTCGATGCCTTGAAGCTCAGCAGCGATGCCCCCAAGTCAGTGCCAGCGCCTGCCCGGCGCAGGCCCAACCCAGAGAAGAAGGAGAACATCAACCGGCGCTCTTGGAAGTCCTTCATGCCACCCAACTTCCCCGAATTTGCAGAGAGGATCGAGGCCTCCCTGAGCGAAGTCTCGGAAGCCACTGGTGCTTCCGATCCATCTCTGCGAGAGCAAGGCTCCAGCTCCATTTTGGCAGAGGGCTCCCTAACGCCAGACCCTAAGGCCTCTGCTTCAGAGCCACTGACTCTGGAACATGTCCCCAAGCCCTCTGTTGCCCCTGACGTCCAAGAGCCGAAGCCTTTCAGTGAAGCCTTCCCCGGGCCCTTCCTCCAGGATGAGGGCCAGCCACTTCTAGAGCCAGAGGACATGGTGGTGGACCTGACGGGGGGCAAGCGGCGGGAGCCCCGTCCCTCGAGCGCCACATGGCCCAGAGCAATGAAGAACACCCTCAAAGCGGCCCTCAGTGCTACACGACATGACACCTTGGAGGCTGATGACAGCGAATGCGTCATTGAAATGATGCCCCTGTCGCCCTGCCTGAGCGAGGAGCTCCTGGACCCAGCACTGGCTGTTCTGGACATGCCGGGCCTCAGAGAGAAGACCGAGTCGGAGTTGAGGTTCGAGGAGGACGAGCGACTGATGATGATGATGGAGGCCGAGGAGGAGTCAGAGAGTGGGAAGGCCATCGAGAAAAAGAGCAGTGCCTTGGTGGACATCTCTAAAGAAAAGGAGTCCTTGGGTGCTATTTTGGAAGCTGCTCTGGAGTCTTTCCCTGATGTCCAGGGGACATCTGGCCACTCGTCCCACTGGCAGGAAGTCTGGCAGGACTCACAGCTGCAGGCGGCCTGCTCTGCTCCGGTTCCCCAGGAAACGCATGAAGACTTCAATGCTGCTGCTGCTGCTCTCATAGAAGAAGAGGAGAAGGAGAATGATAGTACCTGCAATGCTGAAGGTGTAGCAGCTCAACTAGAAGAGGAAGAATTTGTTCCTGGTTTGGAAACTTCTCCCAGTCTTCAAGTTGCAGAGCAGCTCTCAGATACAGACTCCGTGCAGATGTTCCTCGAACTAGAAAAGCTCTGTATGAATGATGAAGAGGGAGATGGAGCAGCTCCCCTTGATTTGGAGGGTCAGGATGTCATCTTGGAACACCTGGATGCACCGAAGGACCCAGAGTGGTTGTCTGAGACCTCAACAGAAGCACCCCAGGTCTTGGCTCCCTTTGAAGTCAGTGCTGCAGATTCCGCTGTGGTCTCTGACCTGGAGGACTTTGACGCCACATATGGCTCTCAGGTAGCAAGCACCACAGAGCCCACCATGTCTGAGTCTTACTCTGAACGGGACACTTCCGGTGACTCAGAGAATGTGGTGTTTTCTAGTCCCCCAGTGGCAAAAGATGCTGCTTCGCAGCAGTCCCTCTCCTCCTTAGTTAGTCAGATAGAAGAGTATGGGACAGAACTCTTGGCTAAAAACGACCCGCTTGAAGGGTTGCTGGACTTTGCCTTTGGAGAAACTATGGCTTCAGTTGACATTGCATGTTGCAAAGGGAGACTTCCTTGTGTCCACGTTTCTACAGGAGAAGCTCAACCAGGCAGTGAGGAAGAGGGGACTTCTCCAAACCACAATGAACTGGCTACCACTCATGAGGAGCTGGACTCCTCAGTCAATGAGATAGTGAACCTTGGGGGGAACCTTGTTAATTTTGAGATGGACCCTTCAGAAAGGACAGACTTCTCCTATTGGGATGTCCCAGAGCTGGTTTCTGAGGATGAGGTTGCAGAGTTAGAGAGCTCTCTGTGTAAGGGCAATGCTCATGAAACGGACACAGATAGCTCGTGGGTCCCTTCACAAAGTGATTTTGTACCAGAAGAGGACACAGAGGAGTTTGTTGAACACCCAGACTCCTCTGGAGACCTGGAGACAAAGGAAGTTGACAGTTTAGGTCAGCTTGAGCTTTTGTCAGGGACAGTTTGTGAGGGAGAGGTAGCTATAGACATGGCGGTCTTCCAAGAGGAAGCACCAGAGATGGGTGAACAGATAACCGCAATAGAGGAAAACTTCTTGGAAGATGGGGACTTGGAATGGTTTTGGGAACATGGGGAAAATAATGAGGAACCAGAGGGTGGGGAAGATGGTGGTGGGCTTGTGGACGCAAAGTCCTCCTCTCTGGTTCTTGTGGAATGTATAGAATGTGTTTTTGCTACACACCTTGAGATGGAAGACTTTGCCTCCAGTGATGGAGAAGAAGTTGGCACTGCTAGTTCTCTGGCCAGTAAAGAGGCTCCTAGTGACCTTCCAGAGAGTGCAGATGAGCTTACTGATGCTGGAGTAGGACCATCTACCATTACAGAAGAGCCTGGATGGAAAGTGTTAGATGATCCGAGTGTGGAACACTCAGTGCTGGAGGCCACAGCTTTGTCAAGAAATGAAGAAGATGGTGGTAGAGATGGCACTTGCATTGATAGTGTCCAAGACTCAGTACCAGCACATCCAAGTCTGGAGGGGGTGTCCTCCACCTCTGTTCCCTTTTGTCTGGGAAATGAATCCAATCCACCTCCAAGTACTTTGGAAGAGGCCAATGCTACAATATCTGACTCCTCAGAGGAGCTCATCCAGGTGATTCAAGAGGTGGAAGAAGGCCTTGCCATCCCTTTACCATGGGATATAGAAAGTGTGGCAGATGCGGCCATTCAATTGGAAGTGGGAGATGGTGGCAGAGACCTGCTTCCCTTGAGGCCTGAAGCGTTGCAAGAGGCAGGGAACATCATATCCCAATGGCCGACTTTCACGACACCTGAGCAGCTGACCATAGCTGTCCCAGACACAGAAGAGCCTGGAACAGATGGATTTGTTCCAGATAATGAGGTATTTGTTTCCCCAGTTCCCCACATGCTGTTCTGCAGGGCATTAAAGCACTTCCTGGGGCATGGGGAGGAAGTGAGGAATTAAGCCAGAGTGGACAGGCAAATGCAGTTTCTGTCCGTTTGACAATGCCTTCCTTCTGGTTCAAGTTTGGCGTCTTCTCCTCACTTGGAAAAGGGAGTGAAATCCAGCAGACAGATTTCATGGCCTTGATAGGAACAGTGGGGGATTGTTTGTTTTCTTTTAAAAGGGTTGGGAAATAAGTCTATCACTTACATAAAATTCCCTTGCTGCTTCCACTGCCTTGAACTGCCTTCCACCTTATTCAGGTAACATTCATGTTCAAGTCCTCAAAAGCAAATTATACATTTTTCTACTGGAAGATCTGTTATTAAGTGTGCATAGCTACAGAACCCCATAGCTGGTGAATGTGTTGCTAAGGGGGAGAGACTGGGTGAGTCAAATCCATACTTAAAAGCCTTACATAAATGGTAAAAGCTAACTTCCTTTTCAAAGCTGTTTCAAATTCACTGGAAAAAGACGTCACTTTTTTAAAAAAACACCTTGCTCTGTTCTTAAATTGTTTCTAGTTTCTAGACAAGAGCACTTTGGAAGAGAGAGGACTGTCTTCAGAGTTTGTTTGCAACACGAATCTTCTATAAAAGGACATTGTTTGCTTCTGGATACTGATTTTGACAGATGTCAACTAAGCTGGGCTGGTTTTGGAGGCGCCACAAGATTTTTTCTTTTGCTGTATAGAAGTTTGGCTTCTACACAGTTTCTCACGCTTTAGACAGGTGCTCATTTTCAAAAGGGAAAGAAGGGGGTGGGAAGGAGGGCAGAGTCACCCAGAGGCTTGCAAACTGCCCTCAAGTTGCAGTTAATGGCTGGGGGGGGGGGGGAGTCTCCAGCGGTGGGCAGAGAGCCAGGGGTTGCCTTTGTTTGCTTCAAAAAATGCAGCCAAAGCCTGCTTGGTTCCAGCCTTTAATTAGGAAAGAGCGAAAGGGATGTGAATGGCAGAACTGGTTTCCTTTTGGTCCATCCGGGCAGGAAGAAAAAGCTTTGGGTTTTAAGAAGTGCCCAGAATTTGAAGGGTATTGCAAAGAAGTGGTGACCACTTGGAGGGACGTATGATTAGCATTCTCTCAGTTGATATAGAAGGAAGACTATGTGAGGTTAACAGGCGCATAGACTTGGCCAGATGACACAAGGTCTATCTATGGTGGGAGTTCAAAGCAACACTGGGATTCCTCATTTAGATCAAGTAAGCAGTCCTCAATGATGCTGGTAGAGCAGTGTTTCTCAACCTGAGGGTCGGGATCCCTTGGGGGTCGCAAGGAGGTGTCAGAGGGGTCGCCAAAGACCATCAGAAAACACAGTCTTTTCTGTTAGTTATGGAGGTTCTGTGTGGGAAGTTTGGCCCAATTTTACCGTTACTGGGGTTCAGAATGTTCTCTGACTGTAGGTCAACTATGAATCCCAGCAACTACAACTCCCAAATGTCAAGGTCTATTTTACCCAAACTCCACCAATGTTCACATTTCGGCATATTGAGTGTCCGTGCCAAGCTTGGTCCTGATCTGTCATTGTTTCAGTCCATAGTGCTCTCCGAATGTAGGTGAACAACTCCAAAACTCAAGATCAATGCCCACCAAACCCTTCCAGTATTTTCTTTTAGTCATGGAAGCTGTGTGCCAAGTTTGGTTCAATTCCATTGTTGGTAGAGTTCAGAATGCTCTTTGATTTTAGGTTAACTATAAATCCCAGCAACTACAACTCCCAAATGACAAAATCAATCCCCTCCTCAACCCTACCAGTATTCAAATTGGGTATTTGTGCTAAATTTGGTCCAGTGAATGAAAATACATCCTGTATATCAGATATTTACATTATGATTCACAACAGTAGAAAAATTACAGTTGTGAAGTAGTGATGAAAATAATTTTATGGTGGGGGGGGGTCACCACAACATGAGGAACTGTATTAAGGGGTCACGGCATTAGGAAGGTTGAGAACCACTGTGGTAGAGCATCATGTTCCTTCTTGCAACATTGTGATTCCATGAATACTTTGTGATGTGGGTATTCTTGCGTAACATGGTGATCTTCTCACTTACCATCATAAAAATACTTTTGAATCAAGTATAAATCACCAAGAGGATTCCAATTGGAGAAAGTGTGTGCCCCTTTCCTCCAACTCTGTTTCCTTAATCTGACTCGTTCCCTTTGCCCCAGATCCATTCCTCCTGTCTGTCTGATGACTCCATCTGTTGGGTTCATTTCCTGCAAGTGTGCTCCATTGACGCTTGTAAGCCAGCTTTCATCCAAACCTAGGTGGGAGAGAAAGATCAAGGGGTTTACAGTGAAGTGTAGAAATAGGATGGTCAAGGGAAGAAACAAAGATGAGTCACGGGAGGCTTCTTAGAAAAGTTGACCCTCAAGGAACAGTTTAGAAGAGGGAAGAGCAATTCTGAGAGCCAATGTGGTGTAATCTTTGAGCATTGGACTATGGCTTTGGAGACTAAGATGCAAATCTCTGCTCAGCCCTGGAAACTCTCTGGTGACCTTGGATGAGCCATACTCTTCCAGCCTCAGAGGAAGGCAAAGGCAAAGTGTTGGTCATGAAAAATCCTTTGATGGGTTGGCTTAGGTTCTCCATACGTTGGAAATAACCAGAAGGCACATGAAAATAGCCATAGCTATTTTCTAAATGTCATTAAAGCATTAGATCTAAATATCTTTAAAGCATTCGATCTGTTTGATTCAGAAGCTAAACAGAGTCAGGCCTGGTTACTAGTTGTAAGGAAGAATTTCAGGAAATACCAGGTGCTATCGCTTATATTGGGCCCCCTGGCAGCACAGCGGGTTAAACTGCTGAGTTGCTGAACTTGCTAACCAAAAGGTTGGCAGTTTGAATCCGGGGAGCAGCGTGAGCTCCTGATGTTAGACCCAGCTTCTGCCAACCCAGCAGTTCGAAAACATGCAAGTGTTAATAGATCAATAGGTAGTGCTTCTGTGGGAAAATAACTGCGCTCCATGCAGTCATGCTGACCACATGACCTTGGAGGTGTCCAAGGACAAGCTGGCTCTTCCGCTCAGAAATGAAGATGACCACCACCCCTAGATTTGGGGCACGACTAGACTTAATGTCAGGGAAAACCTTTACCTTTGCTATCACTTCTATTACGAAGAAGGCAGGGGCATCCTATTTCTTAGTAGTCCTTGCTTTTGAAACCCCAGTGAAATCCATAAGGGTCCTCATAAGTCTGCAAGCAACTTGAAGTAATTTTTGGATGGTGGCATTTGGTGATCTTGGTTCTTTGTCTGTTTCATTTTTTAAAAAAATGTAGCTTTATTCTAAGCAAGTGTCTAGGCATGGGTAAACTGAGTAGCATGGATGCTGTTTCTCTTGTTCTGACAACAAGCTAAAGAGGCTTCCTTTTGTTAATTCAAGGTTATTGTATCTCCATCCTGTTCCTCTCATGGGCTCATACTGTAGAGTGACCTTATCTCTCTTGGACACAGGAGTTTGGTTTTAAATGCAGAGATCGTAGTTGCTCAAGGCAAATCTTCAGCCTCCCTCTTGCCAAAGCAATAATTTGCATTTCGCTCTTGTGCATTGAAATGAAAACTTTGATGACTCTCAAACCCTGATGCAAAAAACGAGTGACTTCCCAATTGACCCTCTTGTCACCCGAAATTTTGTAGTGGTCCACTCCTTTTTCCTTCCCCACTGGTCAATTTTACAGCCTTTTCCTGCCTTTGTTCTTTTATCTCTTGTCAAGAACATGTTTGTAGCTTTTTTTCCAATGGGAAGCCAATGCTCTGGAATTCTCACTGGGTTTTGTTGCAGGAGTACCAAGCAATGCCTCCCAAGTATTTCTCTGCTGAGGCTTTGCTTAAACTGGCTTTTTTGAGCCTCCCCCATTGAACCTGTCTCTGGTTTCTGGACCCAAACACAGCAGCTGTTGCCAGTGGGCCCCAATGAAATGCTTCAAAGTCCTCCTCTGTGTTGGTTTTAAAAATAAGTTTCTCCTCGGAGGCTGTGGCCCAGTGGCGTGGGCAGGCAGAGGTGGTGGCATGCGCTTGCCTGCAAAGTGTTTGCATGCCTGGCTTATCTGTGTGGCTGGTGAAGAGGCCTCATTCCATATACACACAAATAATGTAAAATAAGCACTTCCAGGAGAGAGAGCCATCCCTGTTGCATCGCCATCCCTCCTTGCAAAGGCACAGTAACTCTGTGGCTATGGACAGCATCTTTGCTTTAGGTCCTGGCATCTTCCCATTTCTGGAGAAGGAGACGTTGAAGGAATAAATCTCCTCCTTGTCTTTTCCAGACCAGATTCTTGCTGCCTCGCTTCCCATCTGAGAGAAAACAGCTGTCTCTCTGGAGGCCCTCCGTAAACCTTAACCCCTTTGGCTTTCTCCACTAAAGAGGAACTTGGATGCAGTTTTATTGGGAAGCGGTTGTTAACTCTTTAACTGTGTCAAGAGTTGCAAAAATATATTGCCTTTCCTTATTTGCATGGCTCTGCTTGTGAGCAGAAAAGTTGTATCACTAGTTACACAATGCTTCTCATTGATTTCATACCTTTCTTTTTAACTTCTTTCTTCCACTGAATATGACCATGGATCTTTTCATGCTGCACTGATAGCACTAGGATTCCATTTTAACTGTAGTTTGGATTTGTAGTTTGGCAAGGCACTAAAGTTCTTGGCAGAGAATGTTCAGTAGCCCTCCCTAAACTGCAGGTTCCAGGACTCCGTGGGATGTTGCTATGGCAGCTGAAGTGGAATCATGGCAATGCATGGCTCCTAGCATACCTTGTTTCTCTCCTTCTCCTACAGACGTTTTTGACTTCACAGCCGTCCTGAAAGTTTGGGTTGACTTGGGTAATTGACAGGCAATAGTTGAGACTATTGGCAGTTGAGTGAAATCTGCACTTTAATATCGATAACATTTAGTTGAATTGATGGGTGCTTCTGAGAGTACAATAAATCTTCTGAGAATACAATAAGACCCCCATAGCTGTGGGAATATGTTCCTGGCTAGACCTCAAACTGGATATGACTTCCAATCCCAGTTTACCAGAGTTGTGTTGGAGGTCCTAGAGAGGTATAAGTTAGAAAATGTGATCTTGGCGGCAATTGCAACATCAAGAAAGGGCAAGTCCTTTGGGGATTGAGACAGTGGGGCTTGAAAGATCCAATCTTTGGAGCATAGTGGCATTTCAGGTTCCTGCATGTTGGCATCCAACTTGGAAGCATTTGTGGGGCAGTGGGTCTCTTGGATGTGGTTTCCTCCAAGCTCTGCATGAAGAATGTTCAAGGACACCTTGAGAAGTTTGTGAGAGTGAGGCAGGAATTATTGAAGGAGGGAAGTCCTGTGGCTGCAGCTTGGGAGGGAGAGAAGGATGTGGGCTGAGCAAATCTGTCCTTTGCTTTCTTCCCATAGTGAAGTAATCCTTCTTAATCTCCCATTTGTCATCTTGGCTCTGGGCCTCCGCTGTTTAGCAACCCAGGGGGAAAAACAATGCCACCTTATCTGATGCTGGGCCTCCTCTTCATTGTTCATCAACGTCTTAGGGTGTCTCTGCTTGAGCTTGCCCAGCCCTGCAGGATAGGCTTGTGTTCCCTCTCATGGAGAGACCTGCACCTCAATCCTTCAGATAATCCATGCTGCCTTCCTTTGTTGAGCATTTAGGGCACATTTCAGGAAGGAATGGAACTATGGTTGAGACAGTTCAGGCGGTTGTGAAGAAGAGGTTCGGATAATCTCTAATTTGGCTGGATAAATTACTCTGGGTATTTGTTTGGCAAAGGAAATAAGGATTATTTCCCCAGAAGTCCTCCGATGGGTCCTTCCAAGGCCCTCATCAGGGTGACACCAAGACTGCTCTCTTCTGGCAAAGATTGTTCTTGGTTTTTAGTTACTGTACAAGCAAAAGAGACTGAGACATTTAGCAAATCTGTTTATGACTTTGTCCATTTTGAGTGTTTATATCTGTCTTATCATTCTTCTGCTCCCATGTATGTGTCGTTTCCTTGTTTTTCCTTTTTATCCTGCTGGCTTTTATTGTCGATTATTTGTTCTCTAGTTTATATACAGTATATGGTGGTGTTGTGCACCAACTGATAGCCCTCCTAAAGCAGAAAATGTTTTAATGGGTCAACACAGAGAAGAGGGAGTTTTTGTAACATTTAGATAGAGCTGCCCTTCTAGGAGGACAGGAGAGTCTAGAAGTGAAGTGGATTTAACCAGGTCAACCTCTCTGGGTCTCCTCTGGTTCCATAGCATCCCCAAACGTGAGACTTCAGTGTGGCTTGGGCACCCGTGTCCAGAGCCCTTGTGGTTCTCTTATGTTATGCAGCTTCCGTCAAGTCATCCATTGCAGGTTTACCATTCCAAGAACTTCAGGAACAGATAAACAGCAATTGTGGAAATGCCCAGGGACCCCTCAAATAGCTCTGGGTGATTTTCTTAGGATTCGGGGATGCTTTAGGACAGCTTTTCCAAACCAATGCCCTCCAGATGTTTTGGACTACCCCTCTCACCCCCTCAGTCAACATAGCCAATCCACCTGGAGTATAGGGAAGGCTGGTTTAGGAATGACACTGACTTGTCTGGGTGAAAATAAAATTCAGAGACTAAAATAAAATTTGTATAGTTAAACTTGCAGCATATGTTGTGTACCACTTACATATTTTAAAAATGTCAAATTTGTTGATTCCTGCAGTTTTCCAAAATTGAAGTGCCTTCTGTGTAAAGATTTGGTAACTGTAATTCTCTGAAACCCCACAGCTTGGTTCTGATACTGTGACTCCTCCGTTCCCTGTTCTATGTGGCAAAATACCACTGTCCCAGCTTCATGTGGCCCTTCTTGACCTACAAAGAGGGATTCTCCTCGGCCATCAGTGCTGCCTCTTGCTGCTGTTTTCAGGGAGAGGTAGAATTACTGTATGTGCCCAGGCTCCCTGCTTGCATCTCATTCCAGCCAAGAGATCCAAGATCCAGGAACCAGAGTTTATCTTCTTTCCACTCTACTTTTCTAAACCCTTGTGTCTCTCACACACATACCATGAAAAATGTGGGAAGATCTTAGAGAAGGAGGCAAACCCATTAATCTTCCTTTGGCTTTTAAAACAAAAATGTGGCAGATGGTTTTCGGTCTATTTGCAGACTTGTGTGCTTGCTGAGGACAGGGAACGTGAAGCTGTTTTGTGCCCATATGCACGTGTTAACAAATCTCCAGAGTTCAAGGGGAAGTTGGAAGAGCCTCTCCAAGGGAGAGGATCCCAGACCAGCTTCCTCCGGATTGCATTGGCTTGGGAGGGGCACATCTCTTTTTCTGTCATCTAGATTTCATTTTATTTTTTTGATTTCTTTTCCTTCCAAGCCTGTTTGGTGTTTCAGGGCAAAAGAGAGACCTTGTTTGGGGTGTGGGGTCCTTCTCAAGTCTCAATGCAAATCCACTAAACATTCAGACCCCTAAAACACAGAGCCTTCTTGCTTTTATTTGCTTCCTTAAAACTCTTTCTCCAGAAGCCAAATGAAACTGCTGTGCAGAGCAACATCTTGAGGTCCTCAAATCAAAATAAAGATAATGGCCTGTTGAATGAACAACTCACTTGCCATTCACATCTTCCATTTGCTTGTTGCTCTGTTGACTCATTGAGACTCAATGACGAAACTTTGTTGGGGCCCCATAATGTAGCATTTGTGTGCTAGAAATCAACAAGGATTTTACCAAACAGAAATCAGTTACATCTTGCCAGTGCAGGGTATTGTCAGTCATTTGGACCAAGGAGGTCCTGGTTAAAAGCCTACAACAGCCATGAAGTAGCTGGGCATCAATTGATTTGTTTGGTTGCATGCAGCAAGTTGCTTCTAGTGTGAGAGAATCAGCTGCCTATGAAGGCATTGCTCAGAGGATGCCCGGATGTGTTAAGATCCTGTGAGGAGGCTTCTCTCATGTCCTCCTTGGACATGAGAGGACCTTCTCATAGCGACACCAGAGACACTCCAAGTGGCCAGCTTCTGGTCAAAGGATATCTAGCATAATGCCAAATCCTTTAAAAAAACTTTTGTGTGTGTTTTTAAATGCATTTTAACTGTACTCTCAATCTCGCATCTGGCACAATAAATAAATCAATGTATTTGACTTAGGGCGAAATGAACTCTATCTAGTAAGTGGTATCTACTTTGGAGAGGTTGTTATGAAGCCACTGATCCTGACTTGAATTCCCAGCAGGTTAAAACTCAATAAATTTCTTAGTCACATTTAAGGGCATTTGAGGAAGTGCATGGTCTGTGATGAAGGTCTCCTCACATTTCTCCCCCTTCCATTTTGTTCCAGGTGTTCCAGAAGGAGAAAGTGGATCCCATTCAGCTTAAACTGCAGGAAGTCAATGGAATTGGTCAGGGGCTCATCCAGAGTGCAGGAAAGAACTCCGATGTGCAAGGCCTGGAACATGATATGGAGGACATCAACGCCCGTTGGAATACCCTCAACAAGAAGGTGGGTGAAGAGGCTATGGACCATTACCAGCAGAGTTCATCTCAGAACAACAAACAGTGTGAAAGCAAGGTCCCAGTTTGGTCCCGAGATACAGCCTCTAAAATTGGGAGTACCATGATCTTTGTCGAATTCATAGCTAAGTTAGTCTGGATTGCTATGCAGAGAAGTCTTGTAACATCTTTAAGGCTGAAAAAGACCTTGGTTGCATAAGATAACCAAGAAAGCAGCTTAGATCAGGAATTAGCAGGCTGCAGTTAAAGACTGGTAGCTTTTTTTGCACTTGTATTGGCAGAATGTTGGGAAATGAGTTAATGGATTTCTAGAAGTAATTTGATCTCTTATGGATAATGTGAGGGAGGTCTTTTTCCCAATGAGCCAACAGTATGGACTTTCATATGAATGACAAACAGATGAGGGGAAGGAAAAGGAAAGACTAACAACTGAGGAAAGGTGGAGAATGGAATAAGTCAGTTGAAGAAGAAATACATTCATGTTCTATTTCTAAAATGATGAGTGATGACCTTATCTCACTGAACACATGTTTTATAACCAGCTGGAGACCACATATTTCTCTTAAGACTTAATGTGTCCTGTCCTTGTGTATTTTGGCAAAAACATAGGTGGCCCACAGAACGGCGCAACTGCAAGAGGCCCTGTTGCATTGTGGGAAATTTCAGGATGCCTTGGAACCTCTGCTTAGCTGGCTGACTGACACAGAGGAGCTCATCTCCAATCAGAAGCCACCATCGGCCGAATACAAAGTAGTAAAGGCTCAAATCCAGGAGCAAAAGGTGAATCGCGAAGTCCTAGTAATGTAGGCACGGAAAGAGTGCTGAGTTCTTATGGAAGGGTCAAACAGCTTGCATTTGATTGGGAAGATTCATTTAACTTTCAGATGGCCAGACATTGTCTTCTTCCCATCTTCTCCATCTCTTTTGAGTTGAAGAAAGCAAAAGAATTAATTTCGATCATCTCCCAAATCACAATGTCTAAAATTGAGTGTTCCCTCTGATAGGATCCTACATTGTAATCACATCAGCCTTCCCTTCATGTCCTTACATCTCATTCTTCTTCATAACATTGAAGTTTCTAGTCCACACGATGGAAAAGTGCTACTTTTGTACCCCCATGACCTCCACCTCCCACAGAAAGCTGCTCCAAGCCTTTGAGGCTGTCTCCACTTGCCCTTATCTGAAGTCTCTCTCCAATTCTATCCTTTTGCAAAAGTTAGAAATTCTCAAACTCCCTTTTGCCCCAAAGCTACTCCAGCGCCTCCTGGATGACCGGAAAGCCACTGTGGAGATGATCCACGCAGAAGGTGGGCGGATAGCACAGTCTGCTGAGCCAGCTGACAGGGAAAAGATAGCAGCCCAACTGGAGAGCCTTGGAGGTCGCTGGGAAGGCCTCCTCAGCAAAGCGATGGCCAGGTAAGACAAGAGGCCTGTTGAGACCAGGCTTGTCTACCATAATTCAGCCCTGGAATGTTGGAAGCCAACTGTTCCTCAGCTTTTCCTTCACTGTTGAGGAGGGAAACGCTTTTGCTTTATTTTGCTGTGCTATCCCAGACCTTTCATAGTGCATGATTCTTCTTTCATGTCCCTTATAATCCTTTCCTGCTCCTGCAGCATACATGAGAAGTTAGCTGAATTATTGCGAAACTATATAAAGCATGCACCTAGTTCTAGAAATTCTGTACTGTTCTGATAAGCAGGGTTTACTGGAGATTAATGAATCAATAGGCTGGGGAATATCAAAAGAGAGAGAAGGGTCTGTAATTCATTTCAGGTGTGTGTTTGCTGGAAAACTTCTGGATTTTGACCCTTTATGGGTTTGATATGTCCATATATGTTCTCACTGTGCTTCTGGTGTTGTTTTGCGGTTGGAATGGAATGTTTTCTCATTTGTTGACATGGGGCAGAACAGGATACACACATGTTCATTATGCATGACTGCATAGATGTAATGGTGCAACGCAAGAGTGCTCCTTGTTGTACACCTCCCTGAGTCTCTTTGGGGAGATAGGGTGGTATAGAAATAAAGTTGTTGTTATTGTTGTTGTCATATAGAGTAAACTAGAGCCAAGAAAGTTAAAGGAACAGCAATATGGGTCATCTTGACTTATGGGGACCCTGTGAATAGCTGCCCTTAAAAAAAACTCTGCTGAGTCTTGCAAACTCTATGACTTTGCAAGTCCATCCACCTGTCTGTCTTCCTCTTTTCCTTCCACTTTACCAGGCACTGTTTTAATATCCAAAATGGCCTTTGTTTACTCATTTTGACTTTTGGGAAAGTTTAATCTCAGTTTGCATTCAGGTTCATCTGGACTGTAAAGACATCCAAATTTCCTCTTCCTCCTTTGAAATCTGTGTGGCCTTTTCTGCACAGCCCTGTATCTTGGCAGAAGTGTAGGTTTTTGGGAGACCTCTTTGCTTCTGTTTGCCGAAAAATAAGTAAGGAAGGAATCCCTAGCAGCTGCGTTCCAGCAACTCCGCAGAGAACTCTGCAACATCTGCAGAAAGGACCAGACTCAGCAGTTTCCTCAAGCCCCCTTCTTGTCTTTTCCTAGAAAGCACTCATCTATGTGCAGAACAAAGAGGGAGGAATCTCTTCTTTTGTGAGCTGGCTGTTTGTCAAACACAGATCTGCCTGGGGCATTCTCATATCACTCAATCCTTCCCCCTCCCCCTTTTTTATTTTGCAAGACCTCAAGACAAATATATTGATTCCTGCCTGGTCTAGATGGTGCAAGAGAATCATGCAAGACATGCCATCCTGCTCAGGATCCCATATTCATTGTATTCCATTTGGCATCTCCTTTTTACTCCTTTTTCCTGGGACTTCCCCCAGTAATTAGCCATAGAGCTACAGGAAAGCAACATAAGAGGCACCTCTCAAGTAGGCTTTGTAGGAGATCGGATTCAGGTTTTAATTCAAACCCGATTAAGGGCTCAGTACCTTGGATAGTTCCATTAACAATTACAATAGAATCCAGATTGGATTCATTGCCCCCATGACCTTTGCTGGTAGACCCATCCTTAAATATGTACTTGATAAAATGGCATTAATGCATCCATAAAGGAGGAACTCTGAGCATATGCAGAATGCATTTCTGAAAGGGCAGGTTCCAGGGAGAGGACTTCCACAGGTCTCTTCTGAGTTAGTAGCTTTCCACCTTCAGTTTTCCAGTTGTTTTTTTGGACAATTTGTTGATTGAGTGACTGAATATATACTCTTTTTTCTGGCTTTTAGCTCAAGGTTCACCTTGAAAGGAATGAGTTAACGGAGGCTAGTGGCTTGAGTATGACTTGAATCTGTGTCTTAAATTTTTTCTAAGATTCAAGTAAAATCAGCTGCTGAACATTCAATTGAGTAGCCTCTATGGGAATGCCTGAGGAAAGGTTGCCTTCCATTGCAGCAGTATCTGAATAAGTTTGTTGTCCCACCTCAGGCAAAACCAGCTGGAGGAGATCCTGGTGTTGGCCAAGCAGTTCCACGAAACATCGGAGCCCATCTCTGACTGGTTGTCGGTGACAGAGAAGAAACTGGCCAATTCGGAGCCGATTGGGACACAGACGCCCAAAATCCAGCAGCAGATCACCCGGCATAAGGTTGGAATTAGAAAGAGTATGCAAGAGAGGGTTTGGGGAAAGAGTCAGGTGGACAGTAGGTGTCTGTAGGTGTCTGAAAGAGTATAATAGTGGATAGATGCCTCTCAAGATGGAACCGAAGATTTGTAGGATCATAGCTTTTGTGTTGGAACTTCATTGTCTACATTATTGAATCCTCATGCCCTACCTACACTTAGTGTAATGGCATGCATGCCTCCGAGAAGCAAGTTCTATTACATTCACTGAGTTTTCAGAGAATTGCGGCTTTTTCCATTTTGCCAAATTGGCTGGGAATGATCGGAGTGGTAGTCCACATCTGCAGAGAGCATTCTATTTGAGTAAAGCCAGATTTGTAATTCTGCTTTGGAATGTTTTGATATTCACTGCTGACTTGTTCATTCAGCAACAGTCCTGCTAGTCTTTATCTGGATAAACAAGACCTTGGCTCCTGAGTGGAAAAGATATTTCTAATTCAAGGCCTCTCATCTCTTTAAATCATGGGGGGAAAGCAGCCTCAGTTATAGCCCTTTTCCTGTTCTGACCTGGTCAGGACAGGCTGAAACAACCCATGCCTCTTTGCATCACCTTTTAGTAAATCCATTTATACATCTATGATTTGCCCTTCTGCAGGTGGATTATATATTTTGAGTTTGTATAACCATCACCCATACTCATGCTTCAATTTTGTTTTGAATTTATTTTTCCTCTGTTTGTGTTTGTTCCATTTCTCAACCATATGCTTTTGTTTGCTTCTTCTTTTGTTTTCTTCCTTCTCGTTTTTTTTCATCCTGACTCCTCCTGAACTGCTCCCAGGCTCTCGCAGAAGAGACCGAGAGCCATGCTCCGGCTGTGGCTCAGGCGGTCAGCCTCGGCCAGTCCCTGTCCGCCCTGAGCTGCCGCCCGGACCAGGCCTCTCTGGCTGAAAAGCTGGACCTGCTGCAGTCACGCTACGCAGAGGTCTGTGAGCGCTGTGGCCGGAAGGCTGCCCTCTTGGACCAGGCCTTGGTCAACGCCCGGCTCTTTGGGGAGGATGAAGTGGAGGTGCTCAACTGGCTGGGAGAGGTGCAGGTCAAGCTGGACTTGGTGGCTGTTAAGGACTACAAGTTGGACGTCCTGCTCAGGCAGCATGCCGACCAGATGGTACTTCATGCCCCTTTCTCATCTCCTGTTGACTTGGCTGTTTTCTTGGTTGCATTTCTCTCTTTTTGAATTGTTTGAATTGTCATTCTAAAATGACAAAGCAGCATCCCAACTGCCACTGCCCTGGCTTCAGAGGAAGAGGATGGCAGCCAATGCCTGCTGGACTCGAATCCCTGCTGGCACTGCCTTTCCCTTTGCCTCCTGAGTCCAGTCTTATTTAGATTGTAAAACAAAGGACAGGGAACAGTAGAATTCACAATATGTAAGCTCCTCTGGGAGTCTTTCTGGATTAACAGTTGGTTATAAGTACTCCACATATAAACATCAAATGGGATTAAAATACAGCAGAGGTCGGCAAAAAGATCCCAAATTCTTCCTTCACAGTAGTGGTGGTTTCATCTCATGGTAGCAAGACAATTCACAAACTAGGAGTTAATAAGGTATCCTGAAAGGTCACCAAGATTATTATTATTATTATTATTATTATTATTATTATTATTATTATTATTATTGATATCTCTATTTATATCCCACTTTTCTCCCTCACAGGGCCCAAAACACCTTACAACATATTAAAATAATGTAAACATCAATCCATATACATCAATGATAAGTATAAAATATCACAAAATAAACAGTTTAAAACAACAATAATATACATTCACATTCTTTTGGCATCATGTCAGATTATATTGCACATTGTTCCAGTCCATAAACATTATGGTGTTTCTTATTAATCCATCTCAGTTTCCTTCACTAAAGGTCTGTCTAAACAGGAAAGTTTTTAATTGGTTCTTGAAAAAAAGAGGGAGCTATTCGAACCCTTACCAGTATGGAAATCACTGGCTTTCTTTGGGGTCATTCTGTTTAATTTGTGTGTGTGTGTGTGTGTGTGTGTGTCAGGAGCAACTTGAGAAACTGCAAGTCACTTCTGGTGTGAGAGAATTGGCTGTCTGCAAGGATGTTGCCCAGGGGATGCCCGGTTGTTTTGATGTTTTACCATCCTTGTGGGAGGCTTCTCTCATGTCCCCGCATGGGAAGCTGGAGCTGATATAGGGAACTCATCCGTGATCTCCCCGGATTCAAACCTGTTTGATAATTGTAATCATCATCATCTTTATTTCTATTCTGCCCCATCTCCCTGAAAACACTCGGGGGGGGGGGGGCACAACATCGGTAAACGCAATAAACAATATATACAAAATAAATGACAAGTTAAAACAAAATAAACCAATTAAACAATCAACAGTAAAACCATTTGTTTTAAATACATTTAAAACACACTGATTTCAACAGATTAAATAGATTAGATAAAAGCCAAAGTACCCAAGTATTTTGTTTCTCATTTTCCCTAGTATTCTAGCTCCCCAGCTTCAGCTGCCTCCAAGAGCCATTTAAATACATGATCAATAGTAAAGTATAGAATCATAGAGCTGGAAGAGACCTCATGGGCCATCAGTCCAACCCCCTGCCAAGAAGGAGGAAAATTTCATTCAAAGCACCCCCGACAGTATAAAGCAAAGTAAGGGAAGTGAAAGAGCTACACAGGTATTTTGCAGGCTTAATGTTGACTTTCACACTTTCTGTAAACCCCCCCCCCCCAATAAAATAAATAAATAGCAGGCCTGCTCATTCTGCCTTGGGCATCATTTTGCACCCATGCTTCTGTATCTCATAGAGTCACATAGAGCTCTTTGTTCACCAGTGGGCTACTTAGGACTGATAAGAAAGACACCTCAGTCCTCTGTGGAGCTAGAAGAACCTCATGGATGCCTTTGTTCTTTCTAGACCTTGAATGACGAGATTGTTAACCGCAAGAAGAATGTCGACCAGGCCATTAAGAATGGACAGGCTCTTCTGAAGCAAACCACAGGTCAGTCTGAAAAACATATTCATCTCCGACATTTTTCTTTGCATCCTCAATATTAGCTCCCAGGTGCTTAGTTCCTTGAAAATGTGGAAGTATTTTAAACTCCTTCCTAAATTTATCCTCCATTTATGAAAGAGGAGTGGGAGATGGAGTTTAGGGAGGATGAATATGGTTGGAAGAGAAGGGCTCAAGCTAAACTCTTGGTGCTTGATTCCGGCAGGAGAAGAAGTGTTGCTTATCCAGGAGAAGTTGGACGGCATCAAGACCCGCTATGCGGATATCACCGCCTCCAGTGCCAAGGCCCTCCGCACACTGGAACAGGCCCGGCAGCTGGCCGCCAAATTCCAGTCAACGTATGAGGAGCTGACTGCCTGGATGAGCCAAGTGGAGCAGGAGCTGGGCTCCAGCGGAGGACTTTCACCCGTCGGGGAGCAGATCCCCCAGTTCCAGCAGAGACAGAAGGTACCAGGTTGCCCTGAATGTTAGCAAGAGCCATATACGGCAGTTATGCAGTCGAGAGTGCCACCTTTAAGGCCATAGCTTTAAAGCACTGAATTGTGCACTGCAGTCAGAAGAGCGTTTTGCTTTGAGTGTTGGGCCTTGGAATCATAGAATCCTAGAGTTGGAAGAGACCTCAAGGGCCAGCCAGTCCAATCACCTTCTGGCATAATGGAAGTGGCAGTGTCCTGTGTGTTTCCTGGACTCAGAGATGTTTTGTTTTCTGAATGATCCTTTCTTAGAATTCTAGAGTTAGAAGAGACTCCCAAGAGCCTTCCAAATCAATCACCTTTCACCATAAAACACAATCAAAGCACTCCCAACAGATGGACATCCAGCCTCTTGTTAAAAATCTCAAGAGAAGGAGCCTTAACTGGACTCAAAGGCAACATATCTGAACAGCTTTTACCCTCATGATTTTCTTCCTAATGTTTATGTAGAATCTCTTTGCTTGCCATATGAACCCATTGCTCCATTGCATCCCAGTCACGGGAGCAGCAGAAAACAAGCTTTCCCCCTCCTCAGTGAGACATCCTTTCAGATATTTAAACATGACTTTCGCATCCCCGCCTCTCAGGTTCCTCGTCTCAAAGCTTTCGCATCCCCAGCTCCCTCAGCCACTCCTCAGAGGGATTCATAGTTTCCAGATTTTAACCCTTTTGGTGTCCCTTCTCTGGCCACCTTCCATCGTGTCCATACCCATTTTGAATTGTGGTCTTCTCAGGCACCAGATCCCATCTGATCTTGGAAGCTAAGCAGGGTCAGCCCTGGCTAGTACTTGGATAGGATACTTCATCCCGTCTAGCCCTAGGGACAAAAGGGGATTCACAGTCACAGAGGGGAGCTGGACAATTTTCCCCTTTAAATTACAGGACCTGAAAAAGCAGGTGATGGAGCGCAGGCTGGTCCTGGACACGGTCAATGAAGTGAGCCGTGCGCTCTCAGAGCTGGTGCCCTGGCGAGCACGGGGAAGCCTGGAGAAGACTGTCTCGGACACCAACGAGCGTTACAAGCAGATCAGTGACACCATCAAGCAAAGAGTGGACGAGATCGATGCCGCCATACAGAGATCCCAACAGGTGAGTCATTGTGAAAGAGATGGGGGACCTCAGTTCTTCTCTTGGATGAGAGGGCCATGGTGCAGAAAAGGCATGTCATACTGGTAACAAATGTATCCGTTTTTCATTTAAATATCTGCAGTATTTTTGGGGTTCCTGGATATTTTCCATCACTGCTCAGAACTCAAGATTCTCAAAACCTTGATGATTCTAGTGCTGAGGAACCAAAATTATGTTTTCAAGGGCTGCCAAAGTTCAGCCTGGAACCATGAGGAGAGAAAAAGTCTTCAGTGGGTTGGATATTGTCCCGCTTAAAATAATGGCTGGATCATAATATGCAGACAGCCAATTCTCTCACACCCGAAGTGACTTGCAATTTGTCAAGCTGCTCCTGGCACGGAAAAAAAATGGTTGTGCAACCCAGGGAAACTTGGTACTCGGTTTGCTTATTTTTCATCCAATCAAATCTCCCCAGACCTCTTTCTTCTGCTGAGATTAAGAGGTTTGCACAGAGGCCTGTTGTTCTTCGGCTAGTGCACAGGCAGGCAGCATGTGTTTCCCTCTCTGGTTCTATAAACCCCTACATTCCTTGCTTTATTATTGTCATTTATTTATTTATTTTCAAAGGAAGAATCATGATTCTGGAAGTTTCCAGGAAACATATCCCACCTTTTAATAAGGGTGTCCCTTATTAAATTGGACTCAAAACCGAGAAGCAAATTTCTCGCTTTTGTGGTCTGTGGTTCTTAGTGAGTTTTGGCTTGAAGGAGTGGTCAAACTTGTCCACATCTGGCTTTAATGCTTGTAGTCTTGTGGTTACTCCACAGCGACCATAGCAATTGCATGTCGAAGGAAGTGCCGACTTTCCCCAGTCCCATTTTGCTGATTTAATTCTTCTCTTCATTCCTGTCTGATGTTTAGTATGAACAAGCAGCTGATGCAGAACTCGCCTGGGTTGCAGAGACGAAACGAAAGCTGATGGCGCTGGGTCCGGTGCGCTTGGAGCAGGAGCACACCACTGCACAGCTGCAAGTGCAAAAGGTATGCAGCAGCAGGCACAAGGGCAGTGGAAGGATGTCTGCCAATGTTTTGCCTCCCAAATTACATTGCCAAAAAAAGAGCACTGTGCATTGTCGCTTTTCATATTTTAAAAAAGATTTGCTTTCTCTTTTGTACCTTCAACTTTGCAGGCTTTCTCAATTGACATCATTCGGCACAAGGATTCTGTGGATGAACTGCTCAGCCAGAGGGATGACATCTTTGGGACTTGTGGAAAGGAGCAGAAAGCCATTCTGCAGGTAATGCCAGGCCTCCAGGCCCATAATGATTTTTAAACCAGAGAAAGCAAAGGGTAAGTTTGGGAGTTATGCCTTGATAGATGAATATAGTTAGCCCAAATGTAGACACAACTCGGGCAAGAGTTCATTATTTATAAGAGCTGGATTTCTCATCTCCTTGTTCAGTTTCCTGAAGAATGTTTATAGTGTGCACATAAAGAGAAAACTGAATGGAATGTATTCAAACAAAGAGGAAAATTTACACAGGATGAAGAAAATTCATTAGGGAGACAAATGCAGTGGATATGGGAGCCAGATTTTTGCCTATCGGATTTATTGGGCCAAATGGTCTGCCCAAAAATAGAAGAGAGGAGTGCCTGTTTCTTTGATTTTGAAGTAAATGGCATTTTAATGTTAACCGGAGCAAGGGGGGCAGTGACCTTATTAAAAGGTGATTCCTCGGTCCTGTAGGTTTCTAAGACAGATCACTGTCAAAAGGGATATCCAAAGATATCCTTGGAGGCTGAGTGTAATGCTTAGGGAATATAGTGCTTGCTCTGTAGGCCTTGGCAACTCTCTTCACTCTTTACCCTAAACTTTTCTTCCAGGAGAAAACTGAATCCCTTCTGCAGCAGTACGATGACATCAGCCACCTCAACTCAGAGCGCTATGCACGCCTGGAGCGGGCCCAGGTCTTAGTCAACCAGTTCTGGGAGACCCATGAGGAGCTTAGCCCTTGGCTGGAGGAGACACAGACGCTGATCGGGCAGCTGCCTCCACCAGCCATTGACTATGAGCACCTCAAGCAGCAGCAGGAGGACATGAGGGTAAGTGGAGGCCCTGGGGAGGAAGGGGCTGTCCCCAGTGTCTTTGTGGGGTGTGGTTTAGGTTCCATACCAGCTCCCAGTAAAAATGCTTGTTTCCTTGGGAAGCGCTCTTGTGCTGGAGGGGGAAAACCAGGGCAAGTGCCTGGAGGAAAGGACTGGTCTGCAAGTTGGCAGAGGGCACACTGTAAGCATATCCTGTGGAATGGACCAGAAGGAAAGTGAGGAAGCATAATCTATCAAGGTGGTTGGAGAACTTGAAGAGGAAAGGAACTAGAGATAGATTGAGCAGTGATAGTTTCATACTGTGGAGCTAATTTGACAAGATCCCAAATTTCCACTGGAACATTAGGAAGAACTTCCAGACAGAGCTTTTCAGCAGAGGAATATGTTGCCTCGGAGTCTATTAGAGTCTCTTTGTTTGGAGGCTTTTAAGCAGAGGCTGTATGGCCATCTGTCAGGGGGTCCTTTGATTGTGCTTTTCCTGCCTGGAAGAAAGGGTTGGACTGGATGGCCCTTGGGGTCTCTTCCAACTCTAGGATTCTATAGTTCCCCAATATATCTCTATGTGGTGGTAATGAGGAAACAGAGCATCAGCCTCATGTTGTTGCTCAAATTGGTGGTTGAGTTTCAGAGTTGTTGTTGATCATGTTAAAATAGTTGATGCAGATTTTGAAAGTCCATATTGTGTCCTCATGCTTTATCTTAAGAGGGCCTAGTTCATCAATGCCTGAGGTTGTCAGTGCAATGTCCGCATTTCGTAGCATGCCATTGCTTTCTTTACTTTGCTTCAGCTTCTGAAGCCAGAAAGCATTTTGCTGAGTCTGGTCATTTCCTTTGTAAGCTTCAGGGGTCACAGGATCACAAGGCAGACAGAAAAAGGGGATATTGATTTTGATCTCTTCTCGGGACTGTTATTTGCAGCAATTGCGGGAATCCATCGCTGAGCACAAACCTCATATTGACAAGCTGCTGAAGATTGGGCCCCAGCTGAAGGAGCTGAACCCTGAGGAAGGGGAGATGGTGCAGGAGAAGTACCAGGCTGCTGAGGCCACCTATGCGCGCATCAAGGAGGAGGTCAGGCAGCGAGCCCTGGCCTTGGACGAGGCCGTCTCCCAGTCGACCCAGGTTTGTCAGCCCTTGGCTTTGCTTGCCCAGATTCCGGGGCCCACCTACCAGAGGGTTTAGTGCATCACATGGTTGTGGGAAGGGGCTAAGAAGGGGAGCATCTTCCTTAAAATCAGCTCAGCTCAGTGAGACCACACTATCTTTAAAGCATGTTAGATTTACTCCAGTTGCTGATTACTCTGAAAAGCAGCTAGGGCCTCCTACTACAGTGAGGGAACTTGCAACTCCTTGGATGAGAAACACATGGAGTGTGTATGGAAGAGTTGAAGGTGCCATGGAAGTGAGGTTCGTTTCTTTCTAGCTGGGAACCGAGCTTGTGGCCTGAGGTCAAAGCAAGGAGATATTACATGCAATGTCAGCAAAAAATGTCTAGGAGAGGTAGCCGAGGGGAGATTTTGATTTTTAATTGATATACGCTTTCCCTCTCTTATATGTTTAATTTTAAATGTAGTTCTAAATAGGCATGGTTAAGTTCAGTCGGAATCTTCGTAATTCGGAATAAATTCGGAAAGATTTACTTTTTTAAGGAAACCGGAAGTCCCTTTGCTCTTCTGAAGCTTTTTCCACCATTTCTGTTACAAAGCAGTAAGTGAGTCAGAAATTATTCAGTGTTTCCCCGCCTCTGGTCCCTGGCCTCAGCTCAAGCCTGGGAAGCCATTTTAAACCAGAGTGGATGAATTTCCTCCTTCTCCTCTCCCCTCCCTTCTGTCTCGAGCCTGGAAAGCGTTTTAAACCAGAGTGGATGAATTTCCTCCCTTTCCTCTCCCCTCACTTCTGTCTGGAGCCTGGGAAGCATTTTAAACCAGAGTGGATGAATTTTCTCCCTCTCCTGTCCTCTCACTTCTGTCTCGAGCCTGGGAAACGTTTCAAACCAGAGTGAATTAATTTCCTCCCTCTCCTCTCCCCTTGCTTTTGTCTCGAGCCTGGGAAGTCCCTTTGCTCTTCCGAAGCTTTTTCCGCCATTTCTGTTACAAAGCAGTAAGTCAGAAATTATTCAGTTTCCCCGCCTCTGGTCCCTGGCCTCAGCTCAAGCCTGGGAAGCCATTTTAAACCAGAGTGGATTAATTTCCTCCTTTTGCTTTCCCCCTCCCCTCCCCCCATTTCTGGAGTAAAACAACTACTTTCAAAGTAAAGACTACCCAATGAAACAGGAAATAACACTTTCAAACCATTAAGGAAGGATTCGGAAGTCTCAGAAGTTTCAAAAAGTTTTGAACATGTTTTTTTTCTGTGAAAATCGAAATTGACTTTAGAATCTAATCACCAGCACCCCCTACATCCGAAACGAGTTTTGGACCATTTTTTTAATCAAACAAGCCTAGTTCTGAATCCAAGCAAATAGTGAATGCCCTCTTCACAATGCAGTTGTCTTGCATGTTTTTTGGAAATTAGTCAATTTAGTGTTAACTGTTGTTCATGTTGTTTCCTTAGCCTAGGTTTTGTTTTGTGTCACATTCATTCATGGTATTAATAATATTGTGTAATCTAATCATGTATTCCCCTCATGGTTTGCATTCATATTAACTGAGTTTTCCCTCCTCCACCTCCCGTCTCATCAAACCTCCCATTGTCTCCTCTGTTGTCTGTGTTCGGGGCCCGGTCCCATTCTCCCTGCCTGCTGTCCACATTTCATTATTGTGTTGACTGCATCCCAACCATGACAGATCTCAGAGGTAAGACACTCCATCTCTCATGACTACCTTCCTACAAACAAGCATTGGCCTTCTCTTCTTTGGGAGTTATGTTGCTAGAGTTTTCAAAGGGTAGCCTGGTTGGTTTCTTGCAGGGAGGAAAATGAAGTCTTGAGCCACCACTTTGAGCAGCACTGCTTTCATCCATAAAATCTCACCCTGCTAGACATGGGTATAACATGTAGCAAAACTCTCTATTTTCTTGGGACTTTGGATTACCCTCAGGTTTTGGAAGCTGAAAAGACTGGATAGCACTGAAACACCTAAGTGCAGATTCTTTGGAAAATGCCCCCCAAAGCAACCAGTTGCCCCAATGAGAGATAGTTATTCTGTCTCTCCTTGACTTGGGAGGCGGCCACAAATATTACTGACTAGCTGTTCCCTCCATGCGTTGCTGTGGCCAACCTTCCCTTCCTCTCCTTTCCCTCCTTTTTTCGCTCCCTCTTTCCTTCCTTCCTCCCCTTTTTCTTTTTTCCTTCTTCCTTCCTTCTCTACCTTTCCTTCCTTTTTCTTTTCCTTCCCATTCTCTCCTTTCTTCCTTCTCTGCCTCTTTCCTTCCTTCCTTCCTTCGGTTTTTGCTTCCATCCTTCCTTCTGTCTTTCGTTCCCTCCCTTTCCCTCCTTCCTTCGCTCCCTCTTTCCTTTTCTTGCTTTCCTTCTCTTTCTTTCCTTCCCCTCTTTTCTTTTCCTTTCTCTTTCCTTCTCTACCTCTTTCCTTCCTTCCTTAGCTTTTTGCTTCCATCCTTCCTTGTCTTTCCTTCGCTCCCTCTTTCTCATCTTCCTTCGCTCCCTCTTTCCTTCTCTCCTTCCTTCTTTCTCTACCCATTTCCATCCTCTTTCTCTCCTTTCTTCCTTCTCTACCTCTTTCCTAACTTCCTTCACTCTTTGCTTCCATGCTTCCTTCTCTCTTTCTTTTTCCCCTTCCTTCCCTCCCTCTTCTTTCCCTTTTTTTCTGTATGTCATTTAGCTTTTCGTCATTTAGCTTTTGAGAGTTTTTAAGTCCTTTCCACTGTTTTTTTTCTTTTGGGGGGGGGTTATGAGTGATGGTCTGTTGGGGGTGCTGTGTCCAAATTGTCTGTTGGGGGGTGCTGTTTTTTTTTCTTTTGGGAGGGTTATGAGTGATGGTCTGTTGGGGGTGCTGTGTCCAAATTTCGTGTCATTTCATCCAGTGGTTTTTGAGTTATGTTAATCCCACAAACGAACATTACATTTTTATTTGTATAATTATAAGATTTTGTGAAGAGGAAGAAGAAACGTACACGTTTTGTTCTGGGCATTGTGTGCTTCAGCTATTGCTTCAGCTGAAGGAGAAGGGCTGCAGATCCGTAGGTGGATCTCCCCACCCTCTCTCTTTGTGTGTTCTTTTTTCTCTCCCAAAAGATGTGCGCATAATGTGTTCCCTTGCCTTCGCCCCCACACACCCATCCCCTTGAAACACATCCAAAATAACCTCTCTGTGAGCTGGTTTGGGAGGGAAGAATAAGACAGAGTTAGTGGCCAGAATCTCAGGAATAAGCGAAACCTTCTTGGGTATGGCTTGGGCTCCTGATGCTCAGGCAGCACCTTGCATTCTGGGCCTTGTGTCAAAGGTTGTTTTGGGAACCAAGCAAAATTTCAGAGGCAATAGGGAGGGAACAAAGCAGGCAGAGAGGGAGGAAATGCTTAAAAAGAAGTCCCACTGTTCACAGCATCGGCTCCATATTGGTCAGATACACATTACGGAGGATCAGTGTGAGTGGTTGCACTGTTGATAGATTTGGATTTCTTTTCCTTGACCAGCAGCCATTTATGTCTCAGCATGTATTATCATTTCATGCATGGGATGGTGGGTTTTTGCACAAGGTTCAAAGCATTTCACCCAACAGATATTTGAGTGGTCCTTAGAACAGCTTTTCTTGTGAAGCATAGCAATTGGAAGGACGGTCAGAGTAGAGGGCAGATTGAAGAGATTGGAATCAGGGTTTTTTCTGGCTCAGAGCTCATAATCCAGACTTCTGTCAACAAAGCCTTGGGACATTTTTCTTTCAGTGATACATGAGGATCGTTTGCTTATTTTCCTGGAAGGAAGTTTGGATTCTGTTAGACTTCCGTTAAGGATGACTAAAATGGCTGCAGTATTGGGTTTTTTATAGAAATAATCCATGCCTTAATTATTCATGCTGAAGTTGGTTTTGGGGGCGATGTGTCAGTATGATGTTAAATACCTTCCGGGGAAATTTTCTGAATGCCTCACTGAGAGAGAAACCAAGGAAGCCACCCACCTGCCTGCCAAAGTGACATCTGTGTGGATAAGCGTTTGAGGCAGTCTTCCTCTGTTAATTGTTGGTTAAATCTGTGTGGATATTTCTTTTATTGGTCAAAGACATTTTCAGACAAGCTGCTCCAGAGTGAAAGCGATCTGTTTCTAAACCTGTGTTACAAAAAGTAGGCAAGAATCTGAATTCTAGGAGAACCTGTTGGTTAGAAAAAAGTTAAAACCTGCTATTCCCCAGTAGTGCAGCAAAATGGGATCCCCCTTGTACCTCCATTTACCCTTCCTTCTTCTGTTTAGTTCCATGACAAGATTGAGCCCATGCTGGAGACGCTGGAGAGCCTATCCTCCCGGTTGCGCATGCCTCCACTGATTCCAGCCGAGGTCGAAAAGATTCGGGAGTGCATCAGTGAAAACAAGAATGCTACGATGGAGCTAGAGAAGCTCCAGCCATCCTTCCAGGCTCTGAAACGGCGTGGAGAAGAGCTGGTTGGGCGGTCACAAGGGACAGACAAGGATCCGGCAGCTAAAGGTAAGAGGAAGGCACGTCTGGTTTGCCCCTGAGCCAAGATGAAACGGTCACCTGCTCACTCCGTCATTGCATTATGGAAATGATTCCCATGTGTTTCCTAGAGTCAAAGATGTTACATATTCTGAATTGAGTCTTTCTTAGAATCATAGAATCACAGAGCTAGAAGGAACCACATGTGCTATCCAGTCCAACCCCTTTCTGCCATAAAGAAAGACACAATCCAAGCTCTCCTGACAGATGGCCATTTAGTCTCTTCTTCAAAACATCCAGAGGAGGAGCCTCTACACAACTCCCAGACAGTCTATATTTCATTAGAGTTGGAAGGGAATCCCAAGGGTTATCCAGTCCAACGCTTTGCCAAGCAGGAACACATGTTGATTGACTCAATCAATCATAGAATTTTAGAGATGGAAGAGACCCCAAGGGACATCCAGTTCAACCCCCCTCTGCCATAAAGGAAGACACAATCCAAGCCCATCCATCAGATGGCCACCCAGCCTCTGCTTAAAAACCTCCAGAGACGACTCCATTAGAATCCAAGGCAGTCTATAATCCATTGCCAAACAGCTCTTACCATCAGGAAGTTCTTTCTAGTATTTAGGTGGAATCTCTTGGCCTGCCATTTAAATCCATGTCTCCATTGTGTCCTGGTCTCTGGAGCAGCAGAAGACAAGCTTCACCCCTCCTCAATGGGACCTTTGTTGTTGTTTATTCGTTCAGTCGCTTCCGACTCTTCGTGACCTCATGGATCAGCCCACGCCAGAGCTCCCTGTCAGCCGTCACCACCCCCAGCTCCTTCAAGTTTAAGCCAAACACTTCAAGGATACCATCCATTCATCTTGACCTTGGTGGGCCCCTCTTCCTTTTTTCCTTCCATTTTCCCCAGCATCATTGTCTTCTCTGAGCTTTCCTTTCTTCTCATGGTGTGGCCAAAATACTTCATCTTTGCCTCTAATATCCTTCCCTCCAATGAGCAGTCAGGCTTTATTTCCTGAAATATGGACTGGTTGGATCTTCTCATGGTCCAAGGCACTCTCAGAAGTTTCCTCCAACACCACAGTTCAAAAGCATCTATCTTCCTTCGCTCAGCCTTCCCTATGGTCCAGTTTTCACATCCGTAAGTTACTACAGGGAATACCATTGCTTTAACTATGCGGATCTTCCTTGCCAGTGTGATGTCTCTACTCTTCACTATTTTATCGAGGTTGGTCATTGCCCTCCTCCCAAGAAGTAAGCATCTTCTAATTTCCTGGCTGCAGTCTGCGTCTGCAGTAATCTTTGCGCCTAGAAATACAAAGTCTGTCACAGCCTCCACATTTTCTCCCTCTATTTGCCAGTTACACTGTTCTACAAATTTTCAGTTTTTCTCAGTTGCGGAAATGAAATGTGCTGTTTCTTAATAAATTTAACATGCTGAATTCAAATATAATAATTAAATGTGTTAATTGGCTCTGGTTTTTATGCAACAGCTATTTCAATTTTCTCCACAATAGGTAATTCATTAATATTATGATAATGCGCCTAACCTTACTGCATGTATATAAACCGTGAATATTTACTAAATTTTAGTCAAATTATATTGCCAATAGTTTATACATGAGAAATATTTATTTAATTAGTCTATTGTTTATGTTTGTGCAGCAAGAAACTATATTAGTAGGCCTAATGCAGTTGAAAAGTCTGAAAGTTTAAATGTCGCTTTAATCGTGACTTTAGTTTATATCCTGTTTGCTTCTCTTGACTTTTCTTTTGTATTCAAGGAAAGGATGGTCTCTTACAATGCTCCAGCAGTAGTCTGACAGCATTGACGGAGTCCATTTGCCTTGATATCTTTTTTCCATAGTGCTTTATTTACACACGTGCGAGGCATAACTACAGGAAAAAGAACAATGTAAAACGATGTTTAACGATACTGTCTCAGTCTTCAACTGACTGACCCTCACCGCTCAAAAGTCTGGCCTTATATAGGGCTTTCTGGCTTTTGCACACGGCACTAATACTGCGTCATCAAACTTTCTAGAATATTCTAGAATCTTCCATAGTGTAAGTCGCAACATGCATTTTTTCAACCATACGTGATCATGTGATTGCTTATATCATAAAAACTAGAGCCAATATACATTTTTAAATGTCATTTTCATTTTCAGCACCCCAAAATCATAAAAGAACAACTATTTTCAGGCCCGCAACTTTTTCTCCGTTGAATCAGTCTTGTTGCCATAATATTGGGGTTTTTTTTGTGTTTAACTGCAACCCAGCTTTTGCACTTTCTTCTTTCACTTTGATTACAAGGCTTCTCAGTTCCTCCTCGCTTTCGGCCATCAAAGTGGTATCATCTACATGTCTAAGGTTTTAATGTTTCTTCCAGCAATTTTAACCCCAGCCTTTCATTCATCAAGTCCCGCAGATCGCATGATGGGTTCTGCATACAAGTTGAATAGTTAGGTGAGAGTATACAACCCTGCCGTACGCCTTTCCCAATCTTGAACCAGTCTGTTGTTCCATGGGATCTACTTTCTGTTATTTAAACATCCCCAGCTCCCTCAGCTGCTCCTCATTGGAATTTTATGATTTCTAAATCTTTGATCCTTTTGGCATGACACGTTCTAGCTTATCAATATCATTCTTGACCTGGTAGTTTTGAGAAAGAAACTTATTCTATGGTTCAACTAAAGGCCTTTCCAAACAGGCCCTATAGCCCAGGATCCGATCCAAGCTTTTCTGTTTATCCCAGATTATCTGGCAATGTGGACACATATAATCCTGTTTAACGCAGAAAACCTGAGATATAGGGTCTGTCAGGAAGGGCCCTTACTTGTCACCATTGTTTTTAAAACCCACTTCCTTTCATTTCAGAAATCCAGGATAAGCTCGATAAGATGGTGTTCTTCTGGGAAGACATCAGAGCTCGGGCAGAGGAACGGGAGATCAAATTCCTTGATGTCCTGGAACTGGCCGAGAAGTTTTGGTATGACATGGCCGCCCTTTTGACCACCATCCGAGATACGCAGGACATCGTCCATGACCTGGAGAGCCCTGGCATTGACCCATCCATCATCAAACAGCAGATTGAAGCCGCAGAGGTAAGAATCAGAAAGAAAGCTATTTCTGCTATAGGTGAAAGGAAGGAGCTGCTTCAAAGAGCCCAGTGCTATCTTGCGCCTTTTAAAAAGTTTCTATTTTTAAAAGAAGCTGCTGCTACTCAATACATTGGGTAAGAGTAGAGTAATTCTAACTTTGTAACTTATGTTAGCATGATGATTTTTAGTGTATCTGCATCTCACTGTTATAGTGGTTTGATACCACTCTTAAGTGCCTTGTTTCCATTTGTATATTTAACATTCAGTGAGGGGTTAGACTTCTCTGCCAGAGATTTTTAGTGTTGTAGTTTGTTGGAGTGGACTACAGCTACCTAAGTTTGAAAACAAACACTCAAAATGAGAAGATTCAAAATAGAGAGGTTCTATCCTTTGGCATTGCCCAGTAATCCCTGCAAATGTCTGTCTGAACCTGAATATTGTTATAGCAAAGGTTTTTATGTTTCTCTCTCTGATTTTCCCTACAGACAATCAAGGCAGAAACAGACAGTTTGCACGAAGAACTGGAGTTCATCCGGATCCTTGGGACTGACCTTATTTTTGCCTGTGGTGAGACGGAGAAACCTGAAGTAAAGAAAAGCATTGATGAGGTGGGTCACTGGGGAGGAAAATTGAATTCAACTTGGTACCTAAATACATTAAGGCAAGAAGTCAGAGATATTCTTGGGGGCGGGGGCATTGATCTGAATGAACAAAATCATCCATTTAATTAAAACACTTATATCTCTCCTAATAGAAGAGAATCTCAGGGTACTTTGAACTTTCAAACAGATTAAAGCAATTCCAGGTTCTGAACAACAACACAATACAAACTAAAGACATTATTCGATGTTAATAATTCGATGTTAAGCATGTTAAAAAGTTACAATATATTTGGTGAAAATAATTATAAAAAGCTGTGGTTTGATTTGGGAGCCAGCATTAGCACCTATGCTTAGCAATGTGACAAGGCTCATCCTCTGGTCCAGGGAGCATCCTTTCATTTCCTACAAAAATGCTACTTTTAAGGTGTTTGGGAGAGTTTTGGGGGTCTTGGGGATGGAAGGGAAGTTTACATTACTACGGATGACCCCAAAAGTGTCACTTAACCAAGCAGGTCTGTCCAATGGGTTTCATGGCTGCCCTTCCATGTCCCACTTTGCTCACATTTGTTCCCAGTTGATTCTCCAACTGGCACCATCTGCTGATTTGTTTCCTTGTTGCTCTGCAGATGAACAGCGCCTGGGAGAACCTGAACAAGACCTGGAAGGAGCGCCTGGAACGGCTGGAGGAGGCCATGCAGTCAGCGGTGCTGTATCAGGACACGCTGCAGGTGCGGCATTGGTCTGAAACGGGGGGTGGGGAGTGGGGTGACATGGGGCCATAAGAAAGGGGCAGTGGCAAACGAGCACAGGCTTACAGCTTCAATTGTTTCTGGATGTTTTGAATGACAGGCATTGTATGAACCCTCAGAAAACAGTTGAGATAGACTACCCATATTTACTTGAGTCACGTTTTTGAGCTAAATTGTATTGCTAAAATTGAAGTGAACATTAGATTCAGCGGTGCATTAGCATCACGCACCTAAACTGGCCTGCATTGTTGGGCAAGAGGTCATCCCAGCTAGGCATGGAGGAGGTAGCAGTGTCCATGAAAAGAGTGGTGGAAAGCTTATGGTGGCTGCGAAAAGGCTGGTGGGAGAGGAGAGCTGCTTAAAATCATAGAATCATAGAGTTGGAAGAGACCTCATGGGCCATCCAGTCCAGCCCCTTTCTGCCAAGAAGCAGGAAAATTGCATTCAAAGCACCCCCGACAGATGGCCATCCAGCCTCTGTTTAAAAGCTTCCAAAGAAGGAGCCTCTACCACACTCTGGGGCAGAGAGTTCCACTGCTGAACGGCTCTCACAGTTCTTCCTAATGTTCAGATGGAATCTCCTTTCTTGTAGTTTGAAGCCATTGTTCCATTGCGTCGTAGTCTCCAGGGAAGCAGAAAACAAGCTTGCTCCGTCCTCCCTATGACTTCCTCTCATATATTTATACATCGCCCTCATCATGTCTCCTCTCAGCCTTCTCTTCTCAGGCTAAACATGCCCAGCTCTTTAAGCCGCTCCTCATAGCTCTTGTTCTCCAGACCCTTCATCATTTTAGTCGCCCTCCTCTGGACACATCCCAGCTTGTCAATATCTCTCTTCTATCTCTGCTTTCCACCAACCTTTTCGCAGTCACCACCACCTCGCATTACATTTGACAGCAAATCTTTATTTGTAATGCACACCTTCAAAATTTATAGCACATTATACTCAAGTAAATATGCTAATTATGTTTGATGGCACTTTATACTTGGGTAATTAGGGAATTACAATTGATAGCACATTATGCTTGATTAAATACACATAATTCTTAGAGAACAGCAGCATCCAGGATTGTTGAAGGGCCTCTATGGTCTTATCAAAATAGGATGACTCTAGGAATAGCCAGGATTTTATTATTGAAAACAGTGATGCAGGGTAAGTTTCTCCCACAGGAGTGCTTTGCACACAGTTCTGCCCAAAAGATAGGCGGGTGAGGAGAAATGTCATTGTCCTGACATGCCCACAAGCTTTACAGATGCTGGGCCACCTTGATGGTTGGTTAGCTGGGTGGTTCCTCCATCATGGGTGTTTCCCTTTCTCAGGCCATGTTTGACTGGCTGGACAACACCGTGATCAAACTGTGCAACATGCCTCCGGTGGGCACCGACCTCAACACCGTCAAAGAGCAGCTGAAGGAGATGAAGGTAGGGATGCGTGTCTATGTGTGCAGAAATTTTCACCATGTAGATGCCAGCAACAGTGTCTCTGGGTCTTGGGGCAGAACATCCATGGATCTGACCCTGGTTTTTGCTTTGTTTTGTTTTTGTTGGCAGGAGTTTAAAACAGAAGTGTACCAGCAGCAAATTGAGATGGAGAAGCTGAATCACCAGGGGGAAATCATGCTGAAAAAGGCAGCAGACGAGACAGACAGAGATATCATCAGGCGGCCATTGACAGAGCTAAAGCATCTCTGGGAAAACCTGGGTGACAAAATTGCTGATCGGCAGGTGCGGACAACTCAATGAGTCTAAAGGCTACCTTTAAAGGCCATTATTTCTATTATTGGAAAACCTCTTCTAAGCCCCCAAATGGTTTAGAAACATCTTGCTGCCTCTTGTACAACTGTGGGATTTCCTTGTCTGCAGAGGAAACTGCCTTTTCTGTGTCAACCTCCAAACTGTGGCACTCCCTGGTTCTTTACAGTGGCCTTATTATTGTCTCTCTTGTAGGCCACCATTTGGCTGCCTTTCTATTTGGTTTTTCAGTTTCCCCTTTGGATTTCAGTGGGCTTTTGAGTACTGTTTGCAAGCCATTCTGATTCTGAGAACCTATAATGAGGTCTTAAATATAAATTAAATAAGAAGCCCTGCAAAGACACATCTACCTCTGACCATAATGGCCTTCCTTTCTCAAACTCCCTCTTCTTGTTCCATTTGTTTTCCCAAAACACAGCACAAGCTGGAAGGCGCTCTCTTGGCCCTTGGCCAGTTCCAGCATGCCTTGGCCGAGCTGATGGCATGGCTGACCCACACGGAGCAGCTGCTGGATGCCCAGAAGCCCATCAAAGGCGACCCCAAGGTCATTGAAGTGGAGTTAGCTAAGCACCATGTAAGTAGCCAAAGTTAAAGTGTCAGTCTGCATAGATGTGGCCAGGAAGGAAGCATGACTGAGGGGATCAAACACTGAATTCACTTCTTACACCTCCGAGCATCTCGGGTGAGAAATCTCGTTGCCTTGAAGTCTCGGAGAGATGGTGCCACTCAGGGAAGATATGCAACCTAAGCCAGTGGTTTTACTAAGGGTGCTCCTTGGCTCCCAGTGGTTACTAGGCCACTCAGATGCCAATTCTCCCCTGACCCCATTCCTAAGGGCTCTTCTGTCCCAAGAGACACTCTGACAATATCAGAGTCAAGCTGGCATGAAGGAATGGGTGAGAGTATTTTGAGAGAACATTCAGTCGATGATGCAGGAGGGCCACTTGGGCGAGGGAGCCAGTGAGGCTCTTCATTGGCCCATGTTTATCTATGTGTGAACAGGGTTATCATACTGCATTTTCCCATGTGCTTTGAATTTGGAGATGAGAGTTTGAATTTCTGTGCCAAAGTGGGTCCTTTGAAAAGTTGGTTCCTCTTCTCAGCATGCTTACGAAGCCTCCGCCATGCAGACTGGCAGGAGTTGTTCCCTTCTTCATGAGCGTCACACGAGTTCTGAAGCATCATTTCCCTTCTCTCTCCACTCCAAAACCTCACTAGGTGCTGAAGAACGATGTGCTGGCACATCAGGCCACTGTGGAAACGGTGAACAAAGCCGGAGATGAACTCCTGCAATCCACCGCTGGGGATGACGCCAGCAAACTCCGGGACCGGCTCGATGCAATGGTACTCTGCTGGGAGACGGTGCTGTGTAAGACAGAGGAGCGTGAACAGCAGCTTCAAATGACCCTGCAGCAAGTAGGTGGTCCTGAGTGGGGAGAAGAGGGACGTGTTTCTATTTGTCCAGAAAGCATTAGAAATAACAGCATTTGAGGCATTTGCTCCCCATTACTCCTACACTAGCTCTAGCTGATCCATGTGTTCTACTGTAAAAAAGGCAGGGACAAAAATGGGTCCCATCCTGATGAATTGGGTCATTCCCATTTTAAGAATGGTTTCTAGTCCCAATCCCAACCCCAATTCGCTGCTTTCCTGACTTGCTACATTGAAATTCTGTCCTTTTGGTTTTGAAATCCTCGCCTGATCTCAAGGGGGGTGAGGGGAGGCAGAGATCCTAAAATTAAACTTGTCAGTGATTCTTGCACATCCCACTTGGTTGACAGTGTGCTTTTTGCACGACTTTGTAGGCTCAAGGTTTCCATGGTGAAATTGACGACTTCCTTCAATGGCTGACGAGAATGGAAAACCAGCTGTCGGCCTCTAAACCCACAGGAGGGCTACCGGAGACAGCCCGGGAACAACTGAATGCACATATGGTGAGTCCTGGCTGCTGAACTAGTCCTCGGGGCAAATGAAGAGGTTACTCCCAGTTCAGTATGGAAGGTCACCATATCCACATACATCAAGTCAATTCCAACCCTGTCCTAGAGTTTTTGTGACAAGATCGACTGGAAAGGCTGCCATTGCTTTCTTTTTGGGCTGAGAGAATGTGACCCAGCCAGTGGGTTTCCATGGGGCTAAGCAAAGACTGAAGTGCTGGCCTCAATCCAGTTATAGATTGATGCTAAACCACAACACCACACTGGTTCTGTAGCACACAAGAAATTGGAAGGGGAAATCTAATTCCATGAACCCACCTTCCATCCTGCCATGCACAGCTTTGTAAATTTCCTCTGTTGTCTCGCAGGAACTCTATGCCCAGTTCAAAGCCAACGAGACGGTCTTTGGCCAGCTCCTGGACAAAGGGAGGTTTATGCTGCTGGGCCGTGATGACTGTGGTTCTGGATCCAAGACGGAGCAGAGCGTGGCTCTCCTGGAGCAGAAGTGGAACATTGTGAGCAGCAAGATGGAGGAAAGAAAGGTAGCGTGACGGAGTAATGTATTCACCTAGTGTGTATTTGTTATGCCAAGGGCTTCCCCTTTTCTTCCATGACAAGAAATGTCTAAGCCCCACTCCAGAGCATCAGTGGAACAGAGACACAGGGCCACAAAGTTGAGAGGAACTCTTCCCTTGCTTTTGAAACTGTCCAGGGAGCCCCTTTCTTCCTTGGCTCAACAGGACATTTGAGTGTTGGCTCTTAATGAAGAAGTCATACTCCCTAGTTAAAGAGTTTCAGTGCAGAATGAACACTATATCTATGGAAGAATAATGGGTCTTTGGACAGTATTCTTTCCTTTTCTTCCTTAACTTCACATCACTCCCTTCTTCCCTTTATTCTGAATCCAGACCAAGCTGGAAGAGGCCCTTAGACTGGCTGCAGAGTTCCAGAACTCCCTGCAGGACTTCATCAATTGGCTGACCTTTGCGGAGCAGAGCTTGAACGTTGCCCCTTCACCAAGCCTCATCCTCGCCATGGTGCTCTCGCAAATTGAAGACCATAAGGTAATGATGCCAAGGCATGTAGCAGTGAATGGGAGGGCGGCTTAGATCTTAAAAAATCAGGTATGGGTTCTGTAATAAGGGACAGAAACGAGATAGCGTTTTATGGTCATACAGAGAACATGAACCTCTCTTCCTACAAATCCATGGGCATCTGCACAATCAGATACCCTTATGTAGGTTTACTTTTCATGGTGAGGCAGGGTTAATTCTTTTGGTAAAAGTAGCAAATGAAGGCTGAGAACTGTGAACCATATGCCCAAGGCCTTCCGTTAGTTTCTTGCCCAGTGGTGGATTTTTAGATCATCTTTCTAGCAGCTTCCTGTGAGCTCTGCCTTGGTTTATACCAGAGGTTCATGTGCCTAAGAAGCCAGGGTGAGCACTTGGAGGGGCCTACCTTTGCTTTCTCTTTTGTCCCCAGGTGTTTGCCAATGAAGTGAATGCCCACCGAGATCAGATCATTGGCCTTGACCAGAGTGGGAACCAGTTGAAATTCCTCAGTCAGAAGCAAGATGTGGTCTTGATCAAAAATCTCCTGGTCAGCGTCCAGTCCCGCTGGGAGAAAGTGGTCCAGCGGTCGGTTGAAAGGGGAAGGGCTCTGGATGATGCCAGGAAACGAGCAAAGCAGGTGAGAAGCTCCATCTCTGCACCAGTTGAGGACATCTTCATTTTGTGAGCCAATAGCTAAGAATCATAATATAAGGGCTTGCTGTATACTTTAGCAATCATTGGGCATTTCTCAAGAACAATGGAGAGGCAAGAAAGGCAATTCAGGAGAGGAAAACATTGGGTCAAAAAAGAAGGTGCACCATGTGCTGCAACCAAATGGTAGAAACCATGGAGGCCTTGTGGGAGACAACTCTGTGGTTTTTTTGTCTTATATATATGAAACAAGCAAATAAGTAACTATGATAAAGGGGGAAGGACAGCAAGGTATTGTTTCAGATAAGGGATGTGACCTGAGCATTGGAGTAAATGTTGCAAAAAGGGGTGCTGAATGATTAAAAATGCTTTTGCGTACTCTTTCCCATCTCTCTTCCTCTGTAGTTTCATGAAGCTTGGAAGAAGCTGGTTGACTGGCTGGAAGATGCAGAGAACCATTTGGATTCTGATCTGGAAATTTCAAACGACCCTGACAAGATCAAACTGCAGCTCTCTAAGCACAAGGTGGGCAGCCTAGTCTCTCTGCTACAAGAGGGCCCCAAAATTGTCCATAAACACAGATGTTGGTTAAGGCATGCATTCAGAAAGCTTTCTGTGTTATTTTTTGTAGACACCAGCTTCACCCAAACTTAAATGTTTGTTCCATTTTGGTTTTGGTTTTTTTTTTTCCTGAAAAAAATCATTAGGAGTTCCAAAAGACTCTGGGTGGGAAACAGCCCGTTTACGATACCACAATCCGGACAGGGCGAGCTCTGAAAGAAAAAGCTCAGTTCTCAGATGATGGGCAAAGCCTAGACCATCTCCTTGGAGAAGTCCGTGACAGATGGGACACCGTCTGTGGCAAATCTGTGGAAAGGTAAGAGATTCTTGGGCTTTATGATTATTACCGTTTGTCAAGGGAAAAGGAGACCAAAGGCTCAAATGTGGTCAAGTCACTGCTGAAGGCCTTTGTTGGGGTCCTACTAAACTGAGAGTAGAAACTTTCAGAAATCTCCCATTGCAACAGAGCAGGCTCAGTGCAGCAGGCCTAGGAGCATGGGTTCAAAAGTCCAGGGCCATAGTTCCTCTTTATGAAGCACTGACCACATCCAGAACAAAACTCAAGTTTAACAAGAAAGCAAACCAAGGGGAGACCACTAAACTCCTGTTTTTCTCCATTGACAGGCAGCACAAACTGGAAGAGGCCCTTCTCTTCTCTGGGCAGTTCATGGATGCCTTGCAAGCCCTAGTTGACTGGCTGTACAAAGTGGAGCCGCAGTTGGCCGAAGACCAGCCCGTCCACGGCGACTTGGACCTGGTCATGAACTTAATCGATGCTCACAAGGTAACATCAGCAGGACAAGAACTGGGGCAGGCCTGAGGGGATCTTCATTTCAGCAAAGCAGTCTTGCAACCGTGTCACATTCAACACTTGCTAATTAACAGCAAAAACCCAGAAGTTCTCAAGTGAAGTGCAGCAGAGCTCTGTCCATAGTCAGTGTATTTCTCAGTGACGCAAAGGAGGATTGCTTATCAATTCTGCAAATTATGCAGAAGCTGGAAGGGAGGGACAACACAATGGAAGACAAGAAGGAGGTTCAAAGGGATCCCCTAACTAAGAATATAGATTTCAATAGAGATAACTGTCTAGTGTTGCTTTTGGATGACCAAAAACAAAAAGGCCAAAGATGAAAAATTTAGAATGAAGAAGACCTAGTGTAGCATTTGAGAAAGCAGGCAGGTTTCTTAATATGAGACAGCAGTCTGATGAGACAGTTTTAAAAAATAATGAATGCTGTCTTGAGCTGTATTAACAAGAAGATTTTGGCTAGCTCTTGGGACTACATTCTTCTACACCACATGCGGAGCACACTGTGCCCATCTGTTCCAAGAAGGATGTTGACAAATTCGGACACATCCAAAGAAAAGCAGCTAAGATAATGGATAGCCCAAGAACAAAGTTTTGTGACAGCAAAGCATAATGGAACATGCTATATTAAACACATTTATTATTGCATAGAACTTTTTACTCTTGCACTAGTCATAGTATTAACTCCATTTCCCCAGAGGATAAGATGGAAACCAATAGCTGAAAATTGGAACTTAAGAAAAGGCACCCTAACCATGAGGGCTCTGTCAATAACCAGGTTGCTTGAGGAGATGGTGGCCTACTTTACTGGAAGTGTTTAAGCAGAAATTGGACATAGTCCTGAATTATAGAGTCTCATATGAACCATGGGTTGGACTAGATTGTTTCTAGTTTAATCTTGTAGATTTTCCTTCTTTAGAAGAAACCTTTAATGCAGGGAACAGGTTCATGCTACAGCCTCTGTTAGCCAGAAGTGTGCCAAAGAACTTCAGGGATCCTTGCGCAGATCTGTCAATACATCCCCTTCCACTTTTGGCAGGTCTTCCAGAAGGAACTTGGAAAGCGGACCGGTACCGTCCAAGTTCTGAAGCGCTCTGGCCGGGAACTCATTGAGAACAGCCGCGACGATACAACATGGGTGAAAGTACAGCTTCAGGAACTGAGCAACCGCTGGGACACTGTCTGCAAGATGTCCGTCCTGAAGCAAATCCGGCTGGAGCAAGCCTTTAAGCAGGTGTGGGGAGAAGAGAGGAGGGGAAGGCAGCTCCTGTTTACAAACTCATATGATCCAGTTTGGATCCTGATAGTCCTCTTGCTGGGAAAGGGAGAAAAGTGCTGGGACTGGTTTGCCATTGCTAAATACTGTTCTTTTGATTCAAATGATGTTTAGCAGCCACAGTTGAAGTCAAACAACTGAAGGCACTGTTTTTTCTCCCTTCCTGCCAACCCCCAAATTCCTTCTAAAAAGAAGGAATTTATCTGAATTTGAAGTCTTCTCTGCATCCATAGAATCCCACATTGCCTTTATTGAGTGGCTGTGTAGCACTAGAGACATTTATAGTCATATGCCATTGGCAGGAAAGGTGACTTCTTCGTCTCCGAGGCTTTGGTCCATCCTGCAGTTTAGGAAGAAGTATCCACAGTTGCTATTTTTGTTTGGTTAAAGGTGACTCAATAGGATGGAAAAATTATTCCTGTTGCTTTCTTTCCCTGTCTCTAAACTGCCTTGGGCCATATTGGTGACCCACTGTAGCCCAAGATGCCATTGCAACTTGGGTGGTTCCTTGCTGTGAATTGGCAACATGTGTTTTCTCCTTTCAGGCGGAAGAGTTCCGGACTGCTGTCCATTTGCTGCTGGACTGGCTCTCAGAAGCTGAGCAGACCCTTCGCTTCAGAGGTGCTTTACCGGATGATGCAGAGGCCTTGCAGTCGCTCATTGACACGCACAAGGTAGGCCACTCTTCCCAAGGTAGCAAAAGGCACAAGGCTTGTGGGAACTGGCTCAGGGATCCCTTACAGGGCACTCAATGACAATACATCCATTTGTGTTGCCAACACAGGAGTTCATGAAGAAAGTTGAGGAGAAAATATCAGATGTGACTGTGGCTGTGGGGATGGGAGAGGTCATCTTAGCCGTGTGCCACCCTGACTGCATCACCACCATCAAGCATTGGATCACCATAATCCGGGCTCGGTTTGAAGAAGTAAGTTATTGGGACCAGTTTGTGGGTTCTGTAAGGGTTCTGCATTCTAGCCCTTTCTGTCTTCTGAATTGTCTTGAGAGTCCTTATTCAAAAAAAAAAAAAAAAAAAAAAAAAAGGAGAGAGAAGGCCCCCATGCCTCCTCCCTCACCTGAGCAGGGAAGCACAGCTAAAGAATATAGGAAATCAATGTCATTCCTAAAATGCTGAGTTGGACTAAGACTCCAGAGACCTGGATTGGAATCCCTCCTCAGCTAGGAAACATACTGGGTGACTTGGACAAGTCCCACTCTCTCAGCCTTGGAGAGGGAGGCTGTTATTTTCTTCAAAATTACAGTAGAGTCTCACTTTTCCAACATAAATGGGCCAGCAGAATGTTGGATAAGCGAAAATGTTGGATAATAAGGAGGGATTAATGTTAATATTAAGGTATGCATACAATGAATTCTTGTCCCGGCACTGAATGTTTGCCGTATATATGTTGTGCTCCGCCCTGAGTCCCCTTTGGGGTGAGAAGGGCGGAATATAAATGTTTTTAATTAATTAATTAAGGAAAAGCCTATTAAACATCAAATTACATTATGATTTTACAAACTGAGCACCAAAACATCATGTTTTACAACAAATCAACAGAAAAGCAGTTCAATGCACCGTAACATTATGTAGTATGTATTTAGCAGCAAAACAGACAAAGGTTCTTTCTTTTCCCACCCTGGACATTATTCAGGGCAGGAGACAGACTGCATTGGTTAATACAGAAAGTTGGATGAATGAAGATTGGATAAGGGAGACTGTACTGTATATATCTTCATAACAACCCCACCCAAAATGGCCCACGTTAAAATAACATGAAAGCTTTACTTGGTTGCCTCTTCCTCCCTCCTTGATGTGTTGTTTTGTTTTGTTTTGTTTTTTTGCTGCCTTTCCCTCCTTCACCAGGTCCTTGCCTGGGCCAAGCAGCACCAGCAGCGGTTGGAAGCTGCCTTGTCAGAGCTGGTGGCCAATGCTCAGCTGCTGGAGCAGCTCCTGGCATGGATTCAGTGGGCCGAAACGGCACTCATCCAACGGGACCAGGACCCCATGCCACAGAACATTGATCAAGTCAAAGCCCTGATTGCAGAGCACCAGGTAACTTGGGTCAGGTGGTTGGTCTCCTTCCTGCTCCTTTGCTCTGTTTTTAATTGGGAAGGTGATTTGCAGGGATTTGGAAAAAAAAAGGCAATTGCAGCCTCCCTGCATCTTCAAGGGTTGTGGGTGACTTGGCTGCTCCTCCTTTGGCCTGGCCTGGGATCTAGAGCAGGGCTTCTTAAACTTTTTCTATTTGTGACCCCTTTTCACCCAATAATTTTTTTTCAAAACCCCTGATTATATAGGTATATACAAAACAGGTATACAAATCAAACATTTCCTGATAAAATAAATCATAAAGAAATTTATTTTAAAAGAATTTAAAACACATAAAACACAGAATTTTACCATTTTTTGAAGATGAAAACAAATTTGCATGCTAATGAGATGGGTGTATTTGTTTATTTTTACATAAAGAATTAAAGCTTGGCTGAGTATTTGCTACTGCTAAGTTTATTATTACGGGATGTAGAGCATTTTTGACATTTTTCATGCCATACTGGCACACTTGGTTAGTAACCTCAAATAGCAGAATATATTATATTGTCTCCCGCCCCGGATTTCTGTAGATGTCCAAAACCACCACTAGGTGGCAAACTACAGAAATCTTTCATGACTACCAGTTAAAGGATTCCAACCCACAGTTTAAGAAGCTTTGAATAGGGCTACCTAAATTTAATATGTTACTACCCAAGTGTCTCAGATCACACCTGCTATCACTCTCAGCCATCACAGTCACACATCCAATCCCTGCAACTAGAAAGTGCCCAAAGTTGTGTTAGCAATGGCTGGTGGAATCTCAAGCTATCCAAAAATGAAAACCAGATGAGATTTGATAGGCCACAGCTCCCTATGTAGCAGAAAGACAACTGTAACTACAGTAGTAACCTTTTCCTTTCTTCTTTATCTTTCCTCCCTCTTATTGCATTTGCCAGTCATTTATGGAAGAAATGACGCGAAAACAGCCGGACGTGGATCGTGTCACGAAAACATACAAGAGGAAAGCCACCGAGCCAAGCCATGGTCCTCTCAGTGAGAAATCACGAAGCAATAGTACGTCAAGGACTTAGCTAGCTTTGGATTTGAGAATAATAAAAGAAGTAAGGCGTTATAGGTCCAGTCTCCAAGAGAACTATGACATATAACATTTTATTGCCCTCAATTCCTAAAGGCTGGTTGCCTGTGATTTCTCAGAAATAATACTTTGCATTGGTCAGGTGTGACTCCATCTTAATAATCTTAATAATAATAATAATAATAATAATAATAATAATAATAATATTTTATTTGTATCCCACCCCATCTCCCCAAGGGACCCGGGGCGGTTCACACCATGAATAAATACAGTAAGATATATAAAATAATCAAATAAGGACATTTCAACTCAATATACAAATAATCACAATAAAAACAGAGCACAAGTAACAAAAATTAACAATAAAATTTCTAAAACATTAGTTTAAAAACTCAGTCATTCCCATGATTTAAAAAGGGCCTACTACCCGAATTGAGGCGTATCCATATAAACAGCCACCCTGTCCATATTAAAGTGATTGACTAATCATCGCCAAAAGCCTATTTAAACAGTCATGTCTTCAAATCCCTCAAAAATGTCGTAAGGGTGATTGCTTGTCTAATCTCCCTGAGGAGAGCATTCCAGAGTGGGGTAACGGGGCACTACTGAGAAGGCCCTCTCCCTCGTCCCCATCAGTCCCAAACAAATTCATAAGGGGGGGATGCGGTTGCGTAAATAGGCAGGACCTGAACCGCTTTATAGGTAATAACCTACACTTTGAATTGGGCCTGGAAGCAAATGGGCAACCAGTGGAGCTGCTTCAGGAGGTTGGTATGATCTCTGTGACCCACCTCGGACAGCAGCCTGGCTGCTGATTTTTGTAGTAGTTGAAGCTTTCGAGCAGTCTTCAGAGGCAGCCCCACATAGAGTGCATTGCAGTAATCCATACGAGATGGAACTAAGGCATGGATCATCTTTATCAATAAGGTCATACTGTATACTGCAGTATATTCCAGGGCTGAATCTAGCTTTCAGAACCCAAGATCTGAGCAAGGTCAGTTATCTTCTAGCTCTGGTGCACATCTAGGTCTGAGTGATTTTCTACATGCCCCGTGGTTCAGTCATTACTACAATGATTCATTTTATGTTCTGCCTTTCTTTGTTAAGAGATCAAAGAAAAAGCTAACGGTTCCAACACCCTTTGGTGGCAGAGTCCTTTCTTAGAGGGGACATGCATTTTCTGTGAATGCAGGATCATTTCTATTAACTGGCGTGATTGTGCTGGGTTCTCCTCTGCCAGGGGGAGACCTGAGCATTAATCTTCTGTGTTTCCTCAAAGCCCTCTTCCTAGAGGGATGTTTCCCTCTCCTTTTGCGCAGCTTAATAATAAATAATAATAAAACTTTATTTGTGTACCGCCCTATCTCCCTAAAGGGGCTCGGACAGTTTCCAACATATAAAGCAAAATATTCAATTGCCAAGAAGAAGATCATACAGACAGATTAAAATAAAAGCACCATAAAACACAAAAATCCTACTAAAAGACAACAATAAAAATTTAAACCGATTGCAATTATAACTCCATTAGACAAGGTTCAACAAAAACCAATAGCTAGGTCTACAAAATGGGCATGGTCAACTATAAAAGAGCTGAGCATGGGATAGTGCAAACAGCGTATCATAGGACTGGGGAAGTGGAGAAAGTGTAGAACAGAGTACTAACTGACGACCTAGGGACTAATCATTCTCGAAAACCTGCTGGAACATTCAGGTTTTCAGCTCCCTATGAAAGGTGGACAATGTGGGGGCTTGCTTAATCTCCCTGAGGATGTTCCAAAGTCCAGGGGACCATCACTGAGAAGGCCCTCTCCCTAGTCCCCACCAACCATGCTTGTGACGGTGGCTGAAGTGAGAGGAGGGCCTCCCCAGCAGATCTTAGAGCAGATCTTCTTTAGGGGATTGCTTTATTGCCTCTAAGTATTGTGAGGGTCTTTTCTTTTCTCCTTTATTTCCAGGAAAATCTTTAACCCAGCCTTCGCCTCCTCTGATGCCTGTTCTCTCCCAGTCGGAGGCCAAGAACCCACGCATCAACCAGCTCTCAGCCCGATGGCAGCAGGTCTGGCTCCTGGCCCTGGAGCGGCAGCGCAAGCTCAACGATGCCCTGGACCGCCTGGAAGAGGTAACCATTCCTATCCCACACAGTGACACCTCCGGCTTAAGCCTTTGACACATGCACCGAGGAAGCCTTTGCATACTACAGGAAGCAAGCTGGAAGGGACAAAAGCAGGTGGGATGCAGGCAAGGTGCAACATTCCAGCAATCTCCAAGGAAACCTGGCAGCATTAACTGTTACCTGGCCTGTTTCAAGTGCCAGTCGTCGTCGTCGTCCCCCCCCCCCCCCCACAAGTTTTCTTGTCTGTGGTAATTTCTTCCCTTTTAAGGGACTGCTTCAAGTAGAGGATCATGGGTGACTTTTCAGGACCACTTCTTAGGATGGGACTGGAGCAGGAAAGGGCTCTTGCCTTCTGTGCAGTTCGAACTGTCAAATCATTTTCTCATTCTTGGTCTTGCAAGAAAGGCCTGTAGGAGTAGCTCCCAAATTTTAGTCAAGTGGAAACAATCAAACTGGAGGCTTTTTAAAATTATTATTTTATTTTATTTTTGCATATCAGCTCTCTTCCTCCCAAAGCAATGTTTGGACAGTCTTGGAAGAGGTTATATCCTCTTGCTTCTTGTGGGATGTAAACTGAAAGCATCTCTCCCTTCCCTTTTTATGATGCTTATGTCCCACTGTCAATACAAGTGTTCATAGGTGGCTTTCTACTTAAAAGTACGGATAAAAGACCAGGAAATTATTCTGGGGACCTGCATCCAGGTTGCCTTCACTGTCTTCTGAAATCACTGGCAAAATCCAATATTTGGAGGAGAATGCGGCCTCTCCCTCCTGTGCCTTCAGTTTTTCTACGCTTGTTTCATTATGCGTCTTTTAAGGTGAAATCTAACAGTGCCATTTCTCTCCTCCCTGGCAGTTGAAAGAGTTTGCCAACTTTGACTTTGATGTATGGCGGAAGAAGTACATGCGGTGGATGAATCACAAGAAGTCACGCGTCATGGACTTTTTCCGGCGCATCGACAAAGATCAGGATGGGAAGATCACCCGGCAGGAGTTCATCGATGGGATCCTGGCATCCAGTGAGTGCTCTGAATTGTCACTGCATTTTTGCCATTCTTTGCTGGAGAGGTTCCTCTTCTGGATCAGTAGCTGAGCAGAAAGTATCGATGTCCTATTTAGCTTGCAGGCGAAAAGGGATCCCTTCCTCATATTTAGTTCTGCCTCCAGTGCCCCCCCCCCCCCCGCCAGATCATCTCATGAAAGTCATTGGTGGGCAGCATCTGGGTGGCCACAGTCTTAAGATGTTGGGGGAAATCATAAATCCCAGAGTCTTTATGGCCAGATGTATTGCTGAGCTAGACAGAACCCTAGTCTAGCATCTTCATTTCAGACCACTCAGAACTCTGTGTTGTCTCTCCTTCAGAATTCCCCACCACAAAGTTGGAGATGACTGCTGTAGCTGATATCTTTGACCGGGACGGGGATGGCTACATCGACTATTATGAGTTTGTTGCAGCTCTGCATCCTAATAAAGATGCTTACCGGCCCACCACGGATGCAGACAAAATCGAGGATGAGGTAAGGTCCTTTTTGACAAGGAAAGCAAGGGGTGGGGGCATAATGCTTCAACAAGGCATGAGGGGCTTTGCCCAAGCCAGACATCCAAAGCAGAATAGGATTTTCAATGCTAATAGCAAAACTGTACAATGGAGAGAGCATCAAATCAAGCCCTTGGGTATTCTGGGCCAATATTCCCATTCAGCATGAAGTTCACGAAATGACCTTAGGCCAGTCAGGGTCTCTTAGACATACTGGGTTGTGGTAAGAAAATGGATCTGCTGCTACAACTGTGGAAGCCTAAGGCTTTGCCTTAGCATTAGGGACCAGCCTCTGTGTCTCCTATCCTTCAGTCCAGTGGATTAACTGCCATCTCTTCTCTCTTCCTGCTGAACAGGTGACGAGGCAAGTGGCGCAATGCAAGTGCGCAAAGAGGTTCCAAGTGGAGCAGATTGGAGAGAACAAATACCGGGTGAGGAGGAGAGCACTCATGGTTTGCATTTGTGATATAACAATTTCCAGAACACTGATTCCAGCATTCTACTAGATGTCCCTTCAAGTCCTAACTCCAGAACAAAACACATGGGGATTGGCAGGGAGTGTGCTTGAATGGGAAAGTCTCAGATGGTCAGGTCGGTGGTGACAATTTAGAGAAGTAGGTTTCCTTCCTGAACACAAGAAGGAGCCTTGCTTGATTCCTCAGCATGTCACCTCCACTGTCTTGTTTCTGGAAAAAGAACCTTTGGGAAACTTGGCAGGGCGTGAGTGAACTTGCCCGTCCTGTATTACTTCTGTTTCATGCGGAAGTTCTACTCTTTAGCTGCCATGCAATTAACTATTTAGCTGCCATACAAACAACCGCTACTGAAGGACTCATCCCTCTAAGTGAATCTACCAAACTTTGTCAGGAAGTGGGGAAATTCACATCATGTCACCACTGTTGCCAGCCTGTTCCATTGATCAGTTCTGGGCAGGAAAAAGTGACTTCATTACTGCTTTTCTGAGCTGTTTACGTATGTGCTCTTTTATGTTTCTGCCTGCCCTGAAGAAATTGTTTCAGAAAATGCTGAAAACACATTGTAGGCTCAAAAATGTTCTATGTTCTTTTAGTCTGTTTTGTTTCAAGTTCTTTAAATGTTCTCCTGTCAAGCTGCCATCTCTAACTCTGGTTCATATTTGCCCAAACCAATGAGCTTTTGGCTGAGTCCCAGACAAGATGAAGACCTTGACAAGCCTGGCAAGGAGGAGAGAGCTCTGGCATAAAGAGTCAAACGAGCCGTTGACTATATGCTAGAGGGCCCAAACTGGACAAAGGCTTCTTGTTGCTGCTCATTGAAATGTGCAGCATTTTCTATTTGTCTGTCAGTTGGAAAGGGAAATAGTCAGAAGTGTGTGCCTTAATCTGTTGAGCCATGTGAAATACTCAAGTGAGTGATACTTGTGGTTAACGAAAACTTTTTTTCACTGTTGCGTTGCTGTTAACTCTGTCCATGTTTTCTCTCCCCTTCTTACTCCTTCTTCTGTGCACACCTTCTTTTTGTAGTTTTTCCTCGGCAACCAGGTACAGTGTGTGGCTTTTGCAATGCTACCTCTACCTTCTCTTCTAAAGTCGCTTTTCCTTAGAAGAATTGCATGTCTGGCCAACTAAGTGTGCCTTGCCTTCTCATTGCTGTCGGTGGTTGTGCTTGTGAGAATGCTGTGATAATAAGCTTGATGTATTAACTCAGCAAAGATCCTGGTATATGGTGATATTTCGAGCAGGGGATGCAATGAAAGCAGAAGTACAGTGGCTGATATTTGTGCACACAAACAATGTGTGACGGTTTCAAATTTTGAGGCCTTTATAACTTCCTTTCAAGGAAGTCTATTGTATATGAATTGTGTGGACAAGCTGGTTAATAAGGTAAGCAGGGCTGTTAAGCTTTGAAACCAGCTACTCACTAAGTGTACTCACTCTCGGTTACAGAATTTTATGGAAACCATGGCTGAATTGTGGTCCTTTCCAATTCCGCTGGTACTGAAGTCTACTGATGGATCTTGACCACAATATCCAAACGCAATCCAAATACAATCAAACCCAACCTCATAATGTCCAGAGACTCAAAGAACCCTTCTAATACTCAAGACAAAGAAATTAGTAGCTACTTTTTTCAGACTTCCTATCTCTACCTGAAAGTGAACCATTCGTTCATGTGCAAAGGGTTTCTTTCTAGAAGTCAGTCCTTTTGCTGTAACTTTTGAGACTTGGAAGTTCACTGAAGCCTAGTTCTTTTGAAGTTTAAACTTTTGAATGTTCCAAAAGATGCAGTTTCTGGGTTTGGTGCATAGAATCAATGTGTCCATGGTGCATTCAGTATACCAGCATCTAGATGGCTTCCAATTAATTTTTCACTGCTTTTGGAGTGCAAGTGCTGAATTCATTTTGGGTAATTCCCATTCACAATTAGAACTAAACCTTTCAGTTGCCTGCATAGATCTTGGTTTAATAACTCACAATTGCAAGAAGATAAAAACAAAAACAAAAGTTATTCTCCTTTCTGCTTCCAAATCGTTAACTATGGACTGAAGAAATGCATTTGAAATTCATTTTGTTTGTGATATCCTTCTTTCATGCTAAATAGTAAAAGATTGGAACATTTAATGCAGGGTGAACTTTGATTATAAGTGTATACTGGATTGTCCATTGGTCAAAGTGGACTTGAATTTCCAAGACTGGGGAAAGAGCAAAGTTAGCATCTTGCAAAAAACAAAAACAAAAAAAACAAAAAAAGGTGATGAGCTGAAAATATGAAAAATATCTGAATCACTTCGGAAACTGTAATTTTGTTATATAGAAGTGCCCTGTTTCCCATCTGTAAATAGATCTCCCCTTGCAGGTTCATAGGAAAGGTTTCTGAAAAGGCATGATTAGGAATTGGAAGCATGTGCTGGAGAAGCTGCCCTGAGCAGAGTGGGTTTCTGGGCCAGACGGACTTGCTGCATGTTCCTGGGACTTGTTTGGCCAACGCTACAAATTGCAGAAATCTTAGATTACTAATTATCCTGACAATTAATAAGTCTTCTGCTCCTTAACTGCTGTTGTGATTAGCTTCTCTGCCATGGGATGATGGGGTAACGGTGTGTTCCAAACTGGGAATTCAATGGGGCTTCCAAATGGGTAAATGGCTTCTCTATCCAAAGCTGCTGCGCTAGAATTCCTATGCTGATCTTTGTTTGAATATCAACCTACCCCTTTTCAGAATGGACTGCATCAGGACCAACGTAGAGGTGACTCCGAACTGCTCCCCAAAATATGCAAATTAATTGAGAAAGAAGCCTGGGATTTCTATGTTCCAAATAGACTGAGTGACTGAATTGGGCCAAAGGGAGAGGAGCACAGAGATGCGTAAATGCAGCAGAAGAGGATTTTTGGCAAACATGAACATTAGAAGCTGCCTCAGAGAGTCAGCTCACTGGACCGTATGTGACCTACTCTGGCTGGCAGTGCCTTCCCAGGGTCTCCAGGGGGGTCTTTCCCATCCCCATGTCCTTCTTATAAATTGGGGGATGCTCGAAGTTGAGCCTGGAATCCTCTGCTTGCAACAGATGTGCTCTACCACTGAGCCGTTCCTCCACCCAAGGAAGCAGTTTACGATTTTGATTAAGTCCCATTTTAATGGTGCATGAATACCCATCTGCTCTATTTTAAAATACCCTGTAGGAAAGGGAATTCCAAAATCCACACGTGGCTTGCCTGTCCTGCTGCAGTCCCTTCTGGAGAAGCGCATGTGTGCCTTTTGTGCTGCATGATGCCCACTGGTGCCACTGTGTGCTTAAACCTTTCTCTGCTCCCTACCTCCACAGTTTGGCGATTCGCAGCAGTTGCGGCTGGTCCGTATCCTGCGCAGCACAGTCATGGTCCGTGTCGGCGGAGGCTGGATGGCCCTGGATGAGTTTCTAGTGAAGAACGATCCCTGCCGAGGTAAGAAATGCATGCTGTTCGCAGATGTGGGTGTTCAGCCTCTCAAGATTCTGGGTCATGAAGGAAGATTTTTCCTCTTGTCAGCTCAACTGAGAGGCACTGAAGTAGCTGGCATTTAGAGTGGATGGGTGGGAAGTCAGTATCACCTTTGGAGCAGAAATAATGGCCAAGTTTCTTGTGCAAAGTTCCTACTGAAATTTATTTATTTATTTACAGGATTTATATTCCGCCCTTCTCACCCCGCAGGGGACTCAGGGCGGATTACAATGTACATATACATGGCAAACATTCAATGCCATAGACACATAACAGATATAGAGAGACACAGAGGCTATTTAACATTCCAGCTTTTTTATGAGGATATTCTGGCTACCAGGGGAGCTGTCATGTCACCGTCCATTTGTGACACTGATAAAGTACTTCCTCATTCTTTGCATGCTTGCTGGAGGTTTTTATGGCATCGTAAATTAGCCTCCACGTAAGCAGCACCTAAATTTCCTACTTGACAGATGCAACTGTCTTTCAAGCTGCAAAGGTCGACAGCAAGCTACACAAATTGGTCAGAAGCTCACTCCGACCTGGGCTGGCTTCGAACTCATGGCCTTTTGGTCAGTAGTTATCTTAATGCAGCTGACTCCCAGCCAACTGCACCACAGTCCCGGTGAAGAGAACTTCAGTGCAAGCCTTGAGAAGGAGAACTTCCTTGTGAATTTTCTCCATCCTACGTTAGTGGTAGAGAGGAAGCTATTTAGATTTTCTGTGGCATTGGTTTATTTACATGAGTTTATTTACTTGAGAGTAGTAGGGTCAACATGAATGTGAATAAAGAGGAAATAATGGAACTCTTCTCCTCCTACAACCTGTGAATTCTTTTGCTTCTGTAAGCTCTTCTCTTTCAATGCTTCAATTCCCACTTTAGCAGTCCTATCTGGCTGTGTGTTTTCCTGCTCCTTCTTTCCTTTGCATATGTGTATCTTCTCTATTCTAGTTCACCACCCTGGGAGTAAAATAAAACGCTCTGATTCCAGTTCTTCGATTGCCAGTCAGTCTCCAATAGGTTGGCGGTTTTTCTTGGCTTCCTCTTCACTCTCCTCCTGCCAGGAATGGCTTTGCTGCTCAGACCTGTCTTATTCCCTGTTGCCCCTCTAGCCCATTCTGTTGCTTCCTTTGGCCATGCTTTGGCAAATTAAAAAAGAAAAAGGAAAGGTTTGAAAACACTTGCCTTTGCTGGTTTGGGCTGAGAGCAGCAGAGATACGAGTTCTCCACAAGGTAGCACACAGGTAGCTCAGTTCAGTGTTCATGGCCAGTCTCTTTCCATGGGTTCCAGGTGTATTCCTTCACTTCACCTTGTCCTCCTAGTAGCCTGACCGAGGAGAAAGGATGGGACCCTATGCCAGCATGTTTCATTTGATTTGATTTATACCCTGTTTCCCCCCCCCCCCCCAAAGTGGATCCAAAGTACCAGTTGGGCTCCCTTATATCACCTTCTCCAGTCCAGGGCTGGGAAATGTGGGGTCCACCATAGGTGATTGTTGAGCTGTAGTTCCAGGATGTCTAGAGCCGTGGTTTCTGTCCTCCTCCTTTGGTCCCTTTCCCAGCATCTCCCTCGATCCTAAGAGCCCCTTTTATCTTCATGGGTGTTGTGCCCTGGCAAAAGCTGGAAGTACTGGATGCTTTGGAGGACAGTCCTTTGCTTTAGCCTGCTGTCCAGTGCCATATTGAAAACTATCAGGTGGCCCTTCTTCCTTTGTGGGTGGCATAACTGCCTCTGATCCACGCAATCCAAAGCACATTTAAGGCCCCTTCAGAACCTTTTGCTTGAACTCAGCTGCATGTCGCCTTGTGGCCAGAAAACCCAGACTGTTCCTCTGCTGTCTCTTGGCAATGCTGTGTCCAGCTCCCTTGAAACATTTCTTGAGTGTTGCTGCCAACGTCTAGGTTATCCTGCCACAGGGCGAAACTGTACTTGCTTGCCTTGGATTGGGATGGGGTCTAAGACCTCCCCTTGCACTTTTTGCCTTGCATGGTCTTGCTTCCTTAACAAAGTTGCTCCTGGTTGTCTCGACTTCTGCCTGTTGGGATCATTCTCTTCTTACCCCAAGACTGCAGAAAACGTTAACTGTTTAAGATCATTGAAGCTGTTATTTTGTGGTTGTAGATTAAGTCTGTGCCCACTCATGATGCATTTCCTTCCAACTTCTTGAAAAAATGAGGGGTTGGAGGCACTCCCTTCACCAGACCTCGTCACATAAGGCGAATGTGGGCTGTTCCAGTGAGTGCCCTTGTGGCTGAGCCAGTTCTACTTTCTGCAGTGTTGGGGTGGAAGACAGGTCCCCATCTTGAGTCACTTCAGATGCTCTGTGTCCATTTGGAGGCAACAACACCAAAGATTAAGGGTTGGAGACATGTGTGGCTGTGCTATAATTGATCAGAGGCTGATAGCAGGCTAAGTATGAACTGCAGAAGAAGAGTTAGACACTTAGTCCTTCATCTAAGAGGAAGGCCCTTTTACTTTGGCATGATGGAACCAACTGAGAAGGCTAAGATGGTTTTCTCTGCATGAAATTCAGTTGGAATGAGCCAGAAAGAATCCAAGCTTTTACAAATCTGCACCAGGCTGTCAGAAGCGTGTGGTGTTGCCTGGCTCTGGCGTGCATTTGCTCCTCAGGTTATGGCTCTTTTGGTTCAGATATATTTTGCTCGTCATCGTTGTTGCCGTTTCTTTCTTCTAGCACGAGGAAGGACCAACCTTGAACTCCGGGAGAAATTCATCCTTCCAGAGGGGGCTTCTCAGGGAATGGCACCATTCCGATCTCGGGGCCGGCGGTCCAAGCCCTCTTCACGGGCTGCCTCCCCGACTCGCTCCAGCTCCAGCGCCAGCCAGAGCAACCACAGCTGCACTTCCATGCCATCCTCTCCAGCCACGCCAGCAAGCGGCACAAAGGTGAGGGCATTTGCTCATATTGGAAAATGCTCCTTTCCCCTCAGGTTCTCTCCTTGGGTTTTGGTTTAGTTTCCACCCTGAACATTCTCCTTTAATGGAGAATGGAGCAGGGGACATATAAAGCGTCTCTTGAAAAGCAAAATGTGTACTCTGAGCCAAGGCTGCAGGCTCTAAGCAGAACAGGCCTCACGGGCCCAAAACCCTTTCTGCCCTCCTGTTTCCCTCACTCAGTCAAGCACACTCAGGAGAGGCAAGGTGTGAGAGCTGGCGGGTCCTAAATTAAGCACACAAGCGGGTGTTTTTCAACATGCCCCAGAGGTGCCCAGCTAAGTCTTGATGATATGCAGTCCACCATAGATCTCTCAGCCACTCTTATTTAGTCATGCCTATAAAATGCTGCCCTAGTGAGAGTGAAAAGGCGGAGGCCTGTGTCTCACTTCTTCCCTCCACTCCCATTGTATCCGTCCTGTGCCTCATTTTGTGTCCTGGTTTCTGTGACCACTGAGCATGTCTCCCTCCGTTTCCTCTCCTCTCGTTGGCTGGATCAGGTGTCCATGCCAGTCCCATGGACAGAGCCCAGACTCTGTCTGTCCACTCATTGTGTCAATGTGTGTGTTTTGTTGTCATTATCCACCACTGTGTTGTTTTATTCCAGGGTTTATTTTCTGTTTTTGTTCCTTTCCATCTTGGATTCTCCTTTCCCCCTCCTGCTCGCTCGCTTCCCCTTCCCCTCAACCTCTCTTTGGATTTTCCATTTCACAGACTCCGCATCACTTCACTCGTTCTTATGACAAACCCTGGTTGGCAAACAGCAAGCCAGGGACCCCCTCCTCCCAGAGGGGCCACAATAGCGCTGACCTCCGCCTGTCTGCTTCTGAGGTAGAGTATGGCTTCCCTAGGCCAGCGCGAGTGGCGAGAAGAGGTTGCGCGTGTTGCTTCCGTGGCTCTAGTAACGCTTGGTAACCTCCTGAAGGCAAGGCTGGCGTGCTTTTCGCAGGCTTCTCACTTGGATTTCTTTCTTTTTTAATGATTCTTTTTCTTTAATAAAAAAATATTTAACACAATAGAATTACATTGTTGCATAGCCTGTTCTCAATCTATACCCCCCCCCCCCCAATTATTCTCAGACTTCTATACAAATACAGCTCTGTCAGTTCTGCAGTTAATTCTTGGATCAGTGGCCCATTTTTGCTCTGCACCACGGTCTTGGAGAAAAAGCTCCATCTGTACTTGAACCTTGCTTCTCTGAATGCTCTTGTCATTGGTTTCTATTCCTGCCAGAAAAGGAGATAGCACCATATTCTACTGCTGAACAACTCTTTTGGTCAGGAAGTTCTTCCTAATGTTTAGGTGGAATCTTGTTCTCTGCAATTTGAATTCAGTGCTTTAATGTGTCATAGCCTCTGGAACAGGAGGGAACAAGCTGCCCTTCTCAGTGCAAGGAGAAATATTTAAACAATGTCTGCTCTGCCTTCTTTTCTCCACATATCACATTCCCTATAGCTCCCTCAGCCACTTCTCATAGGATTTTATGGTTCCAAACCTGTGATCATTTTGGTCATCCTTCTCTGGACATGTTCTAGCTTGCATTTTCACATCCTTCCTCTGTGCTGTAAAAGGCATGTCGGTGGGACCCCTTTCTATTTCCCCAGTGTGTCCGCCATGTTCTAAGCCAGGACATTTGGGTCTAGCAGAACTTCTGCTGAGAGACAATGGCAACTGCAGTCGAAAAACACCTGTGGAGCCATTTTGGTTCTGCATAGTGATTTAGTCACCCAGCTAAACCCTTCCAGGGCATCCTCTTGTCACACAACCTATTTAGCCTACTGCATCTTCCTCCAGAAGTGCCGGGGAGGGGGGGATTTTCCCGTTTCCCAAAAGGTCTGCTTTAACAGCCTGGCTTTATTCTTCTTTGTTTGAGACACAAAAAGAGCTTCCTTGGCATCTGTCTGCTTCTCTTTTTCCCCTTGTCCTGCAGCACCTTAAAGGTTGGGATCAATTGGGAGTGGAGGGAAAAAGGGGTCAGCCAACCATCTTCCTTAAGGGAAGCAGTCGACCAAACAACAAACTCTTCAAACACAAGTCCTCTTTGGGGCTTTCTGGCTGTTGTGCAGGTCTTGTGCCATAACAAAGGCAGACCCTCCACCCCTGTGCCACATGGGTCATATCAGCGCCCAGTACATTTCTGTGTGACCTTTAAGATGTTGTGGGAAAGCTGCAGCTTTGCTCGTGGAGCACAGACACCTTCTTTGCTTCTAAACTGCATTTTAAACACTCAATTCACTGCTTGAGAAAAACTTGATTTCCCCTTTATTGTTTCAAGGTGGCGCCGTCTTCCAGTAGCAAGCTGAAACGGCCCACTTTCCACTCAAGCCGAACATCACTGGCTGGGGATACCAGTAATAGCTCTTCACCAGTTTCTTCGGGTGCCAAAACTAACCGGGCAGGTAAGTGCCGCTGAGGAAACAGAATATGGGCTGCATGCACAGAGAGGCAAAAATGTATCCCACAGCTACGTCTTCCCCAACCGTTGTTTTGTAAGAAGCGCAGCGCACTCACAACAACACAGGCGTGTCATCACAGACAGAGATGAGCCAACTGCAATGGGAGCTGGAGTCCAACAACAGAAGGGAAACCTATCCAGCAAGAGAAAGTATTTACTAAGACAGTTAAGCGGGTGGGGGGAGAAGATAATCTTGTATCAGAAGGGCTGCATCAGACTAAAGCCAGCTCCTATGGAAGATGGGCCACTTAGAATGGATGGGAAAGCACTTCTTAAGCCACAGACAGGGAATGTATTTGTGTTGTTCACTACACAGGATAGAGCCCCCGGTGGCGCAGTGGGTTAAGCCCCCTGTGCTGGCAGAACTGAAGACCGACAGGTCACAGGTTCAAATCCGAGGAGAGGCGGATGAGCTCCCTCTATCAGCTCCAGCTCCTCATGCGGGGACATGAGAGAAACCCCCCACAAGGATGATAAAAACATCAAGTCATCTGGGCGTCCCCTGGGCAACGTCCTTGCAGACAGCCAATTCTCTCACACCAGAAGCGACTTGCAGTTTCTCAAGCCGCTCCTGACACGACCAAAAAAAAAAAAAAACTACACAGGATGTTTCAAAATGATGGGCCCAGTTTCAATGGCAGTATCTTTTACAACGCAAGGGGGGAAGACTTGATAAGAGATGCACAATGATTTAATGAGCTATCATGTTTAACAAACCGTTTTGAGACAGACACAAATCTTTAAAATTGACCCAAAAATAAAGAACATCTCATTGGGCCTTATGTTGCGGGGTTTCAGTCTTGTAAATGACTGAGCCCTGTGGTTGTTTGTACACAGTGAGGAGCATCTGGCAGTATGCTTTGGAGCTTGAATGAATTAAATGAATTGTTTATTGTACCAGCCATAGGCCATGACATCAAATAATATACAAAATTTAAAAGTACAATAAGCACTTTCCAATATAAACATTAAAACGTATTCTATACACTGGCTCTTTAACATTGTAGTAGCACAATAACAATAACAAATGTCTGATTTGTATCATCCCAAACTATCTCTATTTCCATTTCTAGCCTCTGCTGTGGACTTTGCTAAATTTAGCTCGGATTTTTTGGGCTGAGACTGCAAATGTGGTAACCTTTAATGTAGGAGTCCACAAACTTTTTAAACAGAGGGCCAGGTCACAGTCCATCAAACTGTTGGAGGGCCGGATTATAATTTGGAAAAAAAAAACATGAATGAATTCCTATGCACGCAGGCAAGGAGGCTCAATGGGGCAGCTGGCCATCAGCCAACATATGAGACATAGACGTCCAACCTCCCCATAGGACAGTGTTTCTCAACCTGGGGGTCGCGACCTCTGAGGGGGTGTCAGAGGGGTCGCCAAAGACCATCAGAAAACACAGTACTTTCTGTTGGTCATGGGGGTTCTGGGTGGGAAGTTTGACCCAATTCTGTCATTGGTGGGGTTCAGAATGCTTGTTGAATGTAGGTGAACTATAAATCCCGACAACTACAGCTCCCAAATGTCAAGGTCTATTTTCCCCAAACTCCACTGGTGTTCACATTGAGGGTTTTTTTTGCCAAGTTTGGTCCAGATCCATCATTGTTTGAGTCCACAGTGCTCTCGGGATGTAGGTGAACTACAACTCCCAAACTCAAAGTCAATGCCCACAAAACCCTTCCATTATTTTCTCTTGGTCATGGGAGTTGGGTGTGCCTATGATCACCCATAGGCCAACCTAGCCAAGAAACCTCCTTGTCTGTTTGTCTTTGATCCCCCCTCCCTCTGTTTTCCATTTGCCTATTTGTGGCAGCGGCTAAAAAAGCACCTGCTTTTCGTATTTCCAGACCCAAAGAAGACCACAAGCCGCCCAACCAGTCGGGCTGGGAGCCGGGCCAGCAGCCGCCGGGGCAGCGACGCCTCAGATTTCGACCTGGAGACCCAGTCTGCCTGCTCCGACACCTCAGAGAGCAGCGCCACTGGAGGGCAAGGGGGCTCCCGGCGGGGCACTGGGGCCAAACCCTCCAAGATCCCGACGATCACAAAAAAGACGCCTTCCGCCAACACTGCTGTCAGCCCCAAAATGCCTGGTGCTAGGAGATAACATGGCATCCATCATATTTCCTGCCTGGCAAAACTGACATTAAGAGAAAGGACCCAGCTATTGAAACACCCTGCTGGGTGCATATTTATTCTAGATGGAAAAATATATATATATTGTTTAAAGTTTAAAAAAGTTGTCAAGCTGCCTTATTTTGTTCTGTTAATTTTTTTGTAAGTTACTATTTTCATGTGAATATTTATGTAGATAAAACTTGCCTTCTGGTGACCTTTTTTGCGTTTGGGTCGGGGGGGGGGACTGAGACAAGCAAAAGGTCAGGATGTGAAAATGTACAAACTAAACCATTATAAATAGGATTTCTGTGCAGCGCAGGAGCTTTATCCTGCTTTATCTTTTAGGATTGTTTCCTAAAACATTGTTATGAGAAAACAACGTTTCACTTGCTGTCCCAGCAAGTTATTGAGAAAAGCAACACAGGACTATCCAGCAGTGTTCAAGGAACTCTCTCTTTCTTTTTCTTTTTTTGTGTAAATCTTGGATACCTCAAAAAGAGAGAAAACATGCAGCAAGGGAACCTGGGGCTTCTGTTTCCAGTTTTTTCTAAAAAAAAGAATTCCTGGTTTTACCTGAAGATTGCAACAGAGTGAGTTTGAACAAACATTTGCACAACTTTTGTTCCACTAAATGAACTCACTAAGAAAAACAACAACACTGTATACTTATAGCAACGTGCAAACGCCTCATCAGCTGCTAGGCTTTTTAAAAGGATAACTGATCCTGTACTTTGGGGGGGGGGGGGGGGTTGCAGGTGTTCAACTTGAAGCTGCCAAAAATGCCAGAAGATTCCTTGGGCCTGAGGGACCCTGGGCACACATCCCTTTGTTTGGCAATGGGGCAGCAATGGGGTACTGCTCCAACCGCTGCAAAAGCAAGAGCCCCCCCTCTCCTCACTTTCTAGTTCATAGACTGCTATGGGACAAGTGGCGGACTGCATTGTTTCCTATTTATTCTCTTGCCTCTGGACTGAGCCTGGCCACAGGAGACCCTCCGCTCCAGGGAAGAGCTGCCTTCAAGACGCACAGCCGCTTAGGAGTTTTAAAAAGTGTATCACCAGCAGCCCCCCTCCTTCGCCAGCCTCCACTCTCACACACAAACACACACTTTTGTATGCGCCCCTCCACTTTTCTTCCCTTTGTTGCGGGGTGGGGTGGGTGTGTGAAAGGGAGGAATGGAAAAAAAACGCTAAATGTGTGTGACCCTAAAGCAGGGGGAGGGAAGAGATGGGGCAGGGGCTACTTGGTCTTCCTGTATTTATTACCTTGTACTCTTTTTCCCTTGCTCTGACTGACCATATTGCTGTGTGATTCTCAGTTGGTTGATTTGAGCCAGAACCTGAAGCTCTACCAATGAATTGTTTTAAAAGAAAAAGACTCTTTTTGTATTAAAATTGCTTGCAGTAATAATAAGCAACATGTCTCTTGCTTTGTGCTGCACAGAAAACCGCCAGATTGAGAGGGAATTTGTGTGTGTACGTGGGGGGGGGGGGGGGTGTCCTTACTGCCCTTTCCTTCCATAGAGAAGACTAACCCAGGGACCTTCTCTGTGGTGGTTTGTGTTTGTGCAGGCCTTCAAGGAACCTATCCACCTATGGCAACCGCATGATTTCCACAGGGTTTCTTAGGCAAAGAACATTAAGGGGTGCATGTCCATTCCTTCCTCTAAAATACAGTCTACACAACATGGTACTCATTAGCGGGCTCCCATCCAAGTACTAACCAGGGCTAATCATGCTTAGCTTAGTTGCTCAAAAATCAGTTGTAAACAATGGGATCATTGGTCTCTCGGCCAAGGCTGTGAGGGTACTTGGCTCCAACCTCCTAAAAGTACCATCTTGGACTGCTACAGAGCTGGCCTCAAGCAAAAAAACAATATGGCACCCTATTGTCTATTTATTTATTCCCAATGCTCGCTGTAAAGCTCCTACCAAAGCAAACACAAGCATGCCCCTGACGTTCTCGCAGAATTCAGCACGACATCTGGGAAAATGTAGGAGGTGGTATAATGGGTCCCCAGCCAGTCCAACAACATAAGTTGTCTTGATAGGTCACAGCTGCAATGGTGGTGTGTGCTTTGCACATGCTCAAGGGCACTTTCACCTATAGAATTCACACCCTCAAGTTAGGACCTTGCACTGCTCAGATGCAGACCTCCAAATTTTAATGGTAGTATTAGGTTAAGAGTGGAAGCCTTTGCAAGACCAATGAGGCAAGGTACAGGTAAGTGCTGGAACCCCTCTGAACAAATTCCGTCCCCCAAAAAGCCCCAATGATAGGCTCATCTTAGGGTCATTATAAGTCAGAAATGATTTGAAGGCACAGAAGATAACTGAGCCCAGGGAAGCTGTTATTGAGGAAAAGATACCTCTGTTGCGAAGGGAGCAGAAGTTTATAAGATGTTAACATGACTCAAGTAAGCTGTTTTGCCAAAAAGCCAACCCCAATGAAGGCAGGCATGGAGAGGCACCCAAGTTTCCCTACAAAAACTTATTAGAATGTGCAATACTTCCTCGCGGTTGTCAAAGGAAAACATTTCCATCCGCAAAGCAAGGAGAATTCTAATTTGGGGGCAAAATAGGATACCATCCTGTAAAGGTAAAAGTATCCACTGACATTAAGTTTGGTCATGTCTGACTCGTGGGGGTGATGCTCATTTCCATTTCTAAACTGAAGAACCAGCACTGTCCATAGACACCTCCAAGGTCATGTGGCCGGCATGACTGCATGGAGCATCATTACCTTCCCAAAGAAGCAATACCTATTGATCTACTCACATTTTCATGTTTTTGACCCGTTGGGTTGGCAGAAGCTAGGGCTAACAGTGGGAGCTCACCCCACTCCCCAGATTTGTACCGCCAATAATACGGAGGCAAGCAATGTGTGGAAAGAAAATGCTCACAAACCCTGTACTGCAAGAGTTTGCCTTCCCTAATTCTTCTAATATTTGATAGCTTTAGTATACTAAGGAATTGAAGTTTTGAGTCTTTTGTAGTAAGTCTATCCTTTTTTGTGCATTTCTGAGCAAAATCAGTAGCTCAGTGGTTTAACCCACTGCGCCACCAGGGGACACTGGATACCAGCCACCTAACCTCCAAATTCCCTCACCATCAATAAGGAGGCCCCGGGCAGATTCTTAACCCTTCAACAGGGAAGAAGTCAGGTGGCCCACTTCATGGAATGGCTCTTCCTCTGGCCATTCCACGGATATGCCTCTCTGGAGCCTTCCTGCTCCATCCCACTGGGCTGCAGCCGCAAACTCATTCCAGGTTTAAGAAAGGGAGAGGAACTGTGTAGCTCTCCTCCAAATGTCACAGAATTTTCAAATCCCAACATCCTTGACCACTGGTTACATTGGCCAAGACAGCTGGGAATTGCAGCCCAATATCTGGAGTCTAGATTTGGCTCACCTGTAGCTGCAAAAGAACAGTGTGAAGGAGGCTTCGTCTACTACAGCGTTTCTCAACCTGGGGGGTTGGGACCCATGATTGGGTGGACGAGGTAGTGTTACAGGGGTCACCAAAGACCATCAGAAATGTTCTGTGTAGTAAGTGGACATGGAGGTTCTGGTGGGAAGTTTGGCCCAATTCTATCATTGGTCAGGTTCAGAATGTTCCTTGATTGTAGGTGAACTATAAATCCCAGCAACTGCAACCCCCAAATGTCAAGGTCTCTCTTCCCCCAAACTCTACCAGTATTCACACTTGGGCATATTGAGTATACCTGCCCACTTTGGTCCAGATCCATCATTGTTTGAGTGCACAGTGCTCTCTGGATGTAGGTGAACTACAACTCCCAAACTCAAGGTCAATGCCCACCAGAACCTTCCAGTATTTCCTGTTGGTCATGAGAGTTCTGTGTGCTAAGTTTGGTTCTATTCCATTGTTGGTAGAGCTCAGAATGCTCTTTGATTGTATGTGAACTATAAATCCCAGCAACTACAACTTCCAAATAATAAAATCAACCCCCACCCCACCACACCAGTATTTAAATTTGGGTGTCTGGGGTATTTGTGCCAAACCTGGTTCACTGCGTTGTTTTATGAGTTCGAAAAATAAACGGCAACCAGTGGAACTCCTTAAACAGAGCGGTTGACCGCTCCCTGTAAGTTACACCAGTCTGGCTGCCGCACGTTGGACCAGTTGGAATTTCCAGGCCGTCTTCAAGGGCAGCCCCACATAGAGCACATTGCAATAGTCCAATCTAGAGGTAACTAAGACGTGGACCACCGTGGCCAAATCCGACTTCACAAGGTACGGTCGCTGCTGGTGCATGAGCTTCAATTGTGCGAAGACCCTCCCAGCCACCGCCGATGCCTCCGCTTCAAGTGTTAGCACTGAATCTAGGAGGACCCCCAAGCTGCGGACCTGTGACTTCAGGGGAAGTCAAGCACAGGTTGCCACCCTATACCTCAATCTGGCCAACGATTGACCTGGAGGACCTCTATCTTGTCAGGATTGATCTTCAGCTTGTTCCTCCTCATCCAGATAGCCACAGCGGCCAGACACTCATCCAGCACCCGAGGGGCTTCCTTGGAGTTAGGTGGAAACGAGTAGTAGAGTTGGGCATCATCTGCATAGAGATGGTACTGAACTCTAAAACTCCGGATGCCCTCACCCAGTGGTTTCATGTAGATGTTAAAAAGCATGGGGGACAGAAACTAAACAATGTATAACAAATGTATTAAACTATGATAAAATAATTTTAATTTTTTTTAAAAAAAAGAAATGTCAGGAGAGAATGTTTCTAGAACATGACTATACAGCCTGAAAAACTTACAGCAACCCAGTGATTCTGGCCATGAAAGCCTTCCACAGCAACAAAAATAATTTTATGGTTGGGGGTCACCACAACATGAGGAACTGCATTAAAGGGTTGCAGCATTAGGAAGGTTGAGGACTACTGCTTTACCTTGTGGCATCAGCCCTTCCTAGCTGAGGGCTTTTCTGCTCTGCTGGGCTCCTCTCCCAGGCCAGGGAATTGCTGAAATGGGGCGGGACAGCCATGAGGGCAATGGGAGCGCCTCCTCCCTCCCTACAGAGTGAATGAGTGAGTGAAATAGGCGGCTGGGCCACCCTCCCTTGCCTGTCCCAAGGCAGCCTCTCTCTCCTGCAGCTGGAGCCAAAGAGTCAGTGGCAAGTGGCTGGGACTCTCCTTCTCACTCACCTGTCTCCAGCTGGAGGAGGCAGGGCAGGGGCCGTCCCCTTGGCCCCAAAGACCCTCCTGCTTAAAGGGCCCCACCATGCGACTCCCAGCGGTGCTGCTGCTCCTCGTCCCCCTTCTCTTCCTCCCAGGGCTCCTGCTGGCAGCTACTTCTCCATCCTCCTCGTCCTCATGCCACCACCAGCAGCAGCATCCGAATCGCCACCCTCTGCCTCTCCCTGCGCATCACCGGCGGCTGAGCGGGCGCCAGGTGCAACGCGAGATGCAGCGGGAGATCCTGGCACTGCTGGGTCTCCCGGGGAGACCCCGGCCAAGAGGAAGAGCCCTCCTGCCACCCCTGCCCCCTTCCTCCTCCTCCCCGGCCACTAAGCGCCGACGCCAGCCCCGTCCCATCTCGGCCGCAGCGCCGCTCTTCATGCTGGACCTCTACCGTGCCATGGCCAGCCAGGAGGAAGATGAGGAAGAGGAAGAAGAGGAGGAGGGCAGGGGGCAGGAGCGGAGACCCTGGAGACCCTCTGCCTGGCCGCCGCCGAGGAGGGCTGCCGACACAGTCATGAGTTTCGTCAACTTGGGTGAGTCCCCTTGGCGCAGGCGTGGCAGCCCCTCACCCTTGTTCCCCACCCTCCATCTGTTTGCCTTTCCAGGGGCAGATGGTTAGACTGGATGAACTTTGGGGATCTCTTCCAACTCTAGGTTCCTTCTGTTTTTAAATATATATACATATATATATACTTCCAAACCAACCTATTGTGGGTTATTCTTCGCAAAATTTGTTCCTAAAGGGGTTGCTTTTGTCATCCTGAGGCTTTTTTTTTTGTAAGGAGCCACTTGAGAAACTGCAAGTTGTTTCTGGTGTGAGAGAATTGGCCGTCTGGATGGGGTGTCTGGATGTTCTGCCATCCTATGGGAGGTTTCTCTCATGTCCCAGCATGAGAAGCTGGAGCTGACAGATGGGAGCTCACCCCCAGGGGGCATCCAGATGTTTTGCCATCCTGTGGGAGGTTTCTCTCATGTCCCAACATGAGAAGCTGGAGCTGACAGATGGGAGCTCACCCCCAGGAGGCATCCAGATGTTTTGCCATCCTATGGGAGGTTTCTCTCATGTCCCACCATGTGAAGCTGGAGCTGACAGATGGGATCTCACCCCCAGGTGGCTTCCGGATGTTTTGCCATCCTATGGGATGTTTCTCTCATGTCCCAGCATGAGAAGCTGGAGCTGACAGACAAGAGCTCACCCCCATGGGGCGTCCGGATGTTTTGCCATTGTGGGAAGTTTCTCTCATGTCCCAGCATGAGAAGCTGGAGCTGACACGACGGGAGCTCACCCTGCTCCTCGGATTCAAACTGCGGACCTATCAGTCAGCAGACCTGCCAGCACAAGGGTTTAACCCATTGCACCACCAGGGGCTCCCACCTGAAGCTGAGAGTATGACTTGTATGACATGGTCCCAACTCTTTGTAGATTGGGCATGGAAAAACTTTGGTCCTCTAAGTGTTTTGGACTGCAATTTATTTTTAAGTAATTTTTATTGATAAGAATGTTTTATATATACATTTAATATTGTGTGTGTGTGTGTGTGTGTCAGGAGCAACTTGAGAAACTGCAAGTCACTTCTGGTGTGACAGAATTGACCGTCTGCATGGACGTATGCCCAGGGATGCCCAGATGTTTTGATGCTTTACCATCCTTGTGGGAGGCTTCTCTCATGTTTCTGCATAGGGAGTTGGAGCTGACATAGGGAGCTCATTTGTGCTCTCCTCAGATTTGAACTGCTGACCTGTTGGTCTTCAGTCCTGCCAGCACAAGGGTTTAACCCATTGTGCCACTGGGGGCTCCCAATATAAAATATAAAAATAGGGGAAGAGGACAACGGAATCGAAAGGTTGGGTATAGAACAGGCATGAGCAAACTTCGGCCCTCCAGGTGTTTTGGATTTCAACTCTGGAATTGGCTGTTAGGAATTGTGGGAACTGAAATAAAAAAACCTGGAGAGCCAAAGTTTTCCCATTCCTAGAATAGAGTGAGGAATCACTATCACTATTGGGGATCTAAAATATATTACTTCTAGGGATATGAATTAGGAAGGGGAAAAACTGAAGGAAATGGGGAATTTGTTGACTTCCAATCTTCTTCATCATGGTTAAATAGTCTTACTTTCTTTCTTGGTAATTACTGCTTCCCCTTTTCGCCATTCTTCCAAGTGGAAACAGTCTCTCTCTTTAGCTCCCAATAAGCTATATTATCAATTTCCTCTTCTCTTCCACTAGGCTGTTATGAATTGTGGGAGTTGAAGTTCAAAACACCTGGAGGGCCAAAATTTGCCCATGACTGCTTTAGATTCTAGAAGATAGAACAGATGTGTCCTTTGCTGCTCCAAGGACCAAGTTAAAAGACACTGGCCATAAAGGTCAGAAAAGCAGATTTCAGCTTAAATATTAGAAGAAATGCCTAACAGTAAGATTCACCAATGGGACTTTGAAAGCTTGTTTGACATATTTGCTGATTATGGTTGGACCCATAAAGGTAATGTGCTTTTGTGGATTTTGTTGTATTTTGCTGCAGGCTACCCCTAATTAAGTTTTCTAGTCCTTAGACATAAATGCAACCTAAAAGATGAACTGCCATTTCTGGAACCTTCCAAAGAAGCAATTTACCACCTTTTTTGACCAGAGAAAAGAGGGCTCATCTATTTTGGGGGCCCCAAAACAGACTTGAGGAATACATTTCCCCCTCCCCCCCACGGGCTTATCTTTGCTCATACCAATTTTGGGCAGCCAGAATGCTTCTTCCATGACTACCAACAACCCACAAAGCTTGAGAACAAAATGCTTCCCAGCTTTCACAAAATGTTGTTTCTCAACTGTTTTTAACTCCATGTTGTTGTTGCATGGCCCAGCCAGGACACAGAGGATCACCTCTAGGGAAAACACTCACATGGAAACACAGAGGATTCAATGAGTCCTCCCCTATATACACAGTTGAGGATCCCTGCTGATCAGGCAAAAAAAAAAAAAAAAGGAATATGGGTCCAAGAACAGAGCAAGGAGTCAAAAGTGGGGGCTACTTATGATACTTATGATATTGAAACATTTAAACCTAGGACACCAAGTCACACTGTTCCGCACTGCAAATAATGAGGCACTATTGGAATCCAGTCGAGCGGGTTCTTGCGCTTTTGAACCTGCTGACTGGATGAAACTCAGTTGTGCGATCGGCACATTTCTGGCTGTTCCTTCGCAAGCATCCCTTACTTGCAATTTTTGAATTGGCCCTTGCTCTTGAGGGTGTGCAACAGGTAACTCACCCATCAGGCACAGATGGGAAGAAAGTGCACACAAATTGAAATGTCATTTTGGTGTCTGAAGCAGCCAAAGGCTGCCTTTCCTCTCACATGTCCCTGCCCCAATAATTAATATGTGCAATAGTATTAATTGGAAAACTTAGCAGTGATGGCTGTTTGACAATGGAATGAGCTACCTCAGAAGATAGTGGATTCTCCTCCATGGGAGGATTTTAAACAAAACGTGGACAGTCCACTGTCCAGGGCACTTGATCTGTGGATGCCTGAACTGGCAGTGTTGGTGGTCCAGGTGACACTCAGAATTGCTTCTACAGTGTTAGTTTGTCATCCCTTAGCATCTTACAACCAGATACGTTCCTTCAGCTAAAGCAACGTTTCTCAACCTGTGGATCGGGATCCCTGGGAGGGGGCAGCGAGGGGGTGTCAAAGGGGTTGCCAAAAACCATCAGAAAACAGTATTCTCTGTTGATCATGGGTGTTCTGTGTGGAAAGTTTGGTCCAATTCTATCGTTGGTGTGGTTCAGAATGCTCTGGTTCTAGGTGAACTATAAATCTAAACAACTACAACTCCCAAATGTCAAGGTCTGTTTTCTCCAAACTCCATTGGTGTTCACATTTGGGCATATTGAGTATTCATGCCAAATTTGGTCCAGATCTATCATTGTTTGAGTCCACAGTGCTCTCTGGCTGTAGGTAAACTACAACTTCAAACTCAAAGTCAATGTCTACCAAACCCTTCCAATATTTTGTTGGTCATGGGGAGTCTGTGTGCCAAGATTGGTCCAATTCCATCGTTAGTGGGGTTCAGAATGCTCTTTGATTGTAGGTCAACTATAAATCCCAGCAACTACAACTCTCAAATGACAACCCCCCCCCCAACCCCACCAGCATTCAAATTTAGGCGTATGGGGTATTTGTGCCCAATTTGGTCTAGTGAATGAAAATACATCTTGCATATCAGATATTACATTACGATTCACAACAGTAGCAAAATTACAGTTCTGAAACAGCAACAAAAAAATTTCATGGTTGGAGGTCACCACAACATGAAGAACTGTATTAAGGGGTCGCAGCATTAGGAAGATTGAGAACCACTGAACTAAAAGGATGCCAAGTGGTGAGAATGTTAGATCAAAGTCAAATACAGAATACATCCAAATGAGCAAAAATACAACTCAGAAAAAATGGCAAGTAACAGCCTACCATGACCAAAGACTAGGAAGAGGGATGACACAAGTGGGCAGAGTAAACAGGTGGGTAGGGGACAGTATTAAATGCTAACATCCTATTTCATGTAGGCCCCCGGTGTTCCTGCACTCTCTGATTTAACCTTCTACTCTCAAGAGTAGCATGGGATGCAATATCATGATAACAGTCAAAACTAAGTTTCACTTGCCTGCTCAGCTAATCCTGGAACTGGCAATAGGTTTCATCTTGTCATTCATCTTATGCAGCATAACGTCTTGGGTCAGCCCTGAGGTGGCTGCAACCACTCAAAGAGCTGTGGTTTTTTTGTGGACTCTAGAAGAAAAAGATGGCAACATTTTTACTGGGCCACCCTAAAGCAAGGAAAGATATGACACCCCTAGACTTAGGGAAGGGGCACATCAGTGACTGTGTTTCCCCAGGTCAGGTGGAAGCACTGCTTGGCCCAGAGACTTCATTGGACATACAGACTTCCCCATTCACCTTCTTGTAGAATCACAGAACCTTAGAAATGGAAGGGACTACAAGGGCCATCTAGTCCAACCCCCTCGCAAGCAGGAATATACAACTGCTGGATCTCTGAAAGATGCCCACCCAAACCCTGTTTAAAGACCTCCAAGAGAGGAAAAGGTAAAGTAATGCTTTGTAGACAAAGCACTGCGGCACATAGGCTTCTAGGTTATCATAGACCAGGGGTGGGAATCATACAAATAGTGGTGGATTGCAATTCTCATGAGCACTGGCCAACACAGGCAGTGGAAAAGGAAGGCTGGGAGTTACAGCCCAATAGCATCTAGAACACCTTGACCATTCTCATTTCTGGTTCTGCAGAGATTCATTGGAAACCTACTGTGAATTTCCCCAAGCAGATTCTTCTATCAAAGCAGTGGCAATATTTCGGCAAATGGTTTCGGAAGATCCTGACTGGTGACAGCTTTTTCATACAAGAGAGAGGGGGGGGGGCTCAGTTTTATCCACCTGTTTGGTGTTTGTGGACCATAAACATATCACCCTGTTCATTTGTTAGGAGCTCAGCAAGGGCTGTAGTCTGAGGCAAAACATAGAACATTTGCTCACAAGTCACAGAGAAGGAAGTCAACCCAAGGGTATTTTTCTTCCCAGTTTAGGATAAAAAAAAAAGAGGGGGGGGGGAGAGACCCAAGTGCAAATCGTCTTGCCCCAGTTTTCGTACTGGTCCCATGGTCATTATTTCTTGCTGATTCTTCAGCGTTTGAAAGACTTTGGAAGGAAGTCAGTTGCTTCCTAAAGACTCCCATCTGTGGCTAACTGCTCTGGAGTTCCAATGTATTTATTCATTTCCTGGAATTAGGGTTTATCTTGAACGGCTTACAAGCTATCAATATGCATCACTGAATGCTTTCAAGCCACATGGTGGGGGTGCAGCAGACACCCTACATTCTGATATCTGACAAAATATATAAACAAAAAGTCTGCTTGCATAAGCTGAAGAAACAAGCAACTAACATTAGCTTTGTTTTATGTTTTGTTTTTTGAGGCAATGTATACATTTTTTGGAAGAATCTGGAATTCTTGAACGTAAAGACAGGGAGTAGAGTGAACGCAGAAAAAATGCAGACAGTTGTTCCTGAGTTTCTTGTTTCATAAGCATAACTGACCATTTTTGCTCACTTAAAAAAATAGGTACCTTGGGGTCCTGCCTGTGTTTCAAAAATATTAACAATGCTGCATCTCCCCCATTTGCATAATGGAATAATACAACTTAAATGGGCTCAGCTTATTGGTGAGCAACAACAGGACAAAATTTTAAAAAGAGTATCTGCTGACACAAAATGTTATGAGTACTAGCGAACTTCTCTATTAGCAATCGAAAGCTCCCCAAGTGTGCACACTTGTTCCCTTCAGAGAGAGTTTACCAAGAGGGAAACATATGAGAAGGCTGCCCTGAGTCCCTCCTCGGAGGTGAGAAGGGCGGGGTAAAAAATGTAGGAAATAAATAAATAATAAATAAGGCCTACTGCACCGGAGAAATTCTGAGAACATTTTAAATTTAGGATTTGCGCAAACCGCTCTGATTTCCATCGGAAGTGACAGCTGCGCCGCGTTCCCTGTCCTGACCGCAAAGCTGCGGAGACCAAATGCCAAGAGGAAGCTGAGGTTGTCTTTCTGGGAGTTGCTCACTGTCCACGACATCTATTTTTGGGAAAACACAGAATGCTTGCAGGAGCCACCCAGTTTAATGGCTTGCTTATGTCCGAGGGAGGAAAGGCATTGGGTACTCTGTGGGGGGGTCTGGACTATGTATTGTTGAAGGCTTTCATGGCCTGAATCACTGGGTTGTTGTAGGTTTTTCGGGCTGTATGGCCATGTTCTAGAAGCATTCTCTCCTGATGTTTTGCCTGCATGTATGGCAGGCATTCTCAGAGGTTGTGAGACCTGACAGCTCTGAGGATGCCTGCCATAGATGCAGGCGAAATGTCAGGAGAGAATGTTTCTAGAACATGACCATACTTCCAGTGATTCAGGCCATGAAAGCCTTCTACAATACATAGTCCAGACCCAACTGTTAGGATTTCTGGGAGTTGAAGGCCAAAAACATCTGGGGACTCCAGGTTGAGAACCAGCATGTCAGTCCTTATATGCTAATTGGGGGAGAGGCAAAACATGAAGATGTTGACCCTTTCCATTTGTCTTTCCCCAACAAAGGTTCTGAGATATTATTTAACACAAGCTGGATATAAAGCAGGGATCCAGGAGGGTCAGCAACACAATAGAGCTCTCCCTCTGATTCGTACCTTAGCAACTCAGTGCCATTTGGTTGCGAAGTACTGGGCCCCATGTCAACAAATTCCCATTGCAAATCTCTGAAGAGGAACTGGATTCCTCCTTATGATGATACAAGTATTGGTTACAACAGCCTGAAGTCACCATGAGAAAGCCGGGGCTTGTATTCACAACTACTTTGCGATTGGACACTTACTTATCTTGTGTGTGGCTTTGAATGCTTTACTGCTGGCTATCGTGATTTTTGAATACTAGGCTCCTAACTATGGGCCCCGTTTTCCAGCTGACAAATGAAGTCATGCATTAAATCTCTTTTAAGAAGACAGCATTACTAAAACTAACAGCTGTTGCCATTTTGCCCTCACTTTCTCTTCCAGCACGTTCTTTGTTTTACATTAGAGTCTCGCTTATCCAACCTTTGCTCATCCAACGTTCTGTATTAACCAATGCAGTCTGCCTGCCGCCTGGATCCACGGCTGTTTTAATACATTGTGATGTTTTGGTGCTAAATTTGTAAATACAGTAATTACAACATAATGTTGCCATGTATTGGGCTGCTTTTTCTGTCGATTTGTGGTAAAACAGGATGTTTTGGTGCTTAATTTGTAAAATTATAACACAATTTGATGTTTAATAGGCTTTTCCTTTACCCCTCCTTATAATCCAACGTTTTTGCTTATCCAACGTTCTGCCAACTCGTTTATGTTGAATAAGAGAGACTCTACTGTATTTCTAATTGCTGAAATTACAAAGAGTGTCTTCAGATACACCATGTAACACAATTTTTGTTCCTGGGTTATAAATCTCATTTCCTAATTGGTTCTATAATAAAAACATGGAAAAGGTTTATTAAACTTCAAAAACTTTATTTTTGCTGTACATCCTGCAGTACATTTTGCTCTAGTTTTTCAATGAATATCTCATCGAGTCTCAACCAATTCAACATAGTTTGTGGCAGCCAGCTTTCAAAGTAAGTACCGCACAATTAAACAGAAAATAACACCTTCAAACCAGGAACAGATTTTTTTTCACATTTTGTTACATGGTGTAATGTTTCAAATTTTTTAAAGCCCAAAACAAATAGTCCTGCATCTGCCACCCAAGTGTCCAATGACCATCTCCATCCTGCAGGTAGCTGCCAGGATGGGAAAGCAGATCCATCTCTACAGGTTGTGGAGGCTTTTTTTCTGCTATTGGTTTCTGTGCCCAAATTTGGGTGGGGCAACTTCCTCTCTGTCTGTTTTAGCAAGTGGGTCACTGGGGGCTCCATGTAAGAGCAGCCCAGTGGGCGTCCAGGAAGGCAGACCCTGGCCTGCGCGGTTACCTCTTGGAGACTGTATAATTGCTAGCTGGTGGTGAATGGGTCAGCTGCATCTGGTTTCGTGCCTTGTTTTTGCCTTTTTGAGACAGCAGAACAAACCTCAGCACAGATAGCAGAAGATTATGGTTACACTGATTAAGTGGAGAGAGCATTCTTTACCCAGAGCAAGGAAAACTTTGCCCACATCCTTCATATCATGGTATGCAACGGAAGCTGTGTTGTTATTGGCTCATAACATTACTTGGGCACCAGGCTAAGAAAATATTTCCGTTGCTAGCAATCCACATTCTTTGCCTCCATGTCCAACAGTCTGGGATTTTTCCCAGCTTCAAGCACAGCATTTCGAATAAGAGAGCATGTCTGTATCAGAGGCCCTGCTCATAGGACCCATCTACAGTATACTGTATGATTAAATTCGGTTTGACATCACCTGAACTGCTATGGCTCAATGCTATGGGATTATGAACGTTGTAGTTCAACAAGGTCTTCAGCCTTCTCTGCCAAAGAGAGCAGGCACCTCACCAAACTGTAACTCCCAGGATTCCACAGAACTGATCCATAGTAGTTAAAGTGGAGTCAAATTGCATTCATTTTAGATGTAGTCATCTATATATATAAAAAGGGAAAGGGCGTTCAACGGGACAGCAAAACGCAAAAAAAAAACCGACGAAAACTCACCAAATTTGCCGTGCACATACCTCAACCCACAAGGTATGCACAACACTCATCAAAATTCCAAACAACATTTCAACAAACTCACAATTACAAAAACCAACTGAGCATGCGCAGTGCCCAGGGGAGGAAGTACACACGCAATGCACTCTGGGAACTGTAGTTCTAGAACACGGCCTACCCGCTGATGCCGAAGCCCCAGCCTGGGAGTTGGAGCTCGGCCGGCTGTGCTCGCTGGGGGCCAGGATGCTGCGCGACCTGCGGAAGCTGCCCGGGAGGCCCCCGCTGCGCGCCTTCCTGGCCTGGCCGGGAGAGGCCGCGGCCCGTCTCTGCTGAGGACAGCCCATAGGCCACCGCAACGCCCGGCCCAGGCCGCCCCCGCACACCGCCGTCTGGCTCCGCCATTGGTGAGGAAGGGGAAGGAGGGAAGGAAGCGGGAGAGGGAAGGAAGGACAGAAATGAGGGGAAGGGGTGTAAATAGCAAGGAAGGAAGGAAGGAAAGAAGGAAAGAAAGAAGAAAAGTGGGAAGAGGAAGGGAAGGGGAAGGAAGGAGAAGTTGAGAAGGTATATGAAACAAGAAAGGAAGAAAAGAAAGAAGAAAGGGAGAGAAGGAGGATGGGAAAGAAGGGAGAAAGGAAGGGAGGGAGGAAGGAAGAAGAAAGGGAAGGGAAGGTGTATGAAGGAAGTAATGAAGGAGAAGTTGAGAAGGTATATGAAAGAAGAAAGGAAGGAAAGAAAGAAGAAAGGGAGAGAAGGAGGATGGGAAAGAACGGAGAAAGGAAGGAAAGAAAGGAAGGAAGGGAGGGAGGGAGGGAGGGAGGGAAGGTGTATGAAGGAAGGAAGGAGAAGTTGAGAAGGTATATGAAAGAAGAAAGGTAGGAAAGAAAGAATACAGAGAGAGAGGAGGATGGGAAAGAAGTGAGAAAGGAAGGAAGGAGGAAAGGAAAGAAAGATAGAAAAAAAGAAGAAGGGGAAGGGAAGGTGTCAAAAGGAAGGAAGGAAGAAAGGAAAGGGAATTTGGGAAGGGGAAGAGAGGAAAAAAACGAAGGAAGAAGAGAAAGGGAGGGAAGAAAAGAAAGAAAGAAAGAAAGAAAGAAAGAAAAGGAAGTCTGGAAGTCAAGAACGAAGGAAGGAAGGAAAGAGATAGAGAGGGAAGAAAGGAGAGAAATAGGAAGGAAAATAAAAAGGGAGGAGGAAGGAAAGAGGAAGAGAAGGAAGGAGGAGAGAAGGAAAGAAAAAAGGGAAGGGAGGAAAGACGGAGCAAAGGAAGAAGAGAAAGAGGGAGAGAAAGAGGGAGGGAAGGAAAGAAATAAAGAAAAGGAAGGATGGGAGCAAAAAGCTAAGGAAGGAAGTAAACAGGCAGAGAAGGAAGAAAGGAAAGAAGAAAAGGAAATGAAGGATGGAGTGAAAGAATGAGAGAAAGAGGGAGAGAAGGTTGGCCACAGCAACGCGTGGCAGGTAAAGCTAGTTTAAAATATATATGAAAATAGATCAGTGGGCATCTAATCCAAGCGTCTGTCAATGCAGGAGTTCACGGTCTCAGAGGTGACCATAAAAAAGTTCCAGTAAAAGAGAACCCAACACTTTCTGAAATAAGCTTTATTTCAAATGCCTGGAATTCAAAGTATTCCTCATTTGAGATTTCCCCCCGGATTTTGGAATATACAGATTTACTTTATAATACTGTATCTACTCAAATCTAACCTTTTTTGGATAAATTACCCTGTCAAAATCAGGGTGCGCATTAGATTCGCGTCATAGGGCAATCTTAGTGCTGAACAAGTGCTGAACAAAGCAATAGGGGAAGCAGCTTTAGGAGCACCTGGAGCTTCTATTTGAGGGATGTCACCTGTAATATAATTGTCATAGCTCAATGCTATGTAATCCTGGGATTTGTAGTTTGATGAGGCAACTGCACTCTTTGGAAGAGAAGGTTCAAGACCTTGTAAAACTACTGCCCCTATGACCCCACAGCATTGATTGTCTCCTGTGCTATTCTAATAATCTGTTATAATATAATATATTGTATATACATATAATATCTATAATATTGTAATGTAATGCAATATAATACTAGTAATTGTTTTTAAATTTATTATTTTATTATTTATTTATTTACTGCATTTGTTGACCGCCATTCTCAGCCCTAGGGCGACTCACGGCGGTGTACAACATATAAAAACAGTTCACAATAAGGGAATATCACAACAATAATATCAACATAGCAATCAATAGTACAATTAAACTAAATCATCCGCACCGTCTCATCGTAGAATCATAAACCAATCTTGTTATCCATTTTCCGTTCCAGTCATCATTGCCAATTGTTGTGGCACTTAATCGAACGCCTTCTCAAATAACCATGTCTTTAGTCTTTTGCGGAATGTCATAAGGGAGGGCGCCTGTCTGATGTCTACAGGGAGGGTGTTCCACAGCCGGGGGGCCACCACCGAGAAGGCCCTATCCCTCGTCCCCGCCAGGCGTGCCTGAGAGGCAGGCGGGATCGAGAGAAGGGCCTCCCCAGACGATCTCAAGGTCCTCGTGGGCTCATAGGCCGAGATGTGGTCAGAAAGGTATTTTGGGCCGGAACCGTTTAGGGCTTTGTAGGCCAAGACCAACACCTTAAATTGGGTGCGTAATGATTTTGTAATCTGTATATCTAAACTGTTGTAAACCGCTCTGAGTCGCCTAAGGGCTGAGAAGAGCGGTATACAAATAAAGTAAATAAATAAATAAATAAATAGATCCAAGGCAATTAAAGTAGTTTCATTCTACAGCATAGATACTTCCCAAGTTTTCTTTTTAATTGCTGAAAGCTTTATCGTATAAATGGTAGCCTTATAGTTGTGAGTAGGGCCCCTTTGGCAACCAGTATTTTTTAGACCCAGTCTGCCACTGATTGTGCTTTGTCTTTCTATATCAGTTGATGTATTTAGAGTGAAATAATAAATGTAATAACAATAAGAATGAAGTAAAATAATAAATGTAATCTATATAAATAAAAATGTAATGTTCGTTTGTGGGATTAACAGAACTCAAAAACCACTGGACGAATTGACACCAAATTTGGACACAAGACACCTAACAACCCAATGTATGTCCTTCACTAAAAAAATGATTTTGTCATTTGGGAGTTGTAGTTGCTGGGATTTATAGTTCTCCTACAATCAAAGAGCAGTCTGAACCCCACCAACGATTGAACTGAACCAAACGTGGCACACAGAACTCCCATGACCAACAGAAAATACTGGAAGGGTTTGGTGGGCAATGTCCTTTGGTTTTGGAGTTGTAGTTCACCTACATCCAGAGATCACTGTGGACTCAAACAATGATGGGTCTGGACCAAACTCTACACGAAGACTCAATATGCCCAAATGTGAACACTGGTGGAGTTTGGGGAAAATAGAATCTTGACATTTGGGAATTGTAGTTGCTGGGATTTATAGTTCACCTACAATCACAGAGCATTCTGAACCCAACCAACGATAGAATTGAGCCAAACCTTCCACACAGAACCCCCATGTGGGCCACAGCAACGCGTGGCAGGGGAAGGCTAGTAACAATAATAATGAAGTAAAATAATAAATGTAATAATAAAATAGTAAAATAACATAAATGTAATAATAACAACAATAATAAAGTAAAATAATAAATGTAATAATAAATAGAGTAAAATAATAAATGAAATAATAGAGTAAAATAATAAATGTAGTATAATAATAATAATAATAATAATAATAACAACAGAGTAAAATAATAAATAACTTTGACTTAAGTATAAGTTGAGGGGGGCTTTTTCAGCCTTAAAAAAGGGCTGAAAAACTCTGCTTATCCTCAAGGCTTTGGGGTTCGGCTTCATCTTTTCCTTGGTTGGCATTTGCTTTCCCGGTTCAGAGTTTTCTTGTGTCCTAGGTAATCGTAATATAGAATTGCCCAAACCATGGCAGTTGGAAAGGATGAATATAAGTATTCATACCTCTCTGCCCCGGAGTGTGGTGGAGGCTCCTTCTTTGGAGGCTTTTAAGCAGAGGCTGGATGGCCATTTGTCAGGGGTGATTTGAATGCAATATTCCTGCTTCTTGGCAGGGGGTTGGACTGGATGGCCCATGAGGTCTCTTCCAACTCTTTGATTCTATGATTCTATACACACACATATAATAGAATTATAAATTTATAGTGATTTATAGTTGTTCAAACCAGGAGCATTGAAGAGTACTGCTCGACCTCTCAGCGGCCTTCGATACCGTCGACCACGGTATCCTTCTGGGACGCCTCGCAGGGATGGGTCTTGGAGGTACTGTTTTGCAGTGGCTCCGGTCATTCCTGGAGGGTCGATCTCAGAAGGTGTTGTTGGGGGACACCTGTTCAACCCCACAACCATTGTCTTGTGGGGTTCCTCAGGGCTCAATATTGTCTCCCATGTTGTTTAACATCTACATGAAGCCGCTGGGGGAGATCATCCGGAGTTTCGGGGTACGGTGTCATCTGTACGCGGATGATGTCCAACTCTGTCACTCCTTTCCACCTGCTACTAAGGAGGCTGTCCAGGTCCTGAACCGGTGCCTGGCCGCTGTGACGGTCTGGATGAGGGCGAACAAATTGAAATTGAATCCAGACAAGACAGAGGTACTCCTGGTCAGTCGCAAGGCCGAACAGGGCATAGGGTTACAGCCTGTGTTGGATGGGGCCACACTCCCCCTGAAGACGCAGGTTCGCAGCTTGGGAGTGATCCTGGACTCATCGCTGAGCCTGGAGCCCCAGGTTTCGGCGGTGACCAGGGGAGCATTTGCACAGCTAAAGCTTGTGCGCCAGCTGCGCCCATACCTTGGGAAGTCTGACTTGGCCACGGTAGTCCACGCTCTGGTTACATCCCGTTTAGACTACTGCAACGCTCTCTACGTGGGGTTGCCTTTGAAGACAGCTCGGAAGCTCCAACTAGTCCAACGCTCGGCAGCCATGATTTTAACAGGAGCGGAGCGCAGGGAGCATACAACCCCCCTGTTGCGCCAACTCCACTGGCTACCGATCTGCTACCGGGCTGAATTCAAAGTGCTGGCGTTGGCCTTTAAAGCCCTAAACGGTTCCGGCCCAAGCTACCTATCTGACTGCATCTCTGCCTATGAACCCACCAGGAGTTTGAGATCTTCCGGGGAGACCCTGCTCTCGATCCCGCCTGCTTCTCAAGCTCGGCTGGCGGGGACGAGAGATAGGGCCTTTTCTGTGGTGGCCCCCCGGCTTTGGAACACCCTCCCCATAGAGGTACGATCAGCCCCTTCGCTGATGGTGTTTCGGAAAAGATTGAAGACATGGATGTTTAAACAAGCATTCGGTTAATCCGTTGTAACGAATTGTGATGACTAAGGATTGGTTATACACGGACGATGAATTTTGGATTACGATTCCAGTTATGAGATGCATAGGATTGTTATTGGTGGCCCAATAATTTGTACTGTATATGTGTTTTATGCTTTTAACTGAATATTGTTTTTTAAATGTTGTAAACCGCAATGAGTCGCCGATTTAGGCTGAGATATTAGCGGTATACAAGTGCATTAATAAATAAATAATAATAAATAAGAGTACGAATAGAAGTATTTTAGTAACCACATTCCTCCCTGCCCACAAATTCAGCTCTGAGTATAGCTTTTTTTCTCTCACTAGAAGTATATGGGGATATTGCTGACCTTTATGCAATAAACAACATAATAGTCGTAAGTGCTGGTTTTGACCTACAAAGCCCTATACGGCTCCGGCCCAGTGTATCTGTCCGAACGGATCTCCCTTTATGTCCCACCCCGGAGTCTAAGATCTTCTGGGGAGGCCCTGCTCTCGACCCTGCCTCTATCACAAGTGAGGTTGGCGGGGACGAGGAGCAGAGCCTTCTCGGTGGTGGCCCCCCACCTGTGGAATTCGCTCCCCGGGGAAATTAGATCAGCAACATCACTCCTTTCCTTCAGGAAAAAACTGAAAACATGGATTTGGGACCAGGCATTCGGACAATCGGGCAGATAAAGAAAGGACTTTGAGTATGGCCAGGAAATGACTAATGGAATGGAATTTGGAACTCTGAAAGATGAACACTGAACATGTGAATAGTTTTTATTTGATGTGAAGTATATTGATTGTTTTGATTGTTTTAACTGTGATAATTGTTTTAACTATGGTTTAGTACACTATGTGTAATTTTTGTATAGGCATCGAATTGTGCCTTTTGTAAGCCGCCCTGAGTCCCCCCTCGGGGGTTGAGAAGGGCGGGGTAAAAGTACCCGAAATAAATAAATAAAAATAATAAATAAGGTATTTCCATGACTGGATTGACCTTGAAGGAGCTGGGGGTGGTGGCAGCCGACAGGGAGCTCTGGCGTGGACTGGTCCATGAAGTCATGAAGAGTCGGAAACGACTGAATGAATGAACAAAAAAATTTCAATGAAATCAAATTAAAAGTCGGAAGTGTACTTTGCGAGAATGGGCCAGGTGAACTAGGGACTGAGGGAGAGACTGTCCACCACCATTTTGTCCTTCCACCTGAGGCAATCCCTCCATGCGGCCTAGAAAGGAAAAAACCACTCCAAAGCCCTCTCTCACCTTCACACTCATATGATTTCAGCTTCATATCCTCCCCTCAAGTTATTTAATATACCAGCACCTCATTACCTGTTTGTTTCTGCCTCGTTTAGTCTTCCTGTTGAGTTTGGAATAGTCTAACATCGGCCATTTTTCCCCCACAGTCTTGAGAGATTCTACTGTACTGTCACAACATCCGCCATTTTGTTTTTCTGTGCTGAGGGCTACTGGGCATGCTCAGAACAAGATAGAGGCCCAATGCCCATACACCCTGATTGGCTGCCTGGCCTGAGGCTTTTTTCCCATGCCTGCTATAGAGGCCTCCTGAGCATGCCCAGTAGCTCTCAGCACAGAGAATCAAAATGGCTGACCTGTGTTTCCCACTTTCCTGCCAACTTAATGCATCCATAGTTGTCGCCAAAATCTGTAGTCTCCCAAAGGGCCGAGACTTTCCTGAGTGATTTGCAGCCAAATGAAGAAGATCTGCACCAGGTTGAAGGCAAACAGACAGAGATTTTTATTCCCCCCCCCCATATTTTAAGTCCCCCCCAAGTTATTTTACTCTCAGTCACAGCTACTTAAAAGCAGAAATAACTCCCCATGTCAAAAGAGACCTCTCCTATAACTAAATTATAATTCAAAGGTAAAAAAAATTAGTAAAACAGCTTTTTGGGTCATATTTTTCTGCCCAGAGATGAGGAGGAGGAGGATCACATTGCCCCTGTGCTGGCGCTTTGCTGTGGTGTTGAAGTCACACTAAAGCATAGGAGAGGACAGCTTGTAGTCGTCTGTTTATTAAATAATTAACATGGGGAGGCCCTGCTCTCAGTTCCACTTCCTTCACAGGCTCGATTGGTGGGGACGAGAGATAGGGCCTTCCCAGTGGTGGTCCCTCGGCTATGGAACTCCTCCCCAGTTAAATCAAATCAGCCCCTTCTCTCCTAACCTTCAGAAAAAAAAACTTAAGATGTGGTTTTGGGAACAAACTTTTGACAAGTATTTTTTTTTTTTTTGTCGTGTCAGGAGCAACTTGAGAAACTGCAAGTCACTTCTGGTGTGAGAGAATTGGCCGTCTGCAAGGACGTTGCCCAGGGGACACCCGGATGTTTTTGATGTTTTATCATCCTTGTGGGAGGCATGAGGAGCTGGAGCTGATGGAGGGAGCTCATCCACGCTCTCCCCAGATTTGGACCTGCGACCTGTTGGTCTTCAGTCCTGCTGGCACAGGGGTTTAACCCACTGTGTCACCGGGGGCTCCTTGAGAAGCTCATCCATGCTCTCCCCAGATTTGGACCTGCGACCTGTTGGTCTTCAGTCCTGCTGGCACAGGGGTTTAACCCACTGTGTCACCGGGGGCTCCTTGAGAAGTAATGGGAGCAGTGCAATAAGTGTCTATGAAACAATGTGATTGACAAATAGAATGGCCTTGGACTATGTTTTGGTTAGCGTGATTTTAATTGTTGATTTTAGTAATTGTGGTTTTAATTGTTTGGTTTTATTTGTAATTGTTTATTTGATATGGCATCAATTTGCTACCTCTTGTAATAATAATAATAATAATAACAACAACAACTACTACTACTACTACTTTATTTGTAGATTGCCCTCTCTCCCAAAAGGGACTCAGTGCAGTTTATATACAGAGACAGGCAAACATTCAGTGCCTTACAAAGTAAAAACAATAGAAATAATACAATAACAATAGTAAACTGAAATGAGAACTAGGCAGCAATAAACCAATTAGACATTAAAACTAAGACATGAATGAACGTTAAATATATATATTATTAAAGCAGTTAAAATAAGTTGCATTTGAAATGGCTTACAGAGGTGTTTATTAAAAATATATTGTGGCCATCATACAATGCAAATGGGTATGCCAACGTTCTGGTAGATTAAAATACCTTAGTCCTCTTCCTCTCCATACACAAAAGTGTAAAAGTGTGTTTTCAGAAGTTTCTTAAAGGAGAGGAGGGTGGAGGATGTTTTTTCTTTCCTTAGGGAGGAAGTTCCAGAGACGGGGAGCCATCACGGAGAAGACCCCCTCTCTCATGAGATGGGGATGGGACTGAGAGCAGGGCCTCCTCCACTGACCGCAGTGCGCGAGATGGCCTATATAGGGAGATGCAATTGGACAAATAGCCTGGACCCAAACTGTGTGGCCACCTTGAGTCCCCTCTAGGGTGAGAAAGGCAGGATATAAATATGGTAAATAAATAACTAAGTCGTTTATTTTTTAAAAAATTTATTATAAGCACTTTCACCATAATGATAGTAGACTCTCTGTTAACCATGAGGATTAATTGATAAATGTCATTTCTAGTTACTTGAGAGTCACTATTAAAAGTAGGTCTACCTCATACTATATCCCTTGCTATACTATCCCACAAAATATATTAGCTTGATACTCATATTCATACATAGTGAATAAAAAGCAAATTAAAACAAACTTAATGTAACCGAGTCTGATGATGATGATAATGATGATGATGACAGCTCTGGGTTATATTTCTGCAAAAAAGAAATAAAGATTTTATTGTAATTTTGATTTAAAGTACTGTATTATCTTATGTTGGTTGCTTGAGTTCCAGAGATGAATCAGGAAGTTTCTTGTTTAAATGTTGATGTCAATCACTTCAGCCATAACGGTAATCAATTAACTACTTTTGGAAATGTAGCAGGAACTCAGTTATTTTGTAACAAGTCAACACGTCTTTGGAAGTCTTTCAAAAGAGGCTGGATGACCATTGTTCTGGGGGGCTTTGATGGTGCTTTCCTGCCTGGCAGAAGGGTTGGACTGGATGGCCTTCTGGGGTCTCTTCTAATTCTAGGATTCTGTAATTTTATGAAGATTTCTAAGCAGAGGTTGGATGTCTGTCTGTTGGGAGGGCTTTGATTGTGCATCGCTGGACTAGATGGCCCTTGGGGTCCCTTCCAGCTCTATAACTCTATATGATTTTATACAAACTTGGATAGGATTCTTCTGCTATCAATGCTCTCCTTTCCGCACCAAGTTCTGTGCAAGTTTTATTTTAGGGGTCTTGGTTTGCACTAGGAGAGAATTAGTCTTTTTCGAATATATTTTAGGAGCCCCAAGACATTTCATGTGGTTCAAAGATGCCAACCTTTCCTTTTAATTAAAGCCCGAAAGAGGTGCATGGGCTATTCGAAAGCAGCGGAGGCTAGTATAATTATAGTGGAGGTGTAGTTTTTAGTATAAAAAGGAATCCCCCCCATGTCTCGCACAGAGAGAAGGAAAGAGAGATGAATGCTAAAAATATCTCAGAATTGGCAAGAACCTTGTCCAGACCTATAGAGATTTGGGGGCAAGAAAAAGACTTGACCGCAATTTTGCACAAAATGAAATTCAATTCTTACCACATTGCAAGGACCAGTAGCCAAGAGACAATCAGAGGCAGTGGTTTCACTCCGGAGGCCAAGGTTTGAATCCCTCTTGGCCAAGCACACTCATTGGGAGGCACTGGTTGAGTCACTCTCTCTCAGCCCAAGAGCAACAGTCATACATTGGAAGTGACTTGAAGGCACACAACAGTAAAAGTCGCATGTGATGGATTATACCTCCAACTTCTAGATCAGTGGTTCTCAACCTGTGAGTTCCCAGTTGTTAGGATTTCTGGGACTTGAAGGCCAAAACATCTGGGGACTCACAGGTTGAGAACCACTGTTCTAGATAGAAAGATAAGTGAAGAACAGTAGGAAATTGACAAACATTCTAGGGATCCATATCATTAGGTCCCCTGTCCTCCTGCTTTCTTCCTTCTCCAGCTCTGTTGCCTTCTTGGTGACTCCTTCCTTCCTTCCTTCCTTCCTTCCTTCCTTCCTTCCTTCCTTCCTTCCTTCCTTCCTTCCTTTTCCCCTTGCTTTCTCTCATACACACTCCTCTTCTTTCCTTCTTTTCTCTTATTTTTTCTCTTTCTTCCCTCTCTTCTTTCTTTCCTTCTTCTCTTTTCACGTCTTCCTCTCTCCTTCCTCCCCTCATACCTTTCCCCCTTTCCTTCCTTCCTTTCTTTTTCTTTATTTCTTACTCCTCCCTCCTTCCCTCCTTTTCTTCCTTCCTTCCTTCCTTCCTTTCTTTCCTTCTGATGCTGAAAATTTGACATTTTGCAAGGCCCCACGGATATCGAAGGAAGCCTGGCGAGTTCCGCTAACTGCAAATGTTCCAAGACAGAAATCAGGATTTCAGCAGTGTGAAAGCAAACGACAGAAGCTTTATTCAATCTGCAGATTGGATGCTTGTACGGCAAGGGGTCATCTATATAAATAAAAATGTAATATTCGTTTGTGGGATTAACATAACTCAAAAACCACTGGACGAAATGACACCAAATTTGGACACAATACATCGATCAGGCCAACGAGTGACCATCACTCATAAAAACACTGAAAAGCACAGCAGATGAGACTTAAAAAGCAAAAAAACCCAAAAAATGCATCACAACACATGCACAAAACCATATATATATACATACATATACGCATATATACACACACAAAACACATATACACAGACTGGGCCACAGCAACGCATGGCAGGGGACAGCTAGTAGAATCATAGAATCATAGAGTTGTAAGAGACCTCATGGGCCATCCAGTCCAACCCCCTGCCAAAAAGCAGGAAAATTGCATTCATTGCACTCAAAATGTACAACCAGAAAGCACAAGGAAAAAGCGGGCATCTTTATACATAAGAGTTTCCATGCCTTAACATCGCTATAGTTTGAAATTCCCTCCCATTTCCCTGATTGGTCAGTTCCAATCCCGGCACCAGTTTATGGTCCCAATGATGACTGCATAAACCACAGAGCACTGTTGCACCCTAAGGCCTTTCTTTTTCACATTTGTTGTCTGGCTGCTGCAGTTTGAACCAAGCTTCGAACTGCATTCAATGGTCAGTCTGGATGGGACCTTGGTCTCGCTGCCAACATGGAAGTCTCTCCTCTCCTTCAAACTGAATCCCTTGCTCCACTCTCAGGAAGAAGGAAAACAAGAGGGTCTTCCAGGAAGGAACCAGACCCAGATTTCCCCTAATGTCTCTCCTACTCGGCAAACCGTCTAGCTTCTGCTAGCCTTCCAGTAGCTGCTTTCTCTCGGGTCCAGGCATAGCGCTGGCATTTCCCATGACCTTGCTAAGAGGAAGAGAAAGAAGAGGAACAGGGCTCAGAGAACACGATCTTACCAACACTTGCAACACCTAAAGGTTACTGACGGTCCCTCACTGGGTGCAGGCAGGTCATGGGTGCGAGTCTTGAGAATGTTTCTTTGCCTTTAATGGTAGCCCCATGCAAAAAAGTAACATGGAAACTGATATTGCTCCTTTTGCCTTCACGAAGAAACAAGGTTTAGAATAATAGAACCATAGAGTTTGAAAAGACCACATGGGCCATCTAGTCCAACCCCCTTCTGCCATACAGGAGAAACATATTCTCTTTTTTTTTTTTTTTGGAATAAATTTTGATTAAACAGTTTAGAACATAAATACATGGAAAGAGGGGAAATATTTAGAAAGAAGATAGAAAAGTAGGAAATACTATCAATAACTCAGGAGAAACATATTCAAAGCACCTATGACAGATGGCCATCTAGCTTCTCTTTAAAAGCCTCCAAAGAAGGAGCTTCCACTACTCTCTGAGGCAAAGAGTTCCACTGCTGAACGGCTTTTCTTAATCAGGATGTTCTTCCTGATGTTCAGATGCAATCTCCTTTCCTTTTATTTGAATCTATGGAGTCCTGGTTTCCAGGGCAGCAGAAAACAAGCCTGGTCCCTCTTCCTTATGACAACCTTTCACATATTTGTACATGGCTATCATGTCTCCTCTCAATCTCTTCTGCAGACTAAACATACCCATCTCTTTAAGATGCTCCTCACAGGGATTCATGATCTCCAGACCTTTGATCATTTTAGTTTCCCTCCTCTGGACACCTTCCAACGTGTCAATGTCTCTTTTAATCTGTGATGTCCAGAACTGGACACAGTATCCCAGGAGATGCCTGTCCAAAGCAGAATGGAGAGGCACCATGACTTGATCTGGACACTATACTCCTTTTGATGCAGCCCAAAATCCCATTGGCTTTTTAGCTGCTGCATCACACTATTGGCTCATGTTTAACTTGTCTGATCTTTTTCACATGGACTGTTGTTGAGCCACAAATCACCCATTCTGTATCTTTGCATGTCATTTTTTTTCTGCCTAAGTGTAGTATCTTACATTTGTTCTTGTTAAACTTTATTTTGTTAGTTTTGGCCAATCAGCTCTTTAATCCGTTAAGGCCACTTTGAATTCTGATCCTGTCCTCTGGAGTATTAGCTATCCCTCCTAATTTTGTGTAATCTGTAAACTTGATAAGTATGCCCTCTAAACCTTAATCTAAGTCATTAATAAAGATGTTGAACAGTACTGGGCCCAGAACCGAACCCTGTGGCACTCCGCTAGTCACTTCTTTCCCGGATGAAGAGGAACCATTGGTGAGCACCCTTTGAGTTAGGTTGCTTAACCAATTACAGATCTACTTCATGTTGTTGTTCATTCATTCAGTCGCTTCCGACTCTTCTTGACCTCATGGACCATCCAACGCCAGAGCTCCCTGTCAGACGTCACGACCCCCAGCTACTTCAAGGTTAAGCCAGTCACTTCAAGGTTAAGCCAGTCACTTCAAGGATACCATCCATCCATCTTGCCCTTGGTCGGCCCCTCTTCATTTTTCGTTCCATTTTACCAAGCATAATTGTCTTCTCTAAGCTTTCCAACCTAGCAGTTTGAAAACATGCAAATGTGAGTAGATCAATAGGTACCGCTCCGACAGGAAGGTAATGGCGCTCCATGCAGTCATGCTGGCCGCATAACCTTGGAGCTGTCAATGGACAACGGCAGCTCTTCAACTTAGAAATTGAGATGAGCACCACACCCCAGAGTCAGACATGACTGGACTTAATGTCAGGGGACAACCTTTACCTTTAAGCTTTCCTGTCTTCTCATTAAGTGGCCAAAGTACTTCATCTTTGCCTCCTTCCCTTCAGTGAGCAGTCAGGCTTTATTTCCTGAAGTATGGACTGGTTGGATATTCTCGTTGTCCAAAGCACTCTTAGAACTTTCCTCCAACACCACAGTTCAAAATCATCTATCTTCATTCATTCAGTCTTCCCTATGGTCCAGCTTTCACATCCGTATGCTACTACGGGGAATACCATTGCTTTAACTATGTGGATCTTTGTTGTCAGTGTGATGTCTCTACTCATCACTGTTTTATCGAGATTGGTCATTGCTCTCCTCCCAAGAAGTAAACGTCTTCTGATTTCCTGGCTGCAGTCTGCATCTATTATTATTATTATTATTATTATTATTATTATTATTATTATTTGCTTCATTTTTATACCGCATTTTTCAGCCTCAATCGGCGACTCAATGCGGTTTACAGTGCAATTTATATAACAATGACAATTAGATTAAAACACAACATACACGACAGACAATACAAGACAAACAACGTGGTCATCAACGCCTCAGTAAAATCAGATTCCGTTCTCATAATCCTTCTACCATTCCTTTGTTCATTTATACCGTATTCCTAAGTTCAGTTGCCTTGTTGACCGAACGCCTGTTCATAGAGCCACGTCTTGACCCTCCATACTACTTCATAGTAGCCCACATTTGACTAGTTTGTTTGCAAGAAGTCATGGGAGACCTTGTCGAAGCTCTTACTGAAACCAAGATATGCTCCATCCACAGCATTCCCTATATCTACCAAGCTTGTAACGCCATAAAACAAAATAGATGAGTCTGCCATAAGTTTCTTTGGATAGGAAATTGATTTTCTGCATCCAGATCCTTGGCTTTTATTTTCTTTGCAAACAAGACGGAGAAGGGTTTGTGGTGAACCCTACAGGGCCACAAGGCATAATTAAAATCTAAGGAGGAGATGCAAGAACAACAACAACGGTCGCGGATGGACAGCAAGGAAAAAGAGTAGAAAATATGGAGCCAAAACCAATGCCAGGCGCCACAAGGCCTTCTTGTCCCATCTGCTCTCATTATTATTAACAGCCACAGTAACCTCAGGCTGTTGCATCTGCGTTAATTCATTAGCAAGTCATCCAAACAAAGCTAAGTCTGGGGCCAAAACCTTCTTGGATCCCGGCAGAGCTCTATAGTCCAGTTGAGGCTCCACTTGCATTAGCTGCATCTACTCTGTTGATGTAATGCAGTTTGGCACCACTTGAGCTGCCATGGCTCCCTGTTATAAGATCATGGGACTTGTAGTTTGGGAAGGTGCTGGCTCTCTTGGCCGAGAAGGCAAAGGATCTTGCAAAGTGATGATGATGATAGTAATTTTATTTCTTTCCCACCTGTCCTCATGGCTCGAGATAAGTCACAGCATAGTCAAAACTCACAAACATTGCAAAAAATTCTATAAACACACATATTAAATTGTAGTTCTATACAAGATCGCTCCCACAGCAATGAGACATGGGATCAAACTGCATTCATTTGACAGTGTAGAGTAGATGCACCCATAGTTCCTAATGCTGCTTTCACGCTCTCAGTCATTCTGAGTTACTCCCTGCTTATTTTGTAGTCTTAAGTCATTGAATTAATAGTGGACTAATAACAAATAATGGGAGGATTTTCCAATGTTCTTTTATGAGTTTGAGATCAGTGAATGACTATGGTTTGATAAGGCCCCAACACTCTTTGGCAGAGAAAACTGAAGGTCTTGTACCACTACAACTCCCAGGATTCCATAGCATTAAGCTGTGGCAATTGAAGTGGTATCAAACTGCATTCATTCTGCAGTGTAGATGCAGGCTGAGTGAGATTCTAACTCTATGTAAATGTGTAGTTGCATTTGTTGATCGGGCTTAGCCATAGGATTGCCAGTTTATGACACCCCAGGCGTGAAGGGTTTCAAAACCAGATGGAATGCCACTGGCTGATGTTAGTAAGCATTATTTATGCATCAAGTATCAACCATAGTTGCTCAGAGTTTGTCATTCAGAGACACAGAAACCACGTTTCCTTGTTTGAACGTTGGGATAGACACCTTCGCTAAAAGCTCTGTCCCCAATTCATAGTGAAATGAAAGGATAATTATTTCTTACTTTGGGAAAAATAGGATCTTAGAGCTGAGAGGGGACTTAAAGGACATCTAATCTGACCCCATTCTATCATGTAAGAATGTGCAACGAAAGAACTCCTGAAAGAGACCCATCCAAGGGCATTCAAGGAACATCTAGTCCAACCCCATTTTATCATGTAGAACTCCACAACTAAAGCACTCTTGGAAGAGGCCCATCCAACCTGTTTAAAGTACTCTAAAGTTTGAAGAGATCACCATCTTCCGAGGCAACATATTGGAACAGTTGGTATAGCAAATAAGTTATTCCTAATGATTAGCTGGAATTCCTTTTCTTCAGATCATATGCCATCATAATCTTCTATTGTCCAGGTCAAACACATACAGCTCTTTCCAACCATTCCTTAAACTTTAAAGGTTTTGAATCCCAAACCTAGAACCATCCTGATCCTTTTTCTCTGAACAGGCTCTTCATATTTAATGTAATCTCCAAATAGAAAGCAGATGCAGAGAAGAGTGGAGAGGAAAACCTGGCAATGAATGGGAAGGAAGAACAAGTAAATACATAAAGAACCCATTTAAATCACTTCTGATTAAGTGAGAGGTTTGGAAACATCCCTTTTTCATACTGAGAAAAACAGGAGCATTTGCAACCCTTCCTGAAGACAATCAATGAAAACAGTGGTGGTCTCGCAACTCGAGGTGTTCTTGGAGGAAATTGATTATCTGGATTATCTGGATCCAGCACAGTCTGGCTTTAGGGTCATGGAACGGAAACAGCCTTGGTCGCCTTAGTGGATGATCTGCTTAGGGAACTTGACAAGGGGAGTGTGTCCCTGTTGGTTCTCCTGGACCTCTCAGTAGTCTTTGATATCCTTCTGGGACACCTCACGGGTCTTGGAGGTACTAGGTTCTTGTGGGTTTTTTCGGGCTATAGAGCCATGTTCTAGAGGCATTTCTCCTGACGTTTTGCCTGCATCTATGGCAAGCATCCTCAGAGGTAGTGAGGTCTGTTGGAATTAGGACAATGGGTTTATATATCTGTGGAATGGCTGGGGTGGGGCAAGGAGCTCTTCCCTGCTGCAGTTAGGTGAAGCTTTTGATCAGTAAATTGGAGCAGTGCAATAAGAGATTACAAAATAGTATAATGATGACCTGGATTGGACCTGGAGTGTGATTTCAATTGTGTGACTTCAATTCATGTTTTAATGTTGATGTTTTAACTGTTCTGGATTTTAATGCATTTGTTTATTTATCGATATGTATATATGGAATTGAATTGTTGCCTTTGTCAGGCTGCTCTGAGTCCCCTTTGGAGTTGAGAAGGGTGGGGTTACAAGTGTGGTAAATAAATAAATAAATAAATAAACAGTCTTTGGAACAAAAGCTATGAAGAAGAAGCTGCCTTAAATCTCCGCCATTCCATAAACAGAGGGCAAGGAACAGAAACTGCACATGGGTTCGCTTTGGGTGGTTTTCCATTTCTTCACACGGCTAATGAGCCTCATTTGCAATCCCTTGCGAGGCGGAAAAATGTCCTTTCCTCCCTCTGGAAATGCTTGGAATAGTGTTGAAATTCGTAATGTCTGTAATACTTTGCACGGCTTGCACTTGCGCAACTCATTTTTTTCCATCGTTGCACAAGGAGGTATCCATCACTCCTGTGAACAAATCTTATTTTTTAATTAACTTTGGTTTTTTCCCAGCGTTGCACAAGGAGGCATCTGTCATCTCCTCTGAACAAATCTTACTTTTTAATTTTATTTACTTTATTTTTTATCATATATTTTGCCTAATTTAGAGACTCAATCTTACCCAAGGACACCTCTCTCTGTCTGTCTGCCTGTCTCTCTCTCTCTCTCTCTCTCTCTCTCTCTTCGTGCCTTGGAAGAAAGATTAAATAAAACAAAGATCCATTAAAATGAAATTAAAATGCTTCCTCCCATTTAGACAGTATTTTATAACAGCCAACTGGAAACATTTTCAATCAAGGGCTCATTATCATTGTATATAGCCCAATCATCATTATTATTTTATTGAACCATTGCATTTTATCGTTCTATATATTGATATTGTATGTTTAGATTAAAAAGACTATTGTGTTCATCCTTCATTAAGTGTTACATTTCATCTTGCTATACATGCATGAATTTTTAAAGAAGTCTGTTGTGTTTGTCGATAGTTAATTATGACATTTTACCTAGCTTTTTGTTGAGGTTTTACATATCAATAAAAAAAGATGTGTGTTTGTTATTAGTTCACTATTACATTTTATCATTCTGCTTGTTGATGTTTTATCTGTGGGTTTAAAAAATATGCTGTTGTGTTTTGTCATTAGAGTCTATGAAACTTTTAACTTGCTATTTAGTGATGCTTTATGCACAAGTTTTTTAAAAGGACTTTGTGGTTGTCATTTGAGGTTCTTATATATCAATACAGGATGAGGCTTAAAAATATGGAAACAGTTGGCCCTTCACATGTGTGGGGTTTGCTTTGCAGATTGTATTATTCATGGATCTGAGTAATATGTTCTCTCTTGGGTAATATATATATATATATACCTTACATATTAGTTTTGGGGTTAGATATTGTATAGTGCTATTTTTTAGTTGGGTTTTGGATTTTTTTGAATTGACCCATTCAAAATGCATAAAGGATGTGGGTAAACTACAACTCCCATCATCCCAGATCAATCCCCTCCAAACAGGACTTAAAGTTGGTCATGATGGGTATGTATGCCAGATTGGGCCAGATTAGTGGAGTTTGTAATGCTCTTTCAATGCAACTCCCATAATCGCCTGTCATTCCCCGTCAAACATGCCAGTACCTAAAGTGGGTCATGATGGGGATGTGTGTCAAGTGTGGTCCAGATCCATCATTGATGGGGTTCACATGCCAAACTCCTCCAGTATTTTAAGTTGGTCGTAGGGGATCTGAGCCAAATTTGGTCCATATCTATGGGAGTCATACTGCTTACTGAATTTGGGAGCTGGCTTGGAAATCATCCACAAAAATACATAAATACATACTTTGACTTTTATTATGTCCACAGATAGCTATATTACCCAAGAGAATACCTCTCTAGTAAAATAGGTATCCAAGAGTGAGAGAGAGACTGAAGCTAGATAGCTAGATAGCTAAATAGATAGATTAGACTAGCATTTCTCAACCTGGGGGTCGGGACCCGTGTGGGGGTTGCGAGCGGGTGTGATAGGGATCGCCAAAGACCATCAGAAAACATAGTATTTTTTGTTGGTCATGTGGGTTCTGTGTGGGAAGTTTGGCCCAATTCCATCGTTGGTGGGGTTCAGAATGCTCTTTGATTGTAGGGGAACTATAAATCCCAGCAACTACAATTCCCAAATATCAAGGTCTATCCCCCCCCCCCCCCGAACTCCACCAGTGTTTCCTTTTGGGCATAATGAGTATTTGTGTCAAGTTTGGTCCAGAGCCATCACTGTTTGAGTCCACAGTGTTCTCTGGGTGTAGGTGGACTACAACTCCAAAACTCAAGATCAGTGCCCATCAAACCCTTCCAGCATTTTCTGTTGGTCAGGGCAGTTCTGTGTGCCAAGTTTGGTTCAATTCCATCGTTGGTGGAGTTCAGAATGCTCTTTGATTGTAGGTGAACTATAAATCCCAGCAGCTACAACTCCCAAATGACGAAATCAATCCCCCCAACACTACCAGTATTCAAATTAGGGCGTATCAGCTATTTGTGGCAAATTTGGTTCAGTGAATGAAAATACATCCTGCACATATTTACATTACGATTCATAACAGTAGCAAAATTAGTCCTGAAGTAGCAACGAAAATAATTTTATGGTTGGGGGTCACCACAACATGAAGAACTGGATTAAGGGGTCATGGCATTAGGAAGGTTGAGAAACACTGGATTAGACAGAGAGACTGTAGATGGATGGATGGATGGATGGATGGATGGATGGATGGATGGGTTGATGGATGGATAAGACAGAGAGGCGAAAGATAGATGGATAGATAGATAGATAGATAGATAGATAGATAGATAGATAGGACTGGAGAGAGGCTAGAGACAGATGGATAGATGGATGGCTAGATGGATGGATAATATTCCCTCCACTTTTTTGCTGGCCCTATGGCTCTGACCTCAGTGTTTTCTTGTCCCTCTCTCCTCCTGCTTTGCAGTGGAACTGGACCGGGACCTCTTCCACCAGAAGAAGCCTTATTGGAAGGAGTTCAGGTTCGACTTGGCACAGATTCCAACTGGGGAGTCGGTCACCGCTGCCGAGTTTCGGATTTACAAGACACCGAGCTTTGCCTGGCCTTTGAATGCCACCCTCCACTGCAGCATCTACGAGATCGTCCAGGAGCATCGCAATAGGTGTGCAAGAAGGAAGGCTCCTGGCCCAAAATGGAGGCTAGGGTTCTAACCCTTGCTGGGCAAGTCATGCTCTCTCAGCCCAGAGAAAGTCACAACTACTTGATAGGGTCCTTCAATGAGTTGGCACCCAACAAAAAACCTTGGGCTCTGACAACTGCTTAGGAACCCCCGGTGGTGCAATGGGTTAAACCCTTGTGTCAGCAGGACTGAAGACTGACAGGTCTAAGGTTCAAATCAGGGGAGAGCGTGGATGAGCTCCCTCTGTCAGCTCTAGCTCCATATGTGGGAACATGAGAGAAGCCTCCCACGAGGATGGTAGAACATTAAAAACACCCAGGCATCCTCTGGGCAACGTCCAATTCTCTCACACCAGAAGCAACTTGCACTTTCTCAAGTTGCTCCTGACACACACACACGCACACACGCAAAATCATGAAACACATCAATGTCTTGTAGATAGATAGATAGATAGATAGATAGATAGAGACACATGAGATGAGAGGGGTTAGCCAGATAAATGGATGGATGGATGATATAGGTAGGTGATATAACCAGATAGATAATATAGCTTGCTAGCTATAGATAGATTACATTATGTAACACAATGTATGTTCCTAATTGGTTCTTTCATAAAAATATGGAAAAAGTTTATTAAACTGCAGAAACTTGAGAGATACTGTGAGGGATATCCTGTAGCATATTTTGTTATCGTTTTTCAATAATTTTCTTGTTGAGTCTCAACCAATTCAAAATAGTTTGATAGATGAGATAGCCAGTATATGATATACCATATATTCTGGGGTACTAGACGACTTTTTAGGCATGTAAAACCTTATAAAATTTTAGGAGTCGTCTAGTATGCCGGGTATAAAATTAAAATAATAATAAAATTACAAAAAATACTCCGCCTCCTCCTCCTCCTCCTCTGCTGCCTTGGCTCATGGTGGCCTCCTGGGCAGGCTCCCCGTCCTTCCTCTCTTCCTAGCTGCCTTCCTTGCTCAGGCCCAGGCCGCTCCCTTGTTGGCGCCCGGGCCCCTGGGCTGCTTCCCACACTGCTCAGGCTGCTTTCCTTCTTCCTGGCCAGGCCTCGCGAGAAGCTCCTCTTCTCCCGCGAGACAACGTCGTCTCGTGGGAGAAGAGGTGCTTCTCACGAGGCCTGGCCAGGAAGGAGAGTGGCCTGAGCACAAGGGCCTACTGCGTTGCTCAGGCCGTTCTGCTTCCTGGCCAGGCCTCGCGAGAAGCGCCTCTTGCCCCGCGAGATGTCTCGCGAGAGAAGAGGTGCTTCTCGCGAGGCCTGGCCAGGAAGGAGAGTGGCCTGAGCAGAAGGGCCTCCCGCGCTGGTCAGGCCGCTCTCCTTCTTCTTGGCCAGGCCTCCTGAGAAGTGCCACTTCACGCGCGAGACAACTTTGTCTCACGGGAGAAGAGGCGCTTCTTGCTTGGCTGTGAGGCGGAGACGCCATGGCGGCGGAGTGGGGGCAGGAATAAGGAGAGTGGCCTGAGCAGCGAAGTCATCTTAAACAGTGAGTATATCCCCAACTCTCTATTTTGTGTCTTAAAATTGGGGGGTCGTCTTATAGCCCCAGTCGTGTTGTACCCCAGAATATACGGTAGACAGATAAATGAGGTAGCCAGATAGATAAGTAAGTAAAGGTAGATTACATGGATAGATGATATAGCCAGATAAATAGAGATATGTACATATATGTGTTAGGAAGATGGGATAGCCAGATAGATATAGAGAAATATAGATAGATGAGATAGGTGGATGAGGTAGATGGATGGATGGATGGATGGATGGATGGATGGATGGATGGATGGATGGATAGATAGATAGATAGATAGATAGATAGATAGATAGATAGATAGATTTACCTGCATTTCTGGAGGTGTAGTGATATTGGTTACCCTTGGTGTTGGGTCTCCATCACCCCTCTGTTGATGCATATGATGATGATGATGCTTTTATCTTGACTTAGATGCAAAGCAGCTCACAACCTTTAAAAATCGATGCCATTTAAATTCTGCAAGATTTTAACATTGAACTGGCAAGGCCTGACTGTCTTCTGCTGCCCTCCAGGGAAGCAGAGCTGCTCTTCTTGGACCTTCAGGACTTCCGGTCCGGAGCCGAGGGGTGGCTGGTGTTTGACGTCGCCGCAGCAAGCAACCATTGGCTCCTGACCCGCAAATACCACCTGGGCCTGAGACTTTACGTGGAGACCGAGGACGGTAAGACTGAAGCCACCTTTCAAGTGGCATTTGTCCATAGAAATCTATTTGGTGACTCAGTGTTGTTGCTCTAGTGCAGAGACAGACCCTGTGTGTGTGGATGTGGTCTTTGTGTCCCTTTCTGTTACTTATTTTATTGTTGTTTTGCCTGTCTCTTGGCATGGGGCCCATGACAAATTGCAGAACTTCAAAGAGTTGTTGTAGGTTTTTCAGGCTATATGGCCATGTTCTAGAAGCATTCTCTCTTGCCGTTTCACCTGCATCTATGGCAGGCATCCTCAGAGGTTGTGAAGTCAGGAGAGAATGCTTCTAGAACATGGCCATATAGCCCAAAAAACCTACAACAACCCAGTGATTCCGGCCATGAAAGCCTTCGACAATACATGGAACTCCAAAGATCTTAATTTGCAAAAGTAAAAATTTGTAAAATAAGTACATGGCTTAGGGCGGCTTAAAGCACAACAAAATATAAACCGCTGGGAGAGATCATCTGGAGTTTTGGAATATGGTGCCACCTATATACAGATGACATCCAACTCTATTGCTCCTTCCCACCTAATGCTAAAGAAGCTATTCTGACCCTAAACCAGTGCCTGTCATCAGTAATGGACTGGATAAGGGCAAACAAATTGAAACTTGGGTTGTTGTGAGTTTTCCAGGCTGTCTGTCCATGTTCCAGAAGCATTCTTTCCTGAAACATGGTCATACAGCCCGGAAAACTCACAACAACCCAGTGATTCCGGCCATGAAAGCCTTTGACAATAAATTGAAATTTAATCCAGACCTGGTCAGTTGGAAGACATATCAGGGAATAGGGATCCAGCCTGTGCTGGATGGGGTCACACTCCCCCTGAAGACACAGGTTCACAGTTTGTGGGTCCTCATTGGCTCGGCATTGAACCTGGGCGCCCAGTTATCGGTGGTGGCAGGAGGGCCTTTGCACAATTAGAACTTGCGCGCCAACTGCACCTGTTCCTTGAGAAGCCAGATCTGGCTATGGTTGTTGTTGTTGTTCATTCGTTCGTTCAGTCGTCTCTGACTCTTCGTGACCTCATGGACCAGCCCACGCCAGAGCTCCCTGTCGGCCGTTACCACCTCCAGCTCCCTCAAGGTCAGTCCAGTCACTTCAAGCTTGCCATCCATCCATCTTGCCCTTGGTCGGCCCCTCTTCCTTTTGCCTTCCACTTTCCCCAGCATAATTGTCTTCTCTGGCTATGGTAGTACATGCCAAAGTTACATCCTGCCTGGATTACTGTAACGTGCTCTACATGGGGCTGCCTCTGAAGAGTGCTTGGAAACTTCAGCTAGTCCAAAGAGCTGCAGCCAGGTTACTCACTGGGGTTGGCTACAGGGATTGGACAACCCCCCTGTTGCAGCAGCTTCACTAGCTGCCAGACTATCTCTGGGCACAATTCAAAGTGCTGGTCATGACCTTTAAAGCTCTAGACAGTTCAGGTCCAAGCTATTTGGCTGACCGAATCTCCTTGTATGAACCTGCCTGGGCCCTGAAATCTTCAGGAGAGGCCGTTCTCCCAGTCCCACCTCCATCTCAAGCTCGGTTGGTGGGAATAAGAGAACAGGCTTTCCTTCTTGGTGGCAAATGCCCCTCGACCCTGGAATCCACTTCTTCCCAAAGATGCCAGAATGGCCCTTTTCCTCCTGTCCTTCAGGCAGCAGGTTACAATGGTTTTATTCAGAAAGGCTTTTAAAGAAGGTTTTTAAGATAAAGTCAGGGGGTGCTGTGGTTTTTAACTTTGAATATGTTTTAATGGTTTAACTGGGAATTTTGTAATACTGTTTATATTTAATCCTGTTTGCATATTTGCATATTTTTAAATTGTATGCTGATGCTTTTGTGATAAGCAGCTTTGAGTCTCCTGCAGAAGAGATAAAACAGAGTATAAATATTATAATAATAATAATAATAATAATAATGTAATAATATACATAGCACATCATTCTCAGAAACCTTTCTGACACATGGTTCAAAATTTAAATGTCTCGCTTAAATTTAAAAAAAGCCTTTGCTTTTGGGTGGGAAAAGGAGCATAAAAGGGGCTCGTGGACCTCAACAGGGAAGATTGTCTTTTTGCAACTAGAAGTTTTTCCTGTTCCTTTTTCATTTTTCCTGTACTTTTGGGAAGTTTTTTTCATCCATCTTATTCTCGGCAATATGCCTCGTCATATTGATTATGGAGCTAAAAACATGGTATATTAATATTTTGACAAAAAAACTGTATTCAAACCAGCTTAACTAAAAGCACAGCAGAGGTCCTCTAAGAGTATAAATTAGCATAACATTAGAAGGCATTTACAAAGATTTTAATAATACATGTCTTGTCTGATCCATTTCAAATCAAAGACTCGAAAAATCCAAAACAAATTTCCAAACAAGGTAAGTATTAACATTCAGCTCACATGCACAGCCTTTATTTCCATTGCAGAAGATGGTTAAGGACAAGTGAGTAGAGAAAGGCCAGGGATCAATTTTTCTATCTCCAGCCTTTCCTTTTCTTACAATTTGCATTTTGAAAGGAGTATTCATAGGTCAATCGATCATTTTTATAGAGTAGCTAAGTTTTGTGTGGCAGCTATAAAAATAAGGAAGCAGTTTGTGGGTGATTTTAGGTTAATTTATTTTACTATCCATACTTACAGATTTTATAAGCGACATATAAGATGCCATATAGGTCGATTCCATATCATGGACTTTCTGCTTTCAGTGTTGTGGATTCTTTGTCTTAATGTTAACACATTAAAACTATTTTTTTAATGTTTTAAAGTTTTACACTCCTGGTCTGTGACCGTAATAATAAAATTCAAACATTCATAGATCTATGCATTTAACAGGCTGGGGTATAGCGGGTGAAACCCCCTTTCTGGTTTTTATTACACTGCTTCCTATAAACATGCTTTTATTTAACTATCTTCCTGGTGAAGCTGCTGCTAGGAAACATCCAGCTAGACAGAGAATGAGAAGAAGGTGGGGCAACTTGACATAAAAAAGGCTTTGGAGTTTTGGAGTTGGGTGCCATCTCTACGCAGATGACACACAACTCTACTACTCTTTTCCACCCAATTCCAAGGAGGCCTCCCGGGTCCTGGACGAGTGCCTAGCCACTGTGTCTATCTGGATGAGGAAGAACAAGCTGAAGATCAATCCCGACAAGACAGAGGTCCTCCTGGTCGATTGTAAACCTGACCGGGGTATAGGGTGGCAACCTGTGTTGGACGGGGTTACACTCCCCCCGAAGCCACAGGTCCGCAGTTTGGGAGTCCTCTTGGATTCATCGCTTACGCTTGAGGCTCAGGCGTTGGCGGTGTCCGGGAGGGCTTTTGCACAATTGAGACTCGTGCGCCAGCTGCGACCGTACCTCGCGAAGGCTGATCTGGCCGGGGTGGTCCATGCCTTGGTCACCTCTAGATTGGACTACTGTAATGCGCTCTACGTGGGGCTGCCCTTGAAAACGGCTCGGAAATTTCAACTGGTCCAACGGGCAGCGGCCAGGATGTTCCTTACAGAAAGAGGCCAACCCTTCTGTTCAAGGAGCTCCACTGGCTGCCGTTTATTTTCCGAGCCCAATTTAAGGTGCAGGTGTTTACCTACAAAGCCCTGAACGGTTTGGGACCATCCTACCTGTGTGATTGCATCTCCGTTTATGAACCCACGCGTTCACTTTGTTCATCTGGAGAGGCCCTGCTCGTGATTCTGCCTGCGTCGCAAGTGCGTTTGGTGGGACACGAGACAGGGCGTTTTCTGTGGTGGCTCCCCGACTCTGGAACACCCTCCCCAAAGATCTTAGACAGGCCCCTACATTGGCAGTCTTTAGAAAGAACTTGAAGACCTGGCTGTTCCGATGTGCCTTTCCAGAATAGGAAATCTCCAATACCAAGTCCCTGAAGCACTTTATTAGAATTAAGATTGCCACACACTGCACACTGCACTTACCCTATAATCCTTATATACCACCTGTCACATCAGCACTTTTAATTCTGTACCCATTACTCTGGCCCGGCCCAGTTTTACTGTGTTTTGGTGTATTGTTTATTGCTTGTGGTTTAATATTGCTTTAATTTGTTTTTAATTTTGCTTTATGTGTTGTATTGTTATGTTGTGTATTGAGGCCTTGGCCTTTGTAAGCCACATCGAGTCCTTCGGGAGATGCTAGCTGGGTACAAATAAAGATAATAATAATAATAATAATAATAATAATAATAATAATAATTTGTGACAAGGAGCTTCCTTATCAGAGGCTTTGTGAACTGTAGTGTACCTGTATGACGCACCTGTTAACCTGGTGCTTGGTTTTGCAGGTGAGAGCGTGGATCCTGGCCTGGCCGGCCTCCTGGGGCGTCAGGGACCCCGCTCCAAGCAGCCCTTCCTAGTGACCTTCTTCCGGTCCAGCCAGAACCAGGCCAGGGTCCCCCGAGCGGCGGTCAAGCAGCTGAGGAAGCGACCACATAAGAGGACAAACAACTTCTCACACCTCAACCGGCTCCCAGGGTCATTGGGTAGGTAAGGAGATGGGAGGTGAGGCATGCCTTGAGGTGTTTGTGTCAGAGAATTTCCAAAAGGAAACAGCATTTCAAAATGTAAATCAGCAACAACAGCAGAAGCAGCAGTTAGAATCATAGAACAATAGAGTTGGAAGAGACCGCATGGGCCATCTAGTCCAACCCCTCTCTTCCATGTAGGAAAAGCACAATCAAAGTACCCCTGACAGATGGCCACCCAGCCTCTGTTTAAAAGCCTCCAAGGAATAAGCCTCCACCACACTCCAGGGAAGAGAGTTCCACTGCTGAACAGCTCTTACAGTCAGGAAATTCTTCCTAATATTCAGGCAGAATCTCCTTTCCTGTAAGCTGAATCCATGGCTCCGTGTCTTTATTCAACAGACCAGAAGCTTGAGTGTCAGCAGTAGAGCGAATGAGTTTCAGCAATGACAGGAGCAGAGTCAGGATAGGAAAGTTAGGGCCTATCTCTCTCTCTCTCTCTGAAGCAGTCATCTTGTCTCCCTCCATGCTCACAGAAGAACAAAAGGAGGAAACTTAGGAGCTTGTCATGTGCTTAGACACTTTGAATGAAAAGAGGCATGTCGCTGGAAATAGTAATCTAACAATCAGGAGGCAGAGAGAGACACAAAAGACAAAAGGGGAAGAACTTTCCCTGCCAGCTAACTCTCGCTGTCTGTTTCCTTGATGAGGACTATAACCCTGTGCAGGATGTGGCTGAGTTCCAACACTGGCTTTCTCCGCATCCTTTTGTCCTTGCTTTTTGTTTGTTATCACAGAGTCTTAAGAGTTGGAATGAACCCCAAAGGCCATCCAAGCCCGTTCTGCCAGGCAGGAAGACACAATCCAAGCCCTCCTGGCAGATGGCCATACAGTCTCTGCTTTAAAAACCCCAGAGAGGGAGACTCTGTCACAATCTCTGACAGCAGCATATTCTACTGCTGAACAGCTCTTTCTGCCAGGAAGAGCTTCCTAAAGTTTACGTAGAATCTCTTTTCCTGCCATTTTGAATCCATTGTATCCTAGTCTCCAGAGCAGCAGAAAACAGGCTTTCCTTTACAAAACTCTCTGGATTTCCTGCCTAAGATCAGGCCAAAGTGCTATATTCTGTCTCTTGGCTTAAGCATGTTGTCCCTTTGGCAAATTCTGTTCTGTTGACGAAGCCCTTCCATGCTTTTCTTCTACAGACGATGTCCACATTTCGGAAGGGAGGCCAGTCTGCAGGAGGCACGAGCTCTACGTCAGCTTCCGAGATCTGGGATGGCTGGTCAGTGTGTCCTTTTTACCTCTTTAGCGGGGTGAGATCCCGTTTGTCAGCTCCAGCTTCTCATGTGGAGAAATGCGAGAAGCCTCCCACAGGATGGTAAAACATCCAGGCGTTCTCTAGGCAACGTCCTTGCAGATGGCCAATTCTCTCACACCAGGAGCGACTTGAGTTTCTCAAGTCGCTCCTGACATGAAAATAAAAGTGACATCCCTCCCTGGGGCTGCAGGGGGATGACAGATACATCCATCTGGCTTTGCTCTGCTTCCAAACAGAGTTCACACAACCATAGCCATCTTTCATGGATTGGGCATGTTGGCCTGGGTCTTTCATGCTTGCAAGGTGTGAAGGTACAGGTGCTGAACGAGCCCACGCATCCACTCAGTGCTCAAGGGAGGATATGGTAGGGAGGAATGTGCCCAGCACCTCTCTGCATGATCCACGGTTTTGGCTGTATTCAACCAGCAACTCATTCTGAAACACAGCAGGCAGACTCCTCTTTGGCTGCAGAAAAGCAGTGTGCCTCTAACTTCAATTCAGGAAAATAATTTCATTTCTACTAGCTACCTGTGTTTAAAAAAACTCACTGGTTGCTATTTCACGACGTAACAAGTTTTTTTTTTTGTTTCTGGGTTATAAATGTTCTCTGATTAAAAAGCACATTTTGCTATAGTTTTTCAATGAATATGTCATTGAGTCTCAACCAATTCGACATATTTTATTTATTTATTAGCCATCCCCTGCCATGCGTTGCTGTGGTCCAGTCTATATATGTGTTTTGTGTGTATATATATGTGGTTTTGTGCATGCATTGTTTGGGGGAGGGGGTGTGGCTTTTTAAGTCTCTTCTGCTATGTTTTTCAGTGTTTTTATGAGTGATAGTCACTCGTTGGCCTGATAGGTGTATTGTGTCCAAATTTGGTGTCAATTCATCCAGTGGTTTTTGAGTTCTGTTAATCCCACAAACCAACATTATATTTTTATTTCTATAGACTAGATGTACCTACCACATGTTGCTGTGACCAATCTTCCCTCCCTCTTTCCTTTCTTTCTTTCTTTCTTTCTTTCTCTCCTTCTTTCCTTCCTTCCTCTTCCCTTCCTCCCCCTTTCTTACTTCTCTACCTATTCTTGGATTGCAACTCCCAGTAGTTTGTCCAGTGGTGTTTGAGTTCTGTTAATCCCACAAACCAACATTATATTTTTATTTCTATAGACTAGATGTACCCACCACATGTTGCTGTGGCCAATCTTCCCTCCCTCTTTCCTTCCTTCCTTCCTTCCTTCCTTCCTTCCTTCCTTCCTTCCTTCCTTCCTTTCTTTCTTTCTTTCTTTCTTTCTTTGTCTCCTTCTTTCCTTCCTTCCTCTTCCCTTCCTCCCCCTTTTCTTTCCCTTCCCCTTTCTCCCCTTTCTTACTTCTCTACCTATTCTTGGATTGCAACTCCCCGCAGTCCGTCCAGTGGTGTTTGAGTTATGTTAATCCCACAAACCAACATTATATTTTTATTTCTATAGATTTATTTATTTACAGCATTTATATTCCGTCCTTCTCATCCCAAAGGGGACTCAGGACTGATCATAGAACACATAAATGGCAAACATTCAATGCTGTTAAACAGACGGGACAGGCAACAGATTTCCCTTCCAAGGGGCAGATTTGTCTCACTTCCTGTTGTATCAGCCCCATTCTTAACTTGGAGTCATATGTAAGTCGTATGTTTGTAACTCAGGGGTGCCTGTACACTACTAAAGTCACTTGCAGTTGGTCACTTAAAAAAAACACTGTAGGAAAAGAAATGTTTTTCACTTGCCAGTGGATGGAGAGCAAGGAGGGAGCCTTTTTGTGATGATGGAAGATATGTACTGCTAGCCAAAGCTTTCTTCCAGTTGCTGGAACTGAGCCCATGAGTGTGGCTTCTTTCAAAGCGCTGTTCCTTTGCTCCTCTTCCAGGACTGGGTGATTGCACCGCAGGGCTACTCCGCCTTTTACTGCGATGGAGAGTGCGCTTTCCCCTTGGACTCCTGCATGAACGCCACCAACCATGCCATCCTCCAGTCCCTGGTCAGTATCCTCCGGTCGGAAAGATTTATTTTTTTATTTTTTTATTTACGACATTTATATGTTGCCCTTCTCACCCCAAAGGGGACTCAGAGCGGCTTGCAAGATATATATACATACAATATATTATATTATTAGCATAGTACGATATCAGTATTATATATTACTATATTGTACTATACCATTATATTGTGATATTATTAGTAATATTATATGTAATATAAAATATATAATTATAATATTATATTATTATATTGTATTACATTATAATATTATAAATATCCTGTGTATATACAATATATTATATTACATAATTTTCATTCTATATTATATTATGTTATTAGAATTTGAATATTAGAGAGGAAATATTTATTTATTTATTTAAAACTTTTATATCCCGATCTTCTCTAACCTCCGTAGAGGGACTCAGACCGGCTCACAGCAAGGATTCAATGCTAATAATACAGTCTTAAAACATCACACAATAACAAGTTAAAATACATATAGATTAAAATTACGATTAGAAATAAGCCAAATCGCCAAGATAAAATCATGTCCAACTCAGTGTGGTCGATAACTTTGTTCTGTAGCCGGTCTCAATCATTACTCTGGGAATGTTTCCTTCCATAGCCAGGATTTCACCAGCCTCCTGAAGGACAGGAGGGAGGGGGCAGATCTGATCTCAATCGGGAGAGAGTTCCATAGCCGAGGGGCCACCACAGAAAAGGCCCTGTCTCTCGTTCTCACCAGACGAGATTGTGAAAGTGCCGGCACTGAGAGCAGGACCCCACCAGAAGATCTTAGTAGTCTTGATGGTTCATAGGGGAGAATACGTTCAGACAGGTAAACCGTAAATAGCAGGACAATCAAGGAGTTTCTCATCAATACAAGAGAAGCAGAGGAGAGAGTGGATGCATATGAGAGGAGCAGCCATGGGTGGGCACATGTGCCTCTCATGATGGGAGCAGCCATCTGTAGGTGCATGTGTATCTCCCCTTCCCCGAGGGCCCCACTGTTTGGTCAATGGTGCCCAAATGGCCCTGAAACTCACTATCTCCCTTCCACATCAAACCATTATAGCACTTTCATTCCACTTTAACAGCCATGGTTTCATTGAATGGCATCCTGGGCTAGGGAATTTGAGGTGCTCTAGAACATTGCCTCTGAAACTGTGGGCCCCAACCCCAAATGGGAACTCTTGAGCTCCATGTTGGGGTCACAAAAATTGGCAACAACCAAATGTTTTTGAATACAACCTATTTTCAAAAAAATGTACATTGTTTACCATGGACTCTGCAAAAAATGCTTCAAGTTGTACTTCCCAAAAAGGGAAATCAGCCTGTTTAGCAAACCTTGGGAATGCTGGTTTATTATCAGGAAATGTTGAGCTGTGGTGGCACAATAGGTTAAACCCTTGTGCCAGCTGAATTGAATGTTGGTGGTTCGAATCCGCGAGACGGGGTGAGCTCCTGTCTGTCAGCTCCAGCTTCCCTTGCTGGAAACTTCCCACAGAATGATAACACACCTAGGCATCCCCTGGGCAATGTCCTTGCAGACGCCAATTGTCTCACACCAGAAGCGACTTGCAGATTATCAAGTCTCTTATGTCATGATAAAAAAATCAGGAAATGTTTACTTTTTTATACCTATTTTATATACAGTACTCATGTAAAACTAGATCATTCATTCACAGACTTTGATTCTTGGACTTCAACTTCCAGAAACCTCAATGAGCTTGGCCAAGCATCAAGGATTCTGGGAGCTGAAGTCCTTGAAAACGGCTCGGAAATTTCAACTGGTTCAATGTGTGGCGGTCAGGATGTTAACTGGTGCTCCTTACAGAGAGAGGTCAACCCTCCTGTTCAAGGAGCTCCATTGGCTGCCGTTTATTTTCCGATCCCAATTCAAGGTGCAGGTGCTTACCTACAAAGCCCTAAACGGTTTGGGACCAGCCTACCTGTGTGACCGCATCTCCGTTTATGAACCCACGCGTTCTCTTTGCTCATCCGGAGAGGCCCTGCTCACGATTCCACCTGTGTCGCAGGCGCATTTGGTGGGGATGCGGGACAGGGCCTTTTCTGTGGTAGCCCCCTGACTTTGGAACACCCTCCCCAAAGACATCAGACAAGCCCCTACGTTGGCAGTCTTTAGGAAGAGCTTGAATACCTGGCTGTTCTGATGTGCCTTTCCAGAATAGGAAAACTCCAGCAATATGTCCCAGAAGCACTTTATCAGAGTTTTAAGATTGCTTGCACACTGCACTTACCCTAAAATCCGACATACCACCTGTCACACCCATTGGGTACCACCTGTACCCATTACATTTGGCCCGGCCCTAGTTTTATTGTGTTATGATGTATTGTTTTTGTTGTTTCTGTTATTGCTTTAATGTTTTGATTTGCTTTAAGTTGTGTATTTGTTATGCTATTGTTTTATTGAGGCCTTGGCCTTTGTAAGCCGCATTGAGTCCTTCGGGAGATGCTAGCGGGGTACAAATAAAGTTAATAATAATAATAATAATAACAATTTCAACAGAAAGGAAGAGACCATGAAAATGAACAAAATCTGGCTACCAGTATTAAAAAACTCTAAAATTACAACAGCAAAACAACAGAGAGGAAACAACCAGGCACAGATTAACACCTCCCAGCAAGAGATTTTCCCAGGCTCAGGCAGGCCTTCAAATGCTAATGAAGGTGATCAGCTGAAACATTCACACCTAACTGCAGCAGGGAAGAGCTCCTTGCCCCACCCCAGCCATTCCACAGATATATAACCCCATTGTCCTAATTCCAACAGACCTCACTACCTCTGAGGATGCTTGCCATAGATGCAGGCGAAACGTCAGGAGAAATGCCTCTAGAACATGGCTCTATAGCCCGAAAAAACCCACAAGAACCTAGTGATTCCAGCCATGAAAGCCTTCGATAATAATAATGATGATGATTCCAAAACATTTGGAAGGCTGACGTTTTGGAAGCGCTGCATTGGAGGAACTCCCTGTCAGAAAAGTCTAAGCATCACAAAACTACAAATCCAAGCCCTCCGTAAGATGCAGTTGAAGGGAAAGTTAAAGACTCTAATATACACCCCAACAAAAAGCCCTTTAAATGCACAGCAACGAGGCTTTGAAAGCCTCCTTTGGCATCAATGAAGGGTGTTTTTTCTAATTAGATTAAAGGCAGCTCAGGAGGGAAATGAGGAAATATTGTTTTTATTCCGTTCCCCCATTCTTTTATGTTCCTGGTGCCTCAAGCTCTTTCACCCCTCCTCCAGAGATTTGACTGATATAAATGTGGCCTCCCTCCGCACTACAGCCAAGCCTTTGCCGGCCTCTTAATTTCCTCATTGGGCTTGGAAGGGCTTCCAACATAAACTCAAGGTGCTACACATTTTTTGGATAAATGTTGTTGCAAATGACTTCCTCTCTAAGGAGATCCATCCTCAGTAAGCCAACTTGCCATCCCATAGAAACAAACACTGCTTTGAAGTTTTCTTCTCCATTTCTTCAAGTCATGACAGGTGGCATGTATTTCGTCTTCAGGGCTGACACTTATTCCTCCGCCAAACAGAGCAAACAGATACTTTTTAGACAGCGAAGAATGCTGTTCTCTCTTAAAACTTGTCATCACCACCACCATCATCATCTATATAGTTCTGTCAATGTAAAAGAAGCCCAAAACAGTTCATAGAATCATAGAATAGAGTTGGAAGAGACCACATGGGCCATCTAGTCTAACCCCCCTGCCATGCAGGAAAAGCATCCCTGACAGATGGCCATCCAAACACTGTATTGTTGAAGGCTTTCATGGCCGGAACCATTGGGTTGTTGTAGGTTTTTTCAGGCTATATGGCCATGTTCTAGAGGCATTCTCTCCTGACGTTTCGCCTGCATCTATGGCAAGCATCCTCTGAGGATGCTTGCCATAGATGCAGGCGAAACGTCAGGAGAGAATGCCTCTAGAACAGTGGTTCTCAACCTTCCTAATGGCGTGACCCCCTAATATAGTCCCCCATGTTGTGGTGACCCCCAACCATAATATTGTTTTCATTGCTACTTCATAAGTCATTTTACTACTGTTATAAATCATAATGTAAATATCTGATATGCAGGATGCATTTTCATTCACTGGACCAAACTGGGCACAAATACCCAATACACCCAAATGTGAATGCTAGTGGGGTTGGGCGAGGATTGATTTTGTAATTTGGGAGTTGTAGTTGCTAGGATTTATAGTTCACTTATAATCAAAGAGCATTCCGAACTCCACCAGCGATGGATTTGAACCAAACTTGGCTCCCATGACCAATGGAAAACATTGGAAGGGTTTGATAGGCATTGACCTTGAGTTTGGGAGTTGTAGTTCACCTATATCCAGAGAGCACTGTGGACTCATGCAATGGTGGATCTGGACCAAACTTGGCATGAATACTCAATATGCCCAAATGTGAACACTGGTGGAGTCCGGGGAAAATAGATCTTGACATTTGGGAGTTGTAGTTGCTGGGATTTATAGTTCATTACAATCAAAGAACACTCTGAACTCCACCAACAATAGAATTGGCTCAAACTTCCCACATGGAATCCCCATGACCATCAGAAAATACTGTGTTTTCTTATGGTCTTTGGTGACCCCTCTGACACCCCCCCCCCCCCCCGCGACCCCCTCAGGGGTCCCAACCCCCAGGTTGAGAAACACTGCTCTAGAACATGGCCATATAGCCCGAAAAAACATACAACAACCCATCCAAACTCTGTTTAAAAGTTTCCAAGGAAGGAACTAGTATATACGTAATATTATGTCAAAGATATATACCGTATTCTAAAACAGTCATGCAAAAGGGAAGGAAGGAATAATGCCAATATAAAACTATGAAATATAATTGGAAAACAAATGATCCAAAGAGGAATGCAAAAGCAATCCAATAAATAGATAGGTAAAGGTAAAACATTCCCCTGACATTAAGTCTATTCGTGTCCAACTCTCAGGCGTGGTGCTCATCCCCATTTCTAAGCTGAAGAACTGGTGTTGTCCCTAGACACCTCCAAGGTCATGTTGCCAGCATGACTGTATGAAGCATCGCTACTGTCCCTCAAAAGCGGTACCTATTGATCTACTCATATTTTCATGTTTTCGAACTGCTAGTTTGGCAGAAGTTGGGCAGGAGCTCATCCCGTTCCCTGGAATCGAACCGCCAACCTTTCAGTCAGCAAATTCAGCGGCTCAGCAGTTTAATTCCCTGTGCCACCAGGACCCCCAAATCCAATAAATAAGCGGGATATAAATACTAATGCTGATAATAACAGGTTATTGAGTTCTTTTTAGATTTAGTGTGTCATGTGTATGTCATAGTTGCTGGTCAGATAACTGCTTAGTTTTAATGATATATATTATTAAAATCTGTTTTTGTATTGTATTTAATATTTTTATTTCTTTTTGAATAAAAAAAGTAATCTTAGAGATAATATAAGCAGATGTCGAGAGGGCTTAGATTGTGCACTCCTGCCTGGCAGAAGGGAATTGGACTGGATGGCCTTTGGTGCTCCCTTCCAAATCCAGGGAATCCAATTGTGTCTATTTTTGTGGAGATCTTTAAGCGGCCGCTGGATGGCCATCTGTCAGGAGGGTTTTGATGGTGACAGAATAGGGGTTGGAAAGTATTATTATTATTATTATTATTATTAAACTTTATTTGTACCCCGCTAGCATCTCCCGAAGGACTCGATGCGGCTTACAAAGGCCAAGGCGTCAACACACAACATAACAATACAAAACCTAAAGCAAATTAAAACAATTAAAGCAATATAAACAACAAGCAATAAATAATACACTAAGACACAATAAAACTGGGCCGGGCCAGAGTAATGGGTACAGAATTAAAAGTGCTGATGTGACAGGTGGTATATAAGGCTTATAAGGTAAGTGCAGCGTGAAGTGTGCGGCAATCTTAGTTCTGATAAAGTGCTTCTGGGACTTGGTATTGGAGATTTCCTATTCTGGGAAGGCACATCGGAACAGCCAGGTCTTCAAGTTCTTTCTAAAGACTGCCAATGAGGCTCATTGAAATCTAGGATTCTATATATTTATACATATAATTTCTATCGCCAACTATCTACGGCTGGAGGGCTTGGACAGTGTTCTCCTGCCTGGCAGAAAGAGGTAGTACTGGATGACCTTTGGGGGTCCTTCCTGCTCTGTGACTCTGTGATTTTTGGAGTACAACAGTCCCAAGGAAAACTATGGTGCTGGGGCCTTTCCTGGGCTGTCTCCCACCCTTGGCCTGTGTGTTTCTGTTTCCCACAGGTCCACCTGATGAAGCCGGAGGCGGTGCCCAAGGCCTGCTGCGCCCCTTCCAAGCTCAGCGCCACCTCCGTCCTCTACTATGACAGCAACAACAACGTCATCCTCAAGAAGCACCGCAACATGGTGGTCAAGACCTGCGGCTGCCACTGAAGACCTGGGTCTGGGTTGTGGCTGGGTTTTGGGGGGAAAGGAAGCAAGGACTCACTTCCAATAAGACTATAAGAGGACCGCTATAAAAAAAAAACACAACCGTAGGGGGGCAAAGGACACAGACTGACCAATCTGGGATAATGCAAGTAGTGCATGGGTTTGCCCTGACCTCTGGGATAATGCAAGTAGTGCATGGTTTGGCCTGACCTCGGCTTCACACTCAGGACTTGGCCCTTTGAAGCTGCAGAAGAGGCCTGGCCAAGGGAACGCAAACATGCCCTGGCCGAGCCCCCAACAACACAGGCCTGTTCTGTATTCAGTGACAAGGAAACAAGGCGCCCACAGATCCTTGCCCTGGAAATTAAAGGAAAGCAGTGCAAATCAACACACCCCTTTGGCACCAAGAGGCTCTCTTTGATCCCTGGCGTTTCCGGGTCTCGGGTCCAGTTTGGGGCCAAGGTACACTGTAAACAAAGGGTGGGGGTGCTGGATTACCATGGCGAACGGAGAGGCTCTGCCCTTTTTGGGCCTGGGGCCTTGTCCAATCGCTCCTCCTCCCTAAACCAAGTGGAAACCCTGCTCTTTCTAAAGCTCAGGGTTGCAAGATCTAGTGTCAGGGGATTCTATAAAAAAGAGGACCACAAAAGGCAGCCAACCACATAAGTTCACATAACGCATCCATTACCAAACATGGTGGCTTACAGCAGCGTGTGGTTTTCCCAATTCTAATGGGGCAGAAGGAGCAGAAGACACTGCAACACAAGTTATCTACATTGCCAGATAAAATCCTGATTTGAACTGGGCTATATTGCAGTGTAGACTGATATAATCCAGTTCAAAGTTGATAATCTGGATTATCTGATTTGATAATCTGGATTATAGGGCAGCGTATATCCAGCCTTAAAGTGTGTTGTCCCCATTGGGGACCAAAGCCACCAACATTCTCCAGTCTTTTGGGAGTCCCTGATGAGCACCAAGCAAATGTAAATGGATTGTTATACTTCGGAAATATTTGGGATTGGCAATTTAGGTCCCAAAGTGCCCTTGTTCAAAGCAATCCCAAAACCAAAAAGGCAAATAACACTAAGTACCCTTCCAGACAGGCCTTTTATCCCAGGATCAGATCCCAGTTTTTCTGTTTATCCCAGATTATCTGGTAGTGGGGACTAATATAATTCAGTTTAAGGCAGAAAACCTGGGATCAGATCCTGGGATATAGGGCCTGTCTGGAAGGGCCCTATGTAATTTTTGTTTCTGCATTGGAAATGTCATTTCTGAATAAGCTATATCATAAAAACATGGAAAAGGTTTTATTAAACTGCAAAAACTTTGTTTTTGTGGGAGAGACATCTTGCAGCAGCACATTTTGCTTTAGGTTTTCAATTAATATCTCATTGAGTCTCAATCAATTCAACCTAGTTTGTGGCAGCTGCAAAAACAAAGTTTCTGGAGTGGAATAACTACTTTCAAAATAAGTACTGCACAACTGAAAAGTAAATAACACTTTCAAACCAGAAATAGATTTTTTTTCTTTCAAATTTTGTTACATAGTGTAATAATGAGGATGATACACATTCTGTGAAAATAAATTAAACCTGCATTTAAGAACACTGGCCTGTAGAATGTCACTGTGGGAACAAATCTGATGGATCAAAGAGGTGGCACTTTCCGCTCCTTTCCCACAAAATACATGGCAGACTCTCTTGAGAGACAGTCCTTTGCGGGTCACTTGTTGGATTGTGGGCAAAACTGAGAGGACAGTATTTGGGTTGCTCCTGTCTCTATCCTGCAAGATGCCTGCCGTTTGGAAGGGCTTTGGCGGCAAGTCTGGAAAGAGGAGGGTGCAGCTTATGCTCTCACTGGCCAAAGGGAAGCACCCTTCAGGCCACAGGGGTAAGTCAGGTCTCCTAGCTCTTTCTCTGTGTATCTTGTTTGCATCTCCTGCATGACCTACACAATTCTGCTAATCCACAAGTGGTGGTAGGGCATGTTATGTATAGGTGCACCTGTTCCCACTCCACACAGATTTTATTCTGAATTAACACTTGGAGATAGACCTGACATGGTCTCCTCTACAGGTCATCTGAAGTGAATACAAGCCACCCCCAAGTAACAAACATCTGACTTACATATGACTCCAAGTTAAGAACAGAGGTGAGACAACAGGAAGTGAGAGGAATCTGCCCTTTGAAAGAGAAATCCACTCCTGGAAGAATTATTATCTGGGAGAAAAGGAGTCTCCATTGAAGCTTTCTCTCTAATCCTTGTTTCCACAACAAGCCACATTTCCCAAAAACCAATCCGCACAGGGAAAGAAAGTGAGGTGAAACCTTATGTACTGGGGCACAGACAGCAAAAGAAACCCCACAGGGTTATTGACCCTTCTCTGTGCTATCCAAAGCTTATATATATATATATATATGTGTGTGTGTGTGTGTGTGTGTGTGTAAAGGTTTCCCCTTGACATTAAGTCTAATCAAGTCCAACTGTGGGGGGATGGTGCTCATCTCCATTTCTAAGCTGAAGAGCTGGCATTGTCCATGGACACCTCTAAGGTTATGTGGTCGGCATGACTGTATGGAGCGCTGTTACCTTCCTGCCGAAGCGGTACCTATTGATCTACTCACATTTGCATGTTTTTGAACTGCTAGGTTGGCAGAAGCTGGGCCTAACAGCGGGAGCTCACCCTGCTTTCCGAATTCAAACTGCCGACCTTTCAGTCAGCAAGTTCAGCAGCTCAGTGCTTTAACCCGCTGCACCACTGGGGGCTCTCTCTCTCTCTCTATATATATATACACACACATACACACACACACACATACATACATACACACACATATACACTAGCCGTCCCCTGCCACGCGTTGCTGTGGCCCATCTGTTTATATGTGTTTTGTGTGTGTATATATTTGTGTATATATGTGTTTTGCGCATGCTAATGTAATTTTTGTTTTGGGTTTTTTAAGTCTCTTCTGCTGTGTTATTCAGTGTTTTATGAGTGATGGTCACTCGTTGGCCTGATAGGCGTTTTGTGTCCAAATTTGGTGTCCATTCATCCAGTGGTTTTTGTGTTATGTTAATCCCACAAAGGAACATTACATTTATATATATATATATCACACACACATACACACACACATATTCATACATACATATATGTATACACACACACACACACATATATATACTGGTTGCCAAAGGGGCCCACTCACAACTGTAAGAACATTATTTATACAATAGGAATATTGTAGGGTGAATTTTCATTTCATTCAGTAATAATATTAGAACGTCTATTACACTGTGTAACAAAATTTGAAAAATGTTGTTCCTGGTTTGAAAGTGTTATTTCCTGTGTAAACGTGTGTTGCTTACTTTGAAAGTAGACGTTCTCTCCCAGAAACTTTGTTTTTGTGGCTGCCACAAACTTGGTCAAATTGGTTGAGACTCTGAGATATTCATTGACAAACTAAGGCCAAATGTGCTGCAAGATGTCCCTCCCACATAAAGTTTTTGCAGTTTCATATACTTTATCCATGTTTTTATGATCTAAACAATTAGGAAAGGATATTTATAACCCAGGAACAAAAATTGTGTTACATAGTGATATATTTTCAAGCATATTGCCTGAAGTTTAAGGGGGAGGCTTGTCATTGGGAAAGCTGACACCCTGGCCAGTGTGCCACTCAGTTCAATGGGGCAAAGTGCATTCAGTTCATGCGGAGAAGGATGCCCCAAATAGCTAGCCATAAACCAGTTGAACATGGGGTATGTATCCACACAGCATTGCTTTTCCTAACCCGCTTTGCTGACCTTGCAGTACGCAGCCTTCCCTATGCAAAAGGGGCCCTTTGGCAACTCTCATCACAAAGTAATTCCTGTCCTGCTCTCCTCGAAGCATCCCCCTGTTCCTTCCCTACAGCAAAAGGTATGTCTCCATTTCCCACACGTCAACATGTTATGGATTCTGCAGAATTTGCACTATCCCTGGCTGCTGTTTAAATAACCTCTCAGCCTTTCCAAATGCACCGGAAGATCCAGTTCCTTTCCTTGCCTGGCAGATGCAGAGCAACACCCCTCCGGCCTTCCCTTTTGTAACAATACTTCCCATTAAAGTTTGCATAGATAACAACTCCCTTTTGCAGCTCTTCCCACCGATCTTTCCTTGAAATTCGGGGAGGAGGCTCTATTTTTTGCTTCCCTCAAATCCGCTTCTGGCGGATCCTGGGGCAGCAAAGCCCATAATTATGCACCAAGGGAAGAAAGAGAAACCCTTCCTCTCCTCTTTGCCTTGAAGACGGGTTTCGTCAGCCTTCCCACAGGATGTTATGGCACAATTGTGCGAGAAAATGACATATTTTTAAAGAGAGAGAGAGATGAAACAGCACAGACCCTGGTTTATTCTGATTTCCACCCCTAAATTCCAGGATTTCATTCATATTGGGAAAGAGGCTAACAAGAAACTATGGCTGCATCTACACTGTGGAATGAATGCAGTTAATTGCCCCGGCTCAATGCTATGGGATTGTGGGATCTGCAGTTTGGAGAGGCCCCAGCCCTCTTTGGCAGGGAAGGCTAAAGATCATTTTAAACTACAAATCCCAGGATCCTATAGCAATAAACCATGACAGTTAAAGTGGTGTCAAACTGGATTAATTCCACAGTGTAGATCACCCTTAAACTAATAGAAGTTTGTTCCTGTGAAGGTTTATCCTTCAAATTGACTGTTTCTTCTTCGATCTTAGAAAGCCAGGAGAGATTGGAGGAAGAAACTACTAAGAAAAAGAAACTTCCTCTTTCCCTGAGGAAAATCAATATTTTACCTCAATTTAAGGTAAAGGTATCCCCAGACATTAAGTCTAGTTGTGTCCAACTCTGGGGTGTGTGTGTGTGTGCTCATCTCCATTTCTAAGCCAGAGAGCCGGCATTGTCCACAGACACCTCCAAGGTCATGTGGCCAGCATGATGCATGGAATGCCGTTACCTTCCCGCAGAAGTGGTACCTATTGATCTACTCACAGTTGCATGTTTTTGAACTGCTAGGTTGGCAGAAGCTGGGCCTAACAGTGGGAGCTCACCCGTTCCCCAGATTCGAACCGCCGACCTTTTGGTCAGCAAGCTCAGCTGTTTAACCGACTGCGCCACCATGGGGCCCCTTACTTCAATATACATCAGTATAAAGTTATGGTTTACTATGAAACACATCAAGTGGGAAACCCTATCTAGCATAAGCTTAAAATGTTTCAGCAACTGGGAGGAATAAGAAGCCAGATCTGTTTGTTTACTTTTATAGAAAAAATAGCTCTTTGTTTAAAATGGAGGAAATTCTGTACAAAATACATTTCAAAAATCTCTATAGGTAGAGAAGATACAGAGAAGAGGTCAGAACCCCTTTTGTTTGCAATGAACAGTTCTCTATTTTGCTTCAGCCAGGATAAAGGATCACATATATTCCCCACAGTCGGATATAATAATTTTCTCCTTTGGCTTCCCATCTTTGGTGCCTTGAGCCTGGATATTTTAAAGAAGGGGAAAAAGAGAAAGAGAGAGAGAAAAAAGAAGAGATATCAAATGAGATCTTTACACCTTACAGCATGTATAGTAGGGGAAAATGCAGTCCACATAAGGTAAAGGTAAAGCTTTCCCCTTGACATTAAGTCTAGTCGTGCCCGACTCTGGGGGTTGGTGCTCATCTCCGTAGACACCTCCAAGGTCATGTGGTCGGCATGACGGCATGAGCGTCGTTACCTTCCCGCAGAAGTGGTACCTATTGATCTACTCACATTTACATGTTTTCAAACAGCTAGGTTGGTAGAAGCTGGGGCTAAGAGCAGGAGCTCACCTCACTCCCTGGATTAGAACTGCCAACCTTTTGGTCAGCAAGTTCAGCAGCTCAGCGGTTTAATCTGCTCTGCCACTAGGGGTCCCATATAAATTTTGCATAACATTTTATGATGTGTTTTTAACTATGGTGCCCCCTGTCTTGAGCCATAAGGAGAGGTGGGTGAGAAATAAAACAACAACAATAATAACTATAAAAAAATAATAATCATGCTTGTGGCCCCTAAACCCCAATATTGTAGCCCTTAAAGCACCTCCCACCAATCTTCTCATTCCTCCCATTTCGCAGAAACCAGTAATTTTGGGACAAGTGGGCCCCTAGACCCTGATACTGGGCCTCCTGAAAGCCCAGCGAATGAATGAAAACACAGCAAAACTCTTCCTATGTCCAACAAACACTCCAGAAAACCCCTACTGTTCTCAAATACTACATTTTCCCTGCACGACACCTCTCAAAATAACAACAGGAAGTTACAGGGCATCACTTCCAGCTGCCATTTTGTGCAGGACAGTGGGGAAAAATGAAATACTGTATTGACTCGAGTCTCAAGCACCCTTGGACTAATACTTCAATGTTCAAAACCCTGAAACCAAAAAAGTATTTGCTGGTGGATGGAATGCACAGCGGCAAAAAGTGCCCTCCTTGTATTGTTAAAAGCTTTAATAGCTGGAATCACTGGGGTGTTGAGTGGATTCCAGGCTGTATAGCGATGTTGTAGCAGCATTTTCTCCTGACATTTTGCCTGCATCTGTGGCTGGCATTGTTAAAGGATCTCTTTGTAATTTGGCTAAAAAAGGTGTGCATTACAGTTGCTTCTTTTAAAAACAAAAGAGTTAGAAAACCAAACCTTTCAGCATTGGAAGGAAAAAAAACTTAGGGGTGCATCTATGCCATAGAATGAATCCACTTTAAATGCTATGAAGCCATGGGAGCTGTAGTTTTACAAGGTCTGGAGCCTTCTTTACCAAAGAATGCTGATGCCTCACTAAACTACAAATCTCAGGATTGCATAGATTTGAAACATGGCAATAAAATTAGAGATTATGCCCCTCAAAGAGGAGCTCCAGATGCTCCTGAAGCAGCTTCCACTTTCACTTTGGCTGAGCATTAAGATAACCGTATTATGCGAGTCTAATGTGGACCCTAATTTTGGTGAGGTAATTTAGCAAAAAAAAAAAAAAAGGTGAGCATTAGATTCGAGTAAATAGGTTAAATGGGTTTGTTATGGAAGTGTTTACTAAAGGAGTTCTGAAGGAGGAAAAATAGTTCCACTATAAGGTCCCCTCTACACTACCATGTAATGCAGTCAAACAAGGCCAAGAACTCCCAGGACCTGCTTTACCTCCATCTTCCGCATCACGTCCATCCCTTCCGTGACTTCCCCAAAGACCACATGCTTCCCGTCCAACCAGTCCGTCTTGTCGCAAGTGAGGAAGAACTGGGAGCTGTTGGTGTTGGGCCCAGAGTTGGCCATGGAGAGCAAGCCTAAAACATAAACCCATGCAGTTGTAAGATGCCCTGACAACAGCAGAGTTCACCCATGGCAGTTCTGAGGCCAGAGCGCAAGACATTTAGCATATGGACATCTGCAGACTTCTCATGAGAAAAGGACTGATAAGGACTGACTGAAGCCGGAGGTCGGAATGATAACATGACTTTTGTTCCTGGATTATAAATGTCATTTCCTAATTGGTTCTGTCATAAAAACATGGAAAGGGTATAAAAGTAAAGGTTTTCCCTGACATTAAGTCTAATCATGTCCGACTCTGGGGGTGGTGCTCATCTCCATTTCTAGGTCAAAGAGCCAGCATTATCCATAGACACCTCCAAGGTCATGTGGCTTTCTTGTGCACAAGCTGCGTCCATACTTTGGGAAGTCTGACTTGGCCATGGTAGTCCATGCTCTGGTTACATCCTGTATAGACTACTGCAATGCGCTCTACATGGGGTTGCTTCTGAAGACTGTCCGGAAGCTTCAAATGGTCCAATGGATGGTAGCCAGATTACTAACAGGAGCGGCGCTCAGGGAGCATACAACTCTGTTGCACCAGCTCCACTATCTGCCAGTTTGATAACGGGTACAATTCAAAGTGCTGGCTTTAGGCTATAAATCCCTAAATGGTTCTATCCCAATTTACCTGTCTGATCGCATCTCCCCTTATGAACCATCTAGGACTTTTAAGATCATCTGGGGAGGCCCTGCTCTCAATCCCGCCTGCATCACAAATACATTTGGTGGGGACGAGAGACAGGGCTTTCTCTGTGGTGGCCCCTCGGCTATGGAACGCCCTTCCTAGGGACATGAGATCGGCCTCCTCCCTTTTAACATTCTAGAAAAAAGTTAAGACTTGGCTGTTTGAGCAAGCATTTGAAAATGCAGTATAACAGACATAGGAATATGGAATGACGATTATGAGATTGGACAACTTTTTACTAATAGACACAAATGATTTATGTTTTATTCATCTTGTTATGGTTTTATATTATATGTTACTGTTTTTAAATGTTTATGGTGTTGTTGCGCATTGAGTTGTTGCCTCTGTAAACCACTTTGAGTGGCCTGCGGGCTGAGAAGGGCGGTATACAAAGATAGTAAATAAATAAATAAATAATGACTGCATGGACACCATTACCTTCCCACAGAAGCAGTAACTATTGATCTACTCACACTTGTGTGTTTTCAAACTGCTAGGTTGGCAGAAGCTGGGTCTAACAGTAGGAGCTCACCTTGTTCCCTGGATTCTAACCGCCAACCTTTCAGTCAGCAAGTTCAGCAGCTCAACAGTTTAACTCACTGCACCACCAGTGAGTTAAAGCTTGTTTTTGTGGAGCATCTTGCTGCACAATTTGCTACAGTTTTACAATGAAAGTCTCATGGAGCCTCAACCAATTCAAAATAGTTTGTGGTGGCAATAAAAACAAAGTTTCTGGAGTAGAATAACTATTGTTGAAGTAAGGACATCACAATTAAACAGGAATAACACTTCCAAACCAGGAATAAAAAACGTTCAGATTTTGTTACATAGTGTAATGAGATCTAACAGAGAGCTGTAATGAACTCTTAGGGGAAGGGATGGATTCAAGGGGGTGGAAAACTAAGAGTTTTGGCATGTGGTTTTCATTAGCAATTTTTGTTGAGCTGTAGCAACTAGGCAGATTTATTTTCAAGAACTCCTTGTGAGGGACTCTGGATTGCTGGAAAGGTTCTGCAGTACATCACACTATAAGGATTCCCCCAACGTTTGGAACGTATGGTCCCGCCATCATGCCCAACTGAGGTCCCAACCGAAGCCAGCATCACCGGCAATGTCCTACCAGGCCCGGTGTGCTTCAGAATGAAGTTCTCATCATCAAACTTCTTTCCGTAGATGGACTTCCCTCCAGTGCCGTTGTGGTTGGTGAAGTCCCCTCCCTGGCACATGAACTGGGGGATGACGCGGTGGAAGCTGCTGCCTTTGAAGCCAAAGCCCTTCTCGTGGGTGCAAAGGCAGCGGAAGTTCTCTGTGGTCCAAAGCAGAAAAGGGGCACCGTTGAGAGAGCAAGGGCAGCAAGCACAAAAGCAGAGGGCCAAAGCCATTGGAATGTCTGAACACTTCTCACGTTCATGGAATGTCCACCAAGGAGGTTGCGTTTCCTCTGCCATGAGTCTCCAAATGGCAGCGGAAAGCTATATGACATCTCTTCCAGTTGCTATCTTGATAAATGTGGGCGTCCTCCCACTTTTATGAGATGCCACCCAAGAAGGGTAAGACACCTTTTTCAAGTAGGTAAAGTTTTCCCCTGACATTCAGTCCAGTCGTGTCCGGCTCTGGGGTGTGGTAATCAACTCTATTTCTAAGCCAAAGAGCCAGCGTTGTCCGTAGACACCTCCAAGGTCATGTGGCTGGCATGACTGCATGGAGCGCCGTTACCTTCCCACCAGAGCGCTACGTATTCATCTACTCACATTTGCATGTTTTTGAACTGCTAGGTTGGCAGCAGCTGGGGCTAACAGCGGAAGCTCACACCGCTCCCCAGATTCAAACCTGCGACCTTTCGGTCAACAAGCTCAGCAGCTCTGTGCTTTAACCCACTGAGCCACCGAAGGCTCTTTCTCGAGTAGGGTGCCATAAACATGGGATATGTGTTTGGACCTCCCTGACTGCTTTTCAAACATGTTTTGAACTCTCTTTCATTGTATTCTAGTTTGAGTTAACGGTATTGCACCAGACCTTGTGTCGTTTACACTGGGTTTCGTGTGCCCTTCTAGATATGGCTTCAACTCCCAGCAACCCTTTCCCTTGGCTATCCTAGTTAGGAGGCTGCGAGGGAATATTGTTCAACATGGAACCCCTGAGTGAGTCTCACTCTCTCAGCCTCAGAAAGTGGCAAACCTTGGCATGGTAAACCTGAGGTAGGGTTGTCTTAGAGTGGCCCTAAGTTAAAATAACAACAACAACTTTATTGTTATACCCTGCCACCATCTCCCTGAAGGGACAGCTTATATGGGACCAAATGTCCATAAGACAATAAACGAACAATCCATGAAACAAATACACAATTAAAATAAGAACATAATCATGTGGAGCATTTGTCCATTTTAAAACAAAGTGAATAGACATAAAAGTATAAAACATTAGCATCAAAACTCCACCCAATCAATACTCAAATCCGGATCCAGGGCTACTAAAATGGGCATGACCTGGCTATCAAAAGAGCTGGGCATGGGAAAGTGCAAACAGCAAACTATAGGGCCATGGAATTGGGCACTTGAAGACACACAATATCCAACAGCCAGAGGTTTTGCTTACCAGCAGTCATAGGTACAATGTCCGATCGCAGAAGGATGTTCAATCGGCCAGCTGGCTTGTTCCCAATCTTGATATCCATGTAAACCTGGGGGTTTGCCCTTGACTTCTTTGCTGGTGGCTCTCCCTAAAACAGGGAGAGATACAGCTTATTCTATGATAAATCTCAGCCAAGTGAGTCGGAGCCTAATTATCTGCCATGTAAGCATAGCACCCATGGCCACAAATAACCTACCCCAGAAAACCACTTGAGGACAAATAACTTTGCAACATAAAACACTGTGCATTAATAATATCCACTTTGCTACATTGATCTACAATCTATACTACATTGAGCTTTGACGTCAGCTACAGCCAGCCCTCCCACTAAGGGCATAGGGCCCTCATGACAGAATTTGTGATGTCTTTTACATGAGAGAACACCTCAATAGGAACTCTTCAGTCTTCCAACAGAATTCTGTGGTCGACTTCTGCCATGGAAGACCATGGAATGGCATTGGAGGACCTAGAAATGTCTAGAGAGAAGGGGTAAACTGTAGCTGAAGGATGTGTGACATCAGGCTGCCTAACCTCGGCATCTGTTATCCCACCACGCATTGTCTATATGGGCATGGAAACTATGCAGGCCAATCTGGAGGTACCTACAGGTTTGGCGGTGCTAAATGACTTCATCCAGCCCCTAAGAAAGAGTTGTGTGAAAATGAGCTCTAAGGCCGTGGCCAAAAGTGGAGTGCTAAAAGTGCAAAACCTACAGAACCCCAACTGCCCCTTACTTAACCGAAGGAAAGATGGCCACGCACCTCCTGGGCCTCTGACCGGGCTGGCTCTGCCCCTTCTTCCTCCACATTCTCCTCAAGCGTCTTTCCAGAGAATTTCTTCAGCCAGTCATCATCCGACCAGACTGTCAAAGGAAAATGGAAGGCAATGAGAAAACAGAAACGTTAATCAAGTGATACCACTATGTAATATGATTTTGGTCCAGGGCTATAAATGTAATTGCCTAATTGGTAGTAAAGGTAAAGGTTTCCCCTTGACATTAAGTCTAGTCATGTCCGACTCTGGAGGGTAATGCTCATCTTAATTTCTAAGACGATGTCCGTAGATGCATCCAAGGTCATGTGGCAAGCACAACTGAATGGAGCGCCATTACCTTCCTGCAGAAGCAGTACCTATTGATCTACTCACATTTGCATGTTTTTGAACTGCTAGGTTGGAAGAGCTTGGCTAACAGTGGGAGCTCACCTTGCTCCCCAGATTCAAACCGCTAACCTTTCGGTCAGCAAGTTCAATAGCTCAGTGGTTTAACCCACGGCACCACCAGGGGGCCCTATCATAAAAATATGGAAAAGGTTTATTAAACTGCAAAAACTTTACTTCTGCGGCACATCCTGCAGGATATTCTGCAGCAATGAATATCCCAGTCTCAACCAATTCTACAGATTGTGGCAGCCACAAAAACGAAGTTTCTGGAGTAGAACAACTGCTTTCAAAGTAAGTACCACACAATTAAAACGTATTTTCAAACTAGGAAGAGCATTTTTTTCCAAATTTTGTTACATAAGTATTTCTGGGATGTTTATACACAAGATGAAAAAAATCTTTGGAACCTTCCTATTCAGGTATATTTAACTCAGGATTCACAGACAGAATCTCCCCTGGTCCAAAAGTACACACAAACAGAAACACAAAGGTGAAGAACCATTCTTTCCTGCTTCTTGGCAGGGGGTTGGACTGGATGACCCACGAGGTCTCTTCCAACTCTATGATTCTTCCTGTCCCAATTGCATGGCTTACCTGGGCGAGAGGAGCCTTCCTTGATCCTCATCGGTTTGGCCAAGTTGACGCGGATTGTCCTCCCAAACAACTCAGACTCATTCTAAGGAGGGGAGAGGATTACTTTGAAATCATCATGTAATTCTCATACAAGCCCAACATAAGGTAGGTTAGATTTAGCATCTTAACATGAGTATCATGTAGGAAAACGGACTTCACTGTCCCGGATAAATGCAGCCATTTTACTATGTTGGCTCTTAAAGCAGGCAAAACATGTTTGTCCATACTTTCACTTTAGTCATTTTCATGCCCACATATTTCTCAGTGGACTACACTACTAATTTCCCTGCCCCTGGCCCTCTTTGTTGCCACTGGATTCTACGAGGGTTATCCAGAAAGTAAGGTTATAATTGAGTTGTTGTAGGTTTTTTGGGCTATATGGCCATGTTCTAGAAGCATTCTCTCCTGACGTTTCGCCTGCATCTATGGCAAGCATCCTCAGAGGTTGTGAGGTCTAGAACATGGCCCTATAGCCAGAAAAACCTACAACTCAGTGATTCCAGCCATGAAAACCTTCAATAATACATTAAGGTTATATCTATTTTTTAAAAGACAAAGAATGAATATATTTTAATAAAACTTACATGGATTGCAGCATAGGTATTACGTTATTTTCCCACACAATCACCATTTAGTTCAATACATTTTGTCATCAGTGGGATGAGTTTTTGATGCCTGTGTCATAGAAGTCTCCTTCTACCTTTTTCAGTCAGTTCATCACTCCGATTTTCACCTTGTCGTGGTTGGAAAAGTGTCTTCCACCCAGGTGTTCCTTCAATTTAGTAAACAGATGGTAGTCACTGGGTGTGAGATCGGGGTTGTGAGTGGAGTGGCTTAAAACATCTCAACCAAATGAAGTCAACCACTCTTGAGTTGCATGAGTGGTGTGCAGATGCACATTGTCATGAAGGAGATAGGCTCCCGCCGTCAGTATCCCATCACATTTGTTCTGGATGGCTTTGCGAAGTTTCTTCATGGTCTCACAATATATTCCGTACCCATTTTGTCACATGCTATCTTCTCCATAAACTGAAACGGTTTTGCCATGAATAGCAGCAGCGTTCATGCCCTTAGCATTTCAGTAGCGTATTACAGCACAAACTTTGCACTCGGAGGGAAATGGAATGAGGACGCTCATCTCTAACCTTCACCACGCCAGTCGATGAGCTACTGATGACTGGCACTACTTGTTCGCTTCCGCTGGCTTCCCGCTACATGGAAGTGATACCAACTTCCTACGAGAAATTTCCCCGCGAGAGCTACGTCCCTTGTAACCTTACTTTCCGGAGAACCCTCATACAACTGACATCCTCATTCTGTATTCTCTTTTTTTTAGCACATAAAAGTCAGACTGCTTAATTTAAAAATAAATCTTACTGGAACCATTCAGCTAGAACTCTGTATTGGAACAAGGGAGATTTTCTATGTGCTTTTTGCAAAACCAAAATGAAGGACTCTGTGCACAAACCTACCATCAAAGCGGAGTCTATAAAACAGATTACTTCACTTCTACCAGAAAATATTGTTAGGAATGAGCGGGGATTTCATCTTTCCACAAAATGAAATTCAGAAAATCTAAAGAGAGACGTACCATGTTGTCGATGGCGGCTGCAGCATCCTACAGAAGAAAAGAAGATATATTTTTACTGATAACTCATCATCCCTTATTTCAAGTTGCCCCCAAATACCATGCTTGGGGGTCACTGTGTTTTAGGTTTCCTTGTGCCATTTAAAGTTAAGGAGAGTCCTTCTTGAACAACAAGAAGTGAGATGAAGGCAGAACTGAGTTTACCAAAGCTTAGCCCACTCACCTTGTTCTCTGGGGCTCTAAAGTGCTATAGGATCCCTCTGCAAAAAATGTTTGGTTTTTGGGGTGCCAACATGTCAGCATTTCCTTACCTCAGCCAGTTCGAATTCAATGAAAGCAAAACCCCGATGCTTTTCTGCAGAGATATGAGAAAAGGATAATCAGTTTAGCAAACCTTATGGGCAACCAATAGACAACCAGACCTCCATGTAAAACTATTATGAGAAGCCTAATTTCATACTGAAAAAAGGCAGGTCAGAAAAATAACTACTGTTTTTCTTTGAAACATTTAAAAAATGTCTCGCTGAGGAGCGGGAAAGGTGTGTTTCCTGCTGCTCTGGAGACCAGGACAAATGGAGCAATGGATACAAATTGCAAGAACAGAGACTCCATTTAAAACATTAGAAAGTAGGGGGGACTCAGGGCGGCTTACAACCGGCACAATTCGATGCCAACAATTCAACATAGTAAAATATATAACAGCAACAATTATAAATAGTTAAAACATTCAACTAATACAATAACAACTAATAAAAAAAAGCCAATCTGGTGGCCAACGTTCGCCGAGTTCTGTAATCCACAAGTCCATTCAGCATTATCATAATGCTTTCCAAAGCTCTAGTCGCCATTGTCCTTGTCAGTTTGACAGATTACCCAAAGACCTGGTCCCACATCCATGTTTTTACTCTCCTCCTTCTCCTCTTCTTCCCCCTTTTATTCTCCTTCTCCACTTTCCACCTCGTTCTCTTCTTCCTTCCTCCTTTTGTTCTCCTTCTTTCCCCTCCTTTTATTCTCTTCCTCCTCTTCCTGTTCCCCCTCTTTTTATTCTCCTCCTTCTCATTTTCGCTCCCTCTTCTTCTTCCTCACCCCTTTTATTCTCCTTCTCCTCCACTTTCTGTCTCGTTCTCATCTTCCTTCCTCATCCTTTTCTTCTCCTTTCTATTCTTCTTCCCCCTTTTATTCCCCTCCACCTCTTTTCTTCCTCTTCTTCCTTCCTTCTTTTATTCTCTTCCTCCTCTTTTTCTTTTCTTTCCCCGTTTTTACTCTCCTCCTTCTCCTCTTCCCCCCTTTTAATCTCCTTCTCCACTTTCCATCTCGTTTTCTTCTTCCTTCCTTTTATTCTCCTTCTTTCCCCCTCCTTTTATTCTCTTCCTCCTCTTTCTCTTTCCCCTTTTTATTTTCTGCCTTCTCCTCTTTTCGCTCCCTCTTCTTCTTCCTCCTCACTTTTATTCTCCTTCTCCTCCACTTTCCGTCTCGATCTCATCTTCCCTCCTTTATCCTTCTATTCTCCTTTCTATTCTTCTGCCCCTTTTAGTCTCCTCCACCTCTTTCCTCTCCCTCTTCTTCCTTCTTTTATTCTCCTCCTCTTTCCCTTCTTCTTTCCCCCTCCCTTTCTTCTCCTCCCCCTATTTTCTCTCCCTCTCCTTTCTCTTCTTCCTTCTTTCGCCTTCCTTGTATTCTCTTCCTCCTCTTCCTCTTTCCCCCTCTTTTTCTTCTCCTCTTTTCGCTCCCTCTTCTTCTTCCTCCCCACTTTTATTCTCCTTCTCCTCCACTTTCCGTCTTGTTCTCATCTTCCTTCCTCATCCTTTTCTTCTCCTTTCTCTTCTTCTTCCTGTTTTATTCTCCTCCTCTTTCCTCTCTCCCTCCTCTTTGCCTTCTTCTTTCCCCCTCCCTTTATCCTCCTCTTTCCTCTCCCCCTTTTTCTTCTCCCTTTTCTTCTCCTCCCTTTATTTACTCTCCTTCTCCTTTCCCTTCTCTTTCCTCTCCTTCCCACCTTCCTCCTCACCTGTCTCATAATCCAAAGGGATCTGGATGTCGGTGATGTCTCCGAAGGGGATGAAAGCCGCGTGCAGCACCCTCTCGTCCACCTCCTCCGCCAGGCCGCCTAGGGAGACGGGGACAAGAAGAGAGAGGCCCCTTACGTCGCCATTGGGAAGGCAAGGAGGGCAGGCCTACAAGTCTAACCCTAACCCAGGCCCAAGAACTCCTGCCCGCTTGGCTCGACGAGGCGCCTTTCTGCCGCCGCCTCCAAGGTCTCCCCAGCTTTGAAAGCCGCCCCCTTCTCTTCCCAGTCTTTTCTCCTTACCCACATACAGCACCCTCTTGGTGGACGCCATTTGCCTTCCCACAATCCCCCTCCGACCGGAAACGGATTCCAAAAGCGGCCGGAAGGAGGAAAAGGAGGAGCGCGCGCACTGCTTTCTGCGTCAAAGCAGAGCGTCCTGCCTTTGAAGGTTTGGGTTGTTGTAGGTTTTTCCGGGCTCTATGGCCATGTTCTAGAGGCATTTTCTCCTGAGAAGCCACTGAAATCCACAAGCATGTGGACAATTTCAACAGAAAAGAGGAAACCATGAAAATGAACAAAATCTGGCTACCAGTATTAAAAAAAAACTCTAAAATTACAACAGCAAAACAACAGAGAGGAAACAATCAGGCACATCTAATCACCTCTCAACAAAGATTACCCCAGGCACCAAATGCTAATTAAGGTGGTCAGTTGAAAGATTCACACCTAGCTCCAGCAGACCTTTGTCCCACCCTGGTCATTCCACAGATATATAAACCCATTTTCCTACTTCCGACAGACCTCACTACCTCTGAGTATGCTTGCTGTAGATGCAGGCGAAACGTCAGGAGAAAATGCCTCTAGAACATGGCCATATAGCCCAGAAAAACCTACAACAACCCAGTGATTCCGGCCATGAAAGCCTTCAACAATACATTTTTAGGTTTGGTTTCTCTCCTCCCACTTTTTGGTTATGTGTTGTCGAAGGCTTTCATGGCCGGAATCACTGGGTTGCTGTGATTTTTTTCAGGCTGTGTGGCCATGTTCCAGAAGCATTCTCTCCTGACGTTTCGCACACATCTATGGCAGGCATCCTCAGAGGTTGTGAGGTCTGTATTGTCGAAGGCTTTCATGGCTGGAATCACTGGGTTGTTGTAGGTTTTTTCGGGCTATATGGCCATGTTCTAGAGGCATTCTCTCCGGCGGGAAGGTAATGGCGCTCCATGCAGTCATGCCAGCCACATGACCTTGGAGGTGTCTATGGACAACGCTGGCTCTTCGGCTTAGAAATGGAGATGAGCACCACATCCCAGAGTCGGACACGACTGGACTTAATGTCAGGGGAAACCTTTACCTTTACCTGGTAAAACAACAATCTTGTGCGCAGCTATTCTCTGCTTTTCCATTTCACATTAGCATCGGACTCACGTGTGCGTGGTCGGACTAAGGCCAAGCAACTTTACGATCACATGGCAGGTTTGATTAATTTTAGAAGCGCTCTGGCCTTAAGAGCGTTTGTCTGTATGGAGAGGCTGCCTCTGCAGATAAAGCCGGAGCTGAGGATTATGTGAACAACACATTCAAGGAGGGTTATGTAGTGTATAAGTGTCTGGGGAGGGTTTATAAAGACTTAAAATAGTGTATAACTACTGAAATAAGGAACCCCCGATGGTGCATTGGGTTAATGCGCTGAGCTGCTGAGCTTGTCCGAAAGGTTGCAGATTTGAATCCAGGGAGCAGTGTGAGTTTCCGCTGTCAGCCCCAGCTTCTGCCAACCTAGCAGTTTGAAAACATGCAAATGTGAGTAGATCTATAGGTACTGCTCTGGTGGGAAGGTAACGGTGCTCCATGCAGTCATGCTGGCCACATGACCTTGGAGGTGTCTATGGACAACGCCAGCTCTTCAACTTAGAAATGAAGATGAGCACCATACCCAGAGTCGGACACGACTGGACTTCATGTCAGGGGAAAACCTTTACCTTTACCTACTGAAATGATATATAAATATTAAAATAATTATTTTGCGGATTTTCACTTTTCACAGGTGGTTCTGGAACATAACACCCGCAATAAGTGAGGGAACACTGTAATAATGTTTAATGTTTTATCAAGGGAGGGACAATTTTGATGTTTTATACTGTTTTTTATCAATGGCATTGAATTGTTGCCAACACTGTGAACCTCCCTGAGTCCCCTTCAGGGTTGAGAAGTGTGGCATACAAATACCGCAAATATAATAAATAATAAATTCAGATCAGGGCCAACTACATCTCCCAATAAAGGATTCCCCCTGGCAGTAAGCAGTCAGACCTTGAAGCTGCAAGGATATTCAAGGCTAATGAAGGTGGCTAATTACAACATTCACACCTGCCTCCAACAGACAGGTTATTTCCTCATTGTGAGCATTCCAGATATATAAACCCCAATTGCCTAGTATCCAACAAACCTCACAACTTCTGAGGATGCCTGTCATAGATTTGGGAGAAATGTCAGGAAAGAATGCTTGTGGACCATAGCCAGACAGCCTGGAAAACTCACAGCAACCCAGAGATTCCAGCCATGAAAGCCTTCAACAACGCATTGCCCTGAAGCTTTCTTGGATGGAGGACAATCAGGGACTTAATCTTTCCTGTTTGTTTATTCATGGATTTAATGTAAATATGTTCTCTCTAGGAATCCCAGGTTCTCCAGTGTGACTCAATCTTCATCCTGGAGGATCCAGGGATTTCTAGAGGACAGTTCACTAGTTCCTCCAGTGTGCATCTATGTTCAGCTTCAATTGTAAGTTGACTATAGACTGTTTCCCAGACTGTAGTCTTCCATGTGTTTTCAAACAGAGACTGTCTTGGTAGCTATTACTGATGAAATTCGTCATCAGTTAGACCGAGGCGGATCAGCGCTATTGGTACTCTTGGACCTCACAGCTGCATTTGACACCATGGACCATGACTTGCTGATTCATCGATTGGCTCCGTCTGGTGTACGAGGTTTAGCCCTCAAATGGTTCAATTCATTCCTCCGCGACCGGAGACAGAGGGTGGAGTGGTCAGGCCAAAGCTCTGAGAGCTCCTGCCTTTGCTGTGGAGTTCCCCAGGGTGCTATCCTCTCGCCCCTGTTATTTAACATCAACGTCCGACCACTTGCTGGACTGGTGCGGAGCTTTGGCATAGAGTGCTACCAGTTTGCAGATGATACCCAGCTACTCTTGCGTCTCGAACCTGGGACAACCGTGATTCCTGAGAACTTTAAGCTGTGTTTGGAAGCAGTGATGAGTTGGTTACGAGCAAGACGAATAAAAGTCAATCCTGCAAAAACTGAGATACTCTGGCCCGGCCAGCCGCCAGAATTAACCCAGTCTCTGCCTGATTTCGACGGGGAAGCTCTGGTTCCGTCTGCCACTGTTAAAAGCTTTGGGGTTGTGTTGGATTCATCACTGACGATGGAGGGCCAGATCACTGCCATAAGTAAGCAGGCCTTTTTTCATCTTCGCCAGGCAAGGAAATTAGCATCCTACCTTTCGGTAGAAGCATTGGCAACGGTAATCCACGCAACAGTCACCACTAGGTTGGACTATTGCAATGCCTTATATGCTGGCCTTCCGAAGTCAATGACCCAGAAGATTCAGATGGTCCAAAATGCGGCAGCCAGGTTGCTAGCGGGATCATCTATAAGACCCCATATTACACCGATTCTGTAACAACTGCATTGGCTACCAATAGAACATCGGATCTCTTACATGATACTGATCCTGACATTTAGAGCTCAAAATGGCCAAGGACCTTTATATCTTAGGGACTGCCTCATTCCTTTTCCCCATCAGTGGTCACCTCGATCCACCCAGGAAAATCTCCTATACATACCAGGTCCTAGGGAGGCACATTTGGAAGCTACAAGGCGTAGAGCTTTTTTGATCTATGCTCCAATTCTGTGGAACTCATTGCCTCCATATATTAGAGCAATGTCAGAGTTGCAACCTTTTGTAAAGGCGCTCAAGACTTGGCTGTTTGGTTGTGCATTTAAGTAATTGGATCAAATTTTGCCATAGTCACTGCTGAATGTTTTTATGTTGAATGTTTTATATTGTGTATAAGCTATTTTAAATTGTAAGTCGCTCGGAGCAATTTGGTGGAGAGCGACTAATTAAGAAATAAAGTGATGATGATGATGAAATTTGGTGCCCAGAATCCTTGATTATTGATCAAGGGAGCTGAGGTTTCTGAGAATTGAAGTGCAAAACATCTGGAGAACCCCTGTATCCATTCCTAGAGATATTCTGTCTAGTAAAAAAACCAAAACATTTATTTGTATTCTTCACTTTCACCAGGGTCCTGTGCTTCAAACCTCTGAAAATGTGGAAGACTGACTGTACCTCTCCCCCCCCCCCCCCATAATGTTTATTAAACATTTACATGAGGGTGGGGGGAAAGGGGAAGAAAAAAATGGGAAAATAGATTTGTTATTGGTTAGTTGCATATTTACAGTCTCTATTATGCCGCAAGGAGAAAATAAAGAGGGTGGGGGTTGTTGGGGTATGGGGGGTTCCTTTTACAAAATTGTCATCGTTACAACTAAATCTTCATCTCTATTTCTTTAACACATATTTGTTATAATAGTGAAGATTCTAACAACTTTAAGTCCATTGGTTGTCTCTTCAATGTGTCTTCTCACATTGTTTTGTGATCTTCATATATTCTTTTCCAGTTCTTCAATAGAAAATGAGCATAATTTTTCATAAGATCGTTTCACAAGAAATCTATTCTTAAATTTTATAATTATCATGCTTTTTCTCTATATTACACCAAAGATAATTTTATATAACCAGTCCATTTGTATAGCCCATCTCAATCTTAGGCATTGTTCAAAGTTCAAAATCTCTATTTCTTTTTTCTGTTCTTTGTGTGTTTCTGCCTGCTTTTTCTTCTGAATAATCATCCTTTTATCTTGTCCTTCTCTTTTAAAGCGTTAGATGTTGTATGTGTGTGTTGTCGAAAGCTTTCATGGTCAGAATCACTGGTTTGCTTTGAGTTTTCCAGGCTGTAAGTGCATTTTCTAGAAGTATTTTTGATGACGTCTATGGGAGGCATCCTCAGAGGTTGTGAGGTCTGTTGGATATTAGGCAAGTGAAATTTATATATCTGTGGAATAATGTCCAGGGTGGGAGAAAGAACGCTTTTGTCTGTTTGAGGCAAGTGTGAATGTTGCCATTTGCTAACTTGATTAGTATTTAATGGCCTTGCAGTTTCAAAGTCTAGCTGGTTGCTGCCTCGGGATCCTTTGTTGGGAAGTGTTAGCTGGCCCTGATCGATTCTTGTCTGGATTTCCCCTGTATGACACTCTTGTGCAGTAGTTAAAATGAAGGAATTTGTTGCCACAAAATACAACAAGCCCCCTAGTGGTGCCGTGGGTTAAACCACTGAGCTGCTGAACTTGCTGACTGAAAGGTTAGCAGTCCGAATCCAGGGAGTGGAGTAAGCTCCCACTGTTAGGCCCAGCTTCTGCCAACCTAGCAGTTCGAAAACATGCAAATGTCAGTCGATTAATAGTTATGGCTTCTGCGGGAAGGTAACGGCGCTCCATGCAGCCATGCTGGCTACATGACCTTGGAAGTGTCTACAGACAATGCCGGCTCTTCGGCTTAGAAATGGAGATGAGCACCCCCCCCCCCCCCCCGAGTTGGACACAACTAGACTTAATGTCAGGGAAAACCTTTACAATTCATCAATAAAGATCTATATAGTTACTAGTTTCTCTGGCTGTACGTAATCTGAAGAGGTCCAATGCCTCTAAAGAGCAGCACTTAAGAGAGGTTACTTCTCAGTACTTTAACTGGGAAATGATAGTTTATTTGACACAACATCCTGCTAGATAAAACACATGATATTTTTAATATTTAAAATAGCATTTGTTTGATGAATGTAAGAAAAGGAATGTATTTGTGCAACAAGGATGGCATGGAGATTTTGAATCTCTCAACTAAGGTTCACAAATCCCCCTATGATTTCATAGGCCTTTGGGTTGGTTGGCTTTGCAGATGAACTCAGACCCAACACCATAAAGGCATATTGGTTTCCCGATTCTTACTATTCTGACCATTTCGCTTTGAGAATTATAGAGTAAGCACCAATTGTGTTGGTTCAGAGGCTCATAAAACAGTGTATATGAGCCTCTAAACCAGGGGTTCTCAAACTTTTTAAACAGAGGGCCAGGTCACAGTCCCTCAAACTGTTGGGAGGGCCGGATTATAATTTGGGAAAAAAAATGAATGAATTCCTATGCACACTGCACACATCTTATTTGTAGTGCAAAAAACACTTAAAACATTACAATAATTAAAATGAAGAACAATTTTAATAAATATAAACTTATTAGTATTTCAATGGGAAGTGTGGGCCTGCTTTTGGCCGATGAGATAGGATTGTTGTTGTATGCTTTCAAGTCATGTCAGACTTAGGTTGACCCTGAGCAAGGGCTGGGTAAATGACCTTGGAGGGGCGTATTCAGCTCCTGGACCTTAGTTTGCAGACCCCTGCTCTAAACATTCAGTCCTTCTGCTGCTAATGATGCTTTTCAGACAAACCTCATGAAGAACTCACCCTGCCCTGAATGGAGAGCATCCAATGCAGACTCGTGTTGCAACCTAATCAGAGCTGCAAAGGGCATGTCTACACAGAAGCTTCAGTATTGTTTCCATGCAGTTAAATGAACCATTAAGCACTCGTGACTTGAACCCAGGTCATTCAAAGCTGTGTGGCACATACTTTGCGGCTGCTTTGAGAGAAAAAAGAGGAAGAGAAGGCAAGCCATTTCAGGAAATGCTTCTGTTTATTGACAAACACTACTCCAGGCTTTGCAAACAGGATTATCCCATTAAAACCAAACAAAATGTCTGGTCAGCCAAAAAAACATTTCAAGGTCTTGGTCATGGAAATGCAAGGTAGTTAATCGGAAGCATGGTATATTTTGACCCAAAGGGTTTTTTTCAGTGTGTGTTTATGTATTTTTGGGGAATTTTTGGTGCAAATAAGGCATATAAGATGATTTTCACGCAGTGGAATACTGTGAGTGATGTTGGTGTGAAATGTAAAAGACACATTCATTTCTACACGTCTTTATCAGAAAGTTTCTTTGAGGTGCGAGACATCTGGCTTTTGACAACCTAGAAAAGTAGAAAAGTAACACTTTAAAGAGCTGGGTTATAATTTCAAGGCAATCCTTCCCAGTTTCCCACCCGTCACACAGTTCAGTCCATCATTGTTTCAACTCCTACATGGTTTGGGATGATCATTAAGAAAATAGGGGACAAAACTCCATCCTGATTTTTAACTATAAGACTTTTCTAAAGTGATGTTTCTCAAGCATTTGGTTTTCTTCTTGTGCATCAATAGTTGCCATAATTTTTTTTTAAATGGTGATAGTCAAACAAAGCATCCATACTCTCATGCAGAAACTATTAATATAAGTAAGGCTCGATGCAAACATGTTTGCCACAACTTTATTCAACTGCTTTGAGAAAAAAGGGACAAATTGAGAGCCATGAGCTGAACGGAGCCTGGGTCACTTACCAGCCTCCCGGGTTCAAGAGGTAGCAGCAACGATGCCCACTTTTTGGGCGGCTTCTTTCTTCGCCTGGTGGGCCTGCAACACAGCCACGGCCTCCTCCACCTGAGAAAAGCAGAAATCCACAAAAAGGCCAAGTCAGTGGGGCTTAAGTAATAATAATAATAAAAACTTTATTTGTATTCCGCTCTATCTTCCCAAGGGGACTCAGGGTGGATTCCAACATAACAATGGCAAACACTCAATGCCTACATGAAACACGCAATACTAACATAAAATCCCAGAAAAACCCCACATATGAAAGTAACATTAAAACATCAGTAAATCAAACTACATGTAGCCAGACAAAATTCTATAGTAACAGAAATCTAAAGAAAACATTCAACAGCCAGCAAGGGTTCACAAAAGGGTATGGGTTGGTTATGGAGTCAAATGAGGTCATTGGGCTAGCGTGGAACAGAAAAGCCCAAATACAAATATTCTCAATCAGAGGCCCGGCAGTGATCTCTCTACCATCTAACCCCCCTCCTCTCCATATGCTATGAGGAAAAGTAGGTCTTCAGTTGTTTTTTAAAGGAGAGGAGGAAGGGGGCTAGCTTTATTTCTTTAGGGAGAGAGCTCCAGAGGTGGGGGACGACCACGGAGAAGGCCCTCTCTCTTGTTCCCACCAGCTGTGCTTGAGATGGGGGTGGGACCAAGAGCAGAACCTGCTCCAATGACTGCAGTGGTCGGGATGGTTTATAAGAGGAGATGCAATCGGACAAATAGCCTGGACCCGAGCCATTTAGGCCTTTAAAGGAAATGGCCAGCACTTTGTATTTAGTCCAGAAGCAGACCAGCAGCCAGTAGAGCTGCCACAACATGAAAGTGGATCTCTCCTTGTATGGAGCTCCTGTTAGCGATCTGGCTGCCAATCTCTGAACCCGTTGAAGCTTCTGAACTATCTTCAGAGGTAGCCCCACATAGAGAGCGTTGCAGTAGTCCATCTGCAATGGAGCCCAAAAAAGGCCCTTACTTTTGAGCGGAGGGACTCCGGAGACTCCAGCATGTGCAGCAGCTCAGAGTTGTCAATCTCCAGCAGCATTCCAGTGATCTTTCCTGCCAGACTGAGGTGCATGGCTTGGATGAGGGGGAACAGACGCTCGCCTGAGGGAGCAAAACAAGGCGGTCATAGGAAGGAAGCGGAAAAGATACCCTTCTCTCTCACACACAATCCTAGAGTTGGAAGAAACCTAATGTCAGGCAGGAAAGGCACAATCAAAGCCCTCTCAACAGATGGCCATCCAGCCTGTTTCAAAGCCTCCCAAGAAGAGGCCTTAACTTGACTCTCAGGCAGAGAGTTCCACTGTTGAACAGATCTCCTTAAGGTCAGGAGATTCTTCCTAATGTTCAGGCAGAATCTTCTTTCCTTGAGTCCTATCATTAACCCCAGTTGTATTTTAAATTCTTCTGCCATCGAGTCACATTCAACAAAGTGAAGCCTTGCCATTTAAGCACTGGGGTCGAAGGGGAACGATGCAAAATTCCTTGAGATGATTAAATGCCATGCAAATCTCTTGAGAATTCCTCAAGGTCTCAACATAAGCAGAGTAACTGATTTCTGCCCCACTAAACTAGAGACATGGAAGTGCATCTAGAATTTGAAAATCAGCTACCCGTCTTCATTGTGACATTGGCCACCATCCTCATTTGAACAATGACCACCGCACTTTCAAGCCAAAATCCCTGGGTCTCCAAGGAAGTAAGAAGGATGTGTTACCCAGCATCTGCTTCTGTTCCTGGGGAGGAGCAGCAGCCAACATGGAGGCCGTCAATGGTTCCTGTCCTTGGACATGGACTGCAGGCTGTGGCGCCTAAGGAAGGAGAACAGGGCTGTGTCAGTTACAGCAAATACATTTGGAAAGGCCCCACCAAGGAGAACCTTGAATGCATTTGTATATCCTGCTTACAAGAAAAAGACTCAAGGACTTTGCATGAAAATGAGGAAAGAACCTGTGCAAGCAGGGAATGGAAAGACCTGAAACCACAGAAGGAGATTTAGAAAGGAACTAATCACAATAATAATAATAATAATAATAATAATCATCATCATCATCATCATCATCATCATCCTTGATTCATATTCTGTCCTTCTCCCCATGGGTACTCAGGGCAGATTTCAGTGTAAACAGATACCGGAAAAGTGTTCAATGCCTTGTTACAATACAATGAGACACACATATACAAACAAAGGCAAAGGCTTCTCCTTTCATTTCCGGCTTTGGAAGTGGTGCTCATCTCTGGCTCTGGGGGAAGTGCTGTTCTCCATTTCCAAGCCGAGGAGCCTACATTGCCACCTCCTGGTCATGTGACCGGCATGACGCGTCTTATGCCTTTCTCACCAAAGCGGTACCTATTGATCTACTCATATTTGCATGTTTTTGAACTGCTAGGTTGGCAGGAGCTAGAGCTAACGGCGAGAGCTCACCCCATCCCGCAGATTTGAATTGCTAACCTTCAGGTCAGCAATTCAGAATAAGGGTTTAACCCATTGCGCTAGTGTGGCCCCATGAAAAACTATAGTTACATAGACTCAGAAACAGTTGAAGAAAGGCCCAAAATATATTTCTAATCCAATAAATATACAAAATAGGGTGTTTCAAAATGAAGGACCCCAATTTCAAAGGCAGCATTATTTTATGGCGGCAACATGTTACAATTGCACCACAAGTTACAAATGGTTTAATGAGGTATCACATTTAACAAACCGTTCTTGGCCAGACACAAATCTCAAAAATAACCCCAGAAACGGAGAACATCTCATTGGGCCTTATATTGTGGGGTTTCCATTTTGTGAATGTCTGGGGATTGGAGCTGTTTGTGGCATCTAGTAGTAATCCTTTGCAAGTCTATGGCCCACTCTTTCAAAGGATTTCTTCCCTTGGTGGTTTGTTGTTGCAGAGATACAGCGATTTCAAATGGTGTCTATCTTTTTTGAAACACCCTGAATATGGCAGAGCTAAGTCAAAGCTACCTGCAAGGGCTGGACCGCTGGGTGGGGGCTGCGGACGTTGGAGGCGTATTTGTAGGGGGGGACAGCCCTGGGTACTTGGGCAGCTGCAGGGGGCCGAGGAGCTAAGTTCGGACCCGTGGGAGGGACACCTGGAAGAGAAACAGGTAATTGAGAACCCAAGCTAAAGAACAAAGATCAAACAACATAAATATATAGACTACACTTAATTGGAGAAAGCAAATTGTTTTGCTCTTTGCAAATGTGTTAAATTAGAGCCAGCAGAGTACAATGGTTTAGTTAAAGGACTAAGTTAAGGCTGGACTTCAAATCCTCAATTAGCCCCAGAAGAACAAAGCGAGTCACTCTCTCTCATTCTCAGAGGAAGGCAAAGGCAAACCCCCTTTGAACACATCTTGCCAAGATATCCCTGCAATAGGATTGCTATAAGTCGGAAGCGACATGAGAACACATAAAGGTAAAGGTTTCCCCTTGACATTAAGTCTAGTCGTGTCCAACTCTGGGGGGTGGTGCCCATCTCCATTTCTAAGCCGAAGAGCCAGTGTTGTCCACAGACACCTCCAAGTTCATGTGGCCAGCATGACTGCCTGAAGCGTCATTACCTTCCCGCCGGAGCAGAACCTACTGATCTCACATTTGCTTTTTTCGAACTACTAGGTTAGCTGGGGCTAACAGCAGGAGCTCACCCCGCTCCCCAGATTTGAACCGTTGACCTTTCAATCAGCAAGTTCAGCGGCGTGCACCACTGGGGGCACATAGCAACATGCTAAATGGATATTAGTAGTTGGGAAAATATTAGTAAGCTTATTTTAATTATTACACCATGTAACACAATTTTTATGCCTGGGTTGCAAATGTCATTTCCTAACTGGTTCTATCATAAAAACATGGGAAAAATTTATTGACATCCTGCAGCACAGTTTGCTATTTTTCCAATGAATGTCTTTTCAAGTCTCAACCAATTCAACAGTTTGTGGAATCCACAAAAACAAAGTTTCTAGAGTATAACAACTACTTTCAAAGTAAGGACTGCACAATTAAACAGGAAATAACACTTTTAAACCAGGAACATATTTTTTCCAATTTTGTTACACAGTGTTATCTATTAAAATAGCTTCCTCTATGAACAGTGATTTTTCATTTGCCACTGTTTATTATATTTAACTTTATATGTATTTTCTCTAAATATGGAACCCAATGTAGCTCACAGTATCAGCTATAAACAATATAGAACATCTAGTACAAAACAAACAAAAAGGTAATGCATGATCCTTTCAAAATTGAACAAATTGGACCACGGGTTGCTGGAATATAATGAAGATCAGATGCCTGCAGAAGGAAGAGCCGGTGCCTTCTTCCCAGAGGAAATCAGAATAAACTGACACTTACCAACCCTTTGAGGGGCACCAGGCAAACCCCGTCCAGCCTGGGCATTTCCGGCCGGAGCCAAGTGGCGCAAATTGGGCCTTGGTCCTGATTGGCGCATGTTGGGCATCCCTTGAAAGCCTGAATTTGAGAAGGAAGAAAGAGCATAAAGCCATAAGTCTGCAATGTTAGGTGGAACAGATTGGCCTACCTTGTAGGGTTGGTGTAAAAGGCAGTAAACAGGCCTGGCTGACCAAAGCTAAGGAGAGTTGAGGGGTGGAGCAATCAGGCAGCCTCATAGCTAGAGGTGCAGTCTGATTGGCTGATAAAATTGGAGGGAAACGCTTAGCCACTGGAAATGGGTGGAGCCAGAGGGATGGAGAAGGAGCTAAGGCAGCCATTTTGGAGTTCAGTTGGGAGTTGGAATTTGAAGGGTTAGGAGTTTTGAAGGGAAGGAAGGAAGAGTTTTGGGGACTGTTTATTGTTAAAAGATACCTCTTTGAGCAAAATAGTTAGGCCTCTATAGTGATTAGAGTGCTGGTGTTAAATGAAGATTCAAAAAGTTCAAAAGATCCTGTTTGTATTCCTGTGCTTAAGAAACTCAAGTTAAAAGTACCATTCCCTGTCCAATTAAAGCCTGTTAATCTATTGAAACGGCCACACCTATTTACTGTTACAGAACAAAATAAACAACATCTTTTTAAAAAAACATTCTAGTTAAGGAGGGTGGTCTATGAAATAATAACTTAACCGTAAGAAATATTTGGTGGCAGCAAGAAAATAATTAATATACAGTGCCATTTCCCTGCCAAGAAGCAGGGAAATGGCACTCAACGTGTTTGGCTCTCCCTCTTTGTCTTTCGGGGTCTCCGTGTTCTTAAAGGGTAAGGATTCCGATCGTATAATATACAGTGGTAGCTTCCCACTGTCTGGCCTTGTGTGTGAGGGTGTGTGTGTACTCTGGTCCCCTCACGGCCTCGCATTGGGCCAGACCTTGTTGTTTGTTTCTCAATCCTCCATCTTGTGGTGGTTGCATTAGGCACGTACTACAGGTTGAAAGACCGATCAAGGGATTGGACATTTGGGATCCCAAGAGCTGGACATTTCTTTCACAGCAAAGAGGGGAGAAGCCTGTGCCTTGAGGTCAAAATGGCCCTTTCATTCCTACTCACCTTGAGGCCGCCCTCCTTGCTGCCAGCGAGGATTGGGCCGGATCTGCGCCATCTGGTTGGGGGCATAGTAAGGAGGTCTGCTCTGGGCCTGAAAAACAGAAAAAATAACAACATATTTATTACCCACCTCTCCTTCTGAAGCATGCCCATCTCAGTCAGACCTGGCAACTTGATTATCCTGCAATTTCATATCCCTATTGCCACATTCGCACTCTAATTGACAATAAAAAGATGTGTGATGACATAAAGTTGAACCTACGTACTTTTTAGTTTGACACAACACAAAGTGTTATTAGCATATTTGGCTTTGAAGACTCTTAAGCCAGAGCTCAAAATATTTGTAAAATTATCAGCAAACTCAAAGGTACTTCATACTCCTAGCAAGTCCCATCATTATCATCTTCATAATCATTATCCCATTTTTTCCTCTAAAAAAGAGACTCAAAGCGGTTTAAAATAAAACAAACACAATTCTATTTAAAACATTAAAACATACAAAATGTTAAAATAGAATTAAAACATTAACAGTATACAATATTTCTTTTTGCATACAATATTTGTATATTTTGAATGCAATATTTATTCAAACATTCAAAGAAAAAACATATCGGTAAAAAACAAGACAAAATACAATTAAAACTACATTAAATACAAATAATTTTTCTTTATACACAAAAGTAACTAACACATTTTAATCTGCAACATGGAACTTCTAGTCACATTCCAAATAAAAACCTACTAAACTAATCTGTATGCCTCCCACTTGTTCATTTTAACTTCTCATTTGTGGGTTGCTTTAAGTATAACTTTGTTTCTACCTTTCTAAGGGGTAACCCTTAAAACAGTTAAAACTTGACCCCCCAGGTTGAGAAAGTAAAGACTCTGATATTCATAGAGTTCCTATGATTCAGAAACGGTGCTTGAGAGCATCTGCCGGGACTCACCTGGGGCACAGCAGGCATGAAGTAACCTCCTGCTGCTGGCTGGAACTGGTTGAGGATGGCGTTGGCAGGGAGGGCCCTCATTCCGGCAATGCGCTGCATATATTGGTTGGTAAGGTGGGCCTTGCGCTCCTCCTTCCTCTGAGCCAAAGCTACATAGAGAGGCTTGGAGCCCACAATGCGCCCGTTCATTTCCGTCACGGCCTTGGTGGCCTCCTCTGGGGAGGAGAAGCAGACAAAGCCAAAGCCTTTGCTGCGCCCCTCTTCCAGCATGACCTGGAGGGGGAAAACAGCATGGCAACTCTTCATCTGTAAGTTACCTTTTAAGTTACTTTTATTCAAATAACTCAAAGGCCTCTTACAAAAAATATAGAGCAAATAGAGACAACAACCCACACAATGACAAATAGATACATACAAAAAAGTATTCCTAATAATAATAACAATAATAATAATAAGTAAGGTCACTTAGAAAATAATCAATTGAAAAGAAAAATGATAAAAACATGGCAAGACAACACATGATTTAAAAGTCAGTTGCTGTCATCAGGACTGCTGTTGCTTGTGCCAAAAAGAGAACCTCAATGTGCCTGCATTGGAGGGACACATCAAAATGAGAATCTTTTTTATTCTATATATTTATTATATTTTTCAGCAATGTAAGTATTGTTATACAATTTATAAAAGTCAACCATTTCCCTCTATATTACTTCCGTCACTATAGACATCAATTTCAACAAATTTTCCCCAAACCTCCCAATGAAAAATAATCAAGATTAGAATGGATTTCCCGCGTCACGCCTTAAAAACGCACACAGAAAATATAATTGTGATGCTGCTAATCTCTTGGTGAAAATCTTAAGAAGAGCTCCACAGTTCCTTTGTTGGCTACTTAATAACCAAACTTGTGTTTGTATTTGTTATATGTATTTTAAGAAAGGATGTGCTGCAAAAATGCTGCGCAGAGGATGATAATATTAAATTTATTATATGCCTCTTCTTGCAGCTGGCAGCAGGATATAACATAATTAAAACAGAGATGAAACACAACACTCATCATCGCCATCATCATCTTCATCATCATCATCATCATCATCATCACAGCATTTTTGCAGCACATTTGCAGTTTCCCAAAAACCTTCATCCACCTCCTTGAACATTTCACACTGGAGGCAGGATCAACTGCAGGCCAAACCGAATGCTGGGAAACGTATTGTTTCATGAATGCGGTCCCTAGCTGAAGGCAATGTAGCAGAAGGTGTAGAGACAGGCCCTCACTGCGGAGAAGAGGCAGCCCGTCTGGATTTCCTCTGCTTTGCTTTAGCACCCCTTGTCCCCAGGCCCCCACTTGTTCTTTGAGGCTTGGGAAAGATTCAGGTGCATCCCTCCCATGAGCCCTTGCTCCATCAAAGGGAATGGACTACAAAAGGCCAAACGTCATTCTGTCTCTTTCTCCCACTGGTTGCAAAATACTAATACTACTAATAATAATATTTAGGTGCAGTGCCTAAAGACCTTGGCCTGCACTTAAACACATTCGGCGCTGACAAAATTACCTTCTGCCAGCTGCAGAAGGCCACCTTACTGGGATCTGCACACATTATTCGCAGATCCCAGTATACATCACAGAGTCCTAGACACTTGGGAAGTGTCCGATGTGTGATCTAATACAACAGCCAGCAGAGTGATCTTGTCTGCTGTGGACTCATCTTGGTGTGTTAACAACAACAACAACAGACAAAGTTTTGGAACACAATACACCAGACATCATGATTGTGGAAAAGAAAAAAGTTTGGATTATTGATGTCGCCATACCAGGTGCCAGTCGCATTGAGGAAAAACAACAGGAAAACCCAACTGTTATCAGGACCTCAAAATCAAACTGCAAAGGCTCTGGCATAAACCAGTACAGGTGGTCCCAGTGGTAATCAGCACACTGAGTGCCATGCCAAAAGATCTCAGCTGGCATTTGGAAACAATAAACACTGACAAAATAACAATCTGTCAACTGCAAAAGGCCACCTTACTTGGATCTATGCGCATCATTCGAAAATATATCACACAGTCCTAAACACGTGGGAAGTGTCCCTTGGGAGATGATAGCGGGGTACAAATAAAGTGTTATTATTATCAGTGTTTGACTTGTGATACGAAATCCAGCAAATAGATCTTGTTTGCTGTGACATACTGTGTTTTTGTGTCAGTAAAATAATAATAATAATAATAATAATAATAATAATAATAATAATAAATCTATATTTATATCCTGCTTTTCTCCATCAAAGGACTCAAAGTGGCTTACAACATATTAAAATAATGTAAACTACAATCCAAATACATTGATAATAAGTATAAAACATCGTAAAGTAACAATTTAAAACAATAATTTACATTCACATTCTTGTGGCAAAGGTTTTACAGTCTGATCTTAAAGCAGGCCATACTTTAAATATATTTAAGGATTACCCATTAAATTATATTATTATTATTTTACTGACACAAAAACACAGTATGTCACAGCAAACAAGATTATTTTAGTCTGATTACGCAGTATATCATACTTCTAAAGATTTCCAGTTACATTTCCATTCTTTCTCTCCATTTACCCTTTACCTTGGCACTTGTAATAGAACCAAAAGGAGAGAATTCCTTCCTCAGCTTCTCGTCATCAATTGTATCATCCAGGTTCTTAATGTACAAATTAACTCCCTACAAAAGAAACATTATCAACATGAGATAGTAAACATGTAAAAGGATTATCTTATCCAATGTGTACTTGATGAATCATGACAAGTACGAACAAACCTATCTTTTCTTGGAGACAAAATCATTGAAATGTTGCAGAGTCGTAGAGACAAGACTCTTTTGAACAGAATGGAGGCCCGTCTGGATTTGCTCTGCATTGTTTTTGCATCCCATGTCCCCGGACCTGCACCTCGCAGCAAGGAGCGGGAAAGATTCAGATGCAACTCCCTCCAGCTGGATTTTGGATCACTTTGACCTTTTCTTGGGATCTGAATTCCCCTTCGGTTACCATCAATGGGCCTTTCTCCATCATCCATTTATGTGGCTTAAAAATGCTCACAACAAGAGCTCAAGTAGAAGGGTCCTTCATGGAACTTTCTCACATAATGGTTAATCCTTCATCTTGTCTCATACTCTTGATGTAAATTTGAACAAAGGGTAAATTCAAATCTAACAACCCTCCTTTGAGTGATGAAAGAAGCCCATGATCAAATGCAACCCCTCTCTAACCTGATACCGGCTGATCCTCTCCTGCTTGAGCTGCTCAAACTTGCGCTTCAGCTCAGCCTGGCGCTCCACTTTCTTCTGTGCTCGGCCTACAAACACCATCTTCCCATTGATGTCTTTTCCATTCATTTCTTCTACGGCCTGCGAGAAAATGAAAAGCATTACAGTCACAACACCAGTTATCCCTTAATGAATGCACATGTACAAAGGAAGACTTCATTGCAAGTAACTGATTATTTTCTATTAGGTAAGTTACTAGTTCTGGGCAACTTCAATTCATCATCGATTTGCATAATCTTTGAGTGCTGATCTCATCCTCAAGCGTTCAGAGCCCTCTATTCCCTTGTGAATGGCCCAGGATTATTAGCGAAGAGGGCCAGGCATTCATCGTTCTATACAGATGTCGCTACTGAATGTTGACTATGAATTCGATCATGTATTTGCAGAATTATAACTATTTATTTATTACTGGCTGTACCCGCCATAGGTTGCTGTGGCCAACCTTCCATCCCTCTCTCTTTCTCTCTTTCCTTCCTTCATTTTTTTTCTTTCCTTCTCTCCTTCTTTTCCCTTCCTTCCCCGCCCTTTTTTCCCCTTCCTCTTTCTCCCTTTTCTTCCTTCTCTACCTATTCTTGGACTGCAACTCCCAGCAGTTCTCCTGATCAATCTACCTCTATCTAATCGATCTATCTGGATGATTGCTGGGAGTTGCAGTCCAGGAATAGGAAATTGGAAATATGCAGGGATTGGGATGCTCTCAAAGAGATCCAAGAAGAAAGCTTGCAGCTTGGAAGCAGTGTATTTGGATCATCCTCTTCTCCTAAAGGGCCTTGCCTAGGGGATGCTGGGAGATGTAGTCCGAAAGAGGGTGTGGATATGCTATTGTGTGGGTTTTTTTGGCCGGGGAGTCATTTTTGCACATGTGCTGTAGCATCTTTTAGCTTTTTTAGCACTTTGAGTCCCTTTCACTGTGTTTTTCAGTGTTTTTATGAGTGATGGTCATTCATTGGCTTGATATGTGTATTGTGTCCAAATTTGGTGTCAATTCGTCCAGTGGTTTTTGAGTAATGTTAATCCCACAAACAAACATTACATTTTTATTTATATAGATTATTTTATTGTTTATTTGTATACCACCCTTCTCAACCACGAAGGGAACTCAGGGCAGTTTACAGTGTTGGCAACAATTCAAAACTAGTAGGAAACACCTAATAGCTCAAAGGAAAGGATTTTGAAACAGGCCGAACCTTATTGGCTTCTTCGTGCTTTTCGAAACTCACAAAGCCAAAGCCTTTGGACTTTCCAGTGGGGTCTGTCATGACTTTGACACTGAGGGTCTTGCCTGAAACAAAACAAAACAAAAAAAAAACCCCAGTATTTAAAAATGCAAACTGGCAACTGACTCCACGAGAAGATAAGTGTAGACTGGGATATACTGATTGATTCCTGGGTGATTTGCAGGAAATCCCCAAAGTTTTACTGACAATATGAATCCCCCTCTCCTATTAGTCTCTTCCCATAAAATTACTGTATTGACTCAAGTCTAATGTACCATCAAATCTAATGAACACCGCTATTTTCAAAACTCTGAAACCAAAAAAGGATTTGCTGCCAAATGTGATGCACAGTGGTCCTTTTTAGCTGGATCTACACTGCGTTATATCCCAGGATCTGATCCTAGATTATCCGCTTTGAACTGGACTATATGAGTCTACACTGCCAGATAATCTGGGATAAATAGATAATCTGGGATCAGATCCTGGGATATAGGGTAGTGTAGATCCAGCCTTTGTCATTTGTGCATTACAGTTGCTTGCTGCTTACAATTCCTTTTTAAAACACAAAAATGTTAGAGCATCAAAGCTTCCAACTGAAAAGAAAACCTTGGGATACACCTATGTTGTACAATGAATCCACTTTAATTGCCTTGGTTCAATGCTAAGGAGTCATGGGGGCTGTAGTTTGACAAGGCCTTGAGCCTTCTTTGCCAAAGAATGAAGTTGCCTCAACGTATTACAAATCCCAGCATTGCATAGCACTGAGCCTGGGGATTAAATTGGAGGCAACGCCCCTCAAAGAAGAGCTCCTGGTGCAGCTCCTAAAGCAGCTTCCCCCTTTGCTTTGGCTCAGCACTAAGATTACTGTATTATGCAAATCTAATGTGCACCCTAATTTTGGCGAGGTAATTTAGCCCAAAAAAGTGAGCATTAAATTTGAGTAAATAGCGTACCTTTTTTTTTTTTTTTTTTTTGCAAAAGGACCAGTAAGCATGGTTTTGGTACTGAATCAAAACTACGGATACAAAACCTATGCCTTAATTTATAGCATGTGCCCATCTACCCGAAGAATTCAGAATTCTAATCTTCTGAAAAGCTAGAAAAGCATACCTAGCAGTACTTTAAGTATTGTTTTCTCTTCAAAATCAGCATCACAAATTTGGCAAGGTCTTTGAAACTGTCCCTTCTGTCCCACTTTGTAATGTTTTCCATTTGCCAAAATCGCACACACAAAACCTCCTGCATAAAATTTTCTTCTATATTTTTGTTTATAAAACTGCCAGCTCCAATGATTTTGGTAATTATTACTAAACGCTGGGTGCTGAAATACATACCGTATTTGCCAAACAGCTCCTTCAGCCTCTCGTCGTCCATGTCGTCCCCGAAGTTTTTGATGTAGACATTAGTGAACTCCTTCGCTTTGGCTCCCAGCTCTGCCTCCCGCTCTTTGCGGGACTTAAATCGTCCGACAAACCTGGAGAAGGAAGAACCAAAGCTGTTTTGGAAAACCCTTTCTTGCCAACACCGAGAAGTTAAAGGGAAAATTCAAAGGAGAAAAGCAACAACAGCAGCAAATATTTTAAAAAGAAGCAGAGATGTGTGAGAAGGGCAAACACTGCAGGGCACAAGGCAACCTTGACCTGAAGCAGAAGGGAAAGCAAGGTACCGAATTTCCCTCAAAATACAATCGGGTCTTATATTAATTTTGGCTCCAAAAGCCGCATTAGGGCCTATTTTCAGGGGATGTCTTTTTTTTTTTTATGAACAACAACCTACATTTATTCAAATACAGTCATATCTTCTTTTGGAACATTGCCATATGTTGATATTATTATTCATGTATTTATTAGGAATGTGCAAAAATTCAGACCTGGGTCGTAAGCCATATTTCGGAAAATCCATACTTACGACCCACTTTATGAAGACAGCACCATGCACCCCCCCCCCAAACTAATTCAAACACCCATTTGCTAAGTTTTCGTTAGAAGTTCATTACTTTACGTAAGTCACATTGGGTTAGCTTCTTTTTCAGAAAAGCAAACTTTCCTAGGCAGCACAGCAAAACCTGGTATGTCACATGCGCTCCTCAGATTAACAGGACTGAGGGAGAGGAGAAGGGAGGAGGCGCTGCTGGTGCTTCCTTTAAATACAGAACACACGTTACATCTGCCACTTTTGCGCGAGCAAGCCTGGAGAGGGCTGAGAGGGAGATCGAGGGTAGCACAGGAATGGGAGATGAATTTGCCCATTCTCGAAGGCTTTTGCATGTGCCACGCAGTAGCTTAGTTTGCCTAGCAGCTCAGGATTCTGGTTATGTTGTGTCATTGTGAAGAAATTGGAGTCGATAGCTCTTGTAGTGTTTTTTTTTAATGTTGTTTGTAAAAACTTCAAATTTTCCCAAAAATCAGCAGATGAGCAAAACATTCTAAAACTTGGGAGGCTTACAGTGGTAAATGTCTGCTACAATTGTCACAAGGTTTATCTGAATAGCCTTAAAAACGGGAAAGGACTGCAGAAGTGTCCCCACTGGCACAAATAACGAAAAGAAAAACTAATACATTTTTGGAACTTCATATTAGAAACGATACTGATCCCTTATAAATTTTTCAAAACATTAGGGTTGCCCTAATTCTGTAAATACAAACTTAGCCGATTTTTGGCATTACGCATACCTCTAGTATTTATATTTAATAACACTGTGTAAATTTTTTAAAAAACATTATGTTCCTGGTTTGAAAGTGTTATTTCCTGTTTAATTGTTTGGTACTTACTTTGAAAGTAGTTGTAATTAGTAGTAGTAATTAGGAAAGGACATTTATAACCCAGGGACAAAAATCGTGTTCTATAGTGTTAGAAGTAAAGTAAAGGTAAAGGTTTCCCCTGACATTAAGTCAAGTTGCGTCCAACTCTGGGGGTGGTGGTCATCTCCATTTCTAAGCTGAAGAGCTGGCGTTGTTCATAGACACCCCCAGGTCATGTGGCCAGAACGACTGCATGGAATGCTGTTACCTTCCTGCAAAAGCGGTACCTATTGATCTAGTTTTCGAACTGCGAGGTTGGCAGAAGCTGGGGCTAACAACAGGAGCTCACCCCGCTCCCCAAATTCAAACTGCCAGCCTTTCAGTCAGCAAGGTCAACAGCTCAGAGGTTTAACCCACTGTGTCAGCAATGTGATATATCATACTATTTCATAATTCAATATGCCCGTCAAATGTTACAAGAGATGTACTACAGGTAAATGCATCCATCTGGGTGACAATTTTAACTGGGGCTTATTTTTGGAGTAGGGCTTATTTTATGAGCATCATCCTGCAAAATCATACAAGGGTTTCCGGTTAGGTCTTATTCTTAGGGAAATAGAGTTGCAACACCCTCTGAACCGTTTGGAGTATGTAAAGTGGGAGGAAATCTGCCCAGCAAGCCCTTGGACTGGGAGGAGGAGCCTGAGGCCTGGGCAGGGACACTCACCAGCCCTGGAGCAGAGAAGCAGTGGCCAAAGCCTGGTGCAAGGGAACCAGCAGCCGGGCGGGTTAATACCGAGATGCAGCATGGCTCATGCGGAGGCTCCAGCTGAGAGACACTCACACTTTGCGGTCGTTCAGCAGCATGCCGTTCATCTTCTCAATGGCCCGGTCGGCAGCATCCTGTGTCTCAAAGTGCACAAAGGCATAGCCCTTAGAGCCGTTCTCATCGCACACCACCTGCGGGGAATGGCAAGGGGTGGGTGAGGCAAAAGGCATATGCTACCTGCACCAAAAGTGGCAAAGATATAGGCTCTGAATAAAGAACACAGCAACTAACTTCCTGGATACCATCCTCAGCTGTTGTTTACTGACCATGGGAAAAAGTAAGTGTTATTTACACCGTTTTTGTTTATTAATGCCCACACCGAAAGCCATTCACATGCACATAGATAAAACAATATCGAAAAAGGCAACAATATAAAACAATTGGCATAAAGATCTTACCTGTTAAAATTCAGTACCATTAAAATGCAATATAACGCCAAGGATAAAACTATTTAGCTAAAAGCATCCCCATAACAGTTAACTGCAATATCAGCAATATGTTCTGCCCAAATGTGCTTTGCCCTGCTGCCAGGGTGAAAAGAGAAACCTTGTGAGTTGCCATAGAATTGGTGTCACTCAGGAGATTAAAAAAAATTCTGACATATTATTCAGTACTATTTCTCATGCAATCAAACTCTGCTGTTTAAGGACTAGGTATTATCTCTCAATAAACCATCACAAATAGTGGTTTGACTCTGATTCTAGAGCAGGCTTTCTTAAACATTCTCCACTCATGACTCCTTTCCTCCCGAGTAATTTTTTCATGGTCCCAGGTATATAAAATAGGTATAAAAAACACTGAAAATAAATCAGCATTTGCAAGGCTGATTTTCCTTTTTGTTGGGTATAGCTTCTGCAGAGTCCACTGTCAACATTGCATGTTAATGCAAAGAGACTTATGTAAAAAGGTGGCATTCAGAAACCCTTTAATGTTGCCGAATTGTTTGTGACCTCAATATTGTACTAAAGGGTCCCACAGTTTAAGAAGCAGTGCTCTAGAGAGAAGGGTTTGAATCCCTCTTCAGCCACAGAAACCCCAAGTGTATTATATCAGCCTCAGAGGAAGGCAAATCCCACCTACTAAAAAAAAAAATTTGCCCACAAGTATGGCCGTCCATTACATCCAGCACAACCGATTTTACTATGAAGAACTGAATCGCCGGTGAGGAGGAATAAAGAGGAGGCCAAAGCACGTCCATTGCGGGTGGGAGATATGGAGAAGCCGGAACCAGAGAGATCTCCGCTGAACCACAAACGCCAACCGAATGAAAAAGCGATCAACGATTATCATTATGAGAAGTTCAAGAAGATGAACCACCACTACTGAAAGCTGCCTGGGTTTTCCTCCTTTTTTTCTAGAAAGGAAAATGGGAATACCTTCCAAAAAAAACAAAAAACAAAAACAGGCTACACTTCCTGTCTTGCAAATATTAGCTCTGCCCTTTTTTTTATTTTGGAAGGGGGGGGCATTTGAGATTTTTAGCATTGCAATGTGTTTGTATATATTTGAGGTGTTACTGTATCTCATGTTATGGAAGTTGCCCTCAAGATGGCTATTAAAAAGAATTTGAAAAAAAAAATCTTGCTAAAAAATCTCTATGATAGGTTTGCTTTAGTCTCCATAAGCTGGAAATGACTGGAAGGCTGTAGAACAAAAAACCACATGAGAAAATCCTTTCTACCTGCCTCCTTTTGGAGCCAAGACAGAAGGGCAAACAACAGTACTGATACTTGCAAAAAATGTATATACAACACACACACTTTAATGCCTGACACCAGTGCTGTTACTCTACTTTTAACACAGTCAAGGTAAGACTAAAGGATCTCAAGGAACAAGGAGAAAAGCAGGCTTCCCAAAGCTCACCTTGCAAGAAAGGATATTCCCAAAAGCTGAGAAAGTGTCATAAAGTGCCTTGTTGTCGATGGATTTGTCCAGGTTCTTAATGAAGACGTTCCCTACGCCTGACTTCCTCAGAGAAGGGTCCCGCTGGGACCACATGATGCGGATGGGCTTGCCTTTGATCACATCGAAGTTCATAGTGTCCAAGGCTCGCTCAGCTACAAAGGCAAGGGAGGGAAGTGAGATTTTTTTTATCTTAAGAATGCAAGAAGCAATAATGTACTGTCAAAAGCTTTCACGTCCAGAATCACTGGAGTGTTGTGTGGTTTCTGGGCTGCAAAGCCATGTTCTTGCAGCATTTTCTTCTGACATTTCACCTGCATCTGTGGGTGGCAACATCAGAGGATTGTCTGAAGATGCCATCCACAGATACAGGCAAAATGTCAGGAGAAAATGCTGATGGAACATGACCATACAGCCTGGAAATCACACAACACTCCATGAATACTCGCTTCAATAAACCCAGGGCAGTTGGAACATACAAACATGGCCAGAAAAAACATGGTGACCCCTGACAGACAATTTCATAGAATCACAGAATAACACTATGTAATACGATTTTTCTTCCTGGGTTATAAATGTCATTCTCTAATTAGTTCTATCATAAAAACATGGAGAAGTTTATTAAACTGCAAAAACTTTGTTTCTGTGGGAGGGACATCCTGCAGCACATTTTGCTCTAGTTTTTCAATGAATATCTCATAAGAGTCTTAAACCAATTCAACATAGTATGTGGCAGTTACAAAAATGAAGTTTCTGGAGTAGTACAACTACTTTCAAAGTAAGGACTGCACAATTAAACAGGAAATAACACTTTTAAACCAGGAACAGAAGATTTTTCAAATTTTGTTCCATAGTGTAATTGATCATAGAATCTATAATAATTTAAACACACCAGCATCAGCACAGATAGTTCTCAGGATACTGCTCAAATTGTCATGTTCATTTGACTCTGCTGCAGCAAGCTTACCATTGGTAAATACCATTTGTACCAGGGGAGATTCTGTCCTAAACAGATGACACATGTAGGCAGCAGAGAACCATGCTGATATCGAAAACCTGCCAATCACACATTGTGGCTGAGCAGATTGACTTGAACGCACATTTGTATTGGCCTATCCATGTTCTCTGGGATGCAAGGTTAAGTATCTCCTGTTGGTCAAATGTACCTAAAAAAGAAACAGGGAAGCCCTGCTTGTGCTAAATAGCAAAGGGTATCCATCACATTCTAAAACCATTGCAACCTAGACTCTTGACACACACTAATCCTCCTTCAGGTTTCTATTTTAGTACCAAGCAACATATTAAAAGCCCTTTGGCAGAGGCACACGAGGCTCTTGTTCATAAAAAGGCAGGGGCCTGGGAAAGAGTTCTTGCCAAACAGGCATCTCAATTGAGAAGGAAAAGAGAAATTCAAAGAGGAGCTCCTTGGGGCCAGATGCAAACTCTCTGCTTGATGGGACTCTCCACCTGCAGACTTCTCAGCTACCCTCTTGCCTTCATCACCAAGGAGTCCCATTTCAGGCAACTACATTTGGCTGCGTTTTATTTATAGCAGAAAGCAATACTCCAAAGGCATATGCTGGCAAGGGAGGCAACCCCAGAGAATACCCCATTTGCTGCTGAAAGGTTGCAATGCAGGAACACAACAGAAGGGATTATGCTCTCATGCCATCAGAGGCTGCCATGGTAATGAGACAAAAACTGCAGCACATTGTAGCAAGCATGCAGCGTTCCAAATGTCATTAGATTGCAGGTCCCATCCTCCACAGCCAGCAATTAGGAATAAGGCCTGCAGTCTAGGATTGCACAATTCTCACCATTACCAGAAGAGAAATATTACTCAGTGTTTTTATTTCCTTCCCTCTGCAAAACTGTATCAGAGTCATGTTCTGCTTCCACAAATACTCAGAATTCTGTTTATTATTTATGTGTTTGACTTTAATCCATTCTTTCAATCCAAAAATAAAACTTTGTATCCAAAGCGGCATACAAAGAACTAATTAATGTAATCATGCCAGGACTCCTTTCACACAAACCCTGCCTGGCCTGCAGCACTGGCCCAGGGACTGACTACCACTCCAGGTTTCCTCAGGTGTTCTGGCCTGAAAATCCCAGCAGCTTTTACCTGCAAAGATGGAAGGCCAAGTATATTTGAATTTAACAATGAATGTTGAGGCAGTATCAGTATAACTGATCCACCTTTTACTGTGAGGCAGAACATCATTCAAAAGAGCCATTCTGGACCAAACCAGAGGCCTCTCAACTTCGATATTCTGGTCACAGCAGCTAACCAATGGCCCAAATGTGGAACATTCTGCCAGGACACAGATGTAGCTTTAAGCATGTGTTCCCAAACAGTTAATATAGAAATATACTGCCCTTGACACGTGTGTGCTCAAGCTGCCTGTCCTCCTACAGCAACCACTTAGATTTCCTAGGGTTTTTAGGAAATTTCTCCAAAGTGGTTTTGCTAGGCCTTTCCTCTGACATAGAGGCTCCAGTTCCTGGGATGCCTTGGCAATCCTTCTGATCTTGGAAGGGCCCTTCTTTTTGGGCTGCCACTTCCACAATCATCTAGTCAGCATGAGTTCCATGGGGATTTCCCAGAGCTTCAGAGAATAGGTGGGGTCTAGCCCTTTAAGGGTGTTTAGGCATTAACTACTGGAAACAGAGGATTGGGAGATCTTTTTCTGCCATGCAGAGACATGCTCTCCAAGCCCTCCTGACTGTGGGCCACCCAGCCTTTGCTTCAAAGTCTCCACAGAGGAGGCAACTTTCTGTCAGAGTGGGGGGGTGGGATTCCTTTCTCATGTTTAGGTGGGATTGGTCATCCCGTCCCCCCCGCAATTTTAATCTATTGCTCTTTATCAGTCTTCTAGACTAAAGAACTGGCTTGCCTATCCCTCCTCAATGGGACATCCCTTCCAATATCTAAACATGGCTATTGTGTCTCTTGGCCTTATCTTTTCTAAGCTAAACATACTCCACTCCGTAAAATGCTCCTCGGATGGATTCATAGCTTTTAGACCTTGGCACTTCCCTGAAACTGTTTCCTCTTGTCCACCCCCTTCTTGAAATATCGTATTTACTCAAATCTAAGACTAATTTTCTTTGGCTGAGTGGTCTTGCCAAAATTAGAATGTGCATTAGATTCACATAATATGGTAATCTTTGTTCTGAGCCAAAGCAAAAGGGGATGTTACTTCAGGAGCGGCTAGAGTTCCTATTTGAGGGACGCCATCTTTAATTAGATGGCTAGGGCTCATTGCTATACAATGCTGGGATTGGTAGTTTGGTGAGGCATTCACATTCTTTGAGAGAAGGCTCAAGGTCAAACTACAGGCCCAATGAAGCCATAGCATTGAACCATAACAATTAAAGTGGATTCATTCTACAGCATAGATGCATCCCCAAGTTTTCTTTTCCATCACTGAAAGCTTTGGTGTTTTAACACTTGTTTTTAAAGGAGGAATAGTAATGCACACCATTTTTGGCCAAATTACAGCGCACTTATTGCTGCTGTGGATTACATTTGGTAGCAAATCCTTCATTTGGTTCCAAGGTTTTGAAAATTGAGGTGTGCATTAGATTAAATGGCTCACAAAACTCGAGGAAATACAGTACTTTGCACAGAACTAGACCCAGGGCTATTCTTCCAGGTGGAGTTTGGTGGAAACAACAAGGTCGTTTTTCTGTTGATTAAGTCAGCTCTGCTAGGATCATAACCAATTTCCTTTCAAATCCATCCAAGTAGTTGGCCATGTTTGAAAATGTGAAAGGATGCCATAAGGAAGAGGGAGCAGACTTTCTTTCTGCTCCCCTGGAGACTAGGCCTCAATGGAGCCATGGGTTTAAATGACAGGAAACGAGATTCCACTTGAACATTAGGAAGAACTTCCTGACTGTAAGAGCGGTTCAACAGTGAAGCTCTCTGTCTCGGAATGTAGTGGAATCTCCTCCCTTGGAGGCTTTTAAACAGAGACTGGATAGTCATCTGTTGGGAGGTACTTGATGTTTTTCCTGCAAGGCAGATTGGGGCTGGACTAGATCTTCCAACTCTATGATTCTATGATCAGTACATCTTGTGGCAATGAGTTCCACAGTCCTCTCCCATTATGACTCACCATCCGCAGGCTGCTGGAAGTTGACATAAGCATAGCCCAAAGAGCGGCGGGTGATCATGTCCCTGCAGACACGGATGGAGAGGACAGGGCCGGCGGGGCTGAACTTCTCATAGAGCATGGCCTCCGTGACATCCGGGTGCAGGTCCCCCACATACAGGGAGGCCATGGGGTAGCTGCTGGCGGCCGCGTTCATCCCCTTCTTCCCCCAAAGCAGGCCTCAGACTTAAGAGACGCCTCCCAATCAATTACCTTTTTCAAAAACCCTACTTTTCAGAGTTACATTTAAAGAGAGGTCTGACTTATGAGAATAGCCCTTTCAGCTGAATAGGAAAAGCAGCTAATGGGCTAAAGCAATTAAAAACAGTGCAATTGTTTAATGGCACAAATATTTGAGAAAGGCCAGTTGAGGATTAGATGGAAGACTTAGAAAGATTCCCTAAATCAATATATTTCCAAAGGCAGTTTAAAAATCCTTTTTGAAAAATAAACAATGCAATCCCACTTTATAAAAATAATAATCTTTTTTTGAGGGGAGGGAATCTTATTTTTTTCTTTTTAAATTAAGGTTTTGCTTCAAGGCTAATTCTTCCCTGCGGCTTTAAAATAAAATTCTATATTCCTTCATACATATATTTATAGTTTCTTCTATTTTATTAGTGCAAAATAGATCAAACAGTCATCCAATGATTGTTATAGACAAAGCAACTACAGTATTTCTCTCCAAAAAAGTCAGGCAGGCATGTGATTTTTTTACAATACTAAAATCTTATTTAGAATTTTAAAAAACCCACCAAGATCAAATTTGAGGTGATAAAAAGGAAAACGGTAGCAAAGAAAAGAAAAATATAGTAAAGGGATTGGAGGAGAGTTAATGGATTTTGAACAAAGAGAAGAAAAGAAATGAATTTCTATTCTCCTTTAGGGAGCTTCACCTGTCCTCGATAAAACTCAAGTAAATAGAAATAAATAAATTTGTAAATACTTCTCCAGAAAAGTCTGACAGGTAGTGAAATAGTATTATTTAAAAGTTTAAACTTTTATAACTTGAGGCGATAGAAAGGAAAACGATGGCAGGGAAAATGAAGTGAAAATACAGCAAAGGGATTTGAAAAGGGAAAATAAATTGACAAAAGCAAATGGGGATATAAATAGGAATAAATAAACATGTATTAAAGGGAAGGCAAATAGAGGACCCACAAAAAAGATGGAAAAGAAAGAAGGCTTTGAGGGCAATACAACACACACAAAGAAAGGACTAAAGTAAATTAAAAGTTTAAAAAGACTAAAAATAAACAATAAGGCAGGGAAATCAGAATATTTCTCATTATTACGATGCTTTCCCTTAAATATTAAATATTATCATCTTACTATTTTCCCTTCTTATTCCTGACAATTATTATAATATTATTATTTTCTTTTCCCGCTTCGAATATATTTTTTATTATTATTATTGTGAGGGTTTTTCCTCTCTCGTTTGGGATATTACTCGTAGTGTTTTCTTATTGACCCTCCTTCCTGGCGATTTTTTATTAATATTTTTATTTATTTATTATTTATTTATATTAATTTTTTTTTCTTTTGCTATTTTTAAGGCTTTTTTTTTTCCTCCCCCTTTTTTCCCCCCTTTGAGGCTCCTACTTGGCCCGGACCCTCCTCTTCCGAGGCCGACAGCGGAAAGGGGGGCCCGAGGGGCGCCGAGAGCCCTTTATAGGCCACGCCGCCCCCGCCGGCCTCCTGGGCCCGCCACCAGGAACGGGAAGGCGGCCGGAAGTCGGGGAGGGTGGGCCTTCCGGCGGAGAGGAAGCCTGAGGAAGCGACACAGCGCCCCCTGCAGGCCAGAGGAGCGAGCCATGTCCAGGCCACGCCTCCCTGGAGAGGAGCACTTGGGTATTCATTTGTCCTGTCAGGACAACCAGTTCAACATCTACACAAATGACCAGCCACTACCAGAAGGAACAGAGAGTTTTATCTATGCTGATGACCGTGCCATTACAGCTCAAGCAGGGAGCTTTGAGATGGTAGAAGCTTTCCAAAGCTCTAGGTGCTCTTACTGCCTATTACAGGAAAAACCAGCTGATCCCCAACCCATCTAAAACACAGACATGTGCCTTTCATCTCAAGAACAGAGAAGCATCCCGAGCTCTGAAGATCACCTGGGAAGGAATCCCTCTGGAGCATTGCAGCGCATCCAAATACCTGGGAGTCACTCTGGACCGTGCTCTGACCTACAAGAAGCACTGCCTGAACATCAAACAAAAAGTGGGTGCTAAAAACAATATCATACGAAAGCTGACTGGCACAACCTGGGGATCACAACCAGATACAGTGAAGACATCTGCCCTTGTGCTGTGCTACTCCGCTGCTGAGTATACATGCCCAGTATGGAACATATCTCACCACACTAAAACAGTAGATGTGGCTCTGAATGAGACATGCCGCATTATCACGGGGTGTCTGCGTCCTACACCACTGGAGAAATTACACTGTCTAGCTGGTATCGCACCACCTGGCATCCACCGGGAAGTGGCAGCCAGTAGTGAAAGGACCAAGGCAGAGACATCTCCAGCTCATCCCCTGTTTGGGTATCAGCCAGCACGTCAACGACTTAAATCAAGACATAGTTTTCTTAGATCTACAGAGACACTCGCTGGAACGCCTCAGCAAGCGAGAGTCCAAAAGTGGCAGGCTCAAACCCAGAACCTCAACCAATGGCTGATACCAGATGAGAGACTCCCCCCTGAGCACACAGAGGATAGGGCGACTTGGAAGGCGCTGAACAGACTGCGCTCTGGCACCACCAGATACAGAGCCAATCTCAAGAAATGGGGCTACAAAGTGGAATCCATGACATGCGAGTGTGGAGAGGAGCAAACCACTGACCACCTGCTGCAATGCAACCTGAGCCTAGCCACATGCACAATGGAGGACCTTCTTGCAGCAACACCAGAAGCACTCCAAGTGGCCAGATACTGGTCAAAGGACATTTAATCAACTACCAAACTCACACATTTTGTATTTTCTCTGTTTGTTTGCTTTGTTCTGTTAGAAATGTAATATAATTGACTTGCTGCCCTGACACGAGAAATAAAAATAAGTGTGGTGAGATGTGTTCCACACTGGGCATGCATACTCAGCAGCAGAGTAGTACAACGCAAGGGCAGATGTCTTCACTGTATCTGGTTGTGATCCCCAGATCACAACCAGATACAGTCAGCTTTCGTATGATATTGTTTCTAGAACCCACTTTTTGTTTGATGTTCAGGCAGTGCTTCTTGTAGGTAAGAGCACGGTCCAGAGTGATTCCCAGGTATTTGGCTGTGCTGCAATGCTCCAGTGGGATTCCTTCCCAGGTGATCTTCAGAGCTCGGGATGCTTCTCTGTTCTTGAGATGAAAGGCACATGTCTGTGTTTTGGATAAGTTGGGGATCAGCTGGTTTTCCCTGTAATAGGCAGTAAGAGCACCTAGAGCTTCGGAAAGCTTCTGTTCTACCATCTCAAAGCTCCCTGCTTGAGCGGTAATGGCACGATCATCAGCATAGATGAAACTCTCTGTCCCTTCTGGCAGTGGCTGGTCATCTATGTAGATGTTGAACATGGATGGAGCGAGCACGCTCCCCTGAGGCAGGCCATTCTTCTGTTTCCGCCATCTGCTTCTCTGGCCCTGGAACTCAACAAAGAAGCTCCTGTTTTGTAGCAGGTTTCCTATTAGGTGGGTGAGGTGGTAGTCCTTTGTGATATTATACATTTTTCTCTAGAGGAGGCGGTGGTTCACAGTATCATAGGCTGCTGACAGGTCTATGAAGACAGGTCCTGTGATCTGCTGCCTTTCAAAGCCGTCTTCTACGTGCTGAGTCAGGTTCAGCACTTGCAATGAGCAGCTTTTGCCTTTCCTGAAGCCAGCTTGCTGTGGGATCAGACATGGGTCTATTTTTTCCGTAATTCTATGCAAAATAAGTCTCTCCAGAACTTTGTAGAGGTGGCACAACAGGGAGATTGGTACACTTGTATGAAAGGAAAAGGAAGAGGAGGGAGAACAACAACAATAATAATATTGAGTCTCTTTTGGAGAGAAAAAGAGGGTAGAAATTATTATTATTATTGTTATTATTATTATTTCTTTTTGGAGAGAGAAAGCAGAATATAAATAATAGTAATTTGAGTCTCTTTTGGAGAAAAAGGGGGTATAATAATAATAATAATAATAATAATAATAATTTCTTTTTTGGAGAGGAAAAGCAGAGTACAAATAATAATAATAATGATTGTAGTCACTTTTGGAGAGAAAAGGGGGTATACATTATTATTATTATTATTATTATTATTATTATTATTTCTTTATTGGAGAGAAAAAGCAGAGTATAAATAATAATAATAATAATAATAATAATAATTGTAGTCTCTTTTGGAGAGAAAAAGGAGGTATAAATTATTATTATTTCTTTTTTGGAGAGAAAAGGCAGAGAATAAATAATAATGATGATTGTAGTCACTTTTGGAGAGAAAAAGGTGGTATAAAGTATTATTGTTATTATTTCGTTTTTGGAGAGAAAAAGCAGAGTATAAATGATAATAATTTGAGTCTCTTTTGGAGAGAAAGGGGGATATAAATTATCATTATTCTTTCCTTTTTGGAGAGAAGAAGCAGAGTATAAATAATAATAATTTGAGTCTCTTTTGGAAAGAAAAGGGTATATAAAATATTATTATTATTATTTATTGGAGAGAAAAAGCAGAGTACAAATAATAATAATAATTTGAGTCTCTTGGAGAGAAAAGGGGGTATTAATTATAATTATTTCTTTTTTGGAGAGAAAAAGCAGAGTAATAATAATAATAATAATAATAATAATTTGAGTCTCTTTTGGAGAGAAAAAGGGGACCTCTGAGGATGCCTGCCATAGATGTGGGAGAAACGTCAACAGAGGATGCTTCTGGAACATGGCCATATAGCCCGGAAAACTCACAACTCAATAATAATAATAATAATAATAATAATAATAATAATAGCTCTTTTCCAGCCATTTGAGATATTGTTTGCCAGCAGAGGGCAGGCAGAGATTGCAGACTTTCTCTTTCCAGGATGAAGTGGAACCATTGATATATAAACCCCTCTTTTTCCAGCTCCAGCAGACCTCACCCTCTGAGGATGCTTGCCATAGATGCAGGCGAAACGTCAGGAGAAATGCCTCTAGAACATGGCCATATAGCCCGAAAAAACCCACAAGAACTGATTGCAGACTTTCTCAGAATGTGTCTCACATCTGTTTGTTGGCAAAAATAAGGTGGTAAAAAGAGGTGACAAAAAAGGACAATAGCCCAACAACAGGCAATGCTCAGTGCTGCCTTTAAAATTCGGACTAGAGTCCGGAGCCAATGGACCGCCCCCGCCAGCATCAGACACACCAATCACCTCTCTCCGAAACAGGGACACAAGCATAAGAGCATAGATTAAAACAGCAGTCATAAAGATATCTCTCTAATATGAATCCTTGCTTTTTTTTGTAACATGCATTTTCTTTGTTGCTGACTTTCAAGGTTATTTTTAAAGAAATGGTTACTGCATGTTCATTTTCTCATTCAGTTGGTTCGTCAGTGGGAAACCTCTCCGCTTCATCTACTCCTAAATTGCAGTGAAAAGTGATTTTTCTCAAAAAAGCAGGGGACTAAATAAATACAGAGTTGCAAATGTGTACACATTCTGTCCTAGTATTCATTTTTGTATCAGAGATCAAATTGTTTTGTACGAGTTTTCCAAGGTCTTTAGCCACCTTCAGCCGGTGCCTCCCCAAACTACAGCATCTATGTTGTAGAATGAATCCACTTTAACTGCCTTGTTCAGTGCTATGGAGTCATGGAGCTGTAATTTGACAAGGACTTGAGCCTTCTCTGCCAAAAAATGCTGGTGCCTCGTCAAGCTACAGATCCCAGGATCGCATAGCATTGAGCCTGGGCCATTAAATTAGAGATGGTGCCCTTCTTGGGCAAAGTCATGGAATGTGTGGCGGCAACACAACTCCAGGGATTTCTGGTAGACACTGATTATCTAGATCCGGCACAGTCTGGTTTTAGGCCGGGACATGGAAATGAGACAGCCTTGGTCGCCTTGGTAGATGATCTTCGCCGGGAGCTGGACAGGGGGAATGTGTCCCTGTTACTTCTGCTGGACCTCTCAGTGGCCTTGGATACCATCGACCACGGTATCCTTCTGGGACGCCTCACAGATATGGGACTTGGGGGTACTGCCTTGCAGTGGCTCCAGTCCTTTCTTGAGGGACGGTCCCAGAAGGTGTTACTCGGTGACTCCTGTTCGGCCCCACAACCATTGTTGTGTGGAGTCCCACAGGGTTCAATTCTGTCCCCAATGTTGTTTAACATCTACATGAAGCCGCTGGGGGAAATCATCCGGAGTTTTGGAATGCGGTGTTATCTCTATGCAGATGATGTCCAAATCTGTCACTCCTTCCCACCTGTCACCCAGGAGGCTGTCCAAACCTTGAGCTGGGCCGCTGTGTCGGACTGGATGAGAGCTAACAAATTGAAATTGAATCCAGACAAGACAGAGGTCCTCCTGGTCAGTCGCAAGGCCGAATAGGGCATAGGGTTATAGCCTGTGTTAGACGGGGTTACACTCCCCCTGAAGACGCAGGTTCGCAGCTTGGGAGTGATCTGGACTCATCGCTAAGCCTGGAACCCCAGGTCTCGGCGGTGGCCGGGAGAGCTTTTGCACAGTTAAAACTTGTGCGCCAGCTGCGCCCATACCTTGGGAAGTCTGATCTGGCCACAGTGGTCCATGCTGTTACATCCCGAATAGATTACTGCAATGCGCTCTACGTGGGGTTGCCTTTGAAAACTGTTTGGAAACTTCCGTTAGTCCAACGGGCAGCAGCTAGATTAATCACCGGAGCATCATACAGGAAACATACCACCCCTCTGTTATGTCAGCTCCACTGGCTGCCGATCCAGTTCCGAGCACAATTCAAAGTGCTGTTTTTGACCTACAAAACCCTATGCGGCTCCGGCCCAGCGTACCTGTCCGAACGTATCTCCTATGTCCCACCTCGGAGTTTAAGATCTTCTGGGGACTGTGGGAGGCTCTGCTCTTGGCCCCGCCTCTATCACAAGTGAGGCTGGTAGGGACGAGGGACAGGACCTTCTCAGTGGTGGCCCCTCACCGGTGGAATTCACTCCCCGGGGAAATTAGGTAATCAACATCCCTCCTCTCCTTCAGAAGGAAGCTGAAAACATGGATATGGGACCAGGCCTTTGGGTAATCTGGCAGACTGGCAAGGTAATGACGACCAGGATTTGGAAAGGACTATGGTAATGCTGAATGGACTTACGGATTTTAGAACTCGGTGAATGTTTGGCCACTAGACTGGCGTTTTAGTTGTTATTGTATTAATTGATTGTTTTTAACTATTGTGGCTATTGCTGTTATGTATTTTATCTGTTGAATTGTTGGCATCAAATTGTGCCGGTTGTAAGCCGCCCTGAGTCCCCCACCCCCCACCCCCCGGGGTTTGAGAAGGGCGGGGTAGAAGTGCCCAAAATAAATAAATCAATAAATTCAAAGAGGAGCTCCTGAAGCAGCTTCCCCTTTGGCTTTGGCTCCACACTAAGGGCCCTTCCAGACAGCTATGTAACCCAGAATATAAAGGCAGATAATCCACAATATCTGCTTTGAACCGGATTATCTGAGTCCATACTGCCATATAATCCAGTTCAATGTGGATTTTATACAGGGGCCAAAGATGACCGTATGATGCAAATCTAATGTGCACCTTTTGGTGAAGTCGTTTAGCAAAAAAAAAAGAAAGAAAGAAAGAAAAGAAAAGAAAAGAAAAGGTGAGCATTAGATTCGAGCAAATAGATTAGATTAGCTAACAGACCAAATAGATTAGTGGACAGGTTTATTGGCTTCTAGAGATGCTCCACTGAGTGGCAAAGGCATGGGTAGGTTTATAAATAGCAGGGAGAGACCTCAGAGGAATGAAATGTGCCAAGAGATGGGCCTCCATGTTGCAAGAATGGCACACTGGAGTCTCTCTGGATATCTCTCACCCACATGCATGCACGCACACACCGTTCTCAGAGGTCCAGAAATGGCATCCCTAGAGATTAGTGGCTCCCAGGCCAAGAGAGATTGCCAAATCCAGTCCAAGTTGTCATCCAGAGTTTTAAAGGGGCTGAGACCTTTTTCAGAACAGGGTTCAGCTCAATATATGGATGAGAAATTGATTCAGCTCCTGCTGTGGCTTCTTTGACTGAGCCACTCCATTGTAATTCGATCTCAGATTTACTCCCAAATGCCTTTTTCAGTGAGTTGCCTGATTCATGAATGGGGATAGTTTTGTGATGGCTGTTAATATGGGTGTCCATTAGTGGGGCAAATTGATTCATGCCCCTCCACAGTTGCCCACCCAGGGACCCTTTTGGGTCTTTCATTAAGATTTCACACTTGCCTCCAGCAGACAAGAGTTCTTTCTCCCACCTTGGACCTTCCACAGATATATAAACCTCCCTTGCTTTGTTTCCAATATACCTCACAACCTCACCCACAAATGTGGGTGAAACATCAGGAGATAATGCTTCTGGAATGTGGCCATAGGTAAAAGTAAAGGTTTCCCCTTGACATGAATTCCAGTCATGTCCAACTCTGGGGTGTGGTGCTCATCTCCATTTCTAAGCTGAAGAGCTGGCATTGTCCGTAGACACCTCCAAGGTCATGTGGCCAGCATGACAGCATAGAGCTCTGTTACCTTCCTGCCAGAGCAGTACCTATTGATCTACTCACATTTACATGTTTTCGAACTGCTAGGTTGGCAGAAGCTGGGACTGACAAGCAGTAGCTCATGCCGCTACCCGGATTCGAACCTGTGACCTTCAGTCAACAAGCTCAGCAGCTCAGCGCTTTAACCCACTGTGCCACCGGGGGGCTCCAATGTGGAATATCGTCATACAGCCCGGAAAACTCACAGCAACCCAGTGATTCCGGCCACGAAAGTCTTCGACAACACATCAGATAATGTGTTTTTCAGCCCCAAATACCTTTTGCTTTATATGTTTGAGGTGAATGCCCTAAAGTAGCAAGAAAGCAGCTCTCCAGATGGTTTGAAAATGACTGGAAGTGATTTCTGATCATCCCAAACATTGCCTCTTAAGGGGGTCTCAGTCGAAGGGAGCTATTTGCTTTCCCTCAAAAACGGACTGCAATCTGAGTGGGGCGTCTAAATCGGAGAGGCCTAAAAATAATTTGCGATTGGGCGCTGTTCAAATATGCAAGATGAAATCGGAGAGAGCTCCTTTCCCAGATGAAGTGCTGTGGAAGCAGGGACAGGGAGACCAGGGTGGGATATTTCACCCTGAGTTTTGAAAATGGGATCAGCAGTGAGAGAAAGTGATGTTTTTTTGTTGGGTTTGGGATTCATTAAACTAATCAGAGGAAACGGTGAACCCAAAACACACAGCCCATTTAATGCTTGGGCACCTCAGTGGGATGTTTCAACTTCAACAAAAGCTTCTGGTGCATCTCCTCTCAACAGAAAAAGACCAGAATCCTGGAATTATAGAGTCAGAAGGAATCACAGAGGCCATCTAGTCCAACCTCTTTCAGTGCAGCAACAGATGGATAAAACTCTCCTGGAATTTACTCATCCACCCTGCATTTAAAAGCTTCCAAAGAAGGAGAGTCCACCATCTTCCAGATCTTTCTCTCTGGAAATTCTTCATTAATAAATCAGATTGTGCCCTAATTTTTGGCCTAAAACAAGCATTCTCCATCATCTCCATGGCACTCCACAAGGAGGTCTCTTTCGGCAAGTGTTTCCCCAGCAGTTCCAGTCATTCTGTACATTTTTAGTTCATTTCTTCGGTTGATGTGCAGCACAATCCCACTTTCTCTTCCCAGCTACAAAAGGTAAACTTTAGTTCACCAGAGAGAGAAAGTTGACACTATACTAGAAGAAATAATAGAATGTTATCAGGAGCAACCAGTGGTATCTATATCAATGGCTTAGTGCAGTGTTTCTTGAACTGCTCCTCCAGATGTTTTGAACTTCAGCTCCCAAAAATCCCAGCCATTTTACTAGCTGTTAGGGAGGCATGGTGGCAGAATGGGTTAAACCCCTGTGCTCGCTGAACTCCTGACCTGAAAGTCGGCGGCTTGAATCCACAAGATGAGGTGAGCTCCCATCTGTCAGCTCCAGCTTCTCATGCATGGACATGAGAGAAGCCTCCCACATGATGGTAAAACATCTGGGCATCCCCTAACAGTTTACAAAAGGCTTTTTGCTAAGAAATAGCAAGGGCTGGGTTGTTTTAGATTTTTCGGGCTATATGGCCATGTTCTAGAAGCATTCTTTCCTGATGTTTCATCTGCATCTATGGCAGGCGAAATGTCTGAGGATGCCTACCATGGACAGGCAAACATCAAGAGAGAATGCTTCTAGAACATGGCCATATAGCCCGAAAAACCTACAACAACCCAGTGATTCGGGCCATGAAAGCCTTCGACAATACAACAGCAAGGATCTGAACCATTCTACTGTATATGGCACAGGCCCAGCATACCTGTCCGAACATATCATCGCTGAGCCTGGAACCACAGGTTTCAGCGGTGGCCGGGAGAGCTTTTGCACAATTAAAACTTGTGCACCAGCTGCGCCCGTACCTTGGGAAATCTGATCTGGCCACAGTGGTCCACGCTCTTGTCACATCTCGAATAGACTACTGAATAGACACGCACTCTACGTGGGGTTGCCCTTGAAGACGGTTCGGAAACTTCAACTGGTCCAGCGAGCGGCAGCCAGGCTGCTCACTGGAGCGACATACAGAGAGCATACCACCCCTCTGCTGTGTCAGCTCCACTGGCTGCTGGTTCAGTTCCGAGCCCAATTCAAGGTGCTGTTTTGACCTACAAAACCCTGTACGGTTCCGGTCCAGTGTATCTGTCCGAACGTATCTCCCTCTATGTCCCACCATGGAATCTAAGATCATCTGAGGGGGCCCTGCTCTCGACCCCACCACTTTCCCAAGTGAGGCTGGTGGGGACAAGGAGCAGGGCCTTCTCAGTGGTGGCCCCTCACCTGTGGAACTCACTCCCGACGGATATTAGGACATCGACATCACTCCTGTCCTTCAGGAGGAAGGTAAACACGTGGTTGTGGGACCAGGCCTTTGGGCAATCTGCCAACTAACTAAAGACAACCAGACAATTAGGACCGGCAGGACTGATAAATGTGGAATGAAACTCTGAACTATGAGATAGCGAATATTGACCGGCAATAAGGAGTAACTGGTTTGTATCGGTTTGTATGAAATTTTTATGGGTTTTATTGGTTTTATTGGGTATAGATATGATGTATTGTTGTTGTTTGCTATTTTGTGCTATTGTGTTTTATTATTGTTGTATGTTACGGGCATCGAATTGTGCCTGGATATGTAAGCCGCCCTGAGTCCCCTTCGGGGTGAGAAGGGCGGGGTAAAAGTAAACCAAATAAATAAATAAATATCTCCTTCTACGTCCCGCCTAGGAATTTAAGATCTTCTGGAGGGGCCCTGCTCTCGGCCCCGCCCTTGACACAGATGAGATTGGCGGGGACGAAGGTCAGGGCCTTCTAGGTGGTGGCCCCCCGCCTGTGAAATTCACTCCCCGGGGAAATTAGATCATTGTCATCCCTCCTCTCTTTCAGAAGGAAATTAAAACCATGGATATGGGACCAGGCCTTTGGGTAATCTGGCAGACTGACTAGGACAATGACGACTAAAGCTTTGGAAACGGACTATGTTAAGCGGAATGAATTTATTAATTACAGACTTGGTGAAACAATGGCCACCAGGCTGGCTTTTTATTGTATTAATGTAATGTTTTAACTGTTTATAATTATTGTTACTATGTGTTTTATTGTTTTGAATTGTAGGCATCAAACGTATGCCGGTTGGAAGCCGCCCTGAGTCCCCCTTATGGGGTTCAGAAGGGTGGGGTGGAAGTATTCTAAATAAATAAATAAATATTACAGCACTAGAGCAGCTGTTAGTTGGATGTGTTATCTACTTACTGTATAAAACAAGGCACTAAGTTTGTGGTTGCTGAGCTTTGCATTTGCTTAGCTTTGCTTGGCTGTGTTTTAGAGCTGGTAGCTCATGGGAGCTGGAAGCAGCAGGTGGCTGTTTTTATTGCTGGGAGCTGTCATGCAGCGTTTGGAAGCTGGAAACTGAAGCGTAAGTCAAGGCCAAGAAAGACTGCTTATCTAAACTGCAAACCAAGGGCTTCTTATTTTCAACAAAGGGGACAGACACTGAACTATTTACTACATTTAGTTCCTGTAGTCGTAGAAAGAAGAAGACTCACTAAAAGTTTTTGTTATTATGCTTTGGTGAGATTAACTATTCTGATATGTTTTGCATCATTATTGAACTAAAGTGAATGAACTGTTTTCTTTTCTACTTAAAGCCACAACTGACTCATGTGTATCATTGAGTTAAGGGTCACACTAAATAAAAAGGGGCTGTAATGTCTTTAACAGTATATGTGCTTGCTTCCGCGGTCTACTATCACCAGTCTGATACCCTGAGCAACGTCCTTGCAGAAGGCCAATTTTCTCACACCAGAAGCTCCTTTCTCCAGCGGCTTCTGACTCGGAAAAAAAAACTCCAGCTGTTAGGAATTGTGGGAGCTGAAGTCCAAAACATTTGGAGGATCAGAGTTTGAAAAACTCTGGCTTGGTGAATCTGATCAAGGGGTTCTTCCAGTATTTGAAGACGCTGTTCAAGATGATGAAGCTCCCCCAACCCCAAATAGGTTCAGTAACTTAGATTTAAGGTCTGGATTAAAATCTGGAGGAAATTCACTAGATTGCTGATACAGAATCCACCATTTGACTTTGGATCATATCCTTGCCTTGCTCCCTGTCACTCAAATATCTAGTCTAGCGTTTCTCAACCTGAGGGTTGGGACCCCTGGGGAGGATCGTGAGGGGTGTTAGAAGAGTCGCCAAAGACCATCAGAAAACACAGTATGGGAAGTTTGGCCCAATGTTATCATTGGTGGGGTTCAGAATGCTCTTTGATTGTAGGTGAACTATAAATCCCTGCAACTACAACTCCCAAATGTCAAAGTCTATTTCCCCCAAACTCCACCAGTGTTCACATTTGGGCATATTGAGTATTTGTGGCAAGTTTGGTCCAGATCCATCATTATTTGAGTCCACAGTGCTCTCTGGATGTAGGTGAACTATAACTCCAAAAGTCAAGGTAAATGCTCACCAAACCCTTCCAATATTTTCTGTTGGTCATGGGGGTTCTGTGTGCCAAGGTTGGTTCAATTTCGTCACTGGGGGAATTCAGAATGCTCTTTGATTGTAGGTGAACTATAAATCCCAGCAACGACAACTCCCAAATTACAAAATCAACCCTCCCTTCCCCGCGCAACCCCATCAGTATTCAATTTTGGGCGTATCTGGTATTTGTGCCAAATTTGGTCCAGCGAATGAAAATACATCCTGCATATCAGATATTTACTTTACGATTCATAACAGTAGCAAAATTACAGTTATGAAGTAGCAACAAAAAATAATGTTATGGTTGGAGTTCACCACAACATGAGGAACTATATTAAGGGGATTGCAGCATTATATGATTAATTTTAATGTATTTTTTGTATTAATGTGTTTTATGGTGTGATGTTTTAAACTATTGTCTTTGAATCATGTTGTAAACCAGCCTGAGTCCCTCTCTAGAGGTGAGAAGACCGGCATATAAAAGTTCTAAATAAATAGGAAGGTTGAGAACCACTGTTCTAGTCCATATGTGTAAGGATGCATTGGCATGTTCCCAATATACCATTCTCAAACCATACTCTAGCATTCAGAAAACAGAAGAGACTGGTAACACAGAGGGAGAGAGTTTATTGTAGAGAAAACATCCATAAAGGTGACAGTTGGACAATAAAATGCTGTTTTGTTCATAAGCAAACACAAGTGGCGAAAAGCTGGAATTGAAAGGTTCCAGTTTGCATATCGATGGTATGTTTCATCCGTCTGTTTTCAAAGAAAACAGTGTGCAAACATATATGTCTGTGGAAGTTATCTAAACCATACAGCAACTTCTTGAAGTAGATTCAGCAGGGACAGAAGAAACCCTAAGTATGGATTTGAACCTAAATCAGATCCAATGCTGATTAAAGAATTTCCCCCAAAATCACCATATGCATGCTTATGCTCTCTCTACCATCTTCTTCCTTTTTTGAGAAAGGAAGGATGACCCATTTTCTACAGTCAGATCGCTAAAACTCTATGTATACCTGAGCTCAAATTTGGAGACCCTGGTGGCACAATGGGTTAGAACCTTGTACCGACCAAAATGTCGGCGGTTCGAATCCGGGGAGCAGGGTGAGCTGCCATCTGTCAGCTCCAGCTTCTCATGCAGGGACATGAGAGAACCCACAGGATGGTAAAATATCTGGGCATCCCTGGGCAATGTCCTTGCAGATGGCCAATTATTTCACACCAGAAGCAACTTGCAGTTTCTTAAGTTCCTCCTGACACGAAAAAAGCCCTCAAATTTAATCCTAAACACTCCCAAATTCCCCTCCTTCCCCATTCTGATCCAGAATCACTTACAGGCAAAGCTGGTGTATATTCTTGTTAATATTTATGCTATATTTTGGTGCATAGTTTAAACCAGGGGAGAGGGGAAAGGGAAGGGATGGAATCTGGATTCAGAACCTGATTCCAAGAAACATTCTGAAAGAAGTAACTCCAGGGAAATGTCTCCCCGTTTGCATATTTATGGCTTTTGTGAACCATAAAAAATGAGAAGGGATTTCTGTATGGCGTCCGCAGGCAAACACTTTGACCCTTCTCCGCCCTTCTCTTTCTAAGAATGCCCACTTTGGGATGGGGCCAAATCTGAGCCGTGTGCTTGCAGTGCAAACCCAATGATCCAGAAGAAGCAGAGTCTGATATTTTCTTCTAATGCTTCTAGGCTTTGTTTGGCTGGAGTTTTCACCTTTTTGGTCATCTTGGGGTGCACAACACCCCTACTTTGGGCTTGCTTTCTAAAACATTTAATTCCTGACTTGTTTGCATGTTTTGTTTGACCTTATCTCTCTTTTCATAACCTGAGAAATGACCCCTTTGCGCCCCAAAGCTCCAGAGTAAAGATGCTCACAATGCTTTACATTTGTGCCATTCATGGCAAGCTCTATGTGATGCCACCTGGAAGCATGAAACACACATATCTCCACATATTGCAGGTCAAGTGAAACACATCACAGATATTCAGGAGCAAAGAAATCAGATGAGCATCAGCCCACAAAGCACTATATGTGGATGGTAAGCCTGAAACCAAGAGATAGTGGCATGGCAAGAGGCTAGAGGTGAGTCTGATACGGATGTGGTGGACCCAAAAGCAAGGCATTGACCCACAGTTGCAAGGAAGGAAAAACAATGCCATAAAGGGCAACCTCTACAACCAGAAGGCCACCTCCTCAAGCCATCTACCTGCCTTCTTGGTTCCAGGTATCACGGGTGATGTTCTGAATCTTTTACGACCAGCAAGAGACAGAACTTGGAGGCCTCCACATCTCCATGAAGGGTCTAACCCAGCCTTACTTGTTAATTGGGGCCTTTGTCCCCTGAGCCGCGCGCCGCTGTTTCTGGGCCACCCCATAGGGGACGTGGGCCGCAATGGTGCCCATCTCCTTTGCCCCCTCCACGTGGAACATTTGGTCGTCGAAGAAGATGTGTGGGCGGATCTTCTCCAGCAAGGGGCCCTTGGGGGCCCCAGCTAGAAAGAGGGCTTCATCCGTCTCCAGGCCCCAGCTCCGGAGAGTCTTTAGGGCCCGGGCCCCCGAACTGGCAGCACTGCGGGCAGTAACCAAGTAGGTGCGGATGGGGCACTCTAGGCGCAGGCCTTTGGAGTAGAACTTCTTCTGGAGCTTCCCCAGGGCTTCCAGGAAACCTTTCAGTGGCCCCTGGAAGGAAGGAAGGAAATAAGAAAGAGGTGGTGGCCTCAGACAGAGCTTTTTCTGCACTTCTGGTTTGCAAACAGGAAGAGGAGGCAATGGCTGGGAGTCATAGGGGTTCATTGTTCCCCACAATAAGACCTTGGAAGACCATATTCCCTTGGGGAAAATATTAATTTTTCAACCTCCAATCCCACTAGTGGTCATGAGGGGGCATTTCCACTAAGATTTTTGTGACTTTTGAACCATTTTGGAACTTGTAGAGGAATTTCTAACAAGAAGTTATTTGAAATCTTATAGAAGGACTAGCCGACCCCTGCCAGGCATTGCTGTGGCCCAGTCTGGTGATCTGGAAAATGAAGTAATTAGAAAGTGTTGGTTTCTAATATATGTAATTTCTTTATGCTTCTGGGTAAACAGTATTTCTTGTTGTTTCTTTGTTAGTGTTGATGTCGAGATTGTCTGGTTTGCCTACTCTGGAACATGCAACATATAATTGTTCTTCTTTAGTGGTCCCTTTCAAATCTAGGATACTATATCTGTGTGTGTGTGAATCCTCTATATCTATCTATATCTATGGCTGGATGGCTCTTTGTCAGGAGGGCTTTGACAACATTTTCTTGCCCTGGTGAAGGGAGTTGGACTGGGTGCCTTAACTATTTTATGTTGGTCATGGGGGTTCTGTGTGGGTAGTTTGCCCCAATTCTGTCGTTGGTGGGCTTCAGAATGCTCTTTGATTGTAGGTTAACTATAAATCCCAGTAACTACAACTCCCAAATGTCAAGGTCTGTTACCCCCCAAACTCCATCTGTGTTCATATTTGGGCATATGGAATATTCGTGCCAAGTTTGGTCCAAATCCATCATTGTTTGAGTCCACAGTACTCTCTGGATGTAGGTGAACTACAACTCCAAAACTCAAGGTTAATGTCCATTAAACCTTTCCTAACCCTAACCCTAAACTCAAGGTCAATGCCTATGTTGGTCATTGGAGTTATGTGTACCACGTTTGGTTCAATTTCATCATTGGTGGGGTTCAGAATGCTCTTTGATTGTAGGTGAACTATAAATCCCAGCAACTACAACTCCCAAATGACAAAATCAATTTTTTGAGCGATGGTCACTCCTTGAGTTAGTAGGTGTCTTGTGGCCAAAATTGGTGGCAATTTGTCCAGTTGTTTTTGACTTATGTTAATCCCACAAACGAACATTACATTTTTATTTATATAGATAAGAAACCACAAGGGATAAGGAGATGATATTTGCCTATTCTTGAGGAATTCTCAAGTATAATAGTCATTGGCTCTGAAATTACTTCTGTCGCTTCTTTTAATGCCCTTGGATGTAGTTCATCTTGCCCTGGAGACTTGAATTCATTTAGATTAGCCAGATACTCCTGTGCAGCCTCTTTACCTATTTTGTGCTGCATTACTCTCTTGCCCCAATGCCTCCATTATCCCAAAGTTGAGCACTGTTAACCTTTTGTGAGAAAGAAGACTGAGGAAATAAAAAATTGAGTAGTTTTTGACTCATTAGGAATCATCCTCCCAACATCCCACCCCTTGAGATATTGCCCGCCATACCTGAGCTAGTGGCTTGTTCTCATAGGTCTGCTCGTGTTCGAAGAACTTGTCCAGCCCATGAGCCTTTACAATCTGCTCGGATTCATCTGAGAAGAGGACAGCGTCCCCATCAAAGGCAACGCGCAGCTGGTCCTCAGAGACCTGCACATCCCGGTTGGGACTGAAGATGGTGGCTGCAGCAATGCCTTGGAAATGGAGGGAGGAATGGGGGTCAAGAAGCATTTCACCAAGGTCTTCCTGCTCTCTGTCCACCTTCTATCCAGAAGATCAAGTCAATTCCTTTTTTTTTTTTGAAAGAAGGGATGTCAAGGGAGAAACTGGAATGGACATTCTTAAACTTTTCTCATGATATGGACCAGATCCTAATGGCATCTTATCCATGCCCAAGGTTCTCAACCTGGGGTCCCCAGATGTTTTTGGCCTTCAACTCCCAGAAATCCTAACAGCTGGTAAACTAGCTGGGATTTCTGGGAGTTGTAGGCCAAAAACATCTGGGGACCCCAGGTTGAGAACCACTGCCTTAGAGAAACAACCAGGATATTTTTGTGCAATATACTGTATTGCACCAATGTGTATGTCAGTGGGCGCCTAGATGTGCAAATGGATGCAAAGACACATTCAGTCACACTGTGTAACAAAATTTGAAAAATGTTCTGTTCCTGGTTTGAAAGTGTTATTTCCTGTTTAATTGTGCAGTCCTTACTGTGAAAGTAGTAACTTTGTTTTTGTGTCTACCACAAACTATGTGGCCATCACCTGGAATACTGTGTCCACTACTGGGCACCACAATTGAACAGAGATATTGACAAGCTGGAATGTGTCCAGAGGAGGGCGACTAAAATGATCAAGGGTCTGGAGAACAAGCCCTATGAGGAGCGGCTTAAAGAGCTGGGCATGTTTAGCCTAAAGAAGAGAAGGCTGAGAGGAGACATGATAGCAATGTATAAATATGTGAGAGGAAGTCATAGGGAGGAGGGAGCAAGCTTGTTTTCTGCTGCTCTGGAGACTAGGACACAGAAAAATGGCTTCAAACTACAAGAAAGGAGATTCCATCTGAAAATTAGGAAGAACTTCCTGACTGTGAGAACAGTTCAGCAGTGGAACTCTCTGCCCCGAAGTGTGGTGGAGGCACCTCCTTTGGAGGTTTTTAAACAGAGGCTTGGATGGCCATCTGTCAGGGATGCTTTGAATGCGATTTTCCTGCTTCTTGGTGGGAGGGTGGACTCGATAGCCCACGAGGTCTCTTCCAACTCTATGATTCTATGATTCTCTGAATCTATGGTTGAGACTCTATGATGAGATATTTATTGAAAAACTATATCAAAATGTGCTGCAGGATGTCCCTCCCACAAAGACCAAGTTCTTGCAGTTTAATGAACCCTTTTCCATGTTTTTATGATAGAACCAATTAGGAAATGACATTTATAACCCAGGGACAAAAAATGTGTTACATGGTGTAATGCATCAGGTTGCATATTTGGGTACACCTTCAGTTACTCCAAGTTGCCACTGAACACAAAAGTTATATAGCATACTTAATGCATCACTGGAGCTCCCAGTGGTGCAGTGGGTTAAACCCCTGTGCCGGCAGGACTGAAGACCTGACAGGTCACAGGTTCGAATCCGGGGAAAGCGTGGATGAGCTCCCTCTGTTAGCTCCAGCTCCTGATGCGGGGACATGAGAGAAGCCTCCCACAAGGGTGATAAAAACATCAAATCATCCGGGCATCCCCTGGGCAACGTCCTTGCAGACGGCCAATTCTCTCACACCATAAGCGACTTGCAGTTTCTCAAGTCGCTCCTGACACGACAAAAAAAAAAAAAACATCACTCCACACATAGAGATTCATACTACTTCAGTTTAAGCTATTAGTTTTGATGCTCTCCTAATGGCACATCTAATGCACATGTCATTTCCGGACTCTTTTCCAAGCTTATCTTTCCTTCCAGAATTCATGCCCTACCATCTATTACTTAAAGATCAACTACCAGGTGTGTTCTTGCTCACCTTCTTCAATGGCATCTGTCACTTTCTCACAGTCGGAGGAGAGGTACAGGTTGGTGTGGTAAGCCTTCAGGTAGTCGATGGGGCTGTTCCCACCTGTCATGCAAAACCTCTCAATAAATAGGTCTGTAAGAGAGAAGAAGATAAAGAAACGTGTGTCCCAAACTATGCTCAGCACATGGAGTGGCCCCTCTGACTTGAAGGAGTTATTCAAGGTGGCAAAACTAGCACTGCAATGTTTTTTTGTCACTGCAAGTTGACTTACAATAATCTGTAGACTAATTCAACCCGAGAAGTCAGCCATAGCAGAGCACCTAATGAACCAACCTGAACACAGAATATTATTAGAGAACACAGAATTGCTGGACCACTAACAACCACCATGTCAGACTACACAGAGAAGCCAGTGAAATCCACAAGCATGTGGACAATTTCAACAGAAAAGAGGAAACCATGAAAATGAACAAAATCTAGCTTCTAGTATTAAAAAAACCTCTAAAATCAAGCCAGTAAATAAATGATTTTGCCATTTGGGAGTTGTAATTGCTGGGATTTATAGTTCATCTACAATCAAAGAGCATTCTGAACTCCACCAATAATGGAATTCAACCAAACGTGGCACAGAGAACTCCTACAACCAACAGAAAATGCTGGTAGGGTTTGTGGGCGTTGACTTTGCGTTTTGGAGCTGTGGTTCACCTACATCCAGAGAGCACCGTAGACTCAAATAATGATGGATCTGGACCAAACTTGGCACGAATACTCAATATGCCCAAATTTGAACTCTAGTGGAATTTGGGGAAAATAGACCTTGATATTTGGGAGTTATAGTTGCTGGGATTTATAGTTCACACCAATGATAGAATTGGGCCAAACTTCCCACACAGAACCCCCATGACAAATACAAAATACTGTGTTTTCTGATAGTCTTTGGCGACCCCTCTGACACCACCTCACAATTCTCCCAGGGGTCCTGACCCCCAGGCTGAGAAACACCGATTTATTCCTTCCCTTATAGCTTTGACTAAGAAATATTCATCTCCCTCTCAAGCCCCCACTCCCTTTTCTGCTTTGGTAATTTTCCATTTTTTTTTCCATTTCCCTTTTCACCATACTCTTCAGTTCTGGAAAGGTCCACTGATGTCTGGACTTACAAAAGTATGGATGCCTTGTTCCCATTGACATGGGAGCCACTGTCCACCACTGAATGAAACCTACAATCTGAAGTCCTGGCTACTCACTGTAGTGGTTGATGCTGTTGATCAGGCGGACTCCAACTTGAGCATGGTGGTTGGTCATCAGGACGATATCGAAAAGCTCCTCGCTGTCCGGATAAAGTGTCCGCAGCTGCGTGTTGACCGCTTCCAGGGCCTAAAGGGTCAGAAAATGGCAGGGAAGTTTGGCCAAGAGCAAGCAACCTGACCTACAGCCAGGTGGCATTGAGGACTGTGTGGTGGTGATTGGAGTGTGGAGGGACCTTGACCTGCACTTAAGAACGATCGGCACTGATAAAATCACCATCTGTCAGTCGCAAAAGGCCATCCTACTCAAGTCTGCATGCATTATTTGCTGATACATCACATAGTCCTAGACATGTGATTGAACACACAAGCTATCATAGTGATCTTGTTTGTTGTGTACTACTCCTGTTGTGTATCAAACAATAATAGCAGCAGCAGCAGCCATAATATTGTGTTGAAGACCTAGCAAATTCCTAGACTGGATAACTCTATAGGAATATTGATGTTGATGTTTTATATTGTAATTGTGTTCTTGGTGGCATTGAATTTTGCCTTGTAAACCGCCTCGAGTTGCCGGAAGGCTGAGAGGGACAGTATACAAATATACTAAATAAATAAATAAATAAATAGGAATCTTAAATCCTTAATGCAACTTTATGATGTGCTGGGACTAGGACCCTAACCCTCCCCCACAAATATACCTTTTTCATTGCTATCCCATCGAGAGTTTTATCATTTTATGTCATGCATTTGGCCCGCCCACTGTGTTTGATTTTCCATTATGTCATTTTGCACTGTTTATTTTACTTGAATTGCTTATTTTATTGTGATATTATTTTTGTTGTTTATATTTTATTTTGCTGTAATGTATCACTGGGCTTGGCCTTATGTAAGCCACTCCAAGTCCCCTTTGGGGAGATGGTGGCAGGGTATAAAGATTATTATTATTATTATTATTATTATTATTATTATTATTGGACTGAGATAATTAAGTGGCATTTGTTCATACCCAAATTTTACGCATTCAGCCTTTCCTGGTATGCATCTGCAGTTAGGTTTTTAAAATGACAGTTCTAACTCAGCCCTACACAATGTTGAATACAACCTTATTCTTCCTACCAATTACCCAGATAATTTCCTCTAATCGGCCCTGGAATAAACAGCCACAGACCCGTACCTAATATTATTGTTGCCTGCCATAGCATTGCACTTAATTCCCGGGCCCCCTATAATTTTTTGGGCTTGCACAAATCTTGGCCCGGCCTTTTAAATTTTTAAATTGCCTTGAACAGGCAGGATTAATGCTGTTTGGCACCACTTTCACTGCCATGGTTCAAATCATGGGAACTTTTGTTTGGTGAGACCCTTCCTTTGGCGAGAAGGCTACAGACCTTGTAAAGCTACAAATCCCAGGACTCCATTGCATTGAGCCTGGGCAGTCAAAGTGGGGTCAAACTGCATTAATTTGACAGTGGAGGTGCATCTCTGATCATCCTGCCCTATTTAATAATAAATAAATAGATAAATAAACTTTATTTATATATATATGAATAAAAAGTTTTTATTATTATTATTATTATTATTATTATTATTATTATTATTATTATTATAAGGTGGTGACAAACAGCATTAATTCGACAGTGCAGATGCATCCTAGATATGGGCCACATATACCCAGTATATTTCCCCTCCTGTTCTTATTGGCAAAAGTGATGGAGCAACTCCCTCTTTGCTTTGGCACATGATGGAAACCCTGCAAGTTGCACTCAATGGTTTGGAAGAGATCTGCTACAAACTCTATTTGATCCCAGAATTGTCTTTCATGTAGAAAACCTTGCAGAAGGTGCAGACCTTGACGAAAGGGAAGGCAGCTCCAGGAAGGAAAGCTTCGTTCTCATGGTCCAGTTGGTATTTGACATAGGCCTCTACTCCTTGTTCGTTGTAGATCTTCTGCTCCTCTTCCATTCGAAAAAGGGCCCGAGAGGAGACAGCAATGGTGATGGCATTTTGTGGCTTTGGCTGCAAGAAAGAGAGACAATTTGGCATGAAAGAGAGGCCCAAAGAGCATACAGATCCCCAAATCAAGTGGTCTCTAAAGTCACTTCTCCTGGTTCCGAAAAGGTGAAATATGAAACATAATTGTGCCATCCATCACTCAAGAGGGTTAGCTATTAACGGCTTACGGGACTCCCCTACCAGCAATTACTGAGCCACATGGGACCCATAAGTTACTAATTAACATCTTAACAACATGGGAGCAAGTTACTAATTAGCTAAGATATTATTTTAATCATTCTTAAGAGAGTGACGCATGGTTACGGTTATGATTTGGATTTAAAATGTCATGGGAAAGTGTTTTCTGTTACCTTCAGGCAGGGCTTTGTCGGTGGTGGCACCAAATGCATGACAGGCATTTCCATATTCTAGTCATCATTTTGGACTGTTTTAAAGTTCTTCTTTGGGTAGTTCAGTGTATTGATTTTCTTTTTCATGTCAGGAGCAACTTGAGAAACAGCAAGTCACTTCTGGTGTGAGAGAAATCAGCTGTCTGCAAGGACGTTGCCCAGGAGACACTCTGATGTTTTACCATCCTGTGCGAGGCTTCTCTCATGTCCCCGCATGGGGAGCTGGAGCTGACAGAGGGAGCTCATCAGAGCTCTCCCCAGATTCGAACCTCCAGCCTGTCAGTCTTCAGCTTCAGTCTGGCAGCTCAAGGGTTTAACCCACTGTGCCACTGTGTATTAGTTGCTCTGCTTTCACACTCAAATTGGCTTTATGAAACCTATCTGTTTTTGCAGAGCTCTGGGCTGCCTTGAGGGGCATTGTAGCTTAAAAAAATTCATTTGTTTTGCTGTCTCTGGCTAATGAATGAGTCACTCAGTGGCAGTGATAAAAAATACACAGAAAAAAAATACACAGCAATCTGCCAGGCTTTCAAGCTACAAGACCATTAAATGCTAATCAAGATGGCCAATTGCAACATGCACACTTGCCTCAAGCAGACAAGAGTTCTTTCTCCCACCCTGGACATTATTCTACAGATATATAAACCTCACTTACCTAGTTTGCCCACATCTATGCCTGCCATAGATGTGGGCAAAACGTCAGGAGAGAATGCTTCTGGAACATGGCCATAGAGCCAGGAAAGCTCACAGCAACCCAGTAAAACACAGATTGCTGCATTTTCCTCAGAGCACATGCCCCCCAGATTCTCCATTGCATTTGTACGGGTTTTGCTCTCTAAAAGTGCTTTCTCTGGAGTTTCATAGCATTTTGGCAGGTTTTTTTTCCTAGTCCTACCTGGCCATTCCTCTATAGGGTCAGACCTGATACTTCTCACTTACCAAAATCCTATGAGAACTAGTGTTAAGAAATGGTAGAATGGTTATGGAATATTACTAGGAAGCTGCTGAGTTAGCCCATTGGTACATCATGGCTTGTATTGAAAATTCAGACTGGCAGCAATCGCTCTCCAGTGCTGAAAGCAAGATTTGTGCAAAGATATACCAAGATGCTTGTTTATAAAGCTATTGTCCTCCCAACCTTGCTATACGCTTGCAAGATGTGGACTATCTACAGACGTCACATGCAACTCCTAGAACGATTCCATCAGCGTTACCTCCTAAAAATCCTGCAAATTCCTTGGGAAGACAAGCAGACAAATGTCAGTGTGCTGGAAGAAGCAAAGACCACCAGCATTGAAGCGATGGTCCTCTGCCATCAACTCAACTGGACCGGCCACATTGTCCGGATGCCTGACCACAGTCTCCCAAAGCAGTTGCTCTACTCTGAACTCAAGAACGGAAAACGGAATGTTGGTGGGCAGGAAAAGAGATTTAAAGATGGGCTCAAAGCCAGCCTTAAGACCTCTGGTATAGACACTGAGAATTGGGAAGCCCTGGCCCTCGAGCATTCCAGCTGGATGTCAGCTGTGACCAGCAGTGCTGTAGAATTTGAGGAGGCATGAATGGAGAGCAAAAGAGAGAAACGTGCCAAGAGGAAGGCGCATCAAGCCAACCCCGACTGGGACTGACTTGGAAACCATTGCCCTCACTGCGGGAGAAGATGCAGATAAAGAATCTGCAGTCGCCTACGGACCCACCGCCAGTACACTGATCTTGGAAGACAATCCTACTCGGACAACGAGGGATCACCTAAATAAGTAAGTATGTTGTACAAAGATGAGATTTAGACTTCTTCGGAGGCTACAAACCAAAACATGAGCCAAAAAGGTCAATGCCATTGTGGGCAACAATATCACGAGAAGTATTGATGCCTCTCTATTCTACTTTGGACTGACCTCAACTGGACTCCTGTGTCCAGGTTTGGGCACCAATTAAAAAAAGATATGGCCAAGCTGGAATGTGTCCAGAGGAAGGCAACCACAATGGTCAAAGGTCCAGTAAACAATCATTGAAGAAGCTATGCATGTTTAGCTTGAAGAATAGGGGACTAAGAGGTAACAGGACAGCCATGTTCACACATCTGAAGGGATGTCATAGAGGAGATAGCATAAACCCTTTCCAATGGATTCAGATTACGAGAAAAGAGATTCCACCAAAACATTAGGAATGGAAAAGCTCAAACCTTAGGCCTTTGACAACGTCCCCCATGACCTCCTTGCAGACAAATGTAAAATGTGGGCTAGATTATAATATAATATAATATAATATAATATAATATAATATAATATATTGTATATACATATAATATTTATAATATTATAATGTAATGCAATATAATATTAATAATATGATATTATTATTACATGTAATATTACTAATATTATAATATAATGGTATAGTACAATATAGTAATATTTAATACTGATATTGTTCTATGCTAATAATATAATATATTGTATGTATATATATCTTGTAAGCCGCTCTGAGTCCCCTTAGGGGTGAGAAGGGCGGCATATAAATGTCACAAATAAATAAATAATACTACTGTTAGGCGGAACGTCAACAAAATGGACGTCAACAAGGACAAATGTAAGATATTCTACTTAGGTAGAAAAAATGAAATGCACAGATTCAAAATGGGTCATACTTGGCTCGATTATTGTCCATCTGAAAACAATCTCGTGGACAACAAGTTGAACATGAGCCAACAGTGTGATGCAGCTGCTGAAAAAGCCAATGGAACTTAGAGCTGCATTAAAAGGAGTATAGTATCCAGATGACAGGGAGTCATGATGCCTCTCTATTCTGCTTTGGTCTTATCTGAAATACTGTGTCCAATTCTGGGCACCACAATTCAAGAGGGATATTGACTCTAAGCTGGAAGGTGTACAGAAGAGGGTAACTAAAATGATCAAAGGTCTGGAGACCATGCCTTATGAGGAGGGTTTTAAAGAGTTGGGTATGTTTAGCATGCAGAAGAGAAGGTTGAGAGGAGACATGAGAGCCATGCATAAATATGTGAAAGGGTATCATAAGTAAGAGGGAGCAGACCTTGTTTCCTTCTGCCCTGGAGACTAGGACTCGGAGTAATGGGTTCAAATTACAGGAAAGGACATTCCACTTGAATATCGGGAATAACTTCCTGACTGTAAAACCGGGACTGTGGCTGGGAGTCAGCTGCATTAAGATCACTACTGACTGAAAGGACATGAGTTCAAAGCCAACCCGGGTCGGAGTGTGCTTCCGACTACTGTGTAGCTTGCTGTCGGCCTTTTCAGCCCGAAAGACAGTTGCATCTCTCAAGTAGGAAATTTAGGTACCCCTTATGCAGGGAGGCTAATTTAACTAATTTAGGATGCCATAAAATCTCCAGCAAGCAAGCAAAGAATGAGGAAGTACTCCATCAGTGTCACAAATGGATGGTGAAGCAACAGCTCCCCTGGTGGCCAGAATACCCTCATGAAAGCTCAAAGTTAAATAGCCTCTGTGTGTTTGTCTATATATGTTGTGTGTCTATGGAATTGAATGTTTGCCATGTATATGTACATTGTAATCCTCCGTGAGTCACCTGCGGGGTGAGAAGGGCAGAATATAAATACTGTAAATAAATAAATAAAAGCTGTTCAGCAGTGGAACTCTCTGCCTCGAAGGGTAGTGGAGGCCCCTTCCTTGGACATTTTTAATGGCCATCTGTCAGGGGTACTTTGTGCTTCTTCTGCATTGCAGGGGGCTGGACTAGATGGTCCATGCTGCCTCTTCCAGCTCTATAATTCTAAACCTTGTTCCTTCATGAAGGCAAAAGGAGCAACATTGGTTTCCACACCACTTTTTTGAATGGGGCTACCATTAAAGGCAAAGAAACCTTCTCGAGACTGGCACACCCAGTGAGGGGCCTTCAGCAACCTTTAGGTGTTGGAAGGATTGGTGGGATTGTGTTCTCTAAGCGCTGTTCTTCCTCTTTCTCTTAGCAAGGTCATGCAAGGTCATGAGAAATGCCTGCGCAATGTCTGGATCAGAGAGAAAGCAGCCGCTGGGAGGCTGGCAGAAGCCGGATGGTTTGCTGAGGAGGACAGACACTAGGGAAAATCTGGGTCAGGCTCCTTCCTGCCAGACCCTCTCATCTTCCTTCTGAGAGCGGAGCAAGGGATTCGGTTCAGAGGAGAGGAGAGCCTTGCATGTTGGCAGTGAGACCAAAGTCCCATCCAGACTGACCACTGAATGCAGTTTGAAGCTGGCTTCAAATTGCAGCAGCCAGAGAACAAATGTGTACAAGAAAGCCCTTAAGGTGCATCAGTGCTCTGTGGTTATGCAATCACCATTGGGATCTCAAACTGGTGCCGGATTTCCTCTGTAATCAGCTGCACAGCAAAATGACTTTCTTCAATATCGGTTTGATACTGATTGAAGTGGGAGGTGTAAGGTAAAGAGTAAAGGTTTTCCCTTGACATTAAGTCCAGTTGTGTTCAACTCGGGGGGCGGGGGGGTTGGTGGTCATCTCAATTTCTAAGCCGAAGAGCCAACGTTGTCCGTAGATGCCTCCAAGGTCATGTGGCCAGCATGACTGCATGGAACGCCGTTACATTCCTGCTGGAGCAGTACCTATTGATCTACTCACATTTGCATGTGTTTGAACTGCTAGGTTGGCAGAAGCTGGGGCTAACAGTGGGAGCTCACGCCACTCCCCAGATTCGAACCTGTGACCTTTCGGTCTGCAAGTTGAGCAGCTCAGCACTTTAACCCACTGAGCCACCAGGAGCTCCATTGGCAGTGTAGACGGGGCCAAAGACACAAAGGCAAAACCAGGTCCAGAAAGCACTAGACAGGATGCACTCTAAAGATGGGCACCAGTATGCCACTCACTGCTCTGCAAAATTTTAAAGGGTTCATTCAGAGGCATAAAGTCCTGTTCTTCTTGGGGAGAGCTTTGCAAATCCCCCGGAAATCAGTGATGGCTGGCAAGATTGAGAAGGATGTTCATCCACTCTGGCTTTTAGTCTGAACTTTGAAGTAACTCTCCTATTTGAGAATGGCATTCAGCAACTTGGATAACTATTGTTCAGCATAAAATCCAGAGCCGCCGGTGGCGCAGTGGGGTAAACTCCTGTGCCAGCAGGACTGAAGACCGACAGGTCGCAGGTTCGAATCCGGGGAGAGGTGGATGAGCTCCCTCTATCAGCTCCAGCTCCTCATATGGGGACATGAGAGAAGCCTCCCACAAGGATGATAAAAACATCAAATAGATATTGACAAGCTAGAATGTGTCCAGAGGAGGGCGACTAAAATAATCAAGGGTCTGGAGAACAAGCTCTATGAGGAGTGGCTTAAAGAGCTGGGCATGTTTAGCCTGAAGAAGAGAAGGCTGAGAGGAGACATGATAGCAATGGCTTGGATGGCCATCTGTCAGGGATGCTTTGGGCCATCCAGTCCACCCTCCTTGGCAGGAGGGTGGACTGGATGGCCCAAGAGGTCTCTTCCAACTCTATGATTCTATGATTGAGACTCTATGATGAGATATTTATTGAAAAACTATAGCAAATTGTGCTGCAGGATGTCCCTCCCACAAAGACCAAGTTCTTGCAGTTTAATGAACCCTTTTCCATGTTTTTATAATAGAACCAATTAGGAAATGACATTTATAACCCAGGGACAAAAATGTGTTACATGGTGTAATGCATCAGGTTGCATCTTTGGGTACACCTTCAGTAACTCCAAGTTGCCACTGAACACAAAGGTTATATAGCATACATAATGCATCACTGGAGCCTCCGGTGGCGCAGTGGGTTAAATCCCTGTGCCGGCAGGACTGAGGACCCGACAGGTCGCAGGTTCGAATCCGGGGAAAGCGTGGATGAGCTCCCTCTGTTAGCTCCAGCTCCTGATGCGGGGACATGAGAGAAGCCTCCCACAAGGATGATAAAAACATCAAATTATCCGGGCGTCCCCTTGGCAACATCCTTGCAGACGGCCAATTCTCTCACACCAGAAGCGACTTGCAGTTTCTCAAGTCGCTCCTGACACGACAAAAAAAAAAAAAGCATAAAATCCAAACTGAATTCAGTGCCTCCCTGTCATGGAAAGCACCAGGTGGCACCATTGGAAAGCAGACCTAGGCTGCATACAAACACACATATTGGTTTTTCAAGTGCTAAATCCAAGTAGCAACACTTAGAAAAATAAATATCAATACAGTAAACTCTGTTGCTTGTAGCTCTATTTTGCCTTACGGAAGGGTTCGCCTCATCCATCACGGCACTGGGAAACATTCCCCGGGATATTAATTTTTAAACTCCCCGCAATAGAAAGCAGCCATGATCGCTCATTCCAAAAGGAGATTTTCCCACTGAGTTGCAACAGCAAGAGGAATTATAAAAGCAGCTGCTGCCGATATTTTGAGACTCTGGTGCAGGTATGTGCATCCCTGTGCCCAGGGATGACAGCTGGGCTCTTTCCAGGTGGCACAAATCTACAAATGCCAGGTATAACTGGCAAAGGAAGCCGTGACAGATGGGAGAAGGGAAGCATGTTGCAATTCTAGGACTAAACAGCCTCCCTCCTGCTCTCCCTGTTTTATTTTGTATCTTCTTCCTTTTCTTTGCAAGAACAGCATCTTCGAAGAAAAATTACACCCTTGACTCAATGCCATTTGTCAAGACAATGCCAAAGCGTGAGCTCACTTGCTACTATTTGCAATGAAACAATAGCACCCTTTGCTTGGAAACCTGTGGGTGCCACTATGCTGGATGCCAATGCAGGTGGTGCCAATGGAAAGGTAAGGCCAATGTTTCAACTATTGTGAAGGAAGAAAAAATTAGAAAAAATGAGCTGCATTTCCTTCCTTTGTTGCCAAACCTGCAGTGTTGCCATGTGCCAAATGAAGGCTGGTGCTGGTCTCCACTGCAAGGCTCCCAGGTCTTAAATCTCATTTATTATTAATTACTAGCTGTCCCCTGCCATGCGTTGCTGTGGCCCAGTCTGTGTATATGTGTTTTGTGTGTGTATATATGTGTATGTTGTTGTTGTTCATTCGTTCAGTCGTCTCCGACTCTTCGTGACCTCATGGACCAGTCCACGCCAGAGCTCCCTGTCGGCCGTCACCACCCCCAGCTCCTTATGTGTGTGTAGATATTTGTGTATATGTGTGTTTGCGTATATATATGTGGTTTTGCGCATGCACTGTAATGTATTTTTTGTTCTTTTAAAATCTCTTCTGCTGTGTTTTTCAGTGTTTTTATGAGTGATGGTCGCTTGTTGGCCTGATACGTGTATTGTGTTCAAATTTGGTGTCAATTCGTCCAGTGGTTTTTGAGTTATGTTAATCCCACAAACTAATATTACATTTTTATTTATATAGAATCATAGAATCAAAGAGTTGGAAGAGACCTCATGGGCCATCCAGTCCAACCTCCTGCCAAGAAGCAGGAATATTGCATTCAAATCACCCCTGACAGATGGCCATCCAGCCTCTGTTTAAAAGCTTCCAAAGAAGGAGCCTCCACCACACCACAGCAGAGAGTTCCACTGCTGAACGGCTCTCGCAGTCAGGAAGTTCTTCCTAATGTTCAGATGGAATCTCCTTTCTTGTAGTTTGAAGCCATTGTTCTGTGTCCTAGTCTCCAGGGAAGCAGAAAACAAGCTTGCTCCCTCCTCCCTGTGGCTTCCTCTCACATATTTATACGTTGCTATCATATCTCCTCTCAGCCTTCTCTTCTTCAGGTTAAACATGCCCAGCTCTTTAAGCCGTTCCTCATAGGGCTTGTTCTCCAGACCCTTGATCATTTTAGTCACCCTCCTCTGGACACATATAGATTTATTTATTAATGTTATTTATTTGCCTTATTTTTATCCCACCCACCTCCCAATATAGAGACTCAGGGAGGCTAACAATAAATGTACCACACTGCAAATTAAAGCAATATATATGCATTAAAATGCGAGGAAGGGAAAGGTAAAGGTTTCCCCTTGACATTAAGTCCAGTTATGTCCGACTCTGGGGGTGATGCTCATCTCCATTTCTAAGCCAAATAGCCGGCATTGTCCATAGACACCTTCAGGGTCATGTGACCAGCATGACTGCATGGAACGCCGTTACGTTCCCACAGAAGTGGTACCTATTGATCTACTCATATTTGCATGTTTTTGAACTGCTAGGTTGGCAGATGCTGGGGCTAACAACGGGAGCTCACCCCACTCCCCAGATTTGAACCGCCAACCTTTCGGTCAGTAAGTTCAGCAGCTCAGTAGTTTAACCCACTGCACCACCAGGAGGCGCTATAAATATTTTTAAAAACAACAACACCAATGAAACCATTTACATTGTTAAAAACATTAAAAATCAAAAATATTTAAATACATCCAAAACAATACAGCCACCTCCAAATCCCCAGATCTCAAGACTTTTCTCCAGTCATGTGTGTTTAATTCCATTTTAATATTTATTGTTATTGTTATTATTATTATTATTATTATTATTATTGTTATGTTTAAAAATATGCACTCCCAGTGGCATATCAGGTTAAACTCCTGAGCTGTTGAACTTGCTGACCGAAAGGTTGATGGTTCGAATCTGGTGAGCGAAGTGTGCTCCTTTTATTAGGCCAGCTTCTGCCAACCTAACAGTTAGAAAACACACAAAGGTTGGCAGTTCAAATCCGGGGAACAGGGTGAGCTCTCACTGTTAGGTCCAGCTTCTGACAACCTAGCAGTTCGAAAACATGGAAATGTGAGTAGATCAATAGGTACCACTTCAGTGGGAAAGTAACAGCACTCCATGCAGTCATGCTGGCCACATGACCTTGAAGACGTCTACGGACAATGCCAGCTCTTCGGTTTAGAAATGGAGATGAGCACCATCCCCAGAGTTGGACACGAGTAGACTTAATGTCAAGGTGAAACATTTACCTTTATCTTTTTATACCCCACTTTTTCCCTCTAGAAAGGAGACTCAAAGTGGCTATATTCATATTTATAGTTTTGCATTACATTGTTTTAATTGTATTGTTTTTAAGGCTGTTCGCTGCTTTTGGGCCTCGATCTAAAGAGGAAAGCAGATACAAATAAGTATAATCATACTAATAATAGTCATCCTTGAAAAAAGGAGGAAGTAACTTTGGGGCCGTGGTGGTGCAATGGGTTAAACCCTTGTGCTGCTGAACTGCTGACCTGAAGGTTGGCAGTTTGAATCTGTGAGACAGGATGAGCTCCTGTCAGTCAGCACCAGCTCCTGCCAACCTAGCAGTTCAAAAACATGCAAATGTGAGTAGATAAATAGATACCACTTTGGCGGGAAAAGGCAAAGAGATGCTCCAAACAATCTTGCCAGCCACACAACCAGGAGGTGGCAACGCAGGCTCATCGGCTTGAAAATTGAGAAAAAGCACCTCCCCAGAGCCAGAGATGAGCACTGCCTCCAGAAGCTGGAAATGGAAGGAGAAGCCTCTGCCTTTGTTTGTGCTTGTGTGTCTCATTGTATATGATTGTAAAGGCGTTGATTGTTTGCCAATGTATGTAAATGCTGTAATCCACTCTGAGTCCCCTAGGAGAGAAGGGCGGAATATAAATAAAGTATATTATTTTACTGACATGAAAAACACAGTATGTCACAGCAAACAAGATATATATGCTGGATTATTATTATTATTATTATTATTATTATTTAATAAAGTACTATTATTAGGGTAAGACCCCTGCCTTGAAAATGAGTGTGTGTTTAATCTGTTTGTCTTGTTTTTATATTTGAAGATGTACTTTGCCCATCACATAATAATTACCCCAAAGGCACCGGATCCTGTCTAATCTTTGAGGCTAAGCAGGATCAGCTTGGTTAGTATTTGGGTGGGAGATCCCCAAATGCGTGATGCATCTTTGCATATTGGGGTAACATCATCAGAGGTGGACATACTTGTATTTCTGCTAGTTTATCCTTTCCGAAATTATAAGTCTGGTTCCCATATGAAAACAGAGGCAATCCCTACCTCAGTCTCTCTTGCCTACAAGAGGCAGCTCAGCAGGGAAGGCAATTCAACAGGTTTCTCAATTTGAGGCTTTATTTCCTTTTAGGATCCAGCTGGACTGCCATATATATTATATATATGGCACTGGATGCTTGCCTTTTATTTTGTGATCCTCTCTTGAGACCTCTTGAGAAGATAGGGAAGATACTTACTAGGCACAACCTGGGGATCACAACCAGATACAGTTAAGACATCTGCCCTTGCGCTGTGCTACTCTGCTGCTGAGTATGCATGCCCAGTGTGGAACACATCTCACCACACTAAAACAGTGGATGTGGCTCTTAATGAGACATGCCGCATTATCATGGGGTGTCTGCGCCTTACACCACTGGAGAAATTACACTGCTTAGCCGGTATTGCCCCACCTGACATCTGCCGGGAAGTAGCAGCCAATAGTGAAAGGACCAAGGCAGAGACATCTCCAGCTCATCCCCTGTTTGGGTATCAGCCAGCACGTCAACGACTTAAATCTAGAAATAGTTTTCTAAGATCTACAGAGACACTCGCTGGAACACCTCAGCAAGCGAGAGTCCAAAAGTGGCAGGCTCAAACCCAGAACCTCAACCAATGGCTGATACCAAATGAGAGACTTCCTCCTGGGCACACAGAAAACTGGGCGACTTGGAAGGCGCTGAACAGACTGCGCTCTGGCACCACGAGATGCAGAGCCAACCTTCAGAAATGGGGCTACAAAGTGGAATCCTCGACATGCGAGTACGAAGAGGAGCAAACCACTGACCACCTGCTGCAGTGCAACCTGAGCCCTGCCACATGCACAATGGAGGACCTTCTTGCAGCAGCACCGGAGGCACTCCAAGTGGCCAGATACTGGTCAAAGGACATTTAATCAACTACCAAACTCACAATTTTTGTATTCTGTATTTTGTATTTTTGTATTTTGTCTGTTTGTTTGCTTTATTCTGTTAGAAATGTAATATAATTGACTGGTTGCTGATGACTCGATAAATAAATAAATAGGAATAGAAGTCAGTGTGGCATCTGAGTGTTAGACTACAACTCTGGAGAGCTGGGTTCAAATCCCCACTTGGTCATGAAACCTACTTGTGAGAGTCACACTCTCTCGGCCTCAGAGAGAGGCAAACTTCTCTTTTGTAAACCTTGCCAAGAAAATCCCTTAGGTTGGAAACTACTTGAAGACACACAACAGAGGTAAGAGCCATGTGGAAGATTAGGGAGAAAGGGGCAAGCTTGTCTTCTCTTGTGCCTGAGGCTGGATCTACACTGCAGTTTCAGCATGCGGATTAACTGCCATTCTGTGGCAGTGTAGACTCATATATTCCAGGTCAATACAGTTAAACTGCATTCTATGGCAGAATAGATCTAGCCTGAGACAGGAACCCAATGGAGCAAAGGATTCAAACCACAGAAAATGAGATTCCAAATAAACACTAGGAAGATATTTACTGTTCGACCATGGAATATGCTGCTCAAGAGTCTGGTAGTCTCCTTCCTTTTCTGGAGGTTTTGAAGCAGAAGCTGAATGACCATCTGCTGGGAAGGTTTGGATTATGTCTTCCTTTGTCGTAGAAGGGGGTTGCATTGATGGGCTTTGGGGATCCCAACTTTAGGGTTCTATAAGAAGGGAATCTCACTGAGTAAAGTAAGTGTGGATGGCCATCTGTGGGAAAGGTTTGGATTGTGTTTTCCTGCCTGGCAGAAGGGAGTTGTTATGGACAGCACATGGCATCCCTTCCAACTCTAGAATTCTATATTATGAGGCTTTAAAGTAGAGGTTGAATGACCATCTGGCGGGAGGGATTAGATAGTGTCTTTCTGTTGGGCAGAATAGGGCTGTAATCAGAGGTGGCCCTAGGTAATTTTCAATGGTAAGCAAACAGTATTCCCCCCCCCCCCCCCCGCCCAACCAATCACTGATATATATTTTCTGTTGGTCATGGGAGTTCTGTGTGCCATATTTAGTTCAATTCCATCATTGGTGGAGTTCAGAATGCTCTTTGATTTTAGGTGAACTATACATCCCAGTAACTACAACTCACATATGTCAAGGTCTATTTTCCCCCAAGAGCGCCTCAAGAGCACCCCTGGGCAAAATCAACTATATTGCAAATGCTTACTTTGAGTAATGGGTTGAGCCACCCCTGGCTGTAATGGATGGCCTTTGGGGTTCCCTTCTCTTCCAACTCTAGGAGTTTATCATTCTGTCATAATAACATACAAGAATCTGGTAGTTTCCTTCCTTTTCTGGAGGTTTTGAAGAGGCTGAATGACCATCTGTAGGGAGGATTTGGATTGTGTCTTCCTTTGTGGCAGAAGGGGGTTCTATTGATGGCCTTCCCATTCTCAGATTCTATAAGAAGGGAATCTCTTTGAGTAATATGTATGGATGGCCATCTGTGGGGAGAGTTTGAATGGTGTCTTCCAGCCTGGCAGAGGGAGTTGTTCTGGATGGCCTTTGGAATTCCTTCCAACTCTAGAATTCTATAATTATGAGACTTTTAAGTAGATATTAATAGGCCATCTGGCGGGAAGGTTTAGATGGTGTCTTCCTGTTGGGCAGAATAGGGTTGTACTGGATGGCCTTTGGGGTTCCCCTCCCCTCCAACTCTAGGATTCTATCATTCTATATCATTTTATCATAACAACAAACATCGGCATGCAAGCAAATTCGAAACAACGTGACCCCCTCCCCCCCTACTATCAAAGCCCTAAAAGAAGAGGAAAGATAGGCCTCTCGCTCACCGATTTGGGTTTCTTCTTGGGCGACAGGTTGTCATAGAAGGCCTTGGCCTCTTCCCAGGCTGCTGGCTTGGGCTGCCCACCTCCTCCGTTGGCCACTTGGCTGGCGGCATCTCGGGGTCTCCCTTCAGCGCCCCCCACTATTGCTGTATCCATCTCTCTTGCCGGCTGCCCTTCCTGGGAAGGTCAAGTGTGGTCTTCTTTGGCTTGCTGTGTCCCAGCTCTTCTTCGGCTTCCTTGCAAGAGAAACAGTCGGTTGGGCATGCAGCTCAGGAGCGGATGAGTCAAGCTGCCGCACGACGCCTGTGCCTCTGTGTGTGTGTGATGATGCCGTGCAAGAGAGGCACCATGGCATGGGCTGGTGTGGCTGTCGCTCAGAGGGAACGCTCTTTATAAGGGATCCCAGGAACCACATCCAGAGGATTTAACCTCCTCTGCCCTGGAAAGCTGGCCACAGCCAGAGAGCAGTTCTGGATGCCAAGGCCGTTTGCAAAGAGATGTGCCAAAGCGCCAGCCAAAGGGCTTTGCGGCTACTTCAAGAGTCCTTGGCTTGTTCCAGTAGAAGCCTTGTTCCATCTGTTGCATTCTAGCCCATTTCTTCCTTATGTCTGTGTGTATATATCTTTTAGGAGACTTGTCTTGCAATATTCTTCTCCATAGGAGAGGAAAAATGTTCCCCCACTTCTCTCTCTCTCTTGAACTGAAAGTTGAGGCTGTTTTTGTAAAACTGGCAAGAGGTTTATTTTTTTATTATTTTTGTGTGTGTGGGTGTCAGAACCGACTTGAGAAACCAAACCCTTCCAGTATTTTCATGGGAGATCTGTGTGCCAAATTTGATTCAATTCCATTGTTGGTGGAGTTCAGAATGCTCTTTGATTGTAGGTTAACTTTTTTTTTCTCGTGTCAGGAGCGACTTGAGAAACTGCAAGTCGCTTCTGGTATGAGAGAATTGGCCGTCTGCAAGGATGTTGTCCATGGGACGCCCGGATGTTTTGATGTTTTACCATCCTTATGGGAGGCTTCTCTCATTCCCCGCATAAGGAGCTGGAGCTAACAGAGGGAGCTCATCCACGCTTTCCCCGGATTCGAACCTCTGACCTGTCGGTCTTCAGTCCTGCTAGGCACAAGGGTTTAACTCACTGCACCACCGAGGGCTCCTAAGAGGATTATAACATTGGTTGTCGGAAAAGCGAGGAATTGCAGAGTTTGAATGAACCCTAGAGGTCATCTAGTCCAACCTCACTTCAGACAGTTCTGTTGGAGAGCTAGTCTTTATTGTGATTATATGCCTTGGACGGCACAGGCAAAGTTTGGAAGGAAACACAGAGTGGACTTGCTACTCCCATAGACCTGCTGTCTCCCAGGATTGGCACTGACTACGTAACACTATGTAACACTATGTAACTAGTGTTACATAATGTGGACGTGCATAGCTTTGCATGCTGTGATCCCTTTCCCTATTTGATCCCACTGAAATTTCAAAGGGATGTGTCTACACTGTCTTATTAATGCAGTTTAGGATAGCTTTAGCTGCCATGGATCAATTCTTTGAAACCCTGGGAATTATAGTTTGGCCATCTTTGGCGAAGAAGGTTAACGACATCATTATCACCAACATCCTGCTTCTTCTCTCCTAAAGTCTGACTTGGCCACGGTGGTCCATGCTCTTGTTACATCCCGAATAGACTACTGCAACACACTCTACATGGGGTTGCCTTTGAAGACTGCCCGGAAGCTTCAACTAGTCCAACGATCGACAGCCATGTGGACAATTTCAACAGAAAGGAGGAAACCATGAAAATGAACAAAATCTTGCTACCAGTATTTAAAAAGCTCTAAAATCAGGACAGTAAATAAATGATTTTGCCATTTGGGAGTTGTAGTTGCTGGGTTTTATAGTTCGCCTACAATCAAAGAGCACTCTGAACTCCACCAACAATGGAATTCAACCAGACTTGGCACACAGAACTCCCACAATCAACAGAAAATGCTGGAAGGGTTTGGTGGGCATTGACCTTGAGTTTTGGAGTTGTAGTTCACCTACATCTAGAGAACACTGTGGACTCAAACAATGATGGATCTGGACCAAGCCCAAATATAAACACAGATGGAGTTTGGGGGAAATAAATTTTGACATTTGGGAGTTGTAGTTACTGGGATTTATAGTTCACTTACAATCAAGGAGCATTCTGAACCACACCAATGATAGAATTGGGCCAAACTTCCCACACAGATCCCCCATGACAAATAGAAAATACTGTGTTTTCTGATGGTCTTTGGCAACCCCTCTGACACCACCTCACGATTCTCCCAGGGGTCCCAACTGTCAGGTTGAGAAACGCTGATTTATTCCTTCCCTTATTGCTTTAACTAGTAAATATTCATGTCCTTCTCAACCCCACCCCCCTCCTCCCCTATGCCCTTTTCTGCTTTGGTAATTTTCCATTTTTCTTCATTTCTCTTTTTCACCGGAGCGACGTACAGGGAACATACAACTCCTTTGCTACACCAACTCCACTGGCTACCGATCAGCTTCCGAGCACAATTCAAAGTGCTGGTTTTAACCTTTAAAGCTCTAAATGGTTCTGGCCCAGAGTACCTGTCCGAACATATCTCCTGCCATGCACCATCACAGAGTTTAAGATCTTCAGGAGAGGCCCTGCTCTCAATCCCACCACTATTGCAAACGCGGTTGATGGGGATGAGAGACCGGGCCTTCTCAGCAGTGGCCCCCCGCCTATGGAACGCCCTCCCTAGAGATATCAGATTGGCCACCTCCCTCTTGTCTTTTAGAAGGAAAATCAAGACCTGGTTATGGGACCAAGCGTTTGATTAGTGAGCCGCAAGTAGAAGAAGATCACACAACTTATGGCAATGAATTGACCCGGACTGGTTTTTGCATTTCGATTTTAATGGATGTGAATTGTTTTAATTGTTGTTTTAATTTTTAATATTTTGATTGCACTGTGGTTGTTTTTATGATGCTTTTGTTAGGCCGCCCTGAGTCCCCTTTCAGGGGGAGAAGGGCGGAGTATAAATATAGGAAATAAATAAATAATAAATAAAGGAGACCCAAAGCAGCTAATACTACAACTCTCAGGATCTCATAGTTGCGATCTGGATTAATACCACAGTATAGATGCTGTGGAGTTCTGGAAGTTATAGTTTTCCAAAGTTTTTCACTGTCTCTGTCAAAGAGTGCCCAACTATAACTCTCAGGATCTCATCACATGGAGCCAAAACTGCATTAATTCCACAGTATGGATGCTCTATAGCAGCGTTTCTCAACCTGGGGGTCAGGACCCCTGGGGGGGTGTCACGAGGGGGGTGTCAGAGGGGTCACCAAAGATAATCAGAAAACAGTATTTTCTGTCATGGGTGTTCAGAATGCCGTTTGATTGTAGGTGAACTTTAAATCCCAGCAACTACAACTCCCAAATGTCAAGATCCATTTCCCCCAAACCAGTGTTCACATTTGGGCATGTTGAGTATTCATGCTAGATTTGGTCCAGATCCATCATTGAGTCCACAGTGCTCTCTGGATGTAAACTAGACCTCCAAAACTCAAGACCAATGCCCACCAAACCCAGTATTTTCTGTTGGTCATGGGAATTCTGTGTACCAAGTTTGGTTCAGTTCCATTGTTGGTGGAGTTCAGAATGCTCATTGATTATAGGTGAACTTAAATCCCAACAACAACAAAGCCCAAATGACAAAATCAATCCACTCCAACCTCACTAGTATTCAAATGTGTGCGTATCAGATATTTGTGCCAAATTTGGTCAAGTGAATACATCCTGCATATCAGATATTTACATTACGATTCATGACAATAGCAACATTACAGTTATGAAGTGGCAATGAAAATAATTTTATGGTTGAGGGTCACCACAACATGAGGAACATGAGGTCGCGGCATAAAGAAGGTTGAAAACTACTGGTCTACACTGTCTAATTAATGCACTTTGATATTGCTTTAGCTGCCATAGATCAATTCTATGAAACCCTGGGAATTATAGTTTGGCAGTGAAGGTTAACATCATCATCATTCTGCTTCTCCTTTCCCAAAGGAGACTCAAAGCAATTAATACTACTACTCTCAGGATCTCATAGTGGCAAACTAGATTAATTCCATGGTATAATAATAATAATAATAATAATAATAATAATAATAATAATAACAAGAACAAGAACAAGAACAAGAACAACACTTTATTTATATTCTGCCCTTCTCACCCCGAAGGGGACTCAGGGCAGATCACAATACACATACACGGCAAACATTCAATGCCGCTTGTATAGGCAATACACAAACAGACAGAAGGAGGTGTCATGGAAGGTTGGGCTCGAGGCCAGGGGGTGCTGTTGCTCTATCCCAGGGAACCTCAAACTAAGGCCCGAGGGCTGAATACGGCCCTCCATTTACTTGGCCCTCACTCAAGGTCAACCTAAGTCTGAAATGACTTGAAAGCACACAACAACGACATTCCTATCTCATCAGCCAAAAGCAGTCCCACACTTCCCAGTGAAATTCTAATAAGTTTATATTTGTTAAAATTGTTCTTAATTTTAATTATTGTATTGTTTTTAAGTGGGTTTTTTTGCACTACAAATAAGATGTGTGAAGTGTGCATAGGAATTCATTTCTTTTTCAAATTATAATCTGGCTCTCCAACAGTTTGAGGGACTGTGACCTGGCCCTCTGTTTAAAATGCCCTCTGCTCTATCCTCTATAATGAAGAGCCATCAGGACTTCCTCCTTCCTTTTGGTTGCCAAGTATATTCTGATCTTCTTTCTTTATGGCGTCGTAAACACCTCCCCTGCTTTTAGTGGTACCTAATTTCTCTAATCACAGCTAGAGCTGTTTTCGAATTGCTTAGGTAAACAATGAGCTAAGCTAACAGCTGGCAGCTCATGCCAACCCGGGGCTTCAAACTTGGTTGATAGATCTTATAATTGCTGATGATTTACCAGCTGTGCTAAACCTCCAGCCCAATAGATGTTGTGGAGTCCTGGAAGTTATAGTTTTACAAATTTTTCCACTGCCTCAGTCAAAGGGTGCTCAATTATAGTTCCCAGGATCCCATCGTATGGAGCCAAAACTGCATTAGTTCATTCATTCCACAGTAGGGATGCCCTATAAGTCATCACTGCAAGCAAAAAGCTGAGTGAACTATTAGATCCATCCAGGAATAACTCCACTGAATGAGAGCGAATCATAATTCTCTGCAAGCGCTCGATAAATAATCCCCAGGGGGAGATTTGATTATGCAATTCCGTTTATGATATCAAAAGGCGCTTAATTTTCATGGCGGTTGAGGCTCTCATTGTGATAAAAGCACCACCAAATGCTTTCTATGCAATTAATGCCTCTTTCTCGTAGGCTCACACGTGCAGCTTTGCAGACGACTACCTGAGAGGACCTTTTCCTCTGCAATCATTGGGAAGATTGGCAGGTAGGAAGTCAAGGCCCTCCTGTGGGTGGGGCAAACATTGCCCCTTGCATTTCAATTTGCCTTGGTGTCATTTCAGTGCACTGCTTCTGCCATGGCTCCTGCGGCATGGAGGGTGCCATCTGGACGCAGCCCCAATTCCATCAGAAAAAGAGGCATTTTGAGAGATGCTCCCAGCCCCAAATGGGTCTCTTAGCAACCGCTAAACGGCTAATTGATCCTAAAAGCTGAGCAAAGGGGGCGGAGGTGGCAAAATGAGGCGGAAAAAATATATAAATATAGAAAGCATTCTGGGCTGATGTGGAATCCAGTGCCTCTCCAACGTGACCCTGGTTTTATGTTGCTTGAAACCATTCTTTTCTACCCTCTAAGCATGCAGAATAGCGAGGATGCTGTTGACAAACATGTGTTTTCATCCCTCCCGAAATATCAGAGGCATTACAGGGCAATTGCAATTATCACTGCAGAATTTTGGACTGATTCAGAAAGCCTACGTTGTAGTCTCGAGGAGCAACTAGCAAAAGCATCTAGAATCATAGAATCAAAGAGTTGGAAGAGACCTCATGGGCCATCCAGTCCAACCCCGTCAAGAAACAGGAATATTGCATTCAAATCACCCCTGACAGATGGCCATCCAGCCTCTGTTTAAAAGCTTCCAAAGAAGGAGCCTCCACCACACTCCGAGGCAGAGAGTTCCACTGCTGAACAGCTCTCACAGTCAGGTAGTTCTTCCTCGTGTTCAGATGGAATCTCCTCTCTTGTAGTTTGAAGCCATTGTTCCGCATCCTAGTCTCCAAGGAAGCAGAAAACAAGCTTGCTCCCTCCTCCCTGTGGCTTCCTCTCACATATTTATACATGGCTATCATATCTCCTCTCAGCCTTCTCTTCTTCAGGCTAAACATGCCCAGCTCCTTAAGCCGCTCCTCATAGGGCTTGTTCTCCAGACCCTTGATCATTTTAGTCGCCCTCCTCTGGACACATTCCAGCTTGTCAATATCTCTTTTGAATTGTGGTGCCCAGAACTGGACACAATATTCCAGGTGTGGTCTAACCAAAGTGGAATAGAGGGGTAGCATGACTTCCCTAGATCTAGACACTATGCTCCTATTGATGCAGGCCAAAATTAAAACTTGCAGGATTCCACAGCCTTGAGCCATGGCTGTTAAAGTGAGGCCAAACTGCATTAAAACTATAATGTAGGGCAGTCGTTCTCAACCTTTCTAATGTCATGACCCCTAAAAACAGTTCCACATGTTGTGGTGACCCCCAATCACAACATCATTTTAGTTGCTACTTCATAATTGTAGTTTTGCAACTGTTATGAATCATAATGTAAATATCTGATATGCAGGATGTATAATCATTCACTGGACCAAATTTGGCAAAAATACCTGATACACCCACATTTGATGGTCCTCCACCATCAACTCTGCAGGACCAGCCACGTTTTTCGGATGCCCAACCACTGCAGCTGGAGGTCAGCTGTGACCAGCAGTGCTGTAGAATTTGAAGAGGCACAAATGGAGGGCGAAAGAGAGAAACATGCCAAAAGGAAGGCGCATCAAGCCATCCCAGACTGAGACCACCTTCCACCTGGAAATCAATGCCCTCACTTGGCATGAATACTCAATATATTCAAATGTGAACACTGATGGAGTTTGAGGAAAATAGACCTTAACATTTGGGAGTTGTAGTTGCTTGGATTTGTAGTTCATCTACACTCAAAGAGCATCGTGAACCCCACCAACGACAGACTTGGCCAAACTTCCCACACAGAACCTCCATGACGGACAGAAAATACTGTGTTTTCTGATGGTCTTTGGCGACCCCTCTGACACCCCCTTATGCCCCCCCAGGGATCTCAACCCCCAGGTTGAGAAACACTGATGTAGAGACACCCAAAGTCATCTTTAGAGGGCATTCCAATGTCACATGATCTCACCAAACTACACCTCCCAGTATTCCATAGCAGTTAAAGTGGTGTCAAACTGCATTTATTCCACTGTGTAGATGCAGCAGTAGAGATTCCAAGAAGGATGTTCTCTCAAATTAAACAAAATAGATTTTAAAAACCCATTTTTTTTTACTATTTTCACAAAGGCCCTGTTCCCCAGATTCTTGCAAAAATGGAGGGTGGACCATACATATAAAACTGTATTGGATATCATGGAGTCTTTTATTTGAATCTTGATTGTCGAACTGTACTGCACCAGAGCTGTCAAATTTCCAGTTCCTACTCTTTTCTCCCACTCTGTGTAGGCTTCGAAATGTCATGGAATAGGAGCTGGGGGTGGTGACGGCCGACAGGGAGCTCTGGCGTGGGCTGGTCCATGAGGTCACGAAGAGTCGGAGACGACTGAACGAATGAACAACAACAAAGGATCCTCTCAACAGAAATGTCTGCATAAAGCAAATGCACCAACCCCATTGGAGCATGGTATGTTTTGCCCCTGTATTACAGACTCTGAAACTGCTCCGATTTGGCCATGACTCTCCCAATGAATCCTGCACATTCCTACTTTTCCAGCAGCTTTTAAAATGTTCTGGTTTCTTTCCCTTCTTCCACCTTCTGCCTTTTATCCTTGGCCTTGCAATTGGTCCAAAATCAAGTCCAAAGTGCAAAAATAGTTTGGACTCCATTAATTGCGTTGCTTGACATGCCTAACATGGAGGTTGCTGCGATATTGCAGAAGGAAGAGCTTTGCATTTTAGTATTCGTTGCTAGAATGCAAAGCTCTTTCCTTTGCAGTGTCGCAACAACCTCCATGTTAGGCATGCCCAGCAACGCAATTAATGTACTATTTTCCAAAAAGAAACACAGCTGAAGCATGTACTTGTGCCACCAGCTATGCATCCCTCCATGAAAAGCCTTAAGGCTGGCCTTTTCTGTTGTTTTCTATTGCCCTCTAGTGGCCTTTGGAGCCATCGTGTCCCCATGAATTTTGCCCAAATCCTGGCTCTCCAGATGTCTCTTGCTTGGACTGCAGTTCCCATATGCCTGTGCATTAAGGATATTGAGAGTTAAGGATATTGGGAATTGTGGTCCAATGACATCTAGAACTCCATAGCAGTCCCCCTGATTTAAATATGCCATGGTTCGGGGGCAAAACCCCTGTGCATTAGATGTTGCCTATCCAAACATTTATATTTATGGATATTTATGCCCCATGAGACCCGTTGGTAAGAGAGATACATCTAATCCAACCAGCTGCGATGTGGGAGCAGACAATCAAAGCTCTCCAAAAAGAAGCCCATCTGAACCTTTCTACAAGATGTCAGAGGATGGATCTACACTGCCATGCTCTGATTACATCCAGAATAAATTACTGCAATGCGCTCTACGTAGGGTTGCCTTTGAAGACGGTTTGGAAACTTCAGCTAGTCCAATGGTTGGCAGCCAGATTACTAACTGGGGCGACATTCAGGGAACATACCACCCCCCTGTTATGCCAGCTCCACTGACTGCCGGTCCATCTCCGAGCCCAATTCATATTGCTGATTTTGACTTCTAAAGCTCTACACGGTTCTGGCCCAGCTTACTTGTCCGAACGCATCCACCCCTACATCCCACCTTGTAATCTAAGATCATCCAGGGAGGCCCTGCTCTCACTCCTGTCAACAGCACAAATGCATCTGGCAGGGATGAGAGACAGGGCCTTCTCGGCGGTGGCTCCCCGCCTATGGAACACACTCCCAACTGAGGTAAGATTGGCTCCCTCCCTCCTGGCTTTCCGAAAGAAATTAAAGGCATGGTTTTGGGACCAGGCTTTTGGACAATAGATGTAAGCAGCACCTTAGAGAGACATGACTGGAACGACAACAGGGTGTCGAGACTGTTTTACTGTTTTTAATTATTGCTTATGTATTGTTTAATTATGATTTATGTTCAATTGTGTTTTTATTATTGTAATTGTTATGTAGTGGCCTCGTAACGGGGCCCATTATAAGCCGTCCTGAGTCCCCCTTCGGGGGTTGAGAAGTGACGGGATAGAAATATGGGAAATAAATAAATGTAATCCAGTTTCTGAATCCAGAGTATCTGCTTTGAATTAGATTATGTGAGTCTAAACTGCCATATAATTCAGTTCAAAGCAGATGATTTGGATTCAAAAACAATCCTCCAATGGAGTCCATTCCATGGTCCAGCAGTTCTGATTGTCTATAATCTCTCTCCCCTCCCCCTTATCTATCTATCTATCTATCTATCTATCTATCTATCTATCTATCTATCTATCTATTTTTCTATATATCGATCAACCATCTATCATCTATCTATCTACTTATGTACCATCTATCTCTATCTACCTATTATCTATCTATCTATCTATCTATCTATCTATCTATCTATCTATCTATTTTTCTATATATCGATCAACCATCTATCATCTATCTATCTACTTATGTATCATCTATCTCTATCTACCTATTATCTATCTATCTATCATCTATCTATCTATCTGTCTGTCTGTCTGTCTGTCTACTATCTATTTATTTATCTATCTATTGATCAACCACCTATCTATCGATCAACCATCTATCACAGTGGTTCTCAACCTTCCTAATGGCGTGACCCCTTAATACAGTCCCCCATGTTGTGGTGACCCCCAACCATAATATTGTTTTCATTGCTACTTCATAACAGTCATTTCACTACTGTTATAAATCATAATGTAAATATCTGATATGCAGGATGCATTTTCATTCACTGGACCAAACTGGGCACAAATACCCAATACACCCAAATGTGAATGCTACTGGGGTTGGGCGAGGATTGATTTTGTAATTTGGGAGTTGTAGTTGCTAGGATTTATAGTTCACTTATAATCAAAGAGCATTCCGAACTCCACCAGCGATGGATTTGAACCAAACTTGGCTCCCATGACCAATGGAAAACATTGGAAGGGTTTGATGGGCATTGACCTTGAGTTTGGGAGTTGTAGTTCACCTATATCCAGAGAGCACTGTGGACTCATGCAATGGTGGATCTGGACCAAACTTGGCATGAATACTCAATATGCCCAAATGTGAACACTGGTGGAGTCCGGGGAAAATAGATCTTGACCTTTGGGAGTTGTAGTTGCTGGGATTTATAGTTCATTACAATCAAAGAACATTCTGAACTCCACCAACAATAGAATTGGCTCAAACTTCCCACATGGAATCCCCATGGCCATCAGAAAATACTGTGTTTTCTTATGGTCTTTGGCGACCCCTCTGACACCCCCTCGCGACCCCCTCAGGGGTCCCGACCCCCAGGTTGAGAAACACTGATCTATCATCTATCTACTTACCTATCAGCTATATCTATCTATCTATCTATCTATCAATCAATCATCTATTTATTTATTTAGCTATCTATCGATCAATCTATTTATCGATCATCTATCTATATCATCTATATCAATCTATCATCTATTTATTTATCTAGCTATCTATCGATCAATCTATTTATCTATCATCTATCTATATCATCTATATCGATCTATCATCTATTTATTTATCTATCATCTATCTATAAATCAACCATATATCATCTATCTATCTATCTATCTATCTATCTATCTCTCTATCTATCAGCCATCTATCTATCTATCTATCTATCTATCTATCAACCATCTATCATCTATCATCTCTCTCTCTCTCTCAGCCATCTATCTATCTATCTATCTATCTATCTATCTATCTATCATCCATCTATCTATCAGCCATCTATCTATCTATCTATCTATCTATCTATCTATCATCTATCTATAAATCAACCATCTATCATCTATCATCTCTCTCTCTCTCTCTCAGCCATCTATCTATCTATCTATCTATCTATCTATCTATCTATCTATCAGCCATCTATCTATCTATCTATCTATCTATCATCCATCTATCATCTCTGTCTATCTATCTATCTATCTATCTATCTATCTATCTATCTATCTATCTATCTATCAGCCATCTATCTATCTATCATCTATCTATCTATCTCTATAGATGTTTTTAGGTTCAATCTCTTATCTTAATTGGAATCCATCGATTCATGTTCTGATCTCTGGAGCAGCAGAAGGAAAGCTTTATTTCCATACCTACAAGGTCTGGCTTTGGAGATATGGGAGTCATACCCATTTATTTATTCATTCGTTTATTTATTTATTTACTATATTTATATACCACCTTTCTCAGCCCGAAGGCGACTCATTTCTCTCCTTCATTCCAGTAATGCAAGAAAGACACATGACATTCCTTTTACATGAGACCCATTTTATTTTTCAACCATTTTTATAAAAAAAAGAGATAATCTCTCTCTCGCTCTCTCTATCTCTGTGTATATCTCTTTCTATCTATGAACATCACAGTTTCTAAACAGTTATTACAATATTCAAAACCACGACAAGCGACGGGACGCATCTCCAAGAAGAAGAAGGCTCTTCAGTCCAGGGCAGGGACACCGAAGGACAGAGGTAGCCATTTGGACATTGACCCCAACCCACCCATTCCCCACCCCAGCAAAAAAATCCCCCCAAAAGAGATCAGCATTGTATATGGACAAGTTGAAAAAAGCCCCAGCCTTATAGTCTATAGCAACAACAAGGGATGTGTCAACACTGTAGCATTAATGCGGTTTGACCCCACTTGAACTGCAAGGGCTCAAGGCTATGGAGTCCTGGAAATTGCCATTTTTGCAAGGTCTTCCTCCTTCTCTGTCAACAAATGCAAATCTGTGATTCTTAGAATTCCATAGCATGGCAGTTCAAGTGATATGAAACTGCATTAATCCTGCAGTGGAGACGCACCCCAAAGTGGGACCAAACAACCTCCATCTCCTCTCATGCCTGACCTCTTCCATGGCTACTTCTCACCAGATCCTTTGCTGGCATTAAGGTCTTTCTGTTTTGCTTACAGTCAACTCTTCGCCCTTGCAGTTTGGTCTTCTGTGGATTTGATTAGCCTAGGAATCTCTAGCTCCTCCCATGTGACTTTATGTTCAGCTTCCTCCATTTATGCCGGAGGACCTGGAGATTTGCAAAGAAAACAATGCTCTAGCCATCTTTAGGTCCTCCAGCACAATCCTATATTCAATTTCCAGTTAGAGTTGACCATAAGGTCATACTGGGAGACCTAGAAAGTCCAAGAGAGAAAAAAGTGATTTATTTAGAGATCCCAAGGACCATCCAGTCCAAGGTAGGAAGATCCAATCCAAGCCTTCCCGACAGATGGCCATCCAGCGTGCAGAGAAAAAGACCTCATTGGACTCCCAGGCAATCTATTATATTACGACATTTGCAAGGGATCCTCAAGACCATCCAATCCAATTCTATTCTGCCATGAAGAAACCATCTAACCCTTGAGTTTTTGTGAGTTTTCCGAGCTGTATGACCATGTTCCAGAAGCATTCTCCCCTGACATTTTGCCTGCATCTATGGCTCAGAGGTTCTGAAGTCTGTTGGAAACTAGGAAAATTGGGTTTATATAGGGGGTGTATATATGTGTATGTATGTGGATAGATAGATAGATAGATACATACATACATACATACCCTGGACATTCCACAGATATATAAACCCCATTTTCCTAGATTCCAACAGACCTCACAACAGGTTCTTGTGGGTTTTTTCGGGCTATAGCCATGTTCTAGAGGCATTTCTCCTGACGTTGGCCTCTAGAACATGGCCCTATAGCCCGAAAAAACCCACAAGAACCTAGTGATTCCAGCCATGAAAGCCTTCGACAATACATTAGACCTCACAACCTCTGAGGATGCCCGCCATAGATGCAGGCGAAACGTCAGGAGAGAATGCTTCTAGAACATGGTCATACAGCCTGGAAAACTCACAACAACCCAGTGATTCTAGTCATGAAAGCCTTCAACAATAAATCTAACCATTCCCAACAGATGACCATCCCGAGAGGAGACGCCAGCAGGCTACCTGGCATTTATTTGTGGTTTTTCACTATTATGGGAGTCTTGGGCCCCTGATCTCAGCTGATCATAATGTAAACCTCCAAAGATCTGAATCCAAGCAATATCTCTTTACATGGGGCCACACTTTAGTGACCAGGAGGGCAAAAAGCCAAACTTGGGCCAAAACATGATTGGAGAATATCTGCACCCATTGGCATTTTCAACCTGTCATTCCCACTGGTCTCCCCAAGAGCTTCTTTTGTTATGGCAGTGGTATCTGCTCTCGCTCCAAATTGGTCCCTTGAAATATTAGTTTCCTTTGGCAACCCTCAAGGCCTTTTCCCCTTCTATTTTATACATAGGCATAGGAGCTAGAGCACTGGATTACAATTCTGGAAAACTGGATTCCAATCCCCGTTCAGGCCTGAAACCCACTTGACCAAGCCACACTCTCTCAGCCTCAAAGTGGGGCAAGGGCAAACCTCTTCTTTACACATATAGTAGAGTCTTGCTTATCTAACCATCGCTCATCCAACGTTCTGTATTATCTAATGCAGTCTGCCACAAATGTTTCAATACATTGTGATGTTTTGGTGCTAAATTTGTAAATAAAGCAATCACTTCATAACGTTACTGTGTATTGAACTGCTTTTCTCTGCCAATTTGTTGTAAAACATGATGTTTTGATGCTTAATTTGTAAAATCGTAACGTAGTTTGATATTTAATAGGCTTTTTCCTCTTTATTATCCAACATTTTCGCTTATCCAACGTTCTGCCGGCCCATTTGTGTTGGATAAGCGAGACTCTACTATATTCTCTTAGGTTGGAAACCCTTTTGAAATCCCCAAAATTGCCTCCTTGGCTGAGAATGGAAGAAAAGGCCTTTGGAGACCGGAAAGCAGGCTCTCACCCCATTGGACTGTTAAAATGTAGTGTCACCATGCATCCCCAGCCCTTTAAAGAAGCACATTTCCCTCCCCCCCCCCCCCCCGGAACGTAAGCGTACAGATTTACAGAGCAAAGTTGCATTATCAGAAGAAGCCAACGCGGAAAATGATCCTCTTTGCAATTCTTTGCATATGCCATGAGATATCTCTGATATACTATTTATATTATTCGCTCCAATAATTCTGACTTAGAAGCAACAGCATCAGCACAAGTCCAAAGGGGAAACACTTTGTTTAGACATTATGGAAAGCTACAGGGACACCCCATTGCTGGGGGAAAAGAAACTATAAGCTTCCACCAAAGCAAAAAGGAATGGGAGGAGGAAGGTTTGAAAAGGTCCTGGGGTAGAAGGGACGATTCAGGAATGCAAAGGGAGAGCGGATATTAAAATCCCCACCTGAAGATGATGCTAGAGGGTCACCAGGGGAAAGAGATGCACCATAATACAGCAAGCGACAGCTGAGCTTAAGGAGAGCGAGGCTTCGGGGTTGCAAGACCTTGTGGATCATTGCATCATGGGTCATGGATTTCGGCAGGCCGTCAAACAGGTAGATTTGGAAGGGGGTCTTGGGAACATCCAAGGATGGAAAGGGAAAAAGGAGAAGGGTCTAGGAGAAGGGATGGAAGGCGTAGGAAGGGGAACCCACTCTGACAGACCCACTCCCCAAAAGATAGAGCCTTATCGATGTTGGGGAGCTTCTCGGGGGACTTGTTTTGGACCTAGAAGACCCATGCAGATGAGGCCCCTCCTGCCTCCAAGAGTGAGGCCTGCAGCTCCAAGGAGGAGGAGGAAGATGGACAGATGGATTGGAAACGCAAGGCTGGGGGATCTGGGGGGGACAGCAGGTGAAGCCCCTCTACTTCTGCATGTCGCACTGCAGCAGCAGGACGATGGAGGGGTCACTCTTGGCCGCTTCCTTGAACTCCTCCAGGCTGATCTGGTCATCCTTGTCTTTGTCCATCTTGGCGAAGATCTTGTCCACACGCTGCTGTGGGGTCAGGCCATCTTGGTTCATCCTCATCATGATGACGGTGCCCACCATCTTGTAGATGGCCTAAAAGAGAGGAGGGGGACCGTTAGAGGATGGCCAAATTGGCCTAAGAGCTGAAAACCATGATGATGGAGGGCTTGGGGTGCTTTGAATGTGATTTTCCTGCTTCTTGGCAGGGATCGGACTGGATGGTCCATGAGGTCACTCTTCCAACTCTATGATTCTATGATCTATGCTGTCCAATTAAGGCAGTTTGACACCACTTGACTGCTATGGCTCAATGTGATGGGATCCTGGGAGCTGCTGTTCTAAAAAGTCTTTATTCTTCACTGCCAGATTATAAATAATAAGGTAAAGGTAAAGGTTTCCCTTGACATTGTCTAGTCGTGTCTGACTGTGTGGGGTGGTGCTCATCTCCATTTCTAAGCTGAATAGCTGACTTTGTCCATAGACACTGCCAAAGTCATGTGGCCAGCATGACTGCATGAAGCGCCATTACCTTCCCACCAGAGCGGTTCCTATTTATCTATTCATATTTGCATATTCGAACTGCTAGGTTAGTAGAAGCTGGGGCTAACACTGGGAGCTCACCCCCCTCCCTGGATTTGAACCACTGACCTTTCAGTCAGAAGCTCAGCAGTTTAACCTGCTGCACCACCGGGGGCTCCAACTTTAAATACTATAAATAATACTAATAGTAATAACACTATGTAACACATTGTTTGTTCCTTTTATTTCCTAATTGGTTCTATCATAAAAACATGGAAAATATATTGTTGAAGGCTTTCATGGCCAGAATCATTGGGTTGGTTTAAGTTTTTCAGGCTGTATGGCCATGTTCCAGAAGTATTCTCTCCTGACATTTTGCCTGCATCTATGGCAGGCATCCTCAGAGGTTGTGAGGTCCTCATTGTAACCAGATAAACTCAAATATTGTGAACTAATATGGAACGGCTTAACGATGCAAATGGACATGGAATTAAACTCAGAAGTCATTGATTTAAATAGTTTTAAATTGTTTTTATATGCATTTATTATGTGATTTAACCTGTTTAAAACAATATAAACTATTTATGTGTGTACAGCATGTTGCCAGTCTGTACACCGCCCTGAGTCACTTTCGGGCTGAAAAGGGTGGGATAAAAGTGTGGTAAATAAAATAAATAAATAAATAAACTCTCATCACAGTTTGAGGCAGGATGTAACAAAAGATATCAGCATCAAATACAGGCAGTCCCCATTTTACAAACATCCAATTTACAAGTGGATCCTAGTTAAGAATGGGGCTGAAGAGAACAGGAAGTGAGAGAAATCTGACCATAAGATGGGAAATCCACTACTGAAAAAATATTTATCATGGAGGAAAGAGGTCTCCATTGAAGCTTTCCCTCCAATCCTTGTTTCCACGACAAGACAAATTTTGCAAAACCCAATGATCACAGGGACAGAAAGTGATGTGAAAACTTCTGAAGAGGGGTACAGACAGGAAAGGAAACACCACAGGTGTGTTAACACTTCCCCATTCTCTCCAAAGCTGGAGAGAATGGGGAACTTAGACGTAAAATATATGGCTGAAGTTAGACTTTAAAATGTACCTGTTCCGACTTACAAACAAATTCAACTTAAGAACAAACCTACAGAACCCATCTTGTTTGTAACTTGGGGACTGCCCATACATAAAAAAATCCCAGGGTTTCATAGCATTGAGTCTTGGCAGTTAAAATGTTGGCAAACTGCAATAATTCCACCCTGTAAATATATATACCGGGATTGTGGCGCAGCTGGCTGAGTGTCAGCTGCATTAAGATCACTCTGACCAAAAGGTCATGAGTTCGAAGCCAGCCCGAGCTGGAGTGGGTGTCCAGCCATTGTGTAGCCCGTTGTCGACCTTTGCAACCCGAAAGACAGTTGCATCTGTCAAGTAGGAAAATAAGGTACCACCTTGTGTGGGAGGCTAAATTTAACTAATTTATGAGGCCATAAAGAAAAAAGACTCCGGGGAATGTGGAATGCGGAAGAACTTCATCGGTGTCGTTGATGGACGATGAAAAGCAGCAGCTCCCCTGGCGGCCAGAAAAAAGTTAAATAGCCTCGGTGTATTTGTCTGTTAAACGTTGTTTGTCAAACTGGCATTGAATGTTTGCCATATATGTGTTTACTGTAATCCGCCCTGAGTCCCCTGCGGGGTGAGAAGGGCGGAATATAAGAACTGTAAATAAATAAATATAAATAAATTTACTAGCCATCCCTTGCCACACGTTGCTGTGGCCCAGTCTGTGTATATGTGTTTTATGTGTGTATGCATATATGTGTGTGTATATATTTGTGTATATGTGTATACATGTGTTTTGTGTATATGTGGTTTAGTGCATGCATTGTAATGTATTTTTTAATTTTTTTGGCTTTTTAAGTCCCTTCTGCTGTGTTTTTCAGTGTTTTATGAGCGATGGTCACTCGTTGGCCTGATATTTGTACTGTGTTCAAATTTTGTGTCAATTTGTCCAGTGGTTTTTGAGTTATGTTAACTCAAAAACATTATGTTTTTATTTATAAACATTACATTTTTATTTATATAGATTTATTTATTTATTTACTGTATTTGTATACCACCCGTCTCAGCTCGTAGGTGACTCAAGGCGGTTAGCAGGGCAAAATTCAATGCTTACAATGTTATAGATACAATTAAAAACATAACATATAATAAAAACTAAACATATACATAAAGACTAATAATAAGTGTAGGCACACTCTTGGACAACTGAGCTTGTCTGGAGAGAAGATGGAGAAGGGACAATGGAAATATATGTGTGAAATGGGAGGATTTTCTTTTTTGGATCGGATCTGATCCAATGATTTCAAGTAGCCAGAGAAACAATTCTGATTAAACATTAGGAGGAACATCTTGATGGTAAGAGTTGTTTGCATGAAATAGAATTTCTTGGAAGGTCAGGGAGATGCCTCCTAGAATGACAGAATCATAGAGCTGGAAAAGACCATGTTGGCCATCTAGTCCAACCCCCTTCAATGTCACCAAAGCCCTCCTGACAGATGGCCACAAGCCTCTGCTTAAAAACCACCAGAGAATGAGATGAAAAATGGGTATTGCTAACCACTGTCCATAGAATCATAGAATAATAGAGTTGGAAGAGACCATGTAAGTCATCTAGTTCAAGCCCTTTCTATCATGGCAGGAAAAGCACAATCAAAGCACCCCTGACCGATTGCCATTGAGACTCTAAAGCCTCTAAAGAAGGATCTTCCCCCCACACTTCAACCGTTCTGGATACTTGTGAATGGATTTGGATGGCACTGCTTGGGCTTGCTGTGATTGTATGAACCCCAATTGGCTTCAGCACCTTGGAAAGCTCCTTCAAGGTGCAGGCTATACAACCTGGGGATAGTTTGACAGTGATTGTAAGCCCTCCAAGAAGAGAGCTCCCTGTCTTTCCAAAGGGCACCTGACTCTACATCATGGAATGGATCCATACTGAATCAGACACGGTTTCCGGAGCAGATGTCCGAGGTACCTCAATGATCTCCAGCATCTCCAGGCGGGTGATCTTGCCGTCACCATCCAAGTCGTACATCTCGAAGGCCCAGTTCAGCTTCTGCTCAAAGCTGCCCCGCGAAGTGACTGAAAGGGCACAGATGAACTCCCGGAAGTCGATGGTGCCATCACCATTCTTGTCAAAGGTTCTGAAAGCGTGCTGTGCGAACTTGGAAGCATCACCGTAAGGGAAGAACTGCCGGGAGAGAAGAGCGGAGAGCAAGAAACATCACAAGGAGGGATGCGGGGAGAAGGACAGGAACTGGCATGGAAACAAAGGCTGCATCTACACTGTGGAATGCATAAAGTTTGATACTACTTCAGCTACCATGGTTCAGTCTTATGGGATCCTGGGAGTTATAGTTCTACAAGCCTTCTCTACCAAACTACAAACTCCTAGAATTCTATCGCATTGAGCCATGGTACCAAACTGCATTCATTCTACAGTGTATATGCACTCTCCATTTTCAAGGAGTACAAATCACGAGGCTTGGAACAGGGGCATCTACACTGTAGGATTAATATAGTTTGGCACCACTTTGATTGACTTGGCTCAGTACAATTGAATCCTGGGATTTGCAGTTTGGTCAGGCTCCAAACTACAGTTTGATGAGGGTCTCCTGGTGGTGCTCAACCAGTGAGCTAGAGAACTTGCTGACTGAAAGTTCAGCAATTCAAATGCAGGGAGCAAGGTGAGCTCCCGCTGTTAGGCCCAGCTTCTGCCAACCTAGCAGTTCAAAAACATGCAAATGTGAGTAGATCAATAGGTATTACCTTGGCGAGAAGGTAATGGTGCTTTATGCAGTCATGCCAGCCACATGACCTTGGAGGCGTCTACGGACAACGCCGGCTCTTTGGCTTAAAAATGGAGAAGAGCACCAACCCCCAGAGTTGGACATGACTAGACTTAATGTCAGGGGAAACCTTTACCTTTACCTTTACCTTTACCTTAAAGGCTGTGGAAATTTTGGGCACAGAAGATCAAAAGTTTGCAAAACTACAGTTCCCAGGACGGCATAGCATTGAACCATGGCAGTTAAAGTGACATCTAATGGCATTCATTCCACAGGACTCTGAGGAGAGAAAGTGGCATCATAGCATTGAGCCATGGCACAAAGTGGGGTCAAACCATGTTCGTTTTCTACACTGTCGGTGCATCTTTCGCTAAATAGGTGCCACTCCCCAAGCTGATGTGAATCTCCTCCTTCCTCCCCACACAGAGAGTGGGCCTCTATCCCTCCTTGGGCCACTTTACCTTGATGTAGAGCTGCTGGAACTCCTCCAGGTTGAGGATCCCTGTGGGGCAGTCCTTCAGGAAGCCCTTGTACCACTGCTTCAGCTCCTGCTCATTGAACTCCGTGCTCCTCACCAGGTCGTCCAGCATCTCTGGAGCCAGCTTGCTGTTGTGCTTGCCCATTGCTGGATCTGGAAATATCCATGTATCATTATTTAAAAATAAAGAAATAACACTCTGTAACACGATTTTTGTTCCTGGTTTATAAATGTCATTTCCTAATTGGTTCTGTCATAAAAACATGAAAAACGTTTATTAGATTGCAAAATCTTTGTCTTTGCAGGAGGGACATCCTGCAGCACATTTTGCTATAGCAGTGTTTCTCAACCTTCCGAATGCTGCAACCCCTTAATACAGTTACTCATGTTGTAGTGACCTCCAACCACAAAATTATTTGTGTTGCTACTTTACAACTTTAATTTTGCTACTGTTATAAATTGTCATGTGAATATCTGATATACAGGATGTATTTTCATTAATTGGACCAAAATTGGCACAAATACTTGATACACCGAAATTTGAGTACTGGTGGAGTTGGGGCAAGGGATTGATACTGTCATTTGGGAGTTGTAGTTGCTGGGATTTATAGTTCATCTACAATCAAAGAGCATTCTGAACTCCACCAATGATAGAATTGAACCAAACTTGTCACCAACTCTCATGACCAACAGAAAATACTGGAAGGGTTTGGTGGGCATTGACCTTGAGTTTTGGAGTTATAGATCACCTACATCCAGAGAGCACTGTGAGCTCAAACAATGATGGATCTGGACCAAACTTGGCACGAATGCTCAATATGCCCAAATGTGGACACTGTTTGGGGAAAATAGACCTTAAAATTTGGGAGTTGTAGTTGCTGGGATTTATAGTTCGCCTACACTCAAAGAGCATTCTGAACCCCACCAATGATAGAATTGGGCCAAACTTCCCACACAGAACCCCCATGACCAATGGGAAATACTGTGTTTTCTGATGGTCTTTGGTCACCCCTCTAACACTCCCTCATGACCCCCCACCCAGGGGTCCCGACCCCCAGGTTGATAAATACTGTGCAATAATAATAATAATAATAATAATAATAATAATAATAGTAAAACTTTATTTATACTCCACTCTATCTCCCCAAAGGGACTCAGGGTGGATTCCAAACATAAAAGGCAAACATAGGGCCATTCCATGCCAAGTGGTCTAAGCCTTCCCATCATAATGCCTCCAATTTTGTTCAAATTTTAGCTGCTGTACCAGTCAGATGTTAAACTAAGTTTCCCAAAATTTGAGGTCTCTAACTGCAATAAGTTTTGATCTAGACCCCATTATCTGAAAGGTAGTCAGTCAGCGTGCACACGACATTTAACAAATTGTCATTTTTAGGGTCTAATAAAATTGAAACTAAATGTATAAGAATGGCTAGTAAACTGAAATCCTGTATTGTTTTTTCTGATGATTCTGATGAAATTAATTTTAACATTATGGATGCAAAATCCAGTCAAAGAAGTTGGATGAAAGTGTGCATGAAAATACGTCGGGACTCATTGTGACAAATTTTGACCAGCATTCAGACTGAAGCAATTTCCATGTCAACAAAGATACAGACTTGAAATTTTGACCAAGCATTATGCTTGTGTTGGACATAATACTGCCAGATTTACAGCTATCCAACATATATAGCCACCCTGCAGGATCCCTTCAAATTTAGCACTGTCCGTGCAAATAGTAAAATCTATCAAAGTTCAAAGTCAATTATTTAAAAAAAGAGTCTACCTGAATATGTTTGTGAATAGTATCATCTAAAAGATTTTTTTTTTGTTCTAAAAGACTGATAAGTTTTTGTTTTGCAATGCGACCATTAAGTATCCATTTACTTAGGTCAAATTACAAGAGCTGTCTTCATAGACCGGTCAGCTGTTTATGGCACTGTAAATCATCCCCTTCTCTTGAGAAAAACTTATATCACAAAGGACTACTGCCTTACCCGCTTCATAGGAAATCTCCTACAAAACAGGAGCTTTTTTGTTGAATTCCAGGGCCAGAGAAGCAGATGGCAAAAACAGAACGGTCTGCCTCAGGGGAGCATACTCGCTCCATCAATGTTTGACATTTACACAAATGATCAGCCACTGCCAGAAGAGACAGAGAGTTTCATCTATGCCGATGATCGTGCCAACACCACCCAAGCAGAGAGCTTGGAAATGATTGAACAGAAGCTCTCCGAAGCTTTAGGTGCTCTTACTGCCTATTACAGGGAAAACCAGCTGATTCCTAATTCAACTAAAACACAGATGTGTGCTTTTCATCTTAAGAACAGGCAACCATCTTGAGATCTGAGTATTACCTGGAAAGGAATCCCACTGGAGCATTGCAGCGCACCCAAATACCTGGGACCCTGCTCTGACTTACAAGAAGCACTGCTTCAATATCAAGCAAAAAGTAGGTGCTAGAAACAATATCATGCAAAAGCTGACTGACACAACCTGGGAATCACAACCAGGCACAGTGAAGAGATCTGCCCATGCACTTTGCTACTCTCCTGCTGAGTAAGCATGCCCAGTGTGGAACACATCTCACCATGCTAAAACAGTGGATGTGGCTCTTAATGAGATATACCGCATTATCACAGGATTTCTACGCCCTACACCACTGGAGAAATTATACTGTTTAGCCAGTATTGCACCACCTGACATCTGCCTGGAAGTAGCAGGCAATAGTGAAAGGACCAAGGCAGTGACATCCTCTGCCCACCCCCTGTTTGGATATCAGCCGGCATGCCAATGCCTTAAATCAAGAAATAGTTTACTAAGATCTACAGAGATACAGGAACACCTAAGCAAGCAAGAGTCCAAAAGTGGCAGGCTCAAACCTGGAACCTCAATCCATGGCTGATACCAAATGAGAGATTCCCTCCTGGGCACACAGAAGAATGGGTGACTTGGAGGGTGCTGAACAGACCATGCTCTGACACCACAAATACAGAACCAGCCTGAAGAAATGAGGCCACAAAGTGGAGTCCACGACATGCGAGTGTGGAGGAGAGCAAACCACAGACTACCTGCTGCAATGCAGCCTGAGCCCTGCCACATGCACAATGGAGGACCTTCTTATAGCAACACTAGGGGCACTCCAAGTGGCCAACTACTGGTCAAAGGACATTTAGTATAATGCCAAGTGTCTTAAACTTTGTGCTTTTTAAATAAATTACAACTGTACCCTCGGTTCACTTCTGATACGATAAATAAATACTCAGGTCAAAGTATGGTATCTTTTGTGCATTTATGCATGACGCTTTATGCATCCTCATGGTCCTACTAGTTCATTATATCGGCTGCTAAGACACAATACTTGCTGGATTCCAGAACTTTGGGAGCATCTAAACTTGCAGAAATTTAAACTAGCTTAAGCGGTTGAGGGGAAAAAGGAAGGGGCCTGACACTGTTAGGAATTGTGGGAATTGGAGTCCAAAACATCTAGAGGGCCAAAGTTTGCCCATGCTTGGTGTAGATGCATCCAAAGGCACCTTTAAGGGGCATTTCAATATCAGAAGAACTGTTTGTGTTTCATGTCATTTCCTTATCACTCCTACAGCTCTTTTCCTCTCAAAATAGCAGCAAGCCCTGTTTTTCTCATCAGCAGGTGAGGACCTTTTTTATTACTGAACACTTTGGGGAATTGATCGTTTTTACAAGAAAAAGGTGTCTTTTTAAATCGTGTGCTGTGCTGCTTTTCTTCTTGGCTTCAGATTCATGATATAAATCAGTGTTTCTCAACCTGGGGGAGTTGCGAGAAAGATGTCAGAGGAGTCACCAAAGACAATAAGAAAATACCGTATTTTCGGTTGGTCAGGAGATTCTGTGTGGGAAATTTGCCCCAATTCTATCATTGGTGGGGTTCAGAATGCTCTTTGAGTGTAGGCGAACTATAAATCCCTGCAACTACAACTCCCAAATTTTAAGGTCTATTTTCCCCAAATTCCATCAGTGTCCACATTTGGGCATCTTGAGAATTCATGCCAAGTTTGATCCAGATTCATCATTGTTTGAGTCCACAGTGCTCTCTGTTTGTAGGTGAACTACAATTCCAAACTCAAGGTCAATGCCCACCAAACCCTTTTAGTATTTTCTGTTCGTCATGGGAGGTCTGTGTGCAAAGATTTGTTCAATTCCATCACTGGTGGAGTTCAGAATGCTCTTTGGGTGTAGGTGAACTATAAATCCCAGCAACTACAACTCCCAAATGACAGAATCAAACCCCTTCCCAACCCCACCATTATTCAAATTTGGGCATATCGGGTATTTGTGCCAAATTTGGTCCAGTGAATGAAAATACATCCTGCATATCAAATATTTACATGATGATTCATAACAGTAGCAAAATTTCAGTTATGAAGTAGCAATGAAAATAATGTTATGGTTGGGGGCCACCACAATATGAGGAACTATATTAAGGGATCGCAGCATTAGGAAGGTTGAGAACCACTATTATAAATTATTCTGAATGGCAGGTGTAATTCTATACAAACTGCAGCATTTAAATATGATTTTGAACAATGGTAGGTAAGGTTTTCCCCTTGACATTAAGTCTCGTTGTATCCGACTTCCTGGGGTGGTGCTCAACTCCCTTTCTAAGCCAAAGAGCCAGCATTGTCCATAGACATCTCCAAGGTCATGTGGCCAGCATGACTGCATGGAGCGCCGTTACCTTCCTGACGGAGTGGTACCTATTGATCGGCTCACACTTGCATGTTTTCGAACTGCTAGGTCGGCAGAAGCTGGGGCTAACGACTAGAGCTCACCCTGCTCCCTGGATCTGAACCACCAACCTATCAGTCATCAAGTTCAACCGCTCAGTAGTTTAACCTACTGCGCCACCAGGGTAGCTCCCTTTATTTTGTAAGTTACATGAGTGGTCCATCAGGCTGAAGTGCAATTCTGAAAGGTTGGCAACAAATGGATAGAAATCTATGAATCTCAGGTGAAAATGGGCTATTCGGGGAGCATCCACACTGTAGAATTAATGCAGTTTTGACACCACTTTAACTGACACACTGATTCAATGCTATGGAATCTTAAGAGGTATAGTTTGACCTTCTCATGAGCAGCTAAAGTGGTGTCAAACTGCATTAATTCTACAATGTAGATGCACCGCTAGTCATGCATTCAAACAGTAAAGCCATTACAATAAAGATGATAATGCAGCATATCTTTAGGTTCTTGTAGGTTTTTTCGGGCTATAGGGCCATGTTCTAGAGGCATTTCTCCTGACGTTTCGCCTGCATCTATGGCAAGCATCCTCAGAGGTAGTGAGGTCTGTTGGAAATAGGAAAATGGGTTTATATATCTGTGGAATGGCTGGGGTGGGGCAAGGAGCTCTTCCCTGCTGCAGCTAGGTGTGAATGTTTCAGCTGACCACCTTCATTAGCATTTGAAGGCCTGGCTGAGCCTGGGAAAATGTTCTGTTGAGAGGTGTTAAGATGTGCCTGGTTGTTTCCTCTCTGCTGTTTTGCTGTAGTAATTTTAGAGTTTTTTTAATACTGGTAGCCAGATTTTGTTCATTTTCATGGTCTCTTCCTTTCTGTTGAAATTGTCCACATGCTTGTGGATTTCAATGGCTTCTCTGTGTAGTCTGACATGGTGGTTGTTGGAGTGGTCCAGCATTTCTGTGTTCTCAAATAATATGCTGTGTCCAGGCTGGTTCATCAGGTGCTGTGCTATGGCTGACTTCTCTGGCAGAGCCTGGGAACATTTTCCCAGGCTCTGCCAGGCCTTCAAATGCTAATGAAGGTGGTCAGCTGAAACATTCACACCTAGCTTCAGCAGAGAGCTCTTTGCCCCACCCCAGTCATTCCACAGATATATAAACCCATTTTCCTATTTCCAACAGACCTCACTACCTCTGAGGATGCTTGCCATAGATGCAGGCGAAACGTCAGGAGAAATGCCTCTAGAACATGGCCATATAGCCCGAAAAAACCTACAAGAACCTAGTGATTCCAGCCATGAAAGCCTTCGACAATACAATCAGCATATCTTTTTCAAAAATGACGATGGCTTGCTGCTGCCTGGGCCTCCTTTTTTTTCCTTCCTGCCGGAAGCTGCATTCCAATTGTCCCTGCAAATTTCCTTTTTCAGAGATCCAAAAAATGACCTATTTTGAGCCATGATACATTTATATAAGGAATGGACCGCCTTCGATGCGTGGCCGCTTGCTGGCTATCTCGAATGAACAGACATCTCCATTTGGGGTATTTATATGAAGGGTGAGATGGAGAAAGAAGGGGCCATCCTCTAGTCCCCCTCCATCCCTGTTACCTATGGCAACCGGTGCTGCGGTTGCCGTGGCAACAGCGGTCCTCTGATTGTCCCTAGCATCCGCATCAGTGCATCCCTGGAGCTACCAGCCATGTCTTTCATCCCTCTGCGTCTCCTTAAATTCACAGACTTTGTATAATCCATTCCCCCACAAAAATACATGCCCAGAACAAACAAATAAACAATATCCTCTCTTGCTTTGAGAAAGAGAGAATACAACCCGTCGTTACTGAAACCAGAGTTGTTGTTTGTCCCCAGTCCCCCCCCCCCCCCCCAGCGATGGAAAACGTCTGTTTGTCCTACACTGTCATTTTCCTCATGTCTGTATCTTGTGTACTTTGTGTCTCCATTGGCCATTGGAAACTGAAGGTGGCATCCCTATTTTGTAAGTCTGGTTGCTGGGGCCATGCGCTTTGGAGGGAATCCTATAGCAACTGGGGAATAACCAGTTCATCCATTAACTGTATGCCTTAACATCTAATTTGGCCCACGGTACTAGGCTAGAGGATACAGTGGTCCCAGTATAAAGGGCAAGCCTAATTTGTAAATGAGCCTTAGTCAATAGGAAAAAGGGTATCCCAAATTATGATTGGGTTGTTGTGAGTTTTCTGGGCTGTACGGCCATGTTCCAGAAGCATTCTCTCCTGATGGATAGCCAATACTCCAGATGACAAGAGCAGGATTCAAAACGATCTTGACAGATTAGAGAGATGGGCCAAAACTAACAAAATGAAGTTCAATAGTGACAAATGCAAGATACTCCACTTTGGCAGGAAAAACGAAATGCAAAGATACAGAATGGGGGACAATGCCTGGCTCGAGAGCAGTACGTGTGAAAAAGATCTTGGAGTCCTCGTGGACAACAAGTTAAACATGAGCCAACCATGTGATGTGGCGGCAAAAAAAGCCAATGGGATTTTGGCCTGCATCAATAGGAGCATAGTGTCTAGATCTAGGGAAGTCATGCTACCCCTCTATTCTGTTTTGGTTAGACCACATCTGGAATACTGTGTCCAATTCTGGGCACCACAATTCAAGAGAGATATTGACAAGCTGGAATGTGTCCAGAGGAGAGCGACTAAAATGATAAAAGGTCTGGAGAACAAGCCCTATGAGGAGCGGCTTAAGGAGCTGGGCATGTTTAGCCTGAAGAAGAGAAGGCTGAGAGGGGATATGATAGCCATGTATAAATATGTGAGAGGAAGCCACAGGGAGGAGGGAGCAAGCTTGTTTTCTGCTTCCCTGGAGACTAGGACGTGGAACAATGGCTTCAAACTACAAGAGAGGAGATTACATCTGAACATGAGGAAGAACTTCCTGACTGTGAGAGCCGTTCAGCAGTGGAATTCTCTGCCCCGGAGTGTGGTGGAGGCTCCTTCTTTGGAAGCTTTTAAACAGAGGCTGGATGGCCATCTGTCAGGGGTGATTTGAATGCAATATTCCTGCTTCTTGGCAGAATGGGGTTGGACTGGATGGCCCATGAGGTCTCTTCCAACTCTTTGATTCTATGATTCTATGATGTTTCGCTGCATCTATGGCAGGCATCCTCAGAGGTTGTGAGGTCTGTTGGAAACGAGGAAAATGGGTTTTATGTATCTGAATGATTTCCATTCTTGTCTGTTTGAGGTAGGTGTGAATGTTTCAGTTGGCCACCTTGATTAGCATTTGATGGCCTAGCAGTTTCAAGGTCTGGTTTCTTACTGCTTGGTGGAATCCTTTGTTGGGAGGTGGCCAATTGAAACATTCACACCTACCTCAAACAGACTTCTTTCTCCTACCCTGGACATTCCACAGATATAAAAACCTCGTTTTCCTAGTTTCCAACACACCTCTCAGCCTCTGAGGATGCCTGCCATAGATGTGGGCGAAACTTCAGGAGAGAATGCTTCTGGAACATGGCCATACAGCCTGGAAAACTCACAACAATCCAGTGATTCTGGCCATGAAAGCCTTTGATAATACAAATTATTATTATTAGTAGTAGTAGTAGTAGTAGTAGTCGTCGTAGTTATTTAATGCATAACAAGATTAGTACACAGCAAACAAGATCATTATGTTGGCTTTTGTATTGGATCACACGTCCAACACTTCCCAAGTGTCTAGCACTGTGTTATGTATCGGCGAATAATGCATGCAGATCCAAGTAGGGTGGCTGACAGATGGTAATTTTGTCAGTGCCGATTGTTTTTAAGTGCAGGCCACGGTCTTTAGGCACTGCACCCAGTGTGCCAATCACCACTGGGACCACCTTTACTAGCTTGTGCCAGAGACTTTGCCATTAGATCCTTAAATTGTCATATCATGTAAGCTTTTGCAGTTGCTCCTCATTGATTCTGCTGTCACTTAGGATTGCAACATCGATGATCCATACTTTGTTTCTTTCCGCAATCGTGAGGTCAGGAGAATTGTGCTTCAAAACTCTGTGTCAGTCTGAATTCGGAAGTCCCAGAGTAGTTTGACATGTTCATTTTGTGTAACTTTTTCAGGCTTATGATTCCATCAGTTTTTTGTTGCATGCAGATTATATTTGTGGCACAAGTTCCAGTGGATCAATAATAACAATTATTATTATTATTATTATTATTATTATTATTAAGTTGCTTTTCTCTCTTAAAAGGGTAATGTCATGAAGCCAAAAGAACTTCAGCATATGAATCCTGACTTCCTCCTTTATGTGCAGCAACTTGATTGAAAATCTTGCCAAGGAACCAGAATGGAAGTGAAACCGGGAAGTGATACTGGAGGGAACTTCTTGCAGGATTAGAGACATAAAACTAGGCATGTGATTTCTGCTCAGAGTCAAATTAATGGTGGCTCCCAGATATCCATATGGAAGTGGATCCACTCTGGGTTTGAATCTGAACTTTAAATTCTCTGCTGAAGGTTCAGAACGAGTTTCTAAGTTAAGGTTCAGCACCATGGATAGCACCCTTGGAGTTCAGACTAAAACCCGGAATGGATTCACCCTTCCCTAACTGCTTTTATTCAATTCTGTTATGGTTCATTGTAAGGGTGCTTGGTTGTGCAGCAGGTTAAACTGCTGAGCTGCTGAACTTGCTGACTGAAAGGTTGGTGGTTTGAATTCGGGGAGCGGAGTGAACTCCCAGCTCCAGCTTCTGCCAACCTAGCAGTTTGAAAACATGCAAATATGAGTAGATCAATAGGTACTGCTTCTACGGGAAGGTAACGGCTCTCCATGCAGTCATGCTGGCTACATGACCTTGGAGGTGTCTACAGACAATGCCAGCTCTTAGGCTTAGAAATGGAGACGAGCACCAACTCCCAATGTCAGGGGAAACCTTTCACTTTATTTTAAATGGTTTAAACTGGTCTTTATTGGGTCTGCTTTGAAATATATTTAGTCTTTTAATGTTATGGGTATTGATTGATGTTACTGTAGACTACCTTGACATCCTTAGAGAGATACCTTTCTAAAAAGGTAAATAACTGGGAAACACTCCACCAATCTAAATGCAGAATCAGTTTTGCAAAATTATCTAACAGTGCAAGAGACCGGTGACTAGGAGGCACCTATTAGGAGGCATCTACACTGTAAAACGAATGCAGTTTGATACCACTTTAACTGTGATGGTTTAATGCTATGGAACTCTGGGATTTGTAGATTGGAAAGGCACCGACTCTATTTGGCAGAAAAAGCTGAAGATCTTGTACACCACAGGTCCCAGGATCCCATAGCACTGAGTCATCACAAAGTGGTGTCAAACTGGAACAGAATTACAGTGTAGATGCACCCCAGACCACCATAACTGCTTTTCAAGTTCTCCTTACCTTGCTATTGCTTTGCATGCATCATATCCTCTCTGCAACAGTCCACAATAGCTCTCTGAAAAGCTACTACTGGGAAAGGAAGGTCGTCCGCAAATATAACCCAGATGTGCAAAAGTTTATAGTTCAGCAAAAGGCATCCCTCTCTTTGCAGCGTGTGAGTTTTAGACATTTGCCTCTTTTTCTGGCTTTCTTTCTGTGGCAGGGAAATTTCTTTGCATATGGGACAGAAAAGCATTGTAAAAGGACCAGCCTTTGCATTTTGCATTTGCAAAAGGAGGAGGAATGGGGCTGCAAGGAAAGTGGCTTTTCGCATGGAGGTGACACCAATTTTAGTAACACCTCATTGATCCTTTGTCTCCCCACTTTTTCAGCTACTTTTGAAATGCTCCAGTTTCTCTCTTTGCCTTCCACTTGGTCCTGGAATGAATGCAGTTTGGCATCACTTTAACTGAAGTCTATTGTCGTTTGGGGAGCACTCTTTGGCAGAGAAGGATAAATAAAGACCTTCCATAACTAAAACTCCCAGGATCCCATAGCATGGAGCCAAGGCTGTTAAAGTGGTGTCAAACTGCATTAATGCCACAGTGTGGATGCATCTGTTGCCTGTTGAAAGAAAGAAAGAAGCTTGAACAAACCCTAGACCCCAGGACTGAGCAAAGTTTTCCACTTTTGCAAATGGAGGGCAAGGAAAGAACCTCCTGGTTCTTTCAAAACTGGACTGAAAGGGAACAAAATGAGGCTACAAGGCCGCTTTATTTCAGGACATGAGGCTTTATTTCAGGATAAGAGGTGCCATTTTTAAACCTCCAACAGCTGCAAAGCAATCCCAGCAACCAAAGGATACAAACCCCAAAGAAGCAGAATGCCATCTTTGAGCACTGCATAATGTGCCAATCCCACATCATTGCAAGGCATCTTTGTATAAGGAATACAGTGCTAAGACTGTGAACTATGGAGATGGTGCCTTGGGAGTTGGTGAGATAGTAGGGGCATCTATTCCAGGCATGGGCAAACTTTCTAACTTGGGGGCCTCATGCTAGCACTACCTGATAAGAGGACTGGCTGCTCGGTGATGGAAGGAAGGAAGGGAAGGAGGAAGGAAAAAGAGAAGGAAGGATGAAAGGGAAGAAGGAAAAGATAGAAGGAGAAAGAGGGAGGTAAGGAAGGGTGGGAGGTAAGAAGGAAGGAAAGAAAAGGGAAGGAAGGATGAAAGGATGGAAGGGAAGGAGAAAGGAAAAAGATAAGGAAAGGAGGGAGGGAGGAAAAGAAGGATGGAAGGAATGAAGGGAAGGAGGAAGGAAAGAGAGAAGGAAGGATGAAAGGGGAGGAAGGAAAGGATGGAAGGAGAAAGGGAGGTAAGGAGGGGGAGGTAAGAAGGAAGGAATGGTAGAAAGAAGGAAAGACAAAAGGGAAGGAAGGACAAAGGGTGGAAGATAAGGATGGAAGGAAAGGAAGGAGGAAGGAAAAAGATGAAGGAAGGAAGGAAGGAAGGAAGGAAGGAAGGAAGGAAGGAAGGAAGGGAAAGATGGGAGGAAGGAAGGGAAGGAGGAAGGAAAGAGAGAGAAGGAAAGAAGGACGAAAGGGCGGAAGATAAGGATGGAAGGAAAGGAAGGAGGAAGGAAAAAGATGAAGGAAGGAAGGAAGGAAGGAAGGAAGGAAGGAAGGAAGGAAGGAAGGAAGGAAGGGAAGGAGGAAGGAAAGAGAGAGAAGGAAAGAAGGACGAAAGGGTGGAAGATAAGGATGGAAGGAAAGGAAGGTGTAAGGAAAAAGATGAAGGAAGGAAGGGAGGGAGGGAGAAAGGAAGTTGGAAGGAAGAAAGGGAAGGAGGAAAGAAAGAGAGAGAAGGAAAGAAAGCGAAAGGGTGGAAGATAAGGATGGAAGGAAAGGAAGGAGGAAGGAGGAAGGAAAAAATGAAGGAAAGAAGGAAGGAAGGAAGGGAAGGAAGGAAGGAAGGAAGAGAAAGATGGAGGGAAGGAAGGGAAGGAGGAAGGAAAGAGAGAGAAGGAAAGAAGGATGAAAGGGTGGAAGATAAGGATGGAAGAAAAGGAAGGAGGAAGGAAAAAGATGAAGGAAGGAAGGAAGGAAGGGAAGGAGGAAGGAAAGAGAGAAGGAAGGATGAAAGGGTGGAAGGGAATGGATGGAGGGAGAAAGAGGGAGAGAAGAGAGGAAGCGAGGGAAGAAAGAGAAGGAAGGAAAGACAAAAGGGAAGGAGGGAAGGAGAAAGAGGGAGAGAGGGAAGGAGAGGAAAGAGGGAAGGACGAAAGGATGGAAGGGAAGGGACGGAGAAAGAGGGAGGCAAGGAAGTGAGGGAGGGAGGGAAAAAGAAAGGAAAGAGAGAAGGAAGGATAGGATAGGATGGTGAGAGAGGGGAGGGCCTGAGAAAAGAGACTAAGGGGCCACATCTGGTCCCCGGGTCTCGGTTTGCCCATACTTGATCTATACTGTAGGATGAATGCCGCTTGACCCCACTTGAACAGCCACAACTGCATGTTATGCAATCCTGGGAGTTGTAGTTTGGTGAGTCTACCGACCTTGTAAAACTACAACTCCTAGGAGTCCATAGCATCGAGCCATGCCATCTAAAGCAGAGTTAAACTGCATTCATTCTACAGTGTGGATGTTCTCCTACTCTTGGCAAGTGAGCCCAAGGAAGAAACCCCAAAAGCCGTATTTAGGGCCGTTTGTTTGTGTGTGTTCGAGAGAGAGAAAGATTATTTGGCTTCTGGTTCCCTTTCGAGTCTTGACAAGCCCTGTCTCTGAATGGCAGACAGAGGCCAGGGTGGGATGTTCAGGCTTTGTAATTATTTGCTCTCGCAAACCAGAATGAATAATTTGCACTCATTTTCAGAGGCCAGGATTTCTTCTGCACACTGAACATGAAACATTCATATGCACTGCAAAATATGATCCTCTACGTAGGAAACGTGTTTTGTGCAGGAAAATGTCATCTTTTTTGCAGGGAGCACGTCTCCTGTGCCATTTCCCTTCCTATTTTCTGCACCAAAACAAGGCTCTTTGCATTAAATCTCCCCTCCTTGTTCTTCCTGGGCAAACCTGCCCCTTGCTTGACCCAAGGCAAGTTTGGTTCAAAAGTAGGTAAGGTAAACCATAGCAATGCCAACACTTGGGGTGCATATACACTGAAGAATTAATGCAGTTTGACACTGCTTTAACTACCATGGAGTGGTAGGAATTGCAGTTTTGCAAGGTCTTCACTCTTTTCTACCAAAGAGTGGTAGTACCTCACTAAACTGCAACTCTTATGATTCCATAGCATTGAGTCACGTCAGTTCAAAAGGGCATCATCTACAGCATAGATGCACCCTTCGGAAAACTGCAACTTCCTGGGTCCCATAGCCTTGAGCCTTGGCAACCCAAGTGGTGCCAACCTGCATTAAAATCTATAGTGTAGACTAGTGGTTTCCAACCTTTCTGATGCCGCGACCCCTTAATACAGTTCCTCATGCTGAAGTGACCCCCAAACATAAAATTATTTTTGTTGCTACTTCAGAACTGTAATTATGAATTGTAATGTAAATATCTGATAGGCAGGATGTATTTTCATTCACTGGACCAAATTTGGCACAAATACCCGATACACCCACATTTGAATACTGGTAGGGTTGGAGGGGTGAGTGGGATTGATTTTGTCATTTGGGAGTTGTAGTTGCTGGGATTTATAATTCACTTACAATCAAAGAAATTCTGCACTCCACCAACAATGGAATTGAACCAAACTTGGCACACAGAACTCCCACGACCAACAGAAAATACTGTAAGGGTTTGGTGGGCAATGAGCTTAAGTTTTGGAGTTGTAGTTCACCTACATCCAGAGAGCACTGTAGACTCAAATAAGGATGGATCTGAACCAAACTTGGCACAAATCTCAGTATGCCTAAATGTGAACACTGGTGGAGTTTTGGGAAAATAGACCTTGACATTTGGGAGTTGTCGTTGCTGGGATTTATAGTTCACCTACAATCAAGGAACATTCTGAACCTCACTAACGATAGAATTGGGCCAAACTTCCCACAAAGAATTCGCATGACCAACAGAAAATACTACATTTTCTGTTTATCTTTGGTGACCCCTCTGACACCCCCTTACGACCCCCAAAGGGGTCCCGACCCCCAAGTTGAGAAACACTGGTGTAGATGAATTCTGTTTGGTCAGCTCTGAAGCCATGATAATTCACAAATCCGAGTCAAGAACCTCGGAAACCATTGTCGTTGGATCACGTTCCAAGCCATGCCATTTTGCCTGTTGTGCCGCTGCCTTCCTCTCTGCCATGATTCCGTTTCACGTGTTCTGTTGCTTTCCTTGGAATGACTCCCAGAGAAGATGTCACCAGGCCTGGTGCACATTTGCATGATCGTTCTTTGGCTTGCACCAGGAGAGAGGCTATTGCACTGTTCTAATGCACAGCACTGATAGTGTACATCTCACTTTGTCCAATATTCCTCGGGGGGAGATTTCCCAAGGAAGAGGAACCCCATTCCTTTTGGCTAGCAATGAACAGATTGGTAAATATTCCTTCCTTTTGATTCGGAGTGATCACATTTGTCAATAGTCTTTCCTGGTCAGACCTGTAGTCTTTATCTTTGGTTCGGAATGCTTAGATCCGTAAACATTCATTTCTTTTGGTCTGGAATGGAGAGATTTGTTCTTTCCTCTTTCTGGAATTCATAAATAGTCTTTCCTTTTGAATAGAAATGGTTGGATTTATAAATATATTCCTTCCAAGGCAAAAGGGTCTTTCCATCCCAAGGAAAAGGCACCCATGTTTTGAGCGTCACGTTTTCTAGCAGAAGCCCATCCGGATCTATTGGAAGGCTTTGCTCTGTCCCTTTCCTTAGGAAACTGTCCCTTCATTGACTTCAAGCAAAGGGCAAGCAATGCAAAAGAAGACAGGATTTTGTTGGAAGGTACAGATTTTGCCATCAAAATCAAGCAAATGTGCAGTTGTTGTGAGTCTAGAATCGGGGGTTGTCTCTGTTTTGATGTGGGCAGTGGTAGGAATTGGCACAAAATGGGCACGCAACCCACATTGTGCCTCCTTTGGAGAGCATTAGAGGCTCTTCCATGGCAAAAGATAGAGAGGAGGCCCTGTTTTCTGTTCTTCTCCCTCCTATTTTCCCCCATCTGCTCATTCCCAAAGGCAGGAATCGGCTCCCTCCTCCTTTATGGCAGCCATGGAGATTTTCTTGAGACCAGGCAGTGAATGAATGAATCAAAACCATTTCCCATTTTGGAAGAAGGCTGGATTTAAAGGGCACTCGCCATAAGGAAAGGGCAAGGGTTACAAAGAGGGGCCGCATGCGAAAGAGGGAGAGAAGAACATAGCATCTCATCTGAGTGCATTGCATTCCTAGCCCACTCCTTGAATGTAGGATGGAAACATCAACATACATGGGTTGTTGTGGGTTTTTTCAAGCTATATGGCCATGTTCTAGAGGCATTCTCTCCTCTAGAATATGGCCATATAGCTCGAAAAAACCCACAACAACCCAGTGATTCCAGCCATGAAAGCCTTCGACAATACAATCAACATACATGCATTTTTGGGCATGTGCAGAGTTCTTTCCTTCGCATCGAACAACCCAGTGGCGTCTACCTGCCATAGATGAAGGTGAGAGCAAGACTTCTGGCAATATAGAAGTCTTAAAACATATACAGTTGTGAAGTCTTCCTTTCCGTATGATTGTGCCCTTCGTCGAGGGTCTTATTTTAGCAAGTGGACCTGGTTACCTTCAATACCTGAATGACCCCAGATAGCCTTGTGTCATCAGTATGGTGCCATAAGGCTTTGGGTTGGCTTTGGAATTGTTTGTTAGCTGCTTTGAGTCTCTTTTGAGAGAGGAAATTGTGATTATGATTATGATGATGACGATAATAATAATAATAATAATAATAATAATAATAATAATAGACCCTTGACAAAGGGCACAATCATACGAAATGCCAACTAAACAACAAGGGCAGTATAAGACTGTGCCAAAGAGAACACAGGTCTCTGCCTAATCAAATGGTACTTCCTCCCAAAGCTCATCACCCCACAGACAGGTGAATCCCAGAATGCCACTTACCTGGGAGGGTCTGGGCAGGTGCCCCAGGTGTGAATAAGGGAAGCCGGAGGAGGCGGAGGGGCCCCTAAGCCATCCACCAGGCGATGCTGCTGCCTTGCTCTCTTCCCTCTGTCTCTCTCTGTCTGTCTCTCGCTGCCTTTGCCACCTGCTCCCTCTGCCTCCGATTCCTGCTCTCTGCCTGGCGCCTCTTTCTCAGAATCTCCCCCTCCTCACTGGCAGAAGGAGGGCCTGCCTGCCCTGTCTCTTGCTCTCATTGGCTGTGAAGGGTGCCACTCACTCCACTTACTGTTTTGGCCAGACCTCACCTGGAATCAGACTGTGTCCAGTTCTGGGCACCACAGTTCAAGAAGGAGGTGGACAGGAATGACCAACTGCGGCCAAAGAAGGGCCGCCAAAAGGTCTGGAAACCAGGAATGCCTATGAGGTTTGGCTTAGGAAGCTGGAGATGTTTAGCTTGGAAAAGAGAAGTCTAAAGAAGGTGTCATTTAGCCATGTTTTCTGCTGCTTCGGAGACTAGGACACAATGGAACCATGGATTCAACAGGAAAAGAGATTCCATTAGTAAGAACTTGTATTGTCGAAGGCTTTCATGGGCTGTTGTGGGTTTTCCGGGCTGTATGGCCATGTTCCAGAAGCATTCTCTCCTGACATTTCACCTGCATCTATGGCAGGCATCCTCAGATGTTGCGACCTCCCAACAACCCATTAGTAAGAACTTCCTAATGGTAAGAGCTGTTTGTAGTGGAATATGCTGCTTTTTAAGAGTCTGTTGGAGTCTCTTTCATTGGAGATCTTCAGACAGAGGCTGAATGGCCATCTGTCAGGAGGGCTTTGATGGTGTCTTCTTGCTTGGCAGATGGGAGTCTCTTCCAACTCTATGCTTCAAGATGTTGGGTGGGCATAGGAACCTCGCTTGCTGCCTTGGGATTCATTTTTGACCCCAGACAAGAGGCAGTCACCATTCGCCTTGTCCTCCATGTCCCCAGAGACCCCAGAGTCTAAAGGGGGACGGACCGTGATATTACATTAGGGCAGTGGTTCTCAACCTGTGGGTCCCCAAGTGTTTTGGCCTACAACTCTCAGAAATCTCAGCTAGTTTACTAGCTGTTATGATTTCTGGGAGTTGAAGACCAAAACATCTGGGGACTTACAGGTTGAGAACCACTGCATTAGGGATTGCATTATGATACAGGTTGAGCATTCCTCATCTGGAACTCCAATATTTGAAATGCTCCAGAAATTTGAAATGGTCCCCATGGTTGACTGAGGGAGCGTCACCTTTGCTTTTGGATGATTCAGCGTGCACAGACTCATTACAGGCATTGTTGATCTGGTAGAACAAAAAATACAAGGGAGAGAAAAAGAAAAAAGAAAGAATCTGGCAGTCTTCCCAAATGGAAAACAAAAGGGAAGAACATGACTTGGCACAAGGCAGGTTTGGCAGGAAGTCGTTTGTTAGTATCTATCTAAAACAAGGGATTCCTTCCTTCCTTTCTCCTGCTCTATACTTTCCTTCTCTCTTCATTTGTTTCCCATCCTATTCTTTTCTTCCTTGCTTGCTTCATTTGTTTCTCCTGTCCTATAACCTCTTCCTTCATTTCTCATCCTTTTCCTTCCTTCCTTCCTTTCCTCCCTCCCTCCCTTTGTTTCTCCTGTCCTGTAACTTCTTCTTTCATCTGTTGACTATTCCCTCCCTCCCTCCCTCCCTTCCTTCCTTCCTTCCTTCCTTCCTTCCTTCCTTCCTTCCTTCCTTCCTTCCTTCCTTCCTTCCTTCCTTCCTTCCTTCGTTTCTCCTGTCCTGTAACTTCTTCCTTTGTTTCCCTTCCTTCTTTCCTTCCTTCTTTCCTTCCTTCTTTCCTTCCTTCTTTCCTTCCTTCTTTCCTTCCTTCCTTCCTTCCTTCCTTCCTTCCTTCCTTCCTTCCTTCCTTCCTTCCTTTGTTTCTCCTGTCCTGTAACTTCTTCCTTCGTTTCCATTCCCTCCCTCCCTCCCTCCCTTCCTTCCTTCTTTCCTTCCTTCCTTTGTTTCTCCTGTCCTGTAACTTCTTCTTTCATCTGCTTCCCATTCCCTTCCTTCCTTCCTTCCTTCCTTCCTTCCTTCTTTCCCTCCTTCCTTTGTTTCTCCTGTCCTGTAACTTCTTCCTTCATCTGTTTCCCATTCCCTCCCTTCCTCCCTCCCTCCTTCCCTTCCTTCCTTTCTTCCTTCCTTCCTTTGTTTCTCCTGTCCTGTAACTTCTTCCTTCATCTGTTTCCCATTCTCTTCCTTCCTTCCTTCCTTCCTTCCTTCCTTCCTTCCTTCCTTGATTCCTTCCTTCCTTCCTTCCTTTGTTTCTCCTGTCCTGTAACTTCTTCCTTCATCTGTTTCCCATTCTCTTCCTTCCTTCCTTCCTTCCTTCCTTCCTTCCTTCCTTCCTTCCTTCCTTCCTTCCTTCCTTCCTTTGTTTCTCCTGTCCTGTAACTTCTTCCTTCATCTGTTTCCCATTCTCTTCCTTCCTTCATTCTTTCCTTCCTTCCTTCCTTTGTTTCTCCTGTCCTGTAACTTCTTCCTTCATTTGTTTCCCATTCCCTCCCCCCTCCCCCCTCCCTTCCTCCCTTCCTTCCTTCCTTCCTTCCTTCCTTCCTTCCTTCCTTCCTTCCTTCCTTCCTTCCTTCCTCTGTCCTATAACTTCTTCCTTCAATTGTTTCTTATCCTTTTCCTTCTTTCTTTCCTTCCTTCTTTAGTTTCTCCTGCCATATAACGTTTCCCTTCATTTGTTCTCATCCCCCCATACATTTCTTTCTTTCTTTCTTTCTTTCTTTCTTTCTTTCTTTCTTTCTATTCCACTTTGTATCTGAAGATCTCAAGTCAGATCATATTAAAAACCCATAAATAGGTGCAATAATCTAGATGTATCTTAAACCATTTGTCACTTAAAACCATACACATGTGCAAATTGGATACAGTCAGGCCTTGAAGGCATTAACAAAAGGCTACGGATGGAACGTCTTGGTGCCGGGAAGAGGCCATTGTTGGTGCCAGTCCACCTTCTTAATAATAATAATAATAATAATAATAATAATAATCCTTTATTTATACTCCGCTACCATCTCCCGCAGGACTCGGTGGGGAGGGCATTGTGTAATCTAGAGACTGTGACCTGCTAGATGTTTTTGGAGTGCAGATCCCAGCATCCCATTAGCCTTTTATGGTGAAGCATGGTGGGAATTGTAATCCACCAACTCCTAGAGGAACAACCTTTATTAACCAATAATTCCCCCCTTCTTTATGGACTTTTATGCTATTGTTCAGTGACACTCTATGGCTTGTGTACAGTTAATCCACTCTGGGATTTAGTCAGAACTTGAAACTCTTCATGGTAGTACACCCTATCTCTCCGCCAATAGATTCTGCACCTTTATGTAATAATAATAATAATAATAATAATAGTAATAATAATAATAGTAATAAACAAGATAGAACTGCAAAGACTTTGGAATAAGGCAATAAAGGTGGTCCCAGTGGTGATGAGCACACTGAGTGAAGTGCCTAAAGACCTTGGCCTGCACTTAAAAACAATTGGTGCTGACAAAATTACCATTTGTCAGCTGCAAAAGGCCACCCTACTCAGATCTGCATGCATTATTCCTTAATACATCACACAGTCCTAGACACTTGGGAAGTGTCGGACGTGTGATCCAATACAAAAGCCAGCATAGTGTTGTTGTTTGTTGTGTGCTAAACTTGTTGTGTATCAAATAATAATAATAATAATAATAATAACAATAATTCCCTTCTAGTTGTGGTTCCTTCTCTCTCCTAAATGGAAATTAGAGGGAAATGGTGGATTTGCACCCTGACCCCTACCGACCATGACCACTAACCCAACTTTATGACAAACACTGACCCCACAAACTGGTCCTCACATCTCTGCCTCCCTTCCCTCCTGCCTCAGTTTCCCTCCCTCTTTTCCTCCTAAAGCAAAGTGACATTTTCATTTTCTGGGGAAGAACAACACTCTCATCACGGTCTTTTTAAAATAAAAATAAAAAGAGGGAGAAGCAGATTTTGGAAAGGAAGGATGCTGTTACTATGGCAACCGCCCCTGATCCAAAGCATCCGTGCTTCTTCTATTCTGCTTTGCTCCAATGTCCTTGGTACTCTGCTGCGTTGCAGAGAAGGCTGCCTTCAAGGTTGAGGAAGGAAGGCGGATCCTGGGCCAGAAAAGGGGGCCAGTTGCCCCAGGGGTTGGGGGCCAAGCCCCCCTCACCCCCCCCCCCATTGCATTGGAGGCTCACAACCCTCCGCTTCCTTCTTCTCCACTTCTTCTTTTCCTTCTCCTCCTCATCCTTCTCTTGGCCCTTTTCTGGGAAGGAAAAGAAGAGGAGGAGCAAAGAAGGAGGAGAAAAAAGAGGAGGAGGAAGAGAAGAATGAAAAGAAAAAAAGGAGACTGAGGAGAAGAAGAAGAGAAAAAAAGAAAAATGGGGAAGAAGAAGGGAAAAGGAGGAGGAGGAAGATAAGGAGGAGAAGGAAAAGATGAGGGAGAAGGAAGAGAGAGAAAGAAAAGAAGAATAAAATGGGAAAGGTGAAGAAGGAGCACAAAGAAAAAGAAAATGAAGAAAAGGAGAAGGTGAAGAAGGAAGAAAAGAAGAAGCAGGATGAAAAGAAGGAGAAGGCGAAGAAGGTGGAAAAGAAGAGGGAGAAAGAGAAGGAGAAAGAAAAGAAGAATGAGAAGGTGAAGAAGGAAAAGGAGGAGAAGGAAGAAAAGAAGAAGGTGAAGAAGAAGGAAGAGAAGGAGGAGGAGGAGGTAAATAAGGATGAGGAGGAAAAAAGAATGAGAAAGTGAAGAAGGAAAAGGAGTAGGAGGCGCAGGAGGAAGAAAAGAAGAAGGATGTGAAGGAGGAGAAGGAAAATAAGAGGGAGAAGGAGGAGGAGAAAGAAAAGAAGAATGAAAAGGTGAAGGTGAGGAAGGAGCAAAAGGAAGAAGAGGGGGAAGAAAAGGAGAAGGTGAAGAAGGTGGAAGAGAAGAGAGAGAAAGAGGAGGAGAAAGAAAAGAATGAGAAGGTGAAGAAGGAAAAAGAGCAGGAGGAGCAGGAGGAAGAAAAGAAGCAGGTGAAGAAGAAAGATGTGAAGGAGGAGAAGGAAAATAAGTGGGAGAAGGAGGAGGAGAAAGAAAAGAAGAATGAAAAGGTGAAGGTGAAGAAGGAGCAAAAGGAAGAAGAGGGGGAAGAAAAGAAGAAGGTGAAGAAGGTGGAAAAGAAGAGAGAGAAAGAGGAGAAAAAAAGAATGAGAAGGTGAAGAAGTAGGGGGGAGGGGGAGGAAGAGGAGGAGGAGAAAGAAAAAAAGAAGTTGAAGAAGGAGGAAAAGAAAGGGAGAAAGAGAAGAAGAAGAAAAAAAGAAGGTGAAGGAGGAGGAGGATGAAAAGAAGAAGAAAGTGAAGAAAAAGAAAAGGGAGGAGGAGGTTTTCAGTTGCATTGAGAGTACTGTAGTGATTTCCCTTTTTGATAGGTTGCACTCTCCATTACCATCTTTTGGGAGCCTTTTGGAGAGGAATGTGATTCCCTGGGAACCATGATTTTAGCCCCACCTTTTTTGCATGACATTATTGCAATACAGGACTTTCTTGAATTACACAATTGTGGCAGTGTGGTCCCACATAGCATACATCTACACTGGAGATTCAATGCTGCTTGGCATTACCTTTACTGCCGTGGCTTAGTGCTATAGAATCCTGGGAGTTGTAGTTTTGCAAAGTCTGGAGCCTTCTCTATCAAAGAGCGCTGGTGTGAAATGCCTGTCTTGTCTTCATATTGTTTCTCCCTCCAGCAGAGTGCAATGCGGAAAACGTGGTTTTGAGGAAAGGGTTAAGAGCCTCCGTTCTCCGAGACACCAATCTGAATCCTTCCACCCCCATGGAACTATTTTAGACCCAAGGAAACGCAAAGATGATCTGATCACGAATCTTTAGAATGGATCACGAATCTCTCACATTGAGTTGGCCCTGGGTTCGCTTAGATTCCTCCCTTTGAACAACATTAGAAAATACAACAAATCTATTTGTGTTAGTTTTTGACACAAATATAATGTTGTTGTCCATGTAGCAGTTCAGTTCCACTTTAGCTGCATTTAATTCCATTTTAACATGTATTTGTTATCAGCTTATGTATGCCCGAGTACGCATTTTAATGCTATTTATTAGAAATACTCATTGTTTTGTCGAAGGCTTTCATGGTTGGAATCACTGGGCTGTTGTAGGTTTTTTGGGCTATATGGCCATGTTCTAGAAGCATTCTCTCCTGACATTTCGCCTGCATCTATGGCAAGCATCCTCAGAGGTTGTGAGACTTCTGAAGATGCTTGCCATAGATGCAGGTGAAATGTCAGGAGAGAATGCTTCTAGAACATGGCCATATAGCCCAAAAAACCTACAGCAACCCAGAAATACTCATTGTTTAGCTGGACTCCAACTCCCATCATCCTCTATCAGGCCTGTCCCCTAAACTCCACCAACATTGCAAGTGTGGTCCAGATCCATCAAGCCATATAGGAGCCATCCTGGAACATACATACATATATATATAGTTGTGGGCATCAAATTGTGCCGTTTTGTAAACCACCATGAGTTGCCCTTGGGCTGAGAATGGCGTTATAGAAGCATAGTAAATAATATATATGTGTGTGTGTGTGTGTGGGCGCGCGCACGCAAAAACAAATATATGTGTGTGTGTGTGTGTGTTCACTCTTACAATAGATATATATATTTAAATGCTGAAGGTTTACATTTTATTGTTTTTACTAGCCGTCCCCTGCCACGTGTTGCTGTGGCCCACTCTGGTGGTCATGGGGGTTCTGTGTGGGAGGTTTGGCCCAATTCTATCATTGGTCGGGTTCACAATGTTCTGTGATTGTAGGTGAACTACAAATCCCAGCAACTACAACTCCCAAATGTCAAGATTCTATTTTCCCCAAACTCCACCAGTGTTCACATTTGGGCATACTGAGTATTTGTGTAGAGTTTGGTCCAGATCCATCATTGTTTGAGTCCACAGTACTCTCTGGATGTAGGTGAACTACAACTCCAAAACCAAAGGACACTGCCCACCAAACCCTTCCAGTATTTCCTGTTGGTCATGGGAGAACTGTGTGCCAATTTTGGTTCAAATCCATCGTTGGTGGGGTTCAGAATGCTCTTTGATTGTAGCTGAACTATAAATCCCAGCAACAACAACTCCCAAATGACAAAATCATTTTTTTTTTGAGTGAAGGACATACATTGGGTTGTTAGGTGTCTTGTGTCCAAATCTGGTGTCAATTCGTCCAGTGGTTTTTGAGTTCTGTTAATCCCACAAACGAACATTACATTTTTATTTATATAGATTGTGAGCCACTTGGAGCCTCATTGAAGAGGGGGAAACAGGAAAGAATAAGATGATGATAATGATGATGATGATGATGGTGGTGGTGGTGATGATGGTGGTGGTGGTGATGATGTGATGATGATTGCCACTATTGTGGAACATGTTGTGTATGTGAATGTGTGTGTTTATTATGGCCAAGAAAGTACAACTATGTGCACAAGGCAACATGCATATTCTATCCTTGATGTACCTTGGTTTTCCATAGGCGGAATTCCATAAAAGGAGATCTTGTCCTTTATGATTTCATTTTGCAAATAGTACTACTCAGTCCCATCCCCAAACTGGGTCTTGAACCAGCAGAGGGAGCAAGACGACGCATTTCGCAAGGAAAGCTGTATCCCAACCTGCTGAGATTTTTTAAAATAGCAATTTCTAAGTCCTGACAACCTAAAAGCAAGAGATCCTTATCTGGAAGCTAAGCAGGATCGGAACTGGTTAGAACTTGGATAGGACAGCACCAACAAATCCCATCCACTGCAAGTTGCATTTCAGAGGAAGGAACAGGGAAAACCACACCTCTAAGTCCTCCTTATCCAACTCTACAAAATGAATGGGGTTGTCATAAATTGACAGCCTGAACCAACCTACGACAACACACATACACATCTTCCTAATGAGTAAACAAGAGCCAAAAGACCCAGCTCCAGGCACATCCCAACTATGTGTTGGGAAAGCTTGGGCAGTGTCTTCCATTGAGGACGAATTCAGTGGACTAGATAGCCTTCAAACTCTATGATTTTATGATAAGGGAGACTCATTGAGTAAAGTAAGAGTTTGGATGGTCATCTGTCAGGAGGGCTTTGATTGTGAGTTCCCAACTGGCAAAAGGGTGTCGGATTGGATGGCCCTTGGGGTCGCTTCCAAATATAGTACGTGGAGGTCCAATTGTATCTGTTTCTCTGCAGGTTTTTAAGCAGGGGCTGGGTGGCCATCTGTCAGGAGAGATTGGATGTTGTCTTCCTGCCTGGAAAAAAGAAGGAGGTTGGCCTGGTTGGCCTTTGGGTTCTCTTCCAACTATATTAAAGTAAAGGTAAAGGTTTCCCCTTGACATTAAGTCTAGTCGTGTCCAACTATGGGAGGTGGTCTCATCTCCATTTCTAAACCAAGGAGCTGGAGTTGTCCATAGACACCTCCAAGGTAATGTGGCCAGCATGGCTGCATGGAGCACTGTTATTTTCCCACAGAAGTGATACCTATTGATCTATTCACATTTGCATGTTTTTGAACTGCCAGGTTGGCAGAAGCTGGGGCTAACAGCAGGAATTCACTCTGCTCCTCGGATTCGAACCACTGACCTTTCAGTCAGCAAGTTCAGCAGCTCAGTGTTTAACCTGCTGCGCCACCAAGGCGCCTCCAACTATATTACTTGAGTCTAATGCACTATATTGGATGCCCCCAGTGGTGTGATGGGTTCAACCTTTGTGCCGGCAGGACTGAAGACCAACAGGTCAGAGGTTTGAATCTGGGGAGAGTATGGATGAGCTCCCTCTGTCAGCTCCAGCTCCCCATGTGGGGACATGAGAACAGTCTCCCACAAGCATGGTAAAACATCAAAACATCCGGGCGTCCCCTGGGCAACGTCCTTGCACATGGCCAGTTCTCTCACATCAGAAACAACATGCAGTTTCTCAAGTTACTCCTGACATGGGGAAAAAACAAAAACAAACTACAGATCCAAGCATTGTCTAGCATTGATCCATGGCAATTAAATTAGAGATGACATCCCTCATATAGGAGCTCCAGATGATCTTGAAGTAGCTTCCCATTTTCCTTTGGCTCAAAACTAAGATGTCCATATTACGCTAATCTAAAGTAAAGGTAAAGGTTTTTCCCTGACATTAAGTCCAGTCGTGTCCGACTCTGGTGGTTGCTACTCATCTTCATTCCTAAGCCAAAGAGCTGGCGTTGTCCATAGACACCTCCAAGGTCATGTGGCCGGCATGATTGCATGGAGCACCGTTACCTTTCCGCCGGAGCGGTACCAATTGATCTACTCACATTTGCATGTTTTCGAACTCCTAGGTTGGCAGAAGCTGGGGCTAACAGTGGGAGCTCACTCCACTCCCTGGATTTGAACCGGAGACATTTTGTTCAGCAAGTTAAGCAGCTCAGCAGTTTAACCCACTGCACTACTGGGGGCTCCATGAATTTAAAGCACACCCCAATTTTGACAGAGTAATTTAGCCAAAAAAAGGTGAGCATTAGATATGAGTAAATATGGGTTACGCTATGATTTGGTGATTCCACGAAGGCAACCCAAAGCAAGCGCCTTGCACCCCATGTTTGGGCCTCTCTGGGAAGGTGCTTGGCTGCACATGAAAGAGAGAGAGCTGCAGAGTGACACAGAAAACGGTCTGCCAGGGACGCCCCCTCCCTCTCTCCCCACTTTTCGGATGTGGCTTCTGCTGAGGAAGGCGCATCGCAGCCGTCTCCTCTCCCATATATGGTCATAGCTGAGCCACTGCCGAGAGCCACACACAAAAAGGAGGCTCATCCTCCTCCTCCTCTTCTGAGAGCCAGGAACAGGCAGCCTATCAGGCTCCAAGGAAGCCACGAAACCAGGTCAGGCGCAGCAGGATGAGGGTGGGGGGTGGTCTCCGAGGCCCCTCTTCTCCCCAAAGAAAGGCCATCTCAGGCCCAAAACCTGACCCTTCTTGATGTGAGGGGAACGAGAGATGCGATGGTTGCAAAATCCAAGGGCAGCATCTCCGACGCAGCATTTTTGAGAGGCAAGAAAGAGCACCCACCCACCCATTTCTTGCAGACGTGGCAACTATGGAAATGGGTCAAGTGTAAAAGATATATCCTTAAGCACCAAAAGTCTGGGTCATCCGTGCCATCGTCGTCATTCTGATTTTCTATGCATGGATTGCGAATGCGGAAGAAAGCTGATGGGGAGAACAGGGACTCCTTTGAACGGGGTTTGTGGAAACACTGGGCAGCTGAAAAAGAGAAAATGGAGTGCAAATGGAGTTCCACCTCGAAGCTGAAATGGTTCAATGGAGGCCGTCATACTTTGGACACCTTTGGGCTCTATTTGCAAAGCAAAGAAAGTAGTATTTCATCTGGAAGCAAATGGTTGACCAAACTGCTAAACCAGTGGTTCTCAACCTTCCTAATACAGTGACCCCTTAATACAGTTCCTCATGTTGTGGTGACCCCCAACTATAACATTATTTTCATTGCTACTTCATAGCTGTAGTTTTGCTACTGTTATGATTCATCATGTAAATATCTGATATGCAGGGTGTATTTTCATTCACTGGACCAAATTTGGCACAAATACCTGATATGCCCAAATTTGAATACTGGTAGAGTTTGGAAGGAGAGTTGATTTTGTCATTTGGGAGTTGTATTTGCTGGGATTTATAGTTCACCTACAATCAAAAAGCGTTCTGAACTCCACCCACAATGAAATTGAACCAAACTTGACACACAGACAGGGGCGGCTCAACCCATTACGCAAAGTAAGCATTTGCAGTATAGTTGATTTTGCCCAGGGGCGCTCTTGAGGCACTCTTGGGGAAAAATAGACCTTGACATTTGGGAGTTGTAGTTGCTGGGATTTATAGTTCACCTACAATCAAAGAGCATTCTGAATTCCACCAATGATGGAATTGAACCAAATATGCCACACAGAACTCCCACGATGAACAGAAAATAAATATCAGTGATTGGTTGGAGGGGGGGGGGGCAAAATACTGTTTGCTTACCATTGAAAATTACCTAGGGCCACCTCTGCACACAGAACCCCCACAACCAGCAAGGGTTTGGTGGGCATTGACCTTGAGTTTTGGAGTCGCAGTTCTCCTACATCCAGAGAGCACTGTGGACTCAAACAATGATGGATCTGGACCAAACTTGGCACCAATACTTAATCCACCCAAATGAGAACACTGGTGGCGTATGGGGAAAATAGACCTTGACATTTGGGAGTTGTAGTTGCTGGGATTTATATTTCACCTACAATCAAAGAGCATTCTGAATTCCACCAATGATGGAATTGGACCAAACCTGGCACACAGAACTCCCATGACCAACAGAAAATTGTAGAAGGGTTTCAGGCCCGTAGCCAGGATTTCGTTTGGGGGGGGGGGCAGGGCCGTAGCCAGAAAAAAATTTCGGGGAGGGTTGACAATTTGGGGGGGGGGTTGAACATTTTGGGAGGGTTGAAAATTTGGGGGGGGGGGAGTTGAAACCTGCCTCCTAGCTCATGCTGAAGCAAAGAGCACAGCAGGGGGCAGAGCAACCTTCCATAGCCTGCAGCTCCGCCCCTGTCAACCACCTCCACCAAGTCTGGCCTCCTTAATGAGAGCATTCAACACACACACCCCCAACTTGGTTGCTTCACTACATCGGCTATTGCTGCAAGTAATGACAATGTGAATAAATTGTCAATATTTGCTTGAGATAGTGCTTACAATTCTGGAGGGACTCTTAATTTTTTGCATCTCATAGACTTAGCATGGGGATTTGGTTAACCAGTTAAAATTCATGAGTAAACCAGTTTTTTAAAAAAAATCTGAAACATTTCGGGGGGGGTTTGAACCCCTAAAACCACCCCCTCGCTACAGGCCTGGGGGGGGGGCTGAATTATTTTCAGGGGGGTTTCGGGGGGGCTGAGTTTCGGGGGGGGGGCTCAGTCTGAGTGAAAGAGGGTCTAGCCTAGCAAACCTTTTGTATCATTACCCCAATACCCCCATGCATATGGGTTATATTGAGTATGGTGATCAGATCATGATATGAATAAACATAACAGTTTAAATAATGCACCAGTAAGGCCTTTTCGCAAACCACCATGAGAATTTCGGGGGGGGGGGGGCTGAAGCCCCTCAAGTCCCCCCCCCCCCCCCCCGGCTACATGCCTGAAGGGTTTGGTCGGCATTGACCTTGAGTTTTGGAGTTGTAGTTCACCTACATCCAGAGAGCACGGTAGACTCAAACAATGAGGGATCAGGACCAAACTTGGCATGAATACTCAATATGCCCAAATGTGAACACTGGTAGCATTTGGAGAACATAGACCTTGACATTTGGGAGTTGTAGTTGCTGGGTATTATTATAGTTCGCCTACAATCAAAGAGCCCCACCAATTATAGAACTAGGCCAAACTTCCCACACAGGGCCTGCATCACCAACAGAAAATACTGTGTTTTCTGATGGTATTTGGCAACCCATCTGACACCTCCCTTGCAGCCCGACCCCCAGGTTGAGAAACGTTGTGCTAAACTGCAAAATTTGATAAACCGACTTTTGTCTCCTTAGAAACAAAACAATACAATGTTTTCAAACTAATTGGAATCCTTTTGCAGAATATAAGGTAGAATATTTCAAGGTTGTTCCATAAGAGTGCTGAGTGATTAAAAAACATTGTCAGAAAGAAGAGCCAGATTATGATAAATGTTGTGCAATTAGGTCACCTTTGAATACCTTATGTAAATTTTATACATCTATATACACTGCTTGTTAAGAGCTTTGATAAGAAAAAATATTGTAAGACTTTATACTGGCTTAAGGTCAGGAACTTTTCTTTCAAATGAATATATATATATATATATATATATATATATATATATATATATACACATACACATACACATATACACACACACACACACATACATACACACTAGCTGTCCCCTGCCACGCGTTACTGTGGCTCAGTCTGGTGATCTGGAAAATAAAGTAATGAGAAAGTGTTGGTTTCTAATATATGTAATTTCTTTCTGCTTGTGGGTAAACAGTATTTCTTGTTGTTTATTTGTCAGTGTTGATGTGGAGAGTGTCTGGTTTGCCCACCCTGGAACATGCAACATACAATTGTCCTTCTTTAGGGCCACCTTTCAAATCTAGGACACTATCTCTCTCTCTGTGTGAATCATATCTATCTATCTATATTTATGGCTGGATGGCTCTTTGTCAGGAGGGCTTTGATTACATTTTCTTGCCCTGGTAAAGGGAGTTGGACTGGATAGCCTTAAGTATTTTCCGTAGGTCATGGGGGTTCTGTGTGGGAAGTTTGCCCCAATTCTGTTGTTAGTGGGGTTCAGAAAGGTCTTTGATTGTAGGTGAACTATAAATTCCAGTAACGACAACTCCCAAATGTCAAGGTCTATTTCCCCCACACTCCATCTGTGTTCATATTTGGGCATATGGAGTATTAGTGCCAAGTTTGGTCTAGATCCATCATTGTTTGAGTCCACAGTGCTCTTTGGATGTAGGCGAACTACAACTCCCAAACTCAAGAGCAATACCCACCAAACCCTTCCAGTATTTTCTGTTGGTCATGGGAGTCCTGTGTCCCACGTTTGGTTCAATGCCATAATTGGTGGAGTTCAGAATGGTCTTTGATTGTAGGTGAACTATATATCCCAGTAACTACAACTCCCAAATGTCAAGGTCTATTTCCCTTAAACTCCATCTGTGTTCATATTTGGGCATATGGAATATTCGTGCCAAGTTTGGTCCAGATCCATCATTGTTTGAGTCCACAGTGCTCCCTGGATGTAGGTGAACTACAACTCCCAAACTCAAGGTCAATGCCCACCAAACCATTCCAGTGTGTTCTGTTGGTCATGGAAGTCCTGTATGCCATGTTTGGCCCAATTCCATCATTGGTGGAGTTCAGAATGCTCTTTGATTGTAGGTGAACTATACATCCCAGCAACAACAATTCCCAAAATGACAAAATCAATTTTTTTGAGTGGAGGACATACATTGAGTTGTTAGGTGTTTTGTGTCCAAATTTGGTGCCAATTCCCCCAGTGGCTTTTGAGTTCTGATGGTATCACAAATGAACATTACATTTATATATATATAGAGAGAGAGAGAGAGAGAGAGAGATACATACATAAACTAGTCATTTCCTGCCACAAGTTGCTGTGGCCCAGTCTGTGTATATGTGTTTTTTGTGTGTATATATGTGTATATGTGTATATATGTGGTTTTGTGCATGCGTTGTAATATATTCTTATTTTTTGGTTTTTAAAGTCTCTTCCTCTGTGTTTTTCAGTGTTTTTATGAGTCATGGTCACTTGTTGGCCTGATAGGTGTCTTGTGTCCAAATTTGGTGTCAATTCACCCAGTGGTTTTTGAGTTGTGTTAATCCCACAAACGAACATTACATTTTAATTTATATAGATATATTCCTGTTATTAGAAAGTGTAAGATTGCAACTGTTAATTGGTGGCTTTACCTACCAAAATTTATGTTATAACGTGCACACTTTGGAAATTAAAAAATGGCCACAAAAAGGAAGCATCACACCTCCTGCAATCCCAAAACTTTCCCCATGTTTTGATGTCTTTTTGCTCTGCTTTTGAGATTCAGGGCTAGATGAACCCATCCCAAGACATTCACCCTTTTTGTCCTGAGATAAAACGTCATTATACCCCATTGTAGGGCGATGATTTACCTTCTTCTCTCTTGAAAAACTCATCCAAGGGGAAAGAGCAGCCATGGATTTTGGGGAGAGAAGGAGGGAGGGATGAGGCGCCTGCTTGCGGTTGGCTGTTGCCATGGAGACGCTGGACCAGTGATGCTGATGATGCTGAAAAAGGAAGGCCAGGAGGGCCAGAGGCATTTTGGACAATGATGCAGCCAGGTCTTTGCCTTGGAAGAAGGATGGCCATGACTCAGGTGGAGCTGACAGAGGGAGCTCATCCACACTCTCCCCAGATTCGAACCTGTGACCTGTCAGTCTTCTGTCCTGTTGGCATCTCAAGGACATCTCAACCTTCCTTGGACTCCCATGCTCAGTTAGAGACATAGGCCCCATCTACACTGACCATTTAATGCAGTTTGAAGCTAACTCGATATTGAGGTTACCAGGCAACAAAGGGTGGATTCTATACTGCCATATAACGCAGTTATTATTATTTATTATTGTTGTTGTCAAAGGCTTTCATGGCCAGAATCACTGGGTTGCTGTGAGTTTTCCTGGCTGTATGACCATGTTCCAGAAGCACTCTCTCCTGACGTTTCACCCACATCTATGGCAGGCATACTCAGAGGTTGTGAGGTCTGTTGGAAAGTAGGCAAGTGAGGTTTATATATCTGTGGAATGTCAAGGGTAGAAGAAAGAACTCTTATTTGCTGGAGGCAAGGCAGGAAGCAACCAGGCTTTGAAGCTGCAAAGCCATTCAATGCTTATCAAGGTGGCCAATTGCAACATTCACACTAGTCTCAAACAGACAAGAATTCTTTCTCCCACCCTGGACATTATTCCACAGATATGGTATATAAACCTCACTTGCCTTGTTTCCAAGAGACCTGACAACCTTTGAGGATGTTTGCCATAGATGTGGGTGAAATGTCAGGAGTAAATACTTCTGGAACATGGCCATACAGCCTGGAAAACTCACAGCAACCTATTATTATTATTATTATTATTATTATTATTATTATTATGTTTATTTATACCTTACTTTTTCTTCCTGCAAGGAGACTCAAAATGGCTTACATTAAAAACATTTCAATACAGATTAATATCTAGAAATATACAAACATTAGAACAGAATTATATTAAAATTTGAAAGTACACTATATGGTCAGTATAGGTTTACCTACATTGAACTACATTTTATGGGTCTACATTCACCATACAATTTCCATTTTGATTAGCAATGCAAGTCCAGCAAACTCTTGCAAAAGGATGTGAAAGCAAGCCCTGAATGTGTACCAGTGCTTTCTGGGTTGTGTCATTTCCATCCTGGCTTCAAACTGGTTCCAGGATTTCTCATGGAATCATCTGCATAGTTAAGTTTATCAAGCAGAGGCTGGATGGCCCTCTGCCAGGGTGATTTGATTGTGCTTTTCCTGCATTGCCAAAGGGGGCTAGACTGGATGTCCCTTAGGGTCTCTTCTAACTCTAGGAGTCTATGATGCCATGAAACCACTTTGTCCAATACTGGTTTGAATCAGCATTAAATGGTCAGTGTAGATGGCCCTATAGAAGATGGGAAATGACTGGAAATGTCTCCATCTATAGGGTAAGTAAAAGTAAAGGCTTCCCCTGTCCAGCTCTGGGTGGTGGTGCTCATCTCCATTTCTAAGCTGAAGAGCCAGCATTGTCCATAGACACCTCCAAGGCCATGGGGCCAGCATGACTGCATAGAGCGCTGTTACCTTCCCACCAGAGTGGTACCTATTGATCTACTCACATTTGCATGTTTTCAAACTGCTAGGTTGGCAGAAGCTGGGGCTAACAGCGGGAGCTCACCCCGCCCCCCAGATTCGAACCGCCAACCTTTCAGTCAGCAAGTTCAGCAGCTCAGCAGTTTAACATGCTGTGCCACAAGGGGACCCATTAAAAAAGCTATGGGGTGGGAGTGGGGAAAATCTGCTTTAGCTTTTAGTCTGAACTTGAAAGTAGCCAGTTTTGTAGATTGAGGCTATCTCTCTTTCAAAATGTAGAACCCGATAGCGGTCTATTCCAACTCCATTCTGCCATCCAGTCTCGGTTTAAAGTCTCCAAATAGATGAATGTGCCACCCACCATCCCCAGAGGCAACCCACTGGCAAACAGCTCTTATTGTCAGGAAGCTGATACCTTTCTCTCAATTTGTCTCAAAAATGTTACAAAATCCCTTTCCACATTTTTGACACTTAGCTTGCAACTTTTGAGCCTCAGTTGGAAATTACACCAGGTGCCGGAGGTTATATTCCAAAGGAAGAAAAGGCAAAACCAGAGTAGAGTCTTCCTTGACGAAGGACTCCCTTAAAGATTGGATTGTGCCTTCCTGCCTGACAGAATATGTCTGGACTAGATTATCTTTTTGAGTCCCTTCCAACTCTAGAATTTATGCTTCTATTAGGTTTCTAAGCAGGGGCTTGATGACCATCTGTCTGGAGGACTTGAATGGCTTCTTCCTGCATGGCAGAAGGGGGTTAGCCTGGATAGCCCTGGAAGGGGGTCTCTTCCAAGTCTAAGATTCTATGGTTCTATATTATTATTTGAAACACAACAAGATTAGTACACTTAAAACAAGATCACTCTGCTGGCTGTTGTATTGGATCACATGTTGGACACTTACGAAGTGTCTAAGACTGTGTGATGTATCGGTGAACAATGCGTGCAGATCCCAGTAGGGTGGCCTTTTGCAGCTGACAGATGGTAATTTTGTCAGTGTCGATTGTGCTCAAGTGCAGGCCAAGGTCTTGAGGCACTGCACCCGGTGTAGTGATTACCACTGAGACCACCTTTACTGACTTGCACCAGAGTCTTTGCAGTTCAATCTTTAAATCCTCATATCATGTCGGCTTTTCCAGTTGTTTCTCTTCAATCCTGCTGTCACCTGGGATTGCAACATCGACGATCCAAACTTGGTTTTTTAACACGATCGTGAGGTCAGGAGTATTGTGCTCCAAAACTCTGTCAGTCTGAATTCGGAAGTCCCAGAGCAGCTTGATGTGTTCATTCTCTGTAACCTTTTTCCGGCTTGTGATCCCACCACTTTTTTGTCGCAGGCAGATGGTATTTGTGGCACAAGTTCCAATGAATCATCTGAGCAATGGTGTTATGTCTCTGCTTGTAGTCTGTCTGTACGATCTTCTTGCAGCAGCTGAGGATGTGATCTATTGTTTCATTTGCTTCCTTGCAAAGTCTATACTTGGGATCTGTCGTCGACTTTTCAATTCGGGCTTAAATGGCATTTATTCTAATGACTTGTTCTTGGGCTGCCAGAATCAGGCCCTCCTATGTCTCCTTTTTTCAAAGTTTCATTTGTGAGCCACATCCATGTTTTTTCTTTGTCAATTTGGCTCTCAATGTTTCCCAGGAACTGTCCATAGAGAGCCTTCTTTCGCCAGTTTTCTCTTCTGCTCTGGATTGTGATATTATTATTATTATTATTATTATTATTATTATTATTATTAGCCGTCCCCTACCACGCGTTGCTGTGGCCCACTCTGTGTATATGTGTTTTATATGTGTATATATGTATATGTGTATATGTGGTTTTGCACATGCATTGTAATGTATTTTTTATTTTTTGCCTTTTTATGTTTCTTCTGCTTTTCAGTGTTTTCATGAGTGATGTTCACTCATTGGCCTGATAGGTGTATTGCGTCCAAATTTGGTGTCAATTCATCCAGTGGTTTTTGAGTTCTGTTAATCCCACAAACGAACATTACATTTTTATTTATATAGATTATTATTCTTTGAAACACAACAAGATTAGTACTGGTTGTTGTATTGGATCACATTTCAGACACTTCCCAAGTGTCTAAGACTATGGGATGTATCAGCAAATAATGTGTGCAGATCCCAGTAGGGTGGCCTTTTGCAGCTGACAGATGGTAATGTTGTCAGCGCCGATTGTGTTTAAGTGTGGGTCAAGGTCTTTATGCACTGCACCCAGTGTGCTGATCACCACTGGGACCACCTTGACTGGCTTGTGCCAGAGTCTTTGCAGTTCGATCTTTAAATCCCTATTATTATTATTATTATTATTATTATTATTATTATTATTAGAAACACAAGAAGATGAGTCCACAGCAGACAACATCACTCTGCTGGCTGTTGTATTGGATCACACACTGGACACTTCCCAAGTGTCTAGGACTGTGTGATGTATTGATGAATAATGCGTGCAGATCCTAGTAAGGTGGCCTTCTGCAGCTGGCAGATGGTAATGTTAGTGCCGATTGTGTTTAAGTGCGGGTCAAGGTCGTTAGGCACTGCACCCAGTGTGCTGATCACCACTGGGACCACCTTGACTGGCTTGTGCCAGAGTCTTTGCAGTTCGATTTTGAAATCCTCATATAGTGTTGTCATTATTATTATTATTATTATTATTATTATTATTATTATTGGGTTGTTGTAGGTTTTTCCGGGCTATATGGCCACAGCAAAGCCTAGAGAAGACAATAATGCTGGGGAAAGTGGAAGGTAAAAGGAAGAAGGGGCCGACCAAGGGCAAGATGGATGGATGGCATCCTTGAAGTGACTGGACTGACCTTGAAGGAGTTGGGGGTGGTGACGGCCGACAGGGAGCTCTGGCGTGGGCTGGTCCATGAGGTCACGAAGAGTCGGAGATGACTGAACAAATGAACAACAACAACAATGGCCATGTTCTGGAGGCAATTTTTCTCCTGACGTTTCGCCTGCATCTATGGCAAGCATCCTCAGAGGTAGTGAGGTCACTACCTCACAGACCTCACTACCTCTGAGGATGCTTGCCATAGATGCAGACGAAACGTCAGGAGAAAAATTGCCTCCAGAACATGGCCATATAGCCCAGAAAAACCTACAACAACCCAGTGATTCCGGCCATGAAAGCCTTCGACAATACATTATTATTATTATTATTATTATTATTATTATTATTATTATTATTAGAAACACAACAAGATGAGTCCACAGCAGACAAGATCACTCTGCTAGCTGTTGAATTGAATCACACGTCAGACACTTCCCAAGTGTCTAGGACTGTGTGATGTATCAGCGAATAATGCGTGCAGATCCCAGTAAGGTGGCCTTCTGCAGCTGGCAGATGGTAATTTTGTCAGCGCCGATTGTGTTTAAGTGCGGGTCAAGGTCTTTATGCACTGCACCCAGTGTGCTGATCACCACTGGGACCACCTTGACTGGCTTGTGCAAGAGTCTTTGAAATTCGATCTTTAAATCCCTATTATTATTCTTATTATTATATTTATTATTATTATTATTATTCAGCAGGTGGATGGCCATCTCTCTCAAGGACTTGGATGTTGCCCTCCTGCCTGGCAGAAGAGTGTTGGACTGGATGACCTTTGGAGCTCCCTTCCAAGTCTCTATCTTGCAAGGTTTGAATCCTTCCTGCCTTTCTTTCACTCCTCATGACACACAGGCACACATGCATTCCTTGCCGAAGGGCAATCCTTACATTCAGGCAGAGGCTGGAGAAAAGGGTTGCCTTGTCAGAGCAGATCAGCATCATCTACATCGGCCCGGTTGTTGTTGCTGGGGATGAAAGATCTAGTTCAGGAGGCTAATGCATTCACGGCAGGCCCACCCAGCAGGGTATATCTTGGCCGTTTCCAAGGCAGGATTCTCCACGAGGGAGGGAGGGGAAACCAAGACGAAGGCCTGCTTGGAGAATCCTGCCTTGGAAATGGGGCCAAGATCTATCCTTTCCACGCTGCCCTACATTTTCTCCCCATCAAAGGCTGCCTCCCCAGCTGACATTTGCAGCTCAAAGTGATGAGCCAGCAGTCTATCTCTGGCTTTGCAAACCTGCCTTGTTCGTTCCAGGTGAATACCACAACAAGCTCAGCATTTTAGAAGAGCATCTGGGCATGTGCAAAACCCGAGCTTTGGATGAGTTTTGGGTGCAATGTCGAAGACTGAGACAATATGGGGAGATCAACAAATAGGTTAAAAGATGTATTTATTTATTTAAAACACTTATATTCCGCCCTTCTCACCCCGAAGGGGACTCAGAGCGGAGCACAGCATATACATGGCAGACATTTCAATGCCTGGATACGATACATAAACATTAAAAACATTTATCTAAACATTAAAATACACCATTTAAAATAGCACCATTTAAAACCTTCCTAGCCATCCGCATCAAATCTAATTGGCCCTGTTATCTTTCCCATTGTCACTTCATTGCCCTGTCCTGAAAGCTTGGTCCCACAGCCAAGTTTTTACCATCCTTCTAAAGGACAGGAGGGAGGAGGCTGACCTGATCTCACAAGGAAGGGAGTTCCATAGCCGGGAAGCAATCACCGAGAAGGCCCCGTCTCTCGTCCCCACCAATCACGCCTGTGACAATGGCGGGACGGAAAGCAGGGCCTCCCTGGAGGATCTTAATCTCTGCGATGGTACATAGAGGGAGATGTGTTTGGACAGGTAATTTGGGCCGGGGCCATTTAGGGCTTTATAGGCCAAAGCCAGCACCTTGAATTGTGCCCGGTAGCAAACTGGCAGCCAGTGGAGCTGGCATAACATGGGAGTTGTATGCTCCCTGTATGCCGCCCCAGTTATTAACCTGGCTGCCTCTCTATCTCTCGCTTTGCAAACCTGCCTTGTTCGTTCCAGGTGAATACCACAACAAGCTCAGCCTTTTAGAAGAGCATCTGGGAAAGAGTCCTCTTTCCAAGGGTCATCCAAGATTTTGGATGCAAGTTCACGTTAAGGAGAAAAAAGATGCTTCCAAGATTTTCTGGGATCATCTCCAACACCCTTAGATTTCAAGGGGTGGCGATGATGGAATCCTTGGAGAATATATAGCTATTATTATTATTATTATTATTATTATTATTATTATTTCTGAGCAGAAGCAGTAAACACCAGATTATGCCACATTTTCCAGGCTTCTCCAATCCAATCTCCTCCATATTAGAAGATGTTTCTGATGCTTCCAAGATAGAATCATAGAGTTGGAAAAGACCTCGTGGACCATCCAGTCCAACCTCCTGCCAAGAAGCAGGAAAATTGCATTCAAAGTCACCCCCAACAGATGGCCCTCCAGCCTCTGCTTTAAAGCCTCCAAAGAAAGAGCCTCCACCACACTCCAGGGCAGAGAGTTCCACTGCTGAACAGCTCTCACAGTCAGGAAGTTCTTCCTCATATTCAGGTGGAATCTAGTGTCCTGTAGTTTGAAGCCATTATTCAGTGCCCTAGTCCCCAGGGCAGGAGAAAACAAGCTTGCCCCCTTCTCCCTATGACTTCCCATCAAATATTTCTACATGGCCCTCATCGTGTGTCATATTGTATTTTAACTTTGTATCAACACACTGATATTTAATTGCTTTTCAACCTTTTGCTTTGTTTTTAATTGCCATTAGATGGTGTGGATATTAGGCACCTTGAGTCCCTATGGGGAGAAAGGTGGAGTATAAATAAAGTTAACAACAATAATAATACTGTATATACTCAAGTATAAGCTGAGTTTTCCAGTTTTTTTTTAGGCTGAAAAGGCCCCTTCAGCTTCTACTTGAGTCAAAGTTATTTATTATTTTATTCTGTTATTGTTATTATTGTTTGAAACACAACAAGATGAATCCACAGCAGACACGAGCACTCTGCTGGCTGTTGAATTGCATCACATGTCGGACACTTCCCAAGTGTCTAGGACTGTGTGATGTATCGGCGAATGATGCATGCAGATCCCAGTAAGGTGGCCTTGTGCAGCTGGCAGTTGGTAATCTTGTCAGTGCCGATTGTGTTTAAGTGCAGGTCAAGGTCTTTAGGCACTGCACCCAGTGTGCCGATCACCACTGGGACCACCTTTACTGGCTTGTGCCAGAGTCTTTGCAGTTCGATCTTTAAATCCTCATATCATGTCAGCTTTTCCAGTTGTTTCTCTTCAATCCTGCTGCTGCTGTTGTTATTATTATTAGTATTAGTATATTTATTATTTTACACTATGATTATTATTACATCTATTATTTTACTCTATTATTACATTTATTATTTTACACTATTATTACATTTATTATTTTACTCTATAACAATTATTACATTTATTATTTTACTCTATTATTATTATTATTATTACATTTATTATTTTACTCTATTATTACTGCCATTATTACATTTCCATTATTTTACTCTATTTATTTTTTATTATGTTTCTTATTTTGCTCTCATTATTATTGGAAGGATATGTAAGCACATTTACATTGAAGAAGGTTAGAATAATGGTTTAATCAGAGTTGGGCAGTCTTATCTGAAATTACAGTTGAATGTAAATATTTAAGTAACCTACCGATACCTCAATTAATGTAATTGTATTGATATCTATTTTTATTTTGAAATGTACCAGTAGCTGCTGCATTTTCCACTCTTGGCTTATTCTTGAGTTAATACGTTTTCACAGTTTTTTTGTGGTAAAATTAGATGCCTCGGCTTATATTTGGGTCGGCTTATACTCGAGTATATATGGTAGCAGCAACAACAACAACAACTCTGAAGTCTCTCCTAGATTTCAGCCAGGACTCTTTCCTAGTTCTACGTGAGGGTCCCAGTTTTTCTTTCTTACTAATCTCCTATTAAAAGATGAACCAGGACCAGCACTTTTTAGCTTCCAAAACTGGTCTCGATTAGGTCTAGTTTGGGTTGTAATAATATAGTCTTTCCAGGAATGGTCTGCTGAGTCAGACCATTCATCCACCGAAATAAGCCACGGTTGCCAATTCTTGCTGGCAGCAGGAGCCTTCCAGGGTTTCATGCGAGATCCTTATGCAAGATCTTTGGAGATGTGCCTGAGGATTGACCTTGGGGCTTTCTGCATAGGGATATGTGTGTGTGTGTGTGTCTGTGTGTGTCTGTGTCTGTGTTAGTGTGTGTGTGTGTGTGTGTGTGTGTGTGTGTGTGTGTATATATATATATATATATATATATATATATATATATATACCACTGGTTCTCAACCTTCTTAATGATGCAACCCCTTAATATAGTTCCTCATGTTGTGGTGACCCTTAACCATCAAAATAGTTTTGTTACTAGTTCACAACTGTTATTTAGCAACAGTTATGAATTTATGAATCGTAATGTAAACATCTGATATGCAGGAAGTATTTTCATTCACTGGACCAAAACAGCAGTTAAACGGTTAAACAATTAAAACAACAATATATATCGCAGTCAATAGCCAATCTCAAGCACAGCGTTCGCCAACTCAGAGTCCATACTTCGTTCCACATTGTCTATTCCTATCCATTGTCGCAGTCCTTTGTTTATCTGCCAGATTGCCCAAACGCCTAGTCCCACATCCATGTTTTTAATTTCTTTCTGAAGGAAAGGAGGGATGTCGCTGATCTAATTTCCCCCGGGAGTGAATTCCATAGGTGAGAGGCCACCACTGAGAAGGCCCTGCTCCTCGTCCCCGCCAATCTCACTTGTGACAGAGGCGGGGCCGAGAGCAGGACCTCCCCAGAGGATCTCAAACTCTGAGGTGGGACGTAGAGGGAAATGCGTTCGGACAGATACGCTGGGCCGGAACCGTATAGGGTTTTGTAAGTCAAAACCAGCACTTTGAATTGTGCTCAGAACTGGATCGGCAGCCAGTGGAGCTGACACAACAGGGGGGTGGTATGCTCCCTGTATGACGCTCCGGTGAACAATCTGGCTGCCTCCCGCTGGACTAATTGAAGTTTCCGAACAGTCTTCAAAGGCAACCCCACGTAGAGTGCGTTGCAGTAATCTATCTGGGATGTAACAATCAAAGAGCATTCTGAACTCCACCAATGATGGAATTGAATCAAACTTGACACACAGAACTCCCATGCCCAACAGAAAATACTGGAAGACTTTGATGGACATTAACCTTGAGTTTTCGAGTTGTCATTCACCTACATCCAGAGAGCCCTGTGGACTCAAACAATGATGTATCTCGACCAAACCTGGCATGAATACTCAATATATTCAAATGTGAACACTGGTGGAGTTTGGGGGAAATAGACCTTGACATTTGAGAGTTGTGGTTGCTGAGATTTATAGTTCACCTACAATCAAAGGGCATTCTGCACCCCACCAACGATAGAATTGGGCCACACATCCCCCCCACAGAACCCCATGACCAATAGAAAATATTGTGTTTTCTGGTGGTCTTTGGTGATGCCTCTGACACCCCCTGGCAACCCCTCCCAGGGGCCCTGACCCGCAGGTTGAGAAACGCTGAGCTAGACTGAGTGACATTCGTTACCCATTTGAACTAATGCTGCCCATTCTCATTGGCAGCAGGACCACTCTACACTTTAAGTCAGGATTATCTTCCTAGATCAGGCATGGGGCAAACTGAGCCCTCCAGGTGGTTGGACTAGATGGCCTTTGGGGTTCCCTTCCAGCACTATGGTAGGTCTAGGACAGGCATGGGCCAACTTGGGCCTTCCCTCCAGGTATTTTGGACTTCCCACCATTCCTAACAACCTCCTTTCCTCCCTCAGCCACTATCGTCAAGCCATAACTATATTACTTCCACTGAGTGGGACTCTTTCCTGCAGTCCGAAATTGCATTGGCCTTTTTCGCTGCTGCGTGACACTTTAAGTGGCTGAGGGGGGGAAAGAATGGGGCTGGGGCTGTTAGGAATGGTGGGAGTTGAAGTCCAAAACACATGGAGGGAGGGCTCAAGTTGGACCATGTCTGTCCTAGACCAACCATAGTGCTGGAAGGGAACCTCAAAGGCCATCTAGTCCAACCATCCACCTACCAGGCAAGGATTCTTCCATGGTGTGGCGCAGCTGGCAGGGAGTCAGCTTAGTTAAGATCACTACTGACCGAAAGGTCATGAGTTCGAAGCCAGCCCAGGTCGGAGTGAGCTTCCGACCAATTTGTGTAGCTTGCTGTCAACCTTTGCAGCCCGAAAGACAGTTGCATCTGTCAAGTAGAAAATTTAGGTACCACTTATGTGCGGAGGCTAATTTAACTAATTTACAAGGCCATAAAAATCTCCAGCAAGCATGCAAAGAATGAGGAAGTACTTCATCAGGGTCACAAATGGACGGTGAAGCAACAGCTCCCCTGGTGGCCAGAATACCCTCATGAAAAGCTGGAATGTTAAATAACCTCTGTGTGTTTGTCTATATATGTTGTGTGTCTATGGCATTGAATGTTTGCCATGTATTGCCATTGAATGTTGTGCATTGTAATCCGCCCTGAGTTCCCTTCGGGGTGAGAAGGGCAGAATATAAATACTGCAAATAAATGAATTAATTAATAATTATCCCATCCCTGCTGTAATTTACCAAATCAGTTGAAGGTGGGGTGCAAATGTTGGTTGGCATAGGATAGCCAGGGGCGGCTCGTCCATTACGCGAAATAAGCGGTCACAGAACACTTTTTTTTGCCAGGGGCGCAGAGGCGCCTCTGTAAATGCCCCTCGACTGCCACTTGAGGAGCACCCCCTCAGCTCACAACAGTCCTAGCAGTCCGGGGGGAGCCTCGGCTTTCTTTCCTCGCTGCCGGGCGATCCTCTTCCCAAAGGGACCGGGCCCTTGAGTCTCGCCTAGCCCCTCTCATTCCTGCTCCACCCGGCCATCGGGTACGCAAGCAATCGTTCAATCGTTCTCCGCGCTCAATCGTTCTCCGCGTTCGATCCCTTCCCCATGACCGGCTCCCTTTCCTGATCCCCCGGCGCTCCACCCACCTCCTTTCCTCTCCCCAATCCGCGGGTGGGCTAAGGGATGGAGCCGCCGCGCCTGGCCCGCTTCGGGTCCGGAGGCGTGTCTGAAGACCCCAGCGTGCACACCAAAAGTCGCCTCTTCTCCTGACTTTCTCTTCGGCCATTGGGACCAAGAGAGAGAGAGAGAGAGAGAGAGAGAGAGACCCTCCGGCTGGAGGTATCTCCCACCTCTGCTCCCTCCTTTGTTTTTGTGCCTACTCAGGAAAGGTGGGCATCTCCACCTCTCTCTCTCTCTCTCTCTCTCTCTCTTGGTCCGAATGGCTGAGGAGAAAGTCAGGAGAAGAGGTGACTTTTGGTGCACACGCCGGGGTCTTCAGGCACGCCTCCGGACCCAAAGCAGGCCAGGCAAGGGAGCAAATGCGGCAAGTGTAGTTACTGGGATGTATACCTCACCTACAATCAAAGAGCATTCTGAACTCCACCAATGATGGAATTGAACCAAATATGGCACACAGAACTCCCACGACAAACAAAAAATATATATCAATGATTGGTTTTTTTTGGGGGGGGGGGCAAAATACTGTGCTTACAGTTGAAAATTACCTAGGGCCGCCTCTGAGGATAGCTGTCCTGTTGGGCATGCTGGTAAGAGGCCTTCCACACTTTCTATCAGGGTTGTGGACAGGGAAGTTTGGGTCCGACGATTTTGCTGCAAATTTCTTGCAGGAGAGCAAGAAAAGTGCAGTCTTTCTCAGCTTTTGTCTTAATTGACCCCATGTGGGACCTCTTCTTTGCATTTCAGAGGACACTGAGGGTTCAGGTCCCATAGCATTGAGCCATAGCAGCTCAAAGTGGGGTCGACCCGCACTCATTCTGCAATGCAGATGCACCCTTGAGCATCTCAGCCATTTGAATGAGGAGAAGAAGAGGAAGAAGGCGCTCTGCACATGCTCAAGGGCATGGCGCTCTTCATGCTTTGGGAAGAAGAGCCAGACTCCCAGCCAGGACCAGGTTGGATGACCTCTGGGTGCCCCTTCATGGCCACTTGGCCCTTGGAAAGAGATGTGGGGTGGGGAGCCAAGGAGGCGACGCTCCAGCGGGGGAGGGGTTAATCTGCCCTTGCTGACGTCACAGGTGTCGGGGAGGGAGGGGGCTCTTTGGGGGTCTTTGTCAGCTGCACCATCCCTGCCTCTGACGCGCGGCCACCTTCCTCCTTTCCTCCCTCCCTTCCTCCCTCCTTCCTTCCTTCCCTCCTTCCTCCTCCTCCTCTCTGGAGGCGTCGGGAGCGCGCCCGGCTCTCCATCCTTCTCTCGCCTTCTCTCTCTCTTCTCTCTCTCTCTCTCGCTCTCTATCTCCGGATCGAGGCCACTCCACCCAGGAACCAGGTGGGTCCCTCTTCCTCTCCATCCATCCCTTCCAGAGTCCGGCTCCATACGGGTCTGGAGCAGATGGAACAGGGTTGCGTGTCTGCAGGGTGGGAGGCGGAGGAGATGGGGGTCGCAGGGCTCTTGGGGGGCTGGAGGGGCTCCTTTCTGGTCCGCATTGCCCCCCTCCCTGCCCATCCCTGCTCCTCCCTGTTTACAGAGAGAGAGAGGGGCGCAGCAGCAGCAGGGAAAAGCGGGCTAAAGGAGGGGTCCCCATGCCCATCTCTCCTTCAGGGACTGAGCACCTCATGGGGAGGAGGATGCCCCTTCCTTTCTTCCTTCCTTCCTTCCTTCCTTCCTTCCTTCCTTCCTTCCTTCCTTCCTTCCTTCCTTCCTTCCTTCCTTCCTTCCCTCCTGTATTTGGCCAACCTATTTCTCTATTTCTCTCTCCTTCCTTCCTCCTGTATTTGACCAACACATTCTCCTATTTCTCTCTCTCCTTTCCTTCTGTTTGTTGCCAACCCTTCCTTCCTTCCCACGTTCCTTTCTTCCCTCCCTCCATCCCTCCTTTCTTCCTTTCCTTCCTTCCTTTCTGCATTCTTTCCTTCCCTTCCTTTTCCTTCCTTCCTTCTTGCATTCTTTCCTTCCCTCCCTCTCTCCTTCCTTCCTTCCCATATTCCTTCCTTCTTCCTTTCCTTCCTGAATTCTTTCCTTCCTTCCTTTTCCTCCCTCCCTCCCACCTTTCTTCCTTCTTTCCTTCCTTCCTGCATTCCTTCCTGCCTGCCTGCCTGAATTCTTCCCTTCCTTTTCCTTCTTTCCTTCCCTCCCTCTCTTCCCTTTCCTTCCTTCTTTCCCTCCCACATTCCTTCCTTCCTGCCCTCCCTCCTTTTTTCCTTTCCCTTCCTTCCTTCCTTCCTTCCTTCCTTCCTTCCTGCATTCTTTCCTTCCTTTCCTCCCTCTCTCCTTTCTTCCTTTCCTTTCCTCCCCTTCCCTTCCCTCCCACATTTCTCCCTCCTTTCCTTCCTTCCTGCATTCCTTCCTGCCTGCCTGCATTCTTTCCTTCCTTTTCCTTCTTTCCTTCCCTCCCTCTCTTCCTCTTCCTTCCTTCCCACATTCCTTCCCTCCCTCCCTCTTTTCTTCCTTTCCTTCCTTCCTTTCTTTCTTTCTTCTTTCCTTCCTTTTCCTTCCTTCCCTCTCTCCTTTCTTCCTTTCCTTTCCTTCTTTCCTGCATTCCTTCCTTTCTTTCTTCTTTCCTTCCTGCATTCTTTCCTTCCTCCCTTCCTTCTCCTTCCTTCCTTCCTTTCTTTTCCCAGGATCTCTGCCTCACTTTCTCCTGTCTGTGAAATGGGTGGAGTCAACTGGGCAGTCTCTTCATCCGCTCTCTCCCCTCCTTCCCCCAGTTATTTTAGATTATTAGATGCCACCAGGTTGCCCTCCCCAAGTCGTCTGGAGGGACAAACAGCCCCTTAGCAGACCTGAGAAGTGTCCCCCTCCCTCTCCTCCAAGGTTTTCTGAGAGAAGTTCTCCTCTCCTTGCAGACCACTGTCTGCCCTGCTTTTGGGAAGGATGTTGATTGCAAGCTTTCATGTGTGCTGTGAAGCCAGGCTGGTTGAAGACCCCTCTGCCCCATGTGGACGCATGCCATTTGCCAGGGGCTCTTTGGGCCAGTATTGAGACCTTCCTCCCCCAGGGCTGCCTCCCTTTGCCGCCTGACCTTGGTCCAAACAAAGGTCAACGTCTCCAGGGACAGGGATCAATCACAGCCTTGGAATCGTATCAGTGACCGCCTTATCATCTTTCAGACTGATTATCTGTACACTTACAACCTGATTATTGATAATAATAGCAGCCTCATTAGCACTAATAGCTTTTCCAATCGCTCCTGTAAGCATAAAGTCCAGCCTGGTCTTCCTCTATGCCACCGGGCCTCCTTTTGAACCTTCCTTCCTTTGCTCACACCACAAAATAACCAATGCAGGTGGGAAGCAATGGGATGGGAAGCTGTTTCCTTTTCCCTGGCTCTCAGAGGGTTCGGGTTGTCCATTCCTGGGCAGAACACCAAAGCGAGGGCCCTGTCCCTTGTGGGCCATGCTCTCCAACCTTGGTAGACCATCTCCTTGGGATGGATCCTTGCTGCTGAACAAGTGGTGGGATTTCTGTTTGGGAGGAGGATAATTATAGACACTGCAGTGGTTGCTCCTCCATTGGACTCCCTGCGGAGTGTGCCTCGGTTGTGTGTGTGCAGACTCATTAAGAAAGGGAAGAAAACAAACCCAGACCTTCGCTGCCGCCGCCGTTGCTTCCTCCTCCAAGCCCCTCCCGGGGTTGATTTAGGTCACTCATTGATGGAATTTGGAACAAGGCATTCCAACAGCTCCCTCTTCTTGCCATCTCTCCGAAATAGGGGCAGAACGGGGGCTTCTTTTATCTGGCACCAAATCCGGACCCCAAGTTGGTTGTTGCAACCTGGAAGTCTTCTTTATAGACCAATAGGACAAGGAAGGAGTATATCTTGCTTTTCCTCGAAGCCTCCAGGTGTGGCGGTCCATTTTTCTAATTGATTTCACGTTGCCTTCAAAATGCATTCCCAAACTAGAAGCGGACTTCTCTTTTCTGTGTGGGGGGCTTTTGGCCTTTTGGAAGCACATTCTACAGATTTTGGAAAGTGCCATGGCAAAAATAGAATTGTCAAAGGCTTTCATGGTTGGAATCACTGGCGTGCGGTGAGTTTTTTGGGCTGTACAACTATGTTCCAGAAGCTTTCTCCCCTGATGTTTCACCCACATCGGTAGTAGGCACCCTCAAAGGTGGAGCCCCCAGTGGCACAATGGGTTAAACCCTTGTGCCGGCAGGACTGAAGACTGACAGGTTGGAGGTTCAAATCTGGGGAGAGCACAGATGAGCTCCCTTTGTCCGCTCCAGCTCCCCATGCGGGGACATGCAAGAAGCCTTCCACAAGGATGGTAAAACATCAAAACATCTGGGCGTCTCCTGGACAATGTCCTTGCAGACGGCCAATTCTCTCACACCAGATGCAACTTGCAGTTTCTCGAGTAATTCCTGACATGGAAAAAAATCCTCAGAGGTTGAGGAAAGCTAGGCTTTGAAGCTGCAAGGCCATTCAATGCTAATCAAGGTGGCCAGCTGCAACATTCACACTTGTTTCAAACAGACAAGAGTACTTTCTCCCACCCTGGATGGGAGACTTCACTTGCCTAGTTTCCAACAGACCTCAAAGCCTCTGAGCATGCTTGCCACAGATGTGGGTGAAACGTCAGGAGAGAATGCTTCTGGAACATGGCCATACAACCTGGAAAACTCGCAGCAACCCAGAAATAAAATTGGCCCCTAGACCTCCATCTTCCCATTGGATGCAGTGTTACAATGAACTGAGAAAGAGAGGCATCCCATCCTTGGAACCAGCTCTACAACCCTTTCGATATGAATAGATTGTGATGGTTTTCATTGCCTTGTCCCTCCCTTCTGGCCTTCTGACTGAGCAGGCCAAGTTTCACAATGCAGGAGGGATGCAGGAGTAGGAATGGATGGAAAAAAGGGCTGCCTTCATCAAAGGAAGGCAGGTAGGAAGCCTTTCACCTTCATGTGGTTTGCCAGTGGCAAAAGGGAGTGCACGAGGAGCTGGAGCTGGAAAGGCACAGCTGGAAGGCAAGGCAGCTTAAGGAGGATTTCGGCAAGCTGGAGCCTGCGTTCAAAGCGCCTGGGAGCCAAGCCTTTGAAGAACTAAGGAGGGCACCGGGCAGCTTTACCCTGGAGAAGACATATGATGGCAAAGTGCTATGATAGACATCATGGGATCTTTAAATAAACATCTCTGCACATCTGAAGGGCTGTCATCACATCCAAGATGGAGCAGCTTTTTTTGCAAAAAAGATGGAGAGGTGGTATGATAGCTCCAGTCTCCAAAAATCCAAAGTCCTGCTTTGTCTATAACGGATTTCATAGCCATGGATTTGAGAAAATATGTTTTGCAGAAATAGAAGCAAACTCCTCAGAAGATGAGGGACCACAGGGCTGTGGGAAACATGGAATCTGGCCCAATTACTGGCTCATTGAGTTACATTGAGTCCGGTCTTCTCACTGTGGCCCTTGAGTAGACTTTGGGTGGTCCATGGTCCACCAGCTCCATAAGCTCCCTTGACCATCTAGATCAGCGTTTCTCAACCTGAAGGGGGAATCGCAAGACAGGGTTTCAGAGCAGTCACCAAAGACCATCAGAAAACATATTTCTTATGGTCTCAGGTGCTCCTTTGGCTGAGAAGGCTGAAGATCTCTACACTTGACCTTCTCTTCACCTTTGGAAACAGACGGCGAATCCTCCCACCAAAAGCCCTCCTCTGTTGCAATTGGCCGGCCTCTCAGCTGGCCTCTCAGCCAAGGGGCGAGCTGTTTCTGAGACAAATTCTATGTCACAGGTTTACTAGCTCCATCACCAGTTTGGTACACAGTGCTCTTGGAGTGTTGGTGAACTATAACTCCCAGAATTCAAAAACAGCTCCCCCCCCACCCCACCAGTATGCAATGTTGGCATTGTGTAGGTAGTGTGCCAAGTTTGGTGCAGATCCATTGTGGGTTGAGTTCAAAATGCTCTTTGATTGTAAGTGAACTATAAATCCCAGCAACAACAACTCCCAGATATCAAGTTCTTATTTTCCCCAAACTCCACCAGTGTTCACATTTGGACATATTGAGGATTCATGCCAAGTTTTGTCCAGATCCATCACTGTTTGAGTTCATGGCGCTCTCTGGATGTAGGTGAACTACAACTCCAAAACTTAAGGTCAAGCCCACCAAACCATTCCAGTATTTTCTGTTGGTCATGAGAGTTTTGTGTGCCAAGTTTGGTTCAATTCCATTGTGGGTGGAATTCAGAATGCTCTTTGATTGTAGGTGAACCATAAATCCCAGCAACTACAACTCCCAAATGTCAAGATCTTATTTTCCCCAAACTCCACCAGTGTTCACATTTGGGCATATTGAGCATTTGTGCCAAGTTTGGTCCTGAGCCATCATTGTCGTTTGTGGGGTTCAGAATGCTCTTTCATTGTAGGTGAACTATACATCCCAGCAACTACAACTCCCAAATGTCAAGATCTTATTTTCCCCAAACTCCACTAGTGTTCACATTTAGGCATACTGAGTATTTGTGCCAGGTTTGGTCCAGATCCATCCTTATTTGGGTCTACAGTGCTCTCTGGATGTAGGTGAACTACAACTCTAAAACTAAAGGTCAATGCCCATCAAACCTTTCAAGTATTTTCTGTTGGTTGTGGGAGTTCTGTGTGCCAAGTTTGGTTCAATTCCATTGTTGGTGGTGTTCAGAATGCTCTTTGATTGTAGGTGAACCATAAATCCCAGCAACTACAACTCCCAAATGTCAAGATCTTATTTTCTCCAAACTCCACCAGTGTTCACATTTGGGCGTATTGAGTGCTTGTGCCAAGTTTGGTCCAGATACATCATTGTTTGAGTCCACAGTGCTCTCTGGTTGTAGGTGAACTAGAACTCCCAAACTCAAGGTCAATGCCCACCAAACCCTTCCGGTATTTTCTGTTGGTTGTGGGAGTTCTGTGTGCCAAGTTTGGTTCAATTCCATTGTTGGTGGAATTCAGAATGCTCTTTGATTGTAGGTGAACCATAAATCCCAGCAACGACAACTCCCAAATGTCAAGATCTTATTTTCCCCAAACTCCACCAGTGTTCACATTTGGACATATTGAGCATTTGTGCCAAGTTTGGTCCTGAGTCCACAGTGCTCTCTGGTTGTAGGTGAACTACAATTCCCAAACTCAAGGTCAAATGCCCACCAAACCCTTCCGATATTTTCTGTTGGTTGTGGGAGTTCTGTGTGCCAAGTTTGGTTCAATTCCATCGTTGGTGGAATTCACAATGCTCTTTGATTGTAGGTAAACTATAAATCCCAGCAACTACAACTCCCAATGACAAAATCAACCGCACCAGTATTCCAATTTGGGCATATCGGGTGTTTGTGCCAAATTTGGTCCAGTGAATGAAAATATATCCTGCATATCATATATTTACATTACGATTCATAACAGTAGCAAAATTATAGTTGTGATGTAGTAATGAAAATAATGTTATGGTTGGGGGTCACCACAACATGAGGAACTGTATTAAGGGGTTGCGGCATTAGGAAGGTTGAGAGACACTGATCTAGAGGACACCTGTCTCCTCATTCCATGCAGCTTTCCCCTCTATTCCTTCTGAGGCCATGCACACGTTTTCCTTCTTGCATTATTCCACACCCTCCTCTCCTTTCTCTTCCAGAAGTTGCACTTTCTATTAACATTCAGCAGCTGGCAGCTTCTTCCTCAGAGGCCAAATGGGGCTAATGGATGCTTCATGGCGAGGGGCTGAAGTGGAAGTGAGGAGGTCGCAAGCCACAGACTGGGGAAAGGCAGGACTTTTGCCTGCTGTGGTTTTTTTAAAATGCAGAATCAGCATAAAGAGAGAATGATCATTCTGAATGGCGTATTCCAGAGCGAAAGAGGCACCGGAGAAGCATCTCCGGGGAATGCATTTTGCAAACATGATGCATGCAGGCGTAACAAAGCCTGGAGTATTTCAGTCCTGAATCATAGAATCCTAGAGTTGGAGGAGACCTCAGGGGCCATCCACTCTAGCCCTCTTCATTCTGCCAGGCGGGAAGACATCATCAGAGCACTCCTGACAGATTACCTTCCAGCCTCTGCTTAAAACAGTGTTTTTCAACCTTCCTAATGCTGCGACCCCTTAATATTATTATTATTATTATTATTAACTTTATTTGTACCCCGCTAGCATCTCCCGAAGGACTCGATGCGGCTTACAAAGGCCTCAAAACACAACATAACAATACAACACCTAAAGCAAAATTAAAAACAGTTAAAGCAATATTAAACAACAAGCAATAAACAATACATCAAGACACTATAAAACTGGGCCGGGCCAGAGTAATGGGTACAGGATTAAAAGTGCTCATGTGACAGGTGATATGTAAGGATTATAGGGTAAGTGCAGTGTGCGGTGTGCAGCAATCTTAGTTCTACTGAAGTGCTTCTGGGACTTGTTGTTGGAGATTTCCTATTCTGGAAAGGCACATCGGAACAGCCAGGTCTTCAAGTTCTTTCTAAAGATTGCCAATGTAGGGGCCTGTCTAAGATCTTTTGGGAGGGTGTTCCAGAGTCGGGGGGGCACCACAGAAAAGGCCCTGTCTCGCGTCCCCACCAAACACGCCTGCGATGCAGGCGGAATCACGAGCAGGGCCTCTCCGGATGAACGAAGTGAGCGCATGGGTTCATAAACGGAGATGCGGTCACGCAGGTACCCAACTACCTCATGTTGTGGTTTTTTGTTGGGGTTTTTTTGTCATGTCAGGAGCAACCTGAGAAACTGCAAGTCGCTCCTGGTGTGAGAGAATTGGCCGTCTGCAAGGACGTTGCCCAGGGGACACCCGGATGATTTGATGTTTTATCATTCTTGTGAGAGGCTTCCTTGTGTCCCCGCATGAGGAGCTGGAGCTGATAGAGGGAGCTCATCCGCCTCTCCCCAGATTTGAACCTGCGACCTGTCGGTCTTCAGTCCTGCCAGCACAGGGGTTTAACCCACTGCACCACTGGGGGCTCCACCGGGGGCACCACGTGTTGTGGTGACCCCCAACCATGAAATTATTTTTGTTGCTACTTCACAATTGTAATTTTGCCACTGTTGTGAATTGTAATGTAAATATCTGATAGGCAGGATGTCTTTTAATTCACTGGACTAAATTTGGCACATATACTTGATGTGCCCAAATTTGAGTACTGATGGGGTTGGGGCTTGATATTGTCATTTGGGAGTTGTAGTTGCTAGGATCCAGAGAGCACTGTGGACTCAAACAATGATGAATCTGGACCAAACTTGGCATCAATACTCAATATGCCCAAATGTGAACACTGGTAGAGTTTGAGGAAAATAGACCTTGACATTTGGGAGTTGTATTTGCTGGGATTTATAGTTCACCTACAATCAAAGAGCATTCTGAACCCCACCAACAATAGAATTGGGCCAAACTTCCAACACAGAACCCCCGTGACCATCAGAAAATACTGTGTATAGTTAACCTACAACCAAAAAGCATTCTGTACTCCACCAATGATGGAATAAAACCAAACCTGGCACACTGAACTTCCATGACCAACAGAAAATCCTGGAAGGGTTTGGTGGGCGTTGACCTTGAGTTTTGGAGTTGTAGATTAACTGAATCCAGAAAGCACTGTGGACTCAAACAATGATGAATCTGGACCAAACTTGGCATCAATACTCAATATGCCCAAATGTGAACACTGGTGGAGTTTGAGGAAAATAGACCTTGACATTTGAGAGTTGTATTTGCTGGGATTTATAGTTCACCTACAATCAAAGAGCATTCTGAACCCCACCAACAATAGAATTGGGCCAAACTTCCCACACAGAACCCCCGTGACCATCAGAAAATACTGTGTTTTCTGATGGTCTCTGACACTCCATCGGACCCCCCCCCCCTCCCACATCAGGGGTTCCGACCCACAGGTTGAGAAACGCTGCTATAGAGCATTCATACTGTGGGATTAATGCAGTTTTGGCTCCATGTGATGGGATCCTGGGAGCTATAGTTGGGCACTCTTTGACAGAGACAGTGAAATATTTTTGTGAAACTATAACTTCCAGAACTCCACAGCATCCTGGCATTAAAAACTTCTGGAGAAAAAAGGTACCCAGTACAATCTTCTGCAAGCCCACCTCCCCATTCTTCAAGCCTTTTCCTTGGCTACTAATGGGATGCAGATGTGGACATGGGCCTTTTTCTGACTATTCCCAAATACAAAGGGGAGACTGAGCAGAATCCCATTGTGAGCAGCATCCATTCATTCTTCCCTCCAGCAGCTAGTATATGCCAGGTTTTGCCCCTGAAGCTGAAGAGAGACCAAGGAAATTGAGCTGAACCAATGGTGGCAACAGAGAATGTGCCCCAAGTTAATGGGATGGTGAATCCGATCCTGGTTTTAGATTTGACTTTGAAGGGAGCTCTCCAAGATAGTGACCCGGGATAGACTCAGCACTTTGGAGAGCTCCTGGAAAGCTATCCAAAATCTGGAATGGATCCCTGGGACCCATGAGCTACCACTTGTGCTAGCCAAGGGGAGCAACCCAGCCTTCTCAGTCTTATTTTCAGCAGCTAGATGCAGATCTGGGGTAGTATACTCCAACCAAGAAATGCAGAAGGATGCCCTCTGCTAAATATGTCTCTTCACCAACTCACTCCTTCTGAGATCTATCCAGCCCAGATCTGCTTACTTGAAGGACGGCAATGCCCTATCTACCCCGTCTATCTCTCCTTCCCCTTCTTTTGCTGCTCATCTCAATGTCCAGGATTGACTCGGCAGAAGTTGTCTTGTCTGGTGGATTTGGTGCCAGAGGATGCTTAAGCTAATCTCCCTTGAAATGCGCCACTTGATTAGCATTCGGGGATTCGTTCTTCCTTCGCAAAGAGCGAGGCAAGCCGATCTGGGCCAGGAGCTTGGGAACAAAGGGCCTAATCCATAGGAAGCCACAAAAGCTTTCCCTTATTTTCGTCTAAAAATAGACAAGGCCGGGCAGGCGAGAGTGGACCTCTCCCTTCATTGCTTCCTTCTAGCCTGATGTCTCATTGCGCTCCCCGGTGGCGCAGTGGGTTAAACCCATGTGCCGGCAGGACTGAAGACTGACAGGTCATAGGTTTGAATCCGGGGAGAGTGTGGATGAGCTCCCTCTATCAGCTCCAGCTGAAATAGGGGCATAACGGGGGCTCCTTTTATCTGGCACCAAATCCGGACCCCAAGTTGGTTGTTGCAACCTGGAAGTCTTCTTTATAGACCAATAGGACAAGGAAGGAGTATATCTTGCTTTTCCTCGAAGCCTCCAGGTGTGGTGGTCCATTTTTCTAATTGATTTCACGTTGCCCCCAAAATGCATTCCCAAACTAGAAGCGGACTACTCTTTTCTGTGTGGTGGGCTTTTGGCCTTTTGGAAGCACATTCTACAGATTTTGGAAAGTGCCATGGCAAAAATAGAATTGTCAAAGGCTTTCATGGTTGGAATCACTGGCGTGTGGTGAGTTTTTTGGGCTGTACAGCTATGTTCCAGAAGCATTCTCCCCTGATGTTTCACCCACATCAGTAGTAGGCACCCTCAAAGGTGGAGCCCCCAGTGGCACAATGGGTTAAACCCTTGTGCAGGCAGGACTGAAGACTGACAGGTTGGAGGTTCGAATCTGGGGAGAGCACAGATGAGCTCCCCTTGTCAGCTCCAGTTCCCCATGTGGGGACATGAGAGAAGCCTCCTACAAGGATGATAAAACATCAAAACATCCGGGTGTGCCCTGGGCAACGACCTTGCAGACGGCCAATTCTCTCACACCAGAAGCGACTTGCAGTTGCTCAAGTCGCTCCTGACACGACAAAAAGAATTGCACTCCTATAGATATGGAGATGTCAGTGGTGTGCAACGGGAAACATGCTTAGGAGGGGACTCTAAAGGCCATCTAGTCCAATGCATGCCAGGCCCAAATACAAAACTAAAGCATGCCCAGAAAAGGTCCACCCATCTGCTGGAAGGCCTCCAATCCTCCATCTTATACTATCTATTCAACAACTCTTACAGTCAAGAAGGCATTCCTAATATTGATTGGAATATCTTTCCTTGTCATTTGAAGCCATTCGTTTGTCTTCTAACCTTTGGTGCAGCAGAAACGAAGCTTGTTCCATCTTCTACATTCACAGACAGTTCTCCATGTCTTCTCCAGCTTCCTCAGTGCTTTCTTATAGAGTTTGCTTTCTAGACCTTTGACCATCTTGGTCACTTTGGACATGTTCCAGCTTCTCAAGAGTTTATTCATCAAGCCTGGGAACAGGGGCAAATTCAAATCCAGGGAAAGGGACTTTTTGGGACTATAACTCCCAGAAACCCTGGAGAGCATGGCCAATAGAATCATAGAGTTGGAAGAGACCTCATGGGCCATCCAGTCCAACCCTCTGCCAAGAAGCAGGAATCACATTCAAAGCACCCCTGGCAGATGGCCAGCCAGCATCTGTTTAAAAGCCTCCAAAGAAGGAGCCTCCACCACACTCCGAGGCAGGGAGTTCCACTGCTGAATGGCTCTCACAGTTAGGCAGTTCTTCCTGATGTTCGGGTGGAATCTCCTTCCCTGTAGTTTGAAGACATTGTTCTGCGTTCTAGTCTCCAGGGCAGCAGAAAACAAGCTTGCTCCCTCCTCCCTATGACTTCCCTTCGCATATTTATACACGACCATAATGTCTCCTCTCAGCCTTTTCTTTTTCAGGCTAAAGCTCAGCTCGTTAAGCCGCTCCTCATAGGGCTTGTTCTCCAGACACTTGATCATTTTAGTCGCCCTCCTTTGGACACATTTCAGCCTAGAGTCAACATGTCTCTTAAATTGTGGTGCCCAGAATTGGACACAATGTGATTTCAGGTGTGGTCTGACCAAGGCAGAATAGAGGGGTAGTATGACTTCAGTGGAACTAGACACAAGACTCCTATTTGGAATGTTTTTGGACCTGCATTGAGGGAAACTCAGTAGGGAAAGATCAAGAATCTTAGAGAAGGAGGAAGAGGAAATGAATCCTGCTAGACAGACGAAATAACTCCTGCTGTCGAGGCGACATTATGGTCTACCTAGACCACTAAGTTGAAGGTCAAGACAGGATTGGATCCATGTAAACAGTTCCATGATATCTCCAGATCAATAAATGACCAGATTGGGTCCCTATAGATCTGCCAGCCACAATTAACAATATGAAAATAGATGGACAAATGCACTTGACTGAGTTGTCTTTTGACTGAAAGGTCAGCGGTTCAAATCTGGGGAGCTGGATGAGCTCCCATCTGTCAGTTCCAGCTTCCCATACGAGGACATGAGAATGGTAAAATATCCTAGTGTCCCCTGGGCAACATGAGTGCAGATGGCCAGTTCTCTCACACCAGAAGCAACTGACACACACACACACAAACTGGACACCCCAACTCCATCTGATTCAGTTGTAGCCTCGTGCTCCAACCATGGCACCATGCGTCCTTGCATGACACATATTAATGACTGGATGCTTTTTGGCAATGCGAAAAACTTGGTGCACATGTGCAATGCGCAACATACGATACACAACTTCAATGCACAATGTACAGTGTGCAATGCAGGAGGTTGGGCTGGATGGCCTTAGTGGCCTCTTCCAACTCTGTACGATTCTATGACCAAGCACAGCTTGCAAAGAGGAGACAGAGGAAGGTGCCTCCTGCCTCTGCAGCTCCGCTTCTGCCGCTCTCAGCAGAAAACGGCGTGCTTTTTGGTCCTCTCCTGGGGAGCATCTTTTGTGCAGGCCTCTGACCCTGGGCTGGATGCAAACCACTGCGTGTCAACGGAAGATGGATGGAAAGGGCTGACGCTGAATGTTCAGACTCTCCTTTTGCATGATAAACGCAATGAAGCCCCCATGCCAGGGTCTCAGCTTTCACACTTCTCTTTCCCAGCCAAGGACACAGGATTAAACCAGGCAAAATGCTTAGTTCATGTGAATGAATTGGAAACCTAACGTTGCATTTGGTCTCTCCTCCCTCACCCTTCCATGCTGCAGGATTTTCCCAGTTGATGAAGTGCATTTTGCGAACCCTACAGCAACCCTTATCCGGTTCAAGAGGTTTCTGAAGCATCCCAAACGGAGGTAAACAACAGAAGCAACAGCAAAAAAAAACCTACCTTCTGGTTAAAATGCAGGGATTTTGCCTGATTCTTGCGTAGTTATACTCAAGACCTTGTGAAACTACAACTCCCACAATTCCATAGCACTGAGCCATGGCTGGGGGTGAACATGCATTAATTTGACAATGTAGATGCACCCAAAAGGCGATGTCCTTAAGTCCTTCTTCAGACTATAGGGATGGAGGTAAACATACCCATAGCATCCCAATTGAATGGCTTTTGTGGGGAGCTGCAGCAGCTAAATCAGTGGTTCTCAACCTTCCTAATGCTGCAACCCCTTAATGCAGTTCCTCATGTTGTGGTGACCCCCAACCACAACATTATTTTTGTTGCGACTTCATAATTGTAATTTTGCGAATGTTATGAATCATAATGTAAATATCTGATGTGTAGGATGTATTTTCATTCACTGGACCAAGTTTAGCAGAAATACCCAATACGCCCAAATTTGAATACTGATGGGGTTGGGGGCGGGGATTGATTTTGTCATTTGGGAGTTGTAGTTGCTGGGATTTAAGGTTCATTTAAATTAAAAGAGCATTCTGAACTCCACCAACGATGCAATTGAACAGACTTGGCACACATAACTCTCATGACCAACAGAAAATAGTGGAAGGTTGTTGTAGGTTTTTCCGGGCTATATGGCCATGTTCTGGAGGCAATTTTTGCCTCCAGAACATGGCCATATAGCCCGGAAAAACCTACAACAACCCAGTGATTCCGGCCATGAAAGCCTTCGACAATAGTGGAAGGGTTTGGTGGGCTGTAGTTTGGGAGCTATAGTTCATCTACATCCAGAGAGCACTGTGGACTCAAAAAATGATGGATCTGGACTAAACATGGCATGAATACTCAATATGCCCAAATGTAAACACTGGTGGAGTTTAGGGAAAATAGACCTTGACATTTGGGAGTTGTAGTTGCTGGAATTTATAGTTCACCTGCAATCAAAGAGCATTCTGAAGCCGCCCAATGATACAATTCGGCCAAACTTCCCACACAGAACCCCTATGACCAACAGAATATACTGTGTTTTCTGATAGTCTTTGGGGACCCCTTTGACACCCCCTCGTGACCCCCCAAGGGTCCTGACCCCCAGGTTGAGAAACACTGAGCTAAATGGTGAAGCAAGGGAGGTTGAATGGAGATATATTTCCCCTACACAATAACTTGGCCATTCTATAGTGAGACCTTCTTGTATGCAAAGAAATTAAATGAGGCACTAGCAGACCAGGGAGAAGGCTTGCTCCTTGCGGAGCTAGTTTTCTACTTGCAGGGTGTTTTTGCAAGCTGTCTTTGGTCTCCCGCACACACAGAAGGGATCGACTCCCTTCCAGTAGATCTCTAGGAGACAGGCTCTTCTAAAAAAAAGGGACTGAGATGGAGAAGTTGCGCCATGCGCCCTGGAAAACACATGGGAAAGGTTCTCTTTCTCTCTCACAGGAAGTGGCCGAGACTTCACTGTGTGCTCCGCTTCCCTCTCAGAGTCCAAAATAGACAGAAAATATAGAAGTGGCTTCTTGTGGCGTTTCCACACCAGACGAGCGAGAAAGAGAAAGAAAGACAGAAAGAGAGCACATTGAGAAGGCTGTGCAGCACATCCACACAGGAGAGACACTCCCTTGGAAACAGGTGAGTGCCAAAGGCTTGCCTCACCTGAGACCCTGCAAAGAGGCAGAAAGAAGAGGTGGAGTGGGACGTGGTGGTCCCTCAGGACCAACGGCAATAGAGTTGAAGCATCAGGAAGGGTTATAATTTATGGGGATGTCCAGTTTAGGAGGAAAGGCAAGTAAAAACATAAAAAGTTGGATGCAAATGATGCATGAGATGAAGAAAGCAGATAAGGAGGGAGGACCCTGTGGGACTCACCGTCACTAGATATTGCAATGGCAGTCAATGTGGACAATCTCCATCCAGTTCTGCACATGGTTTAAGGTAGCGTTTCTCAGCCTGGGGGTCTGGACCCCAGAGGGGGTCGCGAGGGTTTTTTTAGAGGGGGTCACCAAAGACCATCAAAAAACACATATTTCTGATGGTCTTAGGAATCTTTTTGGCAGAGAGGGCTGAAGATCTCTCTGCTGTCCTTCTCTTTCTTTTTGTTGTTGGTGAACTACAACTACAGCTCCCCTCCAGTGTTGGCCATGTAGGTTGTGTGCCAAGTTTGGTGCAGATCCATTGTGGGCTGGGTTCATAGTGATTTGAAAGCAGTGTATTTATTTATTTGATTGTAGGTGAACTATAAATCCCAGCAATTACAACTCCTAAATATTAAGGTACCTCATCACACTAGAGAGTGAATCCACTTTAAATCCAGTTTCTACCTCCTGTAAAATTCTGGGGTTTGTAGTTTAGTGAGGCTGTTAAAGGCTCCTCCCTAAACAACAAACTCCAGAATTCTGAAGGAAGTGGAAACCGAATTCAAAGTGGATTCATTCTCTAGTGTAATGAGGTCCAAGGTCTATTTTCCCCAAACTCCACCAGTGTTCACATTTGGGCATACTGAGGATTTTTGTGCCAAGTTTGGTCCAGATACATAACTATTTGAGTCCACAGTGCATTCTGGATGTAGGTGAACTACAACTCCAAAACTCAAGGTCAATGCCCACCAAAACCTTTCAGTATTTTCTGTTGGTCATTTGAGTTCTGTGTGCCAAGTTTGGTTCAGTTCCATTGTTGGTGGAGTTCAGAATCTTCTTTGATTGTAGGTGAACTATAAATCCCAGCAACTACAACTCCCAAATGACAAAATCAATCCCCCTCCAACCACACCAGTATTCAAATTTGGGTATATTGGGTATTTGTGCCAAATTTGGTCCAGTGAATGAAAATACCTCCTGCGTATCAGATATTTACATGACAATTCAGAACAGTAGCAAAATTACAGTTGTGAAGTAGCAACGAAAATAATTCTATGGTTGGGGGTCATCACAACATGAGGAACTATATTAAGAGGTCATGGCATTAGGAAGTTTGAAAAACACTAGTTTAAGGTAAAGGGTGGTGTGTCTTCCATTCTGCTCCCTAAACTTCAAACTGAATGATTGAATTAACTAGAATCTGTCTACCCAGTTAGTTTAGATTCACTGCTCTAGTTGGGAGTAACCAAATGGCAAAGAATGGTATTGGTTGGATCCACACTGCCATATAAAGCAATGTATGTATTTATTTATTTACGACATTTATATGGCGCCCTTCTCGCCCCGAAGAGGACACAGAGTGGCTTACAAGATATATATATATATATATATATATATAGAGAGAGAGAGAGAGAGAGAGAGAGAGAGATACACACACACACACACACACACACACACTATATCTATATATATAAATGCTCTGTGCATGATGAGTACCTTAAAAACAAAAGAACCAATAAACGAAATCACACCAAATTTGGCAACAAAACGTCTCACAACACAAGGAGTGACCATCACTCAAAAAATTATGATTTTGTCATTTGGGAGTTGTAGTTGCTGGGATTTATACTTCACCTACATTCAAAAAGCATTCTGAACTCCATCAACGATGGAATTGAACCAGACTTGGCACACAGAACTCCCATGACCAACAGAAAATACTGGAAGGGTTTGGTGGGCACTGATCTTGAGTTTTAGAGTTGTAGTTCACCTACATCCAGAGAGCACTGTGGACTCAAACAATCATGTATCTGGACCAAACTTGGCACAAGCACTCAATACGCCGAAATATGAACACAGATGGAGTTTGGGAGAAATAGACCTTGACATTTGGGATTTGTAGTTACTGGGATTTATAGTTCACCTACAATCAAAGAGCAATCTGAACCCCACAAACGACAGAATCAGGGCAAACTTCGCACACAGAGCCCCCGTGACCCACAGAAAATACTTAAGGCCATCCAATCCAACTTCCTTCACCAGGGCAAGAAAACATAATCAAAATCCTCCTGAGAGAGAGCCATCCAGCCATAGATAGATAGATAGATAGATAGATAGATATAGATAGATAGATAGATAGATAGATATGATTCACACCCACACAGATATAGTATCATAGGTTTGAAAGAGACACTTAAAGAATGACAATGATATGTTGCATGTTCCAGGGTGGGCAAACCAGACTCTCTCCACATCAACACTGACAAAGAAACAGCAAGAAATACTGTTTACCCACAAGCATCAAGACATTACATTAATTAGAAACCAACACTTTCTCATTACTTTATTTTCCAGATCAACAAACTGGGTCACAGCAACGTGTGGCAGGGGACAGCTAGTATATCATGTTATTAGCATAGTACAATATCAGTATTAAATATTACTATATTGTGCTATACCATTATAGTGTAATATTATTAGTAATATTACATGCAATATAAATATATATAAATATAGAATTATAACATCATATTATTATTAACATTATATTGCATTACATTATAATATTATAATCTCCCAATATTTATTTTTTCTAGAAATTTAAAGAAAAACAAAGGCTGGCTAAAAGAAAGCAAAGTCAGAAAACTAGATCTGAAAATAGATAAAAGAAGAAAAAAATGCTGTTAGTCAAAAATAGTACAATGGTACAATAATATCTGCAAATACACAGAATATATTTATCCATTGTCTTCCCATCAGCTGTAGTGTAGACCCATAGGATGGAGTTCAGTGCAGTTACGCTGCATTATATGAGTCTACACCTGGCACAGGCAAACTTGGGCCATCCGGGTGTTTTGGACTTCAACTCCCACAATTCCTAACAGCCTACCGGCTGTTAGGAATTGTGGGAGTTGAAGTCCAAAACACCTGGACGGCCCAAGTTTGCCCATGCCTGGTCTACACCAACCATCCAATGCAGATTTAAGCTACATTATATGGCAGTAAGGATCCAGACATTGTTAAAGGGCAGACCAAAAGGACAATGGATCCAAAGCTCCCCCTGTAAAGGACGGTTTCAGATTGTGTGGCTTTGCGGAGGTTTTCGTCCATTTGGGGTAGAGAACTGCACAAAATTGCGCCAGGAGGAGCAAGCAGAAGGAGAGACGTCTTCAACGCCTCTCACTCTGCTTCCCTCGCAGGGTCCAAAATAGAAAATATGGAAGTAGTTGCGGCACTTCCGCACCCGACAAAGAGGAACGCAGACAAGCGACAGGGACAGAGCAGGTCTAGACTGGGGTCCCTCTGAGGCTGAGAGAGTGCAACATGCCCAAGGCCACCCAAAGGAGTTTCCATATTGCATTCTAACTTCTGCCTGCTTTTATTGATATGCGTTTTGCTGTATCCGTTCTTCGATTTTTGCAAATCCTCTCCAAGACCGAAGTGCTTCTGCCCCTGTTTGGATGTTTGGCCTCACTCTCTGTCTGTCTCTTTCTCTCCTCTTCTTTTTCCCAGTCCCTCGGTTGCTCTTTTCCCTTCTGTTCTGTTTCTCCCGCTCAGGTCTGCTGGCCATGGGCAACCTGATAAAGGTACTGGGAAAAGATTTAGAAAACTGTCCTCATTTTTTCCTGGATTTCGAAAGTAAGTCCCTTGCACGAATGGGGAGTGTGTTTGCATGTGTAACGGTGGCAACGGTGGTGTAGTTTCTGTGGTTCGGTGGCAGCAGTCACTGTTCGCAGCAGATTTGGGGATGCGATGGTCAACCTTTGGACCCATGAACTATATTGAATGAGAAGGACCAAACTGTGGCAGCTGGACACTGGAAGAGACTGGATACAAACCCATGGCACACTGGCAGTTTTGTTTCTATATTATTATGTTTTGTATATTAGATTTGCCCTATAAGGGCGGCTCAGAGTGGTCAAATTTGGGATGTAGTCCTCTTGGGTCACCTATGTGGACATAGCTCTGTTTTATGTACATACAGTCAGCCTGCCACATTTGCAGGTTTGGCTATTGCGGATTTGATTAAACTGTTTTCTCTAGGAATTTTAGGTCATTCAGTGCAATGTTATGTTTCTGGGGAATCCATAGAGTCTGTCAAAAGCATTGATTCTATAGATTCTGTAGCCTCATTGATTCTATTTGACTATGGATTGCCTTGACCCATTCATTCTATAGACTATGGATTCTATACATCCATTCATTCTATATTATTATTATTATTATTATTAGTTTTCAGTTGTTTTTTTGAAAGTGTATAGATTCCATAGATCAATTGATTCTGCATACTTCCATGGATTCTATAGAGTCATGGATTATAAAAAACTGTGGATTCTGTAGATCCATTTATTTTATAGACTGTGGATTCTATAGATCCATTGATTCAATAGACTGCATGGACTTTACCAATCCATTGATTTTATAGACTCTTGAATTCTATAGATCCATTGATTTTATAGACTCTACAGATTTTATAGACTGTGGATTTTATAGATCCATTGATTCTATAGACTGCATGGACTTTATGGATCCATTTATTTTATAGCCTCTGGGGATTCTATAGATACGTTGATTTTATAGACTATGGATTCAATAGATCTATTGATTCTATAGATCAGTGGTTCTCAACCTGTGTTTTGGCCTACACTCCCAAAAATCCCAGCCAGTTTACAATCAGGGCCAGCTAACACCTCCCAACAAAGGATTCCCCCAAGGAGGAATCAGCCAGGACTTAACTCAGGTTTCTGGATCACCGTATGTGTTCGACTCCAGTATTTCTTAGCATAAGGTTCTTGTGGGTTTTTTCGGGCTATATGGCCATGTTCTAGAGGCATTTCTCCTGACGTTTCACCTGCATCTATGGCAAGCATCCTCAGAGGATGCTTGCCATAGATGCAGGTGAAATGTCAGGAGAAATGCCTCTAGAACATGGCCATATAGCCCGAAAAACCCCACAAGAACCTAGTGATTCCAGCCATGAAAGCCTTCGACAATATATTTCTTGGCATGTTTACATGCCGTCCACCACATATGGTAGAAGGACCCCACTTGCTGTTTACATTTCCAGCAAGTGTTGGAAACCTCTTCAGACATCATAGAAAGCTTTTCAGGAGCTTTCCAGGAACCCCCAGTAGTGCAATGGGTTAAACCCTTCTGCCAGCAGAACTGCTGACCAAAAGGTCGGCAGTTCAAATCCGAGGAGCGAGATGAGCTCCCTCTGTCAGCTCCAGCTTCCCATGTGGGGACATGAGAGAAGCCTCCCACAGGATGGTAAAACATCAAGGCGTTCCCTGGGCAACGTCCTTGCAGACGGCCAATTCTGTCACACCAGAAGCGACTTGCAGTTTCTCAAGGCACTCCTGACATGGAAAAAAAGAGCTTTCCATCAATACACTATCAATACCATCTATACATTATTTTATAAAAATTATCTTTCAAATTATAACATAATGTAGGTTTTAACCCTTCCACATGTTCTCTCATTGGCCCAACATTATATTATGGGAGGGTGACTGCTTTTGGATGGGCTTTGTGTGCAGCTGGCACTGAATTGAATCAAACTGTCTCCAGAAATGAAGGTGTTCCCATCGCCTTCCCAAATCTGCTCAGAGAACGATGTTCCCTCCTCCCTGCTCATTGGTTTCCCTTCCCCACCCTCATGATTCCCTTCCCTCCAGGGGCAGGAAGAGGCCAAATTCAGATCCCCATCAACCCTTCTTAATTGGGTCCTTAACTGGGAATGCAATGTGAAATGATATCTCAAGGCTGCAAAGGAGCTTCACCACCAGAGATGCAAAAACAGGGGCAACTGGTTGGTGACTATGTCCGAACGCTCCGAAAGGCTCTTCCTGCCACTTGACCCCAATGTGCCCCCCCAAAGCCATGAACCCCTCACATACCCATCATGCTTTTCTCCCTCTTGTCTCTTCTCTTGCAGGTGTCACATGGGGAACCTTCTTAAAGTCTTGACTTATAGCGAACTTGACCAAGGGCCTATTTTTTTCCTTGACTTTGAACGTGAGAAGGGATCTTTTAATTTCTTTTTGTTTCTTCTGTTGTAATTCATGCCTCCCTTTTGTTAATTTACTTATTATTTGAACTGATTTGTCCCCTTTTTAATTATATATATATATAAATAATGGGGTGGGATGGATCATTGAGCTTAGGGAACGCCTCCTTATGATGTCACAAGGGTTGGGTTCCCATGAGGTCAAGAATCAAGAGATAGCACCATTCAGAGTTGGATAAACTGTGCCATTGAAATAAAAAACACCCAGGATAACAAAGAAGGAAAACATCCGCCACCCCCATCTACCTCTTTCAAGACTGTTCTCTCACTCTGAGATTCCTTCCCTTTGCCAGGCCTTGAGATCTGGGCTCCCTATGTCCAATAGCAGGAGATATGGGATTCCACCCAAGACAAACCTGAGAAGGATAGAGATCCTTAATGTAATGGTTCTCCACTTTTGGTCCTCCAAGTCTTTTAGGACTTCAGATCCCAGAATTCCCGGTCTTCGGCTCTCTGGATGGGACTTTTGGGGGTTGAAGTCCAAAACATCTCAGGACGATCAACAGTTGGTAACCACTGCTCTTGTGCACGTTCTTGAACTATAATGCCCAAGGTTCTTTGGGAGGAGGAACTGAGCATTACATTTAGGTATCTTTGTAACTATAACTCAAGGAAGTGGACTAGAACTCCCTACCAGTGGACTCTAAGGCTGGATCTACCCTGCTACATATCCCAGGATCTGCTTCCAGATTATAATCTGTTTATTATCTTGCAGTGTAGACTCAGACCCCTTCTACACTGCCATATAACCCAGATTATTAAAGCAGATAATCCATATTAGTTGGTTTGAACTGGATTATTTGATATATAAACCCTTTTGCCTAGTTCCAACAGACCTCACTACCTCTGAGGATGCTTGCCATAGATGCAGGCGAAATGTCAGGAGAGAATGCCTCTAGACCATGGCCATACAGCCCGAAAAAACCTACAACAACCCAGTGGATTATTTGAGTTTGCACTGCCATATAATCCAGCAGATATTCTTGATATTATATAGTTTTTTTTTGTGTCAGGAGTGACTTGAGAAACTTCAAGTTGCTTCTGGTGTGAGAGAATTGGCCATCTGCAAGGAAATTGCCCAGGGGAGGCCCGATGTTTTGATGTTTTATCATCCTTATGGGAGGCTTGGGGAGCTGGAGCTGACCCACGCTCTCTCCAGATTCGAACCTCCAACCTGTTGGTCTTCAGTCCTGCCGGCATAATAGTTTAACCCATTGTGCCACCAGGGACTCCTATTATATAGTAGTGTAAAAAGGGCCTTATATAATCCAGTTCAGATAATCTGGGATCAGATCCTGGGATATAGGGCAGGGTAGAAAGGGCCTAAGGCCATATAAATTCCATCTTATCTGCTTTGAATAGGATTAAATAGTCAGAGTCATATAATCCAGTTCAAAGCAGATAATCTGTTTTATCTGCTTTGATAATCTGGATTATATGACAGTGTAGATCCAGCCTTAGCCCCTCACCAAACTGCAAAACCCAGAACGGAGCCATAGTTAAGACCCTGTGTTCTTGCTCACTTTCCGGAAGATTTAGTATCTTGGTATCTATACTTCAAGGGAGTGGACTCCAACTCCTAGTCGGTCACCAAACTAGAAATCCCAGGGCAGAGTTTTGGCAGTTGAAGTGGGACCGAATGGCTGTGTCAGCCGTTCTGGGTCTCCATGCCTCCCCAGCCAGCTTGTGCAGATGCCTCTTGTCCTGCCCCATGTTGGCTGCTATGTCTTCTCCAAGCCAAGCATCTCCTGAATTCTGGCTTTCTTTGTGGTCAACTTTTGCTGCAGATGCCCAGCCGACCGAAGCCGAAACCGCCGTCTGGAACCAGGTGAACGCCGTCCTGGAAGAGGCCCAGACCATCCTGGCTGAGCTGCAGTCCTACACCGGAGCCGGGCAAGAGATCCGGGAGGTAGGCAGCCAAAGGGCATCTCTTTTCACAGAAGACTCTCTAAAAGGGCTCCTCAAATGGCTGGATCTAGAGTTTCAGTTCATGGCCCTGTACTTACTTACTTACTTACTTACTTACTTACTTAGGTGATCCCTCATTGTCCTCCAAGTGCGGTGTCCTGGCAGTGGGTACGTAGGCGACTGTGGAGCCCTATTCTTGACCCGCATGTTCTTCCACAGTGAGGGCATCAGTTTCCAGGTGGAAGGTGGTCCTGGTCGGGGTTGGCTTGACACGCCTTTCTCTTGGCACGTTTCTCTCTTTCGCCCTCCATTCGTGCCTCTTCAAATTCTACAGCACTGCTGGTCACAGCTGACTTCCAGCTAGAGCACTCAAGAGCCAGGGCTTCCCAGTTCTTGGTGTCTATGCCACAGTTTTTAAGGTTGACTTTGAGCCCATCTTTAAATCTCTTTTCTTGTCTTCCAACATTCCCTTTTCCATTCCTGAGTTCAGAGTAGAGTACTGCTTTGGGAGACGGTGATTGGGCATTCGGACAACGTGGCTGGTCCAGCAGAGTTGGTGGCGGAGGACCATATGGCCCTGTACAGCACCTTTAAAATGGGAATAAAACCCAAACTGGATTCATTGACAGCCATAGTTCCTACTATACCAAGACTCCATTCTCAAACTAACTTTCTGATGATAGTCATAAAGGCTAAAATACTATCTCTGCTTCATAGTTATAGAAGTTTGATACCCTTTAAATAGCAAGATTGACTGTCTTCCCAGCCTTAGGGGGGAAAGTGATTGATCGATCGATTGATTACATTATGTAACACGATTTTTATTCCTGGGTTATAAATGTCATTTTCCAATTGGTTCTATTATCAAAACATGGGGAAAGTTTATTAAATTGCAAAAGCTTTGTTTTTGTAAGAAGGATATCCTGCTATAACACATTTTGCTCTAGTATTTCAATCAATATCAGTTTATTAAACTGCAAAAACATCCTGTAGCACAGTTAATAGAATCATAGAATGATAGAGTTGGAAGAGACCTCATGGGCCATCCAGTCCAACCCCCTGTCAAAAAGCAGGAAAATCACATTCAAAGCACCCCGACAGATGGCCATCCAGCCTCTTTTTAAAAGCTTCCAAAGAAGGAGCCTCCACCACACTCCGGGGCAGAGAGTTCCACTGCTGAACGGCTCTCAGAGTCAGGAAGTTCTTCCTCATGTTCAGATGGAATCTCCTCTCTTGTAGTTTGAAGCCATTGTTCTGCGTCCTAGTCTCCAAGGAAGCAGAAAACAAGCTTGCTCCCTCCTCTCATGTATTTATATGTACATGGCTATCATGTCTCCACTCATCGTTCTCTTCTTTAGGCTAAACATGCCCAGCTCTTTAAGCCACTCCTCATAGGGCTTGTTCTCCAGACCCTTGATCATTTTAGTCGCCCTCCTCTGGACACATTCCAGCTTTTCAATATCTCTCTTGAATTGCGGGGCCCAGAATTGGACACAATATTCCAGGTGTGGTCTAACCAAGGCAGAATAGAGTTTGCTCTAGTATCTCGTCATAGAGTCTCAAGCAATCCAACCTAGTTTTTGTAAGCCACAAACATGAAGCACATGTAGCACATGAAGCTTCTGGAGTAGAACAACTACTTTCAAAGTAAGGACCACATAATTAAACAGGGAATAACACTTTCGAACCAGGAACAGGACATTTTTCATATTGTATTACATAGTGTTATCCAATTTAGTTGTTTTGTTCCAATCTAGTAGTAACGCACCCCGAATGCACCCTTGAACCCTTTGGCATTGCGGAGTTACAGCAGTTTGGATTCATGGTGGCATGGTATAGGATCCTGGGCCTTGCAGTTTCCATCTAGTGTCTAGAACTCTGCCAGGAAATTACAAATCCCAGATGTATTCAGGATGCAGGCCCAGTAGCAATTGCTAGACTGTACACAACTATTGGTGCTTGATGGGGTTACACTCCCCCTGAAGGCGCAGGTTCGCAGCTTGGGAGTGACCCTGGACTCATCGCTGAGCCTGGAACCCCAGGTCTCGGCGGTGGTCAGGGGAGCTTTTGCACAATTAAAACTTGTGCGCCAGCTGTGCCCGTACCTTGGGAAGTCTGACTTGGCCACGGTAGTCCACACTCTGGTTACATCCCGTTTAGACTACTGCAACGCTCTCTACATGGGGTTGCCTCTGAAGACTGCCCGGAAGCTTCAATCAGTCCAACGTGCGGCAGCCAGATTGCTAACAAGAGACCATACGACCCCTCTGTTACGCCAGCTCCACTGGCTGCCGATCAGCTTCCGGGCACAATTCAAAGTGCTGGTTTTGACCTATAAAGCCCTAAACGGCTCTGGCCCAGTTTACCTGTCCGAACGGATTCTCCCCTATGAACCATCAAGGCTATTAAGATCTTCCGGGGGGGGGGGGGCTGCTCTCGGTCCCACCACGGTTGGTGGGGACGAGAGACAGGGCTTTCTCGGTGGTGGCTCCCCGGCTTTGGAACTCCCTCCCACTAGAGGTTAGATCTGCCCCCTCCCTCCTGACGTTCAGGAAATCACTAAAAACCTGACTCTGGAATGCGGCATTCGAAGACTGAACCTAGAACCTTTCCTGTGGTGAATTATGATGAACTGTGACTACGAATATGACTATGACTATGACTGGATTGACGATTTGGCGTAGGAAACTGTAATGATGTAATGATGATGTTTTTATTGTACTGTGTTGTACTATTTTAATATGTAATGATTTGTATCTGTTGTTCTTTCATATGATTGTATTTGATATGTGCTGTAAACCGACCTGAGTCCCTCGTCGAGGTTGAGAAGGCCGGTATAGAAAACCTCTAAATAAATAATAATAAATAAATGGTTTGGGTTTTTCATTTCAATGTGAAGGATTGCAAATACAAACCTTTTGGGCTCCTTTCTTGCAGGCCATCCAAAATCCCAGTGACTTGCAGCTACAGGAGAAGGCATGGAACGCCGTGTGTCCCTTGGTGGCCAAGCTCAAGCGCTTTTACGAGTTCTCCCTCCGACTTGGTAAGCCTTTCCCCATCGTATGCTCATTTCATTTAGTGGGGAAGACCTCCATAGGTAAAGAAGAGAGAAAGTTCTCCCCGGATCAGAGGCAGCCTGTGGCTGTAAGGTCATTGAACTGCTGAATTCGCTCTGGATTTTAGTCTGAACTTGAAAGAAGCTAAAGCTTCTGGAGTAGATTCCCTACCCTGACTCTGAAAATGGAGACTGAGAGCCCTCCATATAATCCAGATTACCAGAGGAGATTATCTGCTTTGAACTGGATTATAGGAGTCTACACTGTCATATAATCCAGTTCAAAGCAGATAATCTGGATTTTATATGGCAGTGTAATAAAACTTGCCAAGACAAATGAAAACAAGAATGGATAATAAATGTTGGAAATGTAAGACAAAAGAAGGGACATTTGAAAGTTGAGCAAACTGCTAAACTTTGCAGAATTTGATAAATTGACTTGTCTTCTTAGAAATAAAACAATACAACGTTTTCAAAATAAATGGAAGCTTTTGGCAGAATACTAAAGACTGGTGCATAATGGCACTGAGTGACTAAAATACATTGACAGAAAGAAGAGCAAGGTCATGATCAATGTTCTACAATTAGGTCACCTTTGTATCAAAAGTACAGGTTTCCCCTGACATTAAGTCTAGTCGTGTCCGACTCTGGGGGGTGGTGCTCATCTCCATTTCTAAGCCAAAGAGCTGGCATTATCCATAGACACCTCCAAGGTCATGTGGCCAGCATGATTGCATGGAGTGCCGTTACCTTCCTGCAGAAGCGATAACTATTCATCTACTCATATTTGTATGTTTTCAAACTGCTAGGTTGGCAGAAGCTGGGCCTAACAGCGGGAGCACACCCCACTCCCCAAATTTGAACTGCCAACCTTTTGGTCAGCAAGTTCAGCAGCTCAGCGGTTCAACCCACTGCGCCACCAGGGGGCCTGATCTTTGTATACTTTACATTAAATATGTGTGTGTGTATACATACATACATACATACATACATACTAGGGCTGGGTAACCACGGAAAAATTTGTTTCTAAGCTCGATTCATTTCCAGGGAGCGCTAGCATTTCCAAATTCTAAATACTTCCGAAATTTTGAGATTTCAAAGTTTTGTTATTTACGAAATTTCGTTAATTTTGAATCGATTCGTTAATGGCGGACGCGATTGTGCAATATGCTAAAAAAACCTCCAAATGGGACAGGGGGAACTTCTGAAGCTTCCCTCTCCCTCTGTTGTTGACTGTTGGTATGATAAAACAAACAACAACTAGAAAACTTGCACCAGACATGTGAAAATAATTACAAAATAATTACGAAATAATTTCGAAATAATAACAAAATAATTACGAAATAAATTGAAAAAATTGTTTCAAATCTAATTTACTCCTCACACTATTCCTGCATGGCTCAATATCGGATCGTAAGCTAATTTAAATACGAATTAATAACGAATTACGAAATTAACGAACGAAACCGCCCAGCCCTAATACATACATACATACACACACACACACTTTTATATATATATCCTGGTGTAGGGTCGAGAAGTTTTACTATTATTAGAAGGTGTAAAATTAACGGCGCTCCATGCAGTCATGCCGGCCACATGACCTTGGAGATGTCTACGAACAATACCGGCTCTTCGGCTTAGAAATGGAGATAAGCACCACACCCCAGAGTTGAACACGACTGGACTTAATGTCAGAGGACAACCTTTACCTTTACCTAAAATTACTACTGTTCATTGGTAGCTTTATATATGTATCAATAGTTATGTTATAATGTGTACACTTTGGAAATAATAATAATAATAATAATAATAATAATAATAATAATAATAATAATAATAGAAAGATATCTCCAAAAAAGTGGGGGGGGAACCAGTCTGTTTCCCTGACTGCCCCTTTCCTGCCTCCTAGAGAACGCCTTGCGGAGCCTTCTGGAAGCCCTGACCAGCCCTCCCTATGCGCCGACGCAGCACTTGGAGCGGGAGCAGGCTCTGGCCAAGCAGTTTGCCGAAATCCTGCACTTCACTCTTAGTTTCGACGAACTCAAGGTGCCTTGGAGTGCCTGGACCAAGAGGTCCTAATGGGACCCTGTTGTCGTAATGGGCTTTTGACAACAACGTGTTTTAATTTATGGGATGCCTTTCCTCTTGTGCCATATCCAAGGCAGCTCACCAGCATTTGCAAAACAGGAGAGCATTTTAAACTTGTTTGTTGTCATTTGTCTCGGAGTCCTTTCTGGCTAAATATTTCCCCATTTCTTTCTCAGATGACCAACCCTGCCATCCAGAATGACTTCAGCTACTACAGAAGGACCATCAGCCGAAACCGAATCAACAATCTACAGGTAAGAAGAATCCCGGTTGACTTCCTATTGTTTTGAAGTGCGATGGCAAGGATGGAACTTGAAGGGAGCAAAGAAACTGGGGAGGTGCAGAGCTCCAGAATTAATAGAAGATTGGCAGAGATGTCTTAGCCAAGCGAGGGGTCTCACTTTGGAGATAGTCAGCATTCATGGGCAGTGTTTGACATTTTGAATTCAAAATTTTACACTTTGGGTCTCATGTTTTGGGGGTGAACTTTTCACATAAAAGTGTCCCAAATTAAGAAAAAAAATCCAAACCATGGTGTTTGGCTGTTTTCTCAGCCAATATGTCAAAATACATTTTCTCTTTGAGGATAACTAAGTCTAGCATCCTGCCCTCCACTGATGGATTCATAACCTAAACTGAAGGATCCGCAGTGGTACCACATTCAGCTTTGATCCACATTTCCAACTGGAGCCTCATCAAACTACAACTCCCATGACTACATAGCATTGAGCCATGGCAGTTTAAGGGGTGTCAACTTACGTTCGTTTTGCAGTGTAGATGCTCCCATAGTGAAACGCCTTGTTCCTGGCTTTGCCCCACAGTTAGATGCCGAGAGTGAGGTGAACAACGAAATGGCCAACAGGATGTCACTCTTCTACGCTGAGGCCACGCCAATGCTGAAAACCCTCAGCAACGCCACCACCAAGTTCGTGTCAGAGGTCAGTTCTCAAAAGCAGAGGAGGCCAGAGGAAAAGATGAGACGTTAGTAGAAAAAAGCTCTAGACAAGGAGAGCAGTTTAGCAGTTCCAGCAATTGATTGGAGAAATTGCGATGTTTCCTTCTCTGGACATCTCCGAAAATAAACTGGGGAGCTCTTAGCTAAGGCTGATTTTGTTGGCAGTCCTTCACTGAGCAGAGGGTTGGGCTAGATGGTCTCCGGGGAACTATTCATCTCTATATTTTCTATGACTTTCTGTGAGCCTCCAGTTGGGCATAATTGAGAGGAATCAACCCTGAAACAAGTGTTGAAGTTGGAGATATGGAGAGAGAGAGAGAGAGAGAGAGAGAGATGTGGTGGAATGAAAATCATGCATAGTTCACATCTTTACCAATCCACACACTGTCTTGTTAGAGAAAAGATATGCCATGCAGATGATCAGTAAAGAATAAGATGTGAATAGTTGCATTGACTCACACAATGTCCTTTGAGAGAAATACATATAGTCCTTAGATGTCCATGTGAAGGATCTTCTTCCAGCAGCCAAACTTGTCTAGGCAAACTCCTGCACAGAAAACCTAAACATGTAACTGTGGCCAAAATGCCCAGGCTCAGCTAGCTTCTTGGCCATAGCCCAACACAGTTTCGTGTGTTGCATTTTTCAGTTAACACACCCACCAACTGATTTTTACATGCTCCAACAAGATACCATTTTCAAATATCTCAGAGGAAGGGTGCTAAAATGTGTGTGTGCACACGCGCGTGTACATGTGTGTGTATTTAATAGCTCACCTTCCCCGAGATGAGGATGATAATATTAGCAAATAAGAATGAGAGTAAGAATAACAGCGATTACGTGGGAGCTCTACAAATGCCCCGAGGGAACATCCACAAAGGGATGAGGGATTTCTAAAGGTGCCCTTTTTCTTTTCAGAATAAAACCCTCCCGATCGAGGATACAACTGACTGCTTAAGCACCATGGCCTGTGTTTGCCGGGTGATGCTGGAAACTCCGTGAGTCACCCCCTTTCATTGGGTCAAAAGAACCATTGTCCTGCTCACAACAATGCCTATTTTTAAAAATAAGGGTGTCCCCCTTCCATTAGATGGCTAAAACTTGCTCACAACTTTTTAGGGCAATTCTATGACAGAGAAGGCAAAAGACCTTGCAAAATTAAAACTCCCATGATTCTGCAGCATTGAGACACGACAGTCAAAGTGGTGTCAAATTAATTCTACAGTGTTAGTTGCACTCTGGATGGATCTGAACTGCCATATAAAATCCAGATTATCTGCTTTGAATTGGATTGTATGGCAGTATAGACTCATACAATCCAGTTCAAAACATATAATATGAATTATCTGCTTTGGCAATCTGCATTATATGTCAATTATTATATTATTTCGCGCATTTCTACCCCACCCTTCTCAACCCCCCAGGGGGGACTCAGGGCGGCTTACAAAGGCACAATTCGATGCCAGCATAAACATAACAATGGATAAAACAACAGCAATTATAACAATTAAGACAGTCAGTTTATACATCAAAATCAATAAAAACAATAAAAACAATCTAATGCTCAGCGTTTGCCATCTCAGAGTCCGTAAATTCATTCCACATTGTCAAGTACTATCGATTCTGGTCATCATTGTCCTTATCTAACCGCCAGATTGCCCGAATGGCAATGTAGAAGGGGACTAAGAATGAAAATATGCTAGGGAGTCTTCTTCTTTCTTCCACTAGCACAGAGGTTCCCAACTTTATTTTTAGTCCAGAGACCACTTGACCAGGGACCACTCTCCAACATTAGTACCAAAAAGGTTACGAATCAGTTTTTGGTCAACTTTAGATTCAGTTTGGTTATTTGGGGTGCTGATTCAGAAAATTGCATTGGATAGACCACATCAGCTCTAGTTTTGGATACAGAAGATATGCCATCCAATAGTCACCATCTGCTCACCCACAGAAGGCCATATTTAATAAACTTCGGTTTTGCGAGAAGGCCATATTTTGTGAGAAGGCCATATTTAATAAACTTCAGTTGCTCTCATTGCAACAGTGTAGTAACGGTGAGGGCACACACCATATTTTAGTTTTTGTAGACCACTTGGTGGTCCACGCACCACAGGCTGGGAACCACTGCACTAGCAGGCGCTATACATTGTGGGCAAATATGGGAGAGCGCTTTCTCTACTATGGCACCCTGATCGTGTAATGCCCCCTTTCGATGGGGTTCTTGCTCTGTATCAGTTCTGCAACATGGTGTGTCTTGAGCTGGGACTGGAGTATCTCAACTGACTACAATGGAGGTCTGAGTCATAATTTCATGATCTCTTTCTCCCGTCTCTTGCAGGGAATACCGGAGCCGGTTCACCAACACGGAGACACTCCTTTTCTGCATGCGGGTGATGGTGGGCGTAATCATCCTCTATGACCACGTCCACCCTGTCGGGGCCTTTGCCAAGACCTCCAAAATCGACGTGAGTGATGTGCATGAGGGCGGGGGTGGGGGTGGGGAAGCATCCATCTTGGAAGCTTCTTAAGAAAAATCCATGAAAGAGCCAAATGGGAAGAGGGAAAGCTATCACTAAAGGGATGCATTATTTGCATGTTGTTCTGTGTCGCAAGCCAACAGAGCCTTCCTGGGTCCTTTCCACACTCCCCTATTACCATGTCATGATCCCACTTTAACTGCCATAGTAACATTCCATGGAATCCTGGGATTTGCAGTCTGGAAAGAAAACACCAGAGTAACTCTCCAGCAGATAATTTTAAAATCTGGTATTTAGTTTATGCCGCACGCATAGGCTTTCCCTCTCATAACACTATGTAACTCAATTTTTGTTCCTGAGTTATAAATGTCATTTCCTAATTGGTTCTGTCATAAAAACATAGAAAAAAGTTTATTAAACTTTGTTTTTGCGGGAGGGACATCCTGCAGTACATTTTGTGATAGTTTTCCAATGAATATTGTGCGCTTCACATTTGACCAGTCCACCCACTGTCTTGCCAAAGAAAGAAAATATGCCACGCAGATGATCATTGTAGAACAAGCAGTTTACTCTTCGTAACTCAGAACAACATATTTACAATCATGTGATCAGTTGCATTGACTCACATAATGTCCTTTTGGACAGATTTAAAATGGTCTCTCTTTGTCCATGTGGGAAATCTTCCTCCAGCAGCTCATGAAGTAAGAGCACACTTCAAACTCTCTCTCTCTGTGCTTCTCTGCAAGAACCTGTATAACTCAAGCCTGAAAAATGTAACAGTATCCAAAAGTCCCAGGCTCAGCCAGCTTCCTAGGTTCGAATCCGGGGAGAGACGGATGAGCTCCCTCTATCAACTCCAGCTCTTCATGCGGGGACATGAGAGAAGCCTCCCACAAGGATGATAAAAACATCAAATCATCCGGGCGTCCCCTGGGCAATGTTCTTGCAGACGTCCAATTCTCTCACACCAGAAGTGACTTGCAGTTTCTCAAGTCGCTCCTGACACGACAAAAAAAAAAAAAAAAGCCAGCTTCCTGGCATTGTCCATGTAATCCGCTTTGTACAACTTATTTTACAGTTGACACACAAACACTAACTGATTTCTTGTGTGCTCCCATAGATATCTCATGGAGTCTCAACCAATTCAACCTAGTTTGTGGTAACCAAAACAATGAAATTTCTGGAATAGAACAATGACTTTCAAAGGAAAGACCAGACAATTAAACAGGAAATAACACTTTCAAAATAGGAACAGAAAATGTTTCAAATATAGTTACATAGTGTCATTTAAGATCCTTTTTGTGTGAAAAATTCCTCCACACAAAAAAGGAAACAACATTGGCACCCCAAAATGCCAAAACGGGGAGTCCATAGGATATTGCAATTAAGATGTAATTATGGTGTTATGATTGTAGAGTGTGAAAGTCCCATGTTTGTGTTTTGGTGGTCAAATTCAGCCTTTGACCTGCCACAGCCTTGCAGGGTTGGTGTTCAAGGGGTCAGAAATATCCCCTTCCTTCTGTCTCTCATGAAAACTTATTGTGGAGAGCTGGCAAGTTCGGCTGAACTTCTCCTGCTCTTCTCCTGTCTGTTTATTCCTGTTTGCAACCTAATAGGCACGTTTTGTCTTTTCTCTTCTTCCCTGCTCCAGATGAAAGGATGTATCAAGGTCTTGAAAGACCAGCCTTCCAACAGCACAGAGGGCCTTCTGAATGCACTGAGGTAGGCACCCTTGGCAACACATGCACCTCGGTACATAAAATGCCCAGCATGGCTCTTGGAATTGGAAAGCAGGCAAGCCTTCTGCACATTCTCTGGAAGCAGGGGAGCACTGAGGTATCTTTGAAAACCTGGCTGGGTCCAAAATGGCTGCAGACCACAGTGCCTTCAGGATTTGTCTTTAGACTCCTGAGCAGCACTGAAGAATGTTCAGGACATGTGCTGATGGCCTTTGTTAGTGAATACAAACATGGCCTTGCTTAGAGAAGCAAACCAGAAGGTAGGCCTCAGTTTGCAGAAGAATTCTGCAAATCTTTGGCTTCATATCCCTTGGAGTGGACAACCTATTCCAACAGTGTCTTTAGAGGTCCAGTCATTCCTAGAAACAGTGGTTGATGAACAGAAAAGACAGACAACATCCCTTGCGGTGCTGTTTGTGTGTGAGAGATAGGGAAAGTACACATACAGTGGTGAAAAAATGTAGTTTGGCACATACATTGCTGAATACTATGGAATCCAAGAAGTTGTAGTTTCACAAGGTCTTGAGGCTCCTCTTCCAAAGAGGTGCCTTACCAAACTACAAATCCCGGAATGCCATATTATTGAGGCATGACAGTTCAAGTGGAGTGAAATGGCATTAATTTGACAATGTAAATCAGTAATTCCCAAACCTTGGTTCTCCAGATGTTTTGAACTTCCAGAAGCCTTAGTCAGTTTGGTCAACAGTGAATGCTAAAGAGAGGGGATCCACTCCTTCCTTCCTCTTTTCTTCTTTCCTTCTCTTTCCTTCCTCCTTACCTCCCTCCCTCCCTTACCTCCCTCTTTCCCCTGCCATCTTTCCTTTCCTTCCTTTCATCTTTCCTTCTTTTTCTCTTTCCTTCCTCCCATTCTTCCCTTCCCATCCCATGGAGAGCTCCCTCAATTTAGAAGGAGCTCTCCATGGTGCTGAATCCCATCTGATCCAAAGTCAGTTCAGCACCTGGAGAGTTTTTTTAGCAAATGCCTTTTTGGAAGCATGAAGCTCGGCATGGGTTGGAAAGCATCCTATTGTCATAGCAGGGCCCTGTGTCCCCCACCAAAGCTGCACCTCCCATCCATACCCTGCCCTTTCCCACAGGTACACCACCCGGCATCTGAACGATGACACCACTTCCAAGCAGATCCGGGCCTTGCTGCAGTGAGCCACACAGGAAAGAAGGAAGGAAGCCCCTCGCCTTCTCTGGAGACCCGGAAAGGAATAATGTACTCCATGGAACCTTCAGCTGAAAGTTTTAATGTTGACATGTTGCTATAAATAACCATTGGCCCATCATATTTCTCATTTTGTAAAAAGAAGAAGAGGAAGATGACGAAATAAAGAGAGAATGGAGGAGGAGGAGGAGGAGGAGGAGGAGGAGGAGGAGGAGGAGGAGGAGGAGGAGGAGAAAACGATAGGTGGGAAACTACCATGAGATCATCCAGGTAGCTGAGTGCCAACCTGTTCTGTCTTCCAAGATCACCCTGCCTTCAGCAATGGCCAAGGTGCGTTGATGTTGTCTTCCTGCCTGCTCCATTTCCAGACCCACTTGTAGCTGTCCAAAAGTCCAGTCCTTGGATGTGGTGACGGAGCTGCGGACAAGTTTCCAAAGAGAAGGAGGTCATCTGTTCCAAAGCACCTTGGAGAGCTCTTTGGGAAAGCATGAAGCTCATCCTGAGCTGAGAAGACAGAGACCGTCCATTTTAAGAAGGAGGGCCAATGGAGACCTTGGGACCCGACGGGAAGTCCTCTTTTAGACTCGCTTCTGGAGTCCAGAGACAGATCATCAGACTCTGGGGAAGACGGGGAGGCGGAAAGGGAGCAGGAAGCAGGGAGAGTGGCTCTCTGGATCTGAGATGTAAATAGTGTGCCTGGGAAGTGACTGCCAATCGGCGACGAGGACAATGGGTGGGAACGGGGATGATGGCGGACATCATCGTTAAAAAAATTATATCTTCCAACACTTGACTCCATTCAAAATGGTTCGGTCACACCTTTTAGATTTTTAATATAAACAATTAAAATCCACTCACCTGTTCTTTTGTACATTTTTTGTGTCAAATAAAAGAGGAAAGAGGAAAACAAATCATAAATCTCTTGTGTGAGAGGTAAGCCTGCATTTGATGTGCAGATGCGTTTGGGCTTTCCAGGTTCTCAAGAGGGTTGGGTCCTCTGTGGGCGACCCATGTTCAAAATGGCACTACGAACTGGCCCAAAGACATGGGTCTTTTATTTCACCCAAAATAAGGGCACAGCACCCAAAAGGAAGGTGGATCTATGTATGCAACCAAAATGTCATATCTCAAATTTAAGAGGGAATGGAATGGGGTAACATATAAGGGGGAAGCAGGGTAGTTGTTGAGTAATGGGCGAAGTGGAGGACTAAGCCAGGAGGTCACTGGGGAGGAGTCAGGAGGTCACTGGGATGAAGCCAAGAGGTCATCAGGGTGGATCCAAGAATTCATGAGCTGTGGAGGCAAGGCACCACAAGGAATGGATCCAAGGTAATTGGGGTGGAACCAATAAATCATTGGGGGGGGGAGTCAAGATGTCCCTGGGGTCAGTCCAAGGGATCACTGGGATGAAGTCAAGAGGTCACTGGGGCCAGGATGCCACTGGGGGTCAAGGAATCACTGGATCTAAGATGGCTGGGGCGAGGCTGAGATTAATGAGAAATTGAGAGGAGTTGCTAGGGATGGAACCAAGGAACAACAAGAGATGGAGCCAATTGAGCTTGAAAGGTAGAGCCAAAAGGTCCATGGGGTGAAATAAAAACTTCACAAATAATGGAGAAAAAGCATTATCCAAGATGGGGTCAAGAGATCTCCCGGTGCAAAGCTAATGGAGATTTCCGGTGGCACAACAAGTACCACCTGGATGGAGCTATGATGTCCTTATGGATGGAGCCACCAAGCACAGTGGCCATTCTCCTACAAGGCCTGGGTCCATTCTTTGACTGGTTGGGAAGGCAAACTGTTGCGGGTTAGATGGCTGGTGTCCATGATCAAAACATTACGTCTGTCCTGAAGAAGCAGAGAAAGGAGCAAAGTGAAGGGCGTCTCCAGTGGCACAAGCAAGTACCACCTGGATGGAACTATTATGTCCTTATGGATGTCACTTTGCACAGTGACCATTTCCCTACAAGACCTAGGTCCATTCCTTGACTGGTTGGGAAGGAAAACTGTTGGGAGTTATATGGTTGGTGTCCATGAACAAAACATTACTTCTGTTCTGAAGAAGCAGGGAAAGGGCTTGGAGAGAGACTGCCTGGAGAAGGCTTGGAAGACGTCTCCCCAAGGCTCCAGAAGGGGAGTACTGCAGGAGGGGTTCAGAAACATCAGAAGTTGTTGTGGGCCTTCAAATTATGTCCAACTTACGGTGGGCTTAATGCTCAAAGGGGTTTCTTGCATTATTTGTTTGCCTTTACCTTCCTCCAAAACCGAGACAGGTTGACTTGCCCACAGTCATCCAATGGTTTTCCATGACTGAACAGGGATTTGAACCCTGGTCTCTAGAATCATAGTCCAACACTCAAACCATTTCACTATGCTGGCTCTCAGGGCCTTCACTGGCAGGTTTCAGTTAGCAAGAAAAGCCAAAAGTAGAGCTAAGATTTAAAAAGTGAATTTTAGAAGAAAGTTTGAGAATGGGTTAAAGAGAGGAGAGGAGAGGAGAGAGGAGGATTGTAACTACCCCTGAGTATTTTCTGCAGATTAAACTATTTTATTTTGCATCTTGTTTCTAGTTTCTGATTGGAAATAGAGGCTAGATATATTTGAACACTGAGCCTCAACAGAAACATTGCACGATTGCACAATTGTTGCACCCATTGCAACGGTGTAGTAACAGTGAGGCCGCAGACTGAATACTTCAATGCTTGTATTGCTTTTCTTTGCTGGCAGGGGGCGCCAAGGCACCACAAAGAACTATGCATCCCTTTCACTCACACACATACATGTACACATTCTGTGTTGATTTGCCCTACCCCAGTGATTCCTAACCTTTTTTGAGAAGGAACCATTTGACTCTCCAACATTAGGACCAAAAGGGTTATGAATCAGTTTTTGGGCAACTTTAGATTCGGATTAGTTATTTGGGGTGCTGATTCAGAAAATTGCATTGGATAGACCACATCAGCTCTAGTTTCTGATATAGAACATATGCCATCCAATAGTCACCATCTGCTCATCCATAGGAGGCCATATTTAATAAACTTCAGTTTTGCGAGACAAGTTGCTCTCTTTGCAACGGTGTAGTAACAGTGAGGCCACAGACCATATTTTACTTCTTGCGGACCACTGGTTGTCCATGGACCACAGGTTGGGAAACACTGCCCTACCCAGATGGCTCACCAACCCTTCCCGATGTGGTCTGAAGATTTTAAAGCAGGTACAGGAGGAACACGCTGCAGTTATGGCCAAAGTATATCCCGCCCTACCTCCGGATTGTTTTTGCAGACTTGGAGCCCCTCCAGACTCCCCAAACTGCCCTTCCTCCATTCTCCAGAAATGAATTGACTCTCCCAGGCAGTTCTTTGCTTTTTTTCAGTTAGAAGCACCCCTTTTCCTTTGCCGCTTCTGACATTCAAAATGCAGAAGTGAATCTTGGGCCACTCCCAGTTTTCTTACCGGAGGCCTTGTTGTGGTTTGCAGTTGCTGAGGATCCCAGGACCATCAGCTTGGGGTTCAGGCAGGATCATTTCCCGCAAACATTGCTGGGGACCAAAACCAGGAAAACATGGGAAGCTGCCTCTGTCCTGTGTCACCTGGGCCAGTATTGCCAGCTCTGAGCGGCAGCAGACATGGCTCTTTTCCAGCATCCTCATTATTGATATTATTATTTGATACATAACAAGATTAGTACACAGCAAACAAGATTACTCTGTTGGCTTTTGTATTCGATCACACGTCGGACACTTCCGAAGTGTCTAGGACTGTGTGGTGTATCGGTGAATAATGCATGCAGATCCAAGTAGGGTGGCCTTTTGCAGCTGATAGATGGCACCGAATGTTTTTAAGTGCAGGCCAAGGTCTTTAGGCACTGCACCCAGTGTGCCGATCACCACTGGGACCACCTTTGCTGGCTTGTGCCAGTCTTTGCAGTTCTATCTCTAAATCCTCATATTGTGTAAGCTTTTCCAGTTGTCTCTCGTCAATTCTGCTGTCTCTGGGATTGCAATATTGATGATCCATACTTTGTTTTTTCCACAATAGTGAAGTCAGGAGTCTTGTGCTCCAAAACTCTGTCAGTCTGAATTTGGAAATCCCAGAGTCATTTTCCGTAACTTTTTCAGGCTTGTGATCCCACCACTTCTTTGTCACAGGCAGATAGTATTTGTGGCACAAGTTCCAATGGATCATCTGAGCAGCAGTATTATGCTTCTGCTTGTAGTCTGTCTGTTCGATCTTCTTGCAACAGTTGAGTTTGTGATCCATCGTTTTGTCTGCTTCCTTGCAGAGTCTACATTTGGAATCTGTTGTCGACTTTTCAATTCTGGCTTGGATGGCATTTGTTCTAACTGCTTGTCCTTGGGCTGCAAGAATCAGGCCCTCCGTCTCCTTTTTCACAGTTCCATTTGTGAGCCACATCCATGTTTTTTCCTTGTCAATTTTGTTCTCAATTTTTCCCAGGAACTGTCCGTGGAGAGCCTTGTTTTGTCGGTTTTCTCTTCTGCTCTGCATTGCATTTTTACGGTATTCATTCTTTGTCTTTTCCACTTGAAGCAGTTTTCTACTATTGACTTCCAACAATGTTGGTTCTTGACTGCCTTTCACATAATTTATTTATTTATTTACTTCATTTATATACCGCTTTTCTCAGCCCTCAGGTGACTCAAAGCGGTTATATTCAAAGCGGTTAATCTGCCAGTGCATGTTACTATTACTATTACTTTATTATTGTTAGTAGTAGTAGTAATAGTAGTATCATCATCATTATGCTTATTTATACCCCACTTTTTCTCTCCACAAGGAGATTCAAAGGAGCTTACATTAAAATTATTTCCATACAATTTAAAATCTGCAAATATATAAATATTAAAACAGGTGGCTGCTGTCCCAACGGCCGGCCAGGCACTTTGCCGGGCCAAAGTCCACATTCTAAGGGGCCTTTCCTGTATCTTTGTGCAAAAAAGCAAACACGGCAGGTGAGCTTTGCCGCCAAACCTTCATAGTTTCCCGCCCGAATTTGCAATCTTGCATGGCAACTGTTTGCCCTCCTCCCTGGCACCACTCCTTCCTTTGGCAGCAGCCTGAAGGAGAAAAGCCACCACTCAGATTCCTCAGCCTCTATGCGAGTCTCTTGATCTCTTTTGACTAGAGTTGGCACAGTACAGCAATCTGAGCAGTGGACTAAGGCTCCCAGAGGCTCGGGTTCAAATCCCTGCTCAGCGAGGCATCCTGGCCAGGTCACACTCTCTCAGCCTCAGAAGGCGACAAAGGGTAGTCCTGCTGAAGAAATCCTGGCAAGAAAACCACCACCACCTACTTCCAAATCTTTAAAAAATGCTCTCTTCCTTGCAATGTTCTGAAGCAGGTATGGGCAAACCCAGGCCTGGGGGCCAGATACGTCCCCTTGGGCTCTTTTCTCAAGCCTTCTCTCTCTCTCACCACCCAATCCTTCCTCTTTCCTTCCTCCTTACCTCCCTCCTTCTCCCTCCCTCATTCCTTCTCTTCCATACTTTCATACTTCCTTCCTCCCCTTTTCTGCCTCCTTCCCTCTCTTTCCCCTTCCTTCCTTCCTTCCTTCCCGAGCTCTGAGGATTATCTGGGAAGGAATCCCACTGAAGAATTGCAGCACACCCAAATACCTGGGAGTCACCCTGGACCGTGCTCTGACCTACAAGAAGCACTGCCTGAATATCAAGCAAAACAGTGGATGTGGCTTTTAATGAGACATGCAGCATTATCACGGGGTGTCTGAGCCCTGCACCACTGGAGAAATTACACTGCTTAGCCAGTATTGCACCACCTGACATCCACTGGGGAGTAGTAACCAACAGTGAAAGGACCAAGGCAGAGACATCTCCAGCTCATTCCCGTTTGGGTATCTGCCAGCACGCCAACAACTTTAATCTAGAAATAGTTTTCTAAGATCTACAGAGACACTCGCAGGAACACATCAGCAAGTGAGAGTCCAAAAGTGGCAGGCTCAAACCAAGAACCTCAATCCATGGCTGATACTAAATGAGAGACTCCCTCCTGGACACACAGAAAACTGGGCTACTTGGAAGGCGCTGAACAGACTGCGCTCTGCTACCACGAGATGCAGAGCCAACCTGAAGAAATGGGGCTACAAAGTGGAATCCACGACATGCGAGTGTGGAGAAGAGCAAACCACAGACCACCTGCTGCAATACAACCTGAGCCCTGCCACATGCACAATGGAGGACCTTCTTGTAGCAACACCAGAGGCACTCCAAGTGGCCAGCTACTGGTCAAAGGACATTTAATCAACTACCAAGTTTGCAAATTTTATGTTTTGTTTGTTTGTGCTTTTTATTGTGCCTTCTTGCATTGTAGGGGATTGGACTGGATGGCCCTTGGGGGTCTCTTCCAGCTCTAGTATTCTAGGATTCTATATCAGGAGTAGGCAATACAGGGTCTAATGGATACACTTGTTCTCTCCCATCCACTATCCGGTGGAGCACTTTTTCTCTCCCATCCACTACCTTTGTGCTGGCAGGACTGAAGACCAACATTTTGGAGGTTCGAATTCAAAGAGAGCGTGTATGAGCTCCCTCTGTCAGCTCCAGCTCCCCATGTGGGGACATGAGAGAAGCCTCCCACAAGGATGGTAAAAGATCAAAACATCTGGTTGTCCCCTGGGCAATGTCCTTGCAGATGGCCAATTCTCACACCAGAAGCGACTTGCAGTTTCTCAGGTCGCTACTGGTACACACACACACACACACACACACACACACACAAAACTATCTCATCCTGACCAAGGCTAACCCTTTTGGGATCTAAATGTTTCCTGTCTTTCCTTCACTTTCCATCTCTGAAAGAGAAGAACAAGGTGAGGAAAGGGCGGGGAGGGGACTTGGGGAGAACCCCCTCCCTCCTGGTCCACCCAAGCTCACTCCAGCCTACCATGCCGCCTCCAAGTTAGAAAGTTTTGGATTGTCGAAGTCTTTCATGGCTGGAATCACTGGGTTGTTGTGTGTTTTCTGGGCTGCATGGCCATGTTCCAGAAGCATTCTCTCCTGACGTTTCACCTGCATCTATGGCAGGCATCCTCAGAGGGTGTGAAGGACTTAGAAAGTATTGCCCGTGCCTGCTCTAAAGTCAAAGGTGGGACTTGGGTGAACTTGGCTGACCTTATATAGGGCATCTTTGGGGCACGCATTTGGGCGGGGGTCGGTTTTGCAACTTCGGAGGGCACCCTTATTTCCTTCAGACCTTGGTTTGTTCTGCTTTCGGTGCATCTGGTGCAGAGACAAGAAGGGCGAGAAGCAGAACCGAAGGCTCTCAGTCTTGGTTCCTCCTTTGCAAACCAAGAATCCCGTTGCAGCAGCTGCAAATCTTTGCAATGCACTCCCAGACACATTTGCTTTCTATATTCCTTGAGATACAACTTCCTTTTAAAAACACACACTACTTTCAAAATCCAAGGCCAAACTGTGCCATGTTTGTGCCCAAACGTTGCCTTTTGCCTTCCAGTAAACCTGGCTGGCAACTCCTGGGCAAATATTCGCTTTGGCTGCTTTCATATCCACTGCCCTTGCCACTCAATAGCTCTTTTACTCTGTTGAAATGACTTATTGATCGGTTTTAAACTATTTCCACCGCTGGCACTTGCATGCCACCTGGAGATCTGGGGCAGGGCATCAATCTTTTACAAAAGAATCAATAATTCATGCTGCCGTCTGCCCATGACAAGGAGGCTGGGGCTGGAGACTCTGTGGTGGATAGGCAGCAATGGATCAAAACGGCACAGACACTTTGGGCAAATGCAGATTTTGCATCTGTTGGGCTCCAAATCAACTCCCCCCCCCCCCCGCCTTCCTTTAGCCCCATTTTGCAGACGCTTCTCCTTCCAGGAAGGCTGCGGCCCGGATCAGGGAACCTCTAAGCGCCTTGAAGAAGGGATTTTGATTAAAAGCTGCAGGCTGAGTTGCCGGGGAGGTGGGGGCTGCTCCTCTTGGCTAATCCCACTGTCATGGATGACCTTATCTTTGGCTCAAGTTAGTTAGCTAAAGTGGCCGGCGAGAGAGGGGAGGGGCAGTCGGGAGCACAGATGGGCCACCGGCCTTGATGCGCCAAGGATTAGCCCCGGGCAGATGGAGCCAAAGTGGCACCCAAGGCTCCGGGCTCCCCCTTCCCTGCACTCACACGCACATACGCTTGTAGTACGCACAAATGCCCCTGTGGGTCTGGTTTAGTCTGCTGCAGGATTTGCATCCAGAGTCAGAAGGGACCCCCCCCCCCGCAAAGGCCATACAGACCAACCCCCCTTCTGTCGTGCAGGAAGACACAATCAAAGCCCTCCCAACAGATGGCCACCCAGCCTCTGTTTTATTACGATGTTGAGGAACGTGCAAAAAATGCACTTACGATGTGCATAAGACGACAATCAGGGGAGTGTTGATATGCATCATCATCCTGCTTTTTTTGCTCCAAAAAAGTATCTTAAAATGGGTTGCTGTGAGTTTTCTGGGCTGTATGGCCATGTTCCAGAAGCATTCTCTCCTGACGTTTTGCCTGTATCTAAAGCAGGCATCCTCAGAAGTTGCGAGAATGCCTGCCATAGATGCAGGTGAAACATCAGGAGAGAATGCTTCTGGAACATGGCCATACAGCCTGGAAAACTCACAGCAACCCAGCGATTCCAGCCATGAAAGCCTACGACAATACTTAAAGCAGCTCACAATAAAACCAATACAATATAATTCAAACCGAAATGAGCTTTCAAGTTTTTAAAACCATCTAAAGCAGTGGGTCTCAACCTTCCTAATGCCGTGCCCCTTCAATACAGTTGCTCATGTTATGATGACCCTCAACTAAAATTATTTTAGTTGCTACTTCATAGCTGTAATTTTGCTACTGTTATGAATCGTGATATAAATATCTCATATGCATTTTCATTCACTGGACCTGGTTTGGCACAAATACCCGATACACCCATATCTGAATACTGGTGGGCTTGGGGAGGGGGTTGTTTTGTCATTTAGGAGTTGTAGTTACTGGGATTTATAGTTAACCCAGGAGCCCCCAGTGGTGCAGTGGGTTAAACCCCTTCTGCTGGCAGGACTGAAGACCGACAGGTCGCAGGGTCAAATTCGGGTAGAGTGTGGATGAGTTCCCTCTGTCAGCTCCAGTTCCCCATGTGGGGACATGAGAGAAGCCTCCCAAAAGGATGGTAAAAACATCAAAAAACATCCTGGCATCCATTGGGTAACGTCCTTGAAGATGGACAATTCTCTCACACCAGAAGTAACTTGCAGTTTCTCAAGGTGCCCCTGACATGAAAAAAAAAGTTAACCTGCAATCAAAGAGCATTCTGAACTCCACCAACAATGGAATTGAACCAAATTTGGCATACAGAGCTCCCATGGCCAACAGAAAATACTGAAAGGGTTTGGGTAACATCGATCTTGAGTTTTGGAATTGTAGTTCACCTACATCCAGAGAGCACTGTGGACTCAAACAATGATGAATCTGGACCAAACTTGGCACAAATACTCAATATGCCCATATGTGAACACTGGTAGAGTTTGGGGAAAACAGACTTATAATATGTATTTTATAGAAATGTGTTTTAATATGTATTTTTATAGAACTTTTATGGAGCCCCTGGTGGTGCTGCTGAACTTGCTGATCAAAAGGTTGGCAGTTCGAAGCCGGGGAGCAGGGTGACCTCCTGCTGTTAGCCCCAGCTTCTGCCAACCTAGCCGTTCAAAAACATGCAAATATGAGTAGATCAATAGGTATCGCTTCTGCAGGAAGGTAACGGCGCTCCATGCAGTCATGCTGGCCACATGACCTTGGAGGTGATTATGGGCAATGCCAGCTGTTTGGATTAGAAATAGAGATGAGCACCACCCCCAGAGTGGACACAACTAGACTTAATGTTGAGGGGAAACCTTTACCTTTTATAGAACTACATTTTAATATGTGCGTTTATAGAAATTTTGCAATGTTTTGTGTGTTTTGACTGTGCTGAGGCCTGCCTCGAGCCACAAGAGAGGCAAGTAAGAAATATTATTCTTCTTATTATTATATTTGAGTGAGGAAGAAACCAAACTCTGCAATATAAAAATATATAATCTTCACCTTTCTAACAAGTAGAAAGTTTAAGGTTGGCACTGTAGTACCAAGGCTGAGTCCTTTGGGTGGATGGGGCCACTAGTCCCGGGGTTGAGAGATGCTATGTGGTCAGGGCTAGGCCAGGTCCGAGGTCCTGATTCCAGCCTCTTCCTCCTCTTCTGTCCACTTTGGGCCATTGTCCAGAGAGGCCTCAGGGGAAGCTGAGCTTTGTTGCTGCAGTTTCTTCAGGTGGAAGCGGTGGGACTTGGATTTGAGGTGAGCTGCCGAGACATGAAGAAGAAGAATAGATAGAATAGAATAACTTTATTATCATTGTGCATCATACGACAAAATTAAATACTATCCCCAATATTCATTACATATGTAGTATTACAAAACAAAATCACACATCCTTCCACATTCTAATTCTATTGCATAACCCCTAATGCCACATCACTGTGAAACCAAAGAGTTGCATATAGTCTTGGCTCTAGGACAAAAGCTTTCCCTCAGCCTATTTGTCCTATACCTATACCTATTTGTCCTATACCTATACCTATTTATTTTATTTTTATTTATTTTGTTTATTTTATTTATCCTATACCTATTTATTTATTTATTTGTCCTATATCTATACCTATTTATCCTATACCATCTGCCAGATGGGATGCACAAAACCACACACACACATATATACACATATACGCAAACACACACACATATACACAAATATATATACACATGCATATACACATATATGCACATACAAAACACATACACAGATTGGGCCACAGCAATGTGTGGCAGGGGATGGCTAGTCTACTATAAGCTCCGTGGTCTTAACGATGTTAAGAACCAAATGATTGTCCCTGCACCATGAATGCAGCTGAACCATTTGGAAGATCCTCAGAAATGGGACCACTGAACTGTAAAGGCTTTTCTACCCTACAATGCTAGCAAGACCAAGGGCACATCTACATTGGAGAGTGGAAGCAGTCTGACCACTCTTGAACTGTCATGGCTCAATGCTAGGGAACCAGGTTGTTAGCCTTCTCCAAAAAGCAATGCTGGTGCCTCATCAAACTACGTATCCCAGGATTCCATGTCAAATGTCAAAGTGGTATCAAACAGTATCAATTCTACGATATAGATGCACCCTTCAACCTGCTTCTTCTCTTGGGAGGCCTGAATTGTGTTTCCAAATGGTCAACTGAAGTCACTGCAGTGCTACTGCTGCCATTATTATGATTATCACAATGATATTATTATTATTTGATACACACAGCAAACATGATGCTGGTTTTTGTATTCAATCACACGTTAGAAACATCCCAAGTGGCTAAGACTGTGTGATGTATCAGCGAATCTGAATAGGGTAGCCTTTTGCAATACACCGATAGAAAAATTTAGCAGCGCCGGTTGTTTTTAAGTGCAGGCCAAGCTCTTTAGGCACTGCACCCAGTGTGCCGATCACCACTGGGACCACCTTGACTGGCTTGTGCCAGAGTCTTTGCAGTTCGATCTTTAAATCCTCATATTGTGTAAGCTTTTCCAGTTGCTTCTTGTCGATTCTGCTGTTGCCTGGGATTGCAACATTGACGATCCACACTTGGTTTCTTCCCACAATTGTGAGGTCAGGAGTACTGTGCTCCAAAACTATGTCAGTCTCAATTCGGAAGTCCCAGAGTAGTTGGACGTGTTCATTTTCTGTAACTTTGTTAGGCTTGTGATCCCACCAGTTCTATGTCACAGGCAGATGGTATTTGTGGCACAAATTTCAGTAATGGCATTGTGTCTCTGCTTACAGTCCATCTGCGCGATCTTCTTGCAGTGTCTGTGGATGTGATCCATCATTTTGTCTGCCTCCTTGCAGAGTCTATACTTGGAATCTGTCGCTGACTTTTCAATTCTGGCTTTGATGGCATTGGTTCTAATTGTTTGTTTTTGGGCTAACAGAATCAGACCCTCCATCTCCTTTTTCAAAGTTCCATTTGTGAGCCACATCCATGTTTTTTCCTTGTCAGTTTTGTTCTCATTTTTTTCCCAGGAACTGTCCACGGAGAGCCTTCTTTCGCCAGTTTTCTCTTCTGCTCTGCATTGTATTTTTATGGTATCAACTTTTGTACTTTAAGCAGTTTTCTACTACTGACTTCCAACAATGTTGGTTCTTGATTGCCTTTCACATAATTTCCCAGTACATGTTTCCTTTCTTCTACGGTTTGGTCCACTTGCAGAAGCCCTCTGCTCCCTGATTTTCTGGGCAGGTAAAGTCTATTGACATCACTACGCAGGTGTAATGAGTAGTGGAGTGTCATCAGTTTTCTTGTTTCTCTGTACAGATCATCCAGCTCTGCTTGCATCCAGTTCATAATTCCAGCAGTGTATCTGATTTCGGGGATAACCCATGTGTTGATAGCCCTGATCGTATTATTACTATTATTATTATTATTATTATTGAGACAAAACAGTATGCCACAGCAAATGAGATCTCTACGCTGGATATTATTATTATTATTATTATTATTATTATTATTACCAATACCACCACCATCACCACACTGCTCCCCCACAAGGATTGGACCCAAGGCAGTTGCCAACTCAAAAGCAATACAATTTAAAAACATACAAAAATTAAATGTTAAAATAAATGAAATTGAATGCTACCATCAACCAACAATGTTGGGACCAAAGGGAAATTTCACAAGATGGGGGCAGAATTCATAAATGCCTTCCTTCTGCCCCTTGGCTGTTGCTATCTCTTAAATTACACTATGTAACAAAATTTGGAAAAAAAATCTGTTCCTAGTTTTGAAAGTGTTATTTCCTGTTTAATTGTGCAGTCCCTACTTTGAAAGTAGGTGTTCTACTCCAGAAAATTTGTTTTTGTGGCTGCAACAAACTAGATTTAATTGGTTGAGACTCAATGATGAGATATTTATTGAAAAACTAGAGCAAAAAATGCTGCTGGATGTCCCTTCCATAAAAACAAAGTTTTCATAGTTTAAATAAACTTTTCCCATGTTTTTATGATAGGACCAATTCGCAAATGACATTTTTACAAAAATAATGTTGCATAGTGTTCTGAGAGTCTTTCTCTCCCAGAGGAGGGAAGCAAAGCACAGCCCAGAATTCAGATGAAATAGTCTCTGTTTCTCTCTTCCTCCTCCTTCTCTTTGTCCAAGGAGCAGACAATGGGAGCGTCTCCTGTTACACTGGGGGGGGGGGGGGGGTCCTGAAGAGAGGTCTGGACTGCAGCAACAGATGGCCGCTTCTTCTTGGAGCTCAGCTTAGGTTGCCCACCGCCCCTCTTGCTGCAAAGGGGCCCCTTCCATAAAGGAGGGCTGTAAACAATGCCTTGGGGAGAAGGGTCCTTTTGTTGGAGAGATGGAGGAGGAGGAGAAGCCTTTATATCCCCAAATAATGGGGAGGGGGTACGATCGCCCCTTTGCCCTGCGTTTCCACCCCTTTCCCTCTCTCAAGCCCCGCTGCTCAGTGCCCCTTTCCCCTGAAGCCTCACCTTTCCATTCTCGGTCGCCAATGATGACCCTTTGGCAGGCCTCGCAGGGATGGCAGCTCCGCTTGTCCTCTTCTGAAGGGTCGCAGGGCACTTTGAAGGGCTCCACAGCTGGTGTTTGGCCCTAGGGGAGGAAACAATACATAATGCAAATCATAGGATCCCAGAGTTGGAAGAGGCACCCAAAGGTCATCCAGTCCAGCCCCCTTCTGCCAGACAGGAAGTTGAAGTCAATGCCTACATGACAATTGGCGATGCAGCCTCATAGGACCCCAGAGTTGGAAGGGGCACCCAAAGGCCATCAAGCCCTTCTGCCAGACAGGAAGACACAGTCCGAGCCCTCCCGAAAGATGGCCATACAGCCTCATACAATCCCAGAGTTGGATGGGCACCCAAAGGCCATTCAGTCCAGCCCCTTCTGCCAGGAAGGAAGACAGTCCAAGCCCTCTTAAGAGATGGCCACACAATCTCACAGACTCCAATAGTTGGAAGGGGCACCCAAAGACCATCCAGCCCCCTTCTGCCAGGCAGGAAGACCCAGTCAGAGCCCTCCTGACAGAAGGCCATACAGCCTCCTAGAATTCCAAACTTGGAAAGGGCACCCAAAGGCCATCTAGTGCAGCCCCCTTCTGCCAAGCAGAAAGATACAGTCCAAGCCCTCCCTAGAGATGGCCACACAGCCTCATAGAATCATGGAGTTGGAAGAGGCACCCAAAGGCCATCCAGGCAAGAAGACACAGTAGAGCCCTCCTGACAGATGCCCTTCCAGCCTCTGTTTAAAAATCTCCAAAGGAGGCTCTGCCTGGCAGGACCTATAGGCCTGAAAAAAAAACCCTGTTCCTTTTTATTTGTGGGTTCAAAGCCCAGTAGACCCTAACTGCTAACCTGCAGGAAGCTCTCTATGATCTGGACGGCAGGCTCCAAGACTTTCTCCTCCCATTTGGAGAGATCCGAGACGTCCAGGCCATAAACAGGGGGAACGTTGGGTCCAGGGCCTACGGAGAAACCCAGCAGAGAACATCAATGGTCAACACTACATCCTCATGAATTTGGGCTTTTATTCTCATGCCCTTCATCTTCCACTAGAAAGAATCCTGCAGAGGCTACCTGCAAATACTACACACTCACATCTCACTTGGAATAACACTATGTGACATGATTTTTGTTCCTGGGTTACAAATATCATTTCCTAATTGTTTCTATCATCAAAACATGGGAAAAGTTTATTAAATTGCAAAAGCTTTGTTTTTGTAAGAAGGATATCCTGCTATAACACATTTTGCTCTAGTCTTTCAATCAATATCTCGAGTCTCAAACCAATTCAACATAGTTTGTGGCGTTCACAATAAATGAAGTTTCTGGAGTAGAACAACTACTTTCAAAGTAAGGACCACACTATTAAACATGAAATAACGTTTTCAAACCGGGAGCAAACAATTTTTCAGATTTTGTGACATAGTGTAATAACCCTGTGTCCAGTTTCCACAATTCCAGAAGGCGATGGACATGATGGAAGAGGTCTGGGCAAAGGTCTAGAAATTATGAATCCCTTGGAATAGCAGCTGAGGAAACTGGGATTAGCTTGGAGAAAAGTAGCTGAGAGGGAATACATTGGGAAGACCTTCCTGATGGTAAGAGCTGGTTGACAGTGGAATATGAGGCTTTTGAGTTACGTTGAGTTTCTCTCTTCTTCTCTAGGGGTACTTAAACAGAGGCTGGATGGCCATCTGTTGGGGGGGGGGGGGGGGGAATTTGATTGTGGCAGAATGGGGTTGGACTGGATGGACTTTGGAGGTAGCTTCCTATAATATTGGACCTGCAATATAGACTGCCTGGGAGTCAACAGGACTCCGTCTATAAAGGTTCTTAAGCAAAGAATGGATGGCCATCTGTAGGGAGGGCTTTTTTATGTTTCCTATACATTCTATGGAGCCCCCAGTGGTGCAGTGTGTTAAAGCACTGAGCTGCTGAACTTGTTGACCGAAAGGTCGCAGGTTCAAATCCGGGGAGCAGCGTGAGCACCCGCTGTTAGCCTCAGCTTCTGCCAACCTAGCAGTTCGAAAACATGTAAATGTAAGTAGATCAATAGGTACTGCTCCAGTGGGAAAGTAACGGCGCTTCATGCAGTCATGCCAGCCACATGACTTTGGAGGTGTCTACAGACAACGCCGGCTCTTCGGTTTAGAAATGGAGATGAGCACCACACCCCAGAGTCGGACACGACTGGACTTAATGTCAGGGGAAAACTTTACCTTTTATACATGCTATACACATAGTTCGAAAATAATGTTATACACATAATCTTTCATAATTTTGTGCATGAAATGAAATTTGTTTACACTGAACCATCACAAAGCAAAAAAGTGTTTTGGAGAATTTTGGCTATATGGCCATCTGTCAGGAGGGCTTTGATTGTGGCAGGATAGAGTTGGACTGGATAGCCTTTGGAGATCCCTTCCAACTCCATGACTCTATGCTCTCCCTGCAGGGCCAGCTCCCTTCTAAGCTCCTCGCCTGCCAGGTGGCTGCACCGGTTTGACAGCTCAACAGCGACAGAGCCAAAAAGCCCTCCTAGGGAAAAGGTCCCGAGCAGGCGATCCCTCTTCTGCTGCTGCAAAGCCCCGCCAAGGGCGCAGGCGCACCTGTTGGCACAGGAAAGGCACACACCTCACCTGGCGCCCGTACTTGCACCTGCATCCCTTCTGCCTTCCGTTGTCTTAGGTTTCTCCGAAGGTTTGTCCTCCGCTTGAACTGACCCAAAGGAGGAGGGACTTCCCTCGGCTCCCAGCTGCCAGCCCTGGATGGACTCCAAGACACTGGTGCCAAGAGAGGCTAGCCCAGGCGTCCCTCTCTCTCTCCACATCATCCACCAAAGAAGAGAATCCCAGCGTTGGAAGGGACCCAAAGGCCATGTAGTCTAGCCCCCTTCTCCCAGGCAGGAAGGGACAAGCCAAGCCCTCCCGACAGATGGCCACCCAGCCTCATAGACATTTGCAGGTTCTTGGAGAAATAGGGCTGTATAATTGAAGATTCCTAGAGCTAGGAGGGACCACAAAGACCACCCAGTCCAGCCCCCTTCTGCAAAGCAGGAAGGCACAACCCAAGCCCTCCTGACAGATGGCCACCCAGCCTCATTAGACATTTACAGGTTCTTGGAGAAACAGGGCTGTAGAATTAAAGACTCCGAGAGCTGGAAGGGACCCCAAAGGCCATGTAGTCCAGACCTCCTGCCTGGCAGGAAGACACAACTCAAGCCCTCCCAACAGATGGCCACCCAGCCTCATTAGACATTTTCAGGTTCTTGGAGAAATAGGGCTGCAGAATTAAAGACTCCGAGAGCTGGAAGGGACCTCAAAGGCCATGTAGTCCAAACCCCTTCTGCCTGGCAGGAAGACACAACTCAAGCCCTCCTGACAGATACCTTCCAGCCGCATAGACATTTACAGGATCTTGGCGAATCAGGGCTGTAGAATTAAAGACTTCTAGAGCTGGTAGGGGGCCCCAAAAGGTTATGTTGTACAACCCCCTTCTGCCAGGCAGAAAGACCCAACCCAAGCCCTCCTGACAGATGGCCATCCAGCCTCATAGACATTTGCAGGTTCTTGGAGAAATAGGGCTGTAGAATTAAAGACTCCCAAAGTTGGAAGGGACACCAAAGATCATGTAGCCCAGCCCTTTTCTGCCTGGCAGGAAGGCACAACCCAAGCCCTCCCAAAAGATGGCCATACAGCCTCATAGAATCATAGAGCTGGAACAGGCACCCAAAGGCCATCCAGTCCAGCCCCCTTCTGCCAAGCAGGAAGATGCAGTCCAAGCCTTAATAACAAATGGCCATACAGCCGCATATAATCTCAGAGTTGGAAGGGAACCCCAATGGCCATCCAGTCCAGCCCCCTTCTGCCAGGCAGGAAGGCATAACCCAAGCCCTCCCAACAGATGGTAATCCAGCCTCATAGACATTTGCAGGTTATTGGAGAAACAGGGCTGTAGAATTAAAGACTCCTAGAGCTGAAAGGGACCACAGATACCATGCAGTCCAGACCCCTTTTTCCTAGCAGGAAGGCACAACCCAACCCCTCCCGACAGATGGCCATCCAACCTAATAGACATTTACAGGTTCTTGGAGAAATAGGGCTGTAGATTTTAAAGACTCCTAGAGCTGGAAGGGACACCAAAGGCCATGTAGCCCAGCCCGCTTCTTCCAGGCAGGAAGGCACAATCCAAGCTTTCCCGACAGATAGCCACCCAGCCCCTGCTTCAAAACTTCCATAGAAAGAGACTCCAGGGAATTCTTAGGCAGAAACAGATTCCACAGCTGAACAGCTGACCTCAGAAACTATTTTGGTGGGGGCCAAGTTCAAAAGCTGGAATAGCTCCCTTCAAGTTTGGGTCAAAAATTAAAACAAAATCCCTATTTATCATTCTAACGCAGAACCATTTTGAACAAGGCAGATCCAAAATGGATTGATTGGGGCCTGAGTTTCTCTTAAAAGGCTGCATTGTCTTGAAAGGAAAACAGGGCTGTTGTGGAACTTCCTCATCTGCAAGGGGAAAGACACTCTGCACATGCCCAAAGTAACCCTGGCTTTGATTCTTAACTGAGGAATTGTAGGGGAAAGAACTGGAAAACATTTGCTGGAAATGGGGCACACTTACGCTGGAGGAAGCGGTTCCGGACCCACTTGTTCTGCTTCCGGGCATAACGCTTGGTCACAATCTTCAGGGCCTCAATGCCTGGAACGAGCCAAAAGGAAAGGTGTTTGTATTGACGCAATTCTAATGTGCCATCAAATCCAATGTGCAACTCTATTTTCAAAACCCTAAAAACAAAAATAGGATTTGCTGCCGCATGTAATGCTCAGTGGAAAAAAATGCATTTTGTGATTTGTCCCAAAAAGGTGCGCATTATAGCAGCTGCCTGCTTAGGATTCCTTCCTGAAAAACAAAAATGTTAGAACGCCAAAGCTTTCAGCAATGGAAAAGAAAACCTTGGAGTTCATCTATGTTGTAGAATGAATGCACTTTAACTGTCCTGATTCAATGCTATGGGATTATAGGAGCCGCCAAATAATGCAGATGCCTCACCAAACTACAAATCCCGGGATTGCATAGTAGTGGACCCTGGCTGTTTAATTAGAGATGATGTCCATTAAATAGGGGCTTTATGTGTTCCTGAAGCAGCTTCCCCTTTTGCTTCGGCTAAGCACTAAGATCACCATATGACCTCAATTTAATGTCGACCCTCATTTTGGGAAGGTAATATAGCCCAAGCAACCCCCCGGTGGCGCAGCGGGTTAAACTGCTGAGCTGCTGAACTTGCTGACCGAAAGCTCAGTAGTTTGAATCCAGGGAGCGAGGTGAGCTCCCATTATTAGCCCCAGCTCTACCAACCTAGCAGTTCGAAAACATGCAAATGTGGGTAGATCAATAGGTACTGCTTCGGTGGGAAGGTAATGGTGTTCCATGCAGTCATGCCGGCCAAATGACCTTGGAGGTGTCTATGGACAATGCCGGTTCTTTGGCTTAGAAATGGAAATGAGCACCACTCTCCAGAGTCGGACACAATTAAACTTAATGTCAAGGGGAAACCTTTACCTTTTAGCCCAAAAAAGGTGAGCATTAGATTTGAGTAAATACAGTAATTGCAAAGCAAGGGGGGTGAAGGGAAAAGAGAACCTGGGCCAATGCCAGGAGTCAGGCGCCAGGCAGGTGAGGTGCATCTCTTTGCCAAAAGCCTCAAGGAAGAGGGAAGGTTTGCTTTCAGAGAGGAGAAAAGAGGAGCAAGGCATGCGAAGGAGAGACAGCGTAAAAGTCGGGCCAAACTTTGTGCAGGTTGCAACGCGTCCTTCCCTTGAGGAGGAACCCTGACATTTCGTGACAAGGCTGGGAAAGTGGATCCCATGACGTTCCCGGGAACCGGTTCCAGATCTCTGCATCGAAAGGGAGAGCCAAGTCCCACCACCTTCCAGATGCCTACTTTGTCCATTTTAATGTATACATTTTACATTTACATTTTACTAATATTATTGGGCTTGCACTCTTTGATCTCTCTTCTTAAGACATGTAATTTTATGGTCCTTTGTTTTATCCATGTATTTTTAACTATGTCGAACCCCCACCCCCCAAGCTGTAAGGAGAGGCAGGCAAACAAATACAATATATTATTACACGATGTAACATGATTTGATATGTAACTATGCAATGATGGCTAAGCAGGTTAAAATGCTAAGCTGCAGAACTTGCTGATCGGAAGGTTAGCAGTTCGAAACCGCAGACGGGGTGAGTTCCTGTTGTTAGCCACAGCTTCTGTCAAACTAGCAGTTCGAAAACATGCAAATGTGAGATTAATAGGTACCACTTCAGCAGGAAGGTAATGGCGCTCCATACAGTCATGCCAGCCACATGACCTTGGAGGTGTCTACGGACAACACCAGCTCTTCGGCTTAGAAATGGAGATGGGCATCACCCCCTACAGTCATGCTCGACTACATTGAATGCCAAGGGGACACCTTTACCTTAACACAATTTTTGTTCCTAAGTCATAAATGTCATTTCCTAATTGGTTTGTATCATCAAAACATGGAGAAAGTTTATTAAACTTATTTTTGCGGGAGGGATATCCTGCAGCACAGTTTTTCAATGAATCTCTACACAGAGTCTCAACCAATTCAACCTAGTTTGTGGCAACCACAAAAACAAAGTTTGTGGAGTACATAGAACAACTACTTTCAAAATCAGTATGGCACAATTAAACAGGAAATAATACTTTAAAACCAGGAACATACAATTTTGTTACGTAGTGTTATGATTACTATCATTGGTATTATGACTATTATTGTATTTCTTTCCTTCTAAGATGTTGATTGTCATTTTCCATGCCACCAACAGAAAAAAAGATATGAGAAAGCACCTGCCATCCTAATGTCCACCCCATTAAACCTTGTGTCGGCAGGACTGAAGACCGACAGGTTGCAGGTTCGAATCCAGGGGGAGCACGGATGAGCTCCCTCTGTTAGCTCTGGCTCCCCATGCAGGGACATGAGGGAAGCGTCCTACAAGGATGGCAAAACATCAAAACATCCGGACATCCCCTGGGCAATGTCCTTGCAGATGGCCAATTCTCTCACACCAAAAGCGACTTGCAGTTTCTGAAGTCACTCCTAACACAAAAAAAAATGTAATAAAATGTTTATAATGTAAGCTACTTAGACTCTCCTTTGTGGAGAGAAATGGTGGGGTATAAATAATAATAATAATAATAATAATAATAATAATAATAATAATAATAATAATGGGGGAAAGTGCATCAGAATTGAAAAAAATAGATCATTATTATTATTACTACTACAAAACATAGCAGCACCCCACACAAGCTTGGGGGATACTGAGAGTCGCAGACCACAAGTATCTAGAAGGATCTGTGACACCATTTAAACAGGAAACGCTGTCAGAAATATTAAAAAATAACTGGGTATTTTTGATTACAAAAGCGTGAGTCAAGAACTGAAAGAGTGAGTAAGCCGAAGCCTGTTAGAGTTAGTGGCTAAAACTAGTGTCGTCCTGAGGAGAATGAGTAGGCCAAAGCTTGTTAAGAGTTAGTGGGCCAAAGCTAGTGTCGTCCTGAGGATAGTGAGTAGGCCAAAGCCTGTTAGAGTCAGTGGACCAAAGTTAGAGTCGTCTGAGGAGAGCGAGTAGGTCGAAGCCCATTAGAGTTAGAGGAGCAAAGCTAGTTTTGTCCTGAGGAGAATGAGTAGGCCAAAGCTCGTTAGAGTTAGTGGGCCAAAGCTAGTGTCGTAGGCTTCGGCCTACTCACTGAGGAGAGTGAGTAGGCCGAAGCCCGTTAGAGTTAGTGGGCCAAAGCTAGTGTCGTTCTGAGGAGAGTGAGTAGGACGAAGCCCGTTAGAGTTAGTAGCCCAAAGCTAGTGTTGTCTTGAGGAGAGTGAGTAGGCCGAAGCCCGTTAGAGTTAGTAGCCCAAAGCTAGTGTTCTGAGGAGAGCGAGTAGGCCAAAGCCTGTTAGTCAGTGGGCCAAAGCTAGCATCGTCCAGAGGAGAGTGAGTAGGCCGAAGCCGGTTAGAGTTAGTGGGCCAAAGCTAGTGTCGTCCTGAGGACAGTGAGTAGGCCGAAGCTGGTTAGAGTTAGTAGCCCAAAGCTAGTGTTGTCTTGAGGAGAGTGAGTAGGCCGAAGCCCGTTAGAGTTAGTAGCCCAAAGCTAGTGTTCTGAGGAGAGCGAGTAGGCCAAAGCCTGTTAGTCAGTGGGCCAAAGCTAGCATCGTCCAGAGGAGAGTGAGTAGGCCGAAGCCGGTTAGAGTTAGTGGGCCAAAGCTAGTGTCGTCCTGAGGACAGTGAGTAGGCCGAAGCCGGTTAGAGTTAGTGAGCCAAAGCTAGTGTCGTTCTGAGGAGAGTGAGTAGGCCAAAGCCAGTTAGAGTTAGTGAGCCAAAGCTAGTGTCGTCCAGAGGAGAGTGAGTAGGCCAAAGCCAGTTAGCGTTAGTGAGCCAAAGCTAGTGTCGTCCAGAGGAGAGTGAGTAGGCCAACGCCGGTTAGAGTTAGTGGGCCAAAGCTAGTGTTGTCCTGAGGAGTGTGAGGTAAACCTCTGTGTGAGAGAGGCCTTGTGTAAAAAAGTTCCTCACCTTTTTCCAGGAGCTGCTGACTCTCCTCCTCTGGACACTGGCCCTCCGTGATGAGGAATTGGTGGAATTCCTTGAAGCCAATGGACTGGAAAATGCCATGTTGGTAGTCCTGGCTGAGAGGGAAGGGAAACATGATCCAAACCCGCAGGGAGGACAAAGTGCAATGCACACAGCATGCATCACATTCATGGCAGGCCCCTATTAGCCCAGGGACAGGGAAAATGTCACCCACAGGCAGCTCCTGGAAACAGACTTTGTACCATGTTGTCAAAGGCTTTCTTGACCAAAATCACTGGGTTGCTGTGAGTTTTCCGGGCTGTATGGCCATGTTCCAGAAGCATTCTCTCTTGACATTTCACCCACATCTATGGCAGGTATCCTCAGAGGTTGTGAGGTATATTGGAAACTGAGCAAGGGAGATTTATATATTTGTGGAATGTCCAGGGTGGTAGAAAGAACTCTTTTGTCTGTTTGAGGCAAGTGTGAATGCAGCAATTTGGCACCTTGATTAGCACTGAATAGCTTTGCAGCTTCAAGGCTTGGCTGCTTCCTGAATGAGGGAATCCATTGTTGGGAGGTGATTCAATGGCCCTGATTGTTTGGAATTCCCCTGTTTCCTGAGTGTTGTTTTTTTATTTACTGCCCTGATTTTAGAGTTTGTTTTAATACTGGTAGCCAGATTTTGTTCATTTTCATGGTTTCTCCTTCCTGTTGAAATTGTGCACATGCTTGTGGATTTCAATGGCTTCTCTGTGTAGTCTGACATGGTAGTTGTTGAGGTGGTCCAGCACCCAAGCCTGGAAGCTGCAAGGCTATTCAATGCTAATCAAGGCGATCAATTGCTATAGGAGCCCCCGGTGGCGCAGTAGGTTAAACCCCTGTGCTGGCAGGACTGAAGACCAACAGGTCGCAGGTTCAAATCTGGGGAGAGGTGGATGAGCTCTCTCTACCAGCTACAGCTCCTCAAGCGGGGACATGAGAGAAGCCCCCCACAAGGATGATAAAACATCAAATCATCCGGGTGTCCCTTGGGCAATATCCTTGCAGATGGCCAATTCTCTCACACCAGAAGAGACTTGCAGTTTCTCAAGTCTCTCCTGACACGACCAAATTTTTTTTTGCTATACTGGCCTGAGTAGGATAAACAAAGGTCCCAGAACACAAGTTGGAATTGCAGTCTGTTAGAGTAGTCAAACTGGAGTCCTTGAGTCAAACCAATAGTTGTTTTAGGAGAGTAGAGAACACCGAATCAGCTGCGTGGACACAGGAAATACCACAGGTGTGGATTTCACAGTGATTACACTGAAGAAATATAAACCTCGCTTGCCTAGTTTCCAACAGACCTCACAACCCCTGGAGGATGCCTGCCATAGATGTGGATGAAACATCAGGAATGCTTCAGGAACGTGGCCATACAGCCTGGAAAACCACAGCAACCCAGACTTTGTAGCCCTTAGCCCCTCCAGAATCAGAGGAAGGGGCACCCAAAGGCCATCTAGTTCACCCTCATTCTGCCAGGCAGGAAAGTGCAGTTCAATAGATAACCATACAGCAAAAAAGAATCTAGTTCAGCCCTATTCATGACAGGAGGCACCATCCAATCGCTCCCAAAAGATGGCCATCTAGCCCCTGCTTAAAAGACCTCCAGAGAAAGGCAGCATTGGCTTCCAAGGCAGTCTATATTCCACTAGAGTTGGAAGGGACCCCCAAAGACCATCCAGTCCACACTCCATTCTGCCAGGCAGAAAGACACCATCCAACTACTCCTGACAGATGACTATCCAGCCTCTATTTAAAGGCCTCTAGAGAAGGAGACTACCAGGCCAAAAATACCCTTCCAAGATGAAAGGGCATGAACCTGTTGGAAGCTGCCCACTTTTCGTTCCCCAAGGTCATTGCAGAGACCCCTCCTCACCAGTTCTCCGCCACCTTCTGCTGGTTGTGCCGCCGGTGAAAACTGCGCAGCTCCTCCAAAAGCCCAGCTTGGAGCATGGCTTCCACACGTTGATCCAGGCGCTCCTCCAGGACTGAAAAGAAAGATACCCACTGAGCACCCAAAGAGGACTGAGAAAGTATAGATCAGGCTTAAGCGGCTGAGGAGGAAAAGGAAGGGCCTGAGGCTGTTAGGAATTGTGGGAGTTGGAGTCCAAAACAAAGGAGGGCCCAAGTTTGCCCATGCCTGCTGTAGACTAAAGAAGGCCGTTTAAGACTTACCGTCCCTCAATGCTGTGAAATCACAGGAAAGGTCTACAGAGACACTCGCTGGAACACCTCAGCAAGCGAGAGTCCAAAAGTGGCAGGCTCAAACCCAGAACCTCAACCAATGGCTGATACCAAATGAGAGACTCCCCTCTGGGCACACAGAAGACTGGGAGACTTGGAAGGCGCTGAGCAAACTGCGCTCTGGCACCACGAGATGCAGAGCCAACCTCAAGAAATGAGGCCACAAAGTGGAATCCACAACATGCGAGTGTGGAGAAGAGGAAACCACAGACCACCTGCTGCAATGTAAGCTGAGCCCTGCCACATGCACAATGGAGGACCTTCTTGCAGCAACACCAGAGGCACTCCAAGTGGCCAGATACTGGTCAAAGGACATTTAATCAACTACCAAACTCACAAATTTTGTATTTTTTGTTTGTTTTGCTTTGTTCTGTTAGAAATGTAATATAATTGACTGGTTGTCCTGACACGACAAATAAATACAGGAAATTCTGCAGTTCTGTAAGCTCTTTTGCCTTTTGTGTTGAGGAGTGCAGGTACCTCACCAAACTGCAACTCCCAGGATTCCATAGTATTGGGCCATGATAGGTGTCCCAATTGGCCATCTAGTGTCAAACTGCATTCACAGTGTACGTAGGTGTGCCCTTTCGCATGGGAAGAAGCGCAAAGCATTGGGGCCATGAGCTTCTGGCCAATCCTTCCCTTCTTTTACCTGCCTGTTCTGCATAAAGCCAGAAGATGCAAGGATTGGGGTACTTCAGGGGTCCCCCCAAGGGTCCCCCACCTTCCTCCTCATGTTGCTGCCGCAGGAGCTCGCTGTGCGGGACGCCAGTTTCCTCAAAGATCTGCAAGCTCCTGTCAGAAAGAGAAACCCAGAGACGTCTTCGAGGCAAGAAGGGGATCTAAAATGCCCAACTTTTCCCATATTTTTATACACACATACATAATTGGTTACGCAGATTCATTATAACAGTTATAATTACCACTTTTTTCTATATACTGGTACATTCGCATCTGGTTCCTGCTTTCCTATCGTTTACATTTATATCCTTGGTTGTGTAGTTTTCTGGGCTGTATGGCCATGTTCCAGAAGCATTTTCTTCTGATGTTTCGCCTGCATCTATACCAAGCATCCTCAGAGGTTGTGAGGTCTGTTGGAAACTAGGAAAATTGGGTTTATACGTATGTGGAATGTCCAGGGTAGGAGAAAGAACTCTTTCCTGTTGGAGGTAGGTGCGAATGTTTCAACTTGGCCACCTTATTAGTATTTAATGGCCTAGCAGTTTCAAGATCTGGCTTCTTTCTGCCTGGGGGAATCATTTGTTGGTAGGTGATTATTTCTTGTCTAGAATTCCCATTTTTTTGCTAGGTCATTAAATGCAGGAGCTTCTTAGTGCAAGTGGACACTCCAGCCATATACACATGCACATATTTTCAGTGTTATTGTGTGTGTGTGTATGTTTGTGCGTGTATAGATCTCAATGAGATGGAGGAAATAACAGGAAAAAACTCTTCCTACATCGGGACTTCCATACGACACCAGTCAGATTCTGGCCAAAGCTTCGTCACGATTGCAGAAATTAATTAATGTGCATTTTGGGCTGAGAAAGAATTCTATTTCATGGTGGGCCCTTTTTGTGAATAAGTCCGCCTCCTTTCTTATTGCAACCCCCTGGTTGAAATGGCTGGGGTGCTGCAGGGTGCATCTACTTTGCTGAATTAATGCGGTATGAAGCCCCTTTAGCTTCCTGGGAGTTGCAAGTTTGGTGGAGGTCTGGCAGAGAAGGCATAATAATAATAATAATAATAATAATAATAATAATACATTATTTGTATTCTGCCCTATCTCTCCAAGGGGACTCAGGCCTTGCAAAACTACAACTCTCGGGATTCCAGAGCATTGAGCCATGACAATTCAAGTGGTGTCAAATGGCCTTGATTTTACGTGGCTCAAAGTGATAGATTTCCAGGAATGTCAGTCTGATGGGGACCCAGCACTCTTTGGCAGAGAAGGCTGAAGGTCTTGTAAAAAATACAACTCCCCTAGTCGCAGAAGTAGTGTCAAATTTCATTCATGTTGCAGTATAGAGGCACTCCTCCAGGATCTCAGCTCCTTTGTCTACATTAGGTCAACATTCGGTCCCTTTGGGGTTGCCGTTATTTCCACCTCTGGTTGCTCAAGCCTCCTGAGGCAACGATGGATGGCAATGGTTCAGCCCCATCCTGGTAGCTCACTCCCAACCTCTTTCCTGACTTTTGGGGCAAGGCCAGGAACGGCAGGGCAAGACCGGGCTTGATCCGGAACCGTTTCCCACGAAAAGGAAGGCAGCAGGTGGCTCGGCCGGTTGAACAGCTCTGGCTTGAAGGAACCAGCCTGAAGGTCTGCTTCTCCAAGAGGCTTGGCCTAAGAGCCGTGGATCAGCAGCTCTTGCATGGAGTGTTGAGTATCTATCTATCTATCTATCTATCTATCTATCCATCTACTTATCCATCTACTTATCCATCTATCTATCTATCTAATCTAATAAATGTCAAAATATGTATATACAAGTAGAATCCTAGGGTTGAAAGGAACCCCAAGGGCCATCAAGTCCAACCCCCTTCTGCCCTGCAGGAAAAGCACAATCAAAGCCCTCCTGGCAGATGGCCATCCAGTCTCTGTTTTAAAGCCTCCATAGAAATGCTGTAGGACCCCCCCCCCCCCCCCCGCAATAGTATTAGCAGATGCTGGATAAATGTAGTTTCTGGTTGCTTGAGTGTTACTGTTAAAGAAAAAAAAAGGAGCCCCCGGTGGCGCAGTGGGTTAAACCCCTGTGCCGGCAGGACTGAAGACCGACAGGTCGCAGGTTCGAATCCGGGGAGAGGCGGATGAGCTCCCTCTATCAGCTCCAGCTCCTCATACGGGGACATGAGAGAAGCCTCCCACAAGGATGATAAAAACATCAAATCATCCTGGCATTCCCTGGGCAACGTCCTTGCAGACGGCCAATTCTCTCACACCAGAAGCGACTTGCAATTTCTCAAGTCACTCCTGACACAACAAAAAAAACTGTCTAAAAAAGTCTGAAATCATATTATTCCATACCATCAACTCTATACTGACTTAGCATTAATACTGTAATACAGAAATGTAAAGCAACCCCAAAGATGATGATGATCCCCCTCCTAAACAGGTTTATGATGAGTCTGGGTGGGCCTCATGGTCTCTCCCAACTCTAAGATTCTATAAATGTTTTGGAAGCTGGGCTCGAAACTTTCTGTTCATAGAATAATAAACGTTGGAAGAGACCACATGGGGCCATGATGCCATGCAGGAAAAGCACAATCAAAGCAGCCCCCACAGATGGCCACCCAGCCTCTACTTAAAAGCCTCCAAGGAAAGAGCTTCCACCGGACTCCAAGGCAGAGAGTTCCACTGTTGGAACAGCTCTTCTTATGATCAGGAAGTTTTTTTTCCTGATGTTCAGGTGGAATCTCCTTTCCTGCCATTTGAACCCATGTCTCCATTGATTCCTAGTCTCCAGGGCAGCAGAAAGGAAGTCTGCCTCCTCTTCTTTAGGACATACTGAAAGCCTACCTCACTATTTATCCTTTTGGGTTTCCCTCAATCACATATTTTATTCCTACCTTATCCTGCTAATTTTGTTTTGATTTTATATTGTGTTAATTTGCTTTATTTATGTTCCACCGGAGTGGAAATCATCTATCGGACAGATGGCAAGCTGTTTAACCTCAGCAGACTGAAAGCCATAACCAAGGTTACAACAACATCTGTTATAGAACTCCAGTATGCTGATGACAATGTCATCTGTGCGCATTCAGAAGATCTACAAGCCACTCTAAACACCTTTGCAGAAGCATACGAGAAGCTCAGCCTGTCATTGAACATCGAGAAAACCAAAGTGCTGTTCCAGCAGTCACTGGCCAATCCCTCTCCAATGCCAGAGATACAGCTTAATGGTGCAACATTAGAAAATGTTGACCATTTCCACTACCTTGGCAGCCACCTCTCCACCAAAGTCAACATCGACACCGAAATACAACACTGCCTGAGCTCTGCGAGTGCAGCATTTTTCCCAATGAAGCAGAGAATGTTTGAGGACCGGAACATCCGTAGGGATACCAAGGTGCTTGGTTATAAAGCTGTTGTCCTCCCAACCCTGCTATATGTCTGCGAGACATGGACTGTCTACAGACGTCACATGCAACTCCTGGAACAATTCCATCAGCGCTGCATCCATAAAATCCTGCAAATCTCTTGGGAAGACAAGCGGACAAATGTTAGCATACTGGAAGAAGCAAAGACTACCAGCATTGAAGCAATGGTCCTCTGCCATCAGCTCCGCTGGTCCGGCCACGTTGTCTGGATGCCCGACCACTGTCTCCCAAAGCAGTTGCTCTACTCCGAACTCAAGAACGGAAAACGGAATGTTGGAGGACAGGAAAAGAGAGTTAAAGATGGGCTCAAAGCCAACCTTAAAAACTCTGGCATAGACATTGAGAACTGGGAAGCCCTGGCCCTTGAGCACTCCACCTGGAGTTCAGCTGTGACCAGCAGTGCTGCAGAATTTGAGGAGGCACGAATGGAGGGTGAAAGACAGAAACGTGCCAGAAGGAAGGTGCGTCAAGCCAACCCCGACCGAGACCGCCTTCCACCTGGAAACCAATGCCCTCACTGTGGGAGAAGATGCAGATCAAGAATAGGGCTCCACAGCCACCTATGGATCCACGAGAATACTGATCCTGGAAGACTATCCTACTCGTCCAACGAGGGATCGCCTAAGTAAAAGTAAGTCTTACAATCAGGAAGTTCTTCCTGATGTTCAGGTGGAATCTCCTTTGCTGCCATTTGAACCCATGTCTCCATTGAGTCTTATAGTCTCCAGGGCAGCAGAAAGGAAGCCTACCTCCTCTTCTTTAGAACATACTGAAAGCCTACCTCACAGTTTATCCTTTTTGGTTTCCCTCAATCACATACTTTATTCCTACCTCATCCTGCCCATTTTGTTTCAATTTTATATTGTGTTAATTTGCTTTATTTATGTTATTTTTGCTACTGTACGTATTTTATTCTGACGCAATTTTTATTGTCTGCAGACTGTATTTTATTTTTTGCTGTATTGTATTTTTGGGCTTGGCTTCATGTTAGCCACCCCGAGTCCCCTTTGGAGAGATGGTGGCGGGGTATAAATAACGTTTATTATTATTAGTATTTAAATATGGCTGTCATAGTGTCTCCTTTCGTCCTTCTCTTCTGAATCTAAACACACCCAGCTCTTTAAGCTGCTCCTCAGAGGGATTATTCATGGTCTGCAGACCTTTAACCCCTTTAGTGGCTCTCTTCCTCTGGACCCCTTTCAGCTTAAAGTCAAGATCCCTCTGAAATAGTGCGGCCCAGAACGGGACACAGAGCTATTATTATAGGTGAGAAGGTCTGACCAAAGCAGAAGAAGCAGAGGGGCACCAGTACTTCCCTCGATCTGGACACTATACTCCTTTGGATGCAGCCCAAAATCCCATTGGCTTATTTTAGCTGCTGCATCACAGTGTTGGCTCATGTTTAGCACATTGTCTACAAAGACTCCAAGACCTTTTTCACATGCAACTCTGTTGTGGAGCCAGATATCTCCCATCCTGTATCTGTGTTTGTATGTATGCTACCTATTATGATTTACATTCTACTGCTACAATATGTCAATTCTGTATTGGTGTTTGATGTAAGTTTTTTAAACCTTTTTGTGTTTTTATCTATGTAATTTCTTGTACATATTTTATGTTCATATACTTTTGACTTTGTTGTTCCCTACCTCAAGTCATCAGGCTAGGTGGGTAATAAATAAAATGTATTATTATTATTATTATTATTATTATTATTATTATTATATCTTTTCCAATATGGCTCCTACATCCAGAGAGCACTGTGAACCCCACCAGTGACAGATCTGGAACAAACTTGGCACACAGACCTTTTATGACCAACTGGAAATACTGGTGAAGGGTTTTGGAATGGGGTGACCCCAGGATGATGGGGTTTGTAGGACACCCACATCCAGAGAGTATTGTGAACCCCACCAACACTGGATCTGGACCAAACTTGGGGCACAGGCACATCATGACCAAATTAGTGGCACGCTTTCAGGGCCTTGACCCAGGATGATGGGAGTTGTAATTCACCACACAACCTTATCCATTTTATAATGGGAACATTCATAAAATCCAAAAACAAATAACAGCCTATGGCTGACAATGGGGTTTCTCCTGGGAAAAAGGGCTTTCAATAATGAACTGTACTTGTAATGGCTTGTATTTAATAATTAATAATTATTTGCATTTGTTATTGCTGTATTCAAATTGGGACCGTTTCAAATTGTGTTGAGTCCTCTTTATTGTCTGAAACATGCAAAAGTCAAAATGCAGTTAATGAAATAGTTTATTCATGAATTGTGGGATTTATGAACTAGTTATTATTACTAAATGTAGATGTGTGATTACACAATGTATCTTAAAGGGAGTAGAAACCATTCGACAGAGAGTGAGAGGTCTGCTGATTGTGCTGGATGTCTGTTAGTTATTCTTGTTTTAGCATGTATGTTTTGTGTGCATTGCTTTGTTTTGCTGTGTTATTGTCATTTGTAGTAGTATTACAGTAGAGTCTCACTTATCCAACCTTCTGTATTATCCAATGCAGTCTGCCTCCCGCCCAGATCCACAGCTGTTTTAATACACTGCAATGTTTTGGTGCTAAATTGTCCTTGCAGAAGGCCAATTTCCATCTTGTCTCCTGCCTATATCATCTGTTGGAAGCAACCCCCCCCCCCCCCGGGCACCAACTGCTTCTCTGGCCAGAGTGAAGAGAGAGGGGGCTACAGTTGAAGACAGTTCCATCTTATCTCTTATGTTTTACTAATAAATATAATATAATATATTGCATATACATATAATATTTATAATATAATGTAATACAATATAATACTATTAATAATAATACAATACTGTAATTATATATTTTATATTACATGTAATATTACTAATAATATTACAAAATAATGGTGTAGTAACTGATATTTTACTATGCTAATAATTTAATATATTGTATGCATATATATCTTGTAAGCCGCTCTGAGTCCCCTTCGGGGTGAGAAGGGCGGCATATAAATTTCATAAATAATAATAATAATAATGTATTGTCGAAGGCTTTCATGGTCGGAATCACTGGGTTGTTGTAGGTTTTTTTGGGCTATATGGCCATGTTCTAGAGGCATTCTCTCCTGACGTTTCGCCTGCAAACATCCTCAGAGGTAGTAAGGTCTCTGAGGAGGCTCACTACCTCTGAGGAGGCTTGCCATAGATGCAGGCGAGACGTCAGGAGAGAATGCCACTAGAACATGGTCATATAGCCCGAAAAAACCTAAAACAACCCAATAATAATAATAATAATAATAACAATAATAAATTCTTAAATACAGTAATTACTACATAACGCTACCATGTAGTGAACTGCTTTTTCTGTCAATTTGTTGTAAAACATGACGTTCTGGTGGTTAATTTCTAAAATCATAACATAAATTGACTTTTAATAGGCTTTTCCTTAATCTCTCCTTATTATCCAACATTTTCGCTTATCTGACGTTCTGCGGGTCCATTTATGTTGGATAAGCAAGACTCTACTGTAATTTGAATGTTGATAGGGAAGATATTTTAAAAGTACAACTTTATAACTCCTTTGCTCATTTTATTGCAGTTATGTTATGTTTTCCTTTAAAAACCATTTTTAAAAAGTGAAAGAAGTAAGAGTTGGGGGTCCCAGGCAGCCCACCTTGGCAAGCAAGAGGCCCTTCTCCCAAAGAAGGCATGGGTTTGGATGGAGCAGATATAACCCAATTTATGTGACATTATTTCTGTTCCTGGGTTATAAATGTCATTTCCTAATTGGTTCTATCATCAAAACATGGAGAAAGTTTATTAAACTACAAAAATTTTGTTTGCGCAGGACATCCTGTAGCACATAAAAGTTTTTCAATGAATTGCGCATAGAGTCTCAACCCATTCATCCTAGTTTGTGGCAGCCACAAAAACAAAGTTTCTGGAGTATAATAACTATTTTCAAAGTAAGGACTACACAATTAAACAGGAAATAACACTTTCAAATGAGGAACAGAAAAAAAATCAAATTTTGTTACATACTGTTATAGCCAGATCTGCTCCTTGCAGATTGTGTGTGTTTGTGTCTCAGGAGCGACATGAGAAACTGCAAGTCACTTCTGGTGTGAGAGAATTGGCCATCTGCAAGGACGTTGCCCAGGGGACGCCCAGATGTTCTGATAATTTACCATCCTTGTGGGAGGCTTTTCCCATGTCCCCACATGGGGAGCTGGAGCTGACAGAGGGAGCTCATTTGCACTCTCCCCAGATTCGAACCTCCAACCTGATGGTCTTCAGTCCTGCAAGCACAAAGGTTGAACCCATTGTGCCACTGGGGGCTCTCCCTGCAGATGGGCCATTTCACCCTCCCAGAATCAATGATCCGACTATAATGCCGGCTTAATCCTTTCCATTGATACAGACCTGGCCACTTTGCGTTTGTCGTGTGGGTGCAGCTTGGAGGCCATTTCGGGGTCCACTTGACTCAGGCGCTGATGGAGCTCCTGGCCATCTAGTTTCTCCAGCTCTGTTTTCCGGTCCACCACAGATCCAGGGCTCTTCTCCTACAAACAGGCATTCACTCATTTGGAAGCCACATTCCTGCCCTCACTGCACAGTTAGAGCAGTCAGAAATCGCACAATGATAGTACTACGATCCCTCCTTCATTCTGTGGCATCCTGGGACTAGTTAAGTTTATGAGGGATATTTGGCATTCTCAGCCAATGAGTGATTGATCCTCACCAAAATTAAAATCCCACAATTACACAAAGGCAGCTAAATTGGCATCAAAGTGCTATATTGGTGCAATATGACTGGACGCTGTCGTTGGAAATAGCAACCTTCTACAAGCCTCCTATACTAGTTATTTTTTAAGTATATAATTCAGATCACTTACTATATTGTATGTATGTTTTGATGTGCAGTTTCCCCTTAACTCTATGTTGTTTGATGTTGTGGGAGGGACTACAGACCATATAACCAAATCTGGGACTATTCAGACTGAGACTCCATTTTAGAAGTTGTGTTCAGAGAGATAACCAGGTATATCAGTCTAACAACTGAGAAATCTAATTTGACTTGCAGGAATACTAGTTGATATTTACCACTAAGGAGAAGACTCACTCAAATGAGTATTGAACTCTTCTCAGGAAGATCATCTATGTAAATAAAAATGTAATGTTCGTTTGTGGGATTAACATAACTAAAAAACCAATGGATGAATTGACATCAAATTTGGACACAAGACACCTATCATAAAGACACTGAAAAACACATCAGAAGAGACTTAAAAACCAAAAAATACATTACAACGCATGCGCAAAACCACCTATATATACACAAACACACATATACACAAATATATATACACATACAAAACACATATACACAGACTGGGCCACAGCAACGCATGGTAGGGGACAGCTAGTATTTTATAAAAGGGTTATGATTAATCCAAATAGTATGAATACCAATTAGTATTGTGTTTTATTTATTTATTTATTTAAAACATTTATATTCCACCCTTCTCTCCCTGCAGGAGCACTATATATATAAACAAGATCACTATGCTGAAAAACACAACAGAAGAGACTTCCCAAATGTTTAGAACTATGTATTCTCGAAGGCTTTCATGGCCGGAATCACTGGGTTGTTGTAGTTTTTTTCGGGCTATATGGCCATGGTCTAGAGGCATTCTCTCCTGACGTTTCGCCTGCATCTATGGCAAGCATCCTCAGAGGTAGTGAGGATGCTTGCCATAGATGCAGGCGAAACGTCAGGAGAGAATGCCTCTAGACCATGGCCATATAGCCCGAAAAAAACTACAACAACCCAGTTTAGAACTATGTGATGTATTGGCAAATAATGCATGCAGATCTGAGTAGGGTGGCCTTCTGTAGCTGACAGATGGTCATTTTGTCAGTGCCAATTGTTTTTAAGAGCATACCAAGGTCTTTAGGCACTGCACCCAGTGTGCCGAACACCACTGGTACCACCTTTTCTGGCTTGTGCCAGAGTTATTATTGTTGTTGTTGTTATTATTATTATTATTATATTTCTTCAATTCTAAGACAACTTTCCCCTCTATATAAACATATCTAAAAATGGGGTTCACCTTAGAATTGCAGGTGTATCTTATTACTTTTATTGGTGGTGATGGTACTGATATTAGGGTGCCTCTGACAATGGTGGGTGTCATACAGTTGAAGAGTGAAGTTATTATTATTTTACTGCCACAAAAACACATTATGTCACAGCCAATGAGATCTAGATGCTGGATTCTGAATCACAAGATTACAAGTCGAACACTTCCCAAGCGTCTAGGACTGTGTGATGTATTTTCAAATGATGCGCACAGATCCAAGTAAGGTGGCCTTTTGCAGTTGACAGATAGTGATTTTGTCGATGTTGATTGTTTCTAAATGCCGGCTGAGACCTTTTGGCACAGCACCCAGTGTGCCGATGACCACTGGGACCACCTGTACTGGTTTATACCAGAGCCTTTGCAATTCGATTTTGAGATCCTGATAACGGCTGAGTTTTTCCTGTTGTTTTTCCTCAATGTGACTGTCACCCAGTATGGCGTTATTATTATCTATTATTATTATTATCATTATTCATTAATTAATTAGTAATATTATTAATTATTAAATTTTATTACTATTATTATTATTATTATTATCATCGTCATTATCATCACCTCCTATGGCAGCAGGTGGTACCAACCCCCAAAGGCCCTTTTTACCTCTGTGTCGATGAGGACCTTCCAAAGCAAAGACTCAATGTAATAATTGGTCCCGCCAACCACAATCGGGATCTTCCGAGCTGCAAAGATGTCTTCGATGTGGCCAGTTAAGGAACTTTAGAAAGCACGCATGGCCATCTGTTGGGAGGGCTTGAATTGTGCTTTTCCTGCATGACAGAAGGGGATGGACTAGATGGCTCTACAATTCAGCTGAATCTGGCTCAATCCTGCCAATTCCGACTGGTAGCTGCAGCCACTCTGCAGGATCCTTTTCATGGCTGCGTGCCACAGACTTGGATTATACACTGGGGAAGGATTTTTAACACAATTCCTGTTGAGTTTGCTTTATCAGCTGTTTTAGACTTAAATAAGCCTGCTGATTTCAAAACTGCAGTTAGTTTTCTTCTATCACGTCAAGTTTTTTCTCTACAGTGTATCTCAATGCTATGTTGGTCTAGGCTGCATCCTCGAGGGAAGGATTAGTGCTCTCCTCCTATTGGCTGAGAACAAACCTCCCTCGAGTGGAGATCACACTTGTCTAGGCTATCTGGCCAGGGTGGTCCATGCCTTAGTCACCTCCAGATTGGACTACTGTAATGCACTCTATGTGGGGCTGCCCTTGAAAACAGCCCAGAAATTTCAATTGGTCCAATGGGGGGCGGCCAGGTTGTTAACTGGTGCTCCTTACAGGGAGTGGTCAACCCTCCTGTTTAAGGAGCTCCACTGGCTGCCATTCATTTTCCGGTCTCAATTCAAGTGCAGGTGCTTACCTACAAAGCCCTAAATGGTTTGGGACCCGCCTACCTGCGTGACCGCATCTCTGTGTATGAACCCACACAATCTCTTCGTTCATCTGGAGAGTCCCTACTCACGATCCCACCTGCATCACAAGTGCGATTGGTGGGGATGAGGGATAGGGCTTTCTCGGTGGTGGCCCCTTGACTCTGGAACTCTCTCCCTAAGGACATCAGGCAAGCCCCATCGCATGGCAATTTTTAGGAGGAGCTTGAAAACGTGGTTGTTCCAGTGAGCCTTCCCAGAATAAGGAAACTCCAAGCATTTTGTCCACAACACACTTTATCAGAGATTCAGGATATCTGCAAACCCATCCCTCTCCAAACACCTACCCCTTTCTCCTGGTCATGCCCAGCACTTTTTAATTTTAATTATTACATTTGGCCCTGCCATAGTTTTTAATTGCGTCATTGTGTGTTGTTAATGTTATTGCTTTGCTTTGTTTCTGATTTATTTTGCTGTATTGTTGTTGTTGTTTTATTGTTGTATTTGGGCTCGGCCTCTTGTAAGCCGCACCGAGTCCTTCGGGAGATGGTAGCGGGGTACAAATAAAGGATTATTATTATTATTATTATTATTATTATTATTATTATTATTCAGTGAGACAGTATGGTGATTGGTTGTGTGCTGCTCTATATAGTGAATTATATTCCAAAGTGTAATCTGAGTTCTTGTCTGTATACAAGGAGTTAGCAGAAATTATTTATTTTTTATTTACATACATACTTATTAAGGAACCCCCCAGTGGCACAGTGGGTTAAACTGCTGAGCTGCTGAACTTGCAGTTCGAATCGGAGGAGCCGGATGAACTCCCGCTGTTAGTCCCAGCTTCTGCCAACCTAGCACTTCAAAAACATGCAAATGTGAGTAGATCAATAGCGGGAAGGTAATGGCACTCCATGCAGTCATGCCAGTCACATGACCTTGGAGGCGTCTATGGACAATGCTGGCTCTTCGGCTTAGGAATGGAGATGAGCATCACTCCTAAGAGTCAGACATGACTAGACTTAATATACTTATCTACCTTTAATCATTTACCTTTACGTACTTATTTCCTTTCCTTCAGATCGTGCCTGCCTCTGCTATTTCTCGCCGTGAGTGCCTAAACAACCCTGGTTTGTTTTGTTATATCTGTGGCAGTTTCACCATTCCCACCCAGTCAAAGAACAAACATAAGTGCATTTGTCAGGTACGCCTATTTTGCATATTTTAAAGTAAAAGTTGGTGATCAAAATAAGTCTTGGGCCCCTCACAAGGCATGCAAGCAGCGTGTCGAGAGTTGGCAGATGTGGATGAAGGGAACACATGATAAATTGCCAGTGATTATTCAAGTCACTGCCACTTTTGTATAGTGAAAATGTCAAGATATAACAAGCAAAATAAATGAAAAATAGAGCACTCTAGTCTACCATCAGTTATACTCCCAGTGCTTCATTCAGCTGAAATCCCAGTGTCAATTTTCATTGAACTACCCTCTTTCAAAAAACAGGAGAATGTTTTTTTTTTTAATTTATCATGTCAGGAGCAGCCAGACATTTGTATTACATTTTTAACAAAACAAACAAACAGACAAAACACAAAGTTTGAAAGCTTGGTAGTTGATGAAATGTCCTTTGACCAGTATCTGGCCACTTGGAGTGCCTCTGGTGTTGCCGCAAGAAGGTCCTCCATTGTGCATGTGGCGGGGCTCAGGTTGCATCACAGCACGTGGTCTGTGGTTTGCTCTTCTCCACATTCGCATGTCGTGGATTCCACTTTGTGGCCCCATTTCTTAAGATTGGCTCTGCATCTCGTGGTGCCAGAGCACAGTCTGTTCAGCGCCTTCCAAGTCACCCAGTCTTCTGTGTGCCCAGGAGGGAGTTTCTCATTTGGTAACAGCCATGGATTGAGGTTCTGGGTTTGAGCCTGCTACTTTTGGACTCTCGCTTGCTGAGGTGTTCCAGCGAGTGTCTCTGTAGATCTTAGAAACCTATTTCTTGATTTAAGTTGCTGACGTGTTGGCTTATACCCAAACAGAGGATGGGCCGGAGATGTCACTGCCTTGGTCCTTTCACTATTGGCTGCTACTTCCCGGCGGATGTCAAGTGGTGCAATACCGGCTAAACAGTGTAGTTTCTCCAGTGGTGTATGGCACAGACACCCCGTGATAATGCGGCATGTCTCATTAAGAGCCACATCTACCGTTTTAGCATGATGAGATGTGTTCCACACTGGGCATGCATACTCAGCAGCAGAGAAGCATAGCGCAAGAGCAGATGTCTTCACTGTGTCTGGATGTGATCCCCAGGTTGTGCCAGTCAGCTTTCGTATGATATTGTTGCTAACACCCACCTTTTGCTTTATATTCAGGCAGTGCTTCTTGTATGTCAGAGCATGGTCCTGAGTGACTCCCAGGTATTTGGGTGCGCTGCAATGCTCCAGTGGGATTCCTTCCCAGGTAATCCTCAGAGCTCTGGATGCTTCTCTGTTCTTAAGGTGAAAGGCACATGTCTGTGTTTTAGATGGATTAGGGATCAGCTGGTTTTCCCTGAAATAGGCAGTAAGAGCCTCTTCGGAGAGCTTCTGTTCAACCATCTCAAAGCTCCCTGATTGAGCGGTAATGACATGATCATCAGCATAGATGAAGCTCTCTGTCCCTTCTGGCAATGGCTGGTCATTTGTGTAAATGTTGACCATGGATGGAGCAAGCACGCTCGCCTGAGTATGGTGAAGAAATACATGATGGCAACAATGAAGATATTGAATCTGAAGATGACTCAATTCAAAAGGGATTTGATCAGCATTAACTGAATAATTTGGGACTATCCAAAAAGGCATATGATGGCTGACTATTGTTGGGAGCATCGGGTGAGATTGTCCATAGATTAAACATTCCAGGAAAAGCTATAAGCTTACTTTTTTCCCTTTAATATGTCTGTTTGGTAGCAGAACCTGAGTACTTGTACACAGTTTGACTTACAGTAACAATATATAGCCTTGATGTGAATAAAATAAACTGTAAAAGGTAAAGGTAAAGGTTTTCCCCTGACATTAAGTCCAGTCGTGTCTGACTCTGGGGTGTGGTGCTCATGTCCATTTCTACGCCACTTTGAGTCCCCCTAGGGGTGAGAAAAGCGGTTTAGAAATACTGTAAATAAATAAATAAGCCGAAGAGCCAGTGTTGTCCATACACATCTCCAAGGTCATGTGGCCAGCATGACTGCATGGAACGCCATTTTGCATGTTTTCGAACTGCTAGGTTGGCAGAAGCTGGGGCTGACAGCAGAAGCTCACACTGCTCCCCAGAATCGAACCTGCGACCTTTCAGTCAACAAGCTCAGCAGCTCAGTGCTCTAACCCACTGTGCCACCGGTGGCTCCCAAAAATAAACTGTATACTCTGGTAATTTTTGTGAAGAATATTAAAAATTAACTTGGTATTTTTAATTACAAAAATGTGAGTCAAGCACTGAAAGGGTTGAATGGATGAAATGACTCAGCAAAAGCTGCAGTTCTATATATGCCGGTGTGCCTGTAGCTTAGTAGCCGTCTATCTGAGGTAAACCTCAGTGGGAGAAAAGTCTGTCTGTGAGAAGGCCTCACAGTGTGAGGTAGGCCTTTGTCTGTGAGAGAGGCCTCTGTGTGAGGTAGCCCTTAGTCTATGGGAAGGCTGAGTGTGAGGAGGCCTCATGTGTGAAGCTCCAGTGTAAAGGTTTGAACTTTATTTGTGTTATGGAAATCTTGCTCTTGTAAATAGTGCAACCATATTATTTTGCTATAAAGAAACGCCTCCTATGGAATAGATAACATTGGTCTGTGTGTTTTTGTTCTTTTAATCATTCTGGGTACTGGTGCTGGGTCATGCTGCTGCTAATAAGTTACTCTGCTGTATATTTATGAGGAGGGTCTTTCATTAATAAGCTCACTCGCCCAACAATTTCTCTTTATTATCCTTTGTATGTACATTTTGTATGGTTTTGCGAACAAAGGAAAGGTGTCCTGTACCTTTAAAAAGGTTGACGTGATAGAAAGAAAATTGTGGGATTTTTGGATTCAGAAGCCAAAAGTTAGTCAAAAGCAAGTCTCATATCTATCTCAATGAAAATTGTGTTTATTTCCCTACCTGCTTTTGATTGTAACTTTGACATCATGTGCTTGCTCAGAAAGGAAAGCTATGCAAACACCCCAAAGGGAAGGATATGATGGTGGCGGCCTTGTTCCTGAAGTCCACAATGGTGTAGTTGATGACCAAGGGGTCCACGAAGCTGAGCATGTGGTGTCTGCAGAGCTGTTGCTCCTGAGGAGAGGCTTTGTTGGTGATGATGTCCAAGCCCTTGTACACCTAAGGAAATAACACATACACATATATATATGTGTGTGTATGTGTGTGTGTGTATATACTAAAGTATAAGCCAACCCAAATATAAGCTGAGGTACCTAATAATAAAGTGTAAAATAATAAATGTAATAATAATAATAATAATAATAATAATAATGATAATAATAATAATAAAATAATAAATCTAACAAAAATAAAAGAGTAAAATACTGTAAATGTAATAATACCAATAATAATAGAGTATAATAAATGCAATAACAATAATAAATGGAGAAAAATAATAAATATTATAAAATAAAATAATAATAATACAGTAATAATAATAAAGAAATGATTCTTTCTTTTATCTAAGAGAATACCCTATATACTCGAGTATAAACCGACCGGAATATAAGATGAGGCACCTAATTTTACCACAAAAAAACTGGGAAAACGTATTGACTCGAGTATAAGCTGAGGATGTGAAATGCAGCAACTACTGATAAATTTCAAATTAAAATAGATACCAACAAAATTACATTAATTGAGACATCAGTAGGTTAAATGTTTTTGAATATTCACAGAAAACTCTAATTTAAGATAAGACTGTCCAACTCTGATTAAACCATTATTCTAACCTTCTTCAATGTCAATGTGCTTACAACAAAAATAAAGATAGTAAAATAATAAATGTAACAATAACAACAATAATAATAGAGTACAATAATAAATGTAATAAAAATAATAGAGTAAAATAATGTAAAATGTAATAACAATAATAGATTAAAATAATAAACGTAATAATAAAAATAAAGTAAAATAATAAATAGAATAAAATAATAAATGTAGTAAAAATAATAATACAGTAAAAATGTAATAATAACAACAATAGCAGTAAGATAATGAAAATGTAATAATACATGTAATAATAAATAGAATAAAATAATAAATGTAATAATAATAATAACAACAGAGTAAAATAACAAATAACTTTGACCAGAGTATAAGTCATGGGTGGCTTTTTCAGCCTTAAAAAAGGGCTGAAAAAAAATCAGCGTATACTAGAGTATATACGGTATCTTTCTAGATATATCTAGGTCTTCCAGAATGGCCCTAGGATCAGCCTCTGCTGGAAGCTGATCACAGAATAATCATATTTTATTATATTATTAATAATATAATTTATGTATAGCCCATCTTTCCTTGAAGCTCAAGTCTCAATGGAGGACACAGAAATTCCTAGAAAGATATCTCCTTTAGAAATCTCTGGGTCCTCCATCCAGAACGAGGAGCGGAAGTTAGACACAGAGTCATACAGAAGGAGGGAAGGAAAGAAAGAAGGAAGGCATGCAAACTGGAAGACTCCAGAAATCCTTTTCTGATGAAATCTGTGGATAATAATAATAATAAAAAAGAACTGCAAAGGTGGAGGATGGCTGCAATATGAAGTGGCAATAATTGTCAAAACAGCATCCAGAGAAGACAACGGATCCTTGCAGGACAGTGGGAGGATCTCAAGGGGCTAGAAAGCTCTTGGGACTCCGAACAACAACACTGTCATCAACAACAACATTGTCACCAACAACATCAAGGCCAAGGATAGTTTTGTACAGGCGGGTTTCACCGGGGGTGGAATCTTCCTTAGATAGTTTTGGGGATGGAGGGAAATCCTCTCTGCAAGGTAGGTGCTGTTCCCTCCCTAGATGCAAGCCTAGCAATCTGTAGCACCCTGGAACCCAGGCACTCTGCATGCGCCCAGGGGCTCCCCTATTTTCCTTCCTTCTTCCCCTCCCTCCTCCATGGATGTCTGAAACCTGGGCACTCTGCACATGCCTAGAAGCAGTCCCTCCCTGAAAAAGAGCAGTAACAAACTGGGAACTGGGCACTCTTCATGCGCTCAGGGACACTCCTTTCTGCCTTCCCTTTTTTCCTTCCTGAAAGTGGGCAACAGCACTCTGGAACCCAGGCACTCTACATGCTCAGGAGCACTCTCCTCCTCCCTGGAGCCTGGGCACTCTGCACATACCTAGGGGCCTTCCTTCCTTCTCTTGCTTCCCACACACAAGCAGCAGCACTCTGGAGCCTGGGCAGTCTGCACATGCCTAGGGGCCTTCCTTCCTTCCTGCACACAAGCAGCAGCATTCAGTGGCCTGGACACTCTGCACACGCCTAGGGTCTTCCTTCCTGGATGTCTGGAGCTTGGGCACTCTGCACATGCCTTGGAGTTTTCCTTCCTTCTTTTCCTCCCTGCACACAAGCAGCAGCACTGTGGAACCTGGGCACTCTGCATATGCCTAGGGCCTTCCTTCCTTCCCTCCTTTCTCCCTCCCTGGATGTCGGGAGCTTGGGCACTCTGCCCATGCCTTGGGGCCTCCCTTCCTCGAATCAGAATCAAAGAGTTGGAAGAGACCTCATGGGCCATCCAGTCCAACCCCCTGCCAAGAAGCAGGAATATTGCATTCAAAGCACCCCTGACAGATGGCCATCCAGCCTCTGTTTAAAAGCTTCCAAAGAAGGAGCCTCCACCACACTCCAGGGCAGAGAGTTCCCCTGCTGAACGGCTCTCACAGTCAGGAAGTTCTTCCTCATGTTCAGATGGAATCTCCTTTCTTGTAGTTTGAAGCCATTGTTTAGTGTCCTAGTCTCCAGGGAAGCAGAAAACAAGCTTGCTCCCTCCTTCCTGTGGCTTCCTCTCACATATTTTCCTTCCTGCATACAAGCAGCAGCACTCTGGATCCTGGACACTCTGCACATGCCTAGGGCCTTCTTTCCTTCCACCTTCCCTCCCTGAATGTCTGGAGCCTGGACACTCTGTACATGCCTAGGGCCTTCCTTCCTTCCATTCTCCCTTCCTGGATGCCTGGAGCTTGGGCACTCTGCACATGCCTAGGACCTTCCTTCCTTCCTTTCTCCCTTCTTGGATGTCTGGAGCTTGGACACTCTGCACATGTCCTGGGACCGACCGATCTTCCTTTCTTTCCTTCCTTCTTTTCCTCCCTGCACATAAGCAGCAGCACTCTGGATCCTGGGCACTCTGCACATGCCTAGGGCCTTCCTTCCTTCCTTTCTCCCTTCTTGGATGTCTGGAGCTTGGGCACTCTGCACATGCCCTGGGACCGACCCATCTTCCCTCCTTCTTTTCCTCCCTGCACACAAGCAGCAGCACTCTGGAGCTTGGGCACTCTGCACATGCCCTGGGACCGGCCCTATCTTCCTTCCTTCCTTCCTTCTTTTCCTCCCTGCACACAAGCAGCAGCACTCTGGAGCTTGGGCACTCTGCACATGCCTAGGGCCTTCCTTCCTTCCTTTCTCCCTTCCTGGATGTCTGGAGCCTGGGCACTCTGCACATGCCCTGGGACCGACCTTCCTTCCTTCTTTCCTCCTTTTCCTCCCTGCACACAAGCAGCAGCACTCTGGAGCCTGGGCACTCTGCACATGCCTAGGGGCCTTCCTTCCTTCCTGCACACAAGCAGCAGCATTCAGTGGCCTGGACACTCTGCACACGCCTAGGGTCTTCCTTCCTGGATGTCTGGAGCTTGGGCACTCTGCACATGCCTAGGGGCTTTCCTCCCTCTCTCTTGCCCCCTACACACAAGCCTCAGCACTCTGGAGCCTGGACACTCTGCACATGCCAAGTTTCCTCTTGCTTCCCTTCCTCTGGACCCCTTTTCCTGGCTCACCTGCATGGAGTCTGCACTGAGGAGCTCTCCACCGAGGCGGAGGGCCAGCTGGAGGGCGAGGCGGCTCTTGCCGGTCCCCGTGGCCCCCAGGATCACCACCAGCGGAGGACGCAGAGAGGAAGCCGCCATGGGAAGAGGGGAGCAGGAAGAGGAGGAGTCTTGGGAAGAGGAGGCGGGGCTCCGGAAGAGAGAATCCCTCTGACGTGTGTGTGTATTTGCATATGCAAATCGGAGCGTGACGCAATCATCCCTTGCCTCTCCTTGCCCTGCCAGCAGGGAAAAGAGGGGCTTTGTGCACATTAGGAATAAGGTGAACAAGGGCTGCTCAAAGGTGGTCAGGCAATGTTTTCATCTCTGTCCTGTGTTTGTAATCAGTATTTTATACAAATACTTTTTAATATCTGTCTTTTATAGAAGACATAATAATAATAATAATAATAATAATAATAATAATGTCTCTGGCACAAGCCAATAAGGTGGTCCCAGCGGTGATTGGCACACTGGCTGCAATGCCTAAAGACCTTGGCCTGCACTTAAGCACAATCGGCACTGACAAAATTACCATCTGCCAGCTGCAAAAGGCCACCTTACTGAGATCTGCACGCATTATTCGCCGATACATCACACAGCCCTAGACACTTGGGAAGTGTCCGATGTGTGATCCAATACAACAGCCAGCGTAGTGACCTTGTTTGCTGTTTACTTATTTATTTATTTATTTTACATTCTTTATATCCCACCCATATCAGCCCGCAGGCGACTCAGGGCAGTCTACATATCGGCACAATTCGATGCCTTCGATACATACGTTCAAAATATTGTTTCTAGTGCCACCTTTTTTCTTGATAGTTGAATAATGCTTCTTGTAAGTCAGAGCATGGTCCAGAGTGACTCCCAGGTATTTTGGGATTCCTTCCCAGGTAATCCTCAGAGCTCGAGATGCTTGTCTGTTCTTAAGGTGAAAAGCACACGTTTGTGTTTTAGATGGATTAGGGATCATCTGGTTTTCCCTGTAATAGTCAGTAAGAGTGAGGGAGACATCGTTTTTAAAAGGGGATTCTCATGGATGCTTTCAATGACTGTAAATCCCATATGTCCTGATTTAGAATCATAGAGGTGGAAGAGACCTCATGGGCCATCCAGTCCAACCCCCTGCCAAGAAGCAGGAAAATTGCATTCAAAGCACCCCCGACTGATAACCATCCAGCCTCTGTTTAAAAGCTTCCAAAGAAGGAGCCTCTACCACACTCCAGGGCAGAGTTTCACTGCTGAACAGCTCTCAGGAAGTTCTTGCTAATGTTCAGATGGAATCTCTTTTCTTGTAGTTTGAAGCCATTGTTCCGCATCCTAGTCTCCAGAGGAGCAGAAAAGAAGTCCGCTCCCTTCTCCCTATGACTTCCTCTCACATATTTATACATGGCTATCTGTCTCCTCTCAGTCTTCTCTTCTTCAGGCTAAACATGCCCAGCTCTTTAAGCCGCTCCTCATAGGGCTTGTTCTCCAGACCCTTAATCATTTTAGTCGCCCTCCCCTAGACACATTCCAGCTTGTCAATATCTCTCTGCAATTGTGGTGCCCAGAATTGGACACAATATTCCAGGTGTAGAATAGTGAGGTAGCATGACTTCCCTGGATCTAGACACTATACTCCTATTGATGCAGGCCGAAATCCCGTTACCAAAATCCCGTTACTAAATCCCGACTATTTACTCCCATATGTCCTGATTTGCAGAGGCCTTTGCTTGCAGAAGGTGGTGATAGTTTGGGGAAACGTTCCTGCAGAGTGAAAGTTATTTTTCAGGGATAAAAGTACATCAGGACAGAACTGGTTAGCTTGTACGCCCCTAGCTTGTACTCCCCTAATTTCCCAGCCGCTTGAAGTATCGACCTATAGGTATTTTCTAACTGAGTGTTCATGGCCGGAGAACAATAGACTATAGTTGTGCCATTGTTAAGATCTCACGTGTGCCTCCTTGCCTGTTAGAATTATGGAGAGCCAATGAACATCTGTGGTGCCAGTTTAGACCAATTAGATAATTGATTGCTGTAGACAAATGAGAATATGTCTTTAATTCTCTGTCAAAATGATAAAAGCCTTGCAGCCCCATTTGGGGGGGGGGGCTTTTATGCCCCATGCATTCTGTCCCTATTGGTTCTGCAGTTGGGATTCAACTTGTGGTATGTCTTCCATTACATCCGTCCACTTGAGCCCAGGGGACTCCTGGCAACGTGTAGAGGGCTGGAGAAGTACCAGTGAGCCATTGCCCCTACAAGAGCACCTAAAGCTTTGGAGAGCTTCTGTTCAGACATTTCAAAGCTCTCTGCTTGGGCGGTGATGGCATGATCATCAGCATAGATGAAACTCTTTCTATTTCTTCTGGCAGCGGCTGGTCATTTGTGTAAACGTTAAACATTGATGGAGCAAGCACGCTCTCCTGAGGCAGGCCGTTCTTCTGTTTTCGCCATCTGCTTCTCTGGCCCTGGAACTCAGCAAAAAAACTCCTGTTTTGTAGCAGATTTTCTATGAAGCAGGTGAGGTGGTAGTCCTTTGTGATATTATAAGTTTTTCTCAGGAGAAGGCAATGATTTATAATAACAATAATATTTAACCCTATAATAATAATAATAATAATAATAATAATAATAATAATATTTAACCCTATAATAGTAATAACAGCCAGTAGGTTGTTAGGAATTGTGGGAGTTGAAGTCCAAAACATCTGAAGGGCCAAAGTTTGCCCATGCCTGGCTTTATTGTTATTATCATCATCATAATTATTATTGGCTTAATTATTAATATTATTGTAGGGTTAAATATGGAGCCCCCGGTGGCGCAGTGGGTTAAAGCACTGAGCTGCTGAGCTTGTTGATCGAAAGGTCGCAGGTTCGATTCCGGGGAGCGGCGTGAGCTTCCGCTGTCAGCCCTAGCTTCTGCCAACCTAGCAGTTCGAAAACATGCAAATGTGAGTAGATCAATAGGTACCGCTCCGGCAGGAAGGTAACGGCGCTCCATGCAGTCATGCCAGCCACATGACCTTGGAGGTGTCTACGGACAACGCTGGCTCTTCGGCTTAGAAATGGAGATGAGCACCACACCCCAGAGTCAGACATGACTGGACTTAATGTCAGGGGACTACCTTTACCTTTACCTTTAGGGTTAAATATTATTATTGTTGTTGTTATTATTATGACTAGGTCTATAATTCTGTTTTCTTTTTGCCTTTAAAAGGATTTCTGTTTCGTTATGCGAATCTATAGGGACCTGGGATGGGGATGACAATAGCATACAAAGGGATGCCAATCTGGGTACCAAAGCAAAGAGGAGATGTGTTACCATGGCAACCAGGTTGGGAGGGGGCATCCTGGGCATGGGTGAGACTAGGTGGGGAAGGAGAAAAGCGATGGGCCTTTAAGGGTTGTTTCTGTAGCAACACAGAGAGGCAGGGAAGAGAAAGGATGGAAAGTCAGGGAGGATACTGTTGCCATGGCAACAGGAGGGCCTGGGTGGTGTTCTTCCACAGCAACAGAGGGAGGGATGCTGGAGGCACCTAGCAACAGGCATCTCTCGCCATGGCAACAAGGGAGAACAGGGAGCCCGGCTGGGAACTGGGGAGCCATCATTGATTGGCCGATTCTTGCAGCCTCAGCCCACATTTTGCTCACCCGGTGATGAACCCCAACCTGCCATTCAGTCAAATGCAAAAGGAATTGCAACGGACACCATGCGCTGGCTCATCCCTATGGAAGTCAATTGCATTTATGCAAGAACAAAGCAATGCTGCTAACGGTGGTGCAGAAATCAGGTGTGGTTCCTATGAGTTCCAAGATGAACCTAAAGCCCGCCTATCAGAAGACATTGCCTTCCTCTGGGACTTAGAGTGTGGCTCTCTTCTGAAGGTCACTCATTGGATAGGAGCCCCCGGTGGCGCAATGAGTTAAACCCTTATGCCAGCAGGACTGCTGACCGACAGGTCAGGGGTTCAAATCTGGGGAGAGCGGGTTGAGCTCCCTCTGTCAGCTCCAGCTCCCCATGCAGGGACATGCGAGAGGCCTCCCACAAGGATGGTAAAACATTAAACATCTGGGCATCCCCTGAGCAACGTCCTTGCAGAAGGCCAGTTCTCTCACACCAGAAGCGACTTGCTGTTTCCAAGTTGCTCCTGATCTACAGGTCAGTTGGTTCGAATCCGGGGAGAGCAGGTTGGGCTCCCTCTGTCAGCTCCAACTCCCCATGCGGGGACATGAGAAGCCTCCCACTAGGATGGTAAAACATTAAAACATCCAGGCGTTCCCAGGGCAACGTCCTTGCAGATGGCCAATTCTCTCACACCAGAAGTGACTTGCAGATTTTCAAGTTGCTCCTGACTGACATGTCAGTTGGTTCGAATCCGGGGAGAGCAGGCTGAGTTCCCTCTGTCAGCTTCAGCTCCCCATGTGGGGATATGAGAGAAGCCTCTGACAAGGATGGTAAAACATCAGGAATTGTGGGAGTTGGAGTCCAAAACACCCGAAGGGCCCAAGTTCGTCCATGCCTGGTCTAGACTGTAGAATAGATGCAGTTTGATCCCACTTTGCCTCGGTGCTGTGGAATCCTGGGAGTTATAATTTGGTGAGGCACCAGCCCTCTTTGGCAGAGAAACCTTGCAAAACAACAAATCCCAGGATTGCATATCATTGAACCATGGAAGTTCAATGGATGGTAAAACATCAAAACATCCGGGCATCCCCTGGGCAACGTCCTTGCAGATAGCCAATTCTCTCACACCAGAAGCAACTTGCAGTTTCTCAAGTTGCTCCTTACACGAAAAAACAAAACAAAACATTGGATTTCCATGGCTGAGCAGGGATTCAGATCCTGGATGCCAGATCTATTATCCTACATTCAAATCAGAATCTTCTTGCACAAGTATGCAGCGTTCTTACACAAGAAGGTTTCGTTGCGCAACTTGTTGAGCAATGTGTGCTATTTAAATCAACGAGGCCCAGCCTCTTTGGGTTCATCCACACTGTAGACTTAATGCAGCTTGACCTCACTTTAACTTCCATGGTTCAATGATATGCAATCCTGGGATTTGTTGTTTTGCAAGGTTTCTCTGCCAAAGAGGGCCGGTGCCTCACCAAATTATAACTCCCAGGATTCCATAGCATTGAGGCAAAGTGGGATCAAACTGCATCTATTCTACAGTCTAGACCAGGCATGGGTGAACTTGGGCCCTCCAGGTGTTTTGGACTCCAACTCCCACAATTCGCCCATACCTGGTCTAGATGCACTCTTTTTTCTTTGTTTAGCTTTCACCGTGAGCCATTGCAAGGCCAAAAAGCCAGTCTAGAAATAGACTAATGAGAGCAGTTATTGGATTAAAAATTACAAGTCATGAGCCAAGCTTTATTAGTGTGGCTGTTTATTAGCAATTGTCTCTCTTTTCCAAAGGCCAGGCAATTGGGACCCAAATGCCCCGTTGTGCAACCAGACATAAAGGCTGCTTTGGCCTCACCTTAATCCCAATAATAAAAAATAAAGGAACTGCGCTCCCCTCTTTTGGCATTCCTCCATTGCTTGGCCATTGCTGCAGGGAAACACACCCAGGTTGCAACACATTGCAAACTCCCCTCCTCCAAGAGTCAAAAGGGAAATTTAGGAGGTTTTTTTGCAAAAGTGGTTTGAAAGACAAGCTTTAGAAGAAACACCATGAATTCACTATATAATAAAATTTGGGGGGAAACTGATCCTGGGTTGCTGGGCTGTATGGCCATGTTCCAGAAGCATTCTCTTGCGACATTTTGTCCACATCTATGCCAGGCATGCTCACAGATTGCAAAGTCTGTTGGAAACTAGGCAAGTGAGGTTTATATATATCTGTGGAATGATGTTCAGGGTGGAAGAAAGAACTCTTGTCTGTTGGAGGCAAGTGTGACAATTACAATTGGCCACCTTGATTAGCATTGAATGGCCTTGCAGCTTCAAGGCCTGACTGCTTTCTGCCTGGGGAAATCCTTTGTTGGGAGGTGATTCGCTGGCCCTGATTTATTTCTGTCTGGAATTCCCATTTTCTGAGTGTTTGTCTACATTTACTGTCCTGATTCTAGAGGTTTTTTTAAATAGTGGTAGCCAGAAAAGGTGCACCTATATCAGGCATGGGCAAACTTTGGCCCTCCAGGTGTTTTGGACTTCAACTCCCACAATTCCTAACAGCCGGTAGGCTGTTAGGAATTGTGGGAGTTGAAGTCCAAAATACCTGGAGGGCCAACGTTTGCCTGTGCCTGATCTATATTGTAGATTTGATGTAGTTTGGTATCACTTGTACTGTCATGTATGAATGCTATGGAATCATGGGAATTGCAGCATGCACTCTTGGGCAGAGAAGGCTCAAGACCTTGCCAAACTACAACTCCCAGGACTCCATAGCATTGAGCCAGTTCACTTGTGGTCAAACTGCATTCATTCCAGTGTAGAGATGCACTCAAAGAGGCTTTCTTTGCAAACATCTCTTTGTTCCCATTACTGGGAGTTGGCTCCAGTTCCATCTCCAAAGGGATGTCTTCCCAGTCCTCCCGGTTGCAGAGATCCAGTTCCCTGGAGTTCAAGGGGGTTCATCCCTTTTCCTTGGAAACCTTCCCAAAGAACACGAAGCAGATGAGGTCAGGAAGGAAAGAGAACAAGGATTTGTTTGGATTTCTTTTCTTTTTTACAAAACAATGTCTAAAACGCAAAAGGTATAAAAAATACAGTATCTGTAGATATATATATATTTTAAAAAAGACAGCCCAACAGTCATAACAATGCATTCCAAAGGATACAAAAACCCAAGATAAGAAACTTTTCAGTGGACAAAATAAAAGAATGAGGTAAAAAGCAAATCCAAAGGTGAACTCAGTGCATTTCCAGTGAAGGAATGGGATGCATCTACACTGTGGAAATAACGCTGTTTGAGATCACATTTCACTGCCATGGCTCAATGCTATAGAATCCTGGGAGTTGCTGTTTGTCAAGAGACCAACGGTATTTGGCTGAAAAAGCTAAGATCTTGCAAAACTACAAGTCCTAGGACTGCATTGCACTGAGCCATGGCAGTTCAAGTGATCCCAAACTGCATTGGTTTTGCAAAGTCTCCGCCCAAGAATGCTAAACTACAATTCCCAGGAATCTAAAGCAGTGAGCCATGGCAGTTGAAGCGAGGCCAAACTGCATTAGTTTTGCCAAGTATTTACCTTTCTCTGCCCCAAAATGCTAAACTACAACTCCCAGAATTCCAAAGCATTGAGCCATGGGAGTTCAAACGGCATCAAACTGCATTCGTTTTGCAAAGTCTTTACCTTTCTCAGTCCCAAAATGCTAAACTACAACTCCCAGCATTGCGTTGCAATTCATTGAGCCATGATCAGTTCGAGTGGCGTCAAAACTAACTTAATTCCACAGTCTAGATGCATCCAAGGAAGAGAAGAACGGTGCCAGTGCATTTGGGGAATACGGAGTCCGTTAAAAAAAGTCCTGCGAATGAATGTAAAAGAAAGTGCTAAATGTGGGCAAAAAGGGTACTGTTCTCAGCGGAGCCCCTTGAGCTGGGAGATGCGCTTCAGGAGCTGAACCTGGTGCCGCTTGAGGCGCTTCTTCTCGGCCATCATCTCTTGTTCTGCGCCCAGCAGGGACTGCAGAAACTCAGCGGCCTTGCTGAGGACCACCACTTTGGGGGTCTTGGGGCACGAAGCCAGGCCAGGCACCGCGTCCCGCAAGGCCAGGAAGCGGGAACGCAGGTCATTGCGCCGTTTGCGCTCCAAGTCATTGTGGTTGCGCCGCTTGGAGAGATCCTCCCCATCCGAACCGTGGGGGAAAAGTTCGGGAGGGGAACTCTCTGCTGCTTGGCCCCCATCGTCCTGAGGAGAAGCGTCATCATTCTCCTCCTCTTCCTCCTCCTCATCTTCCTCCTCCGGGGCAGTCTTTTCCAAGGAAACGTCCGGCGGAGAGCGGGCGGCGTAGTTGTGCTGCTGCTGGTGGATGGAGATGTGGAAGTGCTTCATGCAGGGGTCCCAAGGGTCAGCCCGGACGGTGATGGTGACTGGCTTTCTGGCGGCCAGAGACTGGCGTTTCTCCACCGTCACCACATCAACCTCTTCCCCTTCTGCAAATGGGAGCAAGAGGAATACACGGTCAGCAGAGTGGCCAGGTCAAGGGATGTACAGGCCATCCCCAAGTTACAAACAAGTCAGTTTCTGTAAGTTAGTTCTTAAGCTGAATTTGTATGTAAGTTGGAACGGGGACATGTTTTAAGTGTTACTCCAGTCATGCATGAGCATATATATATACTCTCTCACTGTCTCTCTCTCTCTATATATATATATACACACACATGCACACTATCTATCTATCTATATATAAAGAGAGAGAGAGAGAGAGGAGACCCTGATGGCACAGTGGATTAAACTGCTGAGCTGCTGAAATTGTTAACCGAAAGGTCACAGGTTCAAATCTGGGAAACAGGGTGAGCTCCCGCTGTTAGCCCCAGCTTCTGCCAACCTAGCAGTTCAAAAACATGCAAATATGAGTAGATCAATAGGTACCATTTTGGCAGAAAAGTAATGGCGCTCCATGCAGTCATGGCGGACACATGACCTTGGAGGTGTCTATGGACAACGCTGGCTCTTCGGCTTAGAAATGGAGATGAGCATCAACCCCCAGAGTCGGACACGAGTGGATTTAATGTCAGGGGAAAACCTTTACCTTTAGTATGAGAGCTTTAGATGAGCATAGGGAAGGATCAACACCTCTGTGAGGTTTGTTTTGCTATCTGTGTTCCTCTTAAGAAGATTTCACCACACTTTCTGTCCTTGTTTTCCAAAATCCAATTATACTATGTAACAAAATTTGAAAAAAACCAAACCTGTTCCTGGTTTGAAAGTATTATTTCCAGTTTAATTGTGTGATGCTTACTTAGTAACTGCTTACTTTGTTCCTGTTATAAATGTCATTTTGTAATTACTTCTATCATTATCATCATCATGTATAAAATAATGTAAGATAATAATAAAAGACAATATAAAATAATTGTGATATTGTAAATAATAATAATAATAATAATAATAATAATAATAATATAACAACAACAGCAACACTATGCAACACGTTTTTGTTCCTGGGTTTAAAATGTCATTTCCTAATTGATTCTATCACAAAAACATGAGAAAAAATTATTAAACTGCAAAAACTTTGTTTTTGCGAGAGGGACATCCTGCAGCACTTTTTAAAATGACTATCTCATCAAGTTAATAAATTCAACAGAGTTTGTGGTAGTCACAAAAATGAAGTTTCTGGAGGATGACAACTACTTTCAAAGTAAGCACCACACAATTAAACAGGAAATAGTACTTTCAAACCAGGAACAGTTTTTTTTTCTAATTTTGTTACATAGTGTAATTGGATTTTGGAAAATTTGGCTTGTTGTTGAAACAAAGATTGGGATAAAGTTTCAGTGGAGACCCCCTTTTCCCCATGATAACTCCTCCATGAGTGAATTTCCCTTCCAAGGTAGATTTCTCTCATGTCCTGTTGTCTCAACCCATTCTTAACTAGGAGTTGTTTATAACTCAAATGTCTGCAACTTGGGGATGCCCTGTATGGATGACACTCAGTTCTGCTGTGGTCAAGTCTTGCCTGTAATTAATTCATTTTCAGCTAGTGCAATTCCAGGAGATGTTGACAAGAGGGCATGTGTCCAGACTGGGACTTAAATATCCTAAATGGCAGCAGATCCCGTCTAATACTGGGATCTAAGCAGGGTCAATCCTGGCTAGCCCTTGGAGGGGAGACTGCCAAGGAATCCCAAGTACCAGGGTTGCCCAGTTCTGTTTTGGGCTGACTATAGTGTAGATGGGCCCAGTTTTAGAAATGCTCGATAAAGAGGTGTCCAACTGCATTAATTCTACATGTGGTGATGATGGTTATATGTATATGCTTTCTGTTTCTTCTCTCCCAAAGGAGAATCAAGCATCTCACTCTAAAAATAATACAATATGTAAATTAAAACTCAAAGCAACATTAAAATAGAAGTAACAATACATGGTGGCACAGCAGGTTAAACCGCTGAGCTGCTGAATTTGCTGACTGAAACGTTGGCGGTTCGAATCCGGGGAGTGAGGTGAGCTCCCGCTGTTAGACCCAGCTTCTGCCAACGCAGCAGTTCGAAAACATGCAAATGTGAGTAGATCAGTAGGTACCGCTGAAAGTAATGGCGCTCCATGCAGTCATGCTGGCCACATGACTTAGGAGATGTCTACAGACAATACCGGCTCTTGGGGTTAGAAATGGGTGACTACTGCAACGCGCTCTACATGGGGTTGCCATTGAAAACTGTTAAGGAAGCTTCAAATGGTCCAGCGGGTGGTACTCAGGCTACTAGTGGGAGCAGCGCTCAGGGAGCATACAACTCCACTGTTGTACCAACTCCATTGGCTGCCAATTTGCTACCTGGCACAATTCAGAGTGCTGGCTTTAGCCTATAAAGCGCTAAATGGTTCTGGCCCAACTTGCCTATCCGAATGTGTCTCCCCTTACGAACCTTCCAGGAATTTAAGATCATCTGGGGAAGCCCTGCTCCCGATCCTGCCTGCCTCACAGGCGTGCTTGGTGGGGATGAGGGACAGGGCCTTCTCAGTGGTGGCCCCTCAGCTGTGGAACTCCCTTCCTGGGGATCAGGCCCGTAGCCAGGATTTTGTTTCGGGGGGGGGGGGGGGGCTGAGTCTGAGTGAAAGAGGGTCTACCCTAGCAAACCTTTTGTTTCGGGGGGGGGGGCTGAGTCTGAGTGAAAGAGGGTCTACCCTAGCAAACCTTTTGTATCGTTACCCCAATACCCCCATGCATATGGGATATATTGAGCATGGTGATCAGATCATGATATGAATAAACATAACAGTTTAAATAATGTACCAGTAAGGCCTTCTCGCGGACCACCATGAGAATTTCGGGGGGGGGGGCTGAAGCCCCTCAAGCCCTCCCCCCAGCTACATGCCTGCTGGGGATATTAGATTGGCCCCCCCTTCCTCCTGACCTTTAGAAAAGAGTAAAAACCTGCCTCTTCGAGGAAGCTTTTGGAACCTCATTGTAACTAGATAAACTCAGTATTGTGATTGAATATGGAATGGCTTAACAATGCAAATGGACATGGATTTAAACCCAGAAGTCATTGATTTTAATAGTTTTAAATTGTTTTTATATGAATTTTATTATGTAATTTAACCTGTTTTAAACTTTGCATTTATGTGTGTTCAGCATTTAATTGTTGCCAGTCTGTACGCCGCCCTGAATCGTGTTCAGGCTGAAAAGGGCGGGATAAAAGTGTGGTAAATAAGTAAATAACTGGAGATGAGCATCGCCCTCCCCCCCCCCCCCCCCCCCGAGTTGGACTCAACTAGACTTAATGTCAGGGGAAACCTTTACCTAACAATACATAGTTAAGACCAATACACCCACTGAAAACCCTTTTAAAGTACTGTACATAAAACACAGATGCTGCTTATGGATGAAAGGTGCTTTTTTTTAGCAGCATGATACTTTTAAAAAGAAATGCAGAGTTGAGTGTCACATCAGAGGTCTCGTCAAAAGAGCCCTGGGGCTGAAAGTGGCATGAAACTGCTATAAAGTGCAATGTGAACACCCCAAAAGCAACAGCCAACATTCCTATACAATTCAGACCCTAACAATAATAGGGAGGACAAAAGGGCCGGGGTCCATAGAGGCTTACTGGGCTGGAAAACCCCTTCATCTCTGTCCCACAAAGAATTGCAAATGAAAGGAGGGAAGCAGCCTTTGTTTCTGCAGCTTGGCGCTTCAGGGATCCCCAGCTTTTCTTTGCAAACAAAATCCTTTCTAAAAGGGGGGTCTTCCCATTTTAAAAAGGGTGGGGGGGGAGTTAAAGGCTTTTGAACAGATGGCTCCTGTGAGTCTCAAAAGAAGAAAAGCTGCAACCAGAGGAGACTGAACAGACCAGGATAGAAAGAGTTTCTTTCTTTTGTTTTCCATATGCAAGAACAAGCAGTGATACATGTATGTATGTATGTATGTATGTATGTATATGGAATTTCCTATTTTATTTTTTTGCTGCTAGGATTTTTTTTGCATTTTTTTAATTATTTTTTTGTTTGAGGCAAAGAGAATGTTGTGCAAAAATAAAAATAAAAAAATGGGTCATTTTGCATGCCCCCTCCTCCCAAACTTTGGAAATTGTTTGCAATAGTCCTCAAATGCAAAAAATTAAAATCAACTTCACTGCAGTCGACAATGCTTTTAATGCTGTTTCTCATATCCAAGATGAATCGCCTTAGCCTCATGGTGGCTTCCTTTAAAGAAGGTATCCAAAGTGCTGAATTCCAACCCATTCCATAAAACTTCAGTATCTCAGTAATAGCATTCAAGTTCAGACTAAAACCTGGAGGGGATTCCACTGATATGCAAACCTCTATAACAATGACAATAACAACAATGGGCGCAGTGCCTAAAGACCTTGGCCAGCACTTAAAAACAATCAGTGCTGACTAAATGACCATCTGTCAGCTGCAAAAGGCCACTCTACTCAGATCTGTACGCATTATTTACTGATACTCTACATAGTCCTAGACCAGCGTTTCTCAGCCTGGGGGTCGGGACTCCTGGAGGGGGGGTTGCGAGGGGTGTGTGAGAAGGGTTGTCAAAGACAGTCAGAAAACACAGTATTTTCTGTTTGGTCATGTGAGTTCTGTGTGCCAAGTTTTGTGCAATTCCATCATTGGTGGAGTTCAGAATGCTCTTTGATTGTAGGTGAACTATAAAACCCTGCAACTACAACTCCCAAATGACAAAATTACGCCCCCCTCCCCCTCATCTCCACCAGTATTCAAATTTTGGGTATTTGTGCCAAATTTGGTCCAGTGAATGAAAATACATCCTGCATATCAGATATTTACTTTACAATTCTTAACAGTAGCAAAATTGCAATTATGAAGTGGCAACACAATTTTATATTTGGGGGTCACCACAACATGAAGAACTGTACTAAGAGATTATGGCATTAGGAAGATTGAGAACCACAACACTTGGGAAGTGTCCGACGTGTGATCCAACACAAAAGCCAGCATAGTGACCTTGTTTACTGTGTACTAATCTTGATGTGCACCAAATAACAACAATAACGATAATAATATAACCACCCAATATCATGCAATCTCAGTGCAGCATACAATAAATCAGATGCATTAATTTGGAAGGAAAGTCTCACTGTGGATAATGGGAACTGTTCCTAAGGCTATTATTTTAGTCCAACAATATTAGAACTCTAGGGGTGCATTTATCTTATGGAATGAATGCAGTCTGCCTCCAGAGTAAGTCCCATGGCTATGGAATTCTGGGAGTTGTAGTTCTGCTTGGTCATTAGACTCACAAATCACACTGTAGTATGAATTCAGTTTTATGCCACTGTGGATAAAATCCCACATTATCTGCTCTGAACTAGAATATATGGCAGTGCGGACTCAAGATAATCCAGTTCAAAGGATTTTCTGCCTTGATATTCTGGGTTTTATGGCTGTGTGGAAGGGCCCTCTGACTGCCATGGCTGGGTCCTACAAATCCTGGGAGTTGTCGTTTACAAGGCCTCCCCAAACTACAACTCCCATGGCCTCGTAGCCCCGCTTTGGTGAGGAAGTGAACCTTTCTTGCCGCAGTTTTCCTTGCGCAACCTTCTCCTCTCAGCCCAGCTTGGCTGCTTCCTCCTCCTTTTCCTCCCAGTCCTCCCAGTTACCTCCTCCTAGCCCAGCCCTAGGCTTGGCACTCCACCATCCCCTCCTCCCCTTCCAGTAAGGAGCGGAGCAGAGGCATTGCAACACTCCTTGCTTTCTGCTTTGTGTGAGAGAACAGAACCAGACAGGTCCTTCCTTCCTTCCCGGCTCTGCTCCCAAGTTTCCTGCTTCCGCCAAGGAACACAATGCCAGGAAGGAGGGAGCAGGTCCGTAGGCAAATAATAGGCCTCATTGAGTTCTGCAAATGGGCACAGGCTCCGCTTCAGCCGCCTGGACAAAAAGAGTTAGACAAAGAGGGTGGTGGGCATGGGATTGGCATTGGGTCTGCAGTAATTCCTCCTCTTCCTCTGTTCTCTTTAATGGGGTCTCAGAAGGGTGCATCTACACTACAGACGGAAAGACATCTGGCTCCACTCTATAATACCAGTAAAATAAAAATAACAATATAAATAAATAAACAAAAATATTGTATAAAAATATAAGATAATAATATTAAAATATAAAATACAAAATAATAATATAAAATAATATATAATGAGATAATATAAAATATAATAATAATAATAATAACGACAATAACAACACTATGTAACACAGTTTTTGTTCCTGGGATAGATATGTCATTTCCTAATTGGTTCTATCATAAAAACATGGAAAAGGTTTGTTAGATTGTAAAAACTGTGTTTTTGTGGGACATAAAGCAACACATTTTGCTATCGTTTTCCAATGAATACCTCATAGAGTCCCAACCAATCCAACCTAGTTTGTGGCAGGCACAAAAACAAAGTTTCTGGAGTATAGCAACTAATTTCCAAAGTAAGCATCACACAATTAAACAGGAAATAACATGTTCAAACCAGGAACAGAAACATTTTTCAAATTGTGTTACATAGTGCAATGTATAAAATAAGAGTAATAATACAAAATAATAATATAAAACATAAAATATGATACTATAAAATAAAGTAATATGATAATAATATAAAATAATACAAGATAAGAATATAAAATAATACAAGATAACAATACAAGATAGCTATAACTCACCATGGTTTTTATTCAAGAAAAAAAGAGAAGATAACAGTATTATTATTATTATTATTATTATTATTATTATTATTATTATCTGCTTCTCCTTCAGACTTCAACTGCCAGGGCTTAATTTTATGGGATTATAGGATTCTAGAGCTGGAAGAGGGCCATCCAATCCAACTGCTTTCTGCCAGGCAGGAAGGCACCATCAAAGCCCTCTCGACAGATGGCCATCCGACCTCTGTGTGGAAACCTCCAGGAAAAGAGACTCCAGTGGACTCTTCACTACTTTGTCACACTAATGAATCCATTTTAAATCCAGTTGCTGCCTCCTGCAGAATTCTGAGGTTTGTAGTTTAGGAAGGAGTCTTTAACAGCCTCACTAAACTACAAACCCCAGAATTCTGCAGAAGGCAGAAACTAGATTTAAAGTGGATTCATTCTCTAATGTGATGAGGTCAGCAGGCAATGTATTCCACTAGAACTGGAAGGAACCCCCAAAGGTAATCCAGTCCAACCCCATTCTGCCAAGCAGGAGGACACAATCCAAGCACTCCTGACAGATGGCCATCCAGTCTCTGCTTAAAACCTCTAGAGCAGTGGTTCTCAACCTGCGAGTCTCCAGGTGTTTTGGCCTACAACTCCCAGAAATCCCAACCAGTTTACCAGCTGTTAAGATTTTTGGGAGTTGAAGGCCAAAACATCTGGGGACCCACAGGTTGAGAACCACAGCTCTAGAGAAGGACTCTGAGGCAGTATATTCCACTGTCCAACAGCTATTACTACCAGGAAGGCCTTCCTAATGTTTACATGGAATCTCTTTTCCTGCTGTTTCAACCCATGGCTCCGCTGTGTCCTATTCTCCGGAATAGCAGAAAACAAGCTTGACCCTCCTCAATGAGACCTCTTTCGAACTGGGCACAATCTTATTCCAGGTCAGGCCTGGCCAAAGTAGAAGAGAGCAAATAAGGACGATGGCTTCTGTTGATCTGGATACTGCTCTCCTATGGATGCAGCCTAGAATCACATTGGTCTTTTTTGCTGCTGCATTACACTCTCAGCTCATGCTTGTTGTTTTGCATGTACTACTATGGCCAAGTCATATACTATACTACTTCTCCCAATCATGCTCTTGGCCAGGCATGGACCAACTTGGGCCCTCGAGATATTTTGGACTTCAACTCCCACCATTCCTAACAGCCTCAGGCCCTTTCCTCTTCCCCCTCAGCCACTTAAGCTGAGGGGGAAAAGGAGGGGGCCTGAGGCTGTTAGGAATGGTGGGAGTTGCAGTCCAAAACACCTGCAGGTCCCAAGTTGGCCCATGACTGCTCTTGACTCATGGTCAGTCAGATATATTACTATCGTCAACCATAGCTACATTACTTCCCTTGATCTGGACTCTTTCCTGCAGCCTAGAATTGCATTGGACTTTTTCACTGCCACATGACACTTCTGGCTCATTTAAGCGGCTGAGGGGGAAAAGTAAGGGGCCTGATGCTGTTAGGAATGGTGGGAGTTGAAGTCCAAAACACCTGAAGGTCCCAAGCTGGCCCATGCCTGCTCTTGACTCTTGGTCAGTCAGATATATGGCTATCATCAAGCCATGACAATCTTACTTCCATTGATCTGGACTCTTTCCTGCAGCCTAGAATCGCACTGGCCTTTTTTGCTGCTGCATGACACTTCTGGCTCATTTAAGCGGCTGAGGGGGGAAAGGAAGGGACCTGAGGCTGTTAGGAATGGTGGGAGTTGAAGTCCAAAACACTTGGAGGGAGCACCCAAGTTGGCCCATGCCTGCTCTTGACTCATGGTCAGTGAGATCTATGACTATCGTCAAGCCATTGCTATCTTACTTCCATTGATCTGGACTCTTTCCTGCAGCCTAGAGTCACATTGGTGTTTTTCGCAGCCACATCACACTCTCAGCTCATGCTCAGCTTGTTGCCAAACTCACCTTTGCATGTACTATTACAGCCAAGCCATATCCTATACTACTTGATCATACTCTTGACCAGGCATGGGCAAACTTGGGCACTCCAGGTGTTTTGGAGTGCAACTCCCACCATCCTAAGCTTAAGTGGCTGAGGGGGGAAAGGAAGGGGTCTGAGGCTGTTAGGAATGGTGGGAGTTGCACTCCAAAACACCTGAAGGTCCCAAGCTGACCTGAAGGTCCCAAGCTGACTCATGGTCAGTCAGATATATGACTATTGTCAAGCCATTGCTATCATACTTCCATTGATCTGGACTCTTTCCTGCAGCATAGAGTCACATTGGTATTTTTCGGTGCCACATCACACACTCAACTCATAGAATTGGAAGAGACCTCAAGGGCCATCCAGTCCAACCCCCTGCCAAGAAGTAGGAAAATTGCATCCAAAGCACCCACGACAGATTGCCATCCAGCCTCTGTTTAAATGCTTCCAAAGAAGAAGCTTCCACCACACTCCAAGGCAGAGAGTTCCACTGCTGAATGGCTCTCAAGAACAGCCCATGCCTGCTTTTGACTCATAAACAGTCAATATATGACTATTGTCAAGCCATTGCTATCATACTTCCATTGATTCGGACTCTTTCCTGCAGCTTAGAATCGTATTGGCCTTTTTTGCTGCTGCATGACACTTCTGGCCCATGTTCTGACCTCTTTTCGTGCAGACCATTTCCAAGCCAAGTGTTGTCCATCCTATACCTGAGCCTTTATGTGTCTTCCCACCATACTTTTTCACCTGTTGAAGCTCTCTAATGTGCCGTTTACGTTATTTTGACCTCTGACCTCCAAGAGAGCCACCTCAAAGGAGGCCCTGCCCTTACCAGAGTCGCTGGGGCCCTCAGACCCAGAGGAAGCGGCAATGGGGGCCAAGACGGCTCCGGGGGCCACGCAAAGCCCCCCCAATCCGGGCTCCAAGGCGCTGCTGTGGCTATGGATGGGGGCAGAGACCCCCTTGGCGGCGCTCCACATGCAGTCGCGCAGGATGAAGGCGCTCAGGTTGGACAGAGGGCAGCCTTCCTCCTCCTCTTCCTCCTCTTTGCAGAGGAAGCGCCCCAAGTCCAAGTCCTCCCCAGGGTCCGCCTGGAACCAAGGCAGTGGAGGCAAAGGGAAAGGGTCCAGCTCCATGGTTAGATCCGGGGTAAGTTACCACGCTTCGGAATAGTCTCAGGGTTAACTCCTTACTCCTGTTGAAATGCACCAACCAGTCCCACTCCGACCCAACCCCGCATTCACAATGGGATGTCACTTGCACAAAGGCACAGCTTCACTGGAGAAGTGCTGTCGGAAGATCCAGGTCTTCAACCCGGCGTCCAAACGCAGTGCAGTCTGGACGCACCGATCCTTTCTTTTCTTCCCTTTCTTGTCGCCTTGCAGCAAAGCAATAAATCACATCGATCTCCCACTGCGCATGCGCCTGCCTTCAAAGCGCCCAGACCAGGACGGAGGCACCGCATTGTTCCCCGGCGGCTTTTATAGGCTGGGGCCACGCCCCCTCCTTCTCTCCAGCCAATCAGGAGCGCCTTATTTACAAACGGGGTGGAGTCGCCGCCGCTGCTACTCCTACTGCTACACTGAGCCAGGGCTGCGGCTAAAGTGATGCCAAACAGCATTAATTCTACAATGTAGGTGGTATTTATTTATTTATATGCCGCCCTTCTCACCCCGAAGGGGACTCAGAGCGGCTTACAAGGTATATATACATACAATACACTATACTATTAGCATAGTACAATATCAGCATTGTACTAAATCAATTATATTGTAATATTATTAGAAATATTACATGTAATATAAATATATAATTACAATTTCATATTAGTAGTAGTAGTATTATGGTACGCTCAATGTAAAAGGTTCCCCAGGGGAGATAGGGCGGAATATAAATAAAGTTATTATTATTATTTGAAACACAACAAGATTAGTACACAGCAAACAAGATCACTATTATGGCTTTTGTATTGTTGTTGTTGTTGTTCATTCGTTCAGTCGTCTCCGACTCTTCGTGACCTCATGGACCAGCCCACGCCAGAGCTCCCTGTCGGCTGTCACCACCCCCAGCTCCTTCAAGGTCAAGTCAGTCACTTCAAGGATGCCATCCATCCATCTTGCCCTTGGTCGGCCCCTCTTCCTTTTGCCTTATTTTATTTATTTATTTATTTACTGTCCTTGTATACCGCCGTTTCTCAGCCTAATTGGCGACTCAACGCGGTTTACAACAAAATACACAGTGCACAGTATACAATTAAAACCATAAAAAACATAATACACAATATTACACGAAATCACAATCCAATACATCTCCTAACTAAAATCGTGGTCCAATTGCATCATCCATATTACTGAAAGCCTTCCACTTTCCCCAGCATCATTGTCTTCTCTAGGCTTTCCTGTCTCCTCATGATGTGGCCAAAGTACTTCAACTTTGTCTCTAGTGTCCTTCCCTCCAGTGAGCAGTCGGGCTTTATTTCCTGGAGGATGGACTGGTTGGATCTTCTCGCAGTCCAAGGCACTCTCAGAACTTTCCTCCAACACCACAGCTCAAAAGCATCTATCTTCCTATGTGACTATGTGATGCATTTTCGAATTATGCGTGTAGATCCAAGTAAGGTGGCCTTTTGCAGTTGACAGATCGTGATTTTATCAATGTTTATTGTTTCCAAATACCGGCTTCTCCTTCTTCTTCTTCTTCTTCTTCTTCTTCTTCTTCTTCTTCTTCGAAACACAACAAGATGAGTCCACAGCAAACAAGATCACTCTGCTGGCTGTTGTATTGGATCACACGTCGGACACTTCCCAAGTGTCTAGAACTGTGTGATGTATCGGCAAATAATGCATGCAGATCCCAGTAAGGTGGCCTTCTGCAGCTGGCAGATGCTAATTTTGTCAGCACCGATTGTGTTTAAGTGCAGGCCAAGATCTTTAGGCACTGCACCCAGTGTGCTGATCACCACTGGGACCACCTTGACTGGCTTGTGCCAGAGTCTTTGCAGTTCGATTATTATTATTATTTGAAACACAACAAGATGAGTCCACAGCAGACACTCTGCTGGTTGTTGAATTGGATCACACATCAGACGCTTCCCAAGTGTCTAGGACTGTGTGATGTATCGACGAATAATGCGTGCAGATCCCATTAAGGTGGCCTTCTGCAGCTGGAAGATAGTAATTTTGTCAGCGCCAATTGTGTTTAAGTGCAGGCCAAGGTCTTTAGGCACTGCACCAAGTGTGCTGATCACCACTGGGACCACCTTGACTGGCTTGTGCCAGAGTCTTCGCAGTTCGATTATTATTATTATTATTATTATTATTATTATTATTTTACTGACACCACACAGCAAATGAGATCTATATGCTGGGTTTCGCATCACAAAATCACAAGTCGAACACTTCCCAAGCGTCTAGGACTGTGTGATGTATTTTTGAATGATGTGCACAGATCCAAGTAAGGTGGCCTTTTGCAGTTGACAGATCGTGATTTTGTCAATGTTTATTGTTTCCAAATGCCAGCTGAGATCTTTTGGCATGGCACCCAGTGTGCCGATGACCACTGGGACCACCTGTACTGGTTTATGCCAGAACCTTTGCAGTTCGATTTTGAGGTCCTGATAACGGCTGAGTTTTTCCTGTTGTTTTTCCTCAATGTGACTGTCACCTGGTATGATGACATCAATAATGCAAACTTTTTTCTTTTCTACAATCGTGATGTCTGGTGTATTGTGTTCCAAAACTTTGTCAGTCTGGATTCAAAATTCCCACAGTATTTTTGCGTGTTCATTTTCCATGACCTTTGCAGGTTTATGACCCCACCAATTCTTTACTGCTGGCAGGTGGTACTTGTGACATAAGTTCCAGTGAATCATTTGGGCAACAGAGTTGTGCCTCTGTTTGTAGTCCGTCTCTGTGATTTTCTTGCAACAGCTGAGGATATGATCCATGGTTTCATCAGCTTCCTTGCACAGTCTGCATTTTGGGTCATCAGCTGATTTTTCAATTCGAGCCTTAATTGCTTTTGTCTTGATGGCTTGCTCCTGGGCTGCAAGAATCAAGCCTTCTGTCTCCTTCTTCAGGGTTCCATTCGTGAGCCATAACCAGGACTTCTCCTTATCAACTTTTCCTTCAATGTTCTCAAGGAACTGCCCATGCAATGCTTTGTTGTGCCAGCTGTCAGCTCTGGTTTGGAGTGCAGTTTTCTTGTACTGATTCTTTGTCTGCTGTGCTTTGAGAAGTTTCTGATTATTGACTTCAATTAAAATAATTAAATAAAATTATTATTATTTGAAATACCACAAGATGAGTCCACAGCAGAAACTCTACTGGCTGTTGTATTGGATCACACATCGGACACTTCCCAAGTGTCTAGGACTGTGTGATGTATCGGCAAATAATGCATGCAGATCCCAGTAAGGTGGCCTTTTGCAGATGGCAGGTGGTAATCTTGTCAGCGCCGATTGTGTTTAAGTGCACCCAGTGTGCCAATCACCACAGGAACCACCTTTACCTGTTTGTGCCAGAGTCTTTACAGTTCGATCTTTAAATCCTCATATCGTGTCATCTTTTCCAGTTGTTTCTCTTCAATCCTGCTGTCCCCTGGGATTGCAACATCGACAGTCCATACTTTGTTTTTTAACACAATTGTGAGGTCAGGAGAACTGTGCTCTAAAACTCTGTCTGTCTGAATCTGGAAGTCCCAGAGGAGTTTGACATGTTCATTTTCTGTAACTTTTTCTGGCTTGTGATCCCACCAGTTCTTTGTCGCAGGCAGATGGTATTTGTGGCACAAGTTCCAATGAATCATCTGAGCAAGGGTGTTATTCCTCTGCTTGTAGTCTGTCTGTGCGATTTTCTTGCAGTAGCTGTGGATGTGATCTATTGTTTCATCTGCTTCTTTGCATAGCCTACACTTGGGATCCGTCTTTTCAATTCTGGCTTTGATGGCATTGGTTCGAATGGCTTGTTCTTGGGCTGCCAGAATCAGGCCCTCCATCTCCTTTTTCAAAGTTCCATTTATTTAAAGCAAATTATTATTATTATTATTATTATTATTATTATTATTATTGCTGAAGACCCCTAGGAAGAGTATGCTAATTTTTGGGAAACGATTGCTGCTGCCAGTCAGAGTTGACCATGAAATGGTCAGACTGCAGAAGAGCAAGTTTCTGTGTTTCTTTGTTCCAGCATTGAACCCTGACTCATTTAAAGTCTGGATTAAATCCATAGGAGCCACCATGAGAAGGTATAATTTTAAACCTGGATCCAAAGCCTTCATCAGGAGGGAATAAAGAAGCTTGGGAAAGGAATGCTGCCTCTTTCTCTGTTCAATACTGCCATCGTCTGGTAAAGTTTGGGTAGTGCATTTGGAACTTTTTCTATACGAAAAGTTTGAGGACCCTTCCACACAGCCATCTATCCCAGAATATCAAAGCAGAAAATCCTACATTATCATAGGGCCCTTCCACACAGACCTTTATCCCAGAATATCAAGGCAGAAAACCCCACATTATCTAAGTGTGGATTCTGATAACCCAGTTCAGAGACAGCCTTGGTCGCCTTGGTGGATGACCTCCGTAGAGATCTGGACAGGGGGAGTGTGGCTCTGTTGGTTCTCTTGGACATCTCAGCGGCTTTCGATACCATCGATCATGGTATCCTTCTGGGCCGTCTCTCTGGGATGGGTCTCGGGGGCACAGTTTTGTCGTGGCTCCGGTCCTTCCTGGAGGGACGAACCCAGATGGTGAAGCTGGGAGATGCCTGCTCGGACCCCTGGCCCTTGACCTGTGGGGTCCCGCAAGGCTCCATTCTATCTCCCATAACATCTACATTAAACCGCTGGGAGAGGTCATCCGGAGTTTTGGAGTTGGGTGTCATCTCTACACAGATGACGCACAACTCTACTACTCTTTTCCACCTAATTCCAAGGAGGCCTCTCGGGTGCTGGATGAGTGCCTGGCCACTGTGTCTATCTGGATGAGGAGGAACAAGCTGAAGATCAATCCCGACAAGACAGAGGTCCTCCTGGTCAATCGCAAACCGGATCGGGGTATAGGGTGGCAACCTGTGTTGGACGGGGTTACACTCCCCTTGAAAGCACAGGTCCGCAGTTTGGGAGTCCTCTTGGATTCATCGCTCACGCTTGAGGCTCAGGCGTCGGCGGTGTCCGGTAGGGCTTTTGCACAATTGAGACTCGTGCGCCAATTGCGACCGTACCTCGCGAAGGCTGATCTGGCCGGGGTGGTCCATGCCTTGGTCACCTCTAGATTGGATTACTGTAATGCGCTCTACGTGGGGCTGCCCTTGAAAACGGCTCAGAAATTCCAACTGGTCCAACGGGCAGCAGCCAGGATGCTAACTGGGGCCCCTTACAGAGAGAGGTCAACCCTCCTGTTCAAGGAGCTCCACTGGCTGCCATTTATTTTCCGAGCCCAATTCAAGGTGCAGGTGCTTACCTACAAAGCCCTAAACGGTTTGGGACCTGCCTACCTGAGTGACCGCATCTCCATCTATGAACGCACACGTTCACTTCGGTCATCTGGTGAGGCCCTGCTCGTGATTCCGCCTGCGTCACAAGCGCGGATGGTGGGGACACGAGACAGGGCCTTTTCTGTGGTGGCCCCCTGACTTTGGAACACCCTCCCAAAAGATCTTAGACAGGCCCCTACCCTGGCAGTCTTTAGAAAGAACTTGAATACCTGGCTGTTCCGATGTGCCTTTCCAGAATAAGTCCTCGAAGCACTTTTAGTAGAACTAAGATTATTGCACACCGCACACTGCACTTGCCCTATAATCCTCGTATACCACCTGCCACATCAGCACTTTTAATCCTGTACCCATTACTCTGGCCCGGCCCAGTTTTTATTGTGTCTTGATATACTGTCTATTGCATGTCGTTAATATTGCTTTAACTGTTTTTAATTTTGCTTTTGGTGTTATATTGTTTGTGTTGTGTTTTGTGGCCTTGGCCTTTGTAAGCCGCATCGAGTCCTTCGGGAGATGCTAGTGGGGTACAAATAAAGTTAATAATAATAATAATAATAATAATAATAATAATAATGTGGCATTTTCTGCATTGATATTCTGGGATATAGGTCTGTGTGAAAGGGCCCTATGATAATGTGGGATTTTCTGCCTTGATATTCTGGGATATTCTGGGATATATGGCTGTGTGGAAGGGTCCTTGATATTCTGGGATATACGGCTGTGTCCTGAATTAATTAGCTACAAACCAGGAAAACCCTAGTTTGTAGCGAATTAATTAGATAGTGGATTTATTCTGCGCCTTCTTGAAAGGCGTGGGATAAACCCACTATTTCCAGACACTATTCCCACAGTTAGTCTGGAAAACTGTGGGAATACCCACCCCTCTCCCCAAAGCCCCCAAACCCCTTAGAAAAGTAAAATAAACTTACCCAGCCTCCAGTGCACTCTCAGAGCTCTCTCCTGGCATGTAGAAATGATGCTCCAGGAGAGCGGGAAGGGGGGGGGGGGGAAGAGAGAAAATCTTTAAATCTCTTTTCTTGTCCACCAACATTTTGTTTCCCCTTCTTGAGTTTGGAGTATTGACATTTCTTTGGGAGATGGTGATCGGGCACTTGGACAACATGGCATTCAGCCCAGTGGAGTTGATGGTGTAGGAGCATCGCTTCAATGCTGGTGGTCTTTGCTTCTTCCAGCATGCTGACATGTGTCTGCCTGTTTTCCCAAGAGATTTGCAGGATTTTTCGGAGGCAACACTAATGGAATCATTCCAGAAGTAAGTAAGTTGTAAGTAAGTAAGTTGGATCAGATACATTTTTAGTATAACTCCATCCATATGTGTGTGTGTGTGTGCATGCTTTGGATAGCATAGGGAAGGGTTAATACCCCTGCAATGTTTTGGTTTTTTGCTGTCTGTGCCCCTTTTCAGAAGATTCCTTCTCACTTTCTGTCCCTATGAGAATTAGATTTTGGCAGGGTCAATGAAAGTGGGGCAAAGGGGAGAACAAAGGGGAGCTACTCTCTCAGAATTGCGAAGTTGTATAAAATCAAAATAAGAATTCAATTAGCTTGTGCTAAGTCCATCTTTTAGGGGTGTTTGTGTCCAATTTCTCGACAACAATTGCTTAATGCTCTAATCAATGGAGTTGCAGTTTTGCAAAGTCTTGAGCCTCCTCAGCTCAAGAGAGCTGGTGCCTCACCAAACTGCAGATCCCATGATCCCCATAGCCAGGCATGTAGCCGGGAGGGGGGGGGTTGAGGGGCTTCAACCCCCCCCCCCGAAATTCTCATGGTGGTCTGTGAGAATGCCTTAAAAGGTAAAGGTAGTCCCCTGACATTAAGTCCAGTCATGTCTGACTCTGGGGTGTGGTGCTCATCTCCATTTCTAAGCCGAAGAGCCAGCGTTGTCCTCAGACACCTCCAAGGTCATGTGGCCGGCATGACTGCATGGAGCGCCGTTACCTTCCCGCCAGAGTGGTACCTATTGATCTACTCACATTTGCATGTTTTCGAACTGCTAGGTTGGCAGAAGCTAGGGCTGACAGCAGAAGCTCACGCCGCTCCCCGGAATCGAACCTGCGACCTTTCAATCAATAAGCTCAGCAGCTCAGTGCTTTAACCCACTGCGCCACCGGGGGCTCCTTACTGGTACACTACTTAAACTGTTATGTTTATTCATATCATGATCTGATCACCATGCTCAATATATCCCATATGCATGGGGGTATTGGGGTAACGATACAAAAGGTTTGCTAGGGTAGACCCTCTTTCACTCAGACTCAGCCCCCCCCCCGAATCAAACTCAGCCCCCCCCCCCCCCCAAATCAAAATCCTGGCTACGGGCCTGCCCATAGCATTGACCTCTGGCTGTTAAAGTGAGGCCAAACTGTATCAGTTCTACAGTGTAGAGCTGGCACGGGCAAACTTTATCCCTCCTAATGTTTTGGACTTCAACTCCCACAATTCCTTTTTTTTTAAGAATATGTTTATTAGTTTTCCAATGTACATTAAAATAGGGTAGTGCTTCTTATAAAAAAGAAAGGAAAAGTGAGGGGAGGAGGGGAGGGAATTTGGGGGTAAGGAGGGGGGGGTGTCATCACACTTCCTGTCATACAAAACACTTTCTTATCTACTCATTCAGCCGGGAGGGGATAGGGAAAGGGGAAGGGGAAGAGTGGGGAGGTGAAGAGAGGGTCTGTAGAGAGATGCTTCCTTAGATATCGGAGCTGTCAGCCATATCTTCCTTTAAGGTTCCCCTTGTTTGTGCGTAAGTTTATATTGGTTGTCTTTAATTATGGTTTATAATCTTCTAATTGGCGCTTCCAGTTCTTCTGTTTATAGTTCACTTGTTCTATTTTCGAGGTAGTTTAGGAAATTGCTCCAATCCGTAGTCTTAGTCTTGATGTTGTTTGTTGTTATTCGTTGCGTCAATAGATCCATATTCATAATGTCATAGATCTTTAGTGTCCACTGTTCTATAGTTGGAACTTCTCTGGATTTCCAATATTGGGCCCACTTGATCCTGGCGGCTGTAGAGAGGTAAAAGAAAATCTTACTTTCATTTTCGTTTAGATCAAAATCTACTATTCCCAACAGATAGTATTCTATTTTCAGGTTAAATGTTTTACCGAGGATTTTTTTGGCTTCTTTGTGTATTTGGAGCCAGTAGGTTTTGGCCATCTTGCATCCCCACCACATATGCCTGAAGTTCCCAACTGCTCTTCTACACTTCCAACATCTCCCATCTGTTTTACCTCTATTGAATTTCGATAGTTGGTCCGGGGTAAGATACCATCTGAAAAATATCTTATACCAGTTCTCCTTGAATTCCGTTGAGTATATGAGTTTCAGTTTTTTCGCCCAAATTTCTTCCCATTCCTTTAGATTAATTGGGCGGCCGATGTCCTTTGCCCACCTTATCATATTTTCCTTGACCTGATCCCTTTCAGTTTCCCACAGGAGCAGTTGCTGGTAACTTTTTCTTATGTGTTTCCCTTCGGAGTTTAATAGTTTGTTCCAGAAGGATTTTTCGCCCTCGAAGCCTATCTTTTTGTCTTTCTCGTAGCTCTCCCTAATTTGGTAGTATTGATACCATGAGATCGTGTTATCGTAGATTTTTATTTCTTCTTGTGTTTTTAAAAATGTTCCATCTGCTTTCCTTTTTAATATTTCCTTATAAGTTAACCATACTTCTCTGGGGGCTCCCCTTATTTGACTGGCCTCATTTGGGGAGAACCATAGAGGGGTTTTCTGATGGAATCTCATTTTGTAGTCATCCTATATTTTGATAAGTGGGGCCCGTACAAAATGGTTGTTAAAATTTTTCTCACTCCTTGCCTTTCCCCTCCATAAGTATCCATGCCACCCTTGCATTAGGTCGTAACCTTCTAATGCTAATAGTTTTTTTTCCTTAAGGCATATCCACTCTTTGACCCAACAAAGGGCGGATGCTTCATGGTACAGATGTAAATTTGGGAGGGCAAGACTGCCTCTTTCTCTGTTGTCGCACATGTTAACATAGCTTATCCTGTGTCTTCCCCCCTTCCATATAAATTTCATGATGTCTTTTTGCCAGAGTTTGAATGTTGATTTCGTTTTTATGATCGGGAGGGTTTGGAACAAGTATAACATCTCAGGCAGGATATTCATTTAGATAATGGATGTTAAGAATTGTGGGAGTTGAAGTCCAAAACACCTGGAGGCACGAAGTTTGCCAATGCCTGGTGTAGAGGCACCCTTGGACACATATGTCCTGGTCGCAAAGAATGCCCTTGTTGTGCAAATGGATCTAAATGGAAAAATTTACTGCACCATTTCTGCCACAAGATGTCAGTGTTTGTTTTCCAGTGAAATCAATGAGAAGGAATTCTGAAGGAGAAATATCAATTCACATCTAAAATGTCATACAAATCAACATACGCACTGGAGACATATATTTTGTAAAGTGGGGGGAAAATGAACTAAAGACATAAGCAGAGGTATAAAACCTCTCAAAAGCAATTTGCAAGAAAAATACCATTTAAAATCACAAGGGCAACTTCTTCACAGTTACAAGAAATACAAATGAATCGGGTGTTTAAAAATAAATTATTTTGTAAATAAAGGTACATTTCTCTACAATTTCCCATGTTTTCGAATGTATGGCCACTATAATAATAATAATAATAATAATAATAATAATACTTTATTTATATACTGCTCCATCTCCCCGAGGGGACTCAGAGCGGTTCCCAGCTAACATCACAAAACATACAAAGTAAAAAACAACATAACCATAAGATTAACAAAACAAAATATAAACATAAAAATTGTCGCCATAACACACATATATTAAAAGTAATTATACTGTGATTAGTATTGAATGGCCTTGCAGCTTCAAAACCTGGCTGGTTGCTGCCTAGGGGGAATATTTTGTTGGGAGGTGTTAGTTGGTCCTGATTGATTCATGTCTGGAATTCCCCTGCTTTTTGGGTGTTGCTCTTTATTTACTGTCCTGATTTTGTTGTTGTTGTTTATTCGTTCAGTTGCTTCCGACTCTTCGTGACCTCATGGACCAGCCCACGCCAGAGCTCCCCGTAGGCTGTTACCACCTCCAGTTCCTTCAAGGTCAAGTCAGTCACTTCAAGGATGTCATCCATCCATCTTCCCCTTGGTCAGCCCCTCTTCCTTTTTCCTTCCATTTTCCCCAGCATCATTGTCTTCTCTAAGCTTTCCTGTCTTCTCATGATGTGGCCAAACTACTTCATCTTTGCTTCTCATATCCTTCCCTCCAATAAGCAGTCGGGCTTTATTTCCTGAAGTATGGACTGGTTGGATCTTCTCGCAATCCAAGGCACTCTCAGAATGTTCCTCCAGCATCACAGTTCAAAAGCATCTATCTTCCTTCACTCAACCTTCTTTATGGACCAGCTCTCACATCCATAGCTTACTATGGGGAATACAATTGCTTTAATTTGTTGCCAGTGTGATATCTCTACTTTTCACTATTTTATCAAGATTGGTCATTGCTCTCCTCCCAAGAAGTAAATGTCTTCTGATTTCCTGTCTGCTGAAATTAGAGTTTTTGAATACTGGTAGTCTGATTTTGTTCATTTTCATGGTTTCCTCCTTTCTGTTGAAATTGTCCACATGCTTGTCTAAAATCAGGACAGTAAATAGACACACTCCTTCAAATGTGAAGTGGGAATCTGTATACTTCATGTATACTTCTTTTGATTAATCACTGATCCAGTGTTTCCTCTCTCACACACATACTCTGTGACATTCTCCACCTCCTTAGTTGGATTTTATTTTTCATGGTAATTCAACTTGACTTCTGCATCCTTTGGTGTTGCAAGTCTGATCTTCATTCAGTGAAAAATCAAAATTGCACTGTAAACTATTTGCTTTACACATAAGAGACAACCCCCCCCCCCCAAGATCCCTCAAACAGAACAATGGATAGATAAATTAAATGAAATAAGAGATATGGACAAATTAACCTTCTTCCTAAGGAAGAATGTAGGGAGAGCAATGAGACAAACAGATTGGAAAACGTTTGAAGAATATATTGAAAATAAGTAATCAAAAATATACAAATTTTAAACAAGAATCTAGAGAGATTAATAACTTTGGTTAGAAGGGGGTGGACTATAGAAAAACTCTTTTATTTTTATATACAATTTGGAACACCACCAAGAAGAAGAATGGAATGTGTTTGTGGTTATATTTGATTTAGTGTTTATATATATACTAGATGTCCCCTGCCATGCGTTGCTGTGGCCCGTCTGTGTATATGTGTTTTATGTGTATATATGTTTGTGTATATGTGTATATATGTGTGTTTGCGTGTATATATGCAGTTTTGCGCATGCATTGTAATGTATTTTTGTTTTTTGGCTTTTAAAGTCTCTTCTGCTGTTTTTTGATGTTTTATGGTCACTCATTGGGTTGTTACGTGTCTTGTGTCCAAATTTGGTGTCAATTTGTCCAGTGGTTTTTGAGTTATGTTAATCCCACAAATGAACATTACATTTATATATATATATATATATATATATATCCCTTTCTTTTTTTCTTTTTTGTGTTTTTGTTTTTTATACTTCCCTTTGTGTACCTTCTCCTTTCAACTCCCTCCCAAAAAACCCTTTACCCCACAACGGTCCTTCCCATAATCACTGTATTCTGAAAATTTCAATATTTTTTTTTAAAAAGAGACAAAAAAAAAATCAAAACACTGAAAAAAAGCAGGGGAATTCCAGACAAGAATCAATCAGGACCAGCTAGCCTCTATTGCACCACCTGACATCCGCCGGGAAGTTGCAGCCAATAGTGAAAGGACCAAGGCAGAGACATCTCCAGCTCATCCCTTGTTTGGGTATCAGCCAGCACGTCAACGACTTAAATCAAGACACAGTTTTCTTAGATCTACAGAGACACTCGCTGGAACACCTCAGCAAGCGAGAGTTCAAAAGTGGCAGGCTCAAACCCAGCACCTCAATCCGTGGGTGATACCAGATGAGAGACTCCCCCCTGGGTACACAGAAGACTGGGCGACTTGGAAGGCGCTGAACAGACTGCGCTCTGGCACCACGAGATGCAGAGCTAACCTCAAGAAATGGGGCCACAAAGTTGAATCCACGACATGCGAGTGCGGAGAGGAGCAAACCACTGACCACCTGCTGCAATGCAACCTGAGCCCTGCCACATGCACAATGGAGGACCTTCTTGCGGCAACACCAGAGGCACTCCAAGTGGCTAGATACTGGTCAAAGGACATTTAATCAGCTACCAAGTTTGCAAAATTTGTGGGTTTTTTAAATCTGTTTGTTTGTTTTGTTCTGTTAGAAATGTAATACAATGTTCTGGTTGCGGATGACACGATGAATAAATAAATAGCTAACACCTCCCAACAAAGAAACCCCCAAGGCAGCAACCAGCCAGGCTTTGAAGCTACAAGGCCATTAAATACTAATCAAGGTGGCCAATTGCAACATTCACACTCGCCTCCAACAGGCAAGAATTCTGTTAGGATTCCTGGGAGTTGAAGGCCAAAACATCTGGGGACCCACAGGCTGAAAACCACTGCACTAATGTGCCTTCAGCTGTTGCCTAAATGTCCCCACACAACGACCGACATTTAACACCCTGACTTCCTCCTGAGGGGCCCAAAGGAAGCCGGAATGTGGAAGCTGGAATGTGTCCAGAGGAGAGCGACTAAAATGATAAAAGGTCTGGAGAACAAGCCCTATGAGGAGCGGCTTAAGGAGCTGGGCATGTTTAGCCTGAAGAAGAGAAGGCTGAAAGGAGATATGATAGCCATGTATAAATATGTGAGAGGAAGCCACAGGGAGGAGGGAGCAAGCTTGTTTTCTGCTTCCTTGGAGACTAGGACGCGGAACAATGGCTTCAAACTACAAGAAAGGAGATTCCATCTGAACATATTAATTGATTTTTTTTTTATTTACAGTATTTGTATACCACTTTTCTCACCCCTGGGGGCACTCAAAGTAGTTTACACAGAAATCATGGCAGAATTCAATGCCTTACAAATGTACACAAAGCACAATCAACAGCATATAACAAAATATAAAACCAATGGAACATACATACATAACCAATAAACAATAATCCAGTGACCCAGTGCTCAGCTCCTTAACCCCCAGCGGCAGAAGGAAGAAAGGACTGAATCATGTATGTTTTTGCTGCATAGGAAGTAGTGGAATCATAGACTTCTAGATTGAAAGGGACCCTAAGGGCCATCCAGTCTAACCCCGTTCTGCCAGGCAGAAAGGCACCATCCAAGCCCTCCCGACAGATGGCCATCCAGATGATGATGATGATGATGCAAAGATACAGAATGGGGGACAATGCCTGGCTTGAGAGCAGTACGTGTGAAAAAGATCTTAGAGTCCTCGTGGACAACAAGTTAAACATGAGCCAAGAATGTGATGTGGCGGCAAAATAAGCCAATGGGATTTTGGCCTGCATCAATAGGAGCATAGTGTCTAGATCTAGGGAAGTAATGCTACCCCTCTATTCCGCTTTGGTTAGACCACACCTGGAGTATTGTGTCCAATTCTGGGCACCACAATTCAAGAGAGATATTGACAAGCTGGAATGTGTCCAGAGGAGGGCGACTAAAATGATCAAGGGTCTGGAGAGCAAGCCCTATGAGGAGCAGCTTAAGGAGCTGGGCATGTTTAGCCTGAAGAAGAGAAGGCTGAGAGGAGATATGATAGCCATGTATAAATATGTGAGAGGAAGCCACAGGGAGGAGGGAGCAAGCTTGTTTTCTGCTTCCTTGGAGACTAGGACACGGAACAATGGCTTCAAACTACAAGAGAGGAGATTCCATCTGAACATGAGGAAGAACTTCCTGACTGTGAGAGCCGTTCAGCAGTGCAACTCTCTGCCCCGGAGTGTGGTGGAGGCTCCTTCTTTGGAAGCTTTTAAACAGAGGCTGGATGGCCATCTGTCAGGGGTGATTTGAATGCAATATTCTTGCTTCTTGGCAGGGGGTTGGACTGGATGGCCCATGAGGTCTCTTCCAACTCTTTGATTCTATGATTTTCTCTCCTTCTGGAAGTTGCAGTTCTTAGCTCCATGAGGCCTCCATAACAACTCATAACACCGTTGTGGAGGAAAAGACTCAATTTCCCATCCGCAAGCGAGAAAGAAAGAATATGGCGGACGAGGCAGAGTGGAGTGACAAGAAAAGGGGCCGGCCTTGAGGTGGAGCGGAAAGCGAGAGGGCGCGAGAGTGGCGGGAAGATGGGCGCGGTGCATGCCGGTAGTTGCAGTTATTTCGGGTGGAGCTCTTCGCCGCGGCCGAAGGCAAGCGGGAGCAGGGAAAACTACGATTCCCACGATGCTCTGCGGCTGAGGCCTAGCCAGGGCTGCGCGCGCAGAGGCGCCTGGCCCTTTCGCTGCTACGGAGGCGAGGCGGCGAGAGGAGGCCGCGGCGGCGAGGTGAGTGAGGGAAAAGAGACAAGGAAAGGAAGGAAGAACCCTGCCTTTCCCATCTGTCTCCTTTGAAGGAGACTCAGAGGGGCTGACCATGATAAAAATAATGCAATTTCCAACATATAAACATTAAATATATAGAACTAAGAAGTCATTTTCCAGAGATGAGGGGACATTTTCCCTCATATGTCGGAAATTGGGGAACTTTGGGGCCTTGCCCAAACGCCTGATGCGGATATATATATGTGGCGCCATTCGATCATTAAAGAAGAGTCTCAAGCTTCGATGGGCATATTATTATTATCATTATTATTATATTTATATTCCACTTATTTCTCTTGAAGGAGACTCTAGTGCAGGCATGGGCTAACTTGGGCCCTCCAGGTGTTTTGGACTTCAACTCCCACCATTCCTTACAGCCTCAGGCCCTTCACCCTCATCTTAGCGGCTGTGAGGGAAAAGGAAAGGGCCTGAGGCTGTTAGGAATGGTGGGAGCTGAAGTCCAAAACACCTGGAGGGCCCAACCTAGCCCATGCCAGCTGTAGTGGCTAGCAACGCTAGAAACAGTACTTTACAAATTACTAAAGCCTATGAGCCATCAAGATTGTTAAGATCGTCTGGAGGGGCCCTGCTCTCGATCCCACCGGCCTTACAGGCGCGTCTGGTGGGGACGAGAGACAGGGCCTTCTCGGTGGTGGCCCCTCGACTCTGGAACTCCCTTCCACTGGAGATCAGCACTGCCCCTTTTATCTTAACGTTCAGGAAACAGGTGAAAACTTGGCTTTGGGGATTGGCTTTCGATGAATGAGCCATGATCCTGTGATCCTGTCTCCTTTAAAGGAAACTTGGAGGGGCTGACCATGATAAAAAGAATGCAATTTACAACATATAAACATTAAATATATAGAACTAAGAAGTCATTTTCCAGAGATGAGGGGACATTTTCCCTCATATGTCGGAAATTGGGGAACTTTGGGGCCTTGCCCAAACGCCTGATGCGGATATATATATATATATATGGCGCCATTCGATCATTAAAGAAGCTTCGATGGGCATATTATTATTATTATTATATTTATTTTCCACTTATTTCTCTTGAAGGAGATTCTAGTGCAGGCATGGGCTAACTTGGGCCCTCCAGGTGTTTTGGACTTCAACTCCCACCATTCCTTACAGCCTCAGGCCCTTCACCCTCATCTTAGCGGCTGAGGGGGAAAAGGAAAGGGCCTGTGGCTGTTAGGAATGGTGGGAGTTGAAGTCCAAAACACCTGGAGGGCCCAACCTAGCCCATGCCAGCTGTAGTGGCTAGCAACGCTAGAAACAGTACTTTACAAATTACTAAAGCCTATGAGCCATCAAGATTGTTAAGATCGTCTGGAGGGACCATGCTCTCGATCCCACCGGCCTCACAGGCACGGCTGGTGGAGACGAGAGACAGGGCCTTCTCGGTGGTGGCCCCTCGACTCTGGAACTCCCTTCCACTGGAGATCAGCACTGCCCCTTTTATCTTAATGTTCAGGAAACAGGTGAAAACTTGGCTTTGGGGACTGGCTTTCGACGAATGAGCCATGATCCTGTGATATGGATGGATGACGACGAATAATGATTTTTGATGACTGACCACTGTAATAATATGACTGTATTTGCTATTTTAATGTTTTAGTGTGATTTAGAATATGATGTTTTAATGACTGTCTGTAATATTGATGTTGGAAACCGGCCTGAGTCCCTCGAATGGAGGTGAGAAGACCGGTATACAAAACTGCTAGCTAAATAAATAAATAAATAACATGTAACACTAAGGTAAAATTAGTATAATTTACTAGCCGTCCCCTGCCACACGTTGCTGTGGCCCACATGGGGGTTCTGTGTCGGAGGTTTGGCCCAATTCTATCGTTGGTGGGATTCAGAATGCTCTGTGATTGTAGGTGAACTATAAATCCCAGCAACTACAACTCCCAAATGTCAAGATTCTATTTTCTCCAAACTCTACCAGTGTTCACATTTGGACATATTGAGTATTTGTGTAGAGTTTGGTCCAGATCCATTATTGTTTGAGTCCACAGTGATCTCGGGATGTAGATGAACTACAACTCCAAAACCTTAGGACACTGCCCACCAAACCCTTCCAGTATTTTCTGTTGGTCATGGGAGAACTGTGTGCCAAGTTTGGTTCAATTCCATCATTGGTGGGGTTCAGAATGCTCTTTGATTGTAGGTGAACTATAAATCCCAGCAACTACAACTCCCAAATGACAAAATCATTCTTTTTAGTGAAGTACATACATTGGGTTGTTAGGTGTATTGTGTCCAAATTTGGTGCCAATTCGTCCAGTGGCTTTTGAGTTCTGTTAATCCCACAAATGAACATTACATTTTTATTTATATAAGATATCTATCAATCTCGGTATAGGGCCCTTCCACACGGGGCCCTATATCAAGGCAGAAAATCCCACAATATCTGCTTTGAACTGGGTTATCTGAGTCCACACTGCCATATAACCCAGTTCAAAGCAGAACATGAGGGTTTTTATTTAGGTGTGTGGAAGGGGGTTAGTTGACCATAGAATAATAGAGTTGGAAGAGACCTCATGGGCCATCTAGTCCAACCCCCTGCCAAGAAGCAGGAAAATTGCATTCAAAGCACCCCTGACAGATGGCCATCCAGCCTCTGTTCAAAAGCCTCCACCACACTCCCCGGAGAGAGTTCCACTGCTGAACAGCTCTCACAGTCAAGATGTTCTTCCTAATGTTCAGGTGGAATCTCCTTTCCTGTAATTTGAAGCCATTGTTCCATGTCCTAGTCTCCAGGGCAGCAGAAAACAAACTTGCTCCCTCCTCCTTATGACTTCCTCCCCCTTCCACGCAGTTGTATAAAATCCACATTGAACTAGATTATATGGCAGTGTGGACTCAAATAATCCAGTTCAAAGCAGGTATTGTGGATTATCTGCCTTGATATTCTGGGTTATATGGCTGGGTGGAAGGGACCACCAACTGGACTATATGTCAACTAACGAACTGGATACTAAGAGACCACCAACTGGGTATCAAGAGCCCTTAGGGAGACCTTGTACTCGATGGGATGAACCAATGGTTAAGGTATTCAACCAGAAATGGAAAAGAAAAGCACAGGATCATATATTTTGGCAAATGGTAGATTTGTGTGAAGCCCAAAGGAGTGGATCGATGACAGATTGGATAAGATAGGATATAGGATAGGATTTAATACTGGCATATGAACATTGTTTAGTCAGATAAAATCTGTATGATAACAGATCTTTGGACTATCAGTTTCATTTCTGGTTTTATGCACTGTAGAAGGCATGATCAAATAGTTTACCATTAATAATAGAAAATACTTGCATCCCCTTTTATTTTGTAAGCCAAATTGAGTTTCCAGTTTTGGGGGAAAGGTGGGATATAGATGGATTTGTTACATTACAATCCATCAAACACATGGGCTTTGGCCGGGGTGGGGGGTAGAATCGTGAGACTTTGAAAGGATTCAGAGGGTAATCTATTCCAGCCTACTTTCTACCAGGACAGAAAACCCACAGCTGAGAAACCCATTGACCCCAGTTTAACTGTCGTTGCTCCTATGGTGTAGAAAAGCAGAAAGGAAAGAGAGCATATCACCCTTAAAGGTGATCTGTGCCATCTTGAATAGGTTTTGCCATCAGAGCAATTGAATTGCCTTTCTTCTTTCCTCATCCATTAAAAAAAAAAAACACTAATGGCGCAGTAATGTCTCCGTGGAAATAACACCCCAAGCATTTGAGTCAAAAGGTCGGGCATCCTGGGATGCTTTTATTTTAACTGAAACATTCTCGTCTCTAAGGTGCCACAAAATCTCATTGGAGAAAGTGGATTTGGGAGTGGGTGAACAGCACCAACTGAGCCGCCTTTTCACTGGAATGTGAGATTGTGCCAAAGCCTTCTTATACTTATATCCTGTTTTCCATCACATCAACACAAGGTGGAATACATACGTGGCACTATACTTATCTCCCAGCCGTACAACATTCTTTGAAGTAAGCAGTCGGAGAGACAAAGAGACTGCTCCAATGTCATCCAGTGAGTTTTATGGTTCAGTGGAAAGTAGAACCTGCATATGCCAAGTCAAACCGCCTTAATCATAGCTGTTAAGAATCTTCAATTTTTGGATCGTTAGACCTTCAGATAATCTTTAAAATGCCAATACAATGTAGCGTTTCAAACTCAGCCAGCATTGTGACCCTTAAATACATAGTTTGTGATATATTTTGACCTTGTTATGACTAAGTAGTTGCTGAAACATAAGCTGTAGTTCTTTTTTTTTGTCTAAAAATGGATAGCACCGTAGGCACTATTGAAAGTGGAACAGACCTTAATCGAGACCTCAAAATTGGTCTTTGCCATTTTCAGAACTGATTGTTTTCCAGCGTGGTAGAAAGCAGACACAGAAGCTGTTCTGTTTCTCTCATGTGCAAAAGGTTGTAGGTTAACTGGCTTAACTGAGAAGTGAAACAAAGACTTCATCCAATTGTGTTGCCTGTTTCTCTCATACTGTATGTAGTTGAGGCCATGGATTCCCCCCCCCCCCCACCCAATCAGTTCAATGATTTATTTTTGAAACTTGCTTCCAGTGTCTGTTAAAGAGTAGTCAGTTTCAGAATTCCTTCTTACTTTGTCATTTGTTGGATACAATTTTCAGTTTCCAGCGAAGATCTAAATGGATTATAACAATAAATTTATTGCGTGTTAGGTCCTTTAGGGAGTTTGGAAAGAAATGTTCTTTCCTTGCTTATTTGGCAGGATTTTTTTCTCTGTGTTTCAAAAGTATCTGTTGGGTTATTTAGTACTCTGGATTGAACTGAGGGGTTTGAGCAGTGGGGAGAGGAATACCATAGCATTTTGTATCTTGCCTGTTTCTAATTACCTTGTAGGGCACAAATAGAGATGACAACATATTACTGCTGCTTCACTGTTGGTATTCAATAGGACCTCTTCAGAAACTGAAAGTCTGAAAGAGATAGTCTTGTCCTGCCTGCCTCTGTCTGAGAGACTCCTTGAGGTGGATCTATGGCCTTACAACTGTTATCTCAAGAGGCTACTAGGGGATCATAGGAAAGACCCAGCTGTTGCCCCAAGAGGCCACTAGAGTGTTGACATGGAGACCCTAATCAGCCAGGTGTGATCAGTCACTAAGTAACACAAAAAGCACTGCTTTGTGTTTCAGCCTGGTGATAGAATCATCCTTGCAATCATAACATGAACAATTATTTTGACTAATAAATACCATTACAAAATGCAAGCACAGACAACACCGGACACCTAAGCAAATATTTTATAAAATGACATTCCAAGCATCTCTTCTAAAATAGAATAGGTGTGAATTTGGCAGTAAGTCCATCTTACTTCATAAGATTAATCTCTCTTCATCGAATTAAAGACGAGGAAGGATTATATCCATAGCAAGCTATTCAGTGTTACAGAACCGTGCTCTGGCACTCTGCCTCTTAACTGAGGTTCAAGCCAGCTTCCTCATTTTCTGAAGGCTTGTGAAGGCCAGATGAAGTGCTGTTGTCAGATTTCTAGCTTTGACAGGCTGCAGCTGAAAGGCCTGGTTCAGGGATGTGGTGGACAGGGATCAGGAAAGCAATGGAATGCAGGCCAGGCTCTTGCTTTGGCAAAAGAGGATCAGAGGACCAGCAGAGAAAGAGCCAGGCAGAAGGCACTGTTTTGATTTGGGAAGGGGCCAGGAACAGATGTGATGTTAAAATTGAGCAGCACCTAAGAGAAGGCAGCAAAACTGTAGGCGGATTACTCACCCATGAGACAAGTTTCTTGGACTAATAAACTGGCTTCACTGCATTGGATCTGATGTCTCCCAAACGCCTTGGACAATCTACTGATCGTATTCAAGTTGAGAGATAGCTGACTCCTCATGCAGGATCTGAATTCTAGACAGTTCTGTCTGTTCAGAAGCCAAGGTTTTGGTTTGAGATAAGTTCTTTTGGCAGACACATAGTCCCTGCTATTAATTATGTAGCTACAGCTTCTAACTGGATGTATGAACTATGTCCCTCAGTCCTGTTTGCAAGGTATCCTGTAGCAAAGAATATTTGGATCTATTGGAAAGCTCCGCATAGTCAAAGCCATGGTATTCCCTGTAGTAACCTACGGATGTGAGAGCTGGACCTTAGGGAAGGCTGAGCGAAGGAAGATAGATGCCTTTGAACTGTGGTGCTGGAGGAAAGTTCTGAGAGTGCCTTGGACTGCGAGAAGATCCAACCAGTTCATCCTCCAGGAAATAAAGCCCGATTGCTCATTGGAGGGAAGGATACTAGAGACAAAGTTGAAGTACTTTGGCCACATCATGAGGAAACAGCAAAGCCTATAGAAGACAATGATGCTGGGGAAAGTGGAAGGTAAAAGGAAGAGGGGCCGACCAAGGGCAAGATGGATGGATGGCATCCTTGAAGTGACTGGACTGAACTTGGAAGGAGTTGGGGGTGGTGACGGCCGACAGGGAGCTCTGGCGTGGGCTGGTCCGTGAGGTCACGAAGAGTCGGAGACGACTGAACGAATGGACAACAACATAGGAAAGCATTTCAGTATATTCTTGCACTGTAACAGAATGCAACAGCTCATATAGGTAGCTAGAAATGCCTTTGTTCAGAAGAGTATAGCTGATATCCCATATGACCATGCATAGTGTCAGAGGCCTTCATGCGGGACTCCATTGCAGCAAACCCTCAGTGATGGCAATCAGAAGTTATAGTTGCCCAAAGACAGGAGTTCTCTAGGGGATGATTTTTCTTCTTGATGCTGGACTAGCCATTTAAATTCCTAGAGCTTTGCTGAAACTTTCTGGGTGTAGCTGCAATGATGAAGTTGAGATCCCTATTTAGCTGCCCTGCCTGAAATAAATCTCCAGTGGAACAGCTGAAGATGGATTAGACTCTTGTTCAGTTGGGTTCTGCTCGGAAGTCCCACATCTAACAGGCCTGCCGATGGGTCGGGGCAGCTGCTGCCAGCTTCCTCAAAAGCTGTTCTATACAAACTTGCCTAGGCAGAATAACATTTCAGTATACCACTTCTCTGAGATTTAAAATTTTATATGTCTGGCACAGCTTCAGGATATTGGTATTCAAACGAAGCAATCGGTCCTTTGTCTTAGTAATGGCAGTGTTTTCAGAATGGTTAGCCAACGTTCAGCTCAGCTTGTGATCTTGTGGTAAGAACTTATTGAATGGTAATTATGATTTATTGCAATGTACCTTACCCTAGATTGCACGTGTGATTTTATGTGTGCTTCCTTGAGGATATGGTATGGAGCAAAGCCATATATCTTCTCACAATAATGCCTATGCTTGCTTGCCATCTGGTGATAGTGCTTGGATGTTCAAGCTTTCTGTGTTTGCCTGATATTCAACCATTTCGCTACTTGCTGAGTTGTTTATGTTTGTCACTTTATAGGGAGAAATTGGAAGCCACCTGGCTTGCTGAATTTTTTTTTATAAATAAACCTGAGAATTCTCCTGCTGAAATACGCCAGTGGTCTGCTTCGTTTTGCCAGCATAACACACTTTTTGGAGTGAGCACAGCAGCTGCAGCGGGGCAGAGGGGAAAGTGGGTTTTGTTGCCAGAGAAAGCTGCTTTGCTGGCTCCTGAGCCTCTTAACAGAGACAACCTGCCATGAGGCCCACAGTCATTTTCACCACTCAGCTGTCCTGCACAAGTATAGCTATGTTAGGCAGTAAGATTGTGGCCCAAACAAACACATGTGCATCTAAAAGGGAGTACATTTTTCACATGAGAAAATGCAGATATTGTAGCTCCAGTGATCTCACAGACATGGCTATGATCCTGCTATCCTCTGCGGCTCTTTCATTCACTGAATCACTCGATTACAACTCTTCACTTTGCCTTAGAACAGGCCTGCACAACCTCCAGGTGCTTTGGCCCCCAACTCCCACTGCCTTAGAATCACACAGGCAAAAACAAAGAAGTCTCTGTTTGCTGCTCTAAGATATTACGGTCTATAATAGATAACTTCCCACTTTGGGCTGTTGTGTGTAGTAATAAGGACAGAAAATCTGATCATGAAGGGAAGCACAATTGTTGTTCGGTGTCTGATCCTTCTGTATGATGTAGAAAACCCTCCAAAATCTGATAACCCCCTGTATATCTTCATGTTTATACCCCTTGACATATCAATGAGTCATCTCAAAATTCATAACTGCCCTTGACCTACCAGGTTCAACTTATCCAAGAATATATATCAGTGGTTCTTAGGCTGTGGGCCCCAGGTGTTTTGGCCTACAACTTCCAGACATCCCAGCCAGTTTACCAGCTGTTAGGATTTCTGGGAGTTGAAGGCCAAAACATCTGGGGACCCACAGGTTGAGAACCACTGATATATATTGTACTTCTAAACAAGACTTTAAAAAGTATGGCAGAATACAGAAGGCTTTCTTTCTGCCTCCTTCCTGACTAGGAGAGACTTCAAAGGTAACAACAACCTTCTGGGGAGAGGAGAGGTGATAAAAAATAACCGCAATAAGTTTTGGGCAACATGTTATTTTGGTTTAGTGATTGCAGGGTGAGAAGATACATGGTACTCTTTTTTAGATGCAAGACAATTAAAGCATCCCTTGAGATCTAGGTGGAGCAGGTGGCAATGCCCTTGTTTTTCAAGCTAGGTGGCTGGAGAGAAGGGCTAACTAATACTGAGGAGAAGGAGGAGGAGCAGTCGGTGAGGGACCTTTGGGCCCCTCTGGGCTAAGCCAAAGCTGTTTTCCTCCCTTAGGCCAGCCCTTCCCCTTCCTGATTAAAAATTAACCTTGTAGGAGGTTTGCATGCCTGGCACTAGGAAGACAAAGCAAAGGTCTTTCACTGGCAGAATCCCAGGAGGGCCCCAGGAGCTCAAGTGAGGACAGATATCTTCTGTCTTTGTGTTATAACAGGTAACGTTACGTTACTACAGTATGGATAAAATGCATTATATTGCATCACACAGAACGGCCATTTTGTCGGGGACAGGGTCTCAGGGATTGTCTTTTCCGGGCATAAGTTGAAAGCTAGGGTCCAGCTAGCTCTTTAAGATGGAGCCAGCCAAAAGTGACCTTTATTGCTCACAGTAAAGCTGAGTTATTTTGGTTTATTTCTGCCCAGTGTATTTGTTATGTCACATGTTGTTTTTGCTTTTATGCACTGGCCAGATTTTGATCTAGGTGTCATGTCTGGTCAAAAATCACATGATCTCTCAGTATGAATAGATTATTGATCCTGGATTTGGCTCATTTAGATAAATCATATGTCCCTTATGGTTGTGAACATGTTCTCTTTGTCCTTCCGTGGAAAAGTAGGATGAAAGGGGAGAAGTAATAGTAGTAATAATAGGAAAGGGATCTAAAAGAACCTCATATACCTGAGACCTTGGGATCATCCTGGGAGGAAAATGTTAATTTGTTTCTCAGACCATCTGAAGAACAGCGGTTTAGAGCCAACATTCTGGGTGCTTTATAGGCTTACAATTTTTACCATTTTTGTCATTATAGTCTTCCTCTTTGCAGACATGGCATGTTCAGATTAACTTATCTTTGAGTGAAGTTTATGTTCAAACTGGGTAGGGTCATCTTGAGAAATTAAACTTATCTTAGAGTAGTAGATCTGAAGAAGGCCTGATTAATGCTTTCTGTTCACCTTTCAAAATAACAAAATAACACCACCCTGTGAACAGTTGTCATATAAACCATTCCTTTTATTTTGCAGAGCTGATCTTTTGCATTTCGTTAAGTGGAAAGAGACTTGTGGCGTCTGAGTTGTGCCATAGGAGAGCCTCTTTCAAGTAAGGTAAGCTTCCAGAGTCATTTCAGTGTTCATTATAGACAAGGTCGTGGTAAGATATTGCATAACCTCCATGTAAAACCATTTCAGATTTCACAAATTAAATTTTAAAAAAAAATCACTTCGAGAAAAATCGTGTTCCTGCATTGAAAGTTGGTATTGTATTTCAGCTTTTGTAATGAACAAAACTATTGCTTAGTCAATCACAAAGATCTAGCTTTAACACTTAAAGCAATGCAGAAACTCTTGGAAGTCAGTGCAAGAGCATTTCTCAAGTTACTAACAGGAAACTTGGCCAGTTTGTTTGGTGCAAATGGGAACCAGAACCATAGCTCCGATGTAGCCAATTTGTCCAGAAGGTTACCCCAAGTTAACTGCTTTTGTCTGTATTTTATGTTGTGCTTGAGTTCAGGAGCTAAGGGAGATTAGAACTTGATTGAGAAGGAAAATGTGAGGAAATGCTACTGACTGGGAGACACTAGGAAAAGGCAGCTGAGAACGAATTGGTCCTAGTGCAGCTAAGAAAGAGGACTGGGTCATAATAATAATAATTGCAAGAAAATCGCACAAACGGACTACAAACAGAGGCGCAACTCTGTGGCCCAGATGATTCACTGGAACTTATGTCACAAGTACCACCTGCCAGCAGTAAAGAATTGGTGGGAACATAAACCTGCAAAGGTCATGGAAAATGAACATGCAAAAATACCGTGGGACTTTCAAATCCAGACTGATGAAGTTTTGGAAAACAATACACCAGACATCACGATTGTGGAAAAGAAAAAAGTCTGGATTATTGATGTCAGCATACCAGGTGACAGTCACATTGAGGAAAAACAACAGGAAAAATTCAGCTGCTATCAAGACCTCAAAATTGAATTGCAAAGGCTCTGGCATAAACCAGTACAGGTGGTCCCAGTGGTCATTGGCGCACTGGGTGCCGTGCCAAAAGATCTCAGCCGGCATTCGGAAACAATAAACATAGACAAAATCACGATCGATCAACTGCAAAAGGCCACCTTACTTGGATCTGTGCACATCATTCGAAAATACATCACACAGTCCTAGACGCTTGGGAAGTGTTCGACTTGTGATTTTGTGATACGAAATCCAGCATATTTGCTGTGACATACTGTGCTTTTGTGTCAATAATAATAATAATAATAATAATAATAATAGCAACAACAACTACCAACAACCACCAACAACTCTGGGACTTTGAAATTCAGACTAATAGAGTTTTAGAGCACAATACCCCTGACCTCACGATTGTGGAAAGAAACAAAGTATGGATCATCGATCCATACAGGAGAATAGACAAGAAGCAACTGGAAAAGCTTACACGATACGAGGATTTAAAGTTAGAACTGGAAAGACTCTGACACAAGCCAGTAAAAGTGGTTCCAGTGGTGCAGGCCAAGGTCCCTAAAGATCTTGGCCTGCACTTAAAAACAATTGGCGCTGATAAAATTACCATCTGTCAGCTGCAAAAGGCCACCCTACTCAGATCTGCACACATTATTCTCCGATACATCACATAGTCCTAGAGTCTTGAGAAGTATCCAATGTGTAATTGAATACAAAAGCCAGCATAATGATCTCGTTTGCTGTGTACTAATCTTGTTTTATATCAAATAATAACAGTGATAGTTTATTTTTAACTTGCCCTGTCCCCAAAGGGACTCAGGGCAGCTTCCAAACATAAAACATAAATTGGCAAACATTCATTCATTAATACATTATACCTATAGCTAAAACAAAATAAAAGACATTGGCTGGTAATATGAATCAATACGTCTTTAATGTGTTCTGAAAATTAATGGTGAATTCCCTAAACTGTGTGGTCTCCATTTTGTATAACAGGGTTAGAACTGAGGCCATTTGCTTAAATATGAATTAAGCAGAGCACTGAATTGCATTGAAGTGTGAGAGGTAGAAACCAGTTAAACTTTTGCTGAAATGGTATCCTTATGTTCAGTAAAGTTTCTTGTACATTATGGTTGTTCAGGCATCTTTGCCCTCTGATTGACTTCTCCAGTTTGTTTAAAAAGGGAAGAAATTAATGAAGCCTTGCTCTTGAAGGAGCCCCAAATTCAAACCAGGTCTCAAATCATGACCAGATTGCTGAAGAATGTGCCATACGTTACTTTCCCTTATCCAGAATGTCTTATTTCTATATACAGAACTGAACATCGTGCAGTCATCTATATCAGATCCAGGAAGGATGATAGCTCCGTTTTATCTTTAGTTTTTTTCAAAAAAAATCATAGAAATGTGCAGCTTGGAGCTTATTTTGATTCGTATCTGTCCTTTTTTCTTTCTCAAATCTTTCTTTATATCCTGTTGGGTGCATGTCAGTGGCGGCTGAAATCTTGACATCTTCCAAGGCTTACTGAATGCTCAGAGCATATCTGACTCTGAAATAGGAGCCTTTCAGTGAAAGGGAGAGGTGGGGAGGGGGCAAGTATTAATTCCTGGCAACACGCTGTTTGGAAATCTCAATTCCATTGTTGTTCAGCCTTTGTCATTGCTTGGAATGGGTACAGATTGTAGGTTAGGTGGAGGGAAGCGAAGAACACATGAATTTGTGTCTGGTTTCAAAGAAAGAAAAGTTTCCCCAGTTAAGCAAATTGACTGAATTCTCTCAGTGCACACTCATGCTTCTTTGTAGAGCAAAACTGATGGGACAAGCCAGGTGTCAGCTTATAGGGTTAAGCCCCTGTCAGTCCGTCCCTGGCAGAAAGAGAGGCTGGGCCTTCCAGAGCCTTCTTTGCCAAGGATTACTTGAGGCATGCAGCTTCCCTTGCTAGCTTTCAGAAATGGCCAGGACTCCTTTTTGGGGTCCTTTTATTGCTACCCAGAACTAGATCTGTGTCAAGGGATGGAGTGTGTCAGATGAGGTTAACAGTGTGGCTAGTTTTGAAAACACATTCAAAGTGATTGGGAATGTTTGCTGCAAATAAATGGATATGCAATAATTTAATTTTTCCTCTTGTTCTAGAAAGGTTACGTTTTTTAGAAGTGTTATGCTCCATTAACAGTCTTTTATTAAAACACCGTAAGAGAAAGTAATATTTCAATGACACAGCACTGCACTTTCATCCCATGCCCTGTTCCTTAGCTACAATTTGCATTGTCCTATTCCCTTGTCTTGTTTACAGTTTGGCCATGTCTTGTGCTAGTTGTCACCATAGGTCACTGGGTGTTGTTCTGAGTTTTAAATTGCTGTTTTTGTGTGCTATAGTTTTTACTTTGCATTGTACTTTGTGTTTATTTTATGCTTTGTCTCGGCACCTTGTGCCAAATGTAAGCCACCCTGAGTCCCTTTGGAGAGATGGAGGCAGGGTACAAAAATAATTTTTATTATTTTTATTTTTATTATTATTATTATTACTTGGTTCAATTTTGAAGAGACTATATCTGGAAATAAAATATATTTTGCTGCTTATTAGATAAAATTGCTATCAGTTGCCAAGGAGACTCTAAGGGTTAACTGGATCCTCTCCTAAAATGTATTTAAACTATTATTAACTTCCATTGTTTTTGTTGTGGGAGCAAATTATGGTTTCTGTTTAGCATCCTTGGTGCCTATACTCCGTGGGTACTATTGTGCGCATGTGGTGCTTTTTGTCATGGCCTTGGGCCCGTACAATAAACTATATTGATGATGATGAATACAACAATGTGTGACTTTTAAAAAATCGGCTCTTTTTCTGTTGCACTATATTCCATTCTTCAGAAATACTTCAGAAGTTCCTAAGGCTTCTTTGAGAAGCCACCATTGAGAAGTCCATTCTATGTAATTTATCTTTGATGATAATTATTTTTGTATTTTGTGTACTGATTTAAAAAAAAAAAAACTGAGGTCTTTGCTTAAGGTGTCTGTCTTGCATTCTTCCTTTGCAAATGTGATTCTTTAAAGGCATTTGATACCTTAGGAAAAGTTAGTATCCATCCCCAGTGTTTAAAATGTCGAAAGACTTGGAAGGATTCCCAATTTATTTTGGCTGCAAGGGGACTCCCCTGAGGCCGCTTGACTGTGACAAGTGTATAACTGGGTTTTCCAGCTGCAAACGGGGCTGGTCTGAAAGTCAGCACCTCATTCTTAACGTTGGTCTGTAAGTATTCTCTTGGTTAAATGAGGAGCGGGAGAATCAGTATCCCTAATTGGGGGGATTTTAGAGAAATACCTTTCTTTCATTGTTGAGAAAGGGGATATTGATATCGTCTTAGAAAGAACCGTATTTTAAAAGTAACATTGGACTCTATAATTATTTTACTGCTGTTTCAATATTACAACTTTGTTCTTCCTTTATCTTTTAATACTGTTTTGAGCTCCCTTTCGATCCCAGTCTTAGGTGAAAAACCTAGATAACGTTGTGCCTTTTGAGTGAAAGTAAAAGAGTCCCTAAATTAGTCCAGAGCAGGATCTATCAGCCAGGGGACCCTAAGGGAATGAAAGAAGTTTGTACAGGTTCCTTTTCAATCACGAGAGATCATGATTGGGAAAAACATGTTTTTTGAGTGGTAGATATAATCATTTTTATGGACAGGCAAAATTTCAAGAGTTTAGTGAGAGTGAAAAGATTGAAAAGGGCTGGTCCAGAGAGTTCTCAGGGTGTCTACCATCTTTGGGCTCTGGTGTTCCATTTAGGATTCCACTTTAAAGCCTGTTAGATCTATCTTCATAGATGTTTTCGTTTTGCAAAGAGAACTGATCTATTCAACATATCCAGAAGAAAAGCTGGAAAACAATTCACTTGCTGCTTTTTCTTGCTTTCTTCTGTGCTGACAGGCGTGGAGGAAGGAGTTGTGAGAGATGTCGAAAACAAATAAATCCAAATCTGGGTCCCGTTCCTCTCGTTCGAGATCTGGGTCCCGCTCTCGCTCCCGGTCTTTTTCAAAGTCCCGGTCCAGGTCTCGGTCCGTTTCACGGTCGAGGAAACGGAGGCTAAGGTAAGATTGTGATGTTATATTATTGGATCCTTTAGTGTATCATGAAACCTTTACAAAAGGGGATTCTGCTGTGGAAAATCTTTGATTCCAAATGACTGAATAATCTGTCATCTTAACTTCTTTTGTTTGTCAGCAAGTTCTGTAACTTGCCATAAAAATGATTGAGGCATGGAAATATTAGTGTCTTAAAAAGTTTGTGCTTCTTGCATTGTGGGATGTATTGTTTCTCTTTGGATTTGGCATTCTGGATAATTTCGGCTGTTGGTCTGATTTGGAGGGATGCTGCGTGCGATTTTGTATGAACTTTTCTCTGTGCTTTGACAAGCATGATAAAATGTGTGCTGAAAACTTTTTTTCTAGATTTCTATCTAAAGATTCCTGTGGCTTGATTTTTTTTCTTGGTATTTTTTTTTCTTAGATGGGGCAGATGATAGACTGTCAGCCCTGTTGCCGTTTTGAAAATGATGCAGAGCACTGACCTTTGAAAATATCTCAGTAACGCTTCCATCCTGGTTTTCAGGCTGTGAAGCTTGCAGTTTGTGTGCTCATTTAATCTTAAAACTGCAAGAACAGTTGTGTTTCTGATGGATAGTTTAGCCTCAACTTACCTGGCAAGAGTTATGTGGTGGAACTAGTCACATATCTAGAAAGAAAGGTATATCTATCCTACTGAAGACTACGTAAAGGAATTGATTTTGTGATTTATTTATTTATTTATTTATTTACTTTATTTGTATACCGCAGTTTCTCAGCCCGTAGGCGACTCAACGCGGTTAACAAGAGCAAAAATTCAATGCTAACAACATACACTATTCAAAAACAATTAACACCGTAATATACTAAGTAATTACACATCAATAAACAACACATTAACATCTCGTAACTAGAATCATGATCCAGCTCGTCATCCGTAATTCCGTTTTCCTATATTCATTGTACTGTTTATCCAAAGAACTGATCTAGTTCTTTGCTCTACTTAAATTGGTCTCCTTTCCTTTTTTTCTTCAAAAAACAAAAACAGAGTTGAATAATCCTAGGACAAAGTGCAGTTGAGCTGTGCATGGGCTTGCCTGCTTTTTGAGAACTTTTTGAGGCCCTGCTTAGATTTTTGCATTTGTTCTCTGCCTTGCTTATTTGCTTTTTAAATTAATTGTACTTTGTAAAAGGATCACAAAGATTCTGTGTTTTGTTAGGCTGGAGGCAGAAAGTGACTGCTAATAATTAGAGCGTGCGTTTTTTTGACCACGATACAGAAGGGCAACAGTAAAAATACACGGAGGAGGAGGAGGAGCAGAGAACTAAGCCAGATGGAGGAGAAAGGTTGAAACTTAAGCAGAGGGCAAAAGCATTAAGGAGGGACTGACTGTAGGCTGGGAATGTCCGGCTTCCTTCAGGAAAGCTGTAGCAAATGGAGAGCTAACCCAGAATGCAAAATGCCTGTTCTGGTGGGCAGCTGTTGGGGGAGATTTGGCTTTGCGAATGACTTGGCTGGAGACACAGAATGGATGGAGTTTGTATGTACGACGCATTGAGCACGAGCATAGTTAACTCACAGAGGTATGTTTCCTTTCTTACGGAACACACAGTTGTGGGCCTGAATGGCGAGGCAGTGGGGGAAATAAGCTGCAGCAAGTGGTTGCTTTTGGAGAGCCGGCCAAGGAGAACAACGTGGCTTGTGTCGCAATTGTATCTCTCTCTCTCTCTAGGGAGTTTCCTTTGGGTCTGCTTCAGCTCAAGGCAGTCCGTTCAGTTCTTTGCAGGCAACAGTTGCTTTTTTCATGCTCTTTTTTTTTCATCAGAGGAGTGGTGTTCAAATTTATCTGGGGTTTGTGGGAAATGAGAACACCTGTCCTGCTCATTTTGCAACGTCTTCTGCATCTCAACTGGGTCCTTCCGTACAAACAGTCTCCACAGTTCCTTGATGTGAAACCTCGTCAGAGTTTTAGTTGGCAGGAATGGATTGTGGAAGGAGCAGAAAGCAGGTCCCTCGGCAGTAACTGATAGCAAAGCGCAGCCGCCGCCTGGGGCCTGGCTCTTAGCTTTGGGCTTTTGGACCACCCCGTAATTGGTTCATTTTCCCTGCCTGCTTTAGGCAGCGTGCATGTCTTTTCACTCTTACGTTGCTGAAAGTGTTTGTGAATGAAGCAGCATCCAAGGTAAGCATTATCCTTGTCCTCCCCCTCAACAATGGTCATGGAAGAGGCAAGGCAGAATTGTACCAGATGTAGGTTTTGCATGTAAAAGATGGCTCATTCCAGTTTGTTGGGTTTCTGCGATAGCTCTTCATCTGTGTATCTTTTTATAAGCTTTGCCATTTGGCCTATTTTGATGGCTTGTGGCTCTCCGGGGCATGAGTTTAAGATACTGCTTCTCCACATCACTTGGAGGGCATTGTCTTGTCCAGCATTCATAGTACATAGTGGAATTTTAGCAACTTTGTTTCAGCTTGTGTGTTACAGTTGTATCTTGCTTTCTTTGATGAGGTTGCGATGAGTGCTTAACAGGTCTAGGTTTACTCACTTAGCTTTGTGACCAAATAGGGATTTGAACCTATGTTTTCTCCAGTCCTTGTCTGACTGTCCAACTGTACCGGCGCCCGGTGGATTTTGGCATTTTTAGGAAAAGAAAGGCAGTTGGACTTACCACATGTAGAATGGCCCTCAGACATCCTATACTTATGGTATGTGTTTTTTTCTAAGCCTCTAGTCTACCTCTTTTGCTGTAGCACACACATTCTAATATTTTCATCATACAAAACTCTACATACCAAGAAGTATATATTCACCACAGTAAGTCTGCAGAGAGTGAGTTTTTGTCCTGGAGTCAGAAGGTTGATCTTTATTTTGAAGTGGTTTCTCATTAACCTTTTTTATTTCCCCAGTTCTCGGTCCCGTTCGCGGTCATATTCCCCATCACACAACCGGGAGAGGAGCCACCAACGGGTCTATCAGAACCGCGATTTCCGGGGCCACAACCGTGGATACCGCAGGCCCTACTATTTCCGTGGGAGGAACCGCGGCTTCTACCCGTGGGGCCAGTATAACCGAGGCGGCTATGGGAATTACCGCTCCAACTGGCAGAACTACCGGCAGGCCTACAGCCCCCGCCGGGGCCGCTCACGTTCCCGATCACCCAAGCGGCGCTCTCCATCCCCGAGGTCCAGGAGCCGCTCCAGGAATTCCGACAAGTCTTCTTCTGACCGGTCGAGGCGGTCTTCCTCCTCGCGCTCCTCCTCGAACCACAGCCGAGGCGACTCCTCCAAGCGTCGCTCCCTGAAGGAGAAGAAGGCCTCTTCCAAGGAGGGCCGGGCCTCTCAGGGTGGCGGTGACAACCAGGAAGATGATGGCAAGGAGCAGCCCTTCTCTGGGGGAGCAGCCCAGGATGCGAAATCCTCAGAGGCATCTAAGGCCTGGCAGGAGGTGGGCACCTATGGCACGGGTTCGGTCACAAGGGAGCTTAGCCCGAAGGAGCGCAGCCCAGCCCTGAAGAGCCCCCTGCAGTCGGTGGTGGTCCGGCGCCGCTCCCCCCGGCCCAACCCTCTCCAGAAGCCCAGCCCCACTACTTCCAACCCGCCACTGGGTTCCGGCCTGCAGAGCAGCGGCTTTCAGGGAGGCTCTCACCCCTTTGAGCATGGTCTCGGAGGTCTGAGCCCCACGAGGAAGAGCCCCATGAGCAAAAGCCCCACAATCATCAGCTCCATTTATGGAAGCTCTCAGAAGGAGGAAATGGGGGCCGCCTTCTCCAAGAGGCAAGTAGTCCTGATCCCTGGAACTAGGTGGTGCTTCTGTGTGGCTTTTGGTTGTTGCATAGCTTGGGTTGTCATTTAGGTCAGCTATAGGAATAAATTAATTTTAGGACAATCAAGCTTTTGGGTGGAGAAACCTTCTCTAAAGACAACAAAGAGCAGGATTCAGTGACGTATGAAGCAAATTGCACACTGGACTGAATCCCGGCTCTAACCTAGTAATACTTCCATAACTATATCCAGTAGACCCATTTTAATGAAAAGGGTTTGTTAGTCTCCATGCATATAAAATGGATCTATTCCTCCCAGGTTTTCTTAGTGCCCATAGAATTCAATAAGACTCAAGCCATGATTAACGATTCTCACTGATGTTAATCAGAACCTAGCAGAACTGACTTTGGTTGGACATGTTCCACTGTTTCTATTTCTTTGTTCTCTTCCTAATTGCTCAGAAGTCTGCAAGAAAAAAACATACAGTTAAAATAAAAATGACCAAATGATTGGCAATAGTGAGTTTTCTGAAAGTGTTTTGCCACCCTCACTCAGTGGAAATCTCTCTTAGTTATGAAAAGTGTTAAAGGGTGCTATGTTAATTTTATGTGCTGTAGCAATTATCAGAAAATATAGCTGGGTTGAAGCATTTGTATAGGAAGATGAAATCTATGAAGGATGATGAGTATGGTTTTGGTGTCATATTCAAAACTTTATTGGGTTTTTAAAAAACTATTTAGAATAATTGAGACCTAAAAACAGCAGAAGTGTAATTGTTTCTGAGATTGAGAAGATTAGCTAAGGCAGCCAGGGAAAAGACTTGTGCAGTTAATTGCTTGTGCCGCCTAGGGATCATTGCATGGAGTATTAATTACAAATTTCACTTTATTCTTGATTGGCATTGTATCCCTTCCCTGATTTGACTTGCATATATTCAGTGGGCTGTTTCAGACACAGCTAACATTGAATAATAGCTAGGGTTCCATGCATTCACTGTGGCAAGGCTTTGGCTTGTGTCCAAGGAGAAGGTTGGGACTGTCCACTTCTTGCTTCAAGAGTCAAAGCCTCCTTTGCTGAATCAGGATTATTGAATGAGTGAGGCTCATAAGACACACTTTGGCCCTGGCTTATTTGAACCCTGTCTTTTCAAGTCTTGGGGGATTTCTGGTTAGTTTAATATTGATAGGAGAAGCTGATCATGTTGTCCAAGAAAACAGCCCATGGGAATTTTGTATGAATGTAGTGGTAGCTCCAGGTGGTGCAATGGGTTAAACCCTTGTGCTGGCAGGTCAGCAGTTCGAATCCGTGGAGAGCGGGTTGAGCTCCCTCTGTCAGCTCCAGCTCCCCATGTGGGGACATGAGAGAAGTCTCCCATAAGGATGGTAAAACATTGCACATCTGGGTGTTCCCTGGGAAACATCTTTGCAGACAGCCAATTCTATCACACCAGAAGCAACTTGAACTTTCTCAAGTCGTTCCTGACAGACACACACACACACAGCTCCAACTAGAGTGGACCAGTTGAATCAGTGGGACTTCAGTAAGTCACATTCCGATTGATTTAGTGGCTGTACGTTGGGAGTATCACTTGGATTTAGGCCCATGAAAAGAGCATATAGCATGGCATGCATCCTTTAAAAAAAGATTGCATTCAGGAATGGTTTGGGTTTCTGTTGTCATGATAGTTAGAACTATTTATTGATTAGTTCACTGACCATATCAACAATAAAAGACTGAAACCAAAAAATACACAGACAAATAAACACTAATCACTATCCTAAAACTCCTCCAATAGTTAACTAAAATAAATTAAAACATGGTAAAACTTGATTAAATAATAGCTTTGGTAAAATGGAATTAAGTTACAAGTTGAAAGCAGGGCAAGTAGAGTGGCAAGTGTAAAAGTATCAGACAGAGAATTTATATAAGTTCATCGGCATGTTGTCTTGGTAGTTTTGCACATGATTTATTTCTGTTAGACATCGCCTCCCTGAGAGATACGTCCCTCTGGATATATGAGTATTAGTATGAGAATCTATATTATCTATATTAGTATTAGTATGAGTATCTGTAAATAGATTAAATATGGAGTAGAAAAACAAATCCAGTTGTGGCTACTGGTTTTGGTAGCCAAAGTGGTAGGCTCTGATTTTGAATGTTTGCCATATATTTTGGAAACCACCCTGAGTCCCTTCGGGAAAATAGGGCAGCCACAAATAATAATAATAATAATGATAATGATAATAATAATAATTACGGGGCTGTTAGGAAAATATCTTACTGCAATGCACTGTTTTGGCTGAAGGCTGAATGCTGAGTTAAAACATTTCTCCTCTTTCTGGCTCCCTTTGAAGAGGAAAGCATTGCTTTTGTGTTACCGGAATAAAAATGGCTGCTGCTTTATATACCAAAGCTCAGTTCTAGCTCAGCTGTAACATCAAAGCTACCTGTCAGCTTTGCAGACTTCTAGGAACAAAGATGTTCCATGACACTACCTTTGAGACCAAATCAGTATTTGAATGCACAGCAGCCCAATATTTCTGTTGTTTTTCTTCAACCTACCATCAGTTTTTGATATATGAAGTTCAGTCTCACTTTTCCAAAACAGTTCTCAAGCACCTTCAATCATTTACATGAATTTTTAGAAATGACTATCACAAAAAAACCAATATGACTAATTTCTAATTATTTCGTGCTTATTAAATTCAAAGTATCTGGAAAATAGAAGACCACATTGTAGATGGATTGGATCTATAAAGGAAGCCAAGCCCTGAGTTTAGAAGATCTGAGCATAGCTGGTAGTAACAGGATTTCTCAAAAGTCCCTCTTGCATAAAATTGCCATATTTGAGGCCTATAGACATAACATAGCAAGTCATTTTCTCCTAGTGCTCGCTCCCACTTTTCAGGAGTCAGCCTAGATGTTTAGGTGCCAATACCTGCCCACTGATTTTTTAAAAATAGGCTTAACTGCTGTCATACTGCTGCTCTTCCATCCTTATCTTGCCATGTTGTTCACTGCTAGCTATAGATAAAAATCTTTTACTATCAGTTCCCGTTGGGAATTGAGAGTCTTGATGACATTGCTGACTATTCATGTTCCTCCCAACCAATCCAGTGTTTCCCCCTGTTAACCTTTTTGCTTTTATTTGTGTTTTGAATCGTCTATAGCTTCCATAGGAGACTTTCCTCCAAAAAAAATATTGACGTAGCTTTTGAGGCTTTTATTCCCACTGTGTGTTACTTAAAAGCACAACAGCCCAAGGTGTGAGAATATTGATGGGCAAAGTCTCTACAAGCAGGTTTGTAAGTGAATGCACAGGCTGGGTAAGACCTTTTACGTATTTCCTGCCTTCTAGCTGTGCCAAATCGCTTCCAAAGCACCTGTTTATCGGTTTTAGTGAGCTCTATGAGATCTCGAAATTGCATTATAAAAGAGCTGGAAGAAGAAGAGATGGAATAAACAAAACAATGACTTGATGTCCATTATCACGAGGATCTTCTGAAAGCTACTTGATCTAAACTGTCAGAGTAACAGTCCTTGATTTCTTGTGTTACCTTTCTCCTTCTGCATCTAGATACTTAGAAGAGCAAAAGAACGAGAATGGGAAAGATAAGGAGCAGAAACTGGCCAATGTGGAAAAGGAAAAAATGAAAGAGAAGGGAGGTTTCTCAGAGATGGGATTGTCAGACAGCAAAGGGAAACTGGATCCATACACTTCCAAAGCCGACGCGGAAAAGATGTACCGTGGAAGCCAGTCCCCCAAACGTTATAAGCTGCGGGAGGACTTTGAGAAGAAGATGGCCGAGTTCCACAAGGAGCACTATGGCAAGGAGGAGGCGGATGAGATGGAGAAAAAGGCCAAGGGCAAAGGGCGAAAGGAGGCCAGTTTCGAGGAGGATGAGGACGAGGATGAGCCGCCCCGGTTCCTCTCCAAGACAGTGTCAACTTCCAGCAAGAGCCAGGAGGAAGAGCGGGGAGGGAAGTGGGAAGGCCTGGTCTTCCTGCCTCCTACCAAAGAGAAGCAGCGGAAGACGGAGGAAGCAGAGGAGGAGCCCTACGGGGAGTCCTCCAAGAAGGAGGAGCGGCAGGCAGGCAAGAGGGCGGACCCTGGGCATAGGGGATTCATCCCCGAGAAGAACTTCCGGGTCACGACCTACAAAGCGGGCCAAGAGAAAAGCAACACCTCCCCTCCTCCAAGAAAGGCCTCCACCGAAGGCAGGGAGAAGCCTGGCACTAGGGGAGAGGGTCTGGCCTCAGGGAAGTCCTCTTTCTCCATCACCCGTGAGACCCAGGTCAACCTCCGCATGGATTCCTTCGATGAGGATCTTGCTCGGTGAGGGGCTCACATAGTCTCCACAAAAGGGAAAAGGACTAAAGGGAGGGGGGCATGGCTTTCTACTGTAATGCACCCTCCGATCTCTCAGAAGTCCTTTAGAGCCGCCGCAAACTAGCGTCTTGGGAGAGCAAACTGTGCCAGCACGACCGAAGACGTCAAAGACTCCGCCTCTTTCTCCGCCTCTTTCTCCACACCTGTGTGGTTTTCCCTTTGCTAGGGCAGCGATGCGAGCGTACTCTCGCTGTTGAATTCTGTGAACAGCGAGAGTACGCTCGCATCGCTGCCCTAGCAAAGGGAAAACCACGCGGGCGCGGAGAAAGGCGGAGAAAGAGACGGAGTCTTCGACGTCATCGGTCGTGCTGGCACAGTTTGCTCTCCCAAGACGCTAGTTTGCGTCAGCTCTTAAAGAGAATCGGCCCAGAGCCCTTCCCTTCCCAAAACAACAAAATAGGAAACTCTGTAAGCATGTCTTCAGAGGTCACTTAGTAGCAGGGATTAGTACAGGCATGGGAAAATTTGGGTTCTCTGAGTGTTTTGGACTTCAACTCCCACAATTCCTAACACCCTCAGGGCCTTTCCCCCTCGGTTTAAGTGACTGAGGGGGAAAGGGGGCCTAGGGCTGTTAGGAATTGTGGGAATTGAAGTCGAAAACACCTGGATGGAAGGCCCAGTTTGCCCACATCTAGATTAGTCCCCAAATACATGCAAATAAACAATATCCAATACAGAGCTAGATAAAGCAAAGTGGCTGGAGCTGCAGTCTCTCTATGGAAGGAGAATTCATTGGTCTTTAAAAGTGTACTTCAAGTTCTAAGGGGAAGCTTGTATCATATCTAGTTTTGCTTTGTTTATCACTCATAGAAAAATATTGCATTCTCGAAGCACAGAGTTCTCTAATAAAGTCTAGAGGCCTTGTCCTCTTTCCACTTTCCATCCAGACTGGATTGGAATGATCTAGCTCCACAACATGAAATGTGAAATTGAATTCTAGCCATCCATATCCATAACCATGATTTGGAAGAGTTAGGAACAAGCAGTGAAAACTATATTAGCAGTAATGTGTGGTTTAGCCTAAAAAATAAATTGGTTCCTGGCATTTAGGTGAATCTATCTTGCATCTGTAATTGGTTGCAAGCAAAGTAATGAGGCTACTGCTATGTCTTATGACTGTTGACATGGCTGTTAAAGCATTGTCTGTCTCTGCTCCATATACAGCCCCAGTGGGATCTTGGCCCAGGAACGCAAACTGAGCCGCGACCTAGTGCACAGCAGCAAGAAAGAGCAGGAGTTCCGTTCCATTTTCCATCACATCCAGTCGGCCCAGTCTCAGCGGAGCCCATCTGAGCTGTTTGCACAGCACATCGTGACCATTGTCCACCATGTCAAAGGTGAGTGGTGTGAGAGGTGAGGGTCGGAGAGTAGGTAAGCTGTGGCTTGGCACTACCCTGCTTCGTCACTGATCTGTGGCAGATGGGATCACAGTGGGCTCCGTGGTCAACTTTTCCTTCTTTTTGCTGTGTCCTCTTTCGGTGTTATCCTCCAGAGTAGCCAGAGTAGGATTTGCTTACTATTTCAAGAATTCTGGAATGGTCTATTTTGACCTCCTTTTGGCGGTTTACCTTTTGCTCCACTTCCAGAGAGAGTGGGCTGACTCAAAGAGGCCAGTTGGCAACTATTAAGCCATCTCCCCCGTTCCCTGGTGAACTCGGCTGAATTGTAAACAAGAGGAGGACCAGACAGAAAAGGAAAATGTTTTTTCCGCCCATAGAATCGTTTGCCAGAGTCTTTTCTTTGGAATCTTGGATGCCCTGCCCCAGCTGCGCATGAAATGTGAGCTTGGTGGTTCTGCCATTATTATGGAGACCAGGAATCTACAAAAGAGGTTTGCAGTAAATGAGAAAGGAAACCTTGGCCTCTATTCCTATCTAGGAGGTCATTTGTTCCTAAGTGCCATTGGGAAAGTGGGATTGCCCTGCAAATGATACGCACATGATATGGGCTCCTTCCTATATAATATCTCTCTATTCAAGTAGGATGGCTTAAAAATGAAGGGCAAGATCCACTTTACCTGAAGATATAAACAGTTCAGAAACAGGATGGATAGGAAAGTGGCATGAAGTAGCATTGGGTTATTTTGCTATTCAGTAGATTCAACTGTCTTGGACACTGGCTGCTTAAGGGCTGTTGAATTTCTTATTTATTGAAAGGAAAGGGAACAGGACTCTTCTCTTTCTCTTTCTCCTTTCTTCACCTTTTCATCTATTGTTTGCTTCCTGAATCTGTTGCAGACCTTCTTGCAGAGCTCACTTTTATGTTGCCCAAAGTCCAAATGCAGTATATTAATAATGTGGTATTTCCTCAACACAAATGCAGAGCATCACTTTGGCTCCTCGGGAATGACGTTGAATGAACGTTTTACAAAATACCTAAAGCGAGCGGAGCAGGAGTCAGCTAAGAACAAAAGCCCTGAAATCCACAGGTGAGTAGCGGGCAGCAAGAAGGCATGGTTCCCAAAAAGGGAAGGAGAACTCGAGTCTTCGCCCCAAAGCCCTGTAGGTGCTCTCTCCTGAGTTTCAGGTCATAACCTTTAGAATCTAAGAAAGACTTGGGAAGACTTGGTGGGTGTTAAGCAGGATGCAGTGGGCAGGTCGCTACAGAGCTTGCAGGCCCTGAGTTATGTTGGGCGAGTAGGCTTATTAACAAAAGATCTTCCTCATAAATGCACAGCAGAGTAACTTAGCAGCAGCGTGACCCAGCACCAGTAGCCCAAAGTGATGAAAAGGACAAAAACACATAGCCCAATATTATCTCTTCCATTTGAGGCTGTTATTTATAGCAAAATAATATGGTTGCACTCTTTACAAAAACAAGGTTTCCATAACATAAATAAAGTTCAAACTCCACATTGGAGCTTCACGCACGAGGCCTTCTCATACCAAGGCCTACCCCACACTCTGAGACCGCTCTCCCACAATGAGGCCTACTACCACTGAGACCCATTCTCCCACTGAGGCATTCTCTCACACAGAGAGGCTTCTCTCACACTGAGAACTCTCAGGCTGGGTCGTTACTAAGCAACATGCACACCTTCATTTATTGAACTACAGCTTTTGCTGAGTCAATGCATCCATTTAACCCTTTCAGTGCTTAACTCACATTTTTGTAATTAAAAGTACTAATATTTCTGACCAGTTATGCATCACATTTGCAGTCTTTTTTTGGGAGCAGGTTTAAGTCATAACCAAATGAGGGAGTCACTGCTTTGGTGCAACAAGAAGCATTTTCCAGTTACTTGCCAAAAAGTATTTTTAACCGACATTAGCTGATTCTTTGCTCTTCCTTTATTGATCCTCTGTTTTTTTAAAAAGTAATGGAAATTATTAAATATTTGGGAATAAAAACATGTATTCCAAGTATTGAGAACCCCTAAGAGAAGAATCCTAGACTTCATTTATCCTCCATTTAAAAAAAAAACAGTGGAAAGTATTAAATATATGGGATAAAAATATCCCCTCAAAGTATTGAAAAACATTGTGGGAAGCTGGAGCGTAACCCTCCAAGCCTTGCTCATATAAATTGGTGCTTTTAGAGTCAATGCATTGGGACTGAAGTCTGTTTTGCTCATTATATAAATACCAAAAGAAGTGGTGTTTCCATGGCATTTTCTTAACCCTGCTGTGCCTTTTTTGTTTTTAGGAGGATAGACATTTCCCCGAGTTCTTTTAGAAAACATGGATTCTCTCAAGAGGAGACCAAAAGTTCCAAAGAACCCAGCTACAAGGTGAACTGTTACTCTCGATCTATAGTTTAAATACATATAACATATATATGCTTGAGGCATGAACCTTTTATTTCTATATGTGTAAATATATATCTATAAATATATATAAAAAGTGATATATTTTTTCATTTCACTTGCTCTCTACTTAAGTTTGTGTTTTTCTTTCAAGGATGGGCATAATTCTAAAAATGAACTACAAAGGGTTAATTTTTAATAAAAAAAATGTATCAACAACCTTTGTGAAGTGGTTAGAAATATGGTATAAAAAAAAAGATCCCCAAAGTCAATTGAGGTTGAGCTTGAGACAAAAAGAGTGGATTTTTGGAAACAAGTGACCTTGATGATGGAAGAGGCTTTTTGTGATATTTTGCTGCTTGTAAGTATGACTCAATACCTTGTCTTTCCGTGATATTTCCAACCGTGTTTTCAGACAGACAGACAGACAGACAGAGGTGCATGTCAGGAAAAGAGGAGTAAAGCACAGCTGTATCTGAGCCAAACACAGAGATAATACATATTTTTTTGCTCCTAATGTGTTACATACTGTTGAATGTTGTCAAGAATTATTAAAAATATGACGCACTTGGGAGTATTTCACACTGAAATGTTTATAAGCCCCATGGGCACATTGTTCGCTATTTTTTCAAGCCAAACCAAAAGAAAATGGAAAAACTCATTGAATTTAAACACTAAATGTTAATGTACGTTTTGGACAGTGCTGCCAAAGTGTTTCCATATTATGCCTGTATTACATTGCTTGTTAGTTTTGAAAGGTAAAATAGCCGTATCTCTGTTCTATTACCTTATCTCTGTTCTATACTATCTCCAGTGCGTGCAGGTGAGTAAATGCGCATAAATACTCCCATGTTTAGCAGGTTTATTATTCGTCAAGATAAGTCTTAAGATGAAAAAGAACTAAGCAAATTAATGCCTATTAACTGCCTGGGATTTGCCAGCGGCTCTTCATGGCAAGCCGGTGTCTGTTGTGGTGTTACCAGATGAAAACTTTGTGTTCTCCATGAAAAAGAAAAGAGTTTTCCTTCATGTTTGGGAGTCAAAGAGAACCAACAGAGCTCACAAAAACCAACTCCTGTAATAATGGAAGCCACCCTTTAAGACTTGTATGAGGAAGACTTTTGAAAGAGAGCTGCTGGTGGCTTGCCTTTAAACTGAAGCAAAACTGACTGCTATATCTGAACTGAAAGTGACTGTAAAATCAAGAGATCCTGCGCATCTACCGTTTTGGTAGAGGAAGCAAAGAGACATGAAACAACTTTTTAAAAGTGCATTTTTAGTCCTTGCGCGACCTCCTAAAAGCTATTTTTCTTTCTATCTTATCCCTTCCTTGCCACTTAAAACATACAAATTAATATCAGTGTTGGGAAAATAAGTATTGGATTATCATGTATAGTCATTGCATGTTTGGGAGGAGGAATCTGATTCTGTACTTAGAGATCTGTGACACCATGGCTCAGAGCACAAAAGTCAGCGCCCAATGCAAGCTATCTTTCAGAATAGTTTGAACATGTCCTGCAGAGGCTACAAATAGTGGGACTAGTAAAGAGTGAGTAGGGAAGAGTTGACTGTGCCATAGTTGTACAGGAGAAGCAAGGAGCTCTTAGTCGAAACAGAGAGTACTTGAACTCCAGCCAAATCTGGCTCCCTTTGGCTTTGGAGCTGTCAGTGACAGGTGCGTTTTCGAACCTTTCCTCCCTGCCACCGAAGTGCAAGTAACACGATGCTAAGTTTGTGCTTACTGTGCAGAGCCTTGAGTCTTGAGAGGTGAGAGTGAGCACGAAGCAAGGCTGCAAAGTGGTGGTTCAGGACAGGAAGACTACAAGACCTGCTCCCCACGTAAATATTCAGGAGGCCAGGAAAAATTAAACTATCCGTAGCATTTTTACGGACAGTAGCTCTTTAGAGGCCTAGGAGGATCGTTTCTTCCTTTGCTGGATGGCTGGGACCTTGATGCTGGCTTTGTTCCCTTTGTTCCGTTGAATAATGACTTCTATCTGGCACACAAGAAGTGAACGCAGTATTTGGGATCTATAGCAGAGCAGAGTGCCGCATAGCCAGTTCTATATATGAGCTTATGGTCAGAAACAGGAGAGAAAATTCACAGGTAAGGTTTGCAAAAAGATAAACAGTTTCATTGTTGAGGGCAATTACTTCTCAAATAAAAAAGTAGATAGCCAAGAGAAAGTTACCTAATGTCTGTGTATAAAGCATCTTAAGGAAGAGAGAGATCTCATTCTGCTCCTTCTTTGAAGACTTTTAAACAGGCTGGATGGCCATCTGTCGGGGGTGCTTTGTATGCAATTTTTCTGCTTCTTGGCGGGGGGGTTGGACTGGATGGCCCATGAGGTCTCTTCCAACTCTATGATTCTATGCTCCCTTCTCACAAAGCATCATAGAGCAGGGTTGCTGTGAGATTTCCGGACTCTATGACCATGTTTCAGAAGCATTCTTTCTTGACATTTGCTCACATCTGTGGCAGGCATCCTCAGGTTGTGAAGATGCCTGCCATAGATGTGGGCAAAACGTCAGGAGAGAATGCTTCTGGAACATGGCCATGCAGCCTGGAAAACACAGCAACCCAGTAATTCCGACCATGAAAACCTTCGGCAACAAAAGCCATAAAGGGCTTTGGGCAAAATGGGGGAAGAGACCTCTTCAGGTAGGAAGCAAAACACCTTGAGATACATAGATCTAGGAAACAGATGAAACAAGTCAGCAGGGCTGTTCCACAGAGTTCCCTCTGTCCTTCATGGCTTTATATACAAGTGTTGGTGTTTTGTCACTTCTAACGCAGTGGAAGTGTCTTCCTTGTTGCAAAGTGTATCATGACACCAACCTGACTTTTCCCACTGAGGCCTCTCCAGTCCTGAGGAATGTTAGGATGCTGTGATGGTGAAGGAATAGCTGGAGGTCCAGGCATGAAACCTTTTCTCCCTGTCCCTCTCCTTCCAGGCTGAAAGCAAATATAAGGATGACCCGGTTGACCTCCGCCTTGATATTGAGCGGCGCAAAAAACATAAGGAGAAGGACAGGCGGGGCAAGTCCAGGGAATCGGTGGACTCCAGGCCCTCGAGCCATTCGCGGGAGCGGTCAGCGGAGAAGGCGGAAAGGTCTCACAAAGGGTCCAAAAAGAAGTATGTGCAAGAGGAGTTGCCTCGTACTTTGTTATATGTGTTCCATAGGATGGTTGGCTGCTGACAGAAGCATCTGATCATGAACTGAATAGAAGAAACAGCATGGCACCGCAGTCTAGGATGCTGCAAATGGTAGGCTGTTGGAGGAGGCCTCTCCACATTGAGCCTCCTTTAAATTTGGAGGAAGGAGCGCCTGAAGTTTGTTGGTATGTGTCCATACTTCCTGTGTGTCCAGGAAGCTGCAGCGTCTCCCAAGGAATGCCAGAGATAGAAGTCAATTCTGGGGACAGGAGGGTAATGTAGGGTTCGTTTTGTTCACGACAGACCTGTTTGCCTAGTCTGTTAGAGCCAAGCACCACCTCATCTGTAAATGTGGGCCTTTTGGGAATGAATATTCTCCAATGAAGCCTGTAGCTGGTGGGCCAGATGTATTTCTGGGTCTTCGGAGCAGCCTTCTCATTGAGCGACCCATTATCAGCTCCCATAGATGGCCAGTTGCAGGTGGAAGGGGCACATTGGGATTGGCACATTGATTCTCGGTCCCTTTGTGTTTGCGATGCAAATATTGCTGGGGCACAACGGCCAAGAGGTGAGTGCATTTGGGTTGTGCAGCACCACAACTTTTCCAGCTGTAAAGGGAAGCAGGAATCTGGAAAGAATTGCCAGTGCCATTAATACTGGGTTTCCTAAGGATGTTGATTTCTAGGCAGCTAAAGCATAATTATGAATGGGTTATGTATCCATTTCTGACAGATAGATATGGCTAAGCAGAAGTCTGGCTGCTCCTGACTGATCTTTCTCTTTTCTTTTTCCTTTCTTTGTCCTGGCTCAGGAAGCACCGCCGTGTCCGGGAGCGCTCTCGATCCAGCTCTTCTTCCTCTCGGTCCTCACGTTCCTACAAGGCGGAGGAGTACCCCGAAGAGGTCGAAGAGCGAGAGGAGCCTGCTCCACCCGGTTTTGACAAGTCCCGCCTCGGCACCAAGGAGTTTGCTGGCCCCAGCGATAGGGGCAGAGCCCGGGGGACCTTCGTAAGTAGCCTTTCCAGGGAGCGAGGGCAGAGGGCTGGGGTGGCAGCTGTGGGCTTCCCTTCATTCTTGTAAGGGTTTGAAGAGCCAGGCCTTTCAGGAAGAGGCTTTTCTCTGCACATCTTGCAATGGCTGCCTACCTACCCAACCCTTTGCCTATTTAGAGAAATGGGCCTAATTCAAGTAAAACATGGTTGAAATAAATCATGAGGGAAATGAGTTGTCATGAAATTTTTTGAGGGTTTAAGGCAGTGCTTCTCAACCTTCCAAATGCCTCAACCAATTAATACAGTTCCTCATGTTGTGGTGATCCCCAACCATAAAATTATTTTCGTTGCTACTTCATAACTGTAATTTTGCTACTGTTATGAATCGTAATGTAAATATCTTATATCCAGGATGTCTTTTCATTCACTGGACCAAATTTGGCACAAATGCCTGATACGCCCACATTTTAATACTGGTAGGGTTGAGGTTGATTGATTTTGTCATTTGGGAATTGTAGTTGCTGGGATTTATTGTTAACCTACTATCAAAGAGCAAAATACTGGAAGGGTTTAGTGGGCATTGACCTTGAGTTTGGGAGTTGTAGTTCACCTACATCCAGAGAGCACTGTGGACTCAAACAATGATGGATCTGGACCAAACCTGGCACGTATCCTCAATATGCCCAAGTGTGAACATCAGTGGAGTTTGGAAAAAAATAAACCTTGGCATTTGGGAGTTTTAGTTGCTGGGATTTATAGTTCGCCTACAGTCAAAGAGCATTCTGAACCCCACCAGCAATAGAATTGGGCCAAACTTCCCACACAGAACCCCCATGATCAACAGAAAATACTGTGTTTTCTGGTGGTCTTCGGCAACCCCTCTGACATCCCCTCACTACCCCACAGGGGTCCCGACCCCCAGGTTGAGAAACTGTGGTTTAAGGTGAGGTTGAGAAGAGCCTTGTAACCTGCATCCAGTTTTAAAACTTACTAAAACAGAACAGATTCAAAGTCCTCCCCTGAGATCAGTAGCAGACCAGTGGCCCCTGATTCATTCCAAATACTTCAGTCTGGGCAACTTCACAGTTAGAATCATACAGTTGAAAGAGACGCCCAAAGGCCATCAATCCCAATCTCCTTCTGCCAGGCAGGAAGACACCATCCAAGCCCTCTTGACAGATGGCCATCCAGCCTGTTTAAATGCCTCCAAAAAAAGAGCATATGTTGGCTGTAAAGTTCCATCCCACCTGATCCATGGAAGTGTTGAGCAGCATTTAGGTAGCTTTGTTGGGATTCAGTTCCCTCTTGGTTTGAGCAGATTGCATCAGACCTTCTGAAGGGGCACAGACCTTGAACCAAGAAGGAAGAGGAGGCTATCTTCCCAGCCAGCACACCAACCTTTCTCTCTCATGTCCCTTCCTCTCATGACGCCAAGCAGCAGTTCCGGGCCAGGGGCCGTGGCTGGGGAAGAGGCACCTTTTCCGGCAACAGCAACAACAACAACAGCAGCAGCAGTGGTGGAGTTGGTGGTGGCAGTGGTGGAGTTGGCGGCAGCAGCAGTGGCGCTGGAGGCGGTGTGAGCACCGACTTCCAGAAGCGGCCCCGAGAGGAGGAGTGGGACCCCGAGTACACACCCAAGAGCAAGAAATACTACTTGGTAGGTGCGCTGGAAGCGGAGGGGATTTGGCCGCTGCTGGGTGTAGGGCTGTCTTGTGGAAAGATCGCACTGGTGTGGTTTGGGTTCTGAGGACCCTTCAGTTGGACACCTTGGCAGCTGTCTTGACCCTTGAGGATTGATACGCACACAGTGAGCCTCTCCCAGGGCAGTCTTGGGAGCTAGATCTGCACTGCACAGTGATAACAGTGTTGAGGTTTGGTGCCCTGCCGCCAAACACCTAGTATCCCAATCAGATACTAGAGACGAGATTAAAATACAATAGATTTATTCTGGTCAGAGCAAAGCCACTGGGCGTACAACAGGAAAAATAGTGCCACAAGGCTGAGATGTAACTCAGCCCTTTTATTGTAGAGCTTTCTAAAATTTCTAAACATGCATATTTAAGCCTTTCCCCCCGTTCATACCCCCAAGTTTCCATCCAATTCAACCCCTGCTTGCCAGACAGGAAAAGCACCATGAAATTGGGAAAACTTTGATGGCCATAGTGCATTCCTGTAAAGCCCTGGGATATATATTTTTGTTACTACTATGAAAGAGAGCACTTGCACTTGATTGAAGATGATAAGAATGTGGTAGATAACAGGATGAGGGAATAAAGAAGTAAATTCTAAGAAGATGGTGCTGTGCAAGTTACTCCCTTGGTAAGAAGCCTCTTCCCTGACTAAAGAGAATGGCATAGGATGGGAGCCATTGGAGTTAAAATATCCAACTGATACAGCTATGGTCCACAATCAATGACACAGCACTGTACTTTCATCCCATGCCCTGGGACTATCCCATTCCTTTGTCTTGTTTACAGTTTGGCCATGCCGTACGGTAGTTGTTACCATAGGTTGTTGGGCATTGTTCTGAGTTGTTTTTATATGTTATAGTTTTTTACTTTATTGTATTGTACTATGTGTTTATTTTATGCTTTGTCTTGGCACATTGTGCCATATGTAAGCCACCTCGAGTACCTTCGGGGAGATGGAGGCATGGTACAAAAATAAAGTTATTATTATTATATTATATATACTTACCCTGTACACTCACTAGTGCAAAAGTCGGCCTGATGTATAAGTTGATGGCATGTTTGGAGACCAAAACTATGGATTTTAATAGGACCAGTGGATACGTTGAAGGTCATTGCACAGAGAGGAGGGAAAGCACCAGTGCCCTCTCACAGGCCAGCCACCATTTCCTGGCCTAAATGTTCAAAAAGGCCCCATAGCACAGAGAGTAGAGGACGTCCATGCTTCTTAAAGTTTCTCCCAGGACAGACTGAGCTCTTGCCTTTTGCTAATCTGCTCAGAGAAGGGGTTACGGTACAGCACTCACATTGACCCATGGATAAGTCGACCCAGATTTTAGGGGTTGATTTTTTTTTTTACTGAAGAGTGGATAGAAAGGATAAGTGTCTGGGAAATGGACAGGGATGGAAAGCGCTTAGATAACTCCACATGTGCTGCAGACCAAGATTGTCTTCTCTCTTTCTTTCTGTGTTTGTAGCATGACGACCGCGAGGGCGAAGGCGGGGAGAAGTGGGGCAGCCGGGGCAGGGGCCGGGGCATCTTCCCCCGCGGACGGGGCCGCTTCCTCTACCGGAAGTCCAATGCCAGCCCCAAATGGGCCCACGACAAGTTCAGCGGCGAGGAAGGCGAGATCGAGGACGACGAGAGCGGGGCCGAGACCCGGGAGGAGAAGGAGCCCCTGCCAACGGTAGCTGAGTAGCAAAAAGGAGGAGGAGATGTTCCTGTCAATCTGGACTGTCGTTGATCCTTATTGGCTAGTTGGATGTTTTGTTTTACAGATTCTCTGGGTTTATTTCCCCCCCCCCCCCCCCCCAATGACCCCAGAGGATGGTGGAGTGAGTCGTGCCCCATTACTCCTCTTGGCAATCATTTTTTGATTTCTTTCTTTTTTAATGATTATGGAGTCAGGGAGCTGTTTCCTCACTCTTTTGTGCCCCGTTGGTAGATGTTTTTTAAATCCCTTTATTTTTAGCATTTGCATCTACTTAGGCCGTGCCCTCTGAAAAATGGTTACTTTCAGAAACGCCTTTCTAGTTCTTAACGTGACACCAGAGCAATGCATGTGAATCCTCAAGACCTGGGTCGAAACCATTGGGACCAAATCCAGGTGTTCTTAAGTTCAAGGAACTGTTCCTCTGACTTGAATTCAGAGCCTTTTCTTTTAATGGAACCGGCATTTGTTTCTTTGTTTTCCTTTTGCGCTGGAATTTTTAAAGTTTAGCATGGCGCACCTGAGGGCCCTCTTCTTCTTCTTCTTCCTCTTCCTCTTGCCGGATTCCCCCAAAATGCAAAGCTGCTCTGGGCTGATGTTCGGTCACCTCACTCTCTTGTTTCTTCCTTTTGCATCCTCTTCTTGCCTCAACTTTGAGGGCCATGTTGTTTTCTAAGAAACTTCTGAATATATTAGTTTAAAAGAAAACCCCAAAATAAAGCCTGTAGCATGAAAAACATGGGATTCCCCCCAGTATTTTTATTAACGTTTTTATAAAGCAAGATTGACTCATTTCTTGTGGGTGGCTGATTGTTGTGGGTGGCGAGTTGTCTCTTCAGCTTTAGCATAATGATCTGAAGGTGATCCTTTGGTGTTGATGACCAGTGATGAAAAGCACCAGGGCTATGTTGAGGGATTGTTCCTCTTGAAATAAGGTTTGTCTCTTTCACTTCACTCCAGCCACTTTCTCCTCCTTCCTGTGCTATCCCTAGAGCTCACTTTGTGCGATTGGTGCACTTCTTGCTTAGCGCCCACAAGTTTTTGTTTTTGACTTCCTTCAAATAAAACTATGTTAAACTGATGGCCTGTGTGTCCCTCTCCTGATGATTTCTTCTGTGCCTGCAGCAGAGAAGCTTCTTCCACACAAAGCTGACACCAACCCCACATTGGCCAACTCTCATTAAACGGTGTGGGCAGACGGACTAAGCAGTTACACTGGGTACACAGACTGGGCCCGTAACCCTTTTTGTTAGGGAAAACTACCCTAAATAAAGCAGAGCGTGAAGTGCCGTGTGATGTGGCTGTAAATATGAGATCAGAATGAAGAGAGGGCCATGAAGGCAGTGCCATCTTGCCTCCAGTGTCATCAGTTGGGAGCCCCCCCCCCCCCCCAGCACCAACCGGTGCTCTGAGATCAGAATGAAGAGAGGGGCCATGAAAGCAGTGTCATCAGTTGGGAGCCCCCCCCCCCCCCAACAACAACAACTGCTGCTCAGAGGTCGGAATGAAGAGGGGCCATGAAGGCAGTGCCATCTTGCCTCCAGTGTCATCAGTTGGGAGCCCCCCCCCCCTTTCCAGCACCAACCGCTGCTCTGAGATTAGAATGAAGAGGGGCCAGGAAGGCAGTGTCATCAGTTGGGAGCCCCCCCCCCCCCCCCAACACCAACTGCTGCTCAGAGGTCGGAATGAAGAGATGGGGCCATGAGGGCAGTGCCATCTTGCCTCCAGTGTCATCAGTTGGGAGCCCCCCCCCCCCAACACCAACTGCTGCTCAGAAGTCGGAATGAAGAGATGGGGCCATGAAGTCAGTGCCATCTTGCCTCCAGTGTCATCAGTTGGGACCTTCCCCCCGCCCCCCAGCACCAACCGCTGCTCTGAGATCAGAGTGAAGAGAGGGGCCAGAAAGGCAGTTCCATCTTGTCTCCTGCACTGTGCTTATAATATAATATAATATAATATAATATAATATAATATACATACATATGATATTGATAATATTATAATGTAATACAATATAATACTAATAATATAATTATATATTTTAAATGTAATATTACAGTATAATGTTATAATACAATATAATATATATAATATTAATATTGTGCTATGGTAATAATATAATATATTGTATTTACTTGTATGCCACTCTGAGTCCCCTTTGGGGTGAGAAGGGCGGCATATAAATGTCATGAATAAATAAAGAATTCAGAGCTTAGGAGGCAAACATGTCAGAATGGCTTATCACAACGTTCTAGGAGGCCCTAAAGGCCAACCAGGCCCATCCCTTCTGCCAGACAGGAAGATACCATCTAAGCTGGTGGTTCTTAACCTGTGGGCCGTGGACCACCAGTGGGCCGTGAGGATGAAAATCTGGTCTGCAAACCTTCCTCTTTTATTTTATTTTATTTCCTCTCCTTTTGCACCACCTGCCACTCCTTCCCTGTTGCTGACCATGCCATATGTTCTGTATCAGAAACTAGTGTTGATGTGGTCTATTTATTATTTAGTTATTTAAAAGGTTTGTATACCGGCCTTCTCACCTCTCTTGAGGGACTCAGACCAGTTTCCAACCATAATATCACATACAATCAATAAAACATCATAATACATATTACAGTAAAAAATTAAAACAATTACAATCAATAACTACAATGGTCAGTCGTCACACTAAAATCGTTGCTCCTCATCCTCCATCCATATCTCAGGGTGTTGGCTCACTCGTTGAATGCCTGCCTCCATAACCAAGTCTTCACCTGTTTCCTAAATGTCAGGATAGGTGGGGCGGTTCTGATCTCCAATGGGAGAGAGTTCCAGAGTCGAGGGGCCACCACCGAGAAGGCCCTTTCCCTTGTCCCCACCAGACGCGCTTGCGAGGCCGGTGGGACCGAGAGCAGGGCCTCTCCAGACGATCTTAATAATCTTGATGGTTCATAGGGGAGAATACGTTCGGAGAGGTAAACAGGGCCGGAGTCGTTTAGGGCTTTATAGGTTAACACCAGCACTTTGAATTGTGCTCGGAAGCTAATTGGGAGCCAGTGGAGCTGGTGTAACAACGGAGTGGTGTGCTCCCTGTACCCAGCACCCAATAGTAGTCTGGCTGCCGAGTGTTGGACTACCTGCAGCTTCCGGGCAGTCTTCAGAGGCAACCGCATGTAGAGAGCGTCTCTACCCAATGCAATTTTCTGAATCAGTACCCCAAACTAAATCTGAAGTTGACCATAAACTGATTCGTAACCATTTGGTACTAAAGTTGGCAAGTGGTCCCTGGTCAAATAGTCCCTGATCAAAAAAAGGTTGGGAACCACTGGTATAGGTCCTCCTGACAGATGGTCATCCAGTCTCTGCTTCACAGTCTCCAGGAAGTAAAACTGCACCACATTGTGGTTGTGAAACTTTTTTTTTTTTTGAAATTTGCCCCATTCTGTTCCTTCTATTTAGCACCAACGTGTAACTTTAAAAATGGTGACTGAAATGGGACATTGCAACCAAAGGCTCCTCCTCCGCATCCAATCCAACCAGCTTTGCACAAGAGTGCAATTGCAGAATTTGGAACGGCTGTGTTTGGGCAAAGCTGGCCTTGGATTTGTGCAATTTCCATGTTGTGTAAATCCACACCTGGGCGGCCCAAATGGGAGCAAAGCCCTGACTTGCAGGGGACCCTATGAAAAGGGACTCTGTTTCACTGGAAGGAAAGCAGGCCTTGGGCTTTTGTCTTCCATGGAGAACGCTTTTGTAGGCCTCTCCTGCCCCCTGCCGGCTCCGCATGGTCGGGCCTTCCTTGCCTTGGGGTTTGGCTGCTGAAGGAAGCCAGTAAAACCACTTGGCAGTTGCTTTTGACCTCTGATTCACCACTGAGACTCTTCCTGTGAGTGCCTTTGGGGCTACCTTAGCGGAGAGTGAAACCTTTACAGTTGGGTTTTGTAAGGAAAATGGTAGAATCCGATGCAAGCGCTCAAGGACCTTGCGGGGATTTGCTTCCTGTGTTAACCAGCTTGGTGACCTGAGAGACAACAGAAGTAAACAAATAGGGAAAAGGAAACTGTCACCTTTCCGGGAGCCAGGCTGGTCAGTGGAGCAGTGAATCTATGTGAGGCTTGGAAAGAGCTCTCCAAGGTGCCCCCACATCGGAATTGGCATTTGTGGGGTATTTTAGAGTTCAGGCAAAGCTGTTAGTGGATATTTCAAGAAGCTATCCCTTTCAATCTTGTCTCACACCCCATAATAAACAGATATGTCCAGTCCTTGATTTGGCTAGATCAGTAGTTCTCAACCTTCCTAATGTCGTGACCCCTTAATACAGTTACTCGTGGTGACCCCCAACCATAAAATTACAGTACTTTCAATGCTACTTCATAACTGTAATTTTGCTACTGTTATGAATTGTGCAGGATATATTTTCATTCACTGGACCAAATTTGGCACAAATACCCGATACTCCCAAATATGAATACTGATGGGGTTGGGAGGGATTGATTTCGTCATTTGGGAGTTGTAGTTGCTGGGATTTATAGTTCACCTACAATCAAAGAGCATTCTGAACTCCACCAATGATTGAATTGAACTAAACTTGGCACAGCGAACTTCCATGATCAACAGAAAATACTGGAAGGGTTTGGTGTACATTGACCTTGAGTTTGAGAGTTGTAGTTCACCTACATCCAGAGAGCACTGTGGACTTTAACTATGATGGATCTGGACCAATCTTGGCATGAATATTCAATATGCCCAAATGTGAACATTGGTGGAGTTTGGGGAAAATAGACCTTGACATTTGGGAGTTGTAGTTGCTGGGATTTATGGTTCACCAAATTTTGGCACAAATATCCGATACACCCAAATTTGAATACTGATGGGGTTGGGGGGATTGATTTTGACATTTGGGAGTTGTAGTTGCTGGGATTTATAGTTCACCTACAATCAAAGAGCATTCTGAACCCCACCAATGATAAAATTGGGCCAAACTTCCCACGCAGAACCCCTACGACCAACAGAAAATGCTGTGTTTTCTGATGGTCTTTGGTGACCCCTCTGACACCTCCATGGTTCCCGAACCCCAGGTTGGAAAACGCTGGGCCAGATATAGAAAGGAAGCTGGGAAGGGGATGTGGTTTTAGTGAGTTTAATGGTGGCATGTAATGCGAATATTGCACTTTTATGGCCCTTTATATTACATTTCCCAAAGCGATCCCACAAAATACCCCTCTCCAAACTCCCTCTAAAGCAGGCATGGGCCAACTTGGGCCCTCTAGGTGTTTTGGACTTCAACTCCCACAATTCCTAACAGCCCCAGGCTCTTTCCTTTCCCCCCTCAGCCACTTAAGTGGCTGAGGGGGGAAAGGAAGGGGCCTGAGGCTGTTAAGAATTGTGGGAGTTGAAATCCAAAACACCTAGAGGGCCCAAGTTGGCCCATGCCTGCTCTAAAGCCATGCAAGCCATTAAGGCGCTCTCCAAACCTTTCTGGTGCTGCAAACACCCCTCTCTAAGCCCCACAAAATAAAGACAAAAATGAAATCTCAAACATGAAAACATGCAAAAGGTCCTGCATCGTACAAGAACCCATGCCGTTACCCACTTCTGGCATAAAGGGAACAGAGATCACCTGTCCAGGGTTTTTTCCAAGCAGAAAAACACCAAGAGACCCATGTTTCCAACGGGGCCTCCTGCCCTCATAATTTCGATGGGAGGTGCAGGGCTTTACGGCCCAGTGGGTTGCCAAAAAGAGACAAACCGGTCCTGCTGGTTGTCACTGGGGCTAGCGTGTTGGACCAGGAAGCCTTTCTCATGTTGGTTTTGCCCATCTTTGGTGTCCCAAAAGGTGCAACAGAATTGGGTCACTCCTTTTGCTCAGAGATGCTTGGGGCAAAGAAAGAAGTGACTCACCCTCCATAGGGAGGAACCTGCGTTTTGATCGGGGTCAAAGGGAGGTTTCTGCAGACCCAGAAGGCAGAGAAATTGACGAAAGGACTAAAGGGGAGAAAAGGAAAGACAAGTTGCTTTTGCATTGACTCAATAAATTCACTTAGCAGATCTTCTCAAGTAACACTAAGTAAAAAAAATTAGAACAAAATTCTGTTCCTGGTTTGAAAATGTTGTTTCCTGTATAATTGTGCAGTACTAACTTTGAAAGTAGTTATTCTACTCAAGAAACATAGATAGATTAAACAGATGATAGATAGATAGATAGATAGATAGATAGATAGATAGATAGACAGACAGACTCCGACCCTGTTTACCTCTCCAAACATATTCTCCCCTATGAACCATGAAGATTATTAAGATCGTCTGGAGAGGCCCTGCTCTCGGTCCCACCAGCCTCGCAAGCGCGTCTGGTGGGGATGAGGGACAGGGCCTTCTCGGTGGTGGCCCCTCGACTCTGGAACTCTCTCCCACTGGAGATCAGAACCGCCCCTTCTATCCTGACATTTAGGAAGCAGGTGAAGATGTGGTTATGGAGACAGGCATTCGACGAGTGAGCCAACACCAGGTGAAGATGTGGTTATGGAGACAGGCATTCGACGAGTGAGCCAACAACCTGAGATATGGATGGAGGATGAGGAACAACGATTTTAGTGTGACGACTGACCATTGTAGTTATTGAATGTAATTGCTATTTTAATTGTTTTACTGTAATATGAATTATGATGTTTTTATTGACTGTATGTGATACAGTTATGGTTGAAAACCGGTCTGAGTCCCTCAAGAGAGGTGAGAAGGTCGGTATACAAAACTTTTAAATAAATAAATAATAGATAGATAGATAGATAGATTAGATAGATGATAAAAAGCAAGATAGAGGTAACTAGATGATTTTTTTTTTCATGTCAGGAGCGACCCAAGAAACTGCAAATCACTTCTGGTGGGAGAGAATTGGCTGCCTGCAAGGACGCTGCCGGTGGACACCTGGATGTTTTACCATCCTATGGTAGGCTTCCCTCATTTCCCTGCAATGGAAGCTGCAGCTGACAGATGGAAGCTCACCCCGCTTCCTGGATTTGAACTACCGACTTTTGGTCAGCAGTCCTGCCGGCACAAGGGTTTAACCCATTGTGCCACCGCAATGGGTTAAATGAAAAGGTTGAATGCCTCCACCTTTGTTACTTGGGAATATTTTAATAAATCAAACGCAGAAATAATCCTTAGAATGTGCTCTTTAACTACCACTATTCACTTTTCCACATACATTTCTGCCAATGATGAACAAATTTTCTGAAACTGTCACGAAAGAAGTCGACACTCTGTTTCCGCAACCAGCGTCTCTCATTCTCTCAACGTCTTCATCAGAAGCATAATGATGTCCCCACAGATCTTCTTTCATTATTGGGAACAGAAATGCTGATTGTGCTTGAAATTTCTCTCTATGTGATACAACGATCATCCTGAATTGATCTGTCAACCTTTTCCTTGTGAAACTCGGTGGTTGCTGTCACAGGACATCCAACTCTTTGTTTGTCACAAATGACGGGCCAGGATCACATTTGGCATGCAGGCCCCCCATGACCAACTAGACTTTCTTTTCTTTCATTCCACATAGATGTGTTTCTTCACGTGGGTCGCCAGGGGGTGTCAGAGGGGTCACCAAAGACCATCAGAAAGCACAGCATTTTCTGTTGGTCATGGGGGTTCTGTGTGGGAAGTTTGGCCCAATTCTATCATTGGTGAGGTTCTGAATGCTCTTTGATTGTAGGTGAACTATAAATCCCAGCAACTACAACTCCCAAATGTCAAGGTCTATTTCCCCCAAACTCCACCAAAGTTCACATTTGAGTATATTGGGTATTCATGCCAAATTTGATTCAGATCCATCATTGTTTGAGCCCACAGTGCTCTCTGGATGTAGGTGAATTACAACTCCAAAACTCAAGGTCAATGCCCACCAGACCCTTTCAGTATTTTCTGTTGGTCATGGGAGTTTTGTGTGCCAAGTTTGGATCAATTCCATCGTTGGTGGAATTCAGAACGCTCTTTGATTGTAGATTTATTATTTTTATTATTTATTTATTTACGGTTTTTATATTCCGCCCTTCTCACCCCGCAGAGGACTCAGGGCGGATTATAGTATACACATATATGGCAAACATTCAATGCCAGTTTGACAGACAATGAATACAGACAATACACAGAGGCTATTTAACTTTTTTCTGGCCGCCAGGAGAGCTGCTGCTTTCATCGTCCATCAGCGACACCGATGAAGTTCTTCCGCATTCCACATCCCGGAGTTTTCTTTATGGCCTCATAAATTAGTTAATTTAGCCTCCCACACAAGGTGGTACCTTATTTTCCTACTTGACAGATGCAACTGTCTTTCGGGTTGCAAAGGTCGACAACAGGCTACACAATGGCTGGACACCCACTCCAGCCCGGGCTGGCTTCGAACTCATGACCTTTTGATCAGAGTGATCTTAATGCAGCTGACACTCAGCCAGCTGCACCACAATCCCGGTAGATGAACTATAAATCCCAGCAACTACAACTCCCAAATGACAAAATCAATCCCCCCAACCCCACCAGTATTCAAATTTGGGCGTATTGCGTGTTTGTGCCAAATTTGGTCCCGTGAATGAAAATACATCCTGCATATCATATATTTAGATTATGATTCATAACAGTAGCAAAAAAAGTTATGAAGTAGAAACAAAAATAAGTTTATGATTGGGGTTCACCACAACATGAGGAACTGTATTAAGTGGTCACGGCATTAGGAAGGTTGAGAAGCATTGCTCTATCCTAAGTATCATTTTTGGACTTGGAAATGCTTTTCTATTTTGGAGGAATTTCCCAAAAAGGATGCCCTTCTAGGGTAATTCATAATAGTCCATTTTTATTTATTTATTTTCGTGTCAGGAGCAACCGCTCCTGTTGTGAGAGAATTGGCCGTCTGCAAGGACGTTGCCCAGGGGACGCCTGGATGATTTTTGATGTTTTATCATCCTTGTGGGAGGCTTCTCTCATGTCCCCGCATGAGGAGCTGGAGCTGATAGAGGGAGCTCATCCGCCTCTGGCATCAAGCCCTCTGAGCAGCAAAAGAACGGAGAAGAGGCCCTCCCTTTCTTCTTCCTTCCTTCCTTCCTTCTAGGGAACCTGCCTCACCTGTTTGGGCCCGTCCCCCTGTCCCTCCCTGCCTTGTGGGCCAGGCGTGTCCTGAAGGGCCCTTCCTTCCTCATCCCTCACAGCCTCCCACTTTGCCCAGGAGAGCGGCCAGTGAGCGGAATCCCTGCTGAAGGTGGAAGCAAAATGGGTATGTAATGGGGGTCCACCAGAGCAGCCCTGGACCAGAAAGGATGCAGGCGGTTAAGTTGGGGGTGATCTCTGGCTTGCACCGTCTTTAGGGCATATATTTCTTCAGTATTGATTGCATCGTAAACATGATAGCCAGGTTTAATTATTACGAAAAATGTCCCATTGAGGAGGAGCGGAGGGGGTAGCTTGTTTTCTGCTGATCTGGAGAGTAGGGCACAATGGGAGGAATGAGTTCAAATGGCAGGAAACAAAAGATTCAGAAGTGGAATCAGTTGCTTTGGAGTTCGTTGCAGTCTCCTTCCTTCTCTAGAGGGTTTGGATGGCCATCTGTCAGGAGGGCTTTGTGGTGTTTTCCTCCATGGGAGGGAGTTGGATGGGATGGCCTTTGGGGATCTCTTCCAACTCTAGGATTCTATCATCATCATCATCATCATCATCACCATCATCTGGATGGCCATCTGTCGGGAGGGCTTGGATGGTGCCTTTCTGCCTGGGAGAACGGGGTTAGACTGGATGGCCCTTAGGGTCCCTTTCAATCTAGAAGTCTATGATTCCACTACTTCCTATGCAGCAAAAACATACATGATTCAGTCCTTTCTTCCTTCTGCCGCTGGGGGTTAAGGAGCTGAGCACTGGGTCACTGGATTATTGTTTATTGGTTATGTATGTTCCATTGGTTTTATATTTTGTTATATGCTGTTGATTGCTGACAATCAATTTTGCCATGATTTCTGTGTAAACCGCTTTGAGTGCCCCCAGGGGTGAGAAAAGTGGTATAGAAATACTGTAAACAAAAAAATATATCAATAAATATGTTTGATTTGTATTGTTTTAAAATGTTGTGAGCCGTTTTGGGTTTTGTTTAGGGAGAAAAGTGGGATATAAACAAAGATTTATTATATTATTATATTTTTGCACCACATTTAGAGGAATAATAATTTAAGCGTAGGCACATGGACGGTTAGGATCAAGAGGATTAAGATGAGCTAATCTTGCATGGAATAGGTTGGTTCAAGTTTCTGCTGGAGTGAGATCTTGGGTAGAACACTCCGAATAGTGTCTACATTTTTGGAGACCCCTCTAATGACCAGCAGCTGCCCTTCAGTGAGGTCCCATAGAGTCTAAGATTAGCAACTCTGGCAATGATGTCCCTTTGGGGTCTGCCTAGGCACCAGACCTTTGCCCTTTTGCAGAGGAACACAAGTGTTGGTATCCCTGGCTTCTGGAAGGTGCCTTGGGGTCCTAGGGAGGCTGATCCTCTTGCTGTTCCTTCCTTCCCCAGAGGTTTTGGTCCTGGTGGACTTTGAGGGCCGGCTGGGCGATGAGCTGAAGATCACAGCCGGAGATGTCATCCGCAAGGTCCACCCGGGGCCAGAGGAGGGCTGGCTGCAGGGAGAACTAGGTGGCCAGGTGGGCCTCTTCCCCCAGCAATTTGTGCAGGTGAGTGCCACCAGGCCTTTTTCATGCAACACAGGCAAAGCAATGGGAGTTGGGGAGTCCAAACCCCTCTGGACTGTGGGGTGGCACCATCTCTGCATTCAGAAACCAAGGGGAGACCAGGTTTGGGTTGGTTGGTGGTTTCTTTCTTTCTTTTCCTTCCTTCCTTACACATCCCAGAAGGCCATCCCAAAAGACAATTAGCCCACCTCCTTCCAGCAGCTTTGCATCTCCTTGTGGAGAGAAAAAGCGGGATAATAATAATAATAATAATAATAATAATAATAATAATAATCCTTCCCTCCAGTCAAACTACCTTCTTTGTTTCCTCCCCTCCAGCCAACAGTATTTCCTTCTCCAGCCAACCAAACTTCCTTCCTTCCAGCCAACCTTCCTGCCTGCCTGCCTTCCTCCCTTCCCTCCTGTCAACCTATCTTCATTCCTTCCTTCCCCAGCCAAACTTCCTTCCTTTCCTCCAGCCAACCTTCCTTCCTTCCTTCCTTCCTTCCTTCCTTCCTTCCTTCCTTCCTTCCTTCCTTCTTATCAACTTACCTTCCTTCTTGCCTTCCCTGGCCAAACTTACTTCCTTCCTTCCCATCAACCTACCAACTTTCCTTCCTTCCCTGGCCAAACTTTCCTTCCTTCCTTCCTTCCTTCCTTCCTTCCTTCCTTCCTTCCTTCCTTCCTTCCTGTCAACTTTCCCCGGCCAAACTAATTTACTTACTTCCATACTTCCTTTGCTTCTTCCTTCCCTTCAGCCAACCTTCCTTCCTTCCCTTCAGCCAACCTTCCTTCCTTCCTTCCTTCCTTCCTTCCTTCCTTCCTTCCTTCCTTCCTTCCTTCCTTCCTTCCTTCCTTCCTTCCTGTCAACCTTCCCCGGCCAAACTAATTTACTTACTTTATTTATTTATTTATTTGATGCACTTATTAACCGCCATTCTCAGCCCATAAGGGCGACTCATGGCGGTGTACAGTACACATAAAAGACAATTACAAAAAAGCCAGTTTCAACAACATATAAACTATACAACAATTACAGACTACACTAAACATCCGCTTCGTCTCTTAGTGGAATCATAGCCAGTCTCATATTCCTTGTTCCATTCCAGTTCTCATTACCGTATTGTTTAGCACTTAATTAAATGCCCTCTCGAACAGCCATGTCTTAAGGCTTTTTCGAAAGGACATGAGGGAAGGCGCCTGTCTGATGTGTGCAGGGAGAGTGTTCCACAGCCGGGGGGCCACCACCGAGAAGGCCCTCTCCCTCGTCCCCGCCAGCCGTGCCTGTGAGGCAGGCGGGATCGAGAGAAGGGCCTCCCCAGACGATCTCAAGGTCCTCGTGGGCTCGTAGGCCAAGATGCGGTCAGAAAGGTATTTTGGGCCGGAACCGTTTAGGGCTTTGTAGGCCAAAACCAACACCTTGAATTGGGTCCGGTAGCAAATCGGCAGCCAGTGGAGCTGGGACAACAAGGGCGTTGTGTGCTCCCTGCCACCCGCTCCAGTTAGTAACATGGCTGCCGCGCGCTGAACCAGCTGAAGCTTCCGGGCCGTCTTCAAGGGCAGCCCCACGTAGAGAGCGTTGCAGTAGTCCAGGCGGGATGTGACAAGAGCGTGTACCACCGTGGCCAAGTCAGACTTCCCGAGATACGGGCGCAGCTGGCGCACGAGCCTGAGCTGTGCAAATGCTCCCCTGGTCACCGCTGAAACCTGGGGGTCCAGGCTCAACGATGAGTCCAGAGTCACACCCAAGCTGCGAACCTGCGCCTTCAAGGGGAGTGCGACCCCGTCCAGCACAGGCTGTAACCCTATACCCCGTTCGGCCTTGCGACTGACCAGGAGTACCTCTGTCTTGTCTGGATTTAGTTTCAGTTTGTTCGCCCTCATCCAGACCGTTACAGCGGCCAGGCACCGGTTCAGGACCTCGACAGCCTCCTTAGTAGCAGGTGGGAAGGAGTGACAGAGTTGGACATCATCTGCGTACAGATGACACCGCACCCCGAAACTCCGGATGATCTCACCCAGCGGCTTCATGTAGATATTAAACAGCATGGGGGACAGTATGGAACCCTGTGGCACCCCACAAGTCAAAGGTTGTGGTGCGGAACAGGAGTCCCCCAATAACACCTTCTGGGTGCGGCCCTCCAGAAATGACTGGAGCCACTGCAGAGCAGTGACCCCAAGACCCATTTCCGCAAGGCGCCCCAGAAGGATACCATGGTCGACGGTATCGAAGGCCGCTGAGAGGTCCAGGAGCACCAACAGGGACACACTCCCCCTGTCTAGCTCCCGGCGCAGATCATCCACTAAGGCGACCAAGACCGTCTCGGTACCATGCCCCGGTCTGAAACCAGACTGTGCCGGATCCAGATAATCCGTGTCTCTCAAGAATACCTGGAGTTGTGAGGCCACCACGCTTTCCATGACTTTGCCCAAGAAGGGGAGATTGGAAACAGGCCGAAAGTTGTCTAATTTAGTGGGGTCCAGTGATGGCTTCTTCAACAGCGGCTTTATGATAGCCTGTTTTAGGCTCGCTGGAATCTTGCCTTCCCGAAGGGAGGCATTCACCACCACTGTTACCCACTCAGCCAATCCCCCTCTGGCCTCCCTCAGAAGCCAGGATGGGCAGGGGTCTAGGATGGACGTGGTGGGCCTCATACCTCCAAGTATCTTGTCCACATCCTCGGGTTTCACAAACTGAAAAGAATCCATCAAAATAGGACAAGCAGGTGCTCTTGTTACATTCCCGGAGTCTGCATCTAACGCGGCGTCCAGCCCAGAACGGATCAAGGCGACTTTGTCTGCAAAGAACCGAGCAAATGCTTCACAGCGCGCAACCGAATTGTCAGGGCTCCCACCTGCAGTGGTGGGAGTTAAAAGACCTCTGACAATCCGAAACAACTCCGCCGGACGGTTCTTTGCAGATGCAATAGTGGCCGCAAAGAAAGTTTTCTTTGCGGCCTTTATTGCCGCGGCATATGCCCTAAGAAAGGACACAAACCGTGCTCGGTTTGACTCGCTCGGATCTGAACGCCACACGCTCTCTAGTTCCCTCTTCCTTCGCTTCATCACTGCCAGCTCCTCAGTAAACCAAGGGGCTGGTTTAGCTCGGCTACTTGAGAGGGGACGTTCCGGAGCAATCATGTCAATAGCCCTGGCCATCTCCCCATTCCAGAGAGCCACCAAGGCTTCGACATGGTCACCTACCGAGGTGGCGGGAAAATCCCCAAGAGCCGTCAGGAATCCATTCGGATCCATCAGCCTCCTGGGGCGGACCATCTTAATAGGTCCTCCACCTTTGCAGAGGTTAGGGGGCGCAGTGAGCCTAAATCTTCCATACTTCCTTTGCTTCTTCCTTCCCTTCCGCTAGCCTTCCTTCCTTCACTTCAGCCAACCTGCCATCCTTCCTTCCTTCCTTCCTTCCTTCCTTCCTTCCTTCCTTCCTTCCTTCCTTCAGCCTTCCTTCCTTCCTTCCTTCCTTCCTTCCTTCCTTCCTTCCTTCCTTCCTTCCTGTCAACCTTCCCCGGTCAAACTAACTTACTTACTTCTATACTTCCCTTCTTACTTCCCTTCAGCTAACCTTCCTTCCTTCACTCCAGCCAACCTACCTTCATTCCTTCCTTCTTCAGCCTGCCTGTCTTCTTGCCTTCCTGCCTTCCCTCTCTTCCTCCAGCCAACCTTCCTTCCTTCATTCCCTGCAGCCATCCTACCTTCCTTCCTTCCTTCCCTCCCTCCCTCCTGTCAACCTACTTTTATTCCTTCCTTCCCCAGCCAAATTTCCCTCCCTCCCTCCCTCCAGCCAACCTTCCTTCCCTCCAGCCAACCCACCTTCATGCCTTCCTTCCTTCCTTTGCAGTGCCACATTTGGGGGTAGAAATTGGACCCATTGAGCATCCTTTTCAGTGACCCTAATGACATCTCTGACCTGTTGTGCAAAACAAGATGCTCAATGTGGAGTCTCTCCCACCACTGAGCCACTCTGAGTCTCCTTTAAGAGAGAAATGCAGGATATAAATACATATAACAACAATTCCATCGCTGCCCTGGATATTTGCCTTCTGACCGTGTCCACAGCCAAAGAATGCAAATCGTTCCTTGAGCTGGTTTTTACTGCAAAGGCTAATTTGTTTAGATGGCACACATTGGTAGGGGACTGGGCCTGAAATTGGTGAGAGGTGGCCCAGGTGTGTGGGGTGTGCCCATTGTCCCCTTTGAAAGGAAACAATTTGCAGTCTCCCCCATCAGCAAAGGTTTCTTGGTTTGACCAGGGTCCCTTCAAGTTTTTCTGGATTGAGATTCCCAATATTCCACTCCATTGGTGGATGGGGACTGCAGTCCAAAGACATTCCCCAATCTCCCTCTCTGTTAGAAGAAGAACCCAACTGTCCCTCTCTGTTCCCAGTTTGGTGACTCTACAAGAATTCAAACAGATCCAGGTAAAACATAAACAACTTACAGACACGATTAAAAGTCAAGAAATGGGTACACCATAATTATTAAGAAGCTCTTTTGCCATAAGTATAGCTGTCTTTTTGAACAGTAATTTATACTAGCTAGAGAGCTGATAGGAGTTGTAGTCAATCCACATCTAGAAGATTGAGTAATCCCCACCTTAAGAACTCAGCTTCCAAAGGTGATTTCCTTGGAGTGCAAATCCCAGAGTTGTCGCTTCTCCAAAAGGTATCTCCCAAACTTTCATGCATAAAGTTGAGTTGTCGCCTCTCCAAAAGGTATCTCCCAAACTTTCATGCATAAAACTTGACTTCTGAGAATTCTGGTTTGGAGAGATTACAGCCCCACTGAATTACATCTCCCATGATTCTTTAAAAAGGGTGTTGCTCCCTTTGAATCCACACCTGCCCTCCAGCACCTATATATTGAGGCTGACCTCTCCTTTTCTATGCTCAGCTCTCCAGAAATGCCTGTTCTCCCAAACTGTTGTCCCCTCTGCAAGGTAAGGCAGAGCAGACCAACCCTTACATATTACTCTCTGCAGTCGGAATGCATTGACACTGGGATGGACTAGATGACCTTTGAGGACTTTCCCAATTGCAAGGACTTTTAGGTCTGTCTCCCAATTTTGGTTTGCAACCAGAGACTTAAAGGTACAGGAGCTGGAATATGACGTTGCTGCGCTGCAAGTTCCACCACTGACTATATCAGTGGTTCTCAACCTTCCTAATGCCATGACTCCTTAATACAGTTTTCATTGCTACTCCATAACTGTAATTTTCCTACTGTTATAAATTGTAATGTAATATATGATATGCAGGATGTGTTTTCATTCACCGGACCAAATTTGGCACAAATACCCAATGTGCCCAAATTTGAATATTGGTGGGGCTTGAGGGGATTGATTTTGTCATTTGGGAGTTGTAGTTGCTGGGATTTATAGTTCACCTACAATCAAAAAGCATTATGAACTCTACCAACGATGGAATGGAACCAAACTTGGCACACAGAACTCCCACAACCAACAGAAAATACTGGAAGGGTTTGTTGGGCATTGACCTTGAGTTTGGGAGTTGTAGTTCACCTACATCCAGAGAGCACTGTGGACTTGGACAGTGATGGATCTGGACCAAACTTGGTACAAATATTCAATATGCCCAAATGTGAATACTGGTGGAGTTTGGGGAAAATAGACTTTGACATGTGGGAGTTGTAGTTGCTGGGATTTATAGTTCACCTACAATCAAAGAGCGTTCTGAACCCAAACAACGGGAGAATTGGGCAAAACTTTCCACATAGAACCCCCATGACCAACAGAAATTACTGTGTTTTCCGATGGTCTTTGGAAATCTCTCTGACACCCTCTCACGACCCCTCCCAGAGGTCCTGACCCCCAGGTTGAGAAACACTGAAATATATCAAATGCCTGCTCTAATGTTAGCAGAACTGCATCCTCAGTCCATAGTTATAGCGGTTTGATACCACTTTAACCACCACGGCTCCATCCTATGGCATCCTAAGATGTGGAATGTAGGGAGGGATACTTAGATTTCTGTAGTTGGTTCCCTTGAATGAGATTTCCCTGGCTTAATAGTTGTAAGTCTGTCTGGAAACTACAAACCTCAGAAGTGCAAATGTCAGAGTTCCAGAGGAAGGCTGTTAAAATTGAACTTTCATTAAAGAGAATGAGAGTGCTATAGTTGTGCTATGTGGACACATTCTGGGATGCTCCATTCTGCCTAGAATCGGAAACCCAAAGGAGTTGGAGATATGTCTTTCTTCTCAGCTCTGAATTTGAATCTGCACCTGCTGAAATCCTTTCTTTCATGGTTTTTAAAAGGACAGGAATGTGCTTTCCTATTTGCATTCATGTTTGTATGCTGTTGACGCTGGCATTGGGTCGCCTTGCCTTCTGGACCTGTTCCTTTCTCAATCAAGAGATGAAAGCTTTACATCTCAACAACAACAATACTTCCCTCCACAAACTATCCCGTCATCCCTTTCTCTCTTGTGCTTTGACTCCAGGAAATCCCAGCCAGCCTCCGGTCAGATGGCACCCAGAGATTCCCGCGATCGCTCCGCAGTGGTGAGTGCCGGGCCACCAAAGCAAGCCCATGGTGCATCAGGCAGGAAGGAAAACGACGTGTATCCAAGTTGGGGAGTTCAGAGGAATTGCATCCACAATGTAGAGTAGGTTCAGTTTGACCCTGCTTCAACTCCTGCAACTCAATGCTGTGGAATCTGGAAGGCTGTCATGGATTTTCTCTGGTGTTTTTGAGATGCAAGAGCACCTCCATGCCATGAATTCAACCTGGAGGGAAGAATACAAAACATCTGGAGGCCCAGTCTGAGAACGACACTGACAACACTCTGTAACAAAATTTGAAAAAAGTGTTCTGTTCCTAGTTTGAAAATGTTTAATTGTGCCGTACTTACTTTGAAAGTAGTTGTTCTACCCTGTTTCCCAGAAAAATAAGACATCCCCTGAAAATAAGACCTAGTAGAGAAGTGTTTCTCAACCTTCCTAATGCCATGACCCCTTAATACAGTTCCTCATGTTGGCGTGACCCCCAACCATAACATTATTTTTGTTGCTACTTCATACCTGTAATTTTGCTTCTGTTATGAATCGCCATGTAGATATCTGATATGCAGGATGTATTTTCATTCACTGGACCAAATTGGCACAAATACCCAACAAGCCCAAATTTGAATACCTGTGGGGTTGGGGAGGGGTTGATTTTGTCATTTGGGAATTGTAGTTGCTGGGATTCATAGTTCACCTACAATCAAAGAGCATTCTGAACTCCACCAACAATGGCATTGAACCTAACTTGGCACACAGAACTCCCACGACCAACAGAAAATACTGGAAGAGTTTGGTGGGCATTGACCTTGAGTTTGGGAGTTGATGGTCACCTACATCCAGAGAGCACTGTGGGCTCAAACATTGATGGATCTGGACCAACTTTGGCACAAATCCTCAATATGTCCAAATGTGAACACTGGTGGAGTTTGGGGAAAACAGAGTTTTAGTTGCTGGGATTTATAGTTCACCTACAGTCAAAGAACATTCTGAACCCCACCAATGATAGAATTGGGCCAAACTTCCCACACTGAACCCCCATGATCAACAGAAAATACTGTAGGTTTTTGTGGGGTTTTTTTCGGGCTATAGGGCCATATTCTAGAGGCATTTCTCCTGACGTTTCGCCTGCATCCATGGCAAGCATCCTCAGAGGTAGTGAGGTCTGTTGGAAATAGGACAATGGGTTTATATATCTGTGGAATGGCTGGGGTGGGGCAAAGAGCTCTTCTCTGCTGGAGCTAGGTGTGAATGTTTCAACTGACCACCTTCATTAGCATTTGAAGGCCTGCCTGAGCCTGGGAAAATCTTTTGTTGAGAGGTGTTAAGATGTGCCTGGTTGTTTCCTCTCTGTTGTTGTGCTGTTGTAATTTTTGAGTTTTTTTAATACTTGTAGCCAGATTTTGTTCATTTTCATGCTCTCCTCCTTTCTGTTGAAATTGTCCACATGCTTGTGGATTTCAATGGCTCCTCTGTGTAGTCTGACATGGTGGTTGTTGGTGTGGTCCAGCATTTCTGTGTTCTCAAATAATATGCTGTGTCCAGGCTGGTTCATCAGGTGCTCTGCTATGGCTGACTTCTCTGGTTGAAGTAGTCTGCAGTGCCTTTCATGTTCCTTGATTCATGTTTGGGCAATGCTGCGTTTGGTGGTCCCTGTATAGACTTGTCCACAGCTGCATGGTATACGGTAGACTCCTGCAGAGGTGAGAGGATCCCTCTTGTCCTTTGCTGAACGTAGCATTTCTTGGATTTTCTTGGTGGGTTTGCAGATTGTTTGTATGTTGTGTTTCCTCATCAGCTTCCCTATGCGGTCAGTGGTTCCCTTGATGTATGGCAGGAACACTTTTCCTCTGGGTGGATCTTCATCTTTACTCTCGTGGCTTGTTCTTGGTTTTGCAGCTCGTCTGATGTTTGAGGTGGAGTATCCATTGGCCTGGAGAGCCCAGTTGAGGTGGTTCAGTTCATCTTGGAGGAGGTGGGGTTCGCAGATTCTTTTTTCTACACAGAGAAGCCACTGAAATCCACAATGCTACGTTCAGCAAAGGACAAGAGGGATCCTCTCACTTCTGCAGGAGTCTACCGTGTACCATGCAGCTGTGGACAAGTCTACATAGGGACCACCAAACGCAGCATTGCCCAAACACGAATCAAGGAACATGAAAGGCACTGCAGACTACTTCAACCAGGGAAGTCAGCCATAGCAGAGCACCTGATGAACCAGCCTGGACACAGCATATTATTTGAGAACACAGAAATGCTGGACCACACCAACAACCACCATGTCAGACTACACAGAGAAGCCATTGAAATCCACAAGCATGTGGACAATTTCAACAGAAAGGAAGAGACCATGAAAATGAACAAAATCTGGCTACCAGTATTAAAAAACTCTAAAATTACAACAGCAAAACAGCAGAGAGGAAACAACCAGGCACATCTTAACACCTCTCAACAAAAGATTTTCCCAGGCTCAGGCAGGCCTTCAAATGCTAATGAAGGTGGTCAGTTGAAACATTCACACCTAGCTCCAGCAGAGAAGAGCTCTTTGCTCCACCCCAGCCATTCCACAGATATATAAACCCATTGTCCTAATTCCAACAGACCTCACTACCTCTGAGGATGCTTGCCATGGATGCAGGCAAAACGTCAGGAGAAATGCCTCTAGAACATGGCCCTATAGCCCGAAAAAAAAACCCCACAAGAACCTAGTGATTCCAGCCATGAAAGCCTTCGACAATACTTAGAAAATACTGTGTTTTCTGTTGGTCTTTGGCGACCCTCTGACCCCCTCTGGCGACCTCCCCAGGGGTCCTGACCCCTAGGTTGAGAAACGCTGTAGTAGAGCTTTTGCTGAATTGCTACATATAAGGTCTCCTCCAAAAGTAAGACCTAGTAAAGTTTTTGTTTGGAAACATGCTCCCCCTGGTGGCCGGAAGCTGCAATACAGACATGCTTGAAAAGAAGACCTAGTGCATCCTTGGGAGCCAAAATTATTATATTTTTGGGGAAACAGGGTACTTCAGAAACTTTGTTTTTCTGGCTGCCACAAACTAGGCTGAATTGATTGAGACTCTGTGAGATAGTCATTCAAAAACTCTAGGAAAATGTGCTGCAGGATGTCTCTCCCACAAAAACAACGTGTTTGCAGTTTAATAAACTTTTCCCCCATGTTTTTATGATAGAACCAATTAGGAAATGCCATTTATAACCCAGAAAAAAGTATTGTGATATATAGGCCTAGCCTGGGAAGAGGCTGATAACGAAAACCAGCTCAAACTGGTTTAGCGGGGTATTGAACTGAATGTTTGCTCGCATTTTCTTTAGTTGTAACTTTATGTGATGATGGCAGAATTTAGTAGCAATCAAAGGCACTCACAAGGGTGGTTAAAACTGTGATTGAAACTTGGCTTCTGCCGGAAGAGATAGGTCTTCAAATGTGATTATATTCCGACAGCTCATTTAACTATCACATCTCTTGCAAAAAGAGGTCCCACCGAATGCGAGATCTAGGATGCAATCTTTTGATATCTCTTTTCCATCTCCTTTCCAGAGTCCAAACTATGGATTTATTATATGTCTTTTGATTATATATACAGTATACTCTCCTTTATCCAACATAAACAGGCCGGCTGGATAAGCAAAAATGTTGAATAATAAAGAGGGATTAAGGAAAAGCCTATCAAACATCAAATTATGTTATGATTTTACAAATGAAGCACCAAAACATAATACGGTAACATTATATAGTAATTACTACATAACACAGTAAAATAATGTAGTAATTACTGTATTTATGAATTTAGCACAAAAACATTGCAATGTATTGAAACAGCTGAGCGGTGGATCTGGGCGGGAGGCAGACTGCATTGGATAATACAGAATGTTGAATGAGTGAAGGATGGGTAAGCGAGACTCATAGATAGATACAAGGGTTGAATGAAAAGTAATGCCTCCACCTTAGTAACTCCTCAACAGATAGCAGTACTGGTATGCGGCAGGTACTGGCTTGTTCAGTAGACTCTCCTCTACAGTTCCATTTTGGCAGGAAGCCTTAGCATTGAACAGTTGTGTTGTTAAAGTGCGAAGTATGGAACCCTGCTCAAACAGTCGGTCAATGTGACTTAAGCAACGTGCAGTCATTGAATTCTTGACAGCAGAAGGTGTCACCCCAAAGGAGATTCATCAGAGAATGCAAGTTGTTTATGGTGATTGTGTTGATGTGAGTACTGTGCATCATTGGGCGAGTAAGTTTAAAGATGTTGAGGTGGGATCATCTGACTTGCGTGACAAACATTGGACTGACAGAGTTGGACGTCCTGTGATGGCAACCACCGAGTTTCACAAGCAAAAGGTTGACAGATTGATTCAGGACAATTGTTGTATCACTCAAAGAGAAATTTCAATCATAATCGGCATTTCACAAGAACGGGTGGGTCACATTATTGCTTTACGTGGCTATCGGAAGATCTGTGCACGATGGGTTGTGGAAACAGAGTGCCGACTTCTTCCGTGACGGCTTCAGAAAACTTGTTCATCGTTGGCAGACAAGTATCCAATTGTCTGGTGATTATGTCGAAAAGTGAATAGTGGTAGTTAAAGAGAACATTCTAAGGATTATTTTGTCAGAATATGTTGAGGTATATTGTGTGTTTTAAATGTGCTTAGTAAACTGAGTTTTCCTTGTAACCTGACGTCTCCAGAGTCCATGATTTTACAGAGCTCTATCTGGTGTATCTAGCATTTGCTTCTGTCAAGTTGCGCCTTAGCTTGACATATTTCTGTGTTTGATTTATTAACATATTCCCATCCAAACTCAAGTAACGAAGGTGGAGGCATTACTTTTCAACCCTCATAGGTAGATAGGTAGGTAGGTCTAATGTTTTATCTATGAAGAGAAGCAGGTAACAAAAACATAATCATCATTACAAGGAAAGTTAATTATGCCATTAAGTGAATTTGCTTTAGAAAGGCATTTAGCAGCAGGGCATGTGCCTTCCCTTCCCGCAGCCAATTACTAAACAAAATGCGAAAATGCAAGATGCAGACAAGAGCAAAATCAAATGCTATCATAAACAGGGGTCTTACATTCATTTGGGAAGGAGCACCTCTTCTAAAGTGCCATCTATTTCATGGTCTCCTCTGCTTTTGTTTTCCTTGCAGCCAATGCGGCAAAAAAGTCGGCAACGGGAAAGCAACGTTGGTGCCGGGTCCTTTTCCCTTATGTCCCAACAAAGGAAGACGAGCTGGAGCTTAACACTGGGGACCTGGTGCAAATCCTGGAAGAGGTGAGCCGCTCTGTGTGTTAGTCTGAACTTCAAAGGAAAACTGAGGGATCCAGATGGGAAATGAGCATTCAGATAAAGAAGAAATACACATCCCATACGTTTTACAAGTGTTTTTGTGCCCCTAGCCAGTTTTTTTCTCCTCTTTCCTTGTCCAGCTGAAATGTTTTTAAGCAGCATTGGGACTGAAAGGAAGGAGAAACGAAGTATGAGATGATCTTATTGAAATGCAATGCTTTGCCACTCAGAACTAGAAAAATGTGGTCCATTTTGTCTATAGGAAGGGACACTTTGGTTTTAGAAGTCAAAAGGCAGAAACAACTTCAGTCAGTTAAAGCAATAGGGAGGAAGATCAACTTGAAAGTTTGCACAAAGAAATCCGATATTATTGCATTCTATCTAATGTAACATGTTTGCAATGTGGTTACAAAATGTAAGAAAATTGGAAGGGAAAATAAACTTGGCCAAAAGTTTAATGTTTTGCTCACGTTCTTCTTCCCAGATTGAAGATGGCTGGTGGCTGGGCAAGAAGCGGAGCCATATGGGAGTCTTCCCCTCCAACTTTGTGCAGGAGCTGAGCGGCCCATCGCTAGGTGATAAGTTCAAATCTAGAGGGGTTCACAGGGTTCCCATAACTCTGGGGCTTCTGTGCAATTCAGGGACCCAAGGATTTGCAGGAACTACTTGTGGGCTGGTGTCATGGGGGGGGGGGGGCTAACCATGCTATTACGCCTGTTTCTAACAGACACCCCTTTTCTGGAGGTCAAAGGAGGTGCAGCCAAACATCGGCCCAAAATGACCAATGAAACCTTCCTCCTGAATGAGTCCGAGATGGTGAGTCCATTCTGAATTTTACCTTGAACTTTCAAGGAACGATCCCAGATCTGTTTTGGGGAGAGTTCAGTGGGGCATTGATTCCAAACCAGAATTTAATTTTCAAATTGCTATCTCTAGATGTTATTTTGGGGAAAGAGGTGTCAGGGTGGTAATGAATCCGAGCTGGGTGTTGGGGTTCAGCCTGCGTGTGAACCTGAACCTGATTCTCTGATTGCTGAACCTGAACCTGATTCTCTGATTGTATTTCCTGATGCTACTGAACATGTATTTTTCCCTGATGGTAATGAAAATGTTGATTCTGAGGTCAGTGGCTTGGAAAGTGAAACTACACATTGTGATGAGAATGTTGCAGAGCCAAGCGGTGATAGCTCTCCAGAGGAGCTAACACCTGGCTTCCTTAATGAGGATAGAAAAGGACAGATTTGGAAAAACAGGAGTGAATCGCAGAGTCTGCGAAGGTCAAGCAGATTAAGGGAAAAGGAAGCTCAGGCTTCAAAGCCTGGAGGCATGTCATGAAACAGTTTCTTCAGTTTTAAGTGCCTCTCACCGGGTTGTCTTGTTAGATCAGGCATCGTTTAGACTGAGGCATTACCTTGGCAGATTTCCCTGTTTCCCGTGGCCTACATCTCAAGAGGCTTCTAGTGCTCCAAGTACGGTTAGTGAATTGCTAACAGGTTCCAGGTTTTTACAGTGTTGCTTTTGGAATCTTGACCTAATTAATGGATATTCCTGACTGCTGAATTTTACTGTGGCTTTTTGACTTTGCATTTTCTTCTATTTTGTAACCATTTTTCATCAATAAAAATGGATTCTTTTTCCCCACAGTCAAGTGTGGTGGATTGTTATCTTATGGTCTCGTTTCCTGCTCTGGGTTGCAACACTGGGTTTTAGCAGTTCCAAAATGTGGAATCTATTTCAAAATCAGGTTTAGGAGAGCAGTGATTCCAATTCAGGCTCTGGAATTTGTAACAGCTGCTATTATTATTATTATTACTATTATTATTATTGTTGTTGTTATTATTATTATTATTATTATTTATTATTTATTATTATTATTATTATTACGCTATGTAACACAGTGTTTGTTCCTGGGTTATAAATGTCGTTGGTTCTATCATAAAAACATGGGAAAAGTTTATTAAACTGCAAAAACGTTGTTTCTGTGGGAGAGACATCCCGCATGTCGCAACTCAGGGTAGCTTTCACCTTGCTCAAGACACCACCACACACCAAGGCTGTAGGTTTTGTAGTTTATTGAGAAAAAGCAAAATCAAAACAGAGAAATAAAGATGCAAAAGTTCAATAGGCAAAACAGAGTCTTAAATGCAAAGGCAAAGTTCCCAAGATCAAAAGGCAAATAACATGAAGCATAATCCTTTAGCAATGGTCAAACAAGAGTCCATGGGAAACAGGTAACATCAGGATCAAAATCCAAGTCCCAAAGAGGCCAGAAGCATTCCGCAAAAGCCAAGGTGATTCCACAGAAGTTAACCAGGAAAGAGCAACATTGGACTGACAGAAAATGTCTGTCGGCTTCATCATTAAATAAGTTTCCCTGACATGAATGCATTGCGTTGACCTTTGGCTTCACGTTTGCTGGCAAGACGTGTACTTCTGCGAACTCTTAACTGTAAATGATCCTGTCTACTCATTAATTCACTATTATCTTCAAGGCTAGGCAACTCATTATCTCGGCCCAGCTGAGCCTGATCACCCTGGGAACCGAAAGGAGTCTCCACGTACAGTTGTAGAGTTTCACTATCTTTATCTAAAGGCACATTCCTTTCTCTGGGGAACAGACTTGCTGTTTCTTCCTCAGAAGCCACACTATCAGCCCTGTCTGGAACATGTATAGAAATCTGTAACCCATCAGCCTCCTTGTCATCCTGCAGAAAGTCAGGCTCAGAAGGCCCAGAAGGCCCAGCATAAAGCCCAGACAGTTCAGTCTCAGACTCAGGCTCAGACTGAGCCACAACACCGCAGCATATTTTGCTCTAGTTTTTCAATGAATATCTTGAGTATTGTCGAAGGCTTTCATGGCCAAAATGAATGGGTTGTTGTGCTTTTTCCGGGCTGTATGACCATGTTCCAGAAGCATTCTCTCCTGATGTTTCACCCACATCTATGGCAAGCATCCTCAGAGGTTGTTGGAAACTAGGAAAATTGTGTCTATATATCTGTGGAATGTCAGACTACACAGAGAAGCCATTGAAATCCACAAGCATGTGAACAATCTCAACAGAAAGGAAGAAACCATGAAAATGAACAAAATCTGGTTACCAGTATTAAAAAAAACTCTAAACACATAACAGTAAATAAAGAACAACACCCCAAAACAGGGGGATTCCAGATAAGAAATTATCAGGGGCAGCTAATAACTTCCCAGGCAGTAAGAAGCCAGACCCTGAAACTGCTAGGCCATTAAATGCTAATCAAGGTGGCCAAATGAAACAGTCACACCAACCTCAAACAGACAAGAATTCTTTCTCCCACCCTGGACATTTCACAGATAGATAAAACCCATTTTCCTAGTTTCTAACAGACCTCACAACCTCTGAGGATGCCTACCAAGGATGTAGGTGAAACATCAGGAGAGAATGCTTCTGGAACATGGCCATACAACCCAGAAAACTTACAATAACTCAATATCTTGAGTCTCAACTAATTCATCATAGTTTGTGGCAGCCACAAAAATGAAGTTTATGGAGTAGAACAACTACTTTCAAATTAAGTGCAATGAAGCAGGAAATAACACTTTCAAAATAGGAACAGATTTTTTTTAAAAAATGTTACATAGTGTTGTCATTATTATTATTATTATTATTATTATTACTGTTATTATTATTATTTCCCTACTTGTATCTCTTGACTGAGCGGCTCTCAACTTCAAATAAAAATCATAGAGTTGATCAGGATTAAGAGTTTACTTTGGGTAGAAGATCTGATTGCAGAGCTGAATCTATTCCTGAGTTTAGTCTGAAATTTGAAGGACTGATCCAAGGTTTGGAATCTCAAAGTGGTGAATCTGCTTTGGTTTTTAGTCTGAACGTTAAAGGAACTATCCCAAAACATGAACCCCTTTCCTTGTTTTCTTTCAGACGGAGAGTCCATTGGAGAAATCAGCAACTTCTCCTTCAGAGCCAGAGACTCCCAAAGTCCGGACCCCGCAGGAACGGCGTGAGTGGCCCCAATGGTTACATAATGGGGCATATGGGAATGGCAGCATCTATTTTGGGGCAGAGAGCAGTGCATCCAGTGATATAGATACCAAATCTTTCTTTAGATTATGGGCCCAGCACACTTCTGCTTCCAATTTCTTCTGAAGAGGTTCTTATGGCGGCACAGGGTCGCCTTTGTTTCCAACTGCTCCATATACAAGTGTTGATGCTTCTTCCCTTCCAGAGACCTCACAACGTCTGAGGATGCTTGCCATAGAGGCAGGCGTAACGTCAGGAGAGAATGCCTCTAGAACTTGGCCATATAGCCCTTAAAAACCTACAACAACCCAGTGATTCCGGCCATGAAAGCCTTCGACAATACATATTTATTTAACGTATTTGTATACCACCCTTCTCAGCCCTCAGGGGACTCAGGGAGGTTTACAAAGGCAACGATTGGCCATGTTCTAGAGGCATTCTCTCCTGACGTTTCGCTTGCATCTATGACAAGCATTCTCAGAGGTAGTGAGGAACTCACTACCACTGAGGATGCTTGCCATAGATGCAGGCGAAACGTCAGGAGAGAATGCCTCTAGAACTTGGCCATATAGCCCTTAAAAACCGACAACAACCCAGTGATTCTGGCCATGAAAGCCTTTGACAATACATATTTATTTAATGTATTTGTATACCGCCCTTCTCAGCCCTCAGGGGACTCAGGGTGGTTTACAATGCCAACGATTCGATGCCCCAAAATACCATAAAACATTTAAAAACATTAACGCATAATATAAAACCGTAACAAGAATATTAAAAACATAGATCATTTGCGTCTCTTAATAAAAAACATTGTCCCATTTCGTCGCCTAGTCGTTCCAATTCCTGTGTCTTTTACCTTGCATTTTCAAACGCTTGCTCAAACAACCAAGTCTTGACTCTTTTCCGAAATGTTAAGAGGGAGGGGGTCAATCTAATGTCCCCAGGAATTGTGTTCCATAGTTGAGGGGTCACCGCTGAGTAGGCCCTAGATTCAGCATGACTTGAATCTAATGTGCACCCCCATTTTGGTGAGGTCATGTAGCTCCAAAAGGTGAGTGTTAGATTCGAGTCAATAAGGCATGTACCTTTGCATGTGCCTCTGACTTGCCTTGTGCTTTCCTTTGCAGCCCCAAGCAACGATGTGCCTCGGTACTGTCGGGCCATGTTTGACTTTGAACCGGAGCATGAAGACGAGCTGCTCCTCCGCAAAGGGGACCTGATTCTCTTGCTGAACAAGGTGGGCTCTTGGGGGAAGAGGACAGGTTTGGAGAGGCCATAGGGTCTGATGGAGCCCCACTAAAAGTCCCCTCTGGAAGGGACACAGCTGCAGGACCAGGAATCATCCATCACATGGTTCGGAAGTGTGTCCCTTGGAACTCTCTTCCAGCTCCGATGGGATTCCTGCTGCTCTTGGAGAAGAGGGGAGGGATATGTTTCCTTTCCATCTGGGAAGGCACCCTTACCCTCTTTTGGAGCCCTCCTCTCCCCATTTCAGCATCTTCTCTTTTTCTTTTTGCAGGAGACTGTGGACCTAGGCTGGTGGGAAGGAGAGAGCCGGGGCAAGAAGGGCCTCTTCCCAGACAACTTTGTCATGCCACTGACCAACTTGGATCCTGAGGTAAGAAGTACTCAGATAGACAGGCATCCCGCTTCTTTCCAGGGACAAATAGGAGGCGGATGGGTCCTGGTTTTGGAGGCAGAGCAGGATTGGGGAGCCCGGAAGGACTCATATAGAGCAGTGTTTCTCAACCCTCCTAATGCCGCAACCCCTTAATATGGTTCCTCATGTTGTATTGACTCCCAACCATTAAATTATTTGTGTTGCTACTTCATAACTGTAATTTTGCTACTGTTACGAATCATAATATAAATATCTGATATGCAGGATGTATTTTCATTCACTGGACCAAATTCGGCACAAATACCCAATATGCCCAAATTTGAGTTCTGGCAAGGTTAGGGGGAGATTGATTTTGTCATTTGGGAGTTGTAGTTGCTGGGATTTATAGTTCATCTACAATCGAAGAGCATTCTGAACTCCACCAATGATGGAATTGAACCAAACTTGGCACACAGAACTTCCACGACCAACAGAAAAACTTGAAGGGCATTGACCTTGAGTTTGGGAGTTGTAGTTCACCTACATCCAGAGAGCACTGTGGACTCAAACAATGATTGATCTGGACCAAACTTGGCATGAATATACAATGTGAACACCAATGGAGTTTGGGGAAAATAGACCTTGCTGAGTTGTGGTTGCTGGAATTTATAGTTCACCTTCAATCAAAGAGCATTCTGAACCCTACCAATGATAGAATTGGGCCAAACTTCCCACACAGAACCCCCAGAACCAACAGAAAATACTAGAAGATCATTGACCTTGAGTTTGGGAGTTGTAGTTCACCTACATCCATAGAGCACTGTAGACTCAAACAATGATGGATCTGGACCAAACTTGGCAGAGATACTCAATATGTCCAAATGTGAACACTGGTGGAATTTGGGGGAAATCGACCTTCACATTTGGGAGTTGTAGTTGCTGGGATTTATAGTTCACCTACAATCAAAGAGCATTCTGAACCCCACCAATGATAGAATTGGGCCAAACTTCTGACACAGAATTCCCATGACCAACAGAAAATACTGTATTTTCTGATGGTCTTTGGGGACTCCTCTGACACCTCCTCCTGATCTCCCCAGGGGTCCTGACCCCCAGGTTGAGAAACACTGGGATAGAACTTTCCAAAATTTCCATCTTAGTTTTTAGACATGCATCCTTTCGCGACACAGTCTTGTGTGTCATTCTAGTGTGCCTTTCTTGCAATTGCTGTTGCGCCTCTCTTTATGTGAGAGCGGGTGCCATCTGAACCGGAGTGACTCAGCAGCCCTCTTCCTTCCTTCCTTCGCTCAAAGTCTCGTCTCTTTGCAGATCAGAAGTAAAGTGCCAGTGCGAAAGAAGGAGGCTGGTAAGTAACGAAACTCCACTTCTTTGTGAAAAAGAGTGGCAACCATTGCCGCCTTTCCTCCTGGAATGCTTTTCCCAATCAGAGGCCATATTGACCCATTTTTTAAGGAAACCAGAGCTTCTAAGTGGCTATTTTGAAGTAGAGTAGGCCCATTGACTAAAGTGGTGAGTACTTCACCTTGGTTGGAGGTACTATTGGACCGTTGGACCATGGCAGGCCTCGCTCTCCTTTTGATGAGGTTGGAGGAGGCATATAAAAGAGGCCGGGCTTAGCACAGCGGGTTAAACTACCAAGCTGCAGAAAATCTTGCCAATTGAAAGGTTGGCAGTTCAAGCCTGGGTTGGGGTGAGCTCCTGCCGTCAGCCCCACCTTCTGCTCACCTAGCAGATCGAAAACAGCAATGTGAGTAGATAAATAGATACCGCTTTAAGCAGGGAGGTAGTAAAAGGTGCCCATAAGGACATGCTGTTGGCTCAATTGAGAGGACGTCTACAGACAACAAAGCTCCTCGGCATGGAAGATGGAGTGACAGCACCTCCCCATGACTGGAGTCCAGCACAGCCTCCAGATGCTGGAAATGGGGAAAAGATAGGAAAGCCTTTACCTCTGTATACAATCTATATAAATAAAAATGTAATGTTCATTTGTGGGATTAACATAACTCAAAAACTACAGGATACCAAATTTGGACATAATGCACCTATCAGGCCAATGAGTGACCATCACTCATAAAAACACTGAAAAACATAGCAGAAGAGACTTAAAAAGTCAAAATTTTAAAAATACATTACAACACATGAACAACACCACACATATAGACGCAAACACACATATATACACATATACACAAATATATACACACACAAAATACATATACACAGACTGGGCCACAGCAATGTGTGGCAGGGGACAGCTAGTTTTGTATAGTGACATTGAATGTTTGCTGTATATGTGTTCTTACTCTCCTTGGGGAGATAGAGCGGAATATAAATAAATTATTATTATTATTATTATTAATAATAATAATAATAATTTGAATCCATTATTGACTGACACATAGGAAAATCTCATTGAGGCAGTGAGTCTATTAAATTAAAAAATATATTTTCCTGGTTTGAAAATGCTAATTCCTGTTTAATTGTGTGATCCTTACTTTGAGAGTAGTTGTTCTACGCCATATACAAGTGTTGATGCTTCTTCCCTTCCATGACGTGGCCATATACTGTATTGATTCGAGTCTCATGCGCAATCAAATCTATTTCCAAAACCCTGAAACCAAAATAAATATTTGCTGCCAAATGTAATTCATAACAGCTAAAAGTGCATTACAGTGGCTGCCTGATTATAATTCCATCTTCAAAACACAAAAGTGTTAGAACAGCACTTCCAGCAATGGAAAGGAAAACCTTGGAATGCATCTTTTATGTAGAATGAATCTACTTTAATTAGGTTGGTTCAATGTTATGGAGTCGTGGGGGCTGGAATTTTACAAGGCCTTGAGCCTTCTCTGCCAAAAAAGAGAGCTTTTGCACAATTAAAACTTGTGCGCCAGTTGCGCCCGTACCTTGGGAAGTCAGATCTGGCCACAGTGGTCCATGCTCTTGTTACATCCCGAATAGATTACTGCAACGCACTGTACGTGGGGTTGCCTTTGAAGCCTGTTCGGAAACTTCAATTAGTCCAACGGGCGGTGGCCAGATTACTCACTGAAGCATCATACAGGGAACATACCACCCCTCTGTTATGTCAGCTCCACTGGCTGCCGATCCAGTTCCGAGCACAATTCAAAGTGCTGGTTTTGACCTACAAAACCCTATACGGCTCCGGCCCAGTGTACCTGTCCGAACGCATCTCCTTCTACGTCCCACCTCGGAGTTTAAGATCTTCTGGGGAGGCCCTGCTCTCGGCCCCACCTCTATCACAAGTGAGATTGGTGGGGACGAGGAGCAGGGCTTTCTCGGTGGTGGCCCCTCGCCTGTGGAATTTGCTTCCTGGGGAAATTAGGTCATCAACATCCTTCCTCTCTTTTAGAAGGAAACTAAAAACATTGATACGGGACCAGGCCTTTGGGTAATCTGGCAGACAGACAAAGGACAATGACAACTAGAATTGGATAGGATTTGACAATGCGGAATGAACTACGGATTCTGAGCTTGGCGAACATTGATCATTAGATTGGTTTTTATTAATTGTGATGTATAACTGGATTGTTTTAATTGTTTTATAATTGTTGTTGATATATGTTTTATCTTATTATCTGTTTTGCTGGCATCGAATTGTGCCTTTTGTAAGCCGCCCTGAGTCCCCCCTCGGGGGTTGAGAAGGGCGGGGTAGAAATGCACGAAATAAATAAATAATAAATAAAGGATACTAATGACCAAACTACAAATCCCAGGATCAAATAGGATGGAGCCATGGCCATTAAATTAGAGAAGGCATCCCTCAAAGAGGACCTCCTGAAAAAGCTTCCCCGTTGGCTTTATTTATTTAATGGGTTGTTGTAGTTTTTTTCGGGCTATATGGCCATGTTCTAGAGGCATTCTCTCCTGACGTTTCGCCTGCATCTATGGCAAGCATCCTCAGAGGTAGTGAGGACCTCACTACCTCTGAGGATGCTTGCCATAGATGCAGGCGAAACATCAGGAGAGAATGCCTCTAGAACTTGGCTATATAGCCCGAAAAAACCTACAACAACCCAGTGATTCTGGCCATGAAAGCCTTCGACAATACATATTTATTTAATGTATTTGTGTACCGCCCTTCTCAGCCCTCAGGTGAATCAGGGCGGTTTACAATGGCAACGATTGGCCATGTTCTAGAGGCATTCTCTCCTGACGTTTCGCCTGCATCTATGGCAAGCATCACTCATAAAAACACTGAAAAACATAGCAGAAGAGACTTAAAAAGTCAAAATTTAAAAAATACATTACAACACATGAACAACACCACACATATAGACGCAAACACACATATATACACATATACACAAATATATACACACACAAAATACATATACACAGACTGGGCCACAGCAATGTGTGGCAGGGGACAGCTAGTTTTGTATAGCGACATTGAATGTTTGCTGTATATGTGTTCTATAATCTGCCCTTAGTCTCCTTGGGGAGATAGAGCGGAATATAAATAAAATATTATTATTATTATTATTATTATTATTATTAATAATAATAATAATAATAATAATTTGAATCCATTATTGACTGACACATAGGAAAATCTCATTGAGGCAGTGAGTCTATTAAATTAAAAAAAATATTTTCCTGGTTTGAAAATGCTAATTCCTGTTTAATTGTGTGATCCTTACTTTGAGAGTAGTTGTTCTACTCCAGAAACTTTGGTTTTGTGGCTGCCGCAAATGATGTTGAATTGGTTGGAAAACAATTGAAAAACTCTTGCAAAATGTCCCGCCCACAAAAACAAAGTTTTTGCAGTTTAATAAATTTCCCCATGTTATTATGATAGAACCAATTAGGAAATGACATTTATAACCCAGGAACAAAAAATCTGTTACATAGTGTTATTGATGAAGTAACTTTCAAGTCCATTTGTCCTTCTTAATGGCCCAAGAGAGAAGGACGACCTTTTGTTTGCACTGTGGAATTAGAGCACTTTGGTCCTGTTTTAACTGCCACGTGTGGTGGAATAAAATCACGCATAGTTCATGTCTTTACCAATCTGCACACTGTCTTGCTAGGGAAAAGATATGCCATGCAAATGATCAGTAAAGAATAAGGTGTTTACTCTTTGTTATACAGAGCAACATATATATAGTCATGAAAACAGTTGCTTTGACTCACACAATGTCTTTTGAGAGAGATTCATGTGCAGAAGCCAAGAAGCAAAAATATACCAAGTGTCATGGCAAGCTCCTGCACAGATAACTTAAACATGTAACTGTTGCCAAAACTCCCAGGCTCAGCTAGCCTCTGGGTGTGGCCCAACCAATCAGCATTTTTTCAGTTAAACATGCTCACCAACTGATTTTTACATGCTCCAACATCATGGTGATGTATTTGGATTTTGAAAGATATTTGAAATTATCTGCTACAGAGTTCTGGTTCCGTAGCGAACTACACATCCCACTAGAATTGTATTTCTTAATTACATTTCAATTTCTTCTTCTTTTTTGACAAAAACAAAGCAACCAAAGGAGCCAAAAAGCCCTGCCAAGGCAGCAAGGTGGAGATGAGAACCTTTGGAGACCTCCTCAAAGGTGAGCCTGGCTTTACTTTGCAGGCTGTAAGGAGGGAAGGAGAAGGGTCCTGGGGTTTGTTTTCCAGGTGCTTTTCTCACTAAATTCTTGCCTGGTTCATTGGCGGAGTGGTGCCCTTCCTTTTCCTGCCGTGGTTTTGGTGCTTGCTTCAGTTTGGAGAGGAGCAGATTGAGTGCCTCTAAAAAACAGAACAGTGTTTGCAAGATCCGGTTGTCGGGGAGTGCTGCAATGGCCCAAAACTCACTCGGAAACATGTCTTGTGTTTAATGGATGCTAAAAATGGAAACATGCTATGGGCAAGTCCTAGTCCTTTCCAAGCTTTAAAGAGAGGCCATGGCAAACCCAAGGAGAAGGCTGGAGTCAGCCTGAAGACACTGAACAACAAATAGCCTCCAGGTTTTCCCTGTTTGAAAAGGGTTGCTGTGAATTTTCCGGGCTGTATGGCCATGTTCCAGAAGCATTCTCTCCTGATGATTTAGATGAAGGGTTAGAAGGCAGGATCATCAAGTTTGCAGACGACATCAAATTGGGAGGGATAGCCAGTACTCCTGAGGACAGGAGCAGGATTCAAAATGATCTTGACATATTAGAGAGATGGGCCAAAACTAACAAAATGAAGTTCAACAGGGACAAATGCAAGATACTCCACTTTGGCAGGAAAAACGAAATGCAAAGATACAGAATGGGGGACAATGCCTGGCTCGAGAGCAGTACGTGTGAAAAAGATCTTGGAGTCCTCGTGGACAGCAAGTTAAACATGAGCCAACCATGTGATGTGGCGGCAAAAAAGCCAATGGGATTTTGGCCTGCATCAATAGGAGCATAGTGTCTAGGTCCAGGGAAGTCATGCTACCGCTCTATTCTGTTTTGGTTAGACCACACCTGGAATATTGTGTCCAATTCTGGGCACCACAATTCAAGAGAGATGTTGGCAAGCTGGAATGTGTCCAGAGGAGGGCGACTAAAATGATCAAGGGTCTGGAGAACAAGCCCTATGAGGAGCGGCTTAAGGAGCTGGGCATGTTTAGCCTGAAGAAGAGAAGGCTGAGAGGAGATATGATAGCCATGTATAAATATGTGAGAGGAAGCCACAGGGAGGAGGGAGCAAGCTTGTTTTCTGCTTCCTTGGAGACTAGGACGTGGAACAATGGCTTCAAACTACAAGAGAGGAGATTCCATCTGAACATGAGGAAGAACTTCCTGACTGTGAGAGCCGTTCAGCAGTGGAACTCTCTGCCCCGGAGTGTGGTGGAGGCTCCTTCTTTGGAAGTTTTTAAACAGAGGCTGGATGGCCATCTGTCAGGGGTGATTTGAATGCAGTATTCCTGCTTCTTGGCAGGGGGTTGGACTGGATGGCTCATGCGGTCTCTTCCAACTCTTTGATTCTATGATTCTATGATTCTATGACGTTTCACCCACATCTATGGCAGACATCCTCAGAAGTTGTGAGGTCTGTTGGAAACTAGGCAAGTAGGGTTTATATATCTCTGGAATGATGTCCAGTTTGAGGCAAGTGTGAATGTTGCAGTTGGCCACCTTGATTAGCATATGATGGCCCTTGCATCTTCAAAGCCTGGCTGGTTACTGCCCGGGGATCCTTTGTTGGGAGGTGTTAGCTGACCCTTGTCTGGAATTCCTGGTTTTTGAGTGTTGCTCTTTATTTACTGCCCTGATTTTAGATTTTTTAAAAAATATTGGTAAGCCAAAGCTTGTCTGGTGGAAGGCTGCCATTTGCCGCTGTTGGCTCTAAGCCTCTTGTGTAAGTGGCTTAATTTCCTAGAGAGTAGTATGCTGTTTTATACACACAGTCATTCAAGGCTGACCTGCTGAGCCTATAAGATCAAGATGGATTGGGTGCATTTGCGGTCTGGGCACACGGCTCTATTGATTTCCCACAAATGCTCTCTACATTTGGATATCATTGGCACGAAGACCAGAAAAACATACTTTCTTGGGCGATAAGTGACAATATGGGAGTAGAAGGAGGGACTGTGGGATTGCAAAACCCCAAAGATGTGGCTCTGGGCAGAACAGGAAATGCTGCAGAGAGGGAAATGTTCTGGGGATGGAAGGAGGCCAAAGAATGGTGGTTACCTTGGATGTGTGGATGTGGTTTCTGAAGGAGGCGTAGGGCAACTTTTGCACTCTTTGGATTCCCTGTAATAGTCCCAAAGGGTGCATCCGCACTATAGAATGAATGAATGAATGAATGAATGAATATATATATACACACACACACACACACACACACACACACATACATATTCGTTTGTGGGAGAAACAACTCAAAAACCACTAGACTAATTGACACAAACTTTTGACACAATACACCTAACAGTCCAACGAGTGTCCATTGCCCCTAAAACCATAAAAAAACCACACAAAAACCAGTGGAACAGACTTAACCCCCCCCCCAATACACCATATATACATATACACATATGCTCACATACATATATACACATGCACACATTCATACACACACACGTATATATGCACAAGCACACACAAATATACATATATATACACACACATATATATACACATGCACACATACATACACATATACATAAACACATGCAAACACAAATGCACATGCACACACATATACACATACATACATACATACACACAAATGCATATAGACAAGCACACACATATACACAATATACATACACACATATAAACACACAAATACACAAATTCACAAATATATACATATATACACAATTATACGCACACACATATACACAAACACACATATATATACACACATACACACACATATAAACACACACTCAACACATAAACACAGACGGGGCCACAGCAAGGCATTGTAGGGGATGGCTAGTAATATAATAATATACTTTTTTTATATTCCGCCTAGCTCCCCGAGGCAATACATAGACAGACAATACATAGACAGAGGCAAGGATTCCCTCTTTCATTTCTGGCATCTGGAGGCTGTGCTCAACTCAGCCATGGGGAGGTGCTGTTGACCCATTTTCTATGTTGAGGAGCCTATTGTCCATGGATGCCGGCCTGATCGAATTGCCGGCATGATTTCAGGGGTGTCTTTTACCTCCTCACCACAGCAGTATCTATTTATCTTCTCACATTGCTGTTTTGAAAGTCCTAGGTAAGCATAAACTAGGGCTGACAGCAAGAGCTCACCCCAAGCCATGGCTTGAACTGCCAATCTTCCAATTGGCAAGATTTTCTGTAGCTGGCAGTTCAATCCATTGCACTAACCACATTGAACTGCCATGGATTCAATGTAGGGAACCCTGAGAGTTGTAGTTTGCCCTCTTGGGAAGACACAACCAAAGACGTTGTCAAACTGCAGCTCCCATGATCCATAACATTGAGCCATGGCAGTTCAAGTAGTGTCAAATTGCATTCATTCTGCAGTGCGGATGCACCCTTTGGGAAGCCAGAATGGCTCCCTCCTTGGTGTCCTTCTGGCAGCAATCATAGAATCATACAACTGGAAGAGACCTCGTGGGCCATCCAGTCCAACCCCCTGCCAAGAAGCAGGACAATCACGTTCAAAGCATCCCCAATAGATGGCCATCCACTCTCTGTTTAAAAGCCTCCATAGAAGGAGCCTCCAGCACACTTTGGGGCAGAGAGTTCCACTGCTGAACAGCTATCAGGGACAGAAAGTTCTTCCTAATATTCAGGTGGAATCTCCTTTCCTGTAGTTTGAAGCCATTGCTCCGCGTCCTAGTCTCCTGGGCAGCAGAAAACAAGCTTGCTCCCTTCTCCCTGTGACTTCCACTCACATATTTATACATGGATATCATATCTCCTCTCAGCCTTCTCTTCTTCAGGCTAAACATGCCCAGCTCCTTAAGCCGCTCCTCATAGGGCTTGTTCTCTAGACCCTTGATCATTTTAGTTGCCCTCCTCTGGACACATTCCAGCTTGTCAATATCTCTCTTCAATTGTGGTGGCCAAAGCTGGACACAGTATTCCAGTCTGAAGCCTTTTTTATTCATACAGGGTTGATTTTTAGTTTTGAATACGTTTTAATGAATTTTAACAGAATTTTTAAAAATACCCATTATATTTAATTCTGTTTTGTCATTTGTATACTTGTATATTTTAAATTACATTGCAGTGCTTTTAGTGTAAGCTGCTTTTAGTTGTCGTATGGAGAGCAAAAGCAGGGTGTAAATAAACAAAATAATAATAATAATAATAATAATAATAATAATAATGTGCCAATCTGCATCAATTCCCCAATATAATGATGCACCTGAAGTCATTCTGCTTTGCTTTACAGACTCTAAGGAGCAGAAGAAAATGGAGACACCCAAAGCGAGTCCCTTCCCAGCCAAGAAGGCGGCCCCTCCACCACCCCCTATTCCGGCCAAGGCCAAGCCGGCCTCCGCCGTGCCCCAAAAGTAAGTCTGGAAGGGGATGCATGGGGCACAGAGAGTGCTCATTGCGGTACCTCTGGTGAGCCACACCCATCATCGCTCAGCAGAACAACCAAGGCATGATGGGCGATGCCCTGTGGAGGCACGTCCTGCTTCAGGAGCTCCTTGATATATGAGAAGTAATTTGATTCTAAATGGTGGAAGGAAATGAGTAAAGGCTACTACAAAATTAAAGATATGTATGATTTAAATGGTCAGTTAATTCCCATGGGCAAGATAATATAAAAGGTAAGAAATAAGTAAAGGTTTATTGTCAAAGGCTTTCATGGCTGGAATCACTAGGTTCTTGTGGGTTTTTTTCGGGCTATAGGGCCATGTTCTAGAGGCATTTCTCCTGACGTTTCACCTGCATCTATGGCAAGCATCCTCAGAGGTAGTGAGGTCTGTTGGAAATAGGACAATGGGTTTATATATCTGTGGAATGGCTGGGGTGGGGCAAAGAGCTCTTCTCTGCTGGAGCTAGGTGTGAATGTTTCAACTGACCACCTTCATTAGCATTTGAAGGCCTGGCTGAGCCTGGGAAAATCTTTTGTTTCTTCTTGACATTAAGTCTAGTCGTGTCTGACTCTGGGGGGTGATGCTCATCTCCATTTCAAAGGTGAAGAGCCAGTGTTGTCCATAGACACCTCCAAGGTCATGTGTCCAGCATGACTGCATGGAGCGCCATTATTTTCCCATTGGAGAAAATAACTAACTGCCAAGTTGACAGAAGCTGAGGCTAACAGCGGGAGCTCACCCCGCTCCCTGGATGTGAACTGCTGACCTTTCGGTCAGCAAGTTCAGTAGCTCAGCAGCTGTTAGGAATTGTGGGATTTGAAGACCAAAACATCCAGAGGGCCGAAGTTTTCCCATGACTGGTTTAGATGGAATGGATAAAAATTGGCAAAGCCTATGTAAGAAAATTGTGCCCATGGTTAAAGATATCAAGAAAATACGTTGTCTGGGTGATGGGTGGTGAGGATGGAAGGATTTTAACAATGAAAAATTAATAACAAATGTTATTGGGGGGGGGGGCTCCTTGCCATCCCCTCATTTCAACTCTGGTGATGTTCCAGGTCCTCCAATGCCCCTGTTTCCTTTCCTGCCACCCTTGTGGGGAAGGCCAAAGCCAAAGGGACAGGTAAGTGTCTTCTTGCTGCATTTATCCCCATTTTCCTGCCCCCTTTTGGGGCAGGATATCTCCTTCCTTGGCTCAACGGGGGCCAAACATGTCCTGGTTTGCACTGCAGGGCTCTTAGGTTAGTTCTCTTACAAAAGGAAGCCTTCCTCACATGGGAACCTGCTTATGTTCATCTCTTTGCAGAAACCGACACTTTGGATGCAGTTGTGACTCCTGGGGCCAAACTGACCCATCCCACAGCCAACCGCCCCAAGATGCCCGGCAAGAGGCCTCCCAACCAGTTGGTGAGTCTTTCTGGCCCTTCGTTGGCCCCAATGGATGCAAACATACAAGACATCATGTGGTTCAGACAGATAAAGAGGAAGGAATTGGGGCTTTAAAGCCTGAGAGAGTGATGGATAGTTCTTTCAATGAGGGAAATGAGGGAATGTCAGAGCAAGATTCTGTCTGTGAGACGGAGTTTGAGAGTGGAACTGTTCTGGGAGTTCAGCAGACAGGGAGAGGATCTTTTGCCCACAAGGAGCTTAGCAATCCCTGGTAAAGACATGGCAGACCAAGATAGCTCGTTTGAGGGAACAGCTGGGTTAGACAGGGATATCAGGCTGGATCTGAGGGAGAAAAACATCAGGCGCAGGAAAGAATCCGTAAGAAAAAAGTACAGAGAAAATTTCACAAGCCACAACCTCAAGGTCAAAGAAATGCCTTCATGTTTTGCAGCCCTTAAATTAGAGAGCGTCTCATTGAGAGTTCAGATCAGGCAACACTGCTTAATAGTAAGGATATCCTGTTTCCAGTCCTGTTTCCAGTTCAAGTTCCTGGGAGTTTTGATTCAGGTTTTAAGAAATTATGATAGCCATGGTTTTTCTGGATTCATGTTCATGTTTTGATTCTTGTTTCCTCGGATTATGCTCATGTTATGATTGTTTTCCTGTACCATTTGGATTATTGCCTTGGAAGTGTTTCACTCCTCACCAGCTTGGTTGAGTTTTTACATATTGATTACCTTTGGTGATTGATTACCTGTTGGATTTTGCCTTTCTTATTCCTTTTTGGTGTTTTTTATTTTTATTTTTATATGTACTCTCTTCAATAAACTATTTTGCTACTGCTTTTGGATTCTTGGTTGGTGTTAAGGACAAGGTGAACTGTAACACATATAATATTCCAGTGTCTATACTTCCTCCGGGCCCAAGGTAGTGTCAACTGATGCAACCTCTTTTGTGTTGTCGGTTGCAGGTTGAGAAAGGAGCTGTTCACCCCTTGAACCCGGCAGAAAACCCCCAAAACCCTGAACAGGTGAGATGCGGGTTGGGAAGCCTTTTGATACAGGTAAACCCCTGTGGCTTTGCATCTCCAGGGCTTCCCTTCAGAGGGGCTTTGGGCTACATCTCCTCCACAATCTCCCCATCATCTGTCTCCTGCTTCCATGGTTCTTGCAGCGGTCCCCCCATCCAGTGTCTGAAACCCTTCCAATTGAGGAATCATTGACATCTGTGGACGACTTCAAGGCTGAGCTCCAGTCACTGAGGGGCCTCATGGACCTGATGCAAACCCAGCATCGGTGAGTCTGAGGGACACCCCATCCCCCAAAACCAAGAGCCAGGAAATAAATATAAATACAAGTATATCAAAGTATTTATGCATGCTTGTCTGTACCACAAAGGCTGTCACTAGATGAAGTGTCCCTCCATGATGCCACTGAACTGGCTGTCGTTGGGTGAAGTGTCCCTCTACGGATCACTGAATTGGATTTCACTAGGTGAAGTGGCCCTCTATGAGTTGCTGAATTAGCTGTCGCCAAGCGAAGTGGGCCTCCACGATATCATGGGATGGGCTGTCGTTAGGTGAAGTGGCCTTCCATGATGTCATTGAACTGGCTGTTGCTAGATGAAGTGGCCCTCTGTGATGTCAAAGTTGTTGCCAATCTATATACTGCAACCCCCTTTCTCCTCCTTCTCTTTCTCTTCTTTCTCTTGTAGGAAAGAAATGGAAGAGTTGAAGGCAGAGATGAGCCAAGAACAGGCCAAAAGGGAAGCTCTGCAGGTAAGAGAAGCTGAATGGTGGCTGTTGCCCATTTTTTTTGGGGGGGGGGGGAGGTGGCAATTGACACTGGGTTTTTTGGGGGGGGAAGCTGTACAGGATTTAATGTATTTTAATATTATATGTTTAAAGGGTTATTTTTTAAAAAAATATCTTATGTTAATGCATTTACTTTGCTTTAATTTGCATGGTGTCATATTGATTATTAGTCAGCCTATGTCCAAATGTCAGAAGAAAGAGGGAATAAAAAGAAATGTGGTATTTCTTTGATTCTAAGATGCTTTCCTCCATATAAACACCTCTAAAAGTTGTGTGTGCCTTAGAATCCTACACACATCTGTACATACATATGCACCCATACACACACACACACATGTAAACATACGTACACACATGCATACATACACACATATACATATATATATGTACACACATTTATTTATTTATTTACAACATTTATATGCTGCCCTTCTCGCCCCAAAGGGGACTCAGAGCAGCTTACAAGTTACATATATACATACAATATTATTAGCATAGCACCATATCAGTATTGTATATTACTATATTGTACTATACAATTAAACTATAATATTATTAGTAATATTACATGTAATATAAAATATATAATTATAATATCGTATTATTACATTTACACACATATACACACATAAACATGCATGCACACATATATACACAAATATACATACATACTAATGTATACACACATATACAGGCATACATACACACATAAACATACATACACACATACATACTGTACATATATATACATGTGTACAACATTTACACACATAAACATGGATACACACAAAGATACACACATTCACATGCATACATACTGACGTATACACACATATACATACATATATATATACACACACATATACATGCATACCGGGGGCCCCGGTGGCGCAGTGGATTAAAGCACTGAGCTGCTGAGCTTGTTGACCAAAAGGTCGCAGGTTCGATTCCAGGGAGCGGCGTGAGCTTCCGCTGTCAGCCGTAGCTCCTGCCAACCTAGCAGTTCGTAAACATGCAAATGTGAGTAGATCAATAGGTACCGCTCCGGCGGGAAGATAATGGCGCTCCATGCGGTCATGCTGGCCACATGACCTTGGAGGTGTCTATGGACAATGCTGGCTCTTCAGCTTAGAAATGGAGATGAGCAACACACCCCAGAGTCAGACATGACTGGACTTAATGTCAGGGGACAACCTTTATCTTTACCTATACATGCATATATACAGACATATATAGTACATATGCATACACACATGCATATATACATACATACACCTGCTGTATTTGCTTTTCTTGCAGGCTGACATTGAGCACTTGAGACAAGTGCTGGCCATTCCAGGGCTGATGTACCAAGCATCTAAGAAGCCCAGCCCTGCTCTGAATCTGGATCTGGCGGATCCCCAGGGCTCGCCATTCACTCAGCATTCATTCATGGTTCCCACCAAGGACTGACCCAGTTGGGCAAAGATACCTTCATTTCCTGGACCAGGTTGGATTTGAGGAGGGGCAGGAGCAAGAAGACCACAGTGGTCCATAGACATTCAAGGCCAATGGCACTTTCTTGGGTCCTTTGGGAGTCACAAGTGGAAGGCTCCTTCCTCCAAGAGGGTCTCCTGGACTCAACTCTCAAGTCTCCATGGCATCTGGACTGAGGCTGAGATAGGAAAAAGACCATCATAGGAAGCTGGGGAGATACATCTCCATGTTAAGCTCCTGCAGCTCCTCCCCGTTGGAAACTCTTGGACAGAAACCCATTGTTAGCCCCATGAAACGAATAGAATTTGTCCATCTGATCATGTAGTAGGCCTACTCTAATCAAGATGACTCAGATCCCAAAAAACCCAAGGTTTCCTTAAAAAGGATCCTTACATACTGGTCCAGGTGAGGAGTTCAGCTTAGCTCCTGCAGCACCTCCCAGTAGGAAGACCCATTTAGTCCTCATTAGAATAGGCCCATTGACTACCTTGAATGTTCCTTTGTGTGGAGTGGGTTTACTCTAATTAATGCTACCCACACCCCAAAACCCAAGGTTTCCTTAAGGAGGATCCTTGCAGAACAACATGAGAAGCTGAGGAGGCATGTCTTTATATAAAGCTCAGCTTAACTCCTGAAGCACTTCCCAATTGGAAACCCTTGGCCAGAGACCCATTGTTAGTCCTCACTGGAGTATGTCCATTGAATACATTGAATTTGGCCATGTGTCAGTTCAGTGGATCTAATCAATACGATCCCAGGTCTCCTACAGGAGGAGCCTTATGCAATGATGATCCACTTTCTTTGTGGGAAGGAAGTTCATCCTATGCTTCTCTCTTTTTTAGTCTTGTAACCAAAGTCAGTCATTCTTTTGACTTATTCTTTTAAGGTGACACTTTTTAACTTAAGAATAAAAAAACCCAATATATATATATATATGTGAATCTGTCATTTATATTTCATCCAACTGGTGGGGAAACGTTGCACAACGGTCAGGATCACAGAGAGATTTTGGTGTCTGTGGAAATCAGGAGATCCCATCTTGATACTGATTTCTCCTCCTCTGTGACTCCACTTTAATGCCTTAGTGACATCCTATAGATTGTATTGTTGATTAGCTGGAATCACTGGGATTTGTGTAGTTTCCAGGCGATATGGCCATGTTCTAGATCAGTGGTTCTCAACCTGTGGGTCCACAGATGTTTTGGCCTTCAACTCCCAGACATCATAACAGCTGGTAAACTGGCTGGGATTTCTGGGAGTTGTAGGCCAAAACACCTGGGGACCCACAGGTTGAGAACCCCTGTTCTAGATGTTTCTCCTGCATCTGTGGCTGGCATCTTCAGAAGATCTGATGGCAGTCAAGCAAGTGGAGTATATATACGAGGGGCATTCATTCATTAAAGATTTCCCTTGACCCACTTCCTGTGGACTTAGAGCAATGAAACTTGGCACAGTTATTATTTCTTCTCTCCATAGGTGCCACCTAGGGACACACACTTCTCCCATCTTTTTAAGCAACTGTAAACACTTTGCTTGTAGAAGTCAACAAAAGCTACGTTAGAATGATAGAATTGGAAGAGACCTTGTGGGCCATCCAGTCCAACCCCCTACCAAGAAGCAGGAAAATCGCATTCAAAGCACCCCCGACAGATGGCCATCCAGCCTCTGTTTAAAAGCCTCCAAAGAAGGAGCCTCCACCACACTTCAGGGCAGAGAGTTCCTCTGCTGAACAGCTCTCACAGTCAGGAAGTTCTTCCTAATGTTCAGATGGAACCTCCTTTCTTGGAGTTTGAACCCATTGTTCCATGTCCAACTCTCCAGGGCAGCAGAAAACCAGCTTGCTCCCTCCTCCCTATGACTTCCCCTCACATTGCTATCATGCTTCCTCTCAGCCTTCTCTTCTTCAGACTGAACGTGCCCAGTTCTTTAAACCACTCCTCATAGGGCTTGTTCTCCAGATCCTTGATCATTTTAGTCGCCCTCCTCTGGACACATTCCAGCTTGTCAATATCTCTCTTCTAGGCTTGGGTAACCACGGAAAAATTTGGTTCTAAACTCGTTTTGTTTTTAGAGGGCCCTTGCGTTTTGTTTTTTTTAATAATTCCAAAATTTTCCTTTTAAAAATTTCGAAATATACGAAATTTTGTAAAATTATGAATCGATTCGTTAATGGCGGACGCGATTGCACAATATGCTAAAAAAACCTCCAAATGGGACAGGGGGAACTTCTGAAGCTTCCCTCTCCCTCTGTTGTTGACTGTTGGTATGATAAAACAAACAACAACTATAAAACTTGCACCAGACATGCGAAAATAATTACGAAATAATTACGAAATAAATTGAAAAAATTGTTTCGAATCTAATTTACTCCTCACACTATTCCTGCATGGCTCAATATTGGATCGGAAGCTAATTTAAATACGAATTAATAACGAATTACGAAATTAACGAACGAAACCACCCAAGCCTACTCTCTTCAACTGTGGTGCCCAGAATTGGACACAGTATTCCAGGTGTGGCCTGTTGTGACTTTGGAAACCAGAGTCCCATCATTTGAAAAATGCTTGCCCTTCAAAAATAACTCCATTGTTGGAAAGAGGTGGTGCGAGGTCGGGTAAATAAGGGGGATGCATTAGAATTTCAGAGTCGTAGGGGAATGCTTCCATTTGGTCAACAGGTGAGTTGTGAACTGGTGCATTGTCTTGCAGAAGACGGACACCTTTCATGAGCATGCCACATTGTCTCTTAGTTTTGATGGCCTCTCGCAATTTCCGCAGCAGTGAAACATAGTATGCCTGAGTGATCGTGGTCCCCTTTGCTAGGAAATGCATCAATACTACTCGTGCCGGTCCCAAAATACTGTGAGCATGACCTTGCCTGCCGAGAGTTGGGCACGTGCCTTCTTTGGAGCTGGTAAGTCATGATGCTTCCATTGCACCAACTGGACTTTAGACTCAGAATCATAGTGATGGACCCAGATTTCATCCTGTGTGATCAGTCTGTTGAAAAAGTCCTCCTGGTTCCCATGGCACATCGTCAATAGAGCCTGAGAGCATTCAACTAGCTCCTGCTTCTGGAAAGGGGTAGCAACCGAGGGGCCCTGCCAGCAGATACCTTATGCATGTGAAGATGGTATTGGATGATTTTTTTCCACGAACCCCACACTAATCTTGACATTTTGGGATAGGTGGTAAATGGTTACATGGCGTTTTCCAAAATGGTGACCTCCACTTACAGGATGGTGTGTTCTATCAATAGCAGAGTGGGGTCACCCTGGAATTGGAGCTGTTTCCATCTAAGTCTGACCACATTTGAATGGATGGCGCAATGGGTTAAACCAGGGGTCCTCAAACTTTTTAAACAGAGGGCCAGGTCATAGTCCCTCAAACTGTTGGAGGGCTGGATTATAATTTGAAAAAAAACAAACCATTAACGAATTCCTATGCACACTGCACATATCTTATTTTTATTGCAAAAAACACTTAAAAACAATACGATTAAAATGAAGAACAATTTTAACAAATATAAACTTATTAGTATTTCAATGGGAAGTATGGACCTGCTTTTTTGGCTGATGAGATAGGATTGTTGTTGTTTGCTTTCAAGTTGTTTCAGACTTAGGTTGACCCTGAGTGAGGGCTGAGTAAATAACCTTGGAAGGCCATATCCAGCCCCCGGGCCTTAGTTTGAGGATCCCTGGGTTAAACCCTTGTGCCAGCAGGACTGAAGACCGACAGGTCGCAGGTTCCAATCCGGGGAGAGCGCGGATGAGCTCCCTCTGTCAGTTCCAGCTCCCCATGCGGAGACATGAGAGAAGCCTCTTGTAAGGATGGTAAAACATCAAAACATCCAGGTGTCCCCTGGGCAACGTCCTTGCAGACGGCCAATTCTCTCACACCAGAAGCGACTTGCAGTTTCTGAATCACTCCTAACACAGAAAAAAAGGCACCTGTACAATCAAGACCGTTATCAGTTCTGGGTTGTAAATTGGTACGTAACCTATTGACTTTTATCATTACACACGTGCGGTTTCAGCATCCTATGACAAATATAAGTGGGTCAGGGGGAATATTTAATGAATGCCCCTCATACCTGTGGAACGTCCAGGGTGAGAAAAAGAACAATTGTTTGTTAAACAGGTGTAAAGGGAGCAATTAGCAAGCTAGATTTGCATGTGTTGAGTGGGATCCACCCATTAGCATGTTTTTAAGAGATCTGCATAGAAGTAGCCTTGCCTTCGTTCCTTTTTGAATTGTTTGCTGCCTGGAGACATCCTTATCCCGGGTGATGTTCACTAGGCCTTGATTGCTTGCTGCTTGGAGGCCTCCTGTGTCTGGACGGTGTTCATTAGTTACTATTTTTCAATACTGATAGCCAAATTTTGTTCATTTTCATTGTTTCTTCCTTTTTGTTGCAATTGTCCATGTGTTTGTGGCTTCTTTGTGTAGTCTGACATGGTGGTTGTTAGAGTGGTCCAGTATTTCTGTGTTCTCAAATAATATTATGTGCCCAGCTTTGTTTATCATGTGTCCTGCTATTGCTGATTTTCTGGTTGAATTAGTCTGCTGTGTCTTTTGTGTTCTTTGATTTGTGTCTGGTCAATTCTGTGTTTGGTGGTCCTGTTGTAATAATAATAATAATAATAATAATAATAATAATAATAATAATATAGATCTTGTTTGCTGTGACATACTGTGCTTTTGTGTCAATAATAATAATAATAATAATAATAATAATAATAATAATAATACACTATTTATATTCTGCCCCTCTCCCCTAGGGGACTCAGAGCGGATTATAGCATTCAGATACATAGGCAAACATTCAATGCCTTTACAATCATATACAATGAGACACACAAACACAAACAAAGGCAGAGGCTTCTCCTTTCATTTCCAGCTTCTGGAGAGGGTGCTCATCTCTGGCTCTAGGGAGGTGCTTTCTCCATTTTCAAGCTGAGAAGCCTGCAGTGTCTCCTTCTGGCTGTGTGGCCGGCACAATTGTTTGGAGGGTCTCCATGCCTTTCCCCAGTGAAACAATACCTCTTTATCTATTCACATTTGCATGTTTTTGAACTGCTAGGTTGGCAGGAGCTGGAGCTGACAGACAGGAGCTCACCCTGTCTTACAGATTCAAACTGCCAGCCTTCAGGTCAGCCGTTCAGCCAACCTTCAGGTCAGCAGTTCAGCAGCACAAGGGTTTAACCCTTTGTGCCACTGCTTAGACTTATTTACTGCCGCACAGTATGCAGTAAACTCCTGCAGCATTTAGAGGATCCTTTTATCCTTGCTGAATGTAGCATTTGTTGAATTTTCTTAGTGGGTCTGTAGATAAGTTTGTAGGTTATGTTTCCTCATCAGTTTCCCTATACTGTCAGTGTTCTTTTGATGTATGGGAAGAACACTTTCCCTCTAGGTGGCTGTTTATCTTTATTTCCGTGGCTTGTTCTTAATGTTGCAGCTCTTCTGATGCCTGTAATAGAGTAACCTTTTGCCTGTAGAGCTCAGTTTAGGTGATTCAGTTTAAGGATTCTTCTTCTGGAAGGGATGTTTACAAGGTGCGTTTATGAATCTTGGCAAGCTTCCCCATATATTGCAGTCAGAGGCACCCTCAAAGGGTTGGGTTTGCACTGTGCAAGCATGGTTTAGAAATCTACGCAAGCATTTCCTTCCTTCCCTCCATAAAAGGTGCTCTGGGGTACGAAGAAGGGAAGGCCTTTTGCCGCACTGACAAAAAGATAAACTCCTCGGTCCTGCAGCGCCACTGTTTGTCTTCTTTCACAATGGAAAACAGCTGAGACAATCAGAGGTTTCATCCGGGGCAGGGAGGGCCCTTGCATTAAAGTCACTTGGCTGAAATGGGGCAAAAGGAGGGCAATGCCTCCACATATAAGTCTTCTTGCTGTCATGTCTTCCTTCAGTCCACAAATTCCTAGCATTGCGGAAAGAGGGGCCCTTGAAAATCGTGGCCTCCTTTGTTGAGTTTGCATCCCCGAAGGGTTGCTTTGGCTGCCCCTTTTCTCTGGATGCTCCGACTCTTGACTTCTCAAAGGCCCAGTGGAAATTTTCATTTTCATTTTTGCAAACTGCCATAAGCTTTGTGGAACCTATGAGAATATATGAAAAAGTATTCTACACTATGTAACCAAATTTAAAAAATGTTCTGATCCTGTTTGAAAGTGTTATTTTCTGTTTAATTTTGCGGTACTTACTTTTTTTTCGTGTCAGGACAACTTGAGAAACTGCAAGTCGCTTCTGGTGTGAGAGAATAGGCCGTCTGCAAGAACGTTGCCCAGGGGACTCCTGGATTCTCCGACCCACTTCTATTTATAATAGGATGCTGAAACCGTGTGTGTGTGATCATATAAGTCTCAATAGGTTATGTACCAATTTACAACCCAGAACTGATAACGGTCTTGATTGTACAGGTGCTTTTTTTTTACATGTCAGGAGCGACTTCAGAAACTGCAAATCATTTCTGGTGTGAGAGAATTGGCTGTCTGCAAGGACATTGCCCAGGGGACGCCCGGATATTTTGATGTTTTACCATCCTTATGGGAGGCTTCTCTCATGTCTCCACATGGGGAGCTGGAGCTGACAGAGGGAGCTCATCCGTGCTCTCCCCGGATTCGAACCTGCGACCTGTCAGTCTTCAGTCCTGGCAGCACAAGGGTTTAACCCATTGTGCCACCGGGGGCTTCAGTACTTACTTTGAAAGTAGTTGTTATCTTTCAGAAACTTCATTTTTGTGACTGCCACAAATTAATTTGAATTGGTTGAGGCTCAATGAGATATTCATTGAACAACTAAAGCAAAAATGTGCTGCAGGATGTCCCTCCCACAAAAACAAAGTTTTTGCAGTTCAATAATTTTTTCTATGTTTTCATGATGGAAACAATTAGGAAATGACATGTATAACTCAGGAACAAAAAAAGTGTTTCATAGTGCTATAGCAACAACACCACACTGATGCGTAGGATGTGCTGCCAGCTGCAGAGACTGATTTTAAGCACCAGGTGGTGCCACCTCCATGCTGCTTAAAGAACCAATTTTTTCCTCCATCCTAACTACCATCTATCTATCTATCTATCTATCTATCTATCTATCTATCTATCTATCTATCTATCTATCTATCTATCTATCTATCTATCGTTTAAAAGCAATGCTTTTGGGTTTGGAAAGATTAGCGGTTTACAAGAAAAGTTGCCCTAAATATCCTAAATATCTTGGTGTCACCTTAGATCGAACAGTAGCATATAGGAAGCACTGCTTGAACACCAAGCACTAACTAGCTGCACGCAATAACATCCTACGGAAACTTACTGGCAGCACATGGGGTGCAGACCCAAAATTAATAAGAACATCAGCCCTGGCCTTGTCTTACTCAACGGCCGAGTATGTCTGCCCTGTTTGGCATAAGTCTGCCCATGCAAAGCAGGTGAACATAGCATTGAACAAAACATGCAGAATGCTCACAGGATGTCTTAAACCTACACAGGTTGACAAACTCTATAACAGTGTTTTTCAACCTGGGGATCGGGATCCCTTGGGGGAGGGGGTCACGAAGGTGTGTCAAAGGGGTTGCCAAAGACCATCAGAAAATACAGTATTTTTTGTTGGTCATTGGGGTTCTGTGTGGGAACTTTGGCCCACTTCTATCATTGGTGGGGTTCAGGATGCTCCTTGATTGAAGGCGAACTATAAATCCCAGCAAGTACAGCTCCCAAATGTCAAAGTCTATTTTCCCCAAACCCCATCAGTTTTCACATTTGGGCATATTGAGTATCCGTGCCAACTTTGGTCCAGATCCATCATTGTTTGAGCCCACAGTACTCTCTGGATATAGGCGAACTACAATTCCCAAACTCAACGTCAATGCCCAGCAAACCCTTCCAGTATTTTTTGTTGGTCATGGGAGTTCTGTGTGCCAACTTTGGTTCAATTCCATTGTTGGTGGGGTTCAGAATGCTCTTTGTTTGCAGGTTAACTGTAAATCCCAGCAACTACAACTCCCAAATGACAAAATCAATCCCCCCGCCAACCCCATCATAGAATCATAGAATCAAAGAGTTGGAAGAGACCTCATGGGCCATCCAGTCCAACCCCATTCTGCCAAGAAGCAGGAATATTGCATTCAAATCACCCCTGACAGAGGGCTATCCAGCCCGTTTAAAAGCTTCCAAAGAAGGAGCCTCCACCACACTCCGGGGCAGAGAGTTCCACTGCTGAACGGCTCTCACAGTCAGGAAGTTCTTCCTCATGTTCAGATGGAATCTCCTCTCTTGTAGTTTGAAGCCATTGTTCTGCGTCCTAGTCTCCAAGGAAGCAGAAAACAAGCTTGCTCCCTCCTCCCTGTGGCTTCCTCTCACATATTTATACATGGCTATCATATCTCCTCTCAGCCTTCTCTTCTTCAGGCTAAACATGCCCAGCTCCTTAAGCCGCTCCTCATAGGGCTTGTTCTCCAGACCCTTGATCATTTTAGTCGTCCTCCTCTGGACACACTCCAGTTTGTCAATATCTCTCTTGAATTGTGGTGCCCAGAATTGGACACAATATTCCAGGTGTGGTCTAACCAGAGCAGAATAGAGGGGTAGCATTACTTCCCTAGATCTAGACACTATGCTCCTATTGATGTAGGCCAAAATCCCATTGGCTTTTTTTTTGCCGCCACATCACATTGTTGGCTCATGTTTAGCTTGTTGTCCACGAGGACTCCAAGATCTTTTTCACACGTACTGCTCTCTTTGCATTTCGTTTTTCCTGCCAAAGTGGAGTATCTTGCATTTGTCACTGTTAAACTTCATTTTGTTAGTTTTGGCCCATCTCTCTAATCAGTATTCAAATTTGGGCATACCGGTATTTGAGCCAAATTTGCTCCAGTGAGTGAAAGTACATCCTGCAGATCATTATTTACATGGCGATTCATAATGTTAGGGTTATGGTTGGGGGTCACCACAACATGAGGAACTGTATTAAGGCATCGTAGCATTAGGAAGGTTGAGAACCACTGCTCTACATGCTATCTGGCATCCCCCCCCCCCCAAATGTGCAACGGGAAGTTGCTGCTAAATGTGAGAGAAATAAGGTTGAACACTGTGAAAGCCACCCACTACATGGCTACCAGCTTCCTCCCAGTAGACTCAAGTCAAGGAAAAGCTTTATGAGAACTACCACACCTCTTGGCATCCCTCTGGGCAGCTAAACCAGGAAACCCCAACTGGATGGCCTCCCACGAGTGTCTTCCTCCAGGGGTAAACCAAGAATGGGCAACCTGGAAGTCCCTGAACAGACTCAGAAGTGGAGTGGGCAAAACAAAAGACAACCTGGCAAAATGGCACTACCTAAAAGAATCCCACACCTTGTGTGACTGTGGAGCAGAACAAACAACTCTGCATCTGTATGCTTGACCATTATGCTCTGCCTCATGTACAGAGGAAGAGTTATTGGAGGCTATAGACAATGCCATTGCTGTTGCCCGTTTTTGGTCAAAGAATATTTAGCCGCCTGCACTCCTTCTATTTTTGTCAGTTTTATACTAATTTATGCAATGCTTTTGATGCGAAATAAATAAATCTATCTATCTATCCGTCTATCCATCCATCCACCCACCCTTCCTTCCTTCGTTTCCTCCATCTTGTGATCACCTCTTGTTTGGATGGAGATGATCTACACTGTCAAATGAATGCTGTTTGACGACACAGAGAAGCCATTGAAATCCACAAGCATGTGAACCATTTCAAGAGAAAGGAAGAAACCATGAAAATGAACAAAATTTGGCCACCAGTATTAAAAAAAAACTCTGAAATCATAACCGCAAATAAAGAATAAAACTCCAAAACAGGGGAAATCCAGACAAGAAACAATCAGGGCCAGCTAATCACCTCCCAACAAAGGATTCCCCCAGACAGTAAGAAGCCAGACCTTGAAACTGCCAGGCCATTAAATGCTAATCAAGGAGGCCAATTGAAACAGTAAAACCTACCACAGACAAGAGTTCTTTCTCCCACCATGGACATTCCACAGATATTGGTAAATGTAAAGGTTTTCCCCTGATATTAAGTCCAGTTGTGTCTGACTCTGGGGGTTTGCGCTCATCTCCATTTCTAAGTCGAAGAGCTGGCGTTGTCCATATACACTATCAAGGTAATGTAGCTAGCCAGCATGACTGCATGGAGCGCCCTTACCTTCCTGCTGGAGCGCTACCTACTCCCACTTGCATGTTTTTGAACTGCTAGGTTGGCAGAAGCTGGGGCTAACAACGGGAGCTCACCCCACTCCCTGGATTTGAACCAGCAAACTTTTCGCAGCAACTCAACGGTTTAACCCACTGTGCCACAGACATATAAACCCGATTTTCCTAGTTTTCAACACACCTCACAACCTCTGAGGATGCCTGCCACAGATGCAGGCAAAACATCAGGAGAGAATGCTTCCGGAACATAGCCATACGGCCTGGAAAACTCACAGCAACCCAGTGATTCCAGCCATGAAAGCCTTCGACAATAGTTTGACAATACTTTGCCACAGCTCAATGCTATAGGACACTTGTAAAACTATGACTCTCATGCTTTTCTATTAAAGTGGTCACAGACTGCATTCATTCGCAATGTAGATGCATTGGAGGAGGGAGCAAAGCAGGCCCTTAAGTCACTCTCTCCCCGCCCCCCCTTGCAAAATATATGCTCATTCTCCTGGAGCCTCCCCCCCCCCTTGCATTCCAGACACCGGCCCCTTGGCCTGTAGGGAAACATCTGGCAAACATCTGGCTCTGCGGAGAGGAAGCCAGGGCTATTTTTATCAGGCTGCTCTGGGGGAGGATGGAGGGATGGGGGCCAGGAAGAGGAGGGAGAGAAAGAAAGACGAAAGGAAGAAAGGCCTTTGCAGGAGGAACCCCTGGTCTGCGTCAGTCCCCCCACTCTGGAAAGCAACAGTAGTGACATCAAAGGATATCAAGACAAAGGGGCCCCTCAAAAAGGAGGATCAAGCATTGGGAATTTTGTTTTCCTGGATAGGAAGCCACTTCTTTGGATGCAGTGCCAAATTCAGTTACGGCTCTTCTGACCCCCACCATCTGAAAACCAAAAAGAAAAACCCCACTACCTTCCTTCCTTCCCTCCCTCCTTTCCTCTTCCCTTCTTTTCTCTTTCCCTCTTCTTTCCTTTCTTTCCCTCTTCCCTCTTTTACTCTTCCCTTCCTTTCTTTCCCCCTTCCTTCCCTTCCTTTTGTTCCTTTCCCTTCCTTCCTTCCCTTCCTCTTTCCCTCTTCCTTCCTTCTCTCCTTTTATTACCCTTTCTTCCTTCCCTCCTTTCCTCTTCCCTTCCTCTTTCCCCCTTCCTTTCTTTTCCTTTTCTCTTTCCTTCCTTCCATCCCTTTCCTTCCTTTCCCTTTCCTTCCTTCTCTCCTTTTCTCTTCCCTTCCTTTCTCTATCCCCTTCTTTCCTTCCCTCCTTTCCTTGTCCCTTCCTTCCATCCCTTTCCTTCCTTTCCCTTCCCTCTTTCCTTCCTCTCCTCCTTTCCTCTTCCCTTCCTCTCTTTCCTCCTTCTTTCCCTCCCTCTTTCCTTCCTTCCCCTTCCCTTTCTTTCCTCTTTCTTCCCTCTTCCCTTCCTCTTTCCCCTTTCCTTCCTTTTCTCTTTCCTTCCTTCCTTCTCTCCTTTCCTCTTCCCCTACTTCCATCCCTTTCCTTCCTTCTCTCCTTTTCTCTTCCCTTCCTTTCTCTATTCCCTTCTTTCCTCGTCCCTTCCTTCCATCCCTTTCCTTCCTTTCCCTTCCCTCTTTCCTTCCTCTCCTCCTTTCCTCTTCTCTTCCTTTCTCTTTCCTCCTTCTTTCCCTCCCTCTTTCCTTCCTTCCCCTTCTTCCCTTCTTCTCTTTCCCCCTTCCTTCCCCATCCCTCTTTCCTTCCTTCCCTTCCTCTCTCCCCCCCCCTCACAATTCCAGCTTACTACTAGATTTTCCTGCCAATATTTTTTCCTGGTAAGCTAAATGATGCTATCCATGAGTGCAAAGGCAAGCCACACTCTCTCAGCCTCAGACAGAGGCCGAGGCAAACCTTGCCAAGAAATCCCTGCCATGCATTCGCCTTCGAGTCGCCATAACCTGGAAATGACTAGAAAGCACCCAACAACAACAACAACAAGAGCAATTGTGTTTGCAGCTCTGAAAAAGAAGAAAAAACCTTCCAGTAAAAATTAGGATTGTACTTAATGAAAAAGCTTTGGTCCAAGACCCTTTGGCATTGGAGAAGAGGGGCTCAAAAGCCTTCAGAAATACTATCCTCCCCCCTTCAAGATGCTTCCGCCTTGAAGAAAGGGAGTTAATTCCTTCCCTTAATTGCAAAGCAGACTCTTAAGCATTTGATGCAAAGCTCCAGGAAGATTTCAGGGGAGGAAGGAATATGTTTTTCTAGTATTTCTCTTTACTTTTGGCCTCTCTTCCCTAGCAAAAAGGACACCCATCATTCCCACCTTGAGCAACACTCTCTGCAAATAGGTTCTCCAGGGAAAGTGATTTTGGGGAAGGCAGGAAGCCAAGCTTTTCTCTCTCTTTTGGCTTCCTTTTGTGACCTCCCGCCTTTGCAAGATTAAGTCCGAGGGAATTTGGAGAAAGAGAGAGAAGGAGGGCCTGGGAAAGGCCTTATTTTCCCACAGAAGGGTGAGGAGGGTTCCCAGAAACAAAGGGCTATGAATGGGGTGAACCGAGGCACCCCCCCCCCCAATAACCACAGCAAAGGAAATATTAAAGGAAACATTGAAGGCAATATTGAAGAAAATATTAGGGGAAATATTAAAATAAATATTAAAGGAAATATAAGAGAAAACATTAAATGAAATATTAAAATAAATATTAAAGTAAATATAAGAGAAAACATTAAATGAAATATTAAAAGAAATATTAAGAGGAAATGTTAGAGGAAATCTTAAAAGAAAATATTAGAATTTTTTTTAAAGGAAATAGTAAAATAAATGTTAAACAAAAAAACCAAAGAAAAATTAAAGAAAATGTTAAAGGAAATACTAAAAGAAAATATTAGAGAAATATTAAATAAAAAAAATTAAAGAAAATAGTAAAAGAAATATTAAAGGAAATGTTAAGAGGAAATTTTAAAAGAAAATATTAAAAGAAATATTCAAAAAATATTAAAAGAAATGTTAAACAAAAATTAAAGAAAAAAATTAAAGGCAATGTTCAAGAAAATATTAAAGGAAGTATTAAAAGAAATATTAAGTGGAAACATTAGAGGAAATCCTAAAAGAAAATATTAGAGGAAATATGAAAGAAAAAATGAAAAGCAATATTAAAGAAAATATTAAAGGAAATATCAAAAGAAATGTTAAAGGAAATATGAAAGGAAACATTAGAGGAAATCTTAAAAGAAAATATTAGAAAAAATTTAAAGAAAATAGTAAAATAAATGTGAAACAAAAAAACCAAAGAAAAATTAAAGGCAATATTAAAGAAAATGTTAAAGGAAATACTAAAAGAAAATATTAGAGAAATATTAAAGAAAAAATTAAAGAAAATAGTAAAAGAAATGTTAAGAGGAAACAGAGGAAATTTTAAAAGAATATATTAAAAGAAATATTCAAAAAAATATTAAAAGAAATGTTAAACAAAAATTAAAGAAAAAAAATTAAAGGCAATATTCAAGAAAATATTAAAGGAAGTATTAAAAGAAATATTAAGTGGAAACATTAGAGGAAATCCTAAAAGAAAATATTAGAGGAAATATGAAAGAAAAAAATTAAAAGCAATATTAAAGGAAATATCAAAAGAAATATTAAAGGAAATATGAAAGGAAACATTAGAGGAAATTTTAAAAGAAAATATTAGAGGAAATATTAAAGAAAAAATTGGGAGCAATATTAAAGAAAATATTAAAGGAAATATCAAAAGAAATATGAAAGGAAACATTAGAGGAAATCTTAAAAGAAAATATTAGAGGAAAATATTAAAGAAAAAGTTAAAGAAAATATTAAAAGAAATATTAAATAACAATAAAAAATTGAAAGCAATATTGAAGAAAATATTAAAGGAAATATTAAAAGAAATAGTAAAGGAAATATTAAGAGGAAACACTAGAGGAAATCTTAAAAGAAATCTTAGAGGAAATATTAAAGAAAACATTAAAAGAAATGTTAAACAAAGATTTGAAGGAAATATTAAAGAAAATATTAAAAGAAATATTAGAGGAAATATTAAAGTAAATATTAAAGAAAATATTAAAATAAATATTAAAGAAAATATTAAAAGAAATATTGAAGGAAATATGGAAGAAAAATCTCAGTTTTTTTGGGGAGGGGGGTTGTATGGAGCAGGAAGGGGAGACTTGGATGTGGAAGAATGCAAATATATCCTTGACATGCATTCCATTGCAAGTCTCTCTCTCAAAAAATCCACTCATAGTTCATGTTCTCGAACATTTTGCATTGGTCAGGTAGCTCTGTCGCAGTCAAGAAGGCCAGAAGGGACCAATGAGGAAGAACAAACCAGCAAAGAGAGCATACAGCAGTTTGCTTTTGCTTGACTCCAATGGAAAAAGGACTCAAACAAAAACAAACTCTCCCCATTCACAACTCCTTTGAACCCGGTTTGCGGCCACTGGGGTCAGCTGGGGATAAAGCAGGGAACTGGAAAGAGAGCAACTGGGACTTTTTCAAAGCAGCTGCAAACGTTGCATAGCCAAAGGATTATTTTGGTCAAATCAGGAGGGTTGGAGAGCATAGTTATCTGGGGATGCCCCTTGGCTCCTTCCCTGTTTGAAGAGTTTGTGCGGAAAGTCAGCTGAAAGGCCAAACGGCAAAACATAACAAACTGGAATGACTCTTGTTTTTATATGCATGTATAAAAAGAATAAGGCACACTTATACACGATGGATTATTATTTTCCTGGTGTAAACCACAAGATACCTGAAGGCAATGAGAAAATATAAAGCCCCCCCCCCTCCAAAAATCCCTTCTCCAAATGGGTGGCATCTGGGCACAGAAAGAAACCCACTTAAGGGACAAATTGGAGTAAAAGAAGCTATGGGTCAATTCTGCCAACTGCCCACTTGCTTTGCCCAGGATCCCAATGTATTTTGTGGTCCACAAAGCAGTTGGGGTCATAGCACCATTTCCTTGCAAGGTTTGCTCTCCACGGATGAGGCACCGCTTGGCACCGCTTTAGCATTGGCTACCCGCTCTCCAAGAGTTTTAACTGGGTGCTGGTCACTTAATGAGTTTGAATATTGTGGGTCCTTTGGCCACTTGAGCATTGTGTCCATTGTTGCAAACAAACTTTTCTGCTTTCTCCGCAAAATAACAACACTTTGAGAGTTTTAACTAGGCGCTGGTCACTTAATGAGTTCGAATATCGTTGAGCTTTTTGCTGCTTGCGTCTATTGTGGCAAGTAGAACAACTGAATCATTGAATAATAGAGTTGGAAGAGACCCCAAGAGGTCAACCACTCCAACCCCTTTTTGCCAGGCAGGAAAAGCACCATCCAAGCCCTCCCAAAAGGGGTCCATCCAGCTTCATACGTAGATATTCACGGGTTTGTGAAGAAATAAGGCTGTAGAATCAAAGGCTTCTAGAGTTGGAAGAGACCCCAAGGGCCATCCAGTCCAACCTGCTTCTTCTATGCAGGAAAAGTATAATCAAAGTACCCCCAAAAGATGACCACCAGCCTCTTTTAAAAGCCTCCAAGGAAGAAGCCCCCAATGGACACTGAGGCAGAGAGTTCCACTGTTGAACAGCTCTAAGAAGTTCTTTCTAATTTTCAGGTGGGATCTCCTTCTCTGTCATTTGAACCCATGGAATCACTGAGTCCTAGTCTCCAGGGCAGCAGAAAACAAGCCTACTCCCTCTTCTTTAGGACAGCCTTTCAAATATGTAAACCGATCACTTTGCCTTTGACTTTTCATAAAATCAGCAACCCTTGAGTTGCTATCTGGCTAATATTTGGGACGTGGGTACAAAACCGCCCCCCAAAACCAAAACGAAGAGAGGGATGCTGTGCAGACACGAGCCCACCCATCCATTTGTCTATTGGAGGTCAATAGTAGTGGACCCTCCCAAGGGTCCCAGTGCCAGAGCCCAAGATGTCTGGCTGTCCATTGCGCCAGATCTCCCTCAGGATCCGCTCCCGCTCCTCCAGCCGCTGAGCCCTTTCCAGTTCCTCGGCAGAAGCGAAAACATTGACGGTCGTCCCGTCTGGAGGGGTTGCCTGAGGCTCTGAGGGAAGCTCCGTCAAGGCTAGCACCGGTTGGGACGACTCAGCGTCAACGGTGTCCTCCTCCTCTTCCTCTTCCTCCTCCTCATCGTCTTCTTCATCGTCTTCCTCACTTAAGTCCTGCAGCTGCTTCTTCCTGGGCCTGGGAGGAAGGGCCTGGGGCTGCCAGGAGATGTGGATGACCAGCAGGCAAAGGGTCAAGACCAGACCAAAACAGACGCCCAGGACGAAGTAGAGGCCAAAGCTTTCGGGGTGGTCTACGGGGACAGAGAGGAAGCTGATGATGATGGTGATAATAAATAAGTAAATAAATAAATAACACTATATGGCATGATTTTTGTTCCTGGATAATCAATGTCATTTCCCAATTGGATCTATCATAAAAACATGGGGAAAGTTGATTAAACTATCAAAACTTTGTTTTTGCAGGAGGGATATCCTGCAGAACATTTTGCTGTAGTTTTTCAATGACTATCCCATAGAGCAGTAGTTCTCAACCTGGGGTCCCCAGATGTTTTTGGCCTACAACTCCCAGAAATCCCAGCCAGTTTACCAGCTGTTAGGGTTTCTGGGAGTTGAAGGCCAAAAACATTTGGGAACCCCAGGTTGAGAACCACTGCTATAGAGTCTCAACCAATTCAACCTAGTTTGTTGCAGCCACAAAAACAAAGTTTCTGGAGTAGAACAACTACTTTCAAAGTAAGGAGTGTAAAATTAAACAGGAAATAACACTTTCAAACCAGGAACAGATTTTTTAAAATTTTGTTACAGAGTGTAACATTGTAACAACAACAACAACAACAACAACAAGATTAGTACATAGCAAACAAGATCACTATGCTGACTTTTGTATTTGACCACATGTCGGACACTTTACACAGTGCTAGACACTTGGGAAGTGTCCGACGTGTAATCAAATACAAAATCCAGCATTGTGATCTTGTTTGCTGTGTACTAATCTTGTTGTGTATCAAATAATAATAATAATAATAATAATAATAATAATAATAATGATGATGATGATGATGTAATCAAATACAGAATCCAGCATATAGATCTCGTTTGCTGTGGCATACTGTGTTTTTGTGGCAGTAAAATAATAATAATAATAATAATAATAATAATAATAATAATAATAATGTAATTATTCACCCCCCTCCTTGTGACTTGAGACAGGGTACAACATCATTAAAACAAAGAGATAAAACTCTGTTAAAATAATAATATAATAATAAAACTTTGTTTCTAGATCGCACATCTCTCCCCAAAGGGACTTAGGACGGTTTACAGCACAAAAACAGGTAAACATTCAATGCCTTACAAAGTAACAGGCAACATCAGAAATAATACAAAAGAATATACAATAAAGCAATACAAGTTTATTGCTATTATTGTATATTCTTTGGAAAGAATTGAAAGTTGAGATGGGGAATAAACCTATTAGACAATAAACTTGGGTGTGTAGACATTAAACATATATTATTAGAAACAGTTAGACATGAGTTGCATATGAAATGGCTAACACAGAATTCTTTTTCGTGTCAGAAGTGACTCGAGGAACTCCAAGTCGCTTCTGGTGTGAGAGAATTGGCCGTCTTCAAGGACGTTGCCCAGCGGATGCCCAGATGTTTTTGATATTTTACCATCTGTGTGGGAGGCTTCTCTCATGTCCCCGCATGAGAAGCTAAAGTTGACAGAGGGAGCTCATCCTCGCTCTCCCCCAGATTCCAACCTCCGACCTGTCAGCCTTCAGTCCTGCTGGCACAAGGGTTTAACCCATTGTGTTACCGGGGGCGCCAATGCAGAATTAAAATGCAGGCTAAAATTCCCTGAGATGGCCAGAAATGGAGCCAGGAGGCAGATCGTGGCTGAAGGAAGGGGCAGGGAATGGACACTCTTAGAAAGTGGTGGACCCCACCTTTCAATGCCTTTCTACGAAGGTTGGATGGGCATCTTCCAGGAGTGTGAATTCCTGCCTGGCCTGGCAGAATGGGTCTGGACTAGATGCTCTTTGGGGGACCCTTCCACTTTGCTCTTGGACACACCTCCTTTGGAAGGGCATCTTCTAGGAGTAAGTATTCCTCCCTGGGAGAAATGGGCTGGGCTAGATGCCCTTTGGGGGACCCTTCCAATCACTCTTGGACCCACCTCCTTTGGATGGGCATCTTCTAGGAGTAAGTATTCCTCCCTGGGAGAAATGGGCTGGGCTAGATGCCCTTTGGGAGACCCTTCCAATCACTCTTGGACCCGCCTCCTTTGGATGGGCATCTTCTAGGAGTAAGTATTCCTCCCTGGGAGAAATGGGCTGGGCTCGATGCCCTTTGGGAGACCCTTCCAATTACTCTTGGACCCACCTCCTTTGGATGGGCACTTCTAGGAGTAAGTATTCCTCCCTGGGAGAAATGGGCTGGGCTAGATGCCCTCTGGGAGACCCTTCCAATCACTCTTGGACCCGCCTCCTTTGGATGGACATCTTCTAGGAGTAAGTATTCCTTTCTGGGAGAAATGGGCTGGGCTCGATGCCCTTTGAGGGACGCTTCCAATTTGCTGTTGGACACACCTCCTTTGGATGGGCATCTTCCATGAGTAAGTATTCTTCTCTGGCAGAAATGGACTGGACTAGATGCCCTTTGGGAGACCCTTCCCACTCTAGATGCCAAGGAGAGCGCAGGAAAACTCCTCCTTTGGAGGCCTTTCAATAGGGCTCAGATGGCATCCAAGTCTGGAAAAACAAATATTCCATCTACTGCAGAAGGAGAATTGCTGCTGACCAGCTGTGAAAATGCTTAAATCTGATATTTTGGGGATGCGAGAAGGAAATATACACAAAATAAGGAAAGGAGTCATAGGAGAGGAATGGTGGCTTTTGCTTGGATTTCAGGTGCCAGAATGCAGAGTACAGCATTGACTCAAGTCTCATGCGCCATTGAATCTAATGCACACCTCAATACGATTACTGTATTCTGCGAATCTAATGTGCATCCTAATTTTTGCAAGGTAATTTCGCCCAAAGAAAGGTGAGCATTAGAGTAAATAGGGTATGACACCAGGAGGACGAATGGACTCAAGCTTGGTACCCAAATGGATAAGGCCTTGTGCATTGTGTGCTCGGTTGTCGCTCTTCCCAGATGAGCACCCACCTCGAATATGCGCATAGGCGGCAATGCTGTTGCTGAGAAGTTCCATCTCCCGTGGTTGCGTCTCCATCCTGTGGCTCCCTTCCGAGGCACCTGCAAGAAGGAAGGAACCATCATAACCACCTCCATCACTCCAACATCCAAGGTCTCCCAAACCACACTTTCTCAAATTCTTCCAAGTGTCTTGGAGTTTGTTTCCCCAAATCCCTTGATCATTACCCAAGGCAGCCAGGAACTGAAGCCCAAAACACCTGCAGGACTAGGGTTTGGGGATCACTATGTTGGAGAATGAACAACTTGCCATACTTCTCCCTGTCTGTGTTTATGACCCTGATTCCCATTTGCATTCTCCATTTGGTGGAACACATCTCACCACACTAAAACAGTAGATGTGGCTCTGAATGAGACATGCCGCATTATCACAGGGTGTCTGCACCCTACACCACTGGAGAAATTACACTGTCTAGCCGGTATTGCACCACCTGACATCCGCCGGGAAGTAGCAGCCAATAGTGAAAGTACCAAGGCAGAGACATCTCCAGCTCATCCCCTGTTTGGGTATCAGCCAGCACGTCAACGACTTAAATCTAGACATAGTTTTCTAAGATCTACAGAGACACTCGCTGGAACACCTCAGCAAGCGAGAGTCCAAAAGTGGCAGGCTCAAACCCAGCACCTCAACCAATGGCTGATACCAAATGAGAGACTCCCTCCTGGGCACACAGAAGACTGGGCGACTTGGAAGGCACTGAACAGACTGCGCGCTGGCACCACGAGATGCAGAGCCAACCTTGAGAAATGGGGCTACAAAGTGGAATCCTCGACATGCGAGTGTGGAGAAGAGCAAACCACAGACCACCTGCTGCAATGCAAACTGAGCCCTGCCACATGCACAATGGAGGACCTTCTTGCAGCAACACCAGAAGCACTCCAAATGGCCAGATACTGGTCAAAGGACATTTAACCAACTACCAAACTCACAAGTTTTGTATTTGTCTGTTTGTTTGCTTTGTTCTGTTAGAAATGTAATATAATGGACTGGTTGCTCTGACACGACAAATAAATATTTGCATTCCCCCTTCTCCATGGCGCATATGCTCCATCTAACAGCATGGGATCTCTCTTTTTTTGTTTCCCCAAAAGAGAGGAAATCCTATTTTACTCCTCGTTTTCTCAGACTTAAATCTTTTACCTGGATTTTCAGGATTTTTGGATGGGCAAAAAGGTCTGAAAATGCAGTCTTTGGATCACAGAGGGTCATTTAGCCATGTTTTTAGTCTCCTCACTTGCAATCTCTTTAGCCTCAGAAGTTTTTCTTCTTGCTCACCAACAGGCTTCTCCTGAGCCTGAAATGGTCCGAGGACAGGGGTCATATAAAAATAGCAACAACACAGCCCAACAAAAAAAAAAAAGAGTTTTTGGTGTCTTTGGGTGTTAGGCCTGATTCAGACAATTGCATTGGATGGATCACATCAGATAGTTTCTTAGATAGGATTATCCTGGTTTTCTATGGAGACTGGAAGCTGGCACATGTCCTGAATCTCAAAAACTACAGCTTACAGGGGAACCCCAGGTTAAACCTCTGAGCTGCTGAACTTGCTGATTGATTGGCGGTTCAAATTCAGGGAGTGGGATGAGCTCCTGTTGTTAATCCCAGCTTCTGCCAACCTAGCGGTGGCCGGGAGAGCTTTTGCGCAATTAAAACTTGTGCACCAGTTGCGCCCATACCTCGGGAAGTCTGATCTGGCCACAGTGGTCCACGCTCTTGTTACATCCCGTATAGACTACTGCAACGCACTCTACGTGGGGTTGCCCTTGAAGACTGTTCGGAAACTTCAACTGGTCCAGCGAGCGGCAGCCAGATTGCTAACCGGGGCGACATACAGGGAACACACCACCCCCTTGCTGTGTCAGCTCCACTTGCTGCTGATTCAGTTCTGAGCACAATTCAAGGTGCTGGTTTTGACCTACAAAACCCTTTACGGTTCCGGTCCAGCGTATCTGTCCGAACGTATCTCCCTCTACGTCCCATCCCAGAATTTGAGATCATCCGGGGAGGCCCTGCTTTCGACCCCACCGCTATCACAAGTGAGGTTGGTGGGGACAAGGAGCAGGGCCTTCTCGGTGGTGGCCCCCCACCTGTGGAACTCACTCCCGGGGGAAATCAGGGCATCAACATCCCTCCTTGCCTTCAGGAGGAAGGTAAAGACGTGGCTATGGGACCAGGCCTTTGGGCATCCTGACAATTAAATATGGAAACCAGATGGATAGGATCGACAAGGTATGGAAATTGGAATTTAAACTATGAGACTGTGAAATGTAGACCAGCAATGAGGTTTGTATTGCTCTTACTGTTTTTACCTGCTTTTATTGGTTTTAGGGTTGTTTTCTGCCGATTATAATTACTGTTCTGTTAATTGTTATTAATGCTAAAATTGCTGTCGTTAACTGATGCTTTGTTTTTTTTGCTGTCATGTAATGCGGGCATCGAATTGTGCCTTGCTTGTGTAAGCCACCCTGAGTCCCCCCTGGGGTGAGAAGGGCGGGGTAGAAGCAACCGAAATAAATAAATAAATAAATAAAGAAATAAATAAAAAACAAGCAAATGTGAGTAGATTGCACTTCTGCGGACTGAACCGGAAGTCAGCAACTTTCTTTTTTTATTATTTATCCCTCCACCCCGGTGTTCCAACCCTCCCTACCTCCATCTCTCTATTTTTACCCTCCCCATACGTTATCACTCTTTTAATTTCCCACTTTACTATCACTCTGATTGTTCCCCCTCTTTCATTGTCACGAAAAAATCTCACAATAAACATTATCAATTAAAAAAAAAGTAGATACCGCTTCGGCAGGAGGGTAATGGCACTCCATGCAGCCATTTATTTATTTATTTATTTATTTATTTGATGCACTTATTAACCGCCATTCTCAGCCCACAGGGCGACTCATGGCGGTGTACAAATACATATAGAAGACAATTTACAAAGAGAACCCGTTACAACCACATATAGACTATACAACAATTACAGACAACACTAAAAATCCGCTTCGTCTCTTAGTAGAATCATAACCAGTCTCATATTCCTTGTTCCATTCCGATCTTCTTACCTCATTGTAATAGCACTCAATCAAATGCTCTCTCGAACAGCCATGTCTTAAGGCTTTTTCGAAAGGACATGAGGGAGGGCGCCTGTCTGATGTCCGCAGGGAGAGTGTTCCACAACCGGGGGGCCACCACCGAGAAGGCCCTCTCCCTCGTCCCCGCCAGCCGTGCCTGTGAGGCAGGCGGGATCGAGAGAAGGGCCTCCCCAGGCGATCTCAAGGTCCTCGTGGGCTCGTAGGCCGAGATGCGGTCTGAAAGGTATTTTGGGCCGGAACCGTTTAGGGCTTTATAGGCCAAGACCAGCACCTTGAATTGGGTCCGGTAGCAAATCGGCAGCCAGTGGAGCTGGGACAGCAAGGGCGTTGTATGCTCCCTGCTACCCGCTCCAGTTAGTAACATGGCTGCCGCGCGCTGAACCAGCTGAAGCTTCCGGGCCGTCTTCAGGGGCAGCCCCACGTAGAGAGCGTTGCAGTAGTCAAGGCGGGATGTGACCAGAGCGTGTACCACCGTGGCCAAGTCAGACTTCCCGAGATACGGGCGCAGCTGGCGCACGAGCCTGAGCTGTGCAAATGCTCCCCTGGTCACTGCTGAAACCTGGGGATCCAGGCTCAACGATGAGTCCAGGGTCACACCCAAGCTGCGAACCTGCGCCTTCAAGGGGAGTGCGACCCCGTCCAGCACAGGCTGTAACCCTATACCCCGTTCGGCCTTGCGACTGACCAGGAGTACCTCTGTCTTGTCTGGATTTAATTTCAGTTTGTTCGCCCTCATCCAGACCGTCACAGCGGCCAGGCACCGGTTCAGGACCTGGACAGCCTCCTTAGTAGCAGGTGGGAAGGAGTGACAGAGTTGGACATCATCTGCGTACAGATGACACCGCACCCCGAAACTCCGGATGATCTCACCCAGCGGCTTCATGTAGATATTAAACAGCATGGGGGACAGTATGGAACCCTGTGGCACCCCACAAGTCAAAGGCTGTGGTGCGGAACAGGAGTCCCCCAATGACACCTTCTGGGTGCGACCCTCCAGGAATGACCGGAGCCACTGCAGAGCAATGCTTCCAAGACCCATGTCCGCAAGGCGCCCCAGGAGGATACCGTGGTCGACGGTATCGAAGGCCGCTGAGAGGTCCAGGAGCACCAACAGGGACACACTCCCCCTGTCTAGCTCCCGGCGCAGATCATCCACTAAGGCGACCAAGACCGTCTCGGTACCATGTCCCGGTCTGAAACCAGACTGTGCCGGATCCAGATAATCCGTGTCTCTCAAGAATACCTGGAGTTGTGAGGCCACCACGCTTTCCATGACTTTGCCCAAGAAGGGGAGATTGGAAACAGGCCGAAAGTTGTCCAAATTAGTGGGGTCCAGTGATGGTTTCTTCAACAGCGGCTTTATGATAGCCTGTTTTAGGCTCGCTGGAATCTTGCCTTCCCGAAGGGAGGCATTCACCACCACTGTTACCCACTCAGCCAATCCCCCTCTGGCCTCCCTCAGAAGCCAGGATGGGCAGGGGTCTAGGATGGACGTGGTGGGCCTCATTCCTCCAAGTATCTTGTCCACATCCTCGGGTTTCACAAACTGAAAAGAATCCATCAAAATGGGACAAGCAGGTGCTCTTGTTACATCCACAGAGACTGCATTTAACGCGGCGTCCAACCCAGAACGGATCAAGGCGACTTTGTCTGCAAAGAACCGAGCAAATGCTTCACAGCGCGCGACCGAATTGTCAGGGCTCCCGCCTGCAGTGGCGGGAGTTAAAAGACCTCTGACAATCCGAAACTGGCCACATGACCTTGGAGGCGTCTATGGACAACGCCGGCTTTTCAGTTTAGAAGTGGAGATGAGCACCAACCCCCAGAGTTGGACACGACTAGAATTAATGTCAAGGGGAACCCTTTACCTTTTAAAGGGGATAACTGGTGCAATTTTGAGAACCAGCAGGTCAAATAGACCCAGAAACAGGGCTAACATTTGAGACACCAAAATGTGCTGACCAGCATAACAACAGCAGCCCTTATGATTTGGAGATCCATGTGAGCCTTGGAACTCTGCTACAAACCCAGCTCTGTTTTCCTACTGACAGTTGGAGAAAAGAAGTTGGAAATTTGTTCCTTGGCAACTTCAGTCTCAAAAAACTGCACAGCTCTTACAACTTCAATGCGACTTCAACGTCAAGAAACGCATAGCTTGTGCAACTTCAGTTTCAAGGAATGAACTATTTATTTACAGTATTTATATTCTGTCTGTGCCGTCACACCCAGATCCTATAAAATTAAAACTAAGATGTGTTTCTCTCTTTGTCTGGGCGGACCGCGGGGGGGGGGGGGGGTCTTTCTTTAGAAGCTCAAAAAATCTCAGCAACTGAGGCCACTTCAGGTTTGGAACATCAAAACAGAATATTTATTTCTGAAAGTCCTTGCAGACTTGGCACAGCTTGTCAAAGTTACAAACAAAACAGTCAATTGGTGAAACCATAGAGATGATCTTTCTTTCTTTTTCCTTCAGTTATTGAGGTAACTCTTCCCCAAATGGTAGAAAATATCCTGGGATCCTTTCACCCTAACCCTGAGCTAGTATGGTTAGAAAAAACAGGTTTTTCCCCTATCTATAGCTCAAGGTTAGCTTTGGAGATGAAGTAATGCTCTATAATATTCAATAACTCAATATCTATCTATGACTCAATAAGCTTCTCTATCTTTCTTTCTGTCTATATGACTTAGTTACTCAATTAACTTTTCTATATCTCAGTTGCTATCTATAACTCAATTAAATCTCAATTGCTATTCTATCTATCTCAATTAGCTTATTATCTATATAACTCAATCCTCAATTGTACTTACAATGATTTTTTTCAGAGCTACCTGCCTGACCAACAGCACATCTGAAGCTTTCTTTCTCTACTGAAGGAGGCAGGGAAGATGCCAAAATGGAGACCTCAAACCTAGGAAAAAGGGCGGTCTCTAAACCCAAAGAGATACTTTCCTAAACCAATAGCTGCAAAAGGGCCTGCAGGCTGGCTTTGTAGACTCTGCTACTGTTTAACTTCCAGGGTGCTGATGGGTCTGTAGCAGCCCTGGGGAAACGCAAAAGAACACTATCCCATGCAGAGGCGGCCCTAGGTAATTTTCAATGGTAAGCAAACAGTATTTTGGCACGACCCCCCCCCCCCCCCAACCAATCACTGATATATATTTTCTGTTTGTCGTGGGAGTTCTGTGTGCCATATTTGGTTCAATTCCATTATTAGTGGAGTTCAGAATGCTCTTTGATTGTAGGTGAACTATACATCCCAGTAACTACACTTGCCGCATTTGCTCCCTTGCCTGGCCTGCTTTGGGTCCGGAGGCGTGCCTGAAGACCCCAGCGTGTGCACCAAAAGTCACCTCTTCTCCTGACTTTCTCCTCAGCCATTGGGACCAAGAGAGAGAGAGAGAGAGAGAGACAGAGGTGGAGATGCCCACCTTTCCTGAAGGTAGGCACAAAAACAAAGGAGGGAGCGGAGGTGGGAGATACCTCCAGCCGGAGGGGCGCTCTCTCTCTCTCTCTGAAGAGAAAGTCAGGAGAAGAGGTGACTTTTGGTGCACACGCTGGGGTCTTCTGACACGCCTCCAGACCCGAAGTGGACCAGGCGTGGTGGCTCCGCCCCTTGGCCCACCTGCGGATTGGGGAGAGGAGAGGAGGCGGGTGGAGCGCAGGGGGATCGGGAAAGGGAGCTGGTCATGGGGAAGGGATCGAACACAGAGAATGATTGAGTGCCGGCTCTGCTCGCGCACCCGGTGGCCAGGTGGAGCAGGAACGAGAGGGGCGAGGCAAGAAAGCCAAGCCCCCCCCCCCCCCCCCGGACTGCTAGGGCTGTTGTGAGCTGAGGGGGCGCTCCTCAAGTGACGGTCAAGGGGCATTTACAGAGGCGCCTCTGCGCCCCTGGCAAAAAAAGTGTTCTGCGACCACTTACTTCGCGTAATGGACGAGCCACCCCTGATCCCATGCAACTAAAAGGTAATGCAAACTATGCTCCTGGAAGACAGAACACTGTCCTTCTCACTCCAAAGGGGATGCAGGGCAGATCACAGAACACACATATGGCAAACATTCAATGCCGTTACACACTGATAAGACAGACAACTGTAAATAGATAGAGGTATATATAGGCTTTTCCATCTTCGGTATCTTGGAGGCTTGTGCTCGGTCCCAGCTATGGGGGAGGGGCGGGTGCTGTTGCTTCATCTCCCCCCCCCCCCCCACCGAGCTTTTTTCGTAAACGTTCTCCTTGATCAAATCACTGGCATTTTTCTGGCATTTCCTTATGGGTGCCTTAAATACCTCCCCGCTTTAAAGCAGGACCTATTTATCTACTCACATTTGCTTTTGAACTGCTAGGTAGGCAGAAGCTGGGCTAAAAGCCAGGAGTTCACCCTGACTCAGACTTCAAACTGTCAACCTTTCAATTGGAAAGATTTACTGCAACTGACGGTTAACTGCTGTGCTAAAGCCCAGTCCCTGTGTCAAAGCCTGGCCCCTGAGCTAAAGCCAGCATAACATTGAAGTTGCATAGTCCTTGCAACTTAAAAGTCAAGAAATGCATAGCTCTTCTGGGCCCTTCCTTCCCTGGGGGCTTGTCATGGGGCTCATTGAGAGGCAGGAGAATTGAATCCAGGGCACCCTGTGACCATCACGCCTTCCCCATTTATGACCTCTTTTTGCCTAAAATCCACACCCAACTCCCTGGATTCCTTAGCAATGAGCCATGGCACTCAAAGTGGTGTCCAACTGCATTAATTGTACTGTGTAGATGCACTTGGAGAAGGCTATCGGCCTTGCAAAACTACAGCTTCCATGATTCCAAAGCAGTGGATCATAGCAGTTAAAGGGGGGCCAAACTGAGAAGGATAAAAAACCTTGCAAACTATAATTCTATGGACTTTGCAAATCTATAAGTCCCAAGATTACTTAGTATTGAGCCGTGGCAGTCAAACTGCATTAATTCTACAGTGTAGAGGCATGCACAGGCAGAGACTTAAACCATCCCAACACTGGCTGTAATGACATCCTGGTAGAGCATTAATATTATCCTTATTATCATCATCATGAATGCTCCCAGCATACAGATCTTCTCCTTTCTCTATTGTCGGTGTCTGCCCAATTAGAAGGTGCAAACAGTGGTCCACACTCTTGTTACATCCCAAATAGACTACTGCAACGCACTCTACGTGGGGTTGCCCTTGAAGACTGTTCGGAAACTTCAACTGGTCCAGCGAGCGGCAGCCAGATTAGTCACCGGACTGTCATACAGGGAGCACACCACCCCCCTGCTGTGTCAGCTCCACTGGCTGCCAGTTCAGTTCCGAGCACAATTCAAGGTGCTGGTTTTGACCTACAAAACCCTATACGGTTCTGGTCCAGTTTATCTATCCGAACGTATCTCCCTCTATGTCCCACCCCGGAGTCTGAGATCATCTGGGGAGGCCCTGCTCTCGACCCCACTGCTATCACAAGTGAGGTTGGTGGGGACGAGGAGCAGGGCCTTCTCGGTGGTGGCCCCTCACCTGTGGAACTCACTCCTGGGAGAAATTAGGGCATCAACATCCCTCCTCTCCTTCAGGAGGAAAGTAAAGACGTGGTTGTGGGACCAGGCCTTTGGGCAATCTGACAACTAGATAAGGACAATCAATCGACTAGGACTGACAGGACTGACAAATGTGGAATTAGAATTTGGTCTATGAGATAGCGAACGCTGACCGTCTATGAGGAGTAATTAGGTTTGTATTGTTTTATTGGTTTTACTGGTTTTAGGGTTGTAATGCAGGAATTGTTGTCTTAACTGTTCAACTGTTTAATTGATGTTATTTTGTTTACTACTGTTATGTGATGATGGCATCGAATTGTGCCTTTGTAAGCCGCCCTGAGTCCCCTTCGGGGTGAGAAGGGCGGGGCAGAAGAAACCGAAATAAATAAAATAAGTGACAGAATCTGGAAAATCTTTCATTTTGACACTGGCAAGATGACATATTGGGGAAAAATGTCCTGTCACATCAGAATGGCGAAAGGGGAAATTAAAAAAAAAAAGATGCATTTGCCACATTTCAGGATGTGTGAGTTTCCACTTTCTCATCAGCAATCCTTTCGCCATTGAATAATATATTTTGTGTTATGTTACTAAGGGTACTTTATGCATGTGGCTGGCTTTGGGATTAGCATTTGCATTTCTTGGCTGCGTTGCAACCTGTCCTGTTGGTTGTCTTTTGTCTTGTCTTGCTTTCTTTTGCAAAAAAATATGTAATTATTATTAATAAATAATAATTCATAATACCTAATAAATTAATAATAATAATTTATCCCCTGCTATTCTCTCTTGATCACAAGCAGATTTTCATAGTCTATACAGAAACAAATAAAAGAATAAACTATTCTACAAATGTGATTTTTACCACTTATTATGCTACTCCTTTCAAGAATAATACGAACTGCATTGCTATATTTAAAACCATTCCTCTACTTCATGCCACAAATTTTAAGTTATTGTTGCTTTGAAAACCTGGGAACACTATTCAAGCCACAGTTCAACAGATGCACAGCGACATATAATAATAATAATAATAATAATAATAACAACAACAACATCATCTACGCTGTCGCATGAATGCAATTTTGACACCACTTTAAATAATAATAATAATAATAATAATAATAACAACAACAACAACAACAACCACACTTTGGAATTAATGCAGTTTGACACAACTTTTAATAATAATAATAATAATAATATCTACACTTTGGAATTACTGCAGTTTGAAACCATTTTAATAATAATAGTATCCACACTATAGAATATCCACACTATAGAATTAATTCAATTTGGCACCCCTTATAATAATAATAATAATAATAATAATAATCACATTGTAGAATTAATGCAGTTTGACACCAATAATAATAATAATAATAATATCTACACTTTGGAATTACTGCAGTTTGAAACCATTTTAATAATAATAGTATCCACACTATAGAATATCCACACTATAGAATTAATTCAATTTGGCACCCCTTATAATAATAATAATAATAATAATAATAATAATAATAATCACATTGTAGAATTAATGCAGTTTGACACCAATAATAATAATAATAATAATATCTACACTTTGGAATTATTGCAGTTTGAAAACCATTTTAATAATAATAATAGTAATAATAAAATCCACACTAGAGAATTAATGAAGCTTGAAACCACTTTTAGTAATAATAACAATAATAATAATATATACTGTAGAATTAATGCAGTTTGACACCATAATAATAATAATAATAATAATACCCACATTGTTAAATTCATGCAATTTGGCACCCCTTTTAATAATAATAATAATAATAATAATAATAATAATCACACTGTAGCATTAATGCAGTTTGACACCAATAATAATAATAATAATAATAATAATATCTACACTTTGGAATTATTGCAGTTGGAAAACCATTTTAACAATAATAGTAATAATAAAATCCACACTATAGAATTAATGAAGTTTGAAACCACTTTTAGTAATAATAATAATAATAATATATACTGTAGAATTAATGCAGTTTGACACCATAATAATAATAATAATAATAATACCCACATTGTTAAATTAATGCAATTTGGCACCCTTTTAATAATAATAATAATCACACTGTAGAATGAATGCAGTTTGACACCATAATAATAATAATAATAATAATAATAATAATATAATTTGTCATGGCTTAATGCTATGGAAACCAGGAACTGTAGTTCTATAATGTCTTTTCCCTTCTCTGCCTAAGAATGCTCCAACTCCAAAGACTTCATAGCAGCGAGCCATTAAAAGTGATATTATTATTATTATTATTATTATTATTAAAAGCAGTGCCAAACTGTATCAATCCAAAGGTGTGGACACAGCCATAGTTTTGCGAAAATGTAAGGAGGAGGTATTTTGAGAATGAGGTGGCCTTCTTCTTCTATCTTGCAAAGTGTGCAAAAGGACAAAAATGCAGGCGCCCAACACATCCATGGACCTCTTTCCCCCCTTTTTTCTGTTTTCACTGTTTACAAAGAGAGACACAGGAAAACCTCCAGGAATGTTTCTCTCTAATCAGAAGCAAATCCCCTGCAACCCCAGGGCTTCCTGGAGGACTCTGCAATGCAATGTGGCAGAAAAGTGAGGATGAAGAATAGAAAGCAGGAAGGAACCGAGAAAGAGACTTGTCCCTATGTGCTTTCAAATGGGGACCCCGTGGATTTTGTAGGTTTTCTTGGGCAAGGAAGTCTCGATGGTGGTTCGGACATAGCCTTTCACATGGCTCAAGGGAATGTCATGGATCTCTCTGTCTTTGGCTGGAGCTCGCTGCCCAAATTCTCCCCTGCTAAGTGCTTCTGGGCATGCACAGAGGGCTCTTACCCACGAGGGAGTCTTTGCTCCTGGTTCTTTGGGGGCTAGAAATACAATTTGTCAGGGCAATCTTCTGGTTTGGATGAATTAATAAATGCCAGGAGCTGACCCCTAAGGAGGCTGTGATGGGACGGGTCAAGGGTTCCAACTGGAGGCAGGTCAGGGGTTAAAGGGCAGTGGAAGGGTCTGATGCTGACCCTCTCTTAGCAGCAACCCAAATCTGGGCACCAACAGATCGCTGAGATGCATCCGCACTAGAGAATGGGTGAAGTTGGGTGTCCACTTGGAACTGTCAGGACTCAATACCATGGGATCAACATGAGCCAACAATGTGATGTGGCGGCAAAAAAAGCCAATGGGATTTTGGCCTGCATCAATAGGAGCATAGTGTCTAGATCTAGGGAAGTAATGCTGCCCCTCTATTCTGCTTTGGTTAGACCACACCTGGAATATTGTGTCCAATTCTGGGCACCACAATTCAAGAGAGATATTGACAAGCTAGAATGTGTCCAGAGGAGGGTGACTAAAATGATCAAGGGTCTGGAGAACAAGCCCTATGAGGAGCGGCTTAAGGAGCTGGGCATGTTTAGCCTGAAGAAGAGAAGGCTGAGAGGAGATATGATAGCCATGAATAAATATGTGAGAGGAAGCCACAGGGAGGAGGGAGCAAGCTTGTTTTCTGCTTCCATGGAGATTAGGACAAGGAACAATGGCTTCAAACTACAAGAGAGGAGATTCCATCTGAACATGAGGAAGAACTTCCTGACTGTGAGAGCCGTTCAGCAGTGGAACTCTCTGCCCCGGAGTGTGGTGGAGGCTCCTTCTTTGGAAGCTTTTAAACAGAGGCTGGATGGCCATCTGTCAGGGGTGATTTGAATGCAATATTCCTGCTTCTTGGCAGGGGGTTGGACTGGATGGCCCATGAGGTCTCTTCCAACTCTTTGATTCTATGATCAGGGCAAGCATACAGGTGCCTTCCCAAACTATAACTCCCAGGATGAATGCAACAGTTGTGGATGGATCCTTGGGCCTATTTTGGGTTTTGGACTTCAACTCCCAGAGAAGCCCTAAGAGCCAGGAATTTCAGGAGCCGGAGTCCCATGCTGCCTGGGCTTCACGTTCTCAATAGATACATGGATGAATGTGCTTCCTCTTTAAGGAGATGTGGCCTCTCGTTGGGCTCAGGCAGATGGGGCTTCATCATCCTCATCATCATCCTCTGCTTTCATCTCCAGAGTTGAGCCCCAAAGTCTCCTTGCCTTGGAAACCACTTTCCAAAGTGGGCACCTTCCAGTCTTCTCCCTCCCTCCCTCCTTCCCTCTTTCTCGGAAACTACTCTCTAAAGTGGGGACTCTCCATCCTTCTTCTGTCTTTCCTTCTGTCTTTCTTTCCTTCCTTCCTTCCTTCTCTCCTCCCTCCCTCCCTCTTTCTTGGAAACTACTCTCCAAAGTGAGCACCCTCCATCCTTCTTCTGTCTTTCCTTCCTTCCTTCCTTCCTCCCCCCCCTCTCTCTCTTTCTTGGAAACCACTCTCCAAAATGGACACCCTCCATCCTTCTTCTATCTTTCCTTCCTTGCTTTCTTGCTTCCTTCTTCCATTCCTTCTTTCCTTTCTTTCTTCTTTCTTTCCTTCTTTCTCTCCTTCCTCCCTTCCGCTTTCTTGGAAACTACTCTCCAAAGTGGGCATCCTCCATCCTTCTTCTGTCTTTCCTTTTTCCTTCCTTCCTTCCTTCTTTCCCTCTTTCTCTCCTTTCTTCTTTCCTTCCTCCCTCCCTCTTTCTTGGAAACCACTTTCCAAAGTGGGCATCTTCCAGCCCTCTTCTCTCTTCCCTTCCTTCCTTCCTTCCTTCCTTCCTTCCTTCCTTCTTCTTTCTTGGAAACCACTCTCCAAAGTGCGCACCTTCCAGCCCTCTTCTCACTTTCCTTCCTTTCTGCCTTCTTTCTTTTCCTCCTTCTTTCCTTCCTTCCTCTTTCTTGGAAACCACTCTCCAAAGTGGGTACCTTCCAGTCCTTTTCTTGCTTTCTTTCTTTCCTTCCTTCCTCTTTTTTTGCTTTTCTTTTTTCCTTCCTCCCTCCCTCTTCATTTTCTTCTATTTTTCCTTCCTTGTTTCCTTCTTTCTTTCCTTCTTTCCTTGTTTCCTTCTTTCTCTTTCTTCCTCCCTTTCTCTTTCTTGGAAACCACTCTCCAAAGTGGATACCTTCCCAGCCCTCTTCTCTCTTTCCTTCCTTCCTTCCTTCCTTCCTTCCTTCCTTCCTTCCTTCCTTCCTTCCCCTCCCTCCCTCCCTCCCTCCCTTCTTCCCTCTTTCTGGGAAACCACTCTCCAAAGTGGGCACCTTCCAGCCATCTTCCTTCCTTCCTTCCTTCCTTCCTTCCTTCCTTCCTTCCTTCCTTCCTTCCTTCCTTCCTTCCTTCCTCCCTCCCTCCCTCCCTCCCTCCTTCCTCTTTCTTTCTCACTTCTGTGATGCTGGATGGAGGCTCAGCCTCGGTCATCATCATCATGGATACACAACAATATTAGTACACAGCAAACAAGATCACTGTGATGGCTTTTGATTATTGTATTATTATTATTATTATTATTATTATTATTATTATTGTCATTATTATTGAAAATGAGACCATAAATCTTCCCCTTTTCCGGCTCCAGTTTGCAGCAAGCTTGACTTCTGCTGCTCCAGAGACTACAGTGAAACAACAACAACAACAACAATAACAACTGGAAAGGGGACCACACAAATCAAGAGGAAGATGGACCTAGCCTGAAGGCGAAGGAATGCTTTTGGGAGAGAGCCATCCTTAGGGTCGGCAAAGGGAGTTCCTCCCCAAATCCGGGTCTTACCTGTCCCAGTTGGACCGGGGAAAGGGAGCCTTTCTTTCCTTCTCTTTCTTTCTTTCCCTCTCTTTCTTTCTTTCTCTTTCTTTCTCTCTTCCAGTCCCGATGGCCGGCAGGCGGGACCCTCTCCGGCCGCTCCCTCCCTGGCTTCCCAGAAGCAGGAAGGAGGGAAGGAGGGAAAGAGGGAGGAGAGGAAGGAAGGAGGGATGGAGAGGAGGAGAGAGGGAAGGAGGGAAGGGGGGGGGGAGGCACTCTGGCTTCTGCAAAGTCCATGCAAAGAGGGCGCAAAGTCCCAGCGGATGACCGATTCGGAGTTGAGAGGGTCCCCCAAAGGGCATCTAGTCCCACCCCCTTTGCTCAAGGCATGGCTAAAGCAACCTACCCCTTTCCAACGTTCAGCCACATTTCAATATTGGGAAGTGGGTCAGATGGAGCAGGCTTGCTTTAGGCTGCTCCAGAGACTAAAGTAAATTATTATTATTATTATTATTAATAATAATAATAATGCATGGTCTCCTTTCCCATTATTATTATTGTTATTATTATTGGAAAGGAGATCACACATATTCCCTTTTTTGGGGCTCCAGCCTCCAGCAGACTTACCTTCTGCAACTCTAGAGACTACAGTTTAATAATAATAATAATAATAATAATAATAACACTCTCAACAAAAGATTCCCCCCAGGCGCTTCCAAGCCATTGAATGCTAATCAAGGTGATCAGCTGAAACATTCACAGCTAGCCCCAGCAAACAAAAGTCCTTTGTCTCACCCTGGTCATTCCACAGATATATAAACCCATTTTTCCCAGTTCCAACAGACCTCATTACCTCTGAGGATGCTTGCCATAGATGCAGGCGAAACGTCAGGAGAAAAATTGCCTCCAGAACATGGCCATATAGCCCGGAAAAACCTACAACAACCCATGGATTCTGGCCATGAAAGCCTTTGACAATACATAACAACAACAACAACACAATATGAGGACTTAAAGACAGAACTGCAAAGACTCTGGTACAAGCCAATCAAGGTGGTCCCAGTGTTTATTGGCACACTGGGTACAGTGCCTAAAGACCACGGCCTGCACTTAAAAACAATTAGCGCCGACCAAATTACCATTTGTCAGCTGCAAAAGGCCACCCTACTCGGATCTGCATACATTATTTGCTGATACATCACACAGTCCTAGACACTTAGGAAGTGGACTCACCTTGTTGTGTTTCAAATAATAATAATGATGTATGGTCTCCTTTCCTATTATCATTATTGGAAAGGAGATCATACATATTCCCTTTTTTGGGCTCCAGCTTCCAGCACACTTACCTTCTGCAACTCTAGAGACTAGAGTGAAATAATAATAATAATAATAATAATAATAATAATAATAAGAGGATTTAAAGATCGAACTGCAAAGACTCTGGCACAAGCCAGTCAAGGTGGCCCCAGGGGTGATCAGTACACTGGGTGCAGTGCCTAAAGACCTTGGCCTGCACTTAAAAACAATTGGCGCTGGCCAAATTACCATCTGTCAGCTGCAAAAGGCCACTCTACTTTGATCTGCACACATTATTAGCTGATACATCACACAGTTTTAGACACTTGGAAAGTGTCCGACATGTGATCCAATACAACAGCCAGCAGAGTGTCTGTTGTGGATTCATCTTGTGGTGTTTCAAATAATAATAATAATAATAATAATAATAATAATAACAACAACACAATATAAGAATTTAAAGACAGAATTGCAAAGACTCTGGTACTAGCCAGTCAAGGTGGTCCCAGTGGTGATTGGCACACTGGGTTCAGTGCCTAAAGACCTTGGCCTGCACTTAAAAATTAGCGCTGACCAAATTACCATTTGTCACCTGCAAAAGGCCACCCTATTCGGATCTGCACTCATTATTTGCCGAGACATCACACAGTTTTAGACACTTGGGAAGTGTCCGACGTGTGATCTAATACAACAGCCAGCAGAGTATCTGCTGTGGATTCATCTTGTGATGTTTCTAATAATAATAATAATAATAATAATAATAATAATAATAATAACAACAACAACAACACCACAATATGAGGATTTAAAGACAGAATTGCAAAGACTCTGGCACAAGCCAGTCCAGGTGGTCCCAGTGGTGATTGGCACACTGGGTACAATGCCTAAAGACCTTGGCCTGCACTTAAAAACAATTGGCGCTGACCAAATTACCATCTGTCAGCTGCAAAAGGCCACTCTACTTTGATCTGCACACATTATTCGCCGATACATCACACAGCCCTAGACACTTGGGAAGTGTCCGACGTGTGATCCAATATAACAGCCAGCCGAATGTCTGATGTGGACTCATCTTGTTGTGTTTCAAATAATAATAATGATGTATGGTTTCCGTTCCTGTTATCATTATTGGAAAGGAGATCATGCATATTCCCTTTTTTTGGGCTCTAGGTCACAGCAGGCTTGCCTTCTGTACCTCTAGAGACTAGAGTGAAATAATAATAATAATAATAATAATAATAAATACTATTATTATTATTACACAATATGAGGATTTAAAGATTGAACTGCAAAGACTCTGGCACAAGCCAGTAAAAGTGGTCCCAGTGGTGACTGGCACACTGGGTGCAGTACCTAAACACCTTGGCCTGCACTTAAAAACAATCAGTGCTGAAAAAAATACCATCTGTCAGCTGCAAAAGGCCACCCTACTCAGATCTGCACACATTATTCGCCAATACATCACACAGCCCTAGACACTTGGGAAGTGTCCGACGTGTGATCCAATACAAAAGCCAGCAGAGTGATCTTGTTTGCTGTGTACTCATCTTGTTGTGTTTCTAATAATAATAATAATAATAATAATAATAATAATAATAGGGATTAGACCATACACATTCCCCTTTTGGGCTCCAGCTCACAGCAGGCTTGCCTTCAGCAACTCTAGAGGCTAGAATTAAATACTACTACTACTACTACTACTACTACTACTAATAATAATAATAATTGGAAAGAGACCATACATACTCCCTTTTTTGGGCTCCAGCTCACAGCAGACTTCCCTTCTGTTACTCCAGAGACTAGAGTGAAATAACAACAATAACAACAAGCCTTCTACTACTCCTGAGACTAGAGTAAAATTATTGTTATTATTATTATTATTATTATTATTATTATTATTATTATTATTATTGGAAAGGAGACCATGCATATTCCCTACCTGATTATTAGAGCAGTGGCTTGATGATGGAAGATGCCCCAACCTCAGAGTCCATTGGGGTGTCTATCCTTCTCTGGAGGTTTCTAAGCAGAGGTAGATGGCCCTCTATCGGGAGGGATCGGATTGTGTCTCCCTGCCTAGCAGGATGGAGCTGGACTGCATGGTCTTTGGACTCCCAATTCTGGGAATGTGGTATAATCTCTGTCTCTAGAGATTTTTAAATGGAGGCTGGATGGCACTCTGTCGAGAGGGATCGGATTGTGTCTCCCTGCCTACCAGAATGGGATTGGACAGCATTGCCTTTGAACTCCCTCCAAACTCTGGGAATGTTGTGGTATCTGCTTCTCTAGAGATTTTTAAATGGAGGCTGGATGACCCTCTGTCGGGAAGGATCAGATTGTGTCTCTCTGCGTAGCAGAATGGGCTTGGACTGCATGGCCTTTGAACTCCCTCCCAATTCTGGGAACGTGGTGGAATCTCCTTCTCTAGAGATTTTTAAATGGAAGCGGGGTGGCCATCTGTCAGGAAGGATCGGATTGTGTCTCCCTGCCTAGCAGAATGGGCTTGGACTGCATGGCCTTTGGACTCTCTCCTAATTCTGGGAATGCGGTGGAATCTCCTTCTCTAGAGATTTTTAAATGGAGGCCGGATGGCCCTCTTTCGAGAGGGATCAGATTGTGTCTCCCTGCCTAGCAGAATGGGCTTGGACTGCATGACCTTTGGACTCCCTCCCAGTTCTAGGAATGTGGTGGAATCTCCTTCTGTAGAGATTTTTAAATGGAGGCCGGATGGCCCTCTGTCGAGAGGGATCAGATTGTGTCTTCCTGCCTAGAGGAATGGGGTTGGACTGCATGGCCTTTGGACTCCCTTCCAAATCTGGGAATGTGATGGAATCTCCTTCTCTAGAGATTTTTAAATGGAGACTGGATGACCCTCTGTTGGGAAGGATCGGATTGTGTCTCCCTGCCTAGCAGAATGGGCTTGGACTGCATGACCTTTGGACTCCCTCCCAGTTCTGGGAATGTGGTGTAATTTCCGTCTCTAGAGATTTTTAAATGGAGGCTGGATGGCCCTCTGTCGAGAGGGATCAGATTGTGCCTCCCTGATCGGTAAAAGGGGGTGAGACTGGATGGCCAAGTGCTGTCATAGGAAAAAGAAAGGCCTCTGGGCAAATCCTGCCTGGAAAGGAAAACGGGGGCCTTGTTTGTAGAGGCGTCCCTTGCGGTTGTTTGTCCAGGAGGCCCATCCCTGGCTTCAAAGGAGGCCCAGCACAGAAAGGCCTTTCTATTTCACATCGCGTAATGATATTTCTACCCCTTTCCATGCACACAGAGCAAGCAGGGAAAAAGCGCATAGAGAGGCATTGGGTGCGTTTGGAAGGAAAACATCCCTTCATTTTGCACTCCCAGCATCCCCCAGCCAGTCCAAAAACACACATAACTTCTGCTCCACAATCCAGTTAGCAGCACAGATCCCCATGCAAGAGTCACTTTTGCGATCTGAGTTTAGTTCGGTCAAAGGGGCATTTTGGGTTTTGTTTTTCTTTGGTCACCAATTAACTTTTCCTGGCTGCCGTTGCCTTGTTTTCTTTTCAGTTTGGTTTTTCTTTTAGAAACTCAATTGGTTTTTAAAATAAATCTATCTTTAGCTTCCATTCGCAGGAAGTACGTCAATGCCATCCGCCTGGGTCTGGATCCAGAGAGGAAGCATACAAGTAAGTATCACAACAACAACACCAGGTTGCTTTGAGTTTTCCGGGCTGTATGGCCATGTTCCAGAAGCATTCTCTCCTGGCGTTTTGCCTGAATCTACATCAGGAAAGAATGCTTCTGGAACATGGTCATACAGCCCGGAAAACTCACAGCAACCCAGTGATTCCGGCCATGAAAGCTTTTGGCAACAACTGGTTTAATATCTTAGGTTTTAGATTATATTGTGTTGATTTTATTGTGAGCTGCTCTAGATGTCTTTTAATAATAATAATAATAATAATAATAATAATAACAATAATAATAATCATCATCATCATCTATATAAATAAAAATGTAATGTTCGTTTGTGGGATTAACAGAACTCAAAAACCAGTGGGCCAATTGACACCAAATTTGGACAGCCTACACCTAACAACCCAATGTATGTCCTTCACTCAAAAAAAATTGATTTTGTCATTTGGGAGTTGTAGTTGCCGGGATTTATAGTTCATCTACAATCAAAGAGCATTCTGAACTCCACCAATTATGGCATTGAACCAAATGTGGCGTACAGGACTCCCATGGCCAACAGAAAACACTAGAAGGGTTTGGTGGGCATTAACCTTGAGTTTGGGAGTTGTAGTACACCTACATCCAGAGAGCACTGTGGACTCAAACAATGATGGATCTCAACCAAACTTGGCACGAATATTCCATATGCCGTACTAGGAACACAGATGGAGGTTGGGGGAAACAGACCTTGACATTTGGGAGTTGTAGTTGCTGGGATTTATAGTTCACCTACAATCAAAGAGCATTCTGAACTCCACCAATTATGGCATTGAACCAAACGTGGCATACAGGACTCCCATGGCCAACAGAAAACACTAGAAGGGTTTGGTGGGCGTTAACCTTGAGTTTGGGAGTTGTAGTACACCTACATCCAGAGAGCACTGTGGACTCAATCAATGATGGATCTCGACCAAACTTGGCACGAATATTCCATATGCCGTACTAGGAACACAGATGGAGGTTGGGGGAAACAGACCTTGACATTTGGGAGTTGTAGTTGCTGGGATTTATAGTTCACCTACAATCAAAGAGCATTCTGAAACACTTGAACAATAGAATTGGGGCAAACTTCCCACACAGAACCCCTATGACCAATAGAAAATACTTAAGGCCATCCAGTCCAACTCCCTTCACCAGGGCAAGAAAATGTAATCAAATACTGTTTATCCACAAGCAGAAAGAAATTACATATATTAGAAACCAACACTTTCTCATTACTTTATTTTCCAGATCTCCAGACTGGGCCACAGCAACGCATGACAGAGGACGGCTAATAATAATAATAATAATAATAATAATAATAAATGCTTGGGAGCTGCTTTGGGGTCTTAAGTTGCTTTGGGTGTCGTTTTTAGAGAGATAAAGTGAGATACAAATAATAATAATAATAATAATAATAATAATGCAAACAGAGGCATAATACCGTTGCTCAGATGATCCATTGGAACTTGCTCCACAAATACCATCTGCCTGTGACAAAGAAATAGTGTGATCACAAACCTGAAAAGTTACAGAAAAAGAACCCTTCAAACTACTCTTCCAAATTCAGACTGACAGAGTTTTGGAGAATAATACTCTTGACCTCACGATCGTGGAAAAAAACCAAAGTATGGATCATCGATATTGCAATTCCAAGTGACAGCAGAATTGATGATTGAACTGCAAAGACTCTAGCACAAGCCAGTCATGGTGGTCCCAGTGCTGATTGGCACACTGGGTGCAGTGCCTAAAAACCTTGGCCTGCACTTAAAAACAAATAGTGCTGACAAAATTACCATCTGTCAGTTGGCCACCCTACTCAGATCTGCACGTTATTTATTGATACATCACACAGTCCTAGACACTTGGGAAGTATCCGTGTGATTGAATGCAAAAGCCAGCATTGTGATCTTGTTTGCTGTGTACCAATCTTGTTGTGTATCAAATAATAACAATAATAATAATAATCATCATCATCATCATCATACGTAAAGGTAAAAGTTTTCCCCTGACATTAAGTACAGCCGTGTCCAATTCTGGAAGTTGGTGCTCTCCTCCATTTCTAAGCCGAAGAACCGGCATTGTCCATAGACACCTCCAAGTTCATGTGGCCAACGTGAGTGCATGGAGTGCCATTACTTTCCCGCCGGAGCGGTATCTATTGATCTACTCACATTTGCATATTTTCAAACTGCTTGGTTGTCAGAAGCTGGGGCTAATAGTGGGAACTCATGCCTCTCCCCAGATTCAAACTTGCGACTTTTCGGTCAGCAAGTTCAACCACTCTGCAGTTTAACCTACTGTGCCACCAGGGGCATTATTATTATTATTTAAAAAATCACAGTCCTAGATGCTTGGGAATTGTTCAACTTGTGATTTTTAGATATGAAATTCAGCATATATATCTCGTTTGCTGTGTCATACTGTGTTTTTGTGTCAGAATAATAATAATAATAATAATAATAATAATTTATTTATTTATTTTATTTACTTTATTTGTATACCACTCTTCTCAGCCCTTAGGCGACTCAGAGCAGTTTACAACAGTTTAGATATCAAAATCATTAAGCATTTAAAAGCAATAGCATCACAAGTCATTAAACATCAGCATCAATACATCAATACATCAATATAACATCAATATAACAAATCCATCAGGTCTAATCAATGAAATCAGAATCCAAACTCGTTATCCATTATTCCGTGTTCCGATAATCAGTCAATCAATCACACTGCTTAGTCGAATGCCTGTTCAAACAGCACAGCGTCCTAAATGCTTGGGAAGTGTTCGACTTGTGATTTTGTGATACGAAATCCAACATATATATCTCGTTTGCTGTGTCATACTGTGTTTTTGTGTCAGTAAAATATATTATTATTATTAATAATAATAATACATGGTTGGGAGCTGTTTTGGGTGTCTTCTTTTAGAGAGATAAAGCTGGATACAAACAACAACAACAACACACATAAACAGGAGACCTTGCCATCGATAGTGAGCTCAATTTCCCCTTTGCCACTCCCATGTGGACACTGACCTCTATTCCACAGGATGATGGGGGCTGCAGTCCGTGATCTGGGAAGAAGCCAGGAATGCTCCCTGGATTCCCTTTCTGGTCCTGAAATTCCCCTCAATGGCCTTCCAGGGATCTGCTTGGATTTCTTGCAATCTCAATCCTGTTGCAGAAACGGTGTCTGGATGTTGTCCTGACAGCCAAGTGAGACCCACCTGACCCTTGTCCAGAGAGAGATCCCTTCCAGCCGAAAGAAATGCCAACAATGTGATGGCTCAGCAGGGATGAGCTTTGGGTCAGGAAGCTCCCTCTCCCAGCGAAAAGGCACCCAGATGGAGGGAGTCAGATCAGAATCAGGGAGGCCCCTCTCCCTTTGTTATTTGGAGGGACTGAATGGCCTCATGGGGCCCCAGCAGCACCCTCCACAGCCGCCAGACTAATCTCCACGACAAGGGGCTTATAATAATAACACTATGTAAAACAATTTTTGTTCTTGGGTTATAGATGTCATTTCCTAATGGGTTCTATCATAAATACATGGGATTTTTTTTATTAAACTGCAAAGAGTTTTGTTCCTGTGGGAGGGAGATCTTACGTCACATTTTGCTATAGTTTTCCAATGAATATTTCATCACAGAGTCTCCACCAATTCAACCTAGTTTGCAGCAGGCACAAAAACAAAGTTTACTGGAGTAGAACAACTACTTTCAAAGTAAGGACTGCACAATTACCATCTGTCAGCTGGCCACCCTACGGGAAATAACACTTCCCGTAGGGTGTGTTATTTAGGGTTATTTCCCCCACGGGAAATAACACTTTCAAATAACCTTCTCTCTCTCCTGAGGAATCTGTACAAAGACCAAGTAGCAACAGTAAGAACTGACCACGGAACAACAGACTGGTTCAGGATTGGGAAAGGCGTACGGCAAGGCTGCATCCTCTCACCCAACCTTTTTAAGGTGTATGCAGAACACATCATGCGATGTGCGGGGCTGGATGAATGCAAAGCTGGGGTGAAAATTGCTGGAAGAAACATTAACAACCTCAGATATGCAGATGACACCACTCTGATGGCCGAAAGCGAGGAGGAGCTGAGGAGCCTTCTAATCAAAGTGAAAGAAGAAAGCGCAAAAGCTGGGTTGCAGCTAAACATAAAAAAAAAAACCAAGATTATGGCAACAAGAATGATTGACAACTGGAAAATAGAGGGAGAAAATGTGAAGACTGTGACAGACTTTGTATTTCTAGGTGCAAAGATTACTGCAGATGCAGACTGTGGCCAGGAAATCAGAAGACGCTTACTTCTTGGGAGGAGAGCAATGTCCAGTCTCGACAAAATAGTAAAGAGTAGAGACATCAGACTGGCAACAAAGATCCGCCTAGTCAAAGCCATGGTATTCCCTGTAGTCACCTACGGATGTGAGAGCTGGACCTTAGGGAAGGCTGAGCGAAGGAAGATCGATGCTTTTGAGCTGTGGTGTTGGAGGAAAGTTCTGAGAGTGCCTTGGACTGCGAGAAGATCCAACCAGTCCATCCTCCAGGAAATAAAGCCCGACTGCTCACTGGAGGGAAGGATACTAGAGACAATGTTGAAGTACTTTGGCCACATCATGAGGAGACAGCAAAGCCTAGAGAAGACAATTATGCTGGGGAAAGTGGAAGGTAAAAGGAAGAGGGGCCGACCAAGCGCAAGATGGATGGATGGCATCCTTGAAGTGACTGGACTGACCTTGAAGGAGCTGGGGGTGGTGACGGCCGACAGGGAGCTCTGGCGTGGGCTGGTACATGAGGTCACAAAGAGTCGGAGACGGCTGAACGAATGAACAACAACATATTCTACTCACATGCACCGGATAGCATAAGTATCAAGGTGTAGCTTAGCTTTTAACCAAAATGATTGGTGTGTTGTTGCATTTGAAACGAACTAGCCCAGCCTAACACTTTCAAAAAGGAAAAAGAACTTTTTGTTCGAATTTTGCTATCGTTACTATCTATATATAATTAAAATGTAATGTCCCTTTGTGAGATCAATATAACTCAAAAACCAGATCATGAATCGACATGAAATTTGGCCACAAGACACCTACAAACCCAAGGAGTGACCATCACTCAAAAAATTGATTTGTCATTTGGGAGTTGTAGGTAAAGGTAGTCCCCTGACATTAAGTCCAGTCATGTCTGACTCGGGTGTGGTGCTCATCTCCATTTCTAAGCCGAAGAGCCAGCGTTGTCCGTAGACACCTCCAAGGTCATGTGGCCAGCATGACTGCATGGAGCGCTGTTACCTTCCCGCCGGAGCGGTACCTATTGATCTATTCACATTTGCATGTTTTCGAACTGCTAGGTTGGCAGAAGCTAGGGCTGACAGCGGAAGCTCACGCCTCTCCCCGGAATCGAACCTGTGACCTTTCGATCAACAAGCTCAGCAGCTCAGTGCTTTAACCCACTGCGCCACTGAGGGCTCCTGGATTGTAGTTGCTGGGAGTTGTAGTTGCTGGGATTTATAGTTTACTTACAATCAAAGAGCATTCTGAACTCCACCAATGATGGAATTGAACCAAATGTGGCACACAGGACTCCCATGACCAACAGAAGGGTTTAGTGGGCATTAACCTTGAGTTTTGGAGTTGTAGTTCACCTACATCCAGAGAGCACTTTGGACTCAAACAATGATGGATCTGGACCAAACTTGGCACGAATATTCCATATGACCAAATATGAACACAGATTGAGTTTGGGTGGAAATAGACCATGACATTTGGGAGTCATAGTTACTGGGATTTATAGTTCACCTACAATAAAAGAGCATGCTGAACTCCCCCAACGACAGAATTGGGGCAAACTTCCTACACAGAACCCCCATACTCAAGGCCATCCAGTCCAAGTCCCTTCACCAGGGCAAGAAAACGTAATCAAAGCCCTCCTGACAAAGTGCCATCCAGGCATAGAAATAGATAGATATGATTCACATACACAGAGATATAGTATCATAGATTTGAAAGGGACCCCTAAAAAAGGACAATTATATGTTGCATGTTCCAGAGTAGACAAACCAGACAATCTCCACATCAACACTGACAAAAAACAACAAGAAATAATGTTTTCCCACAAGCATAAAGGCATTGCATATATTAGAAACCAACACTTTCTCATTACTTTATTTTCCAGATCACCAGACTGGGCCACAGCAATGCATGGCAGGGGACAGCTAGTAGAAAATAAACCAAGTTCCTGTAAAGTTATATATCTCTGTATCTTTGTTCAGTTAGTGGTCATCTTGACCAAAAAAAAAAACAAACCATTAAACCAATGGGATGATCCTTGACGTTGACTTATTTTTTGCACATTGATTTAGTGGGTTGACTGAGAATGGAAAGTCCTGCTGCCTGGGAGACCATTGGAGCCTCCTTCTTTGGAAGTTGTAAAACAGAGTCTGGATGGCCATCTGTCGGGAGAGCTTGGATTGGGTTTTCCTGCATGACAGAATGGGGTTGGCCTGGATGGCACTTGCAGTCCCTTCCAACTCTAGGATTCAATCATTATCACCACCATCATACTTGATGGTGATGATGATGGAATTCCTTCTCCAGAGGCTGGATGGCTATCTGTCAGGAGGGCTTGGATTGGGTTTTCCTGCATGGCAGAATGGGACTGGTCTGAATGACACTTGCAGTCTCTTCCAACTCTAGGATTCAGTTATCATCACCATCATAATCTTTGATTATGATAATGATGGAATTCGTTCTCCAGAGGTTTTAAAGCAGAGGCTGGATGGCCATCTGCCGGGAAAGCTTTGATTGGGTTTTCCTAAATAGCAGAATGGGGTTGGCCTGAATGGCCCTTACAATCTCTTCCAACTCTAGGATTCAGTCATCATCACCATCACAATCTTTGATTATGATAATGATGGAATTCGTTCTCCAGAGGTTTTAAAGCAGAGGCTGGATGGCCATCTGTCGGGAGAGCTTTGATTGGGTTTTCCTAAATAGCAGAATGGGGTTGGCCTGAATGGCACTTACAATCTCTTCCAACTCTAGGATTCAGTCGTCATCACCATCATCATCTTTGATTATGATAATGGAATTCCTACTCCAGAAGTTTTAAAGCAGAGGCTGTATGACCATCTGTTGGGAGAGCTTGGATTGGGTTTTGCTGCATGGCAGAATAGGGTTGATGTGGATGGCCCTTGTAGTCTTTTCTAACTGATCATCATCATCATCATAATCATCATCATCATCATCATCATATTTGTTCCTGTGGAAAAATCAGAGAAGGAACTCCCACCATCATCATGTTTGATGATGTTGATGGGAGTTTCTTCTCTTGATTTTTTTCCCCAGGAACAAAAATTGTGTAATATAGGGCAACCTATATTACATATATATTAAATTGTCTATATTAAAATGTATATATATATAAAATAATATATAATATATATATATAATATATATATATAATATATATATAATATATTATATTATATATAAAAGTCTATATTAAATTGTGTAATATAGGGAGCCTTCTAATCAAGGTGAAAGAAGAAAGCGCAAAAGCCGGGTTGCAGCTAAACGTCAAAAAAACCAAGATTATGGCAACAAGAATTATTGACAACTGGAAAATAGAGGGAGAAACCGTGGAGGCCGTGACAGACTTTGTATTTCTAGGTGCAAAGATTACTGCAGATGCAGACTGTGGCCAGGAAATCAGAAGACGCTTACTTCTTGGGAGGAGAGCAATGTCCAGTCTCGACAAAATAGTAAAGAGTAGAGACATCAGACTGGCAACAAAGATCCGCCTAGTCAAAGCCATGGTATTCCCTGTAGTAACCTACGGATGTGAGAGCTGGACCTTAGGGAAGGCTGAGCGAAGGAAGATAGATGCTTTTGAGCTGTGGTGTTGGAGGAAAGTTCTGAGAGTGCCTTGGACTGCGAGAAGATCCAACCATTCCATCCTCCAGGAAATAAAGCCCGACTGCTCACTGGAGGGAAAGATACTAGAGACAAAGTTGAAGTACTTTGGCCACATCATGAGGAGACAGGAAAGCCTAGAGAAGACAATTATGCTGGGGAAAGTGGAAGGCAAAAGGAAGAGGGGCCGACCAAGGGCAAGATGGATGGATGGCATCCTTGAAGTGACTGGACTGGACTGACCTTGAGGGAGCTGGGGGTGGTGACGGCCGACAGGGAGCTCTGGCGTGGGCTGGTCCATGAGGTCACGAAGAGTCGGAGACGACTGAACGAATGAACAACAACAACATAGGGCAATACTCCATGTCTTCGTGCTGTCTGGCCCAGGTCTTTGTTTACCAAGAGGGCTGCAAGGATCCTGGCAATGGCCTTCAGAGGTAGAGAGAGAAGGGACGATGGGCTCTTTTTCCACAAAAATGGGTGCCCATCATGTCTGTTTTCATGGCCCTCTTTGCTGTATGGGAAGGTACATACAAATCTATATAAATAAAAATGTAATGTTTGTTTGTGGGATTAACATAACTCAAAAACCACTGGATGAATTGACATGAAATCTGGACACAACACATCTATCAGGCCAACAAGTGACCATCACTCACAAAAACACCGAAAAACACAACAGAAGGGACTTAAAAGACCAACAAGGCAAAAAGACACTACAGCACATGTGCAAAAACAACTCCCCCAGCAAACAAAACACACAATAGCATATACACACTATCTTTCGGAATACAGCTCCCAGCATCCCCTAGACCAGGCCCTTTAGGAGAGGAGGATGATCCAAATGCGCTGCTTCCAAGATTCAAACTTTTTTCTCCTTGGATTTCTTTGAGAGCATCCCAATCCCTGCAGATTTCCAATTTCCTATTCCTGGACTGCAACTCCCAACAATCCTCCAGATAGATAAGATAGATAGATAGATAGATAGATAGATAGATAGATAGATAGATAATAGATAGATAGATAGATAGATAGATAGATAGATAGGTAGATAGGTAGACTGATCAGGAGGACTGCTGGGAGTTGCAGTCTAAGAATAGGTAGAGAAGGAAGAAAGGGGAGAAAGAAGAAGGGAAAGAAAAGAGAAGGAAGGGAAGAGGAAGAGAAGGAAGGAAGGAAGGAAGGAAGGAAGGAGAGAAAGAGGAAGGAAAGGCTGGTTACAGTAACTCGTGGCGGGTATAGCTAGTGATATATATCTAGAGAGGGGGAGGGAGGGAGATAGGTAGCAAATAAATTTTAGAAAGAAAAACAAACAATATATCTATATGATAGTAGATACAGATAAATGATAGATGATAAAAAGCAAGATATAGGGGTAACTAGATGATGAGATGGATAGACAATATAGATACACAACATAAGTATCTATATTATATATAATATTTTGTGTCAGGAATGACTTGAGAAACGACAAGTTGCTTCTGGTGTGAGAGAATTGGCCATCTGCAAGGATGCTGACTAGGGGACACCCAAATGTTTGATGTTTTACCATCCTTGTGGGAGGTTTCTCTCATGTCCCCGCATGGGGAGCTGGAGCTGAAAGAAGGAGCTCAGCCAGCTTGGTCAACAGTCCTGCCAGCACAAGGGTTCAACCCATTGTGCCACTGGGGGCTCCTATATAGGGGGGAAAAATCTGTATCTGGTTTGAAAGTGTTCTTTCCTGTTTAATTCTGTGGTCCTTATTTTGAAAGTAGTTGTCATGCTCCAGAAACATGGGTTTTGTGGCTGTCACAAACTATGCTGAACTGGTTGAGAGTCGGTATTAATTGAAAAACTGGGGCAAAATGTGCTGAGGGTGTCCCTTCCGCAAAGACAAAAGTTTTTGCAGTTTACTAAACTTCTGCCATATTTTTATGATAGAACTTATTAGGAAATGACATTTATAACCCAGGAACAAAAATCATGTTACGTAGTGCTATAGATAAACTAGGCAGAAAATAGATAGATAGATAGATAGATAGATAGATAGATAGATAGATAGATAGATAGTTGGATGAATAGATGATACACATACACAATAGATGGATAGTAGACAGATCGCAGATAAGTAGATGTTAGATAGACCAGAGAGATAAGTAGATGGCTGGGCGATTATAACTTATGACATTGTTGATTTATATCCCACCTTTTCCCCAGAGACAGGATTCAAGCAGCTTGCAACATACTCAAAAGCAACCTGGGTTCACAAAAATGTAAGTGCAGATATAGATGTAATTGAAGGACAAATAAACCACTGATGAAGGTGAAAGTCCTGAAAGCCCCAAACACTGCAGAGAGCAGAAGGGGAGATCTATAAGGCTCTCAAAGGGCACAAGGTATCGGGAGTTGTAGTTCAGCAAAGTACCTTCCCTAAAGTGTGGCTGAGCATTGGATTGGAGCATCAGCGCCCCCTGGTGCTCAACGGTGCCATTTGCGGACATCCGTTGTACTCCTTTTTGGGGAGGAGGATTCTCCAAAGGATCTTGGGAAGCCCCCAATATTCATATTCCTGGGCATGAGGACTAGAAACCTCCCTATTAAATACAGGGAAACACATGAGACACAGATCCCTTTGACACAGGACAAGCGAACCCCAGAACCCGGAACCCCCCCCCCCCAATTGCAGAGAGAGACGTCCGACTCTGTTCCTACGTTACGAAACTTTTATTGCTGACATGCAGGAATAGTTGGATGTAATACAAAAATAGGTCTCTATACAAATTCTCTTTGCAATTTTTTTTTACAACAGGATCTTTGTCTCGGCCTGCAGTCTCCCCAAAAACCAAGACGCTTGTCCCTTGAACCGCCCCATTTCCTTTCCGCCTCCTCCCAATTCTTCGCAACAGACGGGACTGGAACACACACTTTGCCAGTGGCGTATTGCTATCTGGATTCGAAAGCAGGGGTGAAAATACGGAGAAAGGTAACGGAGGATCCTCTTGTTTCCTTGAAGGAGTGGAGAAAAGCTTGAGCCCTGAAGAAGACGGCTCTTTGGTGAGGAAACCAGAGGAAACATGTCATTCTTCCTGGGGATATATTTAGGCAGGAAGCTCCGCTCGGCTTCCTGCTGGCCATCTCCCACTTCCATTCAAATGGAAAGAAAAGCCATGGAACAAAAGCAGCCAAACCCTGGCGTCCGAGAGAAGGCACCTGGAAGCCTCTGCTTTGAAGGGAGGTCATTGAACAGAGCTGTTTTTCTGCTCCTGTTCTTGTACATGGATCAAAACTTTGGGGCCCAACAGAAGGCATCGCTTCGTGGTCAGACCGCAGATGTGTCCAATTCATGGGGTTGCTTTCAGGGGATGCTCCCATGGCCAACGACAAACGCAGCCATTAACTTCTGGGGTGATGGAAATGTTCCCCTCTCTGCTCAATGGGTTCTTTCTATCCCTGTCGCCCCGAAAGATGGGCCCTGAGGAAGCAAGATCAAGGGGACCTCCAACTTCTAGCCCCTTGGAGATGGCTTAAGGGGGGCCCATAGCAAACGCCCCACTGTCTCGACCTCACGCCTTTCCAGGAGTCTTTCCAATCCGTCGGTCCAGGTTCTTCCTGGGAAGCCAAGTAGTCGAGGATGCGGCTTGAGAAGGACCATCCGAGGATGATCATTGATGGAGAAGGCCATGAGATCACATGGAAGGCCAGAAACAGTGGCTAAGAGACACAGCAGATCTTCCATCCCACTTTCTTCCTGGCCTGATGTTTCCCAAGTTAAGATGATGCAAGTTCCATGGACGCTTTTAAGAATTGTTTGTACATTGGCCACAAGAAAGATACAGGTGTTTGAAATCCCAGAATCCTTCTATTGTCTCCTATTAAAAACTTCTCAGATGGAGCCAAGGTTTGAGGAGCTGAACCCTGTGCAAGAACGTCAACCAGGCCCCAAATGCATACCTTTCAAGGCAGGATCCAACAGCTCCGTCTTGAGACTTCACCTCAATGTTCTTGGCCAAGAGAAAGAGAAACCCAAACCTGTCCTGGTCCAATCGCTGGGGAGTAATGGAGGGCAAGAGAATTGGCTGGGAGAAGAGGATCCCCAGAAAGGGCCGCTTGAGCGTCGGCTTTGTCTGGCAAGAGAGGCATCCAGTTTGCGGAACGTGGCTCAGAAAGGATCCTTCGCCCGAAGTGCTGTTTCTGGACCGTGGCAAGACAATGCAGGGAGGAGTGTCCAAAGGCCCCACAAGAAGCCCCCCTGAACCTGAACCAGTGGCAACAGGGAGGTTACATTGGGAAAGAAGGGCAAGCTCAGGATCGGAAGGGAGAGGGCAAGGGCAAAATACCCTTCACATTAATTATCTTTTCAGTCGAACTGCTGTACAGCAAGACAGACATCAACACAAAGTACGCAGCGCTACCACATCTCTTGCGAACGATCGACTGCAAACAAAACAGAAATCCAAAACAATGAAGTGATTGGAATTGAAGAGAAAGAAAACCCTCCCAAAAATCAAAGAGGAAAAAAAAAGCTACATTTCAAACTCTTCCCGCATCTCACTGCAATAAGCTCAATATAGCGAAGACGATTCCATTCGTCCGAGTCTCCGGTTGCACTAGGACTTCGTGCAAACGATATCAAAACTAGGCGTTAAATTAAAATGGGAACCAACAGAGGAAGGCTTTTGGGGGGGGGGGGGGAGGAAAAAGTGTATTGAATGGGTTTGAGAAACAGACTTTTGCGAAACCCAGAGGTTTAAAGTGGGGAGAAGGGGAAGCTTATTCAAACCGTAGGGGAGCCAAACACAGGCTTTGCGTGTGTGCGCCTGCCGGTCAACCCTTGGTGTCATCTGGAGGCGGCTTCTTGGGGACAAAAAACATTTCCGCCCAAAGTGCTGGGTGTCCCAGTCCAGAGAACAGTGTGGTTAAAAAAAACGACAGAGAGGTAGATTTCGGAGTCAGGATGAAGAAGAGTGGGCTGGCCGTCTGAAGGGAGAGTGAAGAGTCCGACACCGGCCATTGTTCCTTCCCAGCCTCAGAGAACGGCCTCTCCTCGTGCGCGGGCCGCAGGGGTCTCGGCTGCAGGGAAGGCCGGCTACATTCTCAGGGGTCCCGGGAGGCAATCAGGCGGATGGGGGGCTGCCGGTGTCGTCTTCCACTGAGAGCTACTTCCGGAGGTAGCGCTGGGCTAGGATGGCGGCATCCAGGGGGTTCATGGGCTGCGCGTCATGCCCCAAGCGCCGGACCGGAGGCACGTTCCCAAACTGCCGCTGCTTCTGGAGGAAGAAGCCCTTGGCCTCGTGCAGAGTGCTCTTTTCCTCTGCCAGGAGCAGCTGCTGCCGCATGTAGTTCTCAAACTCGTACTGAGAGCAGTCCTCCACCACTTTAGCCTGGGGAAAAAGAAGGGGAGCCTCAGAGACAGACCAAGAAGAGCCAGGGTTGGATCCAGATTCTCCTCCCTCCCTCCCTCCCTGTCTCATGGAGTTTCCTTCTGGGACAACAACTCCCAGAATCCCCTGGATATCAACCTTAGCGACACTTTTCTCTCAGAACTTGAAGCACATTTGAAGACCTATCTCTTCCAACAGGATGATCGAGTCAGTTTTAGTTATGAATTTTGAAATAGCATTCCATGTTTATTGTGTTGTAATTGTTGTCTCAGGCGTTTTAGAATGTACATGTTTTAATATATGCTTCTTCTTTTTTAATCTTAATTTCTTTTTTATTATTTTAATTTATTTGGATTTAAGCGTTTATTTATAGACATTTACTTACTGCCTTTCATCATCATCATCATTTAATAACTTATTAATTGCCCTCCATGATTTATAACAATAACACAAAATACAAGAAAGAAAAATGATACTGAAGAAGCAGACAAAAAATAGCATAATTAACAAATTAAACCCATAGAAAACATGGCAAAATAGATATTCTCTTTACTGCTCACATAAGAAAAAACCACAAGAAGGTATTAACTATGGTGAGCGCTACAATGATTGAAAGCAAAGGTGGTCACATTGCAAAACCCAAGGAATTGTTATGCTGTATTGGATCTGAGTTAGAATCCCTGCATATTTTTCATTTAAGGATAAAATCTACCTTGAGAAGAGAAAGAGAATTACAATTCAAAGTGCTGGTGTTGACCTATAAATCCCTAAACGGCTCTGGCCCTATTATCTGTCCGAACGGATTCTCCCCTATGAACCATCAAGGTTGTTAAGATTTTCTGGAGGGGCCCTGCTCTTGGTCCCACCGCCTTCGCAATCGTGTTTGGTGGGGACGAGGGACAGGGCCTTTTCGGTGGTGACCCCTCGGCTTTGGAACTCCCTCCCGATGGAGATTAGATCTGCCTCTTCCCTCCTGATGTTTAGAAAGTAGGTAAAAACATGGCTTTGGGATACTGCATTTGCAGAATGATGACGGAGTCAATAGCTGCTGACCTTTCTGGCGGATGGCGATGAATTTGTGATTCATTCTGATGAACTGATTTTTGCTGTAATTTGTATGAATTGTATTTTAATGTATTTTATATTGATGATTTATAATGCTTTTCTTATTCCATTGAATCTTATGTTGTTAGCCGGCCTGAGTCCCTCCTCGGAGGTCGAGAAGACCGGGTTATAAAAACTCTAAATAATAAATAAATAAATTTGAACATATGCATGTTCAAAATGTTAGTTTTCATGTTGGAGGATGCCTGCTTCAACCTTTATATCTCATCAGGGAATTAACCTGTCTGCTTTTCATAATGATAATAATAACTATGATCATCATCATCATCATCATTTAATAACTTATTAATTGTCCTCCATCCGAGAATGCTCCAGGCGATTTACAGCTAAATTACAAAAGATAAAATACATACATACAAAAATTAAAAATCAACAGAGATCGAATGCTCTAGTAAAAAGCCAGGTCTTAAGTGCGAGAGTAAAAGGCCCTAAGTCACACATGACTCTCATGTAGGGCGGCAAGGAATTCCACAAGGCAGGGGCAGAAATAGAAAAGGCCCTGCGCCTGGTCCTTTCCAAGTGCACTTCTCTAGGACCCGGTATATGGAGTAAGTCACGTTGGGCTGGTCGTTGCGACCTCCAATGATGGGAGAAGGAGAGGCGGTCCCTAAGGTACGATGGACCCTGGCCGTAAAGAGTTTTAAAGGTCAGAACTAGCATCTTATACAGGCCACGGTACTCAGTTGGAAGCCAATGTAAATGTTGCAGCACTGGTGTTATATGGCATTTCATGGGCGTTCTTGTGAGTAATCTGGCTGCCGCATTCTGGACAATACGAAGCTTTCGGGTCGTAGACATCGGAAGGCCCACATACAGGCCAAACTTGGCCCACATGATGATGATGATGAATCTAGGCTGTGATGGTTGCCTTTTAACTATATTTTATAGATTTATCTATGTTCGAAGCCGCGAGTCGGAGTGAGAGCTCCCAACTGTCAGTCCTAGCTTCTGCCGACCTAGCAGTTCGAAAACATGCAAATGTGAGTAGAACAATAGTTACCTCTCTAGCGGGAAGATAATGGTGCTCCATGCAGTCATGCCAGCCACATGACCGTGGAGGTGTCTACAGACAACGCCGGCTCTTCGGCTTAGAAATGGAGATGAGCACCAAGCCCCAGAGGAGGACATGACTGGACTTAATGTCAGGGGAAATCTTTACCTTTAATTGAAAGGGCCCTATTGGCCCTATGAACCTGCTCATGTTTTGGGGTCTTCTGGGGAAGATAATCTGTCAATCTAGTGAGAGTACAAGAGACAGGGCCTCCTCTGTGCCCCCCCCCCACTTGCTCTTCTTTCTCCCTGTCCTCTGACTGGACTCACCTCATGCGCACTCTCCGGATTGGCCACCTGGTCATCTATGTCGGGCACCACCTGCAAAGGCCCACTCAGCGAAGACAGGGACTGCCTGAGGGAGAAAAGAGCCAGACACGCAAGTCAGAGCTGCCCATCCACAGGCCTGCTTGGTTTGCAGGAAGGGGATTTCTTTATGCAGAACAAGTCCCCGACTGCAAAGACTGCCATCCCTCCAGTATCCTTTTCTCCACGCCATCTATATAAATAAAAATGTAATGTTCGTTTGTGTGATTAGCATAACTCAAAAACCACTGGATGAATTGCCACCAAATTTGGCCACAAGCCACCTACTAACCCAAGGAGTGACCATCACTATATAAAAAACACAATTTTGTCATTAGGGAGTTGTCGTTGCTGGGATTTATAGTTCACTTACAATTCAAGACCATTCTGAACTCCACCAATGATGGAATTGAAATAAACTTAGTACATAGGACTCCCAGAAGCAGAAAACACTAGAAAGGTTTGGTGGGCATTGACCTTGAGCTTGGGAGTTGTAGTTCACCTACATCCAGAGAGCACTGTGGACTCAAATCAATGAAGGATCTAGACCAAACTTGGTATGAATACTCCATATGCACAAATATGAACACAGATGGATTTTGGGGTAATAGACCTTGACATTTGGGTGTTGTAGTTACTGGGATTTATAGTTCATTTACAATAAAAGAGCATTTTGAACCCCACCAACGACAGAATTGGGGAAAACTTCCCATACAGAACCCCCATGATCAACAGAAAACATTTAAGGCCATCCAGTCCGACTCCCTTCATCAAGGCAAGAAAACATAATCAAAGCCCTCCTGACAAAGAGCCATACAGCCAGAGATAGATAGATATGATTCACACACACATATAGTATTATAGATTTGAAAGGGACCCCCCCAAAGAAGGACAATTATATGTTGCATGTTCCAGAGTAGGCAAACTGGACAATTTCCACATCAACACTGACAAAGAAACAGCAAGAAATACTGTTTACCCACAAGCATAAAAATTAGAATATATTAGAATATATAAAGCATATATTAGAAACCATCACTTTCTCATTACTTTATTTTCCAGATCACCAGACAGCACCACAGCAACGCATGGCAGGGGATGGCTAGTTTTCTATATAAACATATTCAAATTGTTATTTCCATTTCTGCTCCTGAACAACCTGCTTGCTCCCAGAGACCATTCTCTATGACTAAGTTAAGTTCTATTGCCAGGGTCTGCCATGTTCTGTCGATTCATGCTGTTATAGCCTCAAGGAGAGGCACACACAGAAGAAATAATAATAATAACAATACTATGTAGAAGAATTTGAAAAAAAAATCGGTTCCTGGTTTAAAAGTGTTATTTCCTGTTTAATTGTGTGGTCCTGACTTTGAAACTAGTTGTTCTACTCCACAAACTTGATTTTTGTGGCTGCCACAAATTATGTTGAATTGGTTAAGACTCAATGGGATATTCATTGAAAAACCATGGTTTGGTCCCATCCAAAAAGACAACGTTTCTGCAGTTTAATAAACTTTCCCCATGTTTTTATGAGAGAACCAATGAGGAAGTGACCGTTATAACACAGGAAAAATATTGTGTTACAAAGTGTAATAATATCATATTTGTTGTCGAAGGCTTTCATGACCAGAATCACTGGGTTGTTGTGACTTTTCCGGGCTGTATAGCCATGTTCCAGAAGCATTTTCTCCTGACATTTTGCTCACGTGTATAGTAGGCCTCCTCAGAGATTGTGAGGTCTTTTGGAAACTAGGCAAGTTATGTTTATATATCTGTGGAATGGGTGGGAGAAAGAACTCTTGTCTGCTTGGGGAAAGTGTGAATGTTGCAATTGGCCACCTTGATTAGCATTTAATAATAATAATAATAATAATAAACTTTATTTATACCCCGCCACCATCTCCCTCAGCGGGAACTTGAAGCGGCTTACATGGGGCCAAGCCCGAATAACAAGTTAAAATACAAAGAAAATAAAAAAATAAAAAAATAATGTCCTTACAGATTCAAAGCCTGGCTGATTGCTGCCCAGGGCAGCAAACAAAGGAACTCTTTCAAACAAAGGATCCCCCCAGATAGAAATCAGCCAGGCTTTGAAGCTGTAATGCCATTCAATGCTAATCAAGGCAACCAATTGCAACACTCACACTTGCCTCAAGCAGACAAAAGTTCTTTCTCCTACTCTGGACGTTCCACAGATATATAAACCTCCCTTGCCTAGTTCCAACTGACCCCTCAAGCTCTGAGGATGCCTCTCATAGATGTGGGTGAACCGGCAGGAGAGAATGCTTCTGGAACATGACAATACAGCTCAGAAAACTCACAGCAACCCAGTAATATCATATTGTTGCATCATAATTTATGGATAACGTCTAGTTTGATATAGAAAGTCATGTTGTTCACCACGAGTTGCACTGCTATGCACTTTAAAATCAATTGCTAATGGGAACATAAGGGTATTCTAGAAGTTGCCAGCTGAATGATTAATGGGTTACCTTCTGATAACAGACAAGAGGAGGGGTGGATTAGTTGGGGGCATCATCTGCCTCCTCAAAGCCCCCCAAACTCACCAGGAAGCAATGATGGAGCTGAGGGAGTCCAGGACTTCCGAGGCAGTCAGGCGCTGCTGTGGGTCCAGGACCAACAGCTTCCGGATCAAGCAGACAGTGTTGTCCGATACTCGGCCGTCTCTGCAAGGAAAAAGAAGGTTCAGTGGGGCCAAGGACCCTCCCTCCCTCTCTCCTCACGAGGGGACCCACTGTCCCATGCCCTTCCCCAAGAGTGCCTTGTGGCCTGCAGTCTCCAGCAGTCCTAGGCAGTACACCCCAGGGAGGATGCTGGGAGATGCACCTAGCCACATTGGAGGGGCTGCATGAACCCCTATTCTCCTTGGAATGGACACTAATGATCATAACCTCATCATGGTGGTTGTTGGTGTGGTTGGAATTAGGACAATGGGTTTATCCAGCATATTGAGAACACAGAAATGCAGGACCACACCAACAACCACCATGTCAGACTACACAGAGAAGCCATTGAAATCCACAAGCATGTGGACAATTTCAACAGAAAGGAAGAGACCATGAAAATGAACAAAATCTGACTACCAGTATTAAAAAACTCTAAAATTACAACAGCAAAACAGCAGAGAGGAAACAACCAGGCACAGCTTAACACCTCTCAACAGGGGATTTTCCCAGGCTCAGCCAGGCCTTCAAATGCTAATGAAGGTGGTCAGTTGAAACATTCACACCTAGCTCCAGCAGAGAAGAGCTCTTTTCCCCACCCCAGCCATTCCACAGATATATAAACCCATTGTCCTAATTCCAACAGACCTCACTACCTCTGAGGATGCTTGCCATAGATGCAGGCGAAATGTCAGAAGAAATGCCTCTAGAACATGGCCCTATAGCCCGAAAAAACCCACAAGAGCCTAATAAAATCTATTATTATTGATTATCAATATCCCCAAAGCACCTTCCATTGTTACTCCTGCCATCTGTATGCCAATTCACTCTTGCCCAGCATTTCATGTTCACCCTGTATCATACTACATATACAGTAATGGTATATATCCACATTTTATTAATGCTCTCCCTCTCTCTATATATAATTATACCTATATGGCACATTTATAATTTCCAAAGACATGCCCAACTATGCCTTTGCAGCATCCATTAGGCAACTGGAGCCCAAGATGCCTAGATTTACCATATATACTTAAGTATAAGCTGGGTTTTCCAGCCCTTTTAAGGCTAAAAAGCCCCCCTTGACTTATACTTGAGTCAAAAGTTATTTATTATTTTACTCTGTTATTATTATTATTTGAAACACAACAAAATGAGTCCACAGCAGACAAGATCACTCTGCTCACTGTTGTATTGGATCACATGTTGGACACTTCCCAAGTGTCTAGGACTGTGTGATGTATCGGCGAATAATGTGTGCAGATCTCAGTAAGGTGGCCTTCTGCAGCAGGCAGATGGTAATTTTGTCAGTGCCGATTGTGTTTAATTGCAGGCCAAGGTCTTTGAGCACTGCATCCAGTGTGCCAATCAGCACTGGGATCACCTTAACAGTCTTGTGCCAGTTACTCTGTTGTTGTTATTATTATTATTACTAATATTTTACTATTATATTATTATTACATGTATTATTTTTCTCTATTTATTATTGTTGTTATTACATTTATTGTTTTACTCTATTATTATTACTACATTCGTTTACTCTATTACTGTTATTACATTTCCATTATTGTACTCTATTATTATTATTTTTATTATATTTATTATTTTACTCTATTATTGGATGGATGTTTATGCACATTTACATTGAAGAAGGTTAGAATAATGTTTTAATTAGAGTTGGACAGTCTTATCTTAAATTACAGTTTGATGTAAATATTCAAAAACATTTAACCTACTGCTGCCTCAATATAATTCTATTGGTATTTATTTTAATTTTGAAATTTACCAGTAGCTGCTGTATTTCCCACCCTTGACTTATACTCAAGTCAATACATTTTCACAGTTTTTTGTGGTAAAATTAGGTGCCTCAGCTTATATGTGGGTCAGCTTATATTTGAGTGTATACTGTAAAAATTATAAATACTCACTCAGGGATGGTGTACTCAGCGGCCTTGATCTTGCGGAAGAGCTCCTGGGGGATGCTGTCGTAGAAGGGGAACTGTCCGTAGAGCTTGGTGAAGAGCACCACCCCCAAGGCCCACATGTCGCTGGGCTTCCCCCGATATGGCCGGCCTGCAGTAGAGGAAGGATGGTGACAGAGTGGATAAATGGGACACCAACGTTGCACCCTCATGGCTGGGGCTAAAGGAGACACTCAAGGGGCGCACACTGGGAGTGGACTGCCTGCTCTTGGGGTCTTTGTCTGTTTAGGCCAGTGTGATGAGTGGATTGAATGAAATTGCATGATTGGGGTCTGGCTGAAGCCTTTTGGGTGGACTGAAGATGCCACCCAAAAGAAAAAATGGAACCTGGAAAACTGCATTATGGAGAAACAAAGGAGGTGAAGAATTTGATTAACTGTGGCATGAAAAGTGCTAATGAGAAATCCAGAACTGACCTGAGAATTTTTGGTGTAAACAACACCCGTTTACATAGTCAAAGACAATTATACTTTAAGACAAAAGAAGGAACAACCTATCTGTTTCGGGATTGATAAGCCTCCAGGAGATCTGAGTTGAATTACAGAGGTTATCTAAACAACCAAGTAGTGGATAACCAAAAATCGCTACATAAGGTAAAGGTTTCCCCTTGATATTAAGTCTAGTTGTGCTCGATTCTGAGGGGTGGTGCTCATCTCCATTTCTAAGCTGGAGAGCCGGACTTGTCCGTAGACTCCTCCTAGGTCATGTGGCCGGCATGACTGCATGGAGCACCGTTACCTTCCCGCTGGAGCGGTACCTATTGATCTACTCACATTTGAATGTTTTTGAACTGCTAGGTTGGCAGAAGCTAAGCTAACAGCAGGAGCTCACCCACTCTCCGGATTTGAACTGCTGGCATTTTAGCCAGCAAGTCCAGCAGCTCAGTGGTTTAAACCGCTGTACCACTGCAGCACCACTACATAAGGAGACCCTTTTTTCCTTTTTGACTGTGTGGCAGATCTGTAAGGATTTCATCTATCTACCGACCTCTCTTCTTCGGCAGCAGGCTTGATGGGATGGTGAGTATGAATTATGAATGTATGTTAGTGAATGCTGAGTAAATGTGATGTTTCCTCTTTGTCTGTGTAACCAATGCAGCTATTATGAAACCAGGACTGGGGTGTGCACCTATGTCTTTCTCTGAAAGTGCCCGATACTCTGTCCCATTGAAAACAGATGAAAGAACATTTTTAAGGTTCAAAAAGTGTTCATGACACCAAGAGCACCAGCAACTGCTGGGAGCAGCGGGCCTTCCTACGGTTCTAGGCTGGACCCTTTTCCCCAACCCTCCCTGGAGGCCTCTGTTTCCTGCAGCTCAATTGTCACCTCCCAAAGCCTAGCTAAGGTCTTGGAAGGGAGGGCATCTGTCCCTGCCTACCACTCAGGACGTCGGGGCTGATGTAGGCCGGGCTCCCACGCTGGTCCTTCAGCAGGTCGTCTTCGCTCACCAAGTGCTTCCCCAGGCAGAAGTTGGTGATGGTGATCCTGTGGGTTCTGCAATGAAGGGAAGGACAGGAGGAGTAAGAGAAGGGGAAAGATGGGGGTATCAACACCAAAGGGCATCCTCTGCAGCAGAGGCGGCCCTAGGTAATTTTCAATGGTAAGCTAACAGTATTTAACAGAGAGATAGGGCCTTCTCGGTGGTGGCTCCTCGGCTGTGGAACGCCCTTCCTACGGACATTAGACTAGCACCATCTCTAATGGTATTCCGCAAAAAGGTGAAGACCTGGATGTTTGTGCAGGCGTTTGAGTCATTTAGTGCAATCTGGTAATGGAACATAGGAATGGAACAATGGACGACGAACCTGGACTACGCTTGGATGATGAGAAGATTGGGTACGGTTGTTTTTTGTAATAATTGTGCATTGTAATTGCTTATTGGTAATTTATGGATAATGTGTTAAGTCAATTGTTATATGTTGTATGGAACCACTGCTGTTTCTACTGTTTTTACTGTTTGTGAACCGCCGTGAGTCGCCTTCGGGCTTGAGATACAGCGGTATATAAGCAAAGTAAATAAATAAATAAATAAAATATTTTGCCCCCCACCCCACCCCAACCAATCACTGATATATATGTTCTGTTCGTCATGGAAGTTCTGTGTGCCATATTTGTTTCAATTCCATCATTGGTGGAGTTCAGAATGCTCTTTGATTTTAGGTGAACTATATATCCCAGTAACTACAACTTGCATATGTCAAGTTCTATTTTCCCCCAAGAGCGCCTCAAGAGCACCCCTGGGCAAAATCAACTATACTGCAAAGGCTTACTTTGTGTAATGGTTGAGCCGCCCCTGCTCTGCAGTAAACATGATGCAGTTCGAGAGGCACTTCATCCTTTGCATGTTGGCTTTATTTGCTTACTAGAGAATTTCCTGACAACAGGAGCATGGATTCTCTTTTCCTTTAGGGTTCCTTCCAGTTCCAATGATTCTATGTGTTGGGGAATCTGAGCTGTTAGGCTCAAAAATAACCCTCAGTTGGGGTGATTCCACCATAAATAAAGCAAGAGTACCAGAAGTAAATCAGCAGAAACTTCCACAAAAATAACTTGAAATAACAGCATCACAGGAACTTAGAGCTGGAAGGGAACCCCAAGAGCCATCTAGTCCAACCCAACCCTGAGTCCATCAGTTTCTTGGAAGTGCTTGTACAACAAATAAGTTTTTCCTAATGTTGCGACAACACTATGTAACACGATTTTTGTTCCTGTCATTTCCTAATTGATTCTATCATATAAACATGGCGAAAGTTTATTAAAATGCCAAAACCTTGTTTCTGCATGACGTCCGGCAGAACATTTTGCTATGGTTTTTCAATGAATCTTTTATGGAGTCGCAACCAATTCAACAGTTTGTGGCAACCATAAAAACGAAGTCTCAAAGTAAGTACCCACAGAATTAAACAGGAAACAACACTTTCAAACCAGGAATGGATTTTTTCCAAATTTTGTTACAGTGTAATTGGAATCCATGGTGAATATTAAAATAGGTGACCAGGAGTGTTGCATTGGAACTTCGACTCCTCCAAAAATGACATTGCCATGACACTCTGCTGCCTTCCAGAAGAGCTGAAAACCAGGCAGAATGGCCTTAAGGGATCCCAGAGTGTCCCCGATCCTTTCCCAAAAGTTTGAAAGAACGGAAAGGTCCTCAGCCCTGCAAATAGCCGGCACACAATGGCTCCCTTGTGAAGCCTCGAGGCATAAATATCCTCTACTTCCTTTGCTGGCAGCAGCATGTGTCTCTCTTCTTCTTTTCCTTCTTCCTCCCCTCTCCCCTCAGAGACCCACAGGAACGCATGATGTCCAAGGCGCCCAGCTGCAGAGCGGATGAAGGGCCTTTTGCCGTCAGCCAAAGCCTGACTCCCTTCTGCAATTGGGAGGGGGGCGGAAGGAGCAGCAAATGAACCGTAGCCAATGGAGAGGGGAAGGGCCTCAGGGCTGAACTGGATGTCCTTCAGGGTCTCTTCCAACTCTAGGATTCTGTTATCCTAAAATTCATTATATCACATTGCTACTGGGCATGAAGCTTGAAGTGGGGACTGGGTGGCTGTCTCCCCAAGGCAGGAATGGTGTAGCCGCCAGGGGCAAGTGTCTGACCCACACCTGTTCTGCCCCCAAGCGCTTCTTTCTCCATCCTCCTTGAAATGTAGACACAAGAAAAGGAAACAGGCAGCACCAGGAACTTCTAAGGTCCTTGCCTGTCTTGCATAGGGATGAACTGATGCATTGTAGAATGTTTTGGACCCGTGGTCTGTGCACATAGCATTGCTCCCCTCTGGAGCCAGTGTCAGGATCCCATAAATAGGATCTGCCTGGCTTCATACGTTCATGTTATTACACTATGTAACAAAATGGTTCCTTAGGGTTCCATTTTGTCCCCAATGCTATTTAACATATACATGAAACCACTGGGAAAGGCCATCTGGAGATTTGGAGTACAGTGCTACCTATATGCAAATGACGCGCAACTCTACTACTCCTTTCCACCTAATGCCAAGGAAGTTGTCCTGCCTATAGTCAGTAATGGACTGGATGAGGGTACAAGACAGAGGTACCCCTGGTCAGTCAGAAAGCAGACCAGGGAATAGGGATCCAGCCTGTGCTGGATGGGGTCACACTCCCCCTGAAGACATAGGTTCACAGTTTGGGGGTTCTCCTGGACTCCACATTGAACCTGGAGGCTATTGTGTGCCAACTGTGCCCATTCCTTGAGAAGCCAGATCTGGCCACAGGAATACATACCTTAGTTACATCCTGTCTGGATTACTGTAACATGCTCTACATGGGGCTGCCTCTGAAGAGTGCTTGGAAACTCTTAGCTGGTCCAAAGAGCTGCAGCTAGGTTGCTCACTGGGGCTGGCTACAGGGAGCGGCCAACCCCCCTGTTGCTGCAGCCCCAGTGGATGCCAGGCTGTTTCCGGGCACAATTCAAAGTGCTGGTCATGACCTTTAAAGCCCTAGACGGTTCAAGTCCAGGCTATTCGGCCGACTGCATCCCCTTGTACAATCCTGCCAGGGCCCTGAGATCTTCAGGAGTAGCCCTTCTCTCGGTCCTACCTCCACCTCAAGCTCAATTGGTGGGAACAAGAGAACACGGCCTTCCTTTTCGGTGGCTGCCCCTCGACTCTGGAACTCCCTGCCCAGGGAATGCCCCCCTCCTTGTTGTTCTTCAGGTGGCAGGTTAAAACCTTTTTATTCAGGCAGGCTTTTAAAGAAGAAGTTTTTTAAGATCGCCAGGGGCTACTGTGATTCTATAAGCTTTTCATCGTGTTTAATGCTAGCATATTTGTATATTTTAAGTTGTATTGCAACACTTTTTGTAGTGAGCCAATTTGAGTCTCTGTATGGAGAGGAAAAGCGGAATATAAATAATCATAATAACAACAATAATAATTTGAAAAATGTTCTGTTCCTGATTTGAAAGTGTTATTCCTGTTTAACTGTGTGGTCCTTACTTTGAAAGTAGTTGTTCTACTCCAGAAACTCCATTTTTGTGGCTGCCACAAACTCTGTTGAATTGGTTAAGACTCTATGATGATATTCATTGAAAAACTAGATCAAAATGTTCTGCAGGATGGCCCTCCCGCAAAAACAAAGTTTTTCCAGTTTAATAAACTTTTTTCCATATTTTATGATAGAAACAATTTGGAAATGATATTTATAACATGGGAATAAAAATAGTGTTATAGTATATTGTTATTTTAAGCCTGACATATAGTTTATAGGTTGTACAGTATGTTATTGTCCACTGATAGCCATACTGCTCTGCGCTGATATGTTTGGAATCTCTGCAGGATATTTCTGCTACCATTTGTTAAGGTCGTCATCTGCCAGGATCCTATGATTAGGATATATTCATCCTGTGGTAGTATACTATTACTTAATGTTGTTTAACAAAGGTACAAAGTGCTAATGGGGATTCAAGTATATTCTAGAAGCTACAAGTTGAGGTTAATTTTCAGTATCTCATTACCTAGGCCCATGTAGATAGCTAGACAGGATGAGAGCAGATTTCTTTTGAGAACAATTCTCTGCTTCTAGAATATATGTAAATATGTGAATCCTGGCAGACCCTAATCCTAGGATCATGACGGACAGCCACAGTAACAACCTGCAGGAATTTCAAGAGGGTCTCACCTTTTGTTCAGCACCATGTTTCCCAGCTTCAGGTCTCTGTGGACGATGTTCTTCTGCAATGACAAGGGAGCAGTTTAATTGTTAAGAGCAAAGGAATGCCAGAAGATAGAGAATGGCAAAAGAGAAGAATGTGACTCAACCCCTTTCCCCTGATCTTCTCCCACAATGGCGTTTCCAAGAAATGGAATGAACTAAAGGTCCCTTGGCTGGCTCTGTTGAGGTAGATCGGCTGTTCTCATGGTGCAGGGACAATAATTTGGTTAACATCAATAAGACCAAGGGTTTTAAAGTAATTACAGAAGGAATGGACCAGAAATTCAGCATTTGATTATAAATGGAAATCGAGTGGAGTGGGTGGCCAGTTTTAAGTTTCTGGATGCGATGTTTCGGAGAACTTGACCTTGGGCTGTGTTCATACTGCAGCTGTGTTGGTTAAGAGGACCCAGGAGAAATTGTATTATCTAAGACTTTAAAGGAACCAACAACGGAGTGAAAAACTACAGGTGACTTTCTACCACTGTGCTATAGAGAGTGTTCTAACCTACTACATCTGAGCATGGTTTGCTAATTGTACAGAGGCAGATAGGAAGGTGTTCCAGAGAATTATCGGTTGTCCTCTCCCCTCTTTGGGAGAACTTCACCATTTTTGATGCCTTAAGAAGGCTCAGAATATTCTGTTTTTAAATTGTGTTGTTTATGGGTGGGTTTTAATATAAATGCTATTATATTATTGATGTTATGATTTTTATGTTTTATGCCTAAACATTATTTTATGTTTTAAAATGGTTAGGTTTTAAATTTATAGTTACATCTTATTATCTAGCTATTATGTTTTGGTTTTCACATGTATGTACGGCATTGAATTTTGCCTTTATTATGTCTGAAACCGCTTTGAGTTCCCTTGGGGGAGAAATGCAGCAAATAAATAATGCAGCAAATAAATAAATAAATATTCTTAAGGATCCATCTCACCTTGGATATTTTTCTGTTTTGAATGATTACCATCTGGCAGATGGTATAGGATGATAAACACAAGGACAAATAGGTTGATCGTTTTTCCCTAGAGCTGTGACTATATTGAACTCTTTGGTTTTACACTGATGTGGCATTAGGGGTTATGCAATAGTGATTAGAATGTGAAAGGATTGGTGCTTTGTTTCGTAATTCTACATATATAATGCATATTGGGGGTGGCATTTAATTTCATTGCACAATGTACAATGACAATAAAGTTATTCTATTCTAATCTATTCAGGGCTTTACATCATGAGACATGGCTTAGCAGTGAATAATAATAATAATAATAATAATAATAATAATAATATACCGTATATTCCGGCATATAAGACAACTGAGTGTATAAGACGACCCCCAACTTTTCCAGTTAAAATACAGAATTTGGGATATACTCGCCGTATAAGACTACCCCTCTTGCAACACACACCAAATAAAATTTTTAAAAGCATCAGATTTGATTTCAATACAGTAATTTTCCTATTACTGTACCTCCTCTGCCTCTCAGATCTTGCACCTGCACCACTTCATTGCAGTCTTCAGGAGCGAGATCTGAGAGGTAGAGGAGGAGGTACGGTAATAGGATACAAGGGCAGGCCAGACAGGTAAAAGAGTTGTGTTTTTCTAGGCCCAAAGCCACTCTATAGCTTTTTTCTATAACCCGGCCACCCCGGACGGCTGCATCTTGCTCCGCCCTTCACTTACACCTTTCCAGTGAGGCACCCCTTCACCTCACCATCGGGACCGCATTAAGTCCACGAATCTTGATGAATGGATTTTCTTCTACCGTACTTGTACTGCCATTTTTGAGCTCCCCCCCACAATACGCAGCAACCACAGATTCTCCAATCTGGATTGGAAGTTTCAGCACCCGTTCTATAAGATGACTCCCGGCGTATAAGACTACTCCTGCATATAAGATGACTCCCGTGTATAGGATGACACCTAACTTTTGAGAAGATTTTCTTGGGTTAAAAAGTAGTCTTATATGCCAGAATATATGGGTACTTTATTTATATACTGCCCTATATCCCCAAAGGGACTCAGGGTGGTTTACAACAAAAGTAATAGAGTGGCAAACATTCAATGCCAAAATGAACAAAGAACAAGTCAACTGGAGCCACAGAGGGCAATGATGAGGCCCTCCTAGCACAAGAGGCACTCCCATCAGGGCCCCTGCCACCAACGTCCCTCTTCTCCACTTCAATCCTTCCCCCTTTGAGGACAGAGAATGGGTACCTTGTGCAGAGCCTCCACCACGCGCACCACGTCGTAGAAGATGACCACAGTCTCCCTCTCGCTGAGGCGCTTCTCCTTGATGACATAGTGCTGGAGGTTGATGAGGTCGGCCGTCTTGTCGCTGAAGTCGTGGGCGCAGAGGCAGTCCAGCACCAGGCAAATGCGCTTCTTTACCTTCCGCACCAGGCGGCTGGATTCCAAGTCCTCCACCTGCTCACAGGCCCGGTCCTGAAGACACCAAGGGGCGGCAGAAGCGTCAAGGGAAGCAAGAGCACAACTGCCTATGCCTGAACATGAGGAAGAACTTCCCAACAGAGGAACTCCGGTGGAGGCTCCTTCTTTGGAGGCTTTGAAACAGGCTGGATGTTTCAGCCTGTCGAGAGGGCTTTAATTGTGCTCTGCCAACATGGCAGAAGGGGGCTGAGCTGGATGTCCTTTGGGAGTCCCTTCCAACTCTAGGATACTGAGATTCTGTTATTCTGTGACAGGCTGGATGGCTGTGGGATTCCAAAGTAGCCTCCTTCTCTGGAGGTTTATCAGCTGAGGCTGGAGGGCCATCAGTTGGAAGGGCTATGATTGTGTGTGTCTTTCTTCCTTGACTAAATGACCCTTGGGGTCCCTTACAACTTGAGGAGTCTTTGATTCTATAGCCCTATTTCTCCATGAGCCTGCTAATGTTTATGAGGCTGGGTGGCCACCTATTGGGAGGGTATGGATGGTGTCTTCCTTTAGGACAGAATGGGGTTGGGCTATGGTCTTACAGAATAATAGAATTGGAAGAGATCACATGAGCCATCGAGTCCAACCAGTCTGCCAGGCAGGAAAACCACAATCACATCTCTTCCAACTCTAGGATTGTTTGGCATTGAAGGCTTTTAAACAGAGGCTAGATGGCCATCTGTCGGGGGTGCTTTGAATGTGATTTTCCTGCTTCTTAGCAGGGGGTTGGACTGGATGGCCCACGAGGTCTCTTCCAACTCTATGATTCAATGACAGGCTTGATGGCCATCTGTCAGGAGGGATCTGATGGTGTATTCCTGCCTGAAAGAAGGGGGTTGGCCTGGTTGGACTTCTGGGGTCCTTTCTATCTTTAGGATTCTATAGTTAGTGGCTAGCACCAGCCACACATTCACTATTTGTATAAGCCACCATGCACCAGATGCCTTTTGCAGCATTCACTCTCACCAGCTCAACATGACCATGAAAAAGTCAGCTAGAGCCTTGATTGGAATCCTGTGCATTCAATCTCATGCATATTTGTTATCTAGACACCTGCTGATAAGGGGCAGAAGGAGTTGCAGATTTGCTTTGAGAACAACTTGCTACCCAAGGCCATTCTCAGAATGGAGAAATGAGATCTTTTTGATTGCTTGTCCAATGAGGGAAAAGATCGGGAAAAGTGTAACAAGAAAGGGCCTTTGGACCAATGAGGTTAATGCACCTGAAGTGTTTGAATGTAGATGCTATAGATCTTGTAATTTTTAGAATAACTTGCTGTGGCTGTCTGTGCTGTACTTTCTGCCAGACCAATGAGAACAGTGCTGCTGCAGTGGAAGGAGAAGAGAGCCATGTTTGGCTCTACCTCTTTGGTTTTTTTTTTTTTTGGGGGGGGGGGGGGACTACAGTCATGTGACTGTACTGAGCGTGTTCAGACTCAAGACTCAATTTTGTTATCAATATGCTTTTGGACTTCAATGTTAGCAGTTCCCTTTAGACCTCAGTGGAGGTGGATACAGTATGCTTTTGGACTTCAACCGCCTGAGTCCCTTTCAGGAGAAAGGTGCGGTCTAGAAATAAGGTTTTTAAATTATTATTATTATTATTATTATTATTATTCAATGGAAGGAGATGTTTTTGGACTTATGCAGTAACAGTTTACTATATGTTTTCTTTGAGAAGCAGTGAGTAAAGTTTTTTTTTGGTAAAAATATTTTTACAAAAATTAAAAGTGTAAAAAAAGTTTAAAAAGAAAAAAAAGAGTAAAGTTATACAGTTTCAACTTTCATAAGTTGTATACTTAAAGACTTTGGACTATGGGACTGTGGCACAGCTGGCTGGGAGTCAGCTGCATCACTACTGACTGAAAGGTCATGAGTTCGAAGCCAGCCCGGGTCGGAGCTCACTCCGACCCTGAGTCTTTGTGCAACTTGTTGTCGACCTTTGCAGCCCAAAAGACAGTTGCATCTGTCAAGTAGGAAATTTAGGTACCACTTATGTGGGGAGGCTAATTTAACTAATTTACGAGGCCATAAAAAAATCTCCAGCAAGCATACGGGGAATGAGGAAGTACTTAATCAGTGTCACAAATGGACGGTGAAGCGACAGCTCCCCTGGTGGCCAGAATACCCTCATGTTAAATAGCCTCTGAGTGTCTGTCTATATATGTTGTGTGTCTATGGCATTGAATGTTTGCCATGTATATGTACATTGTAATCAGCCTTGAGTCCCCTGCGGGGTGAGAAGGGCGGAATATAAATACTGTAAATACATAAATATGGACTATTGATTAAGAATGATTCCCTGTGTTCTCAACACAGAGAAACTACGTCCCATCTGTAATTAGATCAATAAGAAATATGGCTGTATGCTGAATTAATACAAGATGTTCATGAGTAAACAAGATTTGTTACTTTTTAAAGAAGACTTTGTTTTTTTGTCTCTGAGTGCATATTTTAAAGTAAGAGATTTCAAGGGAGAGTATATGTTTTGGGCAACTGCAATTTCAACCACAAATTTAAAGAAACGTTTTTAAAACTCTGCTAGTTAAGTGCAGTGGCATGTCTTTGTCCCTGGCAGTTCAAAGACATGGCTTATCAGTTTAACAGCTGAGTTACCTGTGTGCCATTTTACTATATTATTTTGTTATTGTTTAGCATTTCATTTGAAGTTTTATTTTATTTTATTTGATGTTGCTGTTTGTTGTATGTATTTATTTTGCCTTACTGTAATTTTTGGGCTTGGCCTCATGTTAGCCACTTCGAGTCCCTTCAGGGAGATGGTGGCGGAGTATAAATAAATATGATGATGATCATTATTATTACATGAATGCTTGTGAATATCACTTTTTAAAAGGGCTGACTTCTAACAAGATCATGCTTTTCCTTGACTAGTGATTTTCGAAACGTGGTCTCCAGATGTTCATGGAGATTCACATTTGCCAAAAGGTTATGACATCATTTTTCTTTTCAAAAAGATTACGAATGCAATTTTCCCCCGAAACGTACTGGATGCACGTAACATTATGTAACAAAATTTCAAAAAAAATAAATAAATCTGTTCCTGGTTTGAAAGTGTTATTTACTTTGAAAGTAGTTGTTGTACTCCAGAAACTTCGTTTTTGTGGCTGCCACAAACTATGATGACATATTCATTAAAAAACTAGATCAAAATGTGCTGCAGGATTTCCATATTTTTATGTTAGAACTAATTAGGATATGACATTTACAGCCCAGGAACAAAAATCATGTTACATCGTGTAATCCCTCTCCACCGACAATTCGCCAAGCACCTGCTAGAAGCAGAGACTGAAAAGGTCATGGATCTCGCTTGGGCCAGATGTGGGTCACAAGCTAAGTCCAAGTGACCTTTAAGTGTCAGAAAACAACAAGGAAATCATGAGGAGGTTCTGGTCTCAGGAGACCAAAGCATGTGGAAACAATTAGGACGGTTTTAGAGACAAAGATGTAAACAATTTGCTGGCTGAGCCTTTCCCAGCCTGATAACTTGGCAGATGTACTAATCTGCATTTGCAATCACTCACCAGCGAGGCTACTGGGATGAAGGGAGCTATAGTCCCTCATGATGAGAAGATGTTGGAATTAGACAAGACTTTTGAGGATCAGTGGCCCATGCAATATTCTCTGAAGGCGAGCTGTTGCTGCCAACTTCAGAGCCCTGTCAGGACCAGGAAGAACTTACCTGGAAAAGGCCATGATGGTGGACCACACCATCCTGGTTGTGCAGAAGGGACAGGAGGGAATATTCGGTGTGGAGCAGCATCTTCCCCTGGCGCTCCTCCTGGGTCTCTGTGCCTTTGTCGCTCTTGTCTTCCAAGGTGAGGATCTTTGGGAAAGGAAGTAGCAAGGTCAAGTGGGTAGAAAAGAGTGGCCTCTTTCCTCAAGGAATCCAGAGGCCCAAGCTTCAAAACTAGGCCTTTCTGGAATATTATGGCTAGTTTTACATTATGGATTGTGAAAAGGGTTGCTCTATATCCAGGTCTAGAAGGTGTAGAGCGAAGAGGAAGGATGAGATTTTCCTTCAAGACTTCATCCTGACTTTGCGATCCAGAGTCTAAAGCACTGATGGACAGAAAGGAATGCTGGACCTTAAAGCCATTGAAATCCTCAAGCATGTGGACAATTTCAACGGAAAGGAAGAAATCATGAAAATGAACAAAATCTGGCTACCAGCCCAGTTTACCTATCTGAATGTATTCTCCCCTGTGAACCATCAAGGTTGTTAAGATCTTCTGGAGGGGCCCTGCTCTCGGTCCCACCACCCTCACAATCGCGTCTGGTGGGAACAAGAGACACAGTGGTCCACGCTCTGGTTACATCCTGAATAGATTACTACAACGCACTCTACGTGGGGTTGCCTTTGAAGACTGTTCGGAAACTTCAACTAGTCCAACGGGCAGCAGCCAGATTGCTCACTGGAGCATCGTACAGGGAGCATACCACCCCCGTTACGTCAACTCCACTGGCTGCCGGTCCATTTCCGAGCACAATTCAAAGTGCTGGTCTTGGTCTATAAAGCCCTATACGACTCCGGCCCAGCTTACTTGTCTGAACGTATTTCCCTCTACATTCCGCCTCATAGTCTAAGATCTGCCGTGGAGGCCCCTGCTCTCAGTCCCACCAGCTTTGCAAACGCGGCTTGTGGGGATGAGGGACAGGGCCTTCTCGATGGTGACCCCTCGCCTGTGGAATTTGCTCCCCAGTGAAATTAGATTGGTGTCCTCCCTCCTTTCTTTCAGAAGAAAACTGAAGACGTGGTTGTGGAACCAGGCTTTTGGTTAATGGATATAACGGCACCTGAACAGTGAATTGGACCAGACGGTTGTTATAATGGAAATGCCTTTATGATTGGATAACTAATGTTGTTTTAATTTATTATATTGTATGATTTTATTTTGCTTTTATAATTGTAATTATTGCAGCATCCAATCGTTGCCACTGTTAGCCGCTCTGAGTCCCCCTGCGGAGGTGAGAAGAGCAGGGCAGAAATGCTGTAAACAAACAAACATATAAATAAATAAATATTCTGTGGTGGCCCCCCAGCTATGGAACTCTCTCCCGATTGAGATCAGATCTGCCCCCTCCCTCCTGACCTTCAGGAAGCTATGGAACGAGGCATTCCCAGAATGATAGCAGAGACTGGCAATTGACTAAAGTTATCGACCACATATGCAGACTGAATGGGACATAATTTTATCTTGACGAACTGGCTTTTATGTATTTTAGTCTATATGGATTTTAATTTATTGTTGATGTACGATGTTTTAGATTGTATTGTTAGCATTGAATCCTTGTTGTTACCCTGTCTGAGTCCCTCTATGGGGATAGAGAATATCGGGATACAAAAGTTTTAAATAAATAAATAAATAAATAAATACCAGTATTAAAAACTGTAAAATTATAACAGTAAATAAAGAATAAAACTCAAACATAGGAACTCCAGACAAGAAACAATCAGGAACAGCTAATCACCTCTGAACAAAGGATTCCCCCAGGCAGTAACAAGCCACACCTATTTTTATTTCCTATACTTCTACCCCGCCCTTCTCAACCCCCGAGGGGGGGGGGGGAACTCAGGGCGGCTTACAAACAGGCACATCTTGGTGCCTGCACAAATACAAATACATATAAAACCAGCAATTAAATGGTCAACAATTAAAAACAATTAAAACAACAATATATCACACAATCAATAGCCAATCTCAGACACAGCGTTCGCCAGAGTTCATATTTCGTTCCACCTTGTCCAGTTCCTATCCATCGTCACAGTCCCTTATTCATCTGCCAGATTGCCCAAACGCCTGGTCCCACATCCATGTTTTTAATTTCTTTCTGAAGGAAAGGAGGGATGTTGCTGATCTGATCTCCCCGGGGAGTGAATTCCATAGGTGAGGGGCCACCACTGAGAAGGTCCTGCTCCTTGTCCCCGCCAATCTCACTTGTGACAGAGGCGGGGTCGAGAGCAGGGCCTCCCCAGAGGATCTCAGACTCCGAGATGGGACGTAAAGGGAGATGCGTTTGGACAGATACGCTGGGCCGGAACCGTATAGGGTTTTGTAAGTCAAAACCAGCACTTTGAATTGTGCTCGGAACTGGATCGGCAGCCAGTGGAGCTGACATAACGGGGGGGGGGGGGTGGTATGCTCCCTGTATAACGCTCCAGTGAGCAATCTGGCTGCCTCCCGCTGGACTAGTTGAAGTTTCCGAACAGTCTTCAAAGGTAACCCCACGTAGAGTGCGTTGCAGTAATCTATCCGGGATGTAACAAGAGCGTGGACCACCGTGGCCAGATCCGACTTCCCATGATACGGGCGCAGCTGGCACACAAGTTTTAATTGTCAGGTCATCAAATGCTAATCAATGTGGCCAGTTGAAATATTCACACCTGGCTTCAAGAGACAAGAGTTCTATCTCCCACTCTGGACTTTCCACAGATATATAAATCAAATTTTCCTAGTTTCCAGACCTCAAAACCTCTGAGGATGCCTGCCATAGATGCAGGTGTAACGTCAGGAGAGAATGCTTCTGGAAGATGGCCATACAGCCCGAAAAACCTACAACAACCCAGGACCTTAAATGAATTGTGGGTGACCATTTTACCCAGAGTCTTGCCAAAGCAAGCCAAGAAAAGTTGGCATTTGCTTTTATGAGATTAATGAGAACTACCTTGTTTCATTAGGCCTTGACATGAGTGGGTTTGTACTGGTGCAGCCATCAAAACTGCCATGGTGCCATTGATTTTCTGCATGCATCTGCAATTTTAAACTAGGGTTTCTGCCACTATGAGACCCGGGATACATGTCTTGCTGCTTCAGTGATGCAGGAAACTTGGCCCAATTTTTTGCAAAAGGTTCCATCCCCCAAATTTCTACACCTCACTTTCTCCCACTCTGTCCCATTATCCTTGTAGACAAGATACAAATTGCAACATGTCCTTTCTTCGGAGTAGTTCGAAAACATGGCAACAGGCCTGATGCTTACCTTGAGCTGGTAGAAGTCATCTGTCCCATCCTTCCTGGCCAAACACTGGACGATGCTGGGCACTGGAGAGTTGCCCAAGCGAGGCCCTGGAAGCACACACAAAAGCATCAGAATTGAATGGATTTACAGTGTATATTTTTTTTCATGGGTGTTCACATTGTTGCTTAAATATAAAGGATGTTTATGGTATTGTCTTTCAACCAAATAGTTTTTGGGTGCCACTGCAGGGTCTTTTTGAGGAATGGCAGCTCAAGAATGTGCCCAGGGATTAAACAACAACAACATGCAACATGATTTTTGTTCCTGGGTTATAAATGTCATTTCCTAATTGGTTCTATCACATGGAAAGGTTTATTAAACCACAAAAGCTTTGATTCTGTGGGAGGGACAACCTGCAGCACATTTTGCTCTAGTTTTTCAATGAATATCTCATCAAGTCTCTAGTTTGGGGCAGCCACAAAAACTGCATTTCTGGAGTAGAAGAAAGACTGTCAAAGTAATGACCACACAATTAAACAGGAAATAATAATAATAATAATAATAATAATAATAATAACTTTATTTGTACCCCGCTACCATCTCCCCAAGGGACTCGGTGCGGCTTACATGAGGCCAAGCCCACAACACATACAATAAACAAAAGCAATAACTTGGTTGTTATAGGTTTTTCCGGGCTATAGGGCCATGTTCTGGAGGCAATTTTTCTCCTGACGTTTTGCCTGCATCTATGGCAAGCATCTTCAGAGGTAGTGAGGTCTGTTGGAAGTAGGAAAAATGGGTTTTCCTAATAATTTTTCCTACTTCCAACAGACCTCACTACCTCTGAGGATGCTTGCCATAGATGCAGGTGAAACGTCAGGAGAAAAATTGCCTCCAGAACATGGCCATATAGCCCGGAAAAACCTACAACAACCCAGTGATTCCGGCCATGAAAGCCTTCGACAATACAAAAGCAATAACAATAATCAATACAAAACAGTTTTAAAAAACTCAAAACAGAAAATACACAATAAGCAATAACAATAACATATCGCGACATACAGCATTTAAAAAACCTATGGCCGGGCCAAATGTAATAATTCAAATTTAAAATCAAAAAGTGCTGGGCACGAACAAGGTAAGACAAATTAAAATAGGGTTTTCAGAGAAAGATGAGGGCGCGCAGACAACCCTAAATCAATATTAAAGTGCATTTGAGGACATATTGCTAAGAATTTTCCTTATTCTGGGAAGGCACACTGGAACAACCACGTTTTCAGGCTCCTCCTAAAGACTGCCAGCGTTGGGACATGTCTGATGTCCCTGGGGAGTGAGTTCCAGAGTCGAGGGGCCACCACCGAGAAGGCCCTGTCCCTCGTCCCACAAATCGCTCTTGCGATGGAGGCGGGAGCGCAAGCAGGGCCTCTCCAGATGATCAAAGAGATCATGTGGGTTCGTACACAGTGATGCGGTCACGCAGGTAGGCGGGTCCCAAAACGTTTAGGGCTTTGTAGGTAAGCACCTGCACCTTGAATTGGGACTGGAAAATGAACGGCAGCCAATGGAGCTCCTTAAACAGGAGGAGCACCAGTTAACAACCTGGCCGCCGCTCGTTGAACCAATTGAAATTTCCGGGCCGTTTTTAAGGGCAGCCCCACGTAGAATGCATTACAGTAGTCCAATCTGGAGGTGACTAAGGCATGGACCACCCTGGCCAGATCTTTTGAACCAGGAACAGACTTTTTTTTTCAAATCTTGTGACATAGTGTAATAATATCACCACATGGCAGGTGGAGCCATGGCTGCTGCCCCGAGTTTGCAAGATCTGAGCAGGGCTACCAAGGGCAGGAACTTTTAGCAGTTTTGCATACTTCAGCTGTAATAATGCAAAGCCCTAAACATAACATCTATTAAATAAATAGATGCCCTCCAGCTTCTCAATGTGACCAACTTCTGATGGCCACAGACGACTTGGAGATCATGTTGAAGCCATATAAATGGGAGCCTTTCTTAATCCAACATACCGAGGATGAAGGGCCCGGCCCGCTTGGCGGCGCTGTTGCTGGAGATGCCCAGGCAGAGTGCCTTGGCAGATGTCTCCCCTCCTCCTCCTCGGTCAGACACACGCCGTTTCATTCTGAGTTCTAGGAAGAAAGAGAGACAAGAGTTAGAGAGCTCTTTGTCAGAGCCAGATGGAGCATCTGTGCCTTCATAGGGATATTGGCAGTGACCACCTAAAGAGAGCCAGGGGCCGTGAGCTGTGACCAGGGCAAGGGATCCTGGCACAAACCAGTGTCCAGAGTGCTTCTAGGCTTCTTCTCATCCCAGCTCTGGCAGTCCCAACAGGAAAAACAAACTTGCAGTGACTACAAAGCCAAAAACCACTTGAGATTTGAACCAGAGTCTTCCCCTTATGACCATTTTGGGGACCCAGAAAGAAGAGGTGGATTGAAAACACAGACGGAAAGCAGGGAAGGGGTTCTCATGTGCCCTGTGGCTTTGTCTGGAACCTGGGACTAAATCCTTCACAGACAACCTTATTCTGGACCAGGGTATTATTATTATTATTATTATTATTATTATTATTATAGGGAAAATCAGCTGATCCCTAATACATCTAAAACACAGACATGTGTTTTTCACCTTAAGAACAGACAAGCATCCCAAGCTCTGAGGATTACCTGGGAAGGAATCCCACTGGAGCATTGCAACGCACCCAAATACCTGGGAGTCACTCTGGACCAAGCTCTGACCTACAAGAAGCATTGCCTAAATATCAAGCAAAAAGTGGGTGCTAGAAATAATATCATACGAAAGCTGACTGGCACAACCTGGGGATCACAACCAGACACAGCGAAGACATCTGCCCTTGCGCTATGTTACTCTGCTGCTGAGTATGCATGCCCAGTGTGGAACACATCTCACCACACTAAAATAGTGGATGTGGCTCTTAATGAGACATGCCGCATTATCACGGGGTGACTGCGCCCTACACTGCTGGAGAAATTAAACTGTTTAGCCGGTATTGCACCACCTGACATCCGCCGGGAAGTAGCAACCAATAGTGAAAGGAACAAGGCAGTGACATCTCCAGCCCACCCCCTATTTGGGTATCAGCCAGCCCGTCAATGACTTAAATCAAGAAATAGTTTTCTAAGATCTACAGAGACACTCTCTGGAACACCTCAGCAAGCGAGAGTCCAAAAGTAGCAGGCTAATACCCAGAACCTCAATCAATGGCTGATACCAAATGAGAGATTCCCCCCTGGGCACACAGAAAACTGGGCGACTTGGAAGGCGCTGAACAGACTGCGCTCTGGCACCACGAGATGCAGAGCCAACCTTAGGAAATGGGGCTACAAAGTGGAATCCATGACATGCGAGTGTGGAGAAGAGCAAACTACGGACCACTTGCTACAATGCAACCTGAGCCCTGCTACATGCACAATAGAGGACCTTCTTATATTAACACCAGAGGCTCTCCAAGTGGCCAGCTACTGGTCAAAGGACATTTAATCAACTACCAAGCTTGCAAACTTTGTGTTTTGTTTGTTTGTTTTTAATGCAATACAACTGTTTGGTTCACTCCTGACACAATAAATACAGTGTAACAAAATTCGAAAAGTGTTCTGCTCCTGGATTGAAAGTGAAATTGTGCAGTACTTCCTTTGAAAATAGCTGCTATATTTTAGAAACTTCATTTTTTTCTGGCTGCTATTTCAATGTGCACCTTTCAATGTGCCATTCTTAACCTTTTGTGCAGACCATAAAAACAAAGTTTTTGCGGTTTAATCAAGTTTTTATGATAGAAACAATTAGGAAATGACATTTATAACCCAGGATAAAATCATGCTACATAGTATTATTAATGTCCCACTTTTATCTCTCGAATAAAACACAAAGTGACTCACAGCAGTAAAAGACCATGCAATTTAAAATCCGCAACATGGAATTAAACATGTAAATAAATTAAAATCCCTTAAAATGCTTGAAAACAGCTAAAATACTCCAACATCCAAAAGCACTCTTTGGCTCACTCTTATCAACCTCCTGCTTTAGCAGGACAGTTTCCTTTGATTTGATTGTGCTTTACCTGCATGGCAGGGGGTTGGACTAGATGGCCCATGTGGTATCGGCCAACTCTATGATTCTAAAAATGACTCCAAGTAATCCCTTCACTTTTGGGCCCCCGCTGGCACAGTGGGTTAAAGCACTGAGCTGCTGAGCTTGTTGACTGAACGGTCGCAGGTTCGAATCCGGGGAGCGGCGTGAGCTTCCGCTGTCAGCCCCAGCTTCTGCCAACCTAGCAGTTCAAAAACATGCAAATGTGAGTAGATCAATAGATACCGCTCCGGCGGGAAGCTAACGACACTCCATGCAGTCATGTTGGCCACATAACCTTGGAGGTGTCTATGGACAACGCCGGTTCTTCGGCTTAGAAATGGAGATGAGAGCCACCCCACAGAAATGGACACGACTGGACTTAATGTGAAGGGAAAACCTTTACTACCCTTCACATACGCTTCAGTCTGGCATGTCAGAGGGGTGGATTAGATGGCCCCTGGGGGTACCTTCCAATGCTATTACACTATGTAACAAAACTTGAAAAAAATTGCTTCTGGTTTGAAAGTTTTATTTTGTGTTTAATTCTGTCATCCTTATTTTGAAAGTAGTTGTTCTACTCCAGAAACTTTGTTTTTGTGGCTGCCACAAACTCTTTTGAATTGATAGAGACCCGATTCATTGAAAGACTAGAGCAAAATGTGTTGCAGGAGGTCCCTCCCACAAAACCAAAGTTTTTGCAGTGTAATAAACTTTTTCAGTTTTTTTAAATGATAGAACCAATTAGGAAATGACATTTATAACCCAGGAACAAAAATTGTATTACACAGTACAAGGTAATGACTCGCTTTACCAGAAATAGGCTTTCGAAACTCTAAGGGATTTTGAGGTGGATGAAGATGTCTGAGGCGACACAGGGAAGTAAGCAAGGAGACGTTCCCACGCTGCTCAGGCGGAGAGGCAGAGGAGGAGTCTATGAATCACTACTTTCCCCAGAGGCTCCCTGTTGTCAAACCCAAAACGTCAGCCACTGCTCTCTGCGTTTTGCAACAGAGCAGGAAAAAGCAGTGACAGTCCAGGCGACATGGGCCAAAGGGTGAAGGATCGCCTAAATTTGGGAATGTCTATATTTGAGAAATAACTCGCTGAAGTGAACAACATCACACTGTTTTTAATTTCTGGGCATATGCCCATTACCTTCAGATGCTCTTGCAGGTCTACATCCCAGATTTATTTTATTTTATTTATTTAAAACATTTATATTCCGCCCTTTTCACCCCGAAAGGGACTCAGGATGGAGCACAGCATATATACGGCAAACATTCAATGCCAGGACATGAATTCATTATATGCATACATCTATATATATAAAAAGGGAAAGGGCGTTCAACGGGACAGCACAACGCGAAAAAACCCCGACGAAAACTCACCAAATTTGCCGTGCACATACCTCAACCCACAAGGTATGCACAACACTCATCAAAATTCCAAACAACATTTCAACAAACTCACAATTACAAAAACCAACTGAGCATGCGCAGTGCCCAGGAGAGGAAGGACACACGCAATGCACTCTGGGAACTGTAGTTCTAGAACGCGGCCTAACCGCTGACGCTGAAGCCCTGGCCTGGGAGTTGGAGCTCGGCCGGCTGCGCTCGCTGGGGGCCAGGATGCTGCGTGACCTGCGGAGGCTGCCTGGGAGGCCCCCGCTGCGTGCCTTCCTGGCCCGGCCGGGAGAGGCCGCGGCCCGGCTCTGCCAAGGACAGCCCATCGGCCACCGCAACGCCCAGCCCAGGCCACCCCTGCACACAGCCGTCTGGCTCCGCCATCGGTGAAGAAGGGGAAGGAGGGAAGGAAGCGGGAGAGGGAAGGAAGGACGGAAATGAGGGGAAGGGGTGTAAATAGCAAGGAAGGAAGGAAGGAAGGAAGGAAGGAAGGAAGGAAGGAAGGAAGGAAGGAAAGAAGCAAAGTGGGAAGGGGATGGGAAGGTGTAGGAAAGAAGGAAGGAAGGAAGGAGAAGTTGAGAAGGTATATGAAACAAGAAAGGAAGAAAAGAAAGAAGAAAGGGAGAGAAGGAGGATGGGAAAGAAGGGAGAAAGGAAGGAAGGAAGGAAGGAAGGGAGGAAGAAGAAAGGAGGGAAGGGAAGGTGTATGAAGGAAGTAAGGAAGGAGAAGTTCAGAAGGTATATGAAAGAAGAAAGGAAGGAAAGAAAGAAGAAAGGGAGAGAAGGAGGATGGGAAAGAACGGAGAAAGGAAGGAAAGAAAGGAAGGAATGAAGGAAGGGAGGGAGGGAAGGTGTATGAAGGAAGGAAGGAGAAGTTGAGAAGGTATATGAAAGAAGAAAGGTAGGAAAGAAAGAATACAGAGAGAGAAGGAGGATGGGAAAGAAGGGAGAAAGGAAGGAAGGAGGAAAGGAAAGAAAGATAGAAAAAAAGAAGAAAGGGAAGGGAAGGTGTCAAAAGGAAGGAAGGAAGGAAGGAAGGAAGGAAGGAAGGAAGGAAGGAAGGGGAATTTGGGAAGGGGAAGAGAGGGAAAAAAGCGAAGGAAAAAGAGAAAGGGAGGGAAGAAAAGAAAGAAAGAAAGAAAGAAAGAAAGAAAGAAAGAAAAGGGAGTCTGGAAGTCAAGAGCGAAGGAAGGAAGGAAAGAGATAGAGAGCGAAGAAAGGAGAGAAAGAGGAAGGAAATAAAAGGGAGGAGGAAGGGAAGAGGAAGAGAAGGAAGGAGGAGAGAAGGAAAGAAAAAAGGGAAGGGAGGAAAGACGGAGCAAAGGAAGAAGAGAAAGAAGGAGAGAAAGAGGGAGGGAAGGAAAGAAATAAACAGAAGGAAGGATGGGAGCAAAAAGCTAAGAAAGGAAGTAAACAGGTAGAGAAGGAAGAAAGGAAAGAAGAAAAGGAAATGAAGGAAGGACTGAAAGAAGGAGACAAAGAGGGAGAGAAGGTTGGCCACAGCAACGTGTGGCGGGTAAAGCTAGTAAACATTAAAACCAATCGTCTAAATATTAAAATACACCATTTAAAACCATCAGATGCAGTGCTTCGTGGCGGATTGGGCGCTGTTATTCACCCTGCCCAGATTCAATGTGCTGCCATCAGCATTATTGCAGGGTATGTTTACATGTATCCCCTACAATGAGCACGTATGCAATATGGTGTGCATGGAAACTGCCAGGCCTGTCCTTTTCCAATGTCACTTCTATAATACAATATACTACTATTAATAATAATAAAATGATATTATAATTATATATTTTATATTAAATGTAATATTACTAATAATATTACAGTATAATGTTATAGTACAATGTAATATATAATATTAATATTGTGCTGTGATAATAATAATATATTGTATTGACTTTTTACTTGTAAGCTGCTCTGAGTCCTCTTCAGGGTGAGAAGGGCGGCATATAAATGTCGTAAATAAATAAAAGGATATTTGATATTTGATCACAGTCAAACCCACAAGGGGAGCAAATCGCAGATTTGGAAGAGACCACACGGGGCATCTAGTCCAACCCCTTGTGCCATGCAGGAAAAGCACATTCAAAACACCCAGAAAGATGGCCATCCTGCGTCTGTTGAAAAGCCTCCAAAGAAAGAGCTTTCACCAGACTCTGAGGCAGAGAGTTCCACTGCTGAACAGCTCTTCTTACAGAAAGAAAGTTCTTCCTAATGTTCAATGGAATCTCCTTTCCTGTAATTTGAACCCATGGCTCAAATGAGTCCTAGTCTTCAGAGCAGCAGAAAACAAGGCCTGCTCCCTCTTCAGACAGCCTTTCACATATCCGTATATACTCGAGTATAAGCTGACACAAATATAAGCCAAGGTACCTAATTTTACCACAAAAAACTCTGGGAAAATGTATTGATCTGAGTGGGAAGGGTGGGAAATGGTGGGAAATGCAAAAGCTACTGGTAAGTTTCCAAATAAAAATACAGAGCAATAAAATTACATTAATTGAGGTATCAATAGGTTAAATGTTATTGAATATTTACATAAAACTGTAATTTAAGATAAGACTGTTCAACTCTAATCCCTTAACCGCTGGAAACACAGTGACCCCATCTACACTGACAATTTAATGCAGTGCGAAGCTAGCTGCAAACAGCGATGGAGAGGCAACAAACTCCCATAAAAATAGAAAGTGCTTCATACGAATCAGTGGTCTTTGGTTTGTGCATCACTATCCAGACCACAAATTCGTTTTAGGTTGTTCCATGTAGTTCTCCTACACAGCCGGGAGAGATGTTTTGGTGCAAAGTACAGGCAAGAACACAGCTGAGGAGAGGGCCAGGCCCAAACTGGAAGCCAGATGTTAGCCCTTTACTCTGGATCTGGCTGCAAAACTGGAGCAAATATCAGCACCTGCTTCTATTCCAACTCTGTGCGGCCTGCAAAGAAAAGCCAGCCAGCCAAGCCAAGCTCCTTCCTTCCTTCCGTTCCTGAACCCACACCTTCTTTGGTGCCTCCTCCTCTTCATGGCTCCCAGTCCATTTGCAAAGACCCCTGAAAAACCCAACTGTCCTGCGAACTACAAGCAACAAAACCCCACTTCAGAGTTGGGCAGAGACACACAAAAGCATCTGTGTGTGAAGCTGGCTGAGTGCCCAGGACGAGGGCAATGGCCACATTTAAAAACACGGAAATGGGTGGGAAGCGAAGGCTCTGGAAGGCTGGGTTAAAACCTTGCTTCAAACGATTTCTGGAAAAATCTAGAACAGATTGTGACTTGGGCAGAAGGCAGAAATGATGGAGGAAACCTGGCCAAGACTACAATCTTTTTCCAGGTTAAGCAATGGCAGGAGAAGCTGCAGGTTGCAAGAGGAAAGGCTACTGCAGGAGAAGGAAGCAAAGACATGCAGGAAACAGATCATGAGAAATGGCATGGCATTTAAGAGTGGGATAGCATAAAAAGGCCCATCTATCTCTGGCCTCGAAGGATGACTGATGGACCTGAGCCACCATATGAGAGCCTTTGGGGTCTCCAGGCAAATATGGCTCTTCCCTCTGCCATCCCCCTGAGATATATGGGACTGAGCACTGGACTTCCTTCCAGCCTGCAGGACTGAGTCCAAAGTACATCAATCTGTTGGGCAAGTGCAGATTCCTTCTCACCAAGAACTGCCTGAGTGATATCTACCTTTGCTTGGTCCCACCATCCTTATAATAGAAAAGGCCCTCTTGGAAGCTGCTCTTAAATGGTGGGATTCACGCGGATGGCTTCTCTGTTTTCTCTGGCAGAAAATACTCTTTTATTTTGACATCCTGGAGGATGCAACCTTGCACCATCCAGAAAGAAAAAACCAAGTAGTCAGGACTCTGACAACTCATAGGTCCTGAAGAAAAAGGCCTGTCTTTGGGTCAGATAGTATGAGTCAGGTTGATGTCTCCATTGCAGGACTCTAATGAAGGGCATCTAGTCAGCAAAGGACTTCTTCTGACTTTCTGCCACCCTGGTGCCTCCGGTATCAAGGCAGATGCAAGGAATGCATAGGTTTGGCAATCTGGACAGCGATCAAAAAGGGAAACAAGGACAGAGAGATACAGACAGAAGCAAAAAGACTGGATTCCAACTATTTCCCAAAGCATGCAAGAAGAGGACTCAGTTTACCTTGCTCCAAATTACAATCCAATTTACAATTGAATAGTACAATCCAAATTACAATTGAATAGTAACGAAACCCGGCTCACAAAGTGGTGATTTTGGATAGTTCACTGATAACGTTAGCCAAAATACAAGAAGTGACCCCTCCAAGTCCTATTTCTCCTAAAGACTTCATTTTGAAATGCAAAAAGATGCATGTGCTCTGGCACATTCCTTAAAGATGCATGAAAGAGGCTATTCGCCAGCAGTAAAGAAAAGTTGGAAGTGTTCCCCCTTCTATGTGTTTTGGCTTTTCATGATATATTGGTTAATAAAGTTAATCAGTGACACAATGAATGAACCCAATCCAAGCCAGGCTGGACAAACAAGATGGATACAAATCCAATATCAAGGCTGTAATTGGTCGGGAGAGGAAATCAAGCAGAAGTCAATATATCTTTGTAGTTTTCAATGTCTTTCATGTTTGGCCTTATGCCATAACCCTAAACACATTTCCTGGGGTACACAAGCCCCAGTAGCACTTGATTCCATGTGCAGAATTACACCACTGTGATACAGATGACATATTCCATGTGCAAAGAGTTAAACAGCACAGTCTTAAAATACTTCCAAGGATCTGATAATAATAATTTTGACAGAGTGTTAGATTGATTTGACCACAGTGACATTTAAAGCAAACCGGGGGCATCTTTAAATGTTTTCTCCACTGAGAACATGCTAAATCAGCTACTGGTGACTAAGATCAGCGGGAAAAGGAATTCCTGTTCAAAACTTTCCAGGAAACTAACTCAACTACTTCTGTAAGAAGGTTTCATCCTGCTCCGGATGCGCCTTAAAGCACAACAGGTCAACTTTGCTCAGAGAAGGCTATTTTAGAGCTCCAGCCAAATTTGCCTGCCTGCTTTTCAGAACTGCCTTGTTTCTCCCTGGTCATGGATTGTACCTTCCTGTCTGGCAGAAGGGGGCTGGACTGGATGGCCCTTGGGGACCCTCCAGCTTTAGGATTCCACCTGTCAAACAGTTTGCCTGGATTATTTAAACTGTTGCTAACTGATGCAATTGATTTTATCCCATGCAGCTCCGAAATCCGGTGATATTGGGTGGCATATAACACTATATCACAAAATTTGGAAAGTGTCCCAAGGGCTTAAATGTCTTTACACTAATGTCCAGAAATAAACAAGATGAGTTGGAACTCTTAGAATGGCAAAACAGTTATGAAGTAATACGCGTAACTGAAACCTGGTGGAATGAGTCCTATAATTGGAATGTAGCAATGGGGTGGGGTGGGGGCCACAGAAAGAGTCTCCTCGAAGACTGAATAAATACAGTCGGGTGTCCCTTGGGCAACCTTTCTTGTAAACAGCTAATCTTTCCAACCCAGAAGCATTGCATTATAACATTTTTATTTATGCAAGGCCTTTGATACAAAATAAATAAAAGCAATGGAGGGGTATAAGCTATTTTAGAATTCAAAATGACTATAACAGATTAGAGAGCTAGGCCAAAGCTAACAAAATGAATTTCAACAAGGGGAAATGAGAGATAATTCACTTAGGCAGAAAAAAAATGAAATGTAAAGATACAGAATGGGTGATGCCTGGCTCGTCAATAGTACATGTGAAAAAGATCTTGGAGTCTTAGTGGAAAACAAGTTGAACATGAATCAACAGTGTGATGCAATAGCTAAAAAAGATAATGGGATTTAAGGCTGCATCAAAAGGGGTATAGTGTCTAGATTGAGGGAAGTCATGGTGCCCCTCTATTCTGGTTTGGTCAGACCTCACCTGGAATACTGTGCCCAATTCTGGCCACCATAGTTTAAAAGAGATTGACAAACTAGAAGCTGTCCAGAGAAGGGCACCTAAAATGATCAATGGTTTGGAGACCATGTCCTATAAGGAGTGTCTTAGAGAGCTGGGTATGTTTAGCCTTTAGGAGAGAAGGTTGAGAGGAGACACGAAAGCCATGTATAAATATGTGAAAGTATGTCATAAGGAATGGGGAACAGGCTTGTTTTATACTTCCCTATAAACTAGGACTTGAAGCAATGGGTTCAAATTACAGGAGATTTCACCTGAATATTAGGAAGAACTTCCTAACTGTAAGAGCTGTTCAGCAGTGGAACTCTCTGCATTGGAGTGTGGTGGAAGTTCCTTCCTTAGAAACTTTTAAACAGAAGCTGGATGGCCATCTGTCAGGGATACTATGGCATGGCAGGGGGTTGGACTAGATGGCCCATGTGGTCTCTTCCAACTCTATTATTCTATGAATCTGTTCTTGGTTTGAAAATGTTATTTTCTGTTTAATTGTGCGGCACCTATTTTGAAAGTAGTTGTTATACTATTCCAGAAGCTTGGTTTTTGTGACTGCTATAAAACTAGGTTGGAATTGGTTAGGACTCAATGAGATATTTATTTTTAAAAAACTATCCTAAAATGTGCTGCAGGATGTCCTTCCCAAAAAAAAAAAAAAAAAGGATGTTGGAGTTTAATACACCTTTTCCAGGTTTAATACACCTTTTCCAATTAGGAAATGACATTTATAACTCAGGAACAAAAATTGTGCTACATAGTGTAATTATTTCAATAAAGTAAAAAATAATAAAATTAGCATCATACTGTGACTTCTCATGGCATGAGAGGTTAAGGTTGCTCAGAATCTCCAGTGAGGGCTGCTGCTTGTTTCTGCTCATATACACGGCACATATAATTTTATATGTACTTTTGCATATAAACTGTGCTCCTCTGTACCTTCCCTTCTCCAGGTGCACACCTCCAAGGTCAGGATGGGAATATTCCTGATGACATGGGCGTGTCACATAATTCAGTAGGGTTTGCTGGTACATCACCCTGCAAACCAATGCACCAATGTCCCATTGTTCTGTCCATGCTCTCCTCTATCATGCACTGCAGGGAGATATCAGAAGCCACATCCATTGGCTATGAGAATCAGAGTTTTAGCACCCTGATTTCGCCATCATCGCTAGCTCACAACTTGACTGACTCCTCCATAATTAAAGACCTCAAGCAGAAAATATACTTGCCAAATATATTCATAATGCCCATAAATCAGATGCTCTCCCACACACACATCTTCCTATCAGCATCACGTGGCATCACTGAGGAGCAGCCACTGTAAATACAAGGGAAACCTAGAGTTGGGAGAGACCTGATCTAGTCCAATCCCATTCTGTCACATAGGAATGCACTATCCAAGCTTTCCCTACAAATGGCCATCCAATCTCCATCAGACTCTTGGGCAGCAGGTTCACAAAAATGAAACCCGATGTGTATAAAAGCACATACAAAGACAGGAAGATAACCATATGCTGCAATTAAACTATGCATAGAAGCAAAAGCATTTAAAACAATGACTGAAAGATGAGTCAACATTATCAGCACACTTGCAGCCAGTTCCTAAATGTCTTATCTGAAGGGAAATGGCAGCACCTGAAGTTTCTATGCACCAACATTGGCATAAGACCTGAAAAACCCTTATTTATTTATTTACCTTATTTATATCTCGCCTTTCTCTACCCCAATGGGGACTCAAGGCAGCTTACATATAGCACTCCATAGTGACTTAAAAACATACAATGGAAATTTTAAATAAATTGAATTAAAATAATACATAACATGGTTAAACTATACTTCAATGTATTGTCCCTTAGCCTGGGATTTCCTTGATCCTGTTTGTAAGCACCTATATAAAAGCAGTCCCCGAGTTACAAACATTTGACTTACAAACAACTCCTAGATAAGAACAGGCCTGAGACAACAGGAAGTGAGAGGAATCTAGCCCTTGGAAGGAAGGCAAATCCACTCTTGGAAGAGTTATTATCATGGGGAAAAGGGGTCTCCACTGAAGTTTTCTCACCAAACCTTGTTCCCAGAACAAGCCACATTTTTCAAAATCCAATTGTTATACGACCAGAAAGCAAGGTGAAACCTTCTGAACAAGGACACAGGTAGCAAAGGAAACTCCACAGGAGTGTTAGCCCTGCCCTATGCCTTCCAGAGATCGGATATCTATCTATCTATCTATCTATCTATCTATCTATCTATCTATCTATCTATCTATCTATCTATCTATGATCTCTGGAAGGCATAGCGTAGGGAGGGCTATATATATATTTGGCTGGATGTACACTTTAAGTAAGCAAGCGCAAGTGGGGGAAGAGGAGGAAGTGCAGACACAAGAACGGGAGGTGTGGCTGGGAAGAAGAAAGTGCAGAGAAAGGAAGAAGAAGAAAAAGCCGGTTGTTTACCTTGTTCGGTCTAAACGATTTAGACTGATTTAAAGGGGGGGAGGGAGACACAGCCACATTTTAGGGAGAGATTTACAACACGATTTATGTCCCCGGGTTGTAAATGTTATTTTCTAACTGGTTCAGTCACAAAAACATGGAAAATATTTATTAAACTGCAAATAGTGTTTTTCAGTGAATTTTTCAGTTTGTGGCAGCCAATAAGTTCTGCACAATTAATCTGTAAAGAACATCAAACCAAGAACAGACTCCCCCCCCCAAATTTTGTTACATTGTGTTATCATTACAAAAGGGGTAAATGTATAAGGGGCGAGGAAAGCCTCAGTATTTCTTTGTTTACAAATCTAAGTGTACATACAATTTAGGGAGGAATGAGAAGGTGCTTCTTTCCCCAAAAAGGTGATCCAATAAACAAAGGAGGCTTTATTGCGGATGGATGGTCTCCCTCTCTCACTGTAGGAAGACCTCCCATTATATTCTCATCCCTTTTCTATCTTCCCGAGTCCAGGACTATTCATGCTTCCTAGAGGTCATTTTACTGATGCTGGGTGTCTATTTTGGCAACTGGGGTTTTGTTTAGGCTACTAAACTAGACCATATAGAGGACAAATGTGCTGGAGAATGAAACCAAGGGGTCACACACAGATGAACACTCAGAATCACCTGGGTTCATTTAAGACCACAGCAAAATTGGTATTCAAACTGAGCTTGGGCTGCTGCTGCTATCACATGCTATCAAAATTTGAAAAATGTTCAGTTCCTGGTTTGAAAGTGTTATTTCCTATTTAATTGTGCGGTACTTCCTTTCAAAGCAGTTGTTCTACTCCATAAACATTGTTTTTGTGGCTGCCCCAACTAGGTTGAATTGGTTGAGACTCTGTGAGATATTTATTGAAAAACGATAGCAAAATGTGCCGCAGAATGTCCCGTAAAAAACAATATTTTTTGCAGTTTACTAAACTTTCCACATGTGTTGATGAGAGAACCAATGTGGAAATGCCATTTATAACCCAGGGACAAACACCGGGTTAGATGGTGTTATTATTATTTTTGAGCAGTTTGCAACACTAAAAACAATACAAACTGCAATCTAAAACACCTGCAACATGTCAACATTAAACTAGTAATCAACCTTGTTCCTCCACTTCAGCCCACCGCCTAGCCAGCCATGTTCTTTCGTAAAGGACTCCACCTCAGTCCCCTCTGTAAAGGTCATCCAGCCCAACTCCACACTCAAAGCCCTTCCCACAGATGGCCATCCTGCCAGCTATGTCCTCCAGGGCATTCACCTGCCAGGCCCTTTCGAAGAGGCATCTTCTCCTTTAGAAACATAAACCCCTAGAGCTGGGAGGGACTCCAAGGACCATCCAGTCCAACCCTTTTCTTTGTGCCATTAGAAGGCACAATCCAATCCCTCCATCCAGCTTATGCTTTAAAACCTCCAGAGACAGAGGGAGACTCCATGGTCACCAAAAATATTGTTATCACTGAATCCTTGAGTTGGAAGGGACCCCAAAGGCTACTGTTAAACCCTCATCTATCAGGTGAGAAGACGCAATCAAAACACTCCCGACAGATGGCCATGAGAAAGAGATTTATTTTTTTGTTGCGTCAGGAGCAACCGCTCCTGTTGTGAGAGAATTGGCCGTCTGCAAGGACGTTGCCCAGGGGACGCCTGGATGATTTCTGATGTTTTTATCATCCTTGTGGGAGGCTTCTCTCATGTCCCCGCATGAGGAGCTGGAGCTAATAGAGGGAGCCCATCCGCCTCTCCCCAGATTCGAACCTGCGACCTGTCGGTCGGAAAGAGAGATAACAGATAGATATACATGATATATAATACATATACGGTATTACAGAATGCTAGAGCTGGAAGAGACCCCAAGAACCATCCAAACCAACCCCCTTCTGCCAAATAGGAAGGCACAATCTAATCCCTCCCGACAGATGGCCATCCAGCCTCTGCTTTAAATCCCCCAGAGAAGGAAGGGGACTCATTGGATTTTTCCGTTGGAATGACAAGGGGCCTCGAAGGCCACCCAATAACAAGCCCTTTCAGGAAGCCCTTCCGACAGATAGCCCTCCTGCCAGCCGGGCCTTCTTCCATGGCCTTCCCTTTCCTTCTCACCCATCTTCGCCGCCTCCGGGCCCGGCCCCGCCGGCCACCGTCCGACGTCTCGCCAGTCCCGCACCGACTCCGCCACCTGACAACGGAAGTGACGCCACACCGACGTCACTGCGCCGCCGCCGCCGCCGCTCATCACCGCCACGCCTCCCTCTCACTCCCACCAGCCGCCATATTGTTTCCGGGATCCCTTCGCCCTCGCGGCTTGCCTCTGATTGGCTGAAAGGCTAAAGGAGGGGTTCTAGGGCGTCTGCGATTGGTCGAGAGGAGTAGGCAGAGCCCGCCCATCCTGACTATGATTGACAGGAGGTGGGTTGCATCACTAAATAGAACTGGGTACCAATGGAGCATCCCTTGTTCTCTGAAATGCCTTAGACCAGGTATGCGCCAACTTGGGCCTTCCTCCAGCTGTTTTGAACTTCAGCTCCCACCATTCCTAACAGTCTCAGGCTTAAGTGGCTGAGGGGGAAAAGGAAAGGGCCTGAGGCTGTGAGGAATGGTGGGAATCGAAGTCCAAAACACCTGGAGGAAGGCCCAAGTTGGCCCATGCTTGGTCCAAGAGAAAGGGTGCACCTACACATTTGAATTGACCCCACTGGAACTGCCATGGCCCAAGGCTATGGAATCATGGAAGCTATAGTCTTCCATGATTCCATTAAAACTTGTGCGCAAGCTACGCCTGTACCTTGGGAAGTCAGACTTGGCCACGGTGGTCCACGCTCTCACTACATCCAGGATAGACTACTGCAACGCACTCTACGTGGGGTTGCCTTTGAAGACTGCTCGAAAGCTTCAAATAGTCCAACGAGAGGCAGCCAGGTTAATAACGGGCGGCATCAGGCCTGTAGCGAGGGGGTGGTTTTAGGGGTTCAACCCCCCCCCTCCAGAACTGTAAGCACTATCTCAAGAGTCCCTCCAGAACTGTAAGCACTATCTCAAGCAAATATTGACAATTTATTCACACTGTCATTACTTGCAGCAATAGCCGATGTAGTGAAGCAACCAAGTTGGGGGTTTGTGTGTTGAATGCTCTCATTAAGGAGGCCAGACTTGGTGGAGGTGGTTGACAGGGGTGGAGCTGCAGGCTATGGAAGGCTGCTCCGCCCCCTGCTGTGCTCTTTGCTTCAGCGTGGGCTAGGAGGCAGGTTTCAATCCCACCCCCACCCCCCAAAATTTGTCAACCCTCCCCGAAATTTTCAATCCCCCCCCCCAAATTTTTAACCCCTCCCCCAAAATTGTCAACCCTCCCCGAATTTTTTTTCTGGCTACGGCCCTGGGCGGCATACAGGGAGCATACAACTCCCATGTTACGGCAGCTCCACTGGCTGCCAGTTTGCTACTGGGCACAATTCAAAATGCTGGCTTTAGCCTATAAAGCCCTAAACAGACTTGGCCCAATTTATCTGTCCGAACACATCTCCTCCTATGAACCATCACGGAGATTAAGCTCCTCCAGGGAGGCCCTGCTTTCCGTCCCGCCATTGTCACAGGTGCGATGGGTGGGGATGAGAGACAGGGCCTTCTTAGTGATTGCCCCCCAGCTATGGAACTCCCTTCCTGGTGAGATCAGATCGGCTCCCTCCCTCCTGTCCTTCAGAAGGATGGTAAAAACTTGGCTGTGGGACCAAGCTTTCGGGACAGGGCAATAAAGCAACAATAGGAAAGATTACCAGGCCGATTTAACGGAGATGACTAAGACGGTTTTAAATGGTGTGTTTTAATATTGAGATAAATGTTTTTAATGTTTATGTATGCGCATATAAATTCTTGTCCCGGCATTGAATGTTTGCCGTATATATGCTGTGCTCTGCCCCGAGTCTCCTTTGGGGTGAGAAGGGCGGAATAGAAATGTTTTAAATAAACAAACAGTCTTACAAAGCCTTTAGCTTTCTCTGCCAAAAGGGGACTGCCGGGGCATCACCAAACTACAAATCCCGGAATGGCATAGCATGGAGCCAAGGCAGTCAAAAGTGCATGAGTGAATGTACCCCAGGCGGGGTTATTGCTGACACATGACTTGTCAGTGTTATTGCTAGCTGCCATTAAGCTTGAATCATGGTGACCCTACACATGGGAGGCCTCCTGTTTCTGGGTATTTTTTAAAGGCAAAGGCTGGATGGCCATCTGTCGGGAAGGCTTTGTGTCTTCCTTCCTGGCAGAAGGATCTCTTCCAACTTTTAGATTCTATTATTATTATCATCAGAGCTTGGGTGGTCTTCTGTCGGGAGGTCTTGCATGGTGTCTTCCTTTATGGCAACCCCTTAGGGCCTCTTCCAACTTGAGGGTTCTATAATTCTCATTCTAGGATTCCTGTCTCTTCCAACTGTCTTTGAGCAGAAGCTGGATGGCCATCTGTTGGGAGGGCTTTGATTGTGTCTTTCTATCTGGCAATCAGACAGAGTCCATACTACCATATTGTTGTTGTTCATTCGTTCAGTCGTCTCCGACTCTTCGTGACCTCATGGACCAGCCCACGCCAGAGCTCCCTGTCGGCCGTCACCACCCCCAGCTCCTTCAAGGTCATATATTCCAGTTCAAAACAGATATTGTGGGATTTTCTGCCTTGATATTCTAGGTTATATGGCTATGTGGAAGGGCCCCAAATCCCTTCCAACGCTTTGATCCTATAGCTCTATACCAGGGGTCCCCAAACTGTGGCCCGGGGGCCGGATGCGGCCCCCCGAGGGAATTTATCCGGCCCGCCGAGGAGGAGGCCTGCGTCTTAGTGAAATCAGTTTTGGCTCTGCTAACGCAGAGCTCCTTTTGTTCTTTCTGTCTCCCCCTGAAGCTCTCTCTCCTTCTCCCCGTTTCAGTTTCTCCCCCTTTCCTCTCTCTTTATCTTTATCTTTCTCCCTCCTCCTTTCTCTCTTCTCTTTCTCCCTCTTTTTTTCCTCTCCCTTTCTCCTCTTCTTCCCTTACTTCTTCTTCTTTCTCAGAGGAGGTGAAGGCAGCGGTGGGAGCGCGCGGCTGCTGCCTGGAAGAGCAGAGGTAAGAGAATCCCTTGCCTCCACTCTTCCAGAAAAGACACAGCTGCCAATAGGCAGCCCCGAAGCCTCCCCTCGGCATCCAGCCCTCCTTCCTTCCCTCCACCTCTACCTCAACGCAGCTCAATGAGCTTTTCTTCCCTTCTTTGTCCTCTGCTTCTCTTCAGCAAATCCAGGCTCCTGCTGTGAAAACAGCCCGTAGGTAGGCTGTTAGGAGTTGTGGGAATTAAAGTCCAAAACACAAGGAGGGCCCAAGTTGGCCCATGCCTGCTTTAAGAAATACCAATGATATTTAATTCTGTTGTAGTGTTTCATCTATTTGTAGATTTGAAATTTTATTGAAATGTAAGCTGCTTTGGCCCCTTCCACACAGCTGTATAAAATCCACACTGAACTGGTTTATATGGCAGTGTGGACTCTGATAATGCAGTTCAAAGCAGATATTGTGGATTATCTGCCTTGATATTCTGGGTTATATGGCTGTTTGGAAGGGCCCTTCAAGGCAGGTCATATATCCCAGGATCTGATCCTAGGTTTTCTCTTTATCCCAGATTATCTGGCAGTGCAGATTTATATAATCCAGTTTAAAGAAGAAAACCTGGGATCAGATCCTGGGATATAGGGCCTGTCTGGAAGGGCCCACAGCCTCCTTGTGGAGACAAAACGTGGTGTATAAATAAACATAATAAACATAATAATCATAATAAAGCCCTCTTGTGATCTCCTGCTTTGGTCAGAACTTCCCACCTGGAATCACACTCTGAAACCAAATTGGAGAAGAAAAATCTGTTCCTGGCTAGAAAGTGTTATTTCCTGTTTAATTGTGTGGCCCTTACTTTGAATGTAGTTGTTCTCCTCCAGATACTTTGTTTGTGTGGCTGCCACAAACTATGATGAATCTAATTGTCATGGGTGTCCTGTATGCAAAGACAAACAGACTGAGGGTCCTTCCACACAGCCATATAACCCAGAATATCAAGGCAGAATAACCCACAATATCGGCTTTGAACTGGAATATCTGAGTTTGCACTGTCATATATCCTGGTTCAAAGCAGATAATGTGGGATTTTATTCAGCTGTGTGGAAGGAGCCTGAGAGACAGCTTTTATCATAGAGCTGTAACTATATTGAACTCCATGGCTTCCCATTGATGTACCATTGGGGGGCGGTTAGGGTGAGGTGGGAGTGTTGTTGTTGATGTGTGCTGGGGAAAACATTTTGTTTTACACTGTACAAGGGCAATAAAGTTATTCTGTTTCTATTGTTTAAATTGATTTCATGCCTTTGCCTGCCACCTTGGGCTCTCATGATATAGATTGGCAGAAAATGATGATAAATAATGATAATGCTAAAATTATTATTATTAAATGTATATCCCACCTTTCTCCCCATAGGAACTCAAGGTGGCTAACAATTTATCATTAACTAGCCTTTCCCTGCCACACATTTCTGTGGCCCAGTCTGTGTATATGTGTTGTGTGTGTGTGTATACATATATATTGTGTATGTGAGTATATATGTATGTTTGCGTATATATTTGTGGTTTTGCACATCCATTGTAATGTATTTTTTTAATCTCTACTGCTGTGTTTTTTTACTGTTTTTATGAGTGATGGTCACTCACTGGCCTGCTGGTGTATTGTGTTCAAATTCGTCCAGTTGGTTTTAGTTATGTTAATCCCACAAACGAACATTACATTTTATTTATATAGATCAGGGGTCCTCAAACTATGGCCCGAGGGCCGAATACGGCCCTCCAAGGTAATTTACCCGGCCCTCGCTCAGGGTCGAAAACAACTTGAAAGCACACAACAACAACAACAGCAACAACAACAACAATCCTATCTCATCAGCCAAAAGCAGGCCCAAACTTCCCATTGAAATACTACTAAGTTTATATTTGTTAAAATTGTTCTTCATTTTAATTATTGTATTGTTTTTAAGTGCCTTTTGCATTACAAATAAGATATGTGCAGTGTGCATAGGAATTCATTCATTTTTTTTCCTTCAAATTATAATCCGGCCCTCCAGCAGTTTGAGGGACAGTTGCCTGGCCTTCTGTTTAAAAAGTTTGAGGACCTCTGATATAGATTATGATGATAATGATAATAATAATAATAATATCCTGCCTTTCTCCTTAAAGGAATTCAAGGTGCCTAACTGTTCTGTCACCGCTGGGCCTATAGTTAGTTGACTTTAGATATAGGATGTGTAACCTTTACCCAGTGGGAAGCCAGGGGCCCTAGGAAAAGTTTTCAGAGGCTTCCTTTACAAAAGGAATCTTCAAATGGCTTAAAAGGCACAACAAAGTCTTTTATTAATGAATCAAACAGGAATTGTAAAGCTTTAAAGTATCAGTTCTCTCAAACTTGTCCGCAGAGAACAGGCACTATCTTCAATAACTTTCTTCAAAGGAAAATTCCCCCTTTTAACTTCTCCCAAGGCTAACAAAAATCCAACCCTCACTGGTGTGGACTCCTCTGCCAGGCCGAACTGCTTCTCAAAACACTGAGAGGATCTATCAGACAGGCGATGGATATTCTGTAGAGTTGGCTGTCTTCCTGGAAACTCCCAAGGCTGTAGGAAGGAATCCCAGGAGTTCTTAGGAGACCTTTAAAGCTGTGGGAATGCTTCCCTGGCGTTCTTTCCCTGGAGCTCTTAAAGGTTGAAGCCTTTGTACAGGGGAAGTAAACACATCCTATACAGTGGTTAACCTTGCTGTGACTGACTGGAAAAGGCTCCCTTCCCTCCAAAAAGCAAAAAAGGGGCAGGACCAGGAATCCTAACTATAATTGGCAGGTGGCTTACCCTATAAATGCAAATTATAACTGGAAACCCCCTGCTGCAAAATCCCAAGCATGGGATTGCACACAAACATTTAAACACAGCAAATAAATCTGGAGCTCCTGGAACAGCTGTTCCAGAACACTAACAATTATTTATTTATTAAATTTATATTCTACCTTTCTCCCCATAGGAATTCAAGATGGGTAACAATAATTAATTGTTTATTATTAAATGTATATACCACATTCTCCCCATAGGTATTCAAGGTGGCTAACAATTATTTGTCATTAAGGTAAAGAAAGATTTAGACAGAAAGTTGGAAGGGACCTCCAACAGCCATGCTGTCCAGCTCTATTTGCCATTCAGGGAGACACAATCAAAGCCCACCTGACAAATGGCCATCCAGCTTAGAAACCTCCAAAGGAGGAGAGCTTCCATGAGTCAAGCTTAATAATGTTGAGAAGTCATGCGTCAGCCATAACACCATCTGGGTGGGCCCTCAAATGCACCTGGAAGCCACAGCCCTGACTCACCTGGGGCACCTCATGCTTCAAGAGGCTTCCAGCTCATGCTTAAATTGCATCTTCCAAATCCATACCCACCTTCATGTTCTCATCACCTATAAAAATAATGAATGCTGTTTGGCACCATTCAAACTGCGATGGCTCAATACTATAGAACCCTGGGAGCTGTCGTTTGCACTTTTCAGCAGAGGTGAAAGCCACTGCAAAATTACAACTCCCAGGATTGCATAGTATTGAGCCATAGGAGTTCAAGTGGGGTCAAACTGCATTAATTCTACAGTGTAGATGCACCCGATGACTGGAGATCAGGGTGTGAATCTGCTCTCAGCCAAGGAAACTCACTGAACCAGTTGCATGCTCTCAGCTTCAGAGGGAGTTCATGCTCAACCTTTTCTGAACAAATCTGGCCAAGAAAACCCTTTGAAAAGGTTATCACACAACCATAAAGAAGGGAGAAGTGTATTAAAGATGGAAAAGTTTATTTGGGAATTGAAAGTGTATTCATTTGGAGGTCACATTTATCAAATTAGAAGAATTCCATAATTTTTTTTTGAAAAACCCGTGTTTTTCCACCTGCTGATATAAAAGTGCCCTAATCGGTTTTGCAAAAGAAGAGTAACTTTTCTTTTAGGAAGAAAGGAAATGAAAGGGAAGGAAGAGGAAAGAAAACAAAACAGTAATTCAATTTATTGTTCTAGAAGGAACGGGGGGGATAAAGGTAATTCAGTTTATTGTTCCAGAAGGAAGGAGAAAGAAAATATAAAAGTAATTCAGTTTGTTGTTCCTGTCTTTCCACATGGCTTTTTCCATGTGAATTAGAAAAGTGGATCCAAGTGAGAGAAAAATATATGAAAGAGGTCATTTCAAATCCTGAGCAAAAAAGGAGGCTTGCGGCTGCAAGAGAAATAAATATTTGGCTAAATAAAAGTAGCCCAGGGTTGCAGTCCCTTTCATTTCTTGAACTGGAGGAAGCCTCATTAAGAAAAATGGATCCAAAGAAAGAAATAGGGAAGGAGCAATAGAGGATAAAAACATGATTCAGTTTTTCTGTTCTTGGCTTTCCGTGCCACTTTATTCTCTTTCAAGGAGCAGTCCAAAAAGTGAATCTCAGTGGAAGAATCCAAAGGCTTGCTTTGAAGTCATTCTGTATCTTGATCTCAAAAGGGGGAGATTTGATTCCGCATCCTGGGCTTGTTTTTACTTGTCCTTTTGATGAAGGAACTCCTTCCTGCCCTTGTCCCTTCCTCCGAAGCTCCGGACACGTCGCAGGAGCTGGAGCTGGCCCTCAATGGCAGCCCGGATGTCCACATCATCCGGGATGTGAACGTAGCGCACGCTCCTCCCAGCAACAAAGAGGCCCTCTAGTTGGGAGGTGCGCCCGGCCCGGTCGGTGAAGGTAGTGGGGCCCAGGCGGATGTTCATGAAGGCATCCACGTTGGTCACGCGCCCCACCGCCAGGCTCTCATCCCGTAGTTCCACCTGGGTCACACGGCCCGTCAGGCTCTGCAGCAGCAGCACCAGGGTGTTCTCCGAAATGGTGCGCTCCTTCACCGAGTGGCTAATCTCCATGGCCACCAGTCTGGGAAAACAGCAAGAGGGAAGGGGGGGAGGCATTGGGGGCTGCATCTGCACTTGGAGAAGGAAGGCAGTTTGGCACCACTTTAACTGCTAAGGAATCCTACAGTGTAGTTGCACCCCAAGCCGGTTAATTGATGTGTTTGGTCTCATGGTTTTATTTATACATTTCAGTGTAGTTTTATACCACTTTAATGACCATGGCCCAGTGCTCTGGAAGGAGTCGCCAGTGGCACAATGGGTTAAACCCTTGTGCCGACAGGACTGCTGACCGAAAGGTCGGCGGTTCGAATCTGGTGAGTGGGGTGAGCTCCCATTTGTTAGCTCCACCTCCCCATGCAGGGACATGAAAGAAGCCTCCCACAGGATGGTAAAACATCCAGCCGTCCCCTGGGCAACGTCCTTGCTTGCAGGCGGCCAATTCTCTCACACCAGAAGCAACTTGCAGTTTCTCAAGTAGCTCCTGACATGGAAAAAAGGGGCTATGGAATCCTACAGTGTAGAACAGGGGTACTCAAACTTTTTAAACATAGGGCCAGGTCACAGTCCCTCAAACTGTTAGAGGCCCGGATTATAATTTGTGAAAAAAAACATGTATGAATTTCTATGCACACTGCACATATCTTATTTGTAGTGCAAATAAACACTTTAAAACAGTACAATAATTAAAATGAAGAACAATTAAAATATATAAATTGATTAGCATTTCAATGGGAAGTGTGGGCCTGCTTTTCGCTGATGAGATAGGATTGTTGTTGTTGTTGTGTTCTTTCAAGCCATTTCAGACTTAGGTTGACCCTGAGCAAGAGCCGGGTAAATGACCTTGGAGGGCCGCATCTGGACCCTGGGCCTTAGTTTAAGGACCCTTGGTGTAGAATATGCACCCACACCTTTTAATATATGAGTTTGAATGGTCTCGTGGTTTTATTTATGGATTTCAATATAGTTTTATACCACTTTAATGATCATGGCCCATTGCTATGGAAGGAGTCCCCGGTGGCGCAATGGGTTAAACCCTTGTGCCGGCAGGCCTGCTGACCGAAAGGTTGGCGGTTCAAATCCGGTGAGTGGGGTGAGCTCCCATCTGTCAGCTCCAGCTCCCCATGCAGGGACATGAAAGAAGCCTCCCACAGGATGGTAAAACATCCAGGCGTCCCCTGGGCAACGTCCTTTCTTGCAGGCGGCCAATTCTCTCACACCAGGAGCAACTTGCAGTTTCTCTAGTCGCTCCTGACATGGAAAAAAAGGTGCTATGGAATTCTACAGTGTAGAATATGCACCCCACACTTTTTAATATATGTGTTTGAATGATCTCATGGTTTTATTTATGGATTTCAATATAGTTATATACCACTTTAATGATCATGGCCCAGAGCTATGGAAGGAGTCGCCGTTGGCACAATGGGTTAAACCCTTGTGCCGGCAGGCCTGCTGACCGAAAGGTTGGCGGTTCAAATCCGGTGAGTGGGGTGAGCTCCCATCTGTCAGCTCCAGCTCCCCATGCAGGGACATGAAAGAAGCCTCCCACAGGATGGTAAAACATCCAGGCGTCCCCTGGGCAACGTCCTTGCTTGCAGGCGGCCAATTCTACCACACCAGAAGCAACTTGCAGTTTCTCAAGTTGCTCCTGATATGAAAAAAAGGTGCTATGGAATTCTACAGTGTAGAATATGCACCCCACACCTTTTAATATATATCTTTGAATAGTCACACGGCTTTCTCTGTGCATTTTAATGCAGAAATGCCAATTTTTAATGCATGTTGTACATTTCTACCATGACCATGACTCAGTGCTATGGAATCCTACAGTAGATGCAACCCCAAGCCTTTTAATATGTGTTTGGATGGGCTCATGGCTTTATCTGTGCATTTGAATGCAGTTCTGTACCACTTTAATGACCATGGCTTTATGTTATGGAATCCTGCAGTTCAGATGCAACCCCACATCTTTTAATATATGTGTTTGAATGGTCTCACTGCCTCATTTGTGCATTTGAATGCAGTTTTATACCGCTTTAATGACCATGGCTTCGTGTTGTGGAATTCTGCCTTCTAATATGTGTTTGAATGGTCTTTTTGTTTTATCTATGTATTTGAACTATGGGTGCCTCTAGTCCAGCCATGGGCAAACTTCGACCCTCCAGGTGTTTTGGATTCCAACTCCCACAATTCCTAACAGCCTACCGGCTGTTAGGAATTGTGGGAGTTGGAGTCCAAAACACCAGGAGGGCCGAAGTTTGCCCATGCTTGCTTTACTCTATACAGTAGAACAGTGGTTCTCAACCTTCCTAATGCCGTGACCCCTTAATACAGTTCCTCATGTTATGGTGACCCCCTACCATAATATTGTTTCTGTTGCTACTTGATATCTGTCATTTTACTACTGTTATAAGTCGTAAATATCCGATATGCAGGATGTATTTTCATTCACTGGACCAAATTGAGCACAAATACCCAACACTACCAAATGTGAATGCTAGTGGGGTTGGGGGAGAATTGATTTTGTAATTTGGGAGTTGTAGTTGCTGGGATTTATAGTTCACTTATAATCAAAGAGCATTCTGAACTCCACCAGCAATGGATTTGAGCTGAACTTGGCACACAGAGATCCCATGACCAACAGAAAACACTGGAAGGGTTTGGTGGGCACTGACCTTGAGATTGGGAGTTGTAGTTCACCTATATCCAGAGGAGCACTGTGGATTCACATAATGATAGATCTGGACCAAACTTGGCACGACTACTCAACATGTCTAAATATGAACACTGGTGGAGTCTGGGGAAAATAGACGTTGACATTTGCTGGGATGTATAGTTCACCTACAATCGACCAACAATAGAATTGGGTCAAATTTCCCACACTGAATCCACATGACCAACAGAAAATACTGTGTTTTCTGACGGTCTTTTGAGACCCCTTTGACACCCCCTCATGACCCCGTCTGGGGTCCCAACCCCCAAGCTGAGAAACAGTAGAATGACTAACTGACTCAATGTTATGGAATCCTGGGAGTTGTAGTTTTAAAAGTCTTGAGGCTTCGCTGAGAGGACAGCGCCTCCCAGGATTTGTAGACGCCCCCTGGGAAGAACTGGGAGGACTGCAACTCCCAGAATCCATCCTCTTATTACCAATTCTGGGCACCACAATTCAAGAAAGATATTGACAAGCTGGAATGTGTCCAGAGGAGAGCGACTAAAATGATAAAAGGTCTGGAGAACAAGCCCTATGAGGAGTGGCTTAAGGAGCTGGGCATGTTTAGCCTGAAGAAGAGAAGGCTGAGAGGAGATATGATAGCCATGAATAAATATGTGAGAGGAAGCCACAGGGAGGAGGGAGCAAGCTTGTTTTCTGCTTCCATGGAGATTAGGACAAGGAACAATGGCTTCAAACTACAAGAGAGGAGATTCCATCTGAACACGAGGAAGAACTTCCTGACTGTGAGAGCCGTTCAGCAGTGGAACTCTCTGCCCCGGAGCGTGGTGGAGGCTCCTTCTTTGGAAGCTTTTAAACAGAGGCTGGATGGCCATCCGTCAGGGGTGATTTGAATGCAATATTCCTGCTTCTTGGCAGAATGGGGTTGGACTGGATGGCCCATGAGGTCTCTTCCAACTCTTTGATTCTATGATTCTATGATTCAAAGCCCTGGTCTTGAACACAATGGAAAATATTGGTACAATTCTGGGAGTTGTAGTTCCTGTCAAAAGTAACTTTTCCAAACTTTTGATTGGGTTCCATTAAGCCCCACCCTTAAAAAGAGCAGGAAGCTTTTCTGCAACCTATTAGTCCCAAACGCATAGCTCAATTATGCCTAATGCAACTGCTTAATAGCTCTACATTGGTGTAAATCCATGGGATTCAATGGGTCTACGCTACTGCCAAACTAACAACAGAAACCCAAAGCACAGCCGCTGGGAGGGATAATGGGACATGCAATCCATCGCCTACCTGGCCAGGATTTCCTGCTTCCTCGTGCAAAGCAGAAAAGACCACCAAAAAGCGCATGCGTAATAGGAGATTCCCGACTCAGAGGCTCTGAAGTGGGCGGAGCTAGATCAGAGCGCCTCGTTTTCCCATTCGCCTGGACTTGCCCCCGCCCCGATGGAACAGAGAAGCAACTCCATTGGCCCGGAAGGCGGTCCTCGGACACGGAAAGATGGCATTTGATTGGCTCGCTGCTTCCCCCCCCCCCCCGCTTCCAGGATTGGAAGTAGGTAATGTTCGAAGCCACAACTCCTTCCCCACTTTGCTGTTGTCTTCGACTTGTTGTCTTAGGCTTGTCAGCAGCCTATGATACTGTGAACCACCGCCTCCTCCTGAGAAAAATGTATAATATCACAAAGGACTACCACCTCACCCGCCTCATAGGAAACCTGCTACAAAACAGGAGCTTCTTTGTTGAGTTCCAGGGCCAGAGAAGCAGATGGCGGAAACAGAAGAACGGCCTGCCTCAGGGGAGCGTGCTCGCTCCATCCATGTTCAACATCTACACAAATGACCAGCCACTGCCAGAAGGGACAGAGAGTTTCATCTATGCTGATGATCGTGCCATTACCACTCAAGCAGGGAGCTTTGAGATGGTTGAAAAGAAGCTCTTTGAATCTCTAGGTGCTCTTACTGCCTATTACAGGGAAAACCAACTGATCCCTAATCCATTTAAAACACAGACATGCGCCTTTCACCATAACAACAGACAAGCATCCCGAGCTCTGAGGATTAACTGGGAAGCAATCCCACTGGAGCATTGCAACGCACCCAAATACCTGGGAGTCACTTTGGACCGTGCTCTGACCTACAAGAAGCACTGCCTGAACATCAAGCAAAAAGTGGGCGCTAGAAACAACATCATACGAAAGCTGGCACAACCTGGGGATCACAACCAGACACAGCAAAGACATCTGCACTTGCGCTATGCTACTCTGCTGCTGAGTATGCATGCCCAGTGTGGAACACACATCACCACACTAAAACAGTAGATGTGGCTCTTAATGATACATGCCGCATCATCATGGGGTGTCTGTGCCCTACACCACTGGAGAAATTACACTGCTTAGCCGGTATTGCACCATCCGACATCCGCTGGGAAGTAGCAGCCAATAGTGAAAGGACCAAGGCCGTGACATCTCCAGCCCATCCCTTGTTTGGGCATCAGCTAGTACGCCAATGACTTAAATCAATAAATAGTTTTCGAAGATCTACAGAGACACTTGCTGGAACACCTCAGCAAGCAAGAGTCCAAAAGTGGCAGGCTCAAACCCAGAACCTCAACCAATGGCTGATACCAAATGAGAGACTCCCCCCTGGGCACACAGAAGACTAGGCGACTTGGAAGGCGCTGAACAGACTGCGCTCTGGCACCACGAGATGCAGAGCCAATTTTAAGAAATGGGGCTACAAAGTGGAATCCACGACATGCGAGTGTGGAGAAGAGCAAACCACTGACCATCTGCTGCAATGCAGCCTGAGCCCTGCTATATGCACAAGGGAGGACCTTCTTGCAGCAACACCAGAGGCACTCCAAGTGGCCAGATACTGGTCAAAGGACATTTAATCAGCTACCAAGCTTGCAAATTTTGTGTTTTGTTTTGTTTGTTTGTTTTGTTAAAAATGTAATACAACTGTCTGGTTGCTCCTGACATGATAAACAAATAAATAAATAAATAAATAAATTATAAGAAAGGTAAACAACATCAAAAAAAAAAAGGAGAGGGGAGGGGAGTAGGCAATAAAGAAAAGGTAAGGGATAAAACATCTTTCTATTTAAAGTTTTTTTTGTTGTATCTTTAACTATAGAAAGAGATCGGTACATTGAAAGTGTGGGAACAATATCCGGATAGGAAAGTAGGAAATGAAAGGAAAAAAACTCCCAAAAAACAGGTTGACTTCCTTCTATTCATCGGTGGTTGATAGTTTAGCTATTGATATGGCAGGAAATTATTTTTTACTTCCCCATGTCTCATGTGACATCTTGTGAGTATCATATTTCAAATAATCAAATTGATCTTCAGTTGCTTAAAGTAGTTCTTTACCAGGTCCCAATTTGCTTGCTTCTTCGGAAGGCCTTGGTTTCGCGAAATCCAATATGTTAGTTGGTCCATGTTCATTACCTCTACAATTTTCTTTTGCCAGTCCTCTCTTTTTGGGATTTCTTTCCTCCTCCAAGTCTTCGCAAACACTATTCTCGCTGCAATCACTAAATAACTGAATAAAATTTCTTTATCTTTGTCTTCCGCTATTTCTAACATTCCCAGCAAAAAATATTCTGGTTTCTTTTCAAGCTTCGTATCCATTATTTTTTGTATTTTCAAATGGATGTCAGTCCAATACTTTCTTACTTCAGGACAAGTCCACCAGATGTGGAAAAGGTTCTCGTTTCCAACATTTGTCTGAGGCATTTTTGTAACATTTAGAGATTTTGTGGGGGGTGATGTATCACCTATGAATAATTTTAAGCCAATTTTCTCTTAATTCGTACGCATATGTGTATTTAATCTTCTGGTTCCAGATTTTTTCCCATTTCTCTAATTTTATTGGGTGCCAATAATAGGTGTATTTTTACAAATACACACAAACATACCATTGGGTCCCCATGCACTTTGCATCCTGGTTGAAAAAAGAAGCTGGTGCTATATATTTAATGACTGTAAGCCAGTGGCTACAGGAGCCTTTATGGCTGAGGATGAGAAGCAAAAACATTTTACATGCAAAATATAGAATATTGCCTGTCTCCCATCTGGAAAAGGAGTCCCTGATCCATGGAAAAGTGGCCATTTCCCCTGTGACCTTGTGCAACAAAACAGCAACAAAGATGGAAGGTCGGAAGGCAGAATTTGCAACAGGCAGACCACACACAAGATAGAGGGCAAAGGACAAACAACAAGGTCTGGCCCAAGGCAAGGCCGTGAGGGACTCAGAGCACAGACACACAAGGCCAGACAGTGGGAAGCTACCACTGTATTCTATATTTTGCCTTTGCTGCCTCCTATTATTTATTAAAGGTGTCTATTGCTGCCACCAATTTACTATTTTAATAGGCCACTTCCTTCAACTGGAATGTTCAAAAAGCCACATGAAGACTTCAGTGAAAATGAAACAGGAATATGTTGTTTATTTTGAACAGTCAATATGCATAAGGGTTTCAAATAACTTATCAGGCTTTACTTCTTACAGAGGATGGTACTTTTATCTTTAGTTTCTTAAAACAAAGTTCCACACACAGAAATTCAAACAGGATCTTTAAAACCTTTTGACTCTCCCTTCCTCCCCAGCACTCTAAACACTATAGAGGCCTATTAACTATTATCTTCAAAGATATATTTAAACCACAAACAGTTTGCAAAATCTTCCTTCCTTTCCCTTTCAAAACTTCTGTCTTCTTCCTCACCATACTCCTGATCTAAAATGGCTGCCTCAGCTTTTTCGCCCCCTTTCTGGCTCCACCCATCTCCAGTTGCTGAGCTTTTCCCTCCAACTACATCAACCAGACTGCACTCCTGGCCATGAGGCTGCCTGTTTGCTCCTCCCCTCAGCTCTTCTTAGCCTTAGCAACCCGGGCCTGATTTCTGCCTTTTACATCAACCCTTTAAGGTAGGCCAGTCTGTTACACCTTGCATCTCTGGAACCACATACATAGATTCATCAAGGCATTGGAATTCAGTACACTAACAAAATTTGAAAAAAAAATCAGTTCCTGAAAGTGTTATTTTCTGTTTAATTGTGCAGTCCTTATTTTGGAAGTTCATTGTTCTACTCCAGAAGCTTTGTTTTTGTGGCTGCTGCAAACTTTGTTGAATTGGTTGAGAATCGATGAGATATTCATTGAAAAACTATAGCAAAATGTGCTACAGGATGCCCAGCAAAAACAAAGTTTTTGCAGTTTAATCCATTTTTCCATGTTTTTGATACACCCAATTAGTAAATGACATGTATAACCCAGGATCAAAAAGAATGTTACTTAGTGTTATAAGTGGCTCATGTTCCTCCCAAGTGGACTGTATCACCGTTTAATGCTTTATGTGCCACCAATGTATTGGTAATGGGAGTGTAATTCAGTCTCAGATTGACTTATGCAAAAAGCCACTTTGGCTCTTTGCAGATGGGATACTTGAGAAAATCTTCCACATTCAATATTTTGTTGTTTATTCGTTCAGTTGCTTCCGACTCTTCGTGACCTCATGAACCAGCCCATGCTGGAGCTCCCTGTAAGCCATGGCCACTCCCAGCTCCTTCAAGGTCAAGGCAGTCACTTCAAGGGTACCATCGATCCATCTTGTCCTTGGTCGGCCCCGCTGCCTTTTTCCTTCCATTTCCCCCAGAATTTTGTCTTCTCTAAGCTTTCCTGTTTTCTCATTATGTAGCCAAAGTACTTCAACTTTGCCTCTAATATCCTTCCCTCCAGTGAGCAGTCGGGCTTTATTTCCTGGAGTATGGACTGGTTGGATCTTCTTGCGGACCAAGGCACTTTCAGAATTTTTCTCTAGCACCACAGTTCAAAATTGTCTATCTTCCTTCGCTCAGCCATCCTTATGGTCCAGCTCTCGCATCCATAGGTTGCTACAGGGAATACCATTGCTTTAACTATGCGGATCTTCGTTGCCAGTGTGATACCTTCAATATAAAGAATACTTATTTTCCAAATTGCTTTTGAGTGAAGAAATGGTAATAGAAAAGATAAACTAAAAACCCATGACACTGCTGCTTGGGTCAGAATCAGAAATTTCTCTTTTCTCATTTAAGAGCACATGAGGGCTTTTTAAATAGCACTATATAACACAATTTTCCTAGGTTACAGAATGTCATTTCCTAATTAGTTCTATCATAAAAACATGGGAAAGTTTATTAAACTGAAAAAAACTTTGTTTTTGCTGGACATCCTGCAACACACCCTGCTCTAGTTCTTCAATGAATATCTCATCAACCAATTCAACATAGTTTGTGGCAGCCACAAAAATGACATTTCTGGAGTAGAATAACTACTTTCAAAGTAAACAGGAAATAACACTTTCAAAAAGGAGCCCCTGGTGGCACAGAAGGTTTAACCACTGAGCTGCTGAACTTGCCGACTGAAAGGTTGGCAGTTCGAATTTGGGGAGTGGGGTGAGCTCCCGCTGTTAGGTCCAGCATCTGCCAACCTAGCAGTTCAAAAACATGCAAATGTGAATAGATGAATAGGTACCGCTTCTGTGGGAAGGTAAGGACACTCCATGCAGTCATGCCAGCCACATGACCTTGGATGCGTATATGGACAACGCTGGCTCTACAGCTTAGAAATAGAGATGAGCACCACCCCTAGAGTCAGACACGACTAGACTTAATGTCAAGGGGAAACCTTTACCTTTTTTAACACTTTCAAACTAGGAACAGAACATTTTTCAAACTTGTTACATAGTGTAGTTGGCATGAGGAGTAAAAAAGACAAAAGAGATTCTTTTCTAGGTTTTATTGCCACAGTTAGGCATGATGGCAGACCTGATCCTCAAACCTAGAGTGAAGAAGGGCTGTTGGTTCTGCACCAGTCAGCAAACATGCACAGACTAGCTAACAACACGGTAGGGGTTTTGTTTTTCACTTGCCTCCTAATGAGGCTGCCTCTCCAGGTATGGGATGTGTTTTTAGGCTCACGGGTTTAACACACACAAAACTGGAATGCCGCCTGCTTTCTTTGGCTGCTCCCTCTTTTGACCCTTAAGGCAACCTCTGGGGCTTCGGTCATTGCCTTGCCCCCCTTCGCTTGGGCCTCCTCTCTTCCAGCCGGAGAAAAGGCGGGTGACTCAAACACATCTAAGCCCCTCAAATGGGCCCCCACAGATGGAGGGATGAATGGGCTGGAGGGTCACTCTCTTCAACCTAAGGCCAGCGCTGCGAGAAGCATTGCTGTCCGCATGGAGATGGCAGGAAAAGCCCGGTCGTTGGTCACAGCTCATCCATCATGGCCAGCAGGTCAGCCCCTTTGCTGCTAGGTGGCTGGGGCTCCCCCTCTTTCTCCTCCTCAAACTCCCCCATGATGCGTGCCAACTCCTCGTTCCGCTGCTGGTCCTATTGTCAAAAAAAGAGAGTCCAATTCACTGTAAGAAAGTGGTCTTTTTAAGGTACAGAAGGAGAAGGGCAGCCCAGAGGATCTGAAGACAGGCTTAGCCAGCGAGATCCATGACTTTATATGGTTTAGAGCACTGCTTCTTAAACTGTGGGTCTTGACCCCAAGCAGGGTCCCCTGAGGTCAACGTTGGGGTCCTGAAAAAAAAAACTGGCAGCCAGGGAAAGTTTTCTGAATGCCACCTATTATTATGATATCTATTTATACCCTGCTTTTTCTCTCAACAAAGAGAATCAAAGTGGCTTATATTAAAAACATTTCAGTACAATTTAAAATATACAAATATATAAACATTAAAAGAGAATTAAATATCATTGGTATTCAAAAATACAGTTAAAATCAATAAATACACATTCAAAGTAAAAGTGACTGATTGAGACAATGACACACATCTACTCCACAGAAGATGCTTCAGTTGTACGTTCTTCATAAAAAGGGAAATCAACCTGTTTTGCAAGCCTTATAAATGCGGATGTGTTATCAATTAATGTTTGACTTCTATGCCTATTATATAAACGTATATATACTCAGGGTCACATGAAATGTCTCAAGTGAAAAGGGGCCGCATCCAGGGAGATTCAGGTCTTTATACGTCTGACTGTGTTGTGGCATGGAAAGCAAGGAACAGTGGCAAACAGGAGGGTGGGTCACCCTCCATTGGGGTTAATATATGTCCCCAAACACAGAGATTCTGGGATGAAGTTCTATCATGAATAAGGCAAATTGTGGGGAAACAACAACAACAACAACAACAATAATAATAATAATCTTTATTAATACCCCGCCACCATCTCCCCAAAGGGGACTCAGGGTGGCTTACATGAGGCCATGCCCATCAATACAGTAAACACAATATAACACAAAACACAACAAAAATCAAGAAATAAAATAACATAAAATACAGAACCAATGAAATAAGCAATACAACAGTAAAAAATCAAAACATTAAACACTAAAAATGATCACAGTGGGCAGAGCAAATTCAAGGATTAAAATTTAAAACACTGGGAGATAGGGCAGTGTAAAATATCGGGAAGGGGATCTGGGGGATGAGGTAGGATTTGATTGTACAAACTAGAAAATAAGGTGCTTCTGAGGGCATTTTATACAGAGTTTGGTCAGGGATTATCATACATTCAATCATTGAAGGCACATTGGAACAGCCAAGTTTTCAGGCTCCTCCTGAAGATTGCCAGGGTGGGGGCTTGCCTAATATCTCTGGGGAGCGAATTCCAGAGCTGGGGGGCCACCACAGAGAAGGCCCTTTCCCTCGTCCCCACAAGTCATGCTTGCGATGGAGGCGGGAGTGAGAGAAGGGCCTCTCCGGAAGATCGAAGAGATAGTGTGGGTTCATAGACGGAAATGCAGTCGCGCTGGTAGGTGGGTCCCAAACTGTTCAGGGCTTTGTAGGTCAAAACCTGCACCTTGAATTGGGACCGGATTATAAACAGCAGCCAGTGGAGCTCCTTAAACAGGGGATACACTTCAGGGGTGGGGTTAATATTGTATACAAAAATCAGGGAGGATTGCTACTGTATTCAAAAGTAATAATAAGGATTTGGTAAATAAAAGAAACCTGAAGTTTCTGAACAATCTTTCAAAGCAGCCAGACTGTTTCTGGATGTCAGGAACAAACCCAAGGAAAGGGCTTTGGCCTTTGTACCTGCTGGAGAAGAGAAGCCCTTGTACTGATTTAACAACATTATTTTTAAATTGTATTCACAAAATAATGCAGTCTCTGCATTAACACCCCCATACTATCCTTTATGAAACTGAGATTTATTTAAATGATCAAAAGTATTGTGAAACTCAAGCGCTCCCTTGCTCATACTTACAAGTGAAGGAAGCAAGCCTAATTAACAAAAAATACTGGGCTCCACAAACAGCAAGGGCCTACCTGGTCTGCTTGGATGTTAATAACTTGGTACGTCAATTCCTCTGGGCGAGTTAAGGCAGCATGTCTGCAGGGAAAGGAGAAAGAGCCACAGTTGCTCATTGGAAGGCCACAGAAATGGCCCTTTTTTGGTTAGGTTACAATAACCTATGTTTTGGTTAGGTCATTCTTTGGCTGCTTCACAATCACCTCCCTTAGTTAAATATACACGTACTGACCACCGAGTTCTGTGTAGTATTACATCTTAAAAGTGTTTTCCACAACCCTCAATTATTTATAGCAAGAGGTGCATGTGAGGGGGCTTCCTCCAGTCCCAAGTGGCTGCCCAGGCCTGACTTAAGTGTGGAAAGAAGGCCCAGTCCCTGTCAAAACCCCAAAGGGCCCCAGCCATACTCTTCCTCCTCGTCTGTGGTGAAGAGGTTCAGCCGGAAGCCAGCCTCATTGCCAGGGGGCTTCTTGACCTCCAGGCCCCCCATCAGCCGGGCCAAGAGGTTTAGTTCTTCCTTCGCCAGAGGGTTGGGGGCCGTGTTCTCCTGCAAAAAGAGAAGAGGATGAGAACAGGCCTGTTACACAGACAGCGAGCAAAGTGCTTCTTTGCTCATGTCCCAGCTTCCCCCCAAAACTGGGACTCAAGGCAGCTTATACCATTCAAACAAATACACATTAAAACATATACAAAGTAATGGTTGACAAGATTGATCATAGCAGAAGGCTAGGAACATAGCAGAAGGCTAGGAACAGAAAACCCATATCAAATAAAGCCTGAGGAAGGCTCCATCCCTCCTGATGACTATCTTGTTCTATCCAGTCTTTGTTCCTTAAAACCAAGGTAGAATTCTGACAGCTTGTAAATTGTTATCGAAGGCTTTCATGGGCAGAATCACTGGGTTGCTGTGAGTTTTCTGGGCTGTACGACCAAGTTTCAGAAGCATCCTCTCCTGTAGTTTTGCCCACATCAATGGCAGGCATCCATAGAGGTTGTGAGATCTGTTGGAAGCTAGGCAAGGGGGGGGGGGTTATATATCTGTGGAATATGCAGGTGGGAGAAAGAACTCTTCTCTGTTTGAGGCAAATGTGAATGTTGCATTTGGTCACCTTGATTAGTATCAAATGGCGTTGTAGCTGTAAAGCCTGGCTGATTCTTGCCTGAGAAAATCCTTTGTTGGGAGTTGTAAGCTGGCCCTGATTTTTTCCTGTCTGGAATTCCCCTGTTTTTGTGAGTGTTTTTCTTTATTTACTGCCCTGACTTTATAGAGTTTTATAATACTGGTAGCCACATTTTGTTCATTTTAATGATTTCCTCCTTTCTGTTGAAATTGTCCACATGCTTGTGGATTTCAATGGCTTTTCTGTGTAGTCTGACATGGTGGTTGTTAGGTGGTGGTCCAGCATTACTGTTTTCTCAAATAATATGCTGTGTCCAGGTTGGTTCATCAAGTGCTCTGCTATGGCTGACTTCTCTGGTTGACTTAGTCTGCAGTGCCTTTCATGTTCCTTGATTCGTGTTTGGGCAGTGATGTGTTTGGTGGTCCCTAGCGTATACCATGCAGCTGTGGACAACTCTACATAGGGACCACCAAATGCAACACTGCCCAAACACAAATCAAGGAACATGATAGGCACTGCAGACTAAGTCAACAAGAGAAGTCAGCCACAGGTGGTGGCAATGCAAATATGTACAGAGTTTCTGGGGAAAAGTTATAGTAGAAATAGAAAGTATTATGAAGAAAAAAATTAATAGAAATCCAGCGACTATACTGTTATCTATTTACAACACAGATGAATGGAAGGAAAATGAAAAGAATCTGATAACAATGTTGTTAACGGCTGCAAGGCTACTAATAGCAAAATACTGGAAAGGAGAGGTGGAAATTAAGATAGAAGAATGGTACAAGGAAATTTGGAAATTAGCAATAAATGACAAATTAACATGCAATTTAAAGGTTAAAAAAGGCCTAAGGAAGGATAATGATTTTGAAAATATATGGAAAATATTTATTGAGGAAACATTAAGGAAAGAAGATGGGAACCAACCCCCACCAGAAGAAATGAGGTTATGGTGGGAGTATAAAAAAAAGAAGAACTACGGAGATGGGGAGCACAAGGAGTAGCACAAATGGGGAAAGGGAAAAAAGTAATTATATGAATTATAGAGATTGTTTTTGTAATGAAAGGAATATAAATGTAATAAAATTATTAGGTGTTTAGAAAAAAAAAAGAGGAGAACAAGTTGAATTGCTGTAAAGAATCTGGCTTAAAGAAAAGAATGAAGCAGTTTTTGTTAAGACTTATACATCTTTATTTCCTACTTTTCTTTCACTATATTGTTCCACCTCTTCTTATGTATATAGCGTTTCTTTTGTGGTTAATAAAAAAAATTATTTTTTTAAAAAAAGAAGTCAGCCACAGCAGAGCACTTGCTGAACATGGACATAAGCCCGGAAAACTCACAGCAACCCAGTTTGTAAATCGCACACAAACATTATCATCATCATATGTATCCCAATTTATCTCTTTAAAAAAGACTCAAAGCAGTTCACAATAAAAACAAATACAATACAACTAAAACCTAAAAATATACAAACATTAATATGGAAATTACATTTGAACAGTATTACAAACAGTCAAAAACCGATTAAAAACAATTCATAGCTAAAACCACAGCATTCCCTGACTTAAAAAGAGATATATGCAAAACTTATTTTAGTCTGTTTCTAAGCAGTTTTTAAAAAACTTGTTTCCTTTTTACATTGCCCTGGCCTCCCTTGTAGGCTGAGAGGTGATAAGCATACACTAAAATACATGAATAAGTAATACATTAAAGAGAAAAAGAAGACTCAAGTGAGGAACTCGATACATAGCAAAACTTAAAGAGGGTCAAGTAAAGGTACTGACCTTTACACGGGAGACCAAGTTTTTGGCGGCCCCCGATGTATCTGTCTCTACAGGGCGGCTGATGCTGTATCTAGAGGAAATTGGCAAAAGGTTTCAGATACCACAAAATAGCTAGAAGATCCCAAATAGAATTAAGGTTGGCGTGGCACAGCTTACATATTTGTCCCCAATTTAATGACCCTGTCTCCGTGGAGGTCGAAGGAGCCTTCCCGGTAAGGCAGGACATAATTTCCACCTTGAGGAAACTCGGTCCGTTGGATTTCATCTCCTTTACTGTTGAAAAGCCTGTGGGATGGGAAAACAGAGACACTGGCTCTGGGCTGGGCACCACTAGTTTGGTCTTAAGAAAAAGAGGGGGAAAGACTCTTTCTAGCAGGAGAGAATGGAGAGTTTGTGGAAGGTGATCTCATTTAAAAACTTTCTCTCAAATAAGAAAATAGTTATGAAAATTTATAAGAACCTGTTAGAATGGAGTATAGAAATGGAACAGGTAAATGAATGCATGATTAAATGGGCTACCAATATAGGTCGCCAAATAAAGTTGGAAGAATGGGAATACATCTGGAATCACAAATTCCAGATTTTGTACCAATTTTATTTTAAATCATACACATATACACATACACTTTTAAATCATACACATATACTTACTTAGTTCACCTACATTCAGAGAGCAATGTAGACTCAAACAATGATGGATCTGGACCAAACTTGGCACAAATACTCAATATGCCTAAATGTGAATCTTGGTGGAGTTTGGGGAAAATAGACCTTGACATTTGGGCGTTGTAGTTGCTGGGATTTATAGTTCACCTACAATCAAAGAGCATTCTGAACTCAATCCACAATGGATCTGCACCAAAATTGGCACACCACCCACACAATGGCCAACATTGCATACTGCTGGGGTTGGGGGGAGTTCTTTTTGAATTTTGGGAGTTGTAGTTCACCAACCCTCCAAGGGCACTGTGTACCAAACTGGTGATGGAGCTAGTAAACCTGCCACATAGAACTTGTCTCAGAAACTGCCCTCCCCTTGGCTGAGAGGCCAGCCAATTGCAGCAGAGGAGGGCTTTTAGTGGGAGGATTTGCCGTCTGTTTTCATATTTGCATATTTTTGTAGAACCTTCCTAGTTTTTGTGGAGTTATATACCACTGGTACAGCATGAATACTCAATATATCCAAATGTGAAGACTGGTGGAGCTTGGGGGAAATAGACCTTGACATTTGGGAGTTGTAGTTACTGGGATTTATGGTTCACCTACAATCAAAGAGCATTCTGAACCTCATCAACAATAGTACTGGGCCAAACTTCCCACACAGAACCCCCATGACCAACAGAAATAGTGTGTTTTCTGATGGTCTTTGGAGACCCCTCTGACACCCCCTCGCAACACCCCCCAGGGGTCCCAAACCCCAGGTTGAGAACTGCTGCCCCATTCATATCTCACCTACTTTTAGCCCATCTCTTTCAACTATAATGTATAAAGTAATATTCAATAAAAAGGATTTTTAAAAAATACTTTCTTTCTCAGTTTGGGACAAAAGGCTAACTCTACCTGGTGGGGATACTAAAAAAGCAGGGATTGAATCCTCACCTGATGACTCCTGGGACATCTGTTCCCCAAGGAACGGGGCCCGAGGTTGGCAGCACAAAATGTCCATTGGAGTTCTGCACTTTATCTTTCAAGAGGATGGAAACCTGGGGAGTGGGGGCAGCCAAGAAAGCCCTCATCAGTAAAGCAGAGATTCTCAGTAACCACTGCCACCTCTGAACAAGCCTATCATATGCTGCCACTTCACTGTGCTTTATTGTTCTGCTGCCATATGCTCTGGGAGGAGGACAACAGAACATGCTCACCCGGATGTGTATGTCCTGGAAGAAGATGAGCAACGTTTGCCGGATTAGCTGAAATTCCCCAGCAGAGAGAGAGCCATACGTCTGAAAAACAGATTCAGAACAGATGTTTTTGCCTCTAGACCACAGCCACTGATGTTCACATGGATGTTAGGCAAATGCTTCATCCAACGTCACTAAGTACCAACTGAATATGTACAACGAACCTCTGATCCTCTACTTACATCTCCTACCAGCCTCTTCCAATAAGGGATCATGGGAGTTGCGGTCATTACAACCTGTCTTTTCCCACATCCTTTTTCTTCCTCATCTTAGAAAATGGCACACATTATCTTGTTGAACAATATGCAAATCCCACTGTGACCAGTGGGGCAGTCAAGAAGCAGAAAAAGTAACCCCAGAGCTGGGTACCAATTTGCTTCACCCTTGAGTACTTTTTCTGCCATTGCACTCAAATCCTGGGCAGTCAGACTCTAAGTGTGAACGGAGCAGCCAAGCCATATGAAGTGCCCTTACATCGATGAGCCTTCGGAAGGTGATGTCCACCTGGGTGAGGGTCTTGGGCGACTCGTAGATGAACTCCTTGATGGTGTCCAGATGGTTGAAGGTGATGAGGAGAAGGTCCTTGGGGCGAGGGCTGAGCAGGACCTGGTACTTGAACGCCATGGTCATGAGGTCGTAGAGCTGAAAAGGAAGGCAAGTGGAATCCAATTACACCACAACCTTCCAGGCTGCAGCCTTGTCAGGTACTCCTCATGCTGGCAGACACTTCCCATCTGGCTAAAGGGACTTCCCTCTGACCTTTGCTACTTTCCAATACATCATTAAATGCCTGACAGAAAGCAGGCAGTACATATGGCAATTCACACTCAAGGAGTTCCCAGCAGCATATTTATTTGACTGTACTTTAATCCCAGGGAACCCCTGGTGGCGCAGCGGGTTAAACTGCTGAGCTGATGAATTTGGTGGTTTGAATCCAGGGAGCGGGGTGAGCTCCCACTGTTTGCCAGAGCTTCTACCAACCTAGCAGTTCTAAGCATGCAAATGTGAGTAGATCAATAGGTACTGCTTTGTCGGGAAGGTAATGGTGCTCCACGAAGTCATGCTGGCCACATGACCTTGGAGGTGTCTACGGACAATGCCAGCTCTTCGGCTTAGAAAAGGAGATAAGCACCACTCCGCAGAGTCGGACATGACTAGACTTAATGTAAAGGGAAAACCTTTACTTCAATCCCACTCAAGGCAGCTTACAAAATGTTGCCAAATGAATTTTAAAAATTAGCAAGTTTTCTTTAAGAGAGAGGAGCAAGAGAGCCTGAAAGGACGGGATCAAATTACCCAAAGCTTGGATCTGGCAGGAGAAATGACAGAGAATAACAAATGGGCCACATGTATTTCAGTGGCAGGGACGTTTTAAAAAAAAATTCAGGTGTTACCACCAAGAAGTTCTCTCCTGGGCAACTTTGAAGGAGCTCTCTGTCTGTTCAGGGAGGAAGTGGCTCTTGAAAGCCACTCAGCTCAATCCATTTAGAGCTTCAAAGGGAATTGCCAGCACTCTGAATTGGGCCTGGAAATGAACTGTGTGACAATGCAGCCCTTGGAACTTCACCAAGCAGTTTCCAGAGTGTCCTCACTCCGCAAAGGCCTCTCCATGAAGAGTCCCTTGCAATAATTTGAGCCAAGAAGTAGGTAGATGGTGGGCCTGACTTTCTGAATGAAAACATGAAACTACTCCTGGCTGCCACAAGTTCTCTTTGGCCACACAGAAGCCAATATGTGGTCTTAAATGATAAAATCTGGTCTCATGATGGAGATGCTGTCCAGGATAGGCTAAGTTCCTTTTCATGGAAGACTGCTGCTTCAATTGATCTGGAATTCCTTTGGCTTATAGATTAAGTATTAACTTGTTAGCCCATTTGACCATTTTTGGAGATTGATTTGGAATATCAAAGGCTCTCTTGGCATCTGATAAAATGAAACAAAATGGGAAGCAGACAATTACATGTGATCCACGTATCTATGCTTAATGCTTGTAGCTGTTTTTCCCCAAAACAGAGAGAGAATGTTGTGTTTTAGTCATCTGTGAGTGAATTAAGGGCAGATGAGTGATGTGTATGACTCGGATTGGTGTGTGGGAGGATTGTTATGATTTGGTGTATTAGGTCTGTGTGAGAAAGAAAAAACTGGGTGTGATTGGTCACTTGTGCAATGCCTTCCTCCTATGTGCAAGTCTTGACACTTTACTGTAGCAGCTTAGGGTTAATGACGTTATTGCAAAAGCTCTAGACTGTGAGGCTGATGCAATGAGACACATATGCTGGGCACAAGATAGGGGTTCAACTGCTTCACCACTGAGCAGTGTGTTCAAATTCAGCCCATGAGTCTCTTGGTGTCACTGGATTGAGAGTGTTTGCTGATAGAGGGAGTGTTTCCCCTTGGTTTACCTGGTGAAGCGGAAGAGTCTGACCTCTCACCTTGTCCATGCTGGGTGCGTTCAGTCTCATGATAGAGGCATGGACCAGGCGCTCAAAGACGGTCCTCAGGGCCTTCCGGGAATAGAGCTCCTGTGGCTTAAACAGCTCATCCATAAACTTTTTGTTGAATATGCCCCCAATGATGTCGTTCATGACTGAAAAGACAAAAAAGAACAAACCCCATCAGGAACTGGTGGGCTCCAGTTTGGTTGCAGACCCAGACTACCAGCCCATGGGGAAGATGATTGGGCAAAGTAACTGAAAATGGAACACCACCATGCCCCATAGATGTTCCCCTGAAAGGATGTGCATTCCCTTCTGAATCTCTCTCGAAAAGATCTACATGGAAGTCTTACTTGCCTTGTGGTGCCGGCACTTTTGACACTGCTGTTGGTGTCAAAGAATCTCAGAGAGGTTGTCCTTGAGACTGCCCTCCATTTTCCCCAAGGCTCTGGGGCTTCAGCAGCTCCTCCAGCCAGAAGCCATGACTGAAAGAGGGGAAATGCTTCCACACTCCAAGCAGAGTGTGTTACAGCCCCAAAAGTCAAAGGGCAGGGAGCTGATTCTGAGTCTTCTTCTGGATTTGTAAATGATAGGAATTTTCCTTCCCGCAACCAGGATAAAAAGGCACTGATCTCAGCACTTTAGCTGATATCGATGCTAACAAGGGACACTATCAAGAAGTGCATTAGATATCCTCTACCGCTAACAGACCTTCCATTGGCAAAGCAGATATTCAATGCAGCTGTGAGAGTTGGTGGTCCCAGAGACTGAACTCTGGAGGAGACTCAGGATGAGTCACCAAATTAAAAAAGTGTCAGTACTGATCATAATGACTACGAATTTTATTTCTCACTCATTCCCCCTCTTCTTCCCTCTTCCGTGGGAAGTGGACCAAGCTAAAATCACACTCCCACCACATTGTTGGCGTCACTGTTTCAATTACGAAGCTTCTACTACTTGAACCATCTCTTGCTATGGGTTGCTGCTGGGATGGGCCTTCAAGCCGACTCCAATCCCTGGCGGCCTTCTTTTTGGGTGGATTTATTGCTATTGCCTTCCCTTGAATGTGGCATGACCTTGTGGATTTCCATGGCTGAAAGGATGTAAACACTGGCCTCCCAAACCATTCTGTCAGGCTATAGCAGTTATTTCAGCAAAGTTTTCAGAACAAGTTGTTAAGTGCAGACCCCTTGGGGACAGGTATGCCGATTCAGAGACAAACCTCAACAGGTTACAAGAGAAGCAGCTTTCTTTGAGACTTCAAAGGCAAGGAGCTTGGCAAAGGCTACTCCACGGCTGAGTGTGGAACCCAAAAGCCTTTCTGCAGATCCCTAAGATCTGAAGTTGCACTGGCTGTTTCCCAGTGACAGTGAAAAGTCTCAAAGTATTCCCCACACAGAATTGTTCCATTCTCCAGAACCGATCCTTGTTCCTACCATCGGCTCCCCCAAAACAGCTGTCCTGCAGCCACCAGTGAAAGTTACAAATTACAGCCACAGATCATAGCCTTGCAGGTAGCCATTTCCCACAGACAGTTAAGAACCTACTGTTCAAACTTCCCTACGACACACAAACTGAATTCTCAGGTAGACCAAATGCTTGGTTTGAAAAACCGCAGATACTCTTTTCCCCTATCCTTATTTATTTGCAAGAGAATGTACAACATGAAGAAAAAAAAGAAAAGGAGGCATGGGTTGGCCCAAACTTGTGGGGTTGACTTCAGAAACTCTTCCGGCTTCTCCCTGTTAAATTGTCCATGGTATCACCCTAGAGTTTAAAGCAGGGGTCCTCAAACTTTGTAAACAGAGGGCCAGGTCACAGTCCCTCAAACGGTTGGAGGGCTGGATTATAATTTGAAGAAAAAAAAGAACAAATTCCTATGCACACTGCACATACCTTATTTGTAGTGCAAAAAACACTTAAAAACAATACAATAATTAAAATGAACAATTTTAACAAATATAAACTTATTAGTATTTCAATGGAAAGGGTGGGCCTGCTTTTAGCTGATTAGATAGGATTGTTGTTGTTGTTGTGTGCTTTCAAGTCGTTTCAGACTTAGATTGACCCTGAGCGAGGGCTGGGTAAATGACGTTGGAGGGCCGTATCCGGCCCCCAGGCCTTAGTTTGAGGACCCCTGGTTTAAAGAGTAGGCAAAACGCATGCTTTCCATCTGAAACTTGTGGCTACCTCCTGCAGAATCTTGGAGCTTGTAGTTTAGGGAAAGGAAGGGCCTTTGAATTGCTCAGCTCACTAAACTATAAGTCCCAGAATTCTGCAGAACGCAGCCACATGATTTCAGATAAGATGCCTACTCTTTCAGCTCTAGGGTGATAAGCACTCACTCCATGTCTACTAAAAGTGAAGCAAGAAAGATTTGTATTAAGGATTGCCACCCAAACATATACTAGAATGCCAGAAGACACAATGACAAAAGTTTGGGATTTAATCCAGAAAAGAAAAAAAAGCATTAGGAGAAGATAACTCATGGCAGCCGGCTGCAATAACTGAGAGACCAGTGATTACTTTAGTAGCATTATAGGAAGATGATGAGAGCTGGGAAGAGCCTGGCACGGCAACAGCATGCGCATCCCCTCACTGTGTTTTGCCCATGAACGATGCTCAGGTAGGAGACTCATGCAGATGAATGCTTCTCCCATAGATAGAAGGGAGACGACAAATGAGCCAACAGAGAATTCGGTGCACTGAATTCTCAAAGTGCCTCTTTCGATGGCACTTCTGCAAGTGTCGTTTCTGTTTGCTTTTGCATGCAGCGCATCAGTTGCCAGTGAGACAGCAGTGAAGCAACAGGGGATGCTTTGTGTCTTTTTGTGCAAGGACACAGAAAGAGGTCCTGCACGCAGTTCAGAATAATGTCTGACAGTTCAGGATTGACTCTTTCGTCACACAGAACAGCTCCTGCATTTCAATGAACTAGCAGGTGCATCACAAAGAATAGCTCCTGCATTTCAATGTACTAACAGGTGCAATTTGGTAGTTTGCGCGTTTAATATAATATGATAGTCATCACCTGTCAACAGTAGCTGAGCTGTGTGTTGATTAACCTCCCAAACTCAAGTTAGAACACTTTAATAGAACTGCTAGCATTGTCCAAAGCATCAAATTATGGTTTTAAGAGAAACATTGTACCAGTACATTTTAGGCCTGTACTTCATACACATGAAAATGCAAATGTGTAAGGGATCTTCCAATGGTATCTCTCTGTGTATGCAAAGGATGGGGTTTATAAAAAGTGCAATAAAAAGGGGTGCCTTTATGAAAGGTGAGGAGGGGGCTAAATAAATGACAGTACCTCGTCTCCTGTCCCCATCAGTCCATTCATCTACACGAAGCATAAAATAGAAAAGAGCGACGGGTCAAGGGCTACGAACAACACGCTGTGAACCAGGGTGAAGAAAGGGGAATAGGGGGCACATCTACACTGTGGAATGAATGCAGTTTGGCAAAACTTTCACTGCTATGGAATCCTGACGAGTTTTACTAAGAGTGCATCTACACTGGAGAATAAATGCAGCTTGACTCTCCTTGACTCAATGCTACAGAATCCTGGGATATGCAGTTTCATAATGCCTTACCTGCCAAAGACTACTGGTGTCCCAACTCACAGGCTCCCATAGAATTACGTCATCCAAGTTAAAGTTCATTAATACCATAGTATGGATGCACCTGAAGGAAAGAATCCACTCCCCCCCCCCCCCCAAACACTATCTCAGTGTATTGCAAAGAGGGCAAATCATTATCATGAAGTAATACAAGTATTAATCAAAACGAAAGTCACAAGGATGTGGATGAGCTTCATTTTGGGGAGAAGAGAGCATATGGTTATGTTAAAGTAATTTATTTTATTTCATGTCAAAAGCTTTGCATACATAAGTATAAAACTGATAAAAATAGAACTAGCACAAGTGGCTAAACCATTTTTGACCAAAACCGGGCAACAGTGACTGCATTGTCTGTAGCTTTAAACAATTCTTCATTGCACATGAGGCAGGGCATTGTGCACAAGCATACAGGTGTGGAGTTGTTTTTTCTGCTCCACAGTCGCACAAGGTGGAGGATTATTTTAGGTAGTTCCATTTTGCCAGGTTGTCTTATTTTTAAGTAAGAAAAAAGTAATAGTAATCGTAATAATAATAATAATAAGTGTGTGTATGAGCTTGATTTGGGGAGAAGAGAGCAAATGATTATTTTAAGTAAGTAAGTAAATAAATAAATAAATAGAAGTGTGTGAATGAGCTTGATTTTGGGAGAAGAGAGCAAATGGTTATTTTTAAGTAATAAAAGAAATATAATAATAATAATAAGTGACTGAGCTTGGTTTTGGGAGAAGCAAATGGTTATATTTAAATAATAATAATAATAATAATAATAATATATTACCACCTGTCAGCTGCAAAAGGCCACCCTAGTCGGATTATTTGCTGATACATCACACAGCCCAAGACACTTGGGAAGTGACCGATGTGTGATCCAATACAACAGCCAGCATAATGACCTTGTTTGCTGCACACTAATCTTATTATGTATGAAATAATAATAATAATAATAATAATTAGAAGTGCGTGAATGCACTTGATTTGGGGAGAAAAGAGCAAATTGTTATTATTTCTTTTATTTAAGTAATAACAGTGAGTGAATAAGCTTGATTTTGGGAAAAGAGAGCAAATGGTTATATTTAAATAATAATAATAACAATAATAATAAATTACCACCTGTCGGCTGCAAAAGGTCATCCTAGTCAGATTATTTGCTGATACATCACACAGCCCAAGACACTTGGGAAGTGACCGATGTGTGATCCAATACAACAGCCAGCATAATGACCTTGTTTGCTGCACACTAATCTTATTATGTATGAAATAATAATAATAATAATAATAATTAGAAGTGCGTGAATGCACTTGATTTGGGGAGAAAAGAGCAAATTGTTATTATTTCTTTTATTTAAGTAATAACAGTGAGTGAATAAGCTTGATTTTGGGAAAAGAGAGCAAATGGTTATATTTAAATAATAATAATAACAATAATAATAAATTACCACCTGTCGGCTGCAAAAGGTCATCCTAGTCAGATTATTTGCTGATACATCACACAGCCCAAGACACTTGGGAAGTGACCGATGTGTGATCCAATACAACAGCCAGCATAATGACCTTGTTTGCTGCACACTAATCTTATTATGTATGAAATAATAATAATAATAATAATAATAATTAGAAGTGCGTGAATGCACTTGATTTGGGGAGAAAAGAGCAAATTGTTATTATTTCTTTTATTTAAGTAATAACAGTGAGTGAATAAGCTTGATTTTGGGAAAAGAGAGCAAATGGTTATATTTAAATAATAATAATAACAATAATAATAAATTACCACCTGTCGGCTGCAAAAGGTCATCCTAGTCAGATTATTTGCTGATACATCACACAGCCCAAGACACTTGGGAAGTGACCGATGTGTGATCCAATACAACAGCCAGCATAATGACCTTGTTTGCTGCACACTAATCTTATTATGTATGAAATAATAATAATAATAATAATAATAATAATAATAATTAGAAGTGCGTGAATGCACTTGATTTGGGGAGAAATGAGCAAATTGTTATTATTTCTTTTATTTAAGTAATAACAGTGAGTGAATAAGCTTGATTTTGGGAAAAGAGAGCAAATGGTTGTATTTAAATAATAATTAGGAGTGCGTGAATGAGCTTGATTTGAGGAAAAGAGAGCAAATGGCTATTTTTAAGTAATAATAATAATAATAATAAGTGACTGAGCTTGGTTTTGGGAGAAGAGAACAAATAGTTATATTTAAATAATAATAATAATAATAATAATAATAATAAGGAATGCATGGGTTAGCTTGATTTGAGAAGAGAGCAAATTGCTATTTTTAAGTAATAAAAGAAATAATAATAATAATAATAATAAGTGACTGAATGAGCTTGATTTCGGGAGAAGAAACCAATTGGTTATATTCAAATAAGTAAAGGTAGATTCCCCTGACATTGAGTCTAGTTGTGTCCGACTCTGGGGGTTTCTAAGTCGAGATTGAGGGGGTGGGTGGGGGGGGGGGGGGGTGAGACCTTCTTCGGCTGACCTTGGCGGGCCTTGTCTCCTGGGATGCTCTGGGCCCGGAGCCGCTGGTCCACGATGTAAAGCATCTCCCCGCCCAGGTTGAGCACCAGCAGCGGCAGCGTCCGCAGAGACATGGCGCCGGCTTCAGCTCCGGTGGAAGGAGAGCAGAGCCCGGCCGCCGCCGCCGCCGCCGCTAAGGTGCCTCTTGCTGCGAAGGGAGACGGCAACGCCTGGACGCGCAGGCCCCGTTGCCACGGCAACGGAGGCACCAACGGGGAAGAAGCTTGTTGCCTCTTTCAAGCCCGGTGTCGTCAACGTCGAGGGCGGGGCTTATAGTCATATCTCATTTCCCGCCCACAAATTCGCTTCTGACACGATAAATAAATATCCCCCACCCACAATAATAATAATAATAATAATAATAATAATAATACTGTGGCACAAACCGGTCAAGGTGGTCCCAGTGGTGATTGACCACGGTGGTCCACGCTCTTGTCACGTCCCGGTTGGATTACTGCAACGCACTCTACGTGGGGTTGCCTTTGAAGACTGCTCGGAAACTTCAACTAGTCCAGCGAGAAGCAGCCAGATTGCTCACCGGAGCGGCGTACAGGGAGCACCCCCCCCCCTGTTGCGTCAGCTCCACTGGCTGCCGATCCAATTCCGAGCACAATTCAAAGTGCTGGTTTTGACCTACAAAACCCTATACGGTTCCGGCCCAGTGTATTTGTCCGAACGCATCTCCCTCTACGTCCCACCTCGAAGTTTAAGATCTTCTGGGGAGGCCCTGCTCTCAACCCCGCCAGTGGCACAAGTGAGGCTGGCGGGGACGAGGAGCAGGGCCTTCTCAGTGGTGGCCCCCCACCTGTGGAACTCACTCCCCGGGGAGATCAGATCGACGACTTCCCTTCTAGCGTTTAGGAAAAAACTAAAGACCTGGATGTGGGACCAAGCTTTTGGCCATGCTGACAACTAACTAAAGGACCTGTCGATAGACAAGGACAATGGAATGGAATGGATATATGGACTCTGATATATAGACTCTGACATGAGATAGTTTTATGATTTTATTAGGTATTGATGTTTTATTTTAATTGTTGAACTGTTATATTTTGTATTGTTTGTTGTGTGATTTGGGCATCTAATTGTGCCTTCCCTGTAAGCCGCCCTGAGTCCGTCCCCCCCCCCCCCCCCGGGGTGAGAAGGGCGGGGTATAAGTAGATTAAATAAATAAATAAATAAAATTGGTACACTGGGTGCAGTGCCTAAAGACCTTGGCCTGCACTTAACAACAATCCATGCTGACAAAATTATCGTGTGCCAGCTGCAAAAGGCCACCCTACTTGGATCTGCACACATTATTCGCTGATACATCACACAGTCCTAGATACTTTGGGAAGTGTCCAACGTGTGATCCAATACAACAGCCAGCAGAGTGACTATGATGGCACACTGGGAAGATTAAGGAGAAAACTAAATGTGTCTGGCTATTTTTCCAGTGACCATCGGTATGCCCTAATTACTTTAATGCCCCCAAAAATAAAACTCTAAAAACAAGATTAAATTCAACAATTGTTTACTGAACAATCAAGGTATAAAAGTACAGTTTGATTATGATGGTGTTAGAACAGTGAAATATAAACTCTGAGGTAACAAACTACTATAATTTCTATGAGGTAAATATAACTATAAACTATGGGGAATGTATGACTATAACTATTCTATGAGGTAAATATTATCTATTCTTTATAACATCTACTATAAACTCTAAGGCAGATATTATCTATTCTATGGCAAATATTATCTAATTCTTTATTACAAATACTCTAAGGCAAATATATATTATCTATGAACTATCTATCTATAACTATCTATCTATAAGCTTTGGCAAATATATGTACTGTCTATGAACTATCTATCTATAGGCAAATATGTGATAAGGATGGCCTGTACGGACTGCAAGCCAGACCAGACACTTTTCTGGCAACTATCTATAAACTATGATAAAAAGGAATAGAGCCAAAGTCTTTCACCAGGCTCTGAGGCAGAATGGGCTGAACCAAAGAGCTCAGCCTATAGGGGGAGCCTAAGCTCCTACTCTAAAACTTGGCAAAATGGAACAGTCCAACAGGCAACAAGGAAATAAACAGGCCGAGACATCACAGTGACCTTGTTGTTGCGCTGCCTCCTGAAAATCCTGCAAATCTCTTGGGAAGACAAGCGGATAAACGTCAGCGTACTGGAAGAAGCAAAGACACCAGCATTGAAGCGATGGTCCTCCGCCATCAACTCCGCTGGACCGGCCACGTTGTCCGGATGCCCGACCACCGTCTCCCAAAGCAGTTGCTCTACTCTGAACTCAAGAACGGAAAACGGAATGTTAGTGGGCAGGAAAAGAGATTTAAAGATGGGCTCAAAGCCAACCTTAAAATCTCTGGCATAGACACTGAGAACTGGGAAGCCCTGGCCCTTGAGCGCTCCAGCTGTGACCAGCAGTGCTGCAGAATTGGAAGAGGCACGAATGGAGGGTGAAAGAGAGAAACGTGCCAGGAGGAAGGTGCGTCAAGCCAACCCCAACTGAGACCGCCTTCCACCTGGAAATCAATGCCCTCACTGTGGGAGAAGATGCAGGTCAAGAATAGAGCTCCACAGTCACCTACAGATCCACAAGAATACTGATCATGGAAGACTATCCTACTCGTCCAACGAGGGATCACCTAAATGTTCATTTGTTTAGTCACTTCCGATTCTTCATGACCTCATGGACCATCCAACGCCAGAGCTCCCTGTCGGCTGTCATGACCCCCAGCTCCTTCAAGGTCAAGCCAATTAGGAAATGACATGTATAACCCAGGGACAAAAAGCATGTTACTTAGTGTTATAGGTGGCTCATGTTCCTCCCAAGTGGATTGTATTGACATTTAATACTTTATGTGCCACCAATGTATTGGTAATGGCAGTGTAAATTCAGTCTCAAATTGATTTATGCAAAAAGGCACTTTGGCTCTTTGCAGATGGGATACTTGAGAAAATCTTCCACATTCAATATTTTGTTGTTTCAGCCACTTCCGACTCTTCGTGACCTCATGAACCAGCCCATGCCAGAGCTCCCTGTCACGACCCCCAGCTCCTTCAAGGTCAAGCCAGTCCCTTCAGGGATCCCATCCATCCATCTTGCCCTTGGTTGGCCCCTCTTCCTTTTTTCTTTAATTTTCCCCAGCATAATTGCCGTCTCTAAGCTTTCCTGTCATCTCATGATGTGGCCAAAGTACTTCATCTTGGCCTCTACTATCCTTCCCTCCAATGAGCAGTCGGGCTTATTTCCTGGAGGATGGACTGGTTGGATCTTCTCGCAGTCCAAGGCACTCTCAGCACTTTCCTCCAGCACCACAGTTCAAAAGCATCTATCTTCCCTATGGTCCAGGTCTCACATCCATAGGTGACTATGGGGAATACCATTGCTTTGACTATGCGGATCTTCATTGCCAGTGTGATTTCTCTACTCTTCACTATTTTATCAAGATTGGTCATTGCTCTCCTCACAAGAAGTAAGCATCTCCTGATTTCCTGGCTGCAGTCTCGTCTGCAGTAATCTTTGCGCCTAGAAATACAAAGTCTGTCACGGCCTCCATCTTTTCTCCCTCTGTTTGCCAGTGACCTTGCTGCATACAAATCTTGTTGTGTTTCTAATAATAATAATGATAATAATGATAATAGCTGACACGATATGAGGCTTTAAAGATCGAACTGCAAAGACTCTGGCACAAGTAAATGTGGTCTCAGCGGTGATCAGCACACTGGGTGCAGTGCCTAAAGACCTTGGCCTGCACTTAAATACAATTGGTGCTGACAAAATTACCATCTGCCAGCTGCAGAAGGCTACCTTACTGGGATTTGCATGCAATATTCTCCAGTACATCACACAGTCCTAGACACTTTGGGAAGTGTCAGACGTGTGATCCAATACAACAGCCAGCAAAGTGGTCTTGTTTGCTGTGGACTCATCTTGTTGTGTTTCAAATAATAATAATAATAATCATCATCATCATCACCACCATCATCATCTATACGCATAATCTTCTATACACATAATAAAACTGAAAAATGTGTATAGGTCTGGAATGCTTTCATTCGGGGACATTTTCATCCTAGATTTGACATATTCCTTCCACCATAGGCAGGCATCCCAGGGTTACTTGTGTGAAATTTGCATGAACCCACTGCCTCTCACTTAATTCTTTCCTACCCTTTCCAATGGAACACAGCAAACACAGAGGAATTGATCAGCAACTGAACATACTGGAGGGGTCTGACAATGGACCTGGACCAAACTTGGCACAGAGAAGCCCCATGACCAAGTGAACATACAGCAGGGGTTTGGAAATGACCTTGATCTTGGGAGATGTAGCTTATTTGCACCCTGAGAGCACTCAACCCAGCTGACGACAGAGCTGGACTACACTTGGCACACAGACTCAACATGGCCAACTGTAAATACTAGCTGGGTTTGGGCGTGATTACCATGGGAATCTGGGAGTTGTAGTTCACCCATATCCAGAGAGCACTGAGTCCAGTTGATGACAGATCTGGGCCAAACTTGGCGCACAGACCCAACATGGCCAACTGTGCATACAGGCCTGGTTTGGGGAGGACTGACCCATGATTCTGGGAATTGTAGTTCACCCACATCGTTATGTATTTTCTAATGGGAGCATTAATAAAAAAAATGAAATCACATTCTGGCTTTTTCCTAATAAATAGTGTTACTAATTAACTAAATGATATTATCTACACCCCAAAACAAACAATGTATTTTTCTTATAACCTGGGCACCGCTGGCTACCCAAGCTAGTAGTAGTAGTAATAATAATAATGCAACAGCCTATGGCACGATCCAACATAGGAAAATGCCGCATAAAGTTGAATGGTTTTCTAGGAGGGTCTAGGATAGTTTTTGTAAAATCACAGTCCTGGGTATTTATTTATTTATTGTGTCAGAAGCAAATTGAGAATATGGTTATAATGTATAAAAGCTCACAAAGTAAGTCAAAAACTTGGCATTATGCTAAACTTATTTATTTCATATCAAAAGCATTGCATAAAATAGTTTATCTAAAACTGATAAAATAAAGGGATCACAAGGTGATAGTTTTAGACAAAAAACAGGCAACAGCAACTGCATTATCTGTAGCTTAAAGAAATTCTTCCTCTGTGCATGAGGCAGGGCATAGTGGACAAGCATACAGTTGCTGAATTGTTTGTTCTTCTCTGCAGACACACAAAGTGGAGAATTTGGTAGTACCATTTTGCCAGGTTGTCTTTTGATCTGCCCACTCCACTTCTGAGTCTGTTCAGGGACTTCCAAGTTGCCCATTCTTGGTTTCCCCCTGGAGGGAGACCCTCATGGGGGGCCATTTAGTCGGATTTCCTGATTTTGCTGCCCAAAGGGATATTCTTGCTGTTGCTGGGGGAACATTAAGAGGAGTGTTGGTTCTCATGAAACTTTTCCTTGATTTGAGTCTACTGGGAGGAGGCTGATAGCCATACAGTGGGTGGCTTTCACAGTGTTCAACCTTATTTCTCTCATAGTTGGCAGCAACTTCCCGTCACACATCAGGAGGGGCAATGCCAGCTAGCTTATAGACTCTATCAACAGATGTAGGTTTAAGACATCCTGTGATTATTCTACATGTCTCATTTAGTGCTACATTAACCTGCTTCACGTGGGCAGATTTATGCCAGATGGGGCAGGCATACCCGAGTTTCAACTAATTCAATCTAGTTTGTGGCAGTCACAACAAATTCTTCCAAAGTAAGTGCCACAAAATGAAACAGGAAATAACACTTTCAAACAGGTTTTTTTTAAAAAAAATGTTACATAGTGCCTTGCGCCCTTCTTTTCTTTCTGTGTGCATCGCTCTCTTGGTCCGCAATCAGCTCCAAAGTCCCAAGGCACCTGCAGGAAACATAGAATTACATCTGTTAATTTCATACCTTTTACACTGGTCTGCCTTGTTGGAGGTTGTAAATGTAAATAAACAGAAGCTTTACCATGGTTTCTGAACCAAAATATACTAATAATGTGTCACTCAGATTTTTGTAATGAGTAACAGTAACACTACTTCAGTTCAAAAGGACAAACAGAGCACCAATATACACAGGCAGTATCTCTGATTTCTTACAGAGAACAGAGGGAATAAACAGTCCTTTTAAACAGTCTTTAAAAATATGCTTCATGCCTTAGAAATGATCAGGCTTCAGAGAGTTGGCAGCCATTTCCTTCCTGGCTATTTCCAGTCAGCACTCTCTTCACTCTCGGAGATGAAAATAGCAGTTAAAACGGTTCCTCCCAGCAGCAAGCTAGAGACAGTAGCCAATCAGAATTCTGGCTCCTGGCATGCTCAGCCAATCAGCTGCCACCACATGTCTTTCCAGTCAATCCATTACATCATGGTGCCTTTTTACAAATCCTCACAGCCTGGCCCCCTCTATAGGTTGTTGTGAGGATAATGTAAGTCAAAGGAAAACCACAAAAGCCATCCTCGAACTCATGAGAATAAGGAGGATTTAGATACAACAAACATGAAACCTTTGGTACCACTCCCTTCTCCACTTCCTTATTTATTATTATTTAGTTTTTTTTTTTTTTTACTCTGCTCTTCAGCCGCAAAGGTACTGAGGGCGACTTACAAAATGTTGTTCTGCCCTCAGGCTGACAATCTGGTAGTTCACAGATGAGTGGGATTCAGTGCTAACAATACAATCTAAAACATCGTACATCAACAATAAATTAAAATACATATAGACTAAAATACATGAAAGCCAGTTCGTCAAGATAAAATCATGTCCCACTCAGTCCACATATGTGGTCGATAACTTTAGTCAATTGCCAGTCTCCGCCATCTTTGTGGGAATGCCTCGTTCCATAGCCAGGATTTCACTAGCTTCCTGAAGGTGAGGAGGGAGGGGGCAGATCTGATCTCAATCAGGAGAGAGTTCCATAGCCGGGGGGCCACCACAGAAAAGGCCCTGTCTCTCATCCCCACCAGATGCAATTGCGATGTGGTGGGACTGAGAGCAGGGCCCCTTCAGAAGATCTTAACAGCCTTGATGGTTCATAGGGGAGAATACATTCAGATAGGTAAACTAGCTAGGAGATTGCAGAGAGAGAGATTGATTTGCTTCTTCACTGCTGAAAGAAGGCCTCTCTCATGGACACAGAAAGGACCATTTTGAATTTCTACAAAAAGGACATTGTGTAAGTCAATGCAATTGTTCACATAATTGTATATATGTTGCTCTGCGTTTTAAAGAGTACACTTTTTGGGTTGTTGTAGGTTTTTTCGGGCTATATGGCCATGTTATAGAGGCATTCTCTCCTGACGTTTTGCCTGCATCTATGGCAAGCATCCTCAGATTGATCATCTGCATGGCATATATTTTCTCTGGCAAGACAGTGTGTGGACTGGTCAAATGTGAACTACACATGATTTTCATTTTGTCACAGAGTGTACATAATTTCTGTCATTGTCCTTTTAGTTGCAATCCCAAAATGCTTCCTTCAGCCTCCTCTGAGAATTAAGATGGTCTATAATGGACAATTGCAAACATGGAAAATTACATAACATGTTTATAGTATCTGGTTGAATGTTATGCTCACTGAGACCCTTGCATTCTCAAAAGGGCATTTTGTAAGAAATGCAGCCTGAACGGTTTCATTCAAGACTCACCTCTGTAACTTGTTGCTCGGCTTTCCTAAGATCGGGAACGAGTGTGTACTTCCCTTGCCATGCGGCACAACTCACACCATCCACAGAGACACATGGAGAGGGCATCCCGGCAAACCGTGCCCTAAAGGGCCAAAGCAGACCAGAAAGGAATGAGACCTTTCAGCTGAATCCATGTGGCACTGGCAGACATATCAAGTCCCATAAAACTTTATAAGAATGTGCTATTTAGAAATATGATAAGGGACAGCAAACTGGATTTAGTCCTGTGTTTGGTCAGACACTTCCCAAGTGTCTAGGACTATGTGCTGTATCGGCGAATAATGTGTGGAGATCCCAGTAAGGTGGCCTTTTGCAGCTGACAAATGGTAACTTTGTCAGCGCCGATTGTGTATAAGTGCAGGCCAAGGTCTTTAGGCACTGCACCCAGTGTGCCGATCATCATCATCATCATCATCATCATCATCATCATCATCATCACTATGTCCCCCTAAAAGTCCAAACCATGTTCATATCTATCAAACAAAATCATCATCAGCAGCAGCAGCAGCATCATCATGATTTTATGCGATTATGTATTATTTTATGTGCAATAAGTTATTAAAGCCCCCCCCCCCCCCGGAAGTTTAATGAGGTTATTAGAAATCGGTTCACATCCTGGCAATGTTTCTTTCCATCCCAATCCTAGCTGCAAGTTGCGATCCCATAGATGAGCGAAAAGTTTAGATACCTCCCCACCCCACTGAAACCAATGAAGCAGGATCTTCTTACTGGAATGCCGTAGGAGTGCCGCATTTGGGTCCTCAGCGCCGTCATGCCCCCGGGCACCAGCCCAAGGCACAAGTGCTCACCATATTTGTGTGACACGTAACAGCTCAGGATGAATGGGCAGCAGCACCCCACACAGCCTGCAAGGGGGAAATGTATACACAGAGCCATACATGGATGTTAGGTCAGATTCTCTTTTAGTCCTGATGAGAGCAGGTATGTAGACTAATAATAATAATAATAATAATAATAATAATAATGTATTAACCACGTTCTGATGATACCATGTTTAAATATGTGAAAGGGTGTCATAAGGAAGAAGGAGGAGGCTTGTTTTCTGCTGCTCTGGAGACTAGGATTCAATTGAGCAATTGGTTCAAATGACAGGAAAAGAAATTCCACCTGAACTTTAAGAAGAACTTCCTGACTGTAAGAGCTGTTCGGCAGTGGAACTCTCTGCCTTAGCGTGTGGTGGAAGCTTCTTGAAGGCTTTCAAAGAGAGGCTGGATGGCCATCTGTCAGGGGTACTTTGTGCTTTTCCTGCATGGCAGGGGATTGGACTAGATGGCCCATGGGGTATCTTCCAGCTCTAGGATTCTACCTCTCCTTGTGGCTAGAGATGGGGTACAACATCATTAAAACAGAAATAAAACACTATTAAAATACAAGATATTATTATTATTATTATTATTATTATGTTTATTATTATGTTTATTTACATCCTACTTTTTCTCTCCATACAGAGCTACAAAGCGGCTCACAAATAAAAGCATTGTTAATATAACTTACAATATACAAATATTAAAACAATATTAATTATTATTAAAAGCATAAAAAATCACTGTAGCCCCTGACTATCTTAAAAACCTACCTGAATAAAAAGGTTTTAACTGCCGCCTGAAGGACAGCAGAGAGGGAGTCATTCTAGCTTCCCTGGGCAAAGAGTTCCAATCGAGGGGCAGCCACTGAGAAGGAAGGCCTGCTCTCCCATTTCCAGCAATTGAGCTTGAGAAGGAGGTGGGACCGAAAGCAGGGCATCTCGTGAAGATCTCAGTTCCAGGGCAGGATCGTACAAGGGGATGCGGATGGCCAAATAGTCTGGACCTGAACTGTCTAGAGCAGTGGTTCTCAACCTGTAGGTCTCCAGGTGTTTTGGCCTACATTCCTAGAAATCCCAGCCAGTTTATCAGCTGTTAGGATTTCTGGGAGTTGAAGACTGCCAGAGTCCCTTTGGGGAGAGGGTGGCGGGGTACAAATAAAGTATTATTATTATTATTATTATTATTATTATTACACATCTGGGGACCCACAGGTTGAATACTACTGGTCTAGAGCTTTAAAACCAGCTCTTTGAATTGTGCCCAGTAACAAACTGGCAGCCAGTGGAGCTGCTGCAACAGGGGGGTGTCCACTCCCTGTAGGCAGCCCCAGTGAGCAACCTGCAGCTTTTTGGACTAGATGAAGTTTCTGAGCACTCTTCAGAGGCAGCCCCATGTGCAGTATGTTATAGTAATCCAGACAGGATGTAACTAAGGCATGTATCCCCCTGGCCAGATCTGGCTTCTCAGGGAATGGGCACAGTTGGTGCACAAGTTTTAATCGTGCAAAGGCCTTCTTGGCCACCACCGATACAAGGGCCTCCAGGTTCAATGCCAAGTCCAGGAGAACCCCCAAACTGTGGACCTGTGTCTTCAGGGGGAGTGTGACCCCATCCAGCACAGGCTGGATCCCTGTGTTCCCTGGTCTGCCTTCCAAATGACCAGGAGTACCTCTGTCTTGTCTGGATTAAGTTTCAACTTGTTTGCTCTCATCTAGTCCATTACTGATGACAGGCACTGGTTTAGGGCCAGGACAGCTTCCTTGGCATTAGGTGGAAAGGAATAGTAGAGCTGGGTTTCATCCACATACAGGTGGCACCGTACTCCAAAACTCTTGATGACCTATCCTAGCGGTTTTATGTATATGTTAAACAGCATGGGGGATAAAATGGAACCCTAAGGAATGCCACAGGTCAATGGCCAGGGGTTCAAATAGGAGTCCCCCAGCACCACCTTCTGGGTACAGCCATCCAGGAAGGATCAGAGTCGCTGTAAGATAATGCCTTCCAATCCCATCCCAACAAGATGACCCAGAAGGATACCATGGTCAAAGATACAGAGTTAAAATGCAGATTAAAATGAGTTGGGACTAATGAACAAAATGCCACCTTTTATTTTTTATTTATTTACTTTATTTGTATACCGCTTTTCTCAGCCCCCGGTGGCGCAGTGGGTTAAAGCACTGAGCTGCTGAGCTTGTTGATCGAAAGGTCGCAGGTTCGATTCCGGGGAGCGGTGTGAGCTTCCGCTGTCAGCCCCAGCTTCTGCCAACCTAGCAGTTCGAAAACATGCAAATGTGAGTAGATCAATAGGTACCGCTCCGGCGGGAAGGTAATGGCGCTCCATGCAGTCATGCCGGCCACATGACCTTGGAGGTGTCTACGTACAACGCTGGCTCTTCGGCTTAGAAATGGAGATGAGCACCACACCCCAGAGTCAGACATGACTGGACTTAAGGTCAGGGGACTACCTTTACCTAACTTCTCAGCCCTTAGGCGACTCAGAGCAGTTTACAACAGTTTTGGTATACACAATATAAAATCATTAGGCATTTAAAAGCAACAGTATCACAAATCATTAGACATCAGCATCAATACATCAGTACATCAGTCAGTACATCAGTACACCTTTTGGATAGGATCAATTTGATTTCTAGCCTGTTCTTCTCTCAAATAGGGCTCATAGCAGGTTATTAGGACCAGTAGCAATAAACCACAATAGGCTTTTAATGGTGCTAGTCTTCCACTTGTACATTTGCTCCCCATGGGGTAAGTCTACTTACACAAGGGGCAGTCTGAACAGCAGTCATATCTCCCGTAGGTCCAGCTGCCTTCGGAGGACTGGGTCACAGGGGAGATGGTGCTCAGCGGCTGGCAGACCACAGGTTTCGACATGGTCTCAGGGAAGGCAGGCCTGAGTAGCAGTTGCAATGCCTTTGCAAAGAGGACTCTGGAGGCTCTGTGAACTTGACGCTTCAGTTCTTTGTGGTATCCGATGGATGACGCCACAGGGTTTGAGCAATGCGGGAAGTGGGCATTGGAGCGGGTGCTGGGGAACTTTTGAACCAGTTATAGTGCTATGATTCAAGTTTAAATGCCATGGCAACAGTCTGTGGAATCCCAGTATTTGGAGATTGGGGATGCTGGGAATTTTCTTCCCCAGAGCTCTGATACCTTCTAGTGTATGTATTTTATAATGCCGCTATTTGATATAAAGATGGGCTCAAAGCCAACCTTAAAATCTCTGGCATAGACACTGAGAACTGGGAAGCCCTGGCCCTTGAGTGCTCCAGCTGGAGGTCAGCTGTGACCAGCAGTGCTGTAGAATTTGAAGAGGCACGAATGGAGGGCAAAAAAGAGAAACGTGCCAAGAGGAAGGCGCATCAAGCCAACTCCGACTGAGACCGCCTTCCACCTGGAAACCAATGCCCTCACTGCCGGAGAAGATGCAGATCAAGAATATGGCTCCACAGTCACCTACCATCAGTACACCGATCTTGGAAGACAATCCTACTCGGACAATGAGGGATTGCCTAAATAAGTAAGGAAGTAAGTATTTGATATATGCATTTTATTGTATGTATTTTATGTTGATATGTTTCTGGGTTTGTTGTTAGTAGAGGCGGGTACAAATAAATTGTATCATCATCATCTTCATCATCATCAAAATGAAAGCTATGGGATCTCAAGCTGAATCCCAAACAGAGACATATTAAATTGTTTCCTATAGCAATTAAAGCAGAATCCTAGTTTTATAATTGTACTGAAGCCAGGGTTTTTCCGCACTCATCCGGCTCTTTTCTCTCCCAGACCAGAAAATGGAGCCTGAGCTTCTCCAGAAGGTCTTCAAAGCACAGAGCTGGGGAAACTATACTGTGGGTCACTAGGCCAGGGATGCTCCTGGTCAAACTCCTTGCCTCAGAGGCTTGAAGGTAAAGGAAACCTTCCTGTCATCACTGATCAGTGACTGGGGATAACAGGTGAGGGTTCTCTTTTGCTCACTACCTTCCCTCCATCTGGGAAAGCAAGTCACTTACGAAATGACCATCTTGCTTTACATTCTTTCCAAGGGGGAGGCAGAACACTTTAACTGGGGCATCTGATGGACACCCCAGGCTCCCCATTTCTTACCAGGGAAGACCAAGGAGCAGTTGAGATAACTCTACCTAGTGAGTCAACTAGGGAATGGATGATACCATGGGAAGTGGTCCAAACATTATCCTCTCCTGCCCAAAGTCTGCCATCCTTGCCCTACTTAAAACAGGAAGCACTCATGTGACATGAGCTTGGCCTTAGTGACCTCAAGTGTTGCAGGATCAACCAACTGATGTTTTGCAAGAAGTTACAGTATTAACTACAATGTTAACTGTAGCTATTATTAGTCTATCACTGAGGGAGGGAAGTTTTCAGTGTTCATTAAGTGATGGGAGTGCCTTTTTATTTATTTTTTTAAAACCCTCTCCGGACGTAAACAACTATGGACCAATATCCTACCTTCCTTTTTTTGGGAAAACTGGTTGCGAGGCCACTTTCCCACCAACCCCAGGTAGTCTTGGATAATACAGGTATACATGATATTTGAGCTAACTAACAATGCAAGTGAAGTGACTGGATTGACCTTGAAGGAGCTGGGGGTGGTGATGATCAACAGGGAGCTCTGGCGTGGACAGGTCCATGAAGTCACGAACAGTTAGAAATGACTGAACGAATGAACAACAAAACAATTCAAACATGGAATGAGAGACACTTCCTCACTTCCAAGCTCTCTGTTTGGAAGACATTACAAGAGCTGAACCCTAGTTCCACTGATCATGGCTCCCCCCCCCCCCCGATTTTGTGTGTGTGTGTGTGTGTCAGGAGAAACTTGAGAAACTGTAAATTGCTTCTGGTGTGAGAGAACTGGCCATCTGCAAGGATGTTGCCCAGGGGACACCTGGATGTTTTGATATTTTACCATCCTTGTGGGAGACTTCTCTCGTGTCCCCTCGAGAGCTGGAGCTGACAGAGGGAGCTCATCCACACTCTCCCTGGGTTCAAACCTCCAACCTGTTGGTCTTCAATCCTGCCGGCACAAGAGTTTAACCCACTGCACCATGGGGGGGGGGGGGGGGCTCGTGAAATAGTTTGTGAAATGTATCTAAGGCAGGAAGACAACACACGTACAGAAATGGCAAAGTGATGGCATGTATATTAAACAATTTATTGGCATGTTCCCTTCCAGGTTGCTCAATATGAGCCCCTCTGATACAGGAATGCTTTCATCTTATACTAGGGTTCCTTTGTTCTGCTTCTTCTTCTTTTTCCTTGACCTGGGTCTCCATGGGATTCTCGGTTTCAGCTTCCCCTCAGCTTTTAGCTTCTGTGTCTCTTGGAAGACCTAAAAGATCGAGAGGAAAAATAGAGAAGACAATTAAGGATCCATCAACATTTAAGCAAGACTATTCGCCTGGTCTCCAATGATTCCCTATGGAGCTGGTTCCCTTCATTTGCATCGGTTTATAAGTCCAGGAATGTGACCCCAATATATTCTGAGATTCACTTGGTAGTCTCCAGCATAAACATTTCCTGTCCTAACCAAGGTTCTTCCTTCTATCTGAACTGCATCTTAAGCATCACCTGTCTAGATTATATAAGAATGAGGTTTTAAGAAAGTTGGAAAAGGAAAGACTGAGACAGGAGGGAGGAGGAATTGGAGGACTTGAAAAAGAAAGTTCACTCTGCCAGTCTGCTAGTCAACACAACAAGAGAAGAGTTGGGTTGCCGTGAATTTTCTGGGCCGAATGGCCCTGTTCTAGACTCCCTCTCTCCTGACGTTTCACCCACATCTCAGGGGTTGTTTATATAAAAGAGGAGAGTTATATAAAAGTAGATGAAAGGTTTCAAGAGGACTTTATGACCTGAAAAGAAAAAGACAGGGCCTTGAAGGGAAAACAGAGAGCTCAGCAGGTAGGGGAGAGAAAGGAGGAGGATGTAAGCTACTGAGAAGGAATGCAAGCAGGCACAAGAGCTGGTAAGAGAGAACAAAACAACTGAGCTTTGCGCATACTCAGAAATACAGCTTAACGGTGTAACATTAGAAAATGTTGATAATTTCCACTACTTTGGCAGCCTCCTCTCCACAAAAGTCAACATTGACACTGAAATACAACAATGCCTGAGCTCTGCGAGTGCAGCTTTTTTCCAAACGAAGCAGAGGTTTGAGGATCGAGACATCCGTAGGGATACCAAGGTGCTTGTTCATAAAGCTATTGTCCTCCCAACCCTGCTATATGCCTGTGAGACGTGGACAGTCTACACATGTCACATGCAACTAGTGGAAAGATTCCATTAGCGTTGCCTCCGAAAAATCCTGCGAATCTCTTGGGAAGACAAGCAGGCAAATGTCAGTGTGCTGGAAGAAGCAAAGACCACCAGCACTGAAGCAATGGTCCTCCGCCATTAACTCCGCTGGACCGGCCACATTGTCCGGATGCCCGACCACGTCTCCCAAAGCAGTTGCTCTACTCTGAACTCAAGAATAGAAACGGAATGTTGGTGGACAGGAAAAGAAATTTAAAGATGGGCTCAAAGCCAACCTTAAAAACTGTGGCATAGACACCGAGAACTGGGAAGCCCTGGCCCTTGAGCACTCCAGCCAGAAGTCAGCTGTGACCAGCAGTGCTGTAGAATTTGAAGAGGCACGAATGGAGGGCGAAAGGGATAAACGTGCCAAGAGGAAGGCGCGTCAAGCCAACCCCATCCGAGACCACCTTCCACTTGGAAACCAATGCCCTCACTGCTGGAGAAGATGCAGAGCAAGAATAGGGCTCCACGGTCACCTACAGACCCACCAGTACACCTATCTTGGAAGGCTATCCTACTCGGACAACGAGGGATCACCTAAGAAGTAAGCTCAGAAAGTTCTGACTATAAAGCAACACTACACATTTCAGCTGTGTAGCACATTTCTCTTTCCTGTCACCTGGTGGCTTTGCTTTGCAAATTAAAGCTATTGATTTAAATCTCCTCGTTACTAGTGTCTGATTGGAATAGAGATACTAGGGGTTTTGGGAATACTGAGCCTCAACCATCTCACCTTGAGGCACAGGGCCTTTTTGGCCAGCCAGCGCCTTGTGACCCGACGGCAGAAAGGCGGAGGAGCCACGTACTCAATGCCCAGCTGCTGGCAGGTCTTCTCAAAGGCGTCGTAGCGGCTGCGGCGCAGGTACTTCAGAAGCTTCCTCCGCCGGTCAATGGCCATCAGCATGTGACGACGGTTAAACTTGTCCTGGAGGGAAAGGCATAGCTCTACCGACTGTACAAAAATGCAGTGCGAGAGGTGGGAAACTACATGAGGTGTACGCATGCACAGTTTTCCTCTTTTGGCTTCCCTCTTCCATACAGGCTGCACTACCATATTCATGGTTTTGGTTTTTTACTTTGTCCACTTTGGGTATATTTGAGAAATGTGAAATTTGAAGTTTGTGGAAACTTTTTATTTATTTATTTACTGCATGTATATACTGCTTTTCTTATCCCGAGGTGACTCAAAGCAGTGTATGACAAGAAATGGCAAGATTCAATGCCAACATATCTACGAAACCAAATCATAATAACTAATACAACTATAAAACTATAAATTAAACCTTAAAATCATAATAAACATAGAACATAAACAGACATTTATAATTAAAATATAGAATTAAAACATTTTAATACAGCATTCAAATTGCAAAATCCAGAATCATAATCGGAAGCCATTCCCATTGTCAATTGCACTTATGTCATATTCATTGCTTGGTTTGGTCTTTGGTCCTGAGGGTCTTGAAGGGATTCGCGCCTTCATTTGGTTCACTTTCCCCCTGCATTGCGACCCACTTTTAAAGGCCCTTCACTGATTCTGGTTATAAATCTAATGAAGGAGTTTTCAAACTTTTAAAGTGAGGGGCCAGTTCACGGTTCCTCAGACTGTTGGGGGGCTGAACTATAGTTTGGAAAAAAAATAACTAAATTTTTTTAGTTAAAAATTAACGTTAAAAATTCCTATAGACACTGCACATATCTTATCTATAATGCAAAAAAAAAAAAAATCAATGAAAGAGAAAACAATATTTAAAATGAAGAACAATTTTCACCAACATAAACTTACCCATCTTCCAATGGGAAGTGTGGGCCTACTTTTGGATGACGAAATAGTCAAGTTAATTAGGATTGTTGTTGTGTGCCTTCAAATAATTTCAGACTTAGGGAAAACCTAAGTCTAAAGTTAAGGGCAGGGGCCAGATAAATGACCTTGGAGGGCCGCATCTGGCCCACGGGCCTAAGTTTGGGGACCCCTGATCTAATGACTAAAATTAATTGGATTCACTTATTACAAAATTACAGTGCAATCAACTCTGTATTTCCATCCATAAAGTTCCTTACAAAGTCTAAGTTAATAAAAACAAAGGTGGGAAGGAAATGCTTTCATCATTTTATGTGAGGATGTGAAACATACCCTGTTGCAGCAAATCACAAGACCCAAAGTGAGTTCAAAAATGAAGCAACTTCCATGCCAACCAATATTGTGCAAAATGTCATTTCCGTCTTGAACCTTACTCCCCAGCTAGTTCAGCATGAAATACTAGCAACCTGCTCATCCATGTGCTTCTTTGCATCTTTGCATCACAAGATTTTGCTGATTTTGGAATCGGTTTTATAGTACTTTCTGCAATAGGATGCGAGACATGTAACCTGTTCCAGAGAAAGTTACCTTTGGGTGCATCTGCAGATGTTCTTGTTGTGTGCGGATCTTGGCTGTCAAATATGCAACTGAAACAAAAGAAAACCACTATGAGAAGGCTATTTCCACAAGATGAAACTTGGATATTTTCCCATCCCAGTTTCAATAATTTGTATTTAATTAATAGAACATATCCTATTCTGCATTATGGGATCTCAAGATTCTATCTTTAAAAAAAGGCAATTTAACCTGACTCAATCAAGAAGCCACAATGGAGGTCTCCCACTCAGAGGGTCACCACAAGTCAGTGGTTGACTTAACAACAGAGATCCCAATGGTGCACTGGGTTAAACCCTTGTGCCGGCAGGACTGAAGACCAACAGGTCAGAGGTTTGAATCTGGGGAGAGCGCGGATGAGCTCCCTCTCCCCATGCGGGGACATGAGAGAAGCCTCCCACAGGAATGGTAAAACATCAAAACATCCAGGCGTCCTTTGGGCAACATCCTTGAAGACAGCCAATTCTCTCACATCAGAAGTGACTTGCAGTTTCTCAAGTCGCTCCTGACACGAAAAAAAGGTGCAATGAAATCCTGCAGTGTAGAATATGCACCCCACACCTTTTAATATATGTGTTTGAATGATCTCACGGCATTCTCTGTGCATTTTAATGCAGAAATGCCACTTTTTAATGCATTTAGTGCATTTATACAACTTTAATGACACGAAAAAAACCCAACAACAACAACAAAATAATTTCAAGCATGAAAATATTTGAAATGCACTAAAGGAACTCTTTGACAAGACAGTTTTAAAACCAGCTAAAAGTTTAAATCTTCCATTTCATAACCTTTCAGTTTCCCTTGACCTCCAAAAAACACTTACTTTGAACCTCGAAAGAGCCATTGTCATTTGGAGCTTTCCGGACTTTGTCTGCCAGCTGCTCTTTCTTTATTTTCACTTTTTCTTTCTGTGTGCCCAAGGAAAAGGCAGAATTAATGCAAGTATACTTCTGTAATTTACATATTTAATTTAAACCAGTGGTTCTCAACCTCTGGGTCCCCAGATGTTTTGGCCTTCAACCCCTAGAAATCCTAACAGCTGGTAAACTGGATGGGATTTCTGGGAATTGGAGGCCAAAACAACTGGGAACCCACAGGTTGAGAAACACCGATTTAAATCCTTTAAAAATGGTTTGTTATAACTTATGGCTTTGTGATATCAACAGTTATCTGGGGTGCTACATTATGTGACACCTGCAATTTCTAGAGTGGATACAAATGGGGGGCAAATGTGTCATACTACAAGGGTTGTCACTGGAGGTGGCAAGAGGATGAAAAAGAGAGGTGGAGGTGGCAGTTAGGAGTAAAGTGAATTAGGGATGCAAGGTTTGTTTCTTGCCACATAACATACCGTTTTCACCTGCAAGGGTGGCCAGAAAATATAACTTGAAGCCACTTTTAGTCCTCTTAAAAAAAGAAATAGAATGGTTGCTCTAGGGCAGTGGTTCCCAATCTTTGGTCTTCCAGGTGTTTTGGACTTCAGCTCCTACAATACCTATCAGATGGTAAGCTGGCTGAGGTTCCTGGGAGGTGAAGTACAAAACAACTGGAGGACCAAAGGTTGGGAACCACTGCTCTAGGCCCTTTTGCAGAGCTTGGGAAAAGCCTGGCCACAGGCCATAAAAGAGCCACAAAAGGCTGCCAAGTGCTTGTTGGTTGTATGGGCCCCTTCTTGAACAAAACCATGAGTTGACAACTTTTCTGCCTGCCTACAGCAAAGGCAGAAATTGTATTCTTTATGGCTTTTTAAGGCAAGGCCTAAGAAATGAAGTACAAAAGGACAGGAAAAGGAATGATCCTGTATGAAGACCAGTTGCTAGGCTAAGAAAGAACTGACCTGGCTTGCCATTTCCAAAGACAGTAGCCTTCTCACAACGTCATCAACCCTGTAAAAAAGCATAGGACAGATCCTTGAATTGCTCATTTATCTCTTGATGAGCTTAGGTTTTAAAGACCAGTCTTGAGAGAGGTTACAATTAAAGGAATTAAATTTAGTCCTGAGAATATGATTTGCTCCCATATTTATATTGAAGATAGAAAACATGGATTTTTTAAAATGGGTTCACTGCAGTTTGAAGATGCCAGGCAATAAAACAAAACTTTAACTGTATCTTGTGGAACAGGAGGATGGCTTCTTTCCTTCCTATTTCAGAATCTGGCAAAGTGGTATACAGGCCATGACCAGCTTTGCTCTCTAAATGCACAGCTGGCGACCCCCTTTGTTGGAAACACTTACTGGTTCACAACTGGGACATTAGCATATTTCCACTGCAACATTGTAGGAGGCAAGTCATTCAAATGGCTGGTGATTTCTGCAAACAAAAAATCAAAGAGATTGTTGAAAGGACAGTTATTGTGCCAAATCTTCTGACACGCTGTTTCCAGCGGTGGCCAGATAGTTATTTTGAGAAAGCCACAAACTGGTGCTGGAGTCATTGCAAAACATAATTCTCTGCCTGTCTCTGAGTATAAGGAATTATATTGCAAGGAGACAGTAAAAGATTCCAGATAAGAAAGATTTAATGACATGAGAAATTTAAGTTATTTCCCTGGCGAAAAGAACATGCATTGCCTTAGAAACCGCCTTTATTTTCACGTCTCAGTTAGATCCAGACTTGGGATGAGTGGCTATTATGATGATGATGATTATGTTTATTTAAATCCTGTTTTCCTCTCTTAAAACAACACTCAAAGTGACTAAGCTCTGTCCTTAGCTTTCTGACAGAGAAGTGTAAATATCTCACAACATGAGAAATCCCAGGATTTAACTGAAAGGATCCAATGGCTATTTAAAGTGGGATCAAACTGTTCCGCTTCTGCAGTGTGGACATAGCCTTTGGGTGGAAGGGATGCGGCTTGGCCCCACTGCTGTGGGATCCTAGGAGGTTTGTTCCTAGTTTGAAAGTGTTATTTCTGTTTGATTGTCTAGTTGTTCTACTTTCAAATTAGAGAGCTGGGTCTAAACTAACAACATGAATTTCAATAAGGACAAATGTAACATACTACATTTCATTATTTGCAGAATAATTACATGCAAAGATACATAATGGCTCAGCAACAGTCCATGTGAAAGTAATCTTGGAGTCTTTGTGGACAACAGGTTGAACATGAGACAACAGTGTGATTCAGCAACTAAAAAAGCTGTATCAAAAGGAGTATAGTGTCTAGATCGAGGGAAGTCATGGTGCCTCTCTATTCTGCTTTAATCAGGCCTCTTCACATGAAATACTGTATCCAATTCTGGGGTCCACAGTTCAAAATACATATTGACAAGCTGGAAGGTGTCCAGAGGAGGGCAACTAAAATGATCAAAGGTCTGGAGACAATGCCCTATGAGAAGCTTCTTAGAGAGTTGGGTATGTTTAGCCTGCAGAAGAGTAGGTTGAGAGGAGACATAATAGCCATGTATAAAAATATGAAAGGGTGTCATAAGGAAGAGGGAACAGGTTTGTTTTCTGCTGTTCTTGAAACCAGGACTCGGAAAAATGGGTTCAAATTACAGGAAAGGAGATTCCACCTGAACATTAGGAAGAACTTCCTGACCATACAAGCTGTTCAATTTGGAACTCTCTGCCTCAGAGTTTGGTGGAAGCTCCTTCCTTGGAAACTTTTAAACAGAGGCTGGATGGCCATCTGTCAGGGAGACTTTGTGTTTTTCCTGCATAGCAGGGGGTTGGACTAGATGGTCCATGGGGTCTCTTCCAACTCTACTATTCTATGAAAATGTCTATTCTACTCCAGAAACTTTGTTTTTGTTGCTGCCACAAATTCTGTTGGATAGTTTGAGACTCTATGAAAGATTCACTGAAAAAATATAGCAGGATGTGCTATAGCAGGATGTCTTGCAAAACTAAGTTTGCAGTTTAATTAACCTTTTCCATGTTTTTATGATAGAACCAATTAGGAAATGACATTTATAAACGCAGAAACAGAAATCATGTTACATAGTATTATTATTTATTTGCATCCCACATTCTCTCTTAAAAAAGAGACTCAAAGTAGCTGACAATAAAACCAATACAACACAATGTAAAACCTAGAATATAGAAACATTTAAATCAAACTTGGTGAAACTGTGATGCTGTCTTTTGGGTAGATGACTAGATATTCTACTCTTCAATTATTCTCCCATATCAATTTTGGAGAGCAATTGTAAGAGATTCTTCAAGAAAACACTCTCATTTCTGATGGCCTTTTTCACCTGACAAACTGAGAGACACAGTAAAGGGCTAGGAGAGAATGGCTCGACCCACTCACCTGGCTTCTTCCTCCGGACGGGACGAGGGTAAGCCCTGGCCACTTGGAGGAGAGGAGTCTTGCCTGGAAAAAAAAAGCCTGACATTTAAAATGTGCAGAGAAACACTGGGATGTTTTCAGCCCAATGTCTGCTTTGATACTTTCAGTGTGTTTTAAGAGAGCTTCAGGGTTTCAGGTGCAAAATACCTGAAGGGAAGGGGATTCTGGGAGAGGCAGTCCAAAAAAAAAAGGCACCTTCCCCTTGCTTTGGAAATTCTGGGAGAAACATTTCTGAAACCATGAAGTGTATGTTGCTGTTGTTGTCATTTATAGCCTGACTTTTTCTCTCTTCAAAGAGACTTGACACGGCTAAGTTTGGAAGTTCATGGTTTGTATCTCAATCCAGATAATAGCCAGATATAATAAATGCATGTAATACTAACAATGTGTTTTAACTGTGGGATATGTTTTTATTGTTTATTGTTGATTTCTACTGGCATTGAATTCTTGCTGGAGCTGTAAACTGCCTGGGGTGAGAAAGGTGGGGTAAAAAATGAAGTAAATAACCATGTGTTCATGGGTCTTTCCGATCTCTCCTCAGCCACGACTCCTGATGGAATTCTGGGATTTGTAGTTCACTGTGGCTCCATAGCTTTCTGACAGAAGTGTAAATATCTCATGAAACAACAAACTCCAGGATTCCACTGAAAGGCTGTTTAAAGTGGGATCAAACTGGTCTACTTTTTAGAATTACAGGGAATTACAGGGAGCGATCAATCGCCCTGTTTAAGGAGCTCCATTGGCTGCCGTTCATTTTGCGGTCCCAATTCAAGATGCAAGTTTTAACCTATAATGACCTAAACGATTTGGGACGCGCCTACCTTAGTGACCGCATCTCCTTCCATAAACCCACACAATCTCTTCGATCCTCGGGGGAGGCCCTCTTTTCGCCCCTTCCTCCATCACAGACTCGACTTGTGGGAACGAGGGAGAGAGCCTTCCCTGCTGTGGCCACCCAGCTGTGGAACTCATTACCTGGTGAGATTAGGCAAGCCCCTGCCCTGGCAGCCTTCAAGAAGGACCTAAAAACATGGCTTTTCCGATGTGCCTTTGGAGATTGACCATATATTTCTTTCCTGTTGTTTCTCTCACAATGTTGTCCTTATATTGCATTTCCCCTAATCCCTCACCTTTCTTAAGGCCTGACTCCACTGTTCCGTCCCCTATGAGCTCCTCCCTTACATATCCATCTTTTTCATTGTTATCTCTTCCAGAATTTTATCATTTTATGTCGTACATTTGGCCCGCCCACTGTGTTTGATTTTTCACTTTGTATTTTGCACTGCTTATTGTATTCTTATGTTTTATTTCTTTTATTGTGATGTTATTTTTGCTGTTCTGTACTTATTATGCTGTAATTGTATTACTGGGCTTGGCCTCATGTAAGCTACCCCGAGTCCCCTCTACCGTTACGAGACACTACTAAAAGTATGGAACAAATTTAAGAATTATATCTACAATAGAACACCCATGTGGATCTCTCCGACGGAGGCATTCCACAAGAGGGAAATTCCCAGGGAGAGATGGCTTTCCTATAAACATATCTTAATAAAAGATAATAATAAATGGCATCTAAGATCCATGGAAGAATTAAAGAAAATAGATGAGGAAATAGGCTGGTTCCACTACATTCAGGCTAAAGAACACTTTAATGAAGACTCAAAAGTAGGATTTAATGAAAACGACACCTGTTGGGATAGCACTGCTTATTGTATTCTTATGTTTTATTTATTTTATTGTGATGTTATTTTTGCTGTTCTGTACTTATTATGCTGTAATTGTATTACCGGGCTTGGCCTCATGTAAGCCACCCTGAGTCTCCTCTGGGGAGATTTTGGCGGGGTATAAATAAAATGTATTATTATTATTATTATTATTATTAGTAGTAGTAGTAGTAGTATTACTTCTGCAGTGTGAACATGCTGGTTGCATGGGTATCAGCCAGCACGTCAATGACTTAAATCCAGACATAGTTTTCTAAGATCTACAGAGACACTCGCTGGAACGCCTCAGCAAGCGAGAGACCAAAAGTGGCAGGCTCAAACCCAGAACACCAACCAATGGCTGATACCAAATGAGACTCTGGGCACACAGAAGACTGGGCGACTTGGAAGGCGCTGAACAGACTGCGCTCTGGCACCACGAGATGCAGAGCCAACCTTCAGAAATGGGGCTACAAAGTGGAATCCTCGACATGCGAGTGCGGAGAGGAGCAAACCACTGACCACCTGCTGCAATGCAACCTGAGCCCAGCCACATGCACAATGGAGGACCTTCGTGCAGCAACACCAGAGGCGCTCCAAGTGGCCAGATACTGGTCAAAGGACATTTAATCAACTACCAAACTCACACATTTTGTATTTTCTCTGTTTGTTTGCTTTGTTTCTGTTAGAAATGTAATATAATTGACTGGCTTTTTTTTGTTGTGTCAGGAGCGTCCTGTTGTGAGAGAATTGGCCGTCTGCAAGGACGTTGCCCAGGGGACGCCCGGATGATTTTTTGATGTTTTTATCATCCTTGTGGGAGGCTTCTCTCATGTCCCCACATGAGGAGCTGGAGCTGATAGAGGGAGCTCATCCGCCTCTCCCCAGATTTGAACCTGCGACCTGTCGGTCTTCAGTCCTGTCGACACAGGGGTTTAACCCACTGTGCCACCGCAGTGGCTGCCCTGACACGAGAAATAAAATAAAAATAAATGCAGTGTGGATACAGCCTTTGGGTGGAAGGGATGCAGCCTGCCCCCATTTGAACTGCTGTGGGATCCTAACAGTTGTAGTTTCTTCCAAGGCCCAATCCCCTTTCTCCAAGAAGGTTAAAGACCTCCTTAAACTACAAATCCCAGTCTCCTACCGCATTCCCCCTTCCTTACTCTGAGATAGTGTCCCATTTGGGGCGCAGGGGCCTCTCAGAGCGGCCCCCATCAAGGCCCGGGCGCCTCGCAGCCACATCTTGGTTCCGGCTTCTCTGCTTTCCTCTTCAGAACCTGGGAGCCGCCATATTGGAACGTCAAAAGGACAACGTCATGCCGTAAGCAGTAGGAGCGGCCAAAAGGAGGCATGGCTCCGCCCTTCTTGGAATGATTGACAGCGCGCGCGACCTCTAGTTTGCCTTTCCTTTGGATGAGCGCGTCGGGGGGTGCGCACGCTCCTCGGGAAGCCACTGATTGGCTTGTGCACCTCTGGGGGCGTGGTCTCGGGGAGGGAATCAAAACTCTCAGAACCCTCCAGGAAGCAGAGTTTTCCCCATAAACTTTCATAGAATCATAGAATCATAGAATCAAAGAGTTGGAAGAGACCTCATGGGCCATCCAGTCCAACCCTCTGCCAAGAAGCAGGAATATTGCATTTAAATCACCCCTGGCAGATGGCCATCCAGCCTCTGTTTAAAAACTTCCAAAGAAGGAGCCTCCACCACACTCCGGGGCAGAGAGTTCCACTGCTGAACGGCTCTCACAGTCAGGAAATTTTTCCTCATGTTCAGATGGAATCTCCTTTCTTGTAGTTTGAAGCCATTGTTCCGCGTCCTGGTCTCCAAGGAAGCAGAAAACAAGCTTGCTCCCTCCTCCCAGTGGCTTCCTCCACCATATTTATACATGGCTATCATATCTCCTCTCAGCCTTCTCTTCTTCAGGCTAAACATGCCCAGCTCCTTAAGCCGCTCCTCATAGGGCTTGTTCTCCAGACCCTTCATCATTTTAGTCGTCCTCCTCTGGACACATTCCAGCTTGTCAATATCTCTCTTGAATTGTGGTGCCCAGAATTGGACACAATATTCCAGGTGTCTAACCAAAGCGGAATAGAGGGGTAGCATTACTTCCCTAGATCTAGACACTATGCTCCTATTGATCCCATTGGCTTTTTTTGCTGCCACATCACATTGTTGGCTCATGTTTAACTTGTTGTCCACGAGGACTCCAAGATCTTTTTCAGACGTACTGCTCTCGAGCCAGGCATTGTCCCCCATTCTGTATCTTTGCATTTCGTTTTTCCTGCCAAAGTGGAGTATCTTGCATTTGTTGAACTTCATTTTGTTAGTTTTGGCCCATCTCTCTAATCTGTCAAGATCGTTTTGAATCCTGCTCCTGTCCTCTGGAGTATTGGCTATCCCTCCCAATTTGGTGTCGTCTGCAAACTTGATGATCCTGCCTTCTAACCCTTCATCTAAGTCATTAATAAAGATGTTGAACAGGACCGGGCCCAGGACGGAACCCTGCGGCACTCCGCTCGTCACTTCTTTCCAAGATGAAGAGGAAGCATTAGTGAGCACTCTCTGTGTTCGTCCACTTAACCAATTATAGATCCACCTCACCGTAGTTTTGCCTAGCCCACATTGGACTAGTTTCCTTGCCAGAAGGTCATGGGGGACCTTGTCGAAGGCCTTACTGAAATCCAGGTACGCTACATCCACGGCATTCCCCGCATCAACCCCGCTTTGTTATCCTGTTGCACATGCGTTTATATAGCTATTAAATACTAAATTAAATACTATTTAATATGCCATCACTCTGTTTATTGTTAATTTGTGTGTGTGTTATATTTTAATATTTTTGAACGTTTATGAATTCATCTTACTTTGAAATCCTAGGAAATAGACACTAAACTTACTTAATATGCCACCACTCTGTTTATTTTTAGGCATGTGTTTTTAATTTTTGTGTGTGCTGTATTTTTTTTTAACGTTTCTGAATTGAAATCCTAGGAAATGGACACTGAACTCAATCACACTTGTTTTGCATTTGTTCTACAATGTAAATAATAATAATAATAATAATAATAATAATAATATGGATCATCGGTGTTGCAATCCCAGGTGGCAGCAGGATTGCAGAGAAACAACTGGAAAAGCTGAAACGATATGAGGATTTAAAAATCGAACTGCAAAGACTCTGGCACAAAAACAGTAAAGGTGGTCCCAGTGGTGATCGGCACACTGGGTGCAGTGCCTAAAGACCTTGGCCTGCACTTAAACACAATCGGTGCTGGCAAGATCACCATCTGCCAGTTGCAGAAGGCCACCTTACTGGGATCTGCACGCATTATTCGCTGATACATCACACAGTCCTAGACACTTGGGAATTGTCCAACGTGTGATCCAGTTCAACAGCCAGCAGAGTGTCTGCTGTGTACTCATCTTGTTGTGTTTCAAATAATAATAAAAAATACATAATAACCACATCCATAAAATAACCATAAAATGCAATCAGCCTGAAGCCTATAAAGCCTAGACAATGTCAAGCATGGGCATGTGAAAAATGTGGTCAGCAAAGAATATACCCAAATAGTCAGAAAGGTTTTGAAGAGCAAACTAAATGGCAGAAATGCAACCAAGGCTATCAACACCTGACACCATCCCCATCATTCGATACACTGCTGGAATTATGAACTGGATACAAGCAGAGCTGGATGATCTGGACAGAAAAACAAGAAAACTGATGACAATCCACTACGTGTTATACCCGCGTAGTGATGTCGACAGACTTTACCTGCCCAGAAAATCAGGAGGCAGAGGACTTCTGCAAGTGAAACAAACAGTAGAAAAAGAGAAATATGCACTGGCAGATTATGTGAAAGGCAGTCAAGAACCAACATTGATGGAAGTCAATAGTAGTAAACTGCTCAAAGTGCAAAAGACAATGAATACTGTAAAAACACAATCCAGAGCAGAAGAGAAAACTGGTGAAAGAAGGCCCTCCATGGACAGTTCCTGGGAAAAATTGAGAGCCAAATTGACAAAGAAAAAACATGGCTGTGGTTCACAAATGGAACTCTGTAAAAGGAGATGGAGGGCCTGATTCTGGCAGTCCAAGAACAAGCCATTCAGACCAATGAAATTAAACCCAGAATTGAAAAGTCAACGACAGATCCCAAATGTAGATTCTGCAAGGAAGCAGATGAAACAATAGGTCACATCCTCAACTACTCAAGAAGATCGCGCAGACAGACTACAAGCAGAGGCATAACACCGTTGCTCAGATGATTCATTGGAAATTGTGCCACAAATACCATCTGCCCGCAACAAAGAACTGGTGGGATCACAAGCCAGAAAAAGTTACAGAGAATGAACGTGTCAAGCTACTCTGGGACTTCTGAATTCAGAAAGACAGAGTTTTGGAGCACAATACTCCTGTTAAAAAACAAAGTATGGATCGTTGATGTTGCAATCCCAGGTGACAGCAAGACTGAAAAGAAAGAACTGGAAAAGCTGACACAATATGAGGATTTAAAGATTGAACTGTAAAAACTCTGGCACAAGCCAGTAAAGGTGGTCCCAGTGGTGATCGGCACACTGGGTGCAGTGCCTAAAGACCTTGGCCTGCACTTAAACATAATCGGCGCTGACAAAATCACCATCTGCCAGCTGCAGAAGGCCACCTTACTGGGATCTGCATGCATTATTCTCCGATAAGTGTCCGACATGTGATCCAATACAACAGCCAGCAGAGTGATTTTGTCTGCTGTGGACTCATTTTGTTGTGTTAATAGTAATAGTAGTAGTAGTAATAATAATAATAATAATAATAATAATAATAATAATAACATCCCTACTCCAACTGCCACACTGTTGTCACAGAGTGAAGAGGGGGCAGCCATTGTGTCTCATTGTAACGGTTCTTTGCTCCAACTGTGATGCTATGGGTTTAGTCTTCTCTTGAAAGAATATGCCAAGATCCACAGGGGCTGAAGATACTATACATCTTTATTGTTCGGAATACAAGAGTCTAGTGCTACTGCCCATCTGTATCGGGCCTTAACTATAATGTTATTAATCACCCAAAATCTCTAGTGCCTGGTGCTTGCCCTTTCCCACATACAGAGCCCACCTTCTCACACCTCAAGGCTATTGACTTTTATGGCTAGTTCATGTGTCCTAGCAACATCCTGTCTTTTCTTTAGGCCATTGCCCATGTGCTCTATGTTAGTATTGGGGAGCTGATAGTTGCATGACATGAATGATCATGACACTTGTCCACCAGTAATTGGGAGTGAAGATAAAATACTTTGGGAAAAACTTGGTTTTCACTCTAAACACTCCTTCCTTGGTTCCAGCATTAATGAAAAGGAAGGGAAACTCATTTTCTCTTTCTCGGTTCTCAATTTCTCTTTGTACGTGTTTGCTGCCCTTTGTCCAATGGAACATCAAACTCCCCCTCCCATAGGAATATAAAGACAATTTACAATTTTCTCATCATTGCCATCCTCTCCGACATTTCAAAGCTAAACACTGGGATCTGAATGGCTAGGATGGCAAAAGCTATTAACGAGGGTGGAAAATTATTTATTTAAGATATTTGTATTCCGCTCTATCTCACCCCAAAGGGGACTCAAGAGTGCTATACGGTTTTTGGCAATGCAGCATTGCAACACAAAATATAAAACTACATTAAACATTAAAATAAAAAATATGAATGCAATTAAAAACTATTAAAACATAGCACCTAGACTGGTAGTTGGCATTCATGCTGTTTTCATTTATGTCGGTTCTATATTGCACTGTGATTTATGCAATTTGCCAAATGCCTGGTTCTAAAGCCAGGCCTTAACTTTTTTCCTGAACACCAGGAGGGAGGGGTCTGAACTAACATCGTTAGGGAGGGAGTTCCACAGCTGAGGGGCCACCATTGAGAAGGCCTTGTCTCTTGTCCCCACCAGTTTTGCCTGCGAAGGCAATGGGACCGAGAGCACGGCCTCCCCGGCAGATCTTAGCGCACAAAACACCCCAAAAACCTGAACAAGCGGTAGCAGTTTGCTTTTGCTGGAGCCAACTGGGAAGGGCAAGTTGACACAAATGCATTAATACACTTTGACACTTTAATTGCCATGGCTCAATGCTTTGGCATCCTAGGAGTTGTAGTTTGGTAAGGCACCAGTGCTCTTGAGTAGGGAAGATGAAAGACCTTGAGAAAGCACAACTCCTAGGATTCCATCACATTAAACCCTATTCATTATGAGTTCCCGCTCTGGTATCACATACCACCAGGGCTGCATCTGCACTGTAGAAAAAATGCAGTTTGGCCCCACTTTAACTTTTTTGTTTTTCGAGTCAGGAGCGACTTGAGAACCTGCAAGTTGCTCCTGGTGTGAGAAAATTGGCCATCTTCAAGGACATTGCCCAGGGAACACCCGGATGTTTTACCACCCTGTGGGAGACTTTTCTCATGTCCCCAGATGAGAAGCTGGAGCTGACAGATGGGAGCTCACCCTGCTCACCGGATTCGAACCACCAACCTTTTAGTCAGCAGTCCTGCCAGCACAAAGGTCTAACCCATTTTGCCACTGGAGGCCCCTTTAACTTCCATTTAACTGCCATGTCTCAATTCTATAGTGTTAGAGCTTGGTGAGTTCCTAATACCTCCCCCCCCCCCCCAAATTAATATCTAGACTACTGCTTTATTTCTGATCAGAGCCAAACTGAGAGTGACCAGCAAAGAAGTTCCACAAGGTTGAGATGCAGCTTGGCCCTTTTATAATCAGAACTTTTTGAACATGCACAAAGTTCAGTGATCCTTGCAGATCATCACGCCCTCCTCCTCTTGATCCTTTTCCCCACTTTGATCTCTTCTCAATTGTGTATCTAAAACCCTGTTGTGCTGCTATTTTGACTAGCAAAGAGTTTCAGCTTTCTTTTCAACTCCTCAAATTCCCTTCCGTCTCAATCTTTCTTTTTGAACTTTTCTAAAATTTCATTCTTATAAAATCTTATAAAATTCACTTATAAAATTTCACTCTCTTCAATAGAACCCTGGGAGTTATAGTTTTGAAAGATCTTATCTGGCCAAGAGCTCTGGTGCCTCACCAAACAACATCTCCCAGGATTCAACTGCATTGAGCCATGGCAGTGCAAATGGGTCAAACGGCATTCATCCTACAATGTGGATGCACCCGTTTTCTGGCCATTGTAAGCAGCAGAAATGATTCAGATTTGAGAGAAAAGGAGATGCAAAGGAAAGAGTAAGGGAAGATGCATGCGTCTGTGCACATCTAGAAGCAGCCTTTGAACCAGGAGTGGTTTAGGCCCAGAGGAGCAGCAAATGGCCCACATCACGTTCAGCAGAAGTCATGGCTCAAGGTGAGACAATATCAAGGGCTTTGCAAATCTTGGCTTGTCTGGAATAGGAGGAGGAGGCATCATTCTGTTCCCATCAGGGAAGTGAGTTCGAATGTCCTCCTTGACCATAGAAAAAGGAAGAAAGAGAGACTATGGCTGGTGTGGCATTTGGCTGGATTTTTAGCTGGACATCTCCTCCTCTGAGGCATCATATCCACAAGCTGCTTCATCCCTTTGCAAAGTTCATGATTCAGTGAAATCCTGACTGATCTGGAACAACAACAAGGAGGCGGGTTTGAAGATGCTCCAACTTTCTTGGCCTCCTGAGAGAGAGAGATTGGGGTGGGTGGATATGGCTGGCTGATGAACAATTTGGCTGGATGTATAGTTGGATATGTCCTCCACCGAGGCAGGAGAGGCACAATCACAAGTCGTAGCTGCTTCATCAAGGGGGTGAGGGAGAGAGAGAGAGAGAGGAAGAAAAGCTATGACTGGTGTGGTGTTTAGTGGAACACATAGATGAAAACATCCTCCAAGGCATGAGAGCCACAACCACATGGCATAGGAGGATGAGGCAGCTGCTTCACATTTCCTGAAATTTCTGATTCAATACAATCATAACTCATCTGGAATGGGAGCAAGAGGCACTACTCCACCATCTAGGGAGTGAGTTCAACTTCCTTGGACGCTCAAGAGAGAGAAAGGAAGAAAGGAAGGAAGGGAGAGAGAGAGAGACAGAGAAAGACTATGGCTGGTGTGGCATTTCACTGGATGTTTTGATGGATATGTCCTCCTTCGAGGCTAGAGAGACACAATCACAAGGTATAGCTCCTTCATCCTTCCCCAAACTTTGATGATTCCATGAAATCATAACTCATCTGGAATGGGAGCAAGAGGCGTCACTCAAACATCAAGGGTGTGAATTCAATTTCCTTGGACACTCAAGAGAGAGAGGGAAAGAAAGAGAAGCTATGGCTGGTATGGTGCTGAGTGGGACACATGTCTTCCAAGGCAGGAGAGCCACAATCACAACTCCAGGGGCAACTAGTAGACCCTTCGGAAGTTGCTAAGTTCCTCGTCTCCCTCGACCCTGAGGCCTTGCAGGAGCGGGAAGTCCAGCAGGGCCTCTTCCTGGAAGCCACAGCTACTGGTGCCGCTGTCTCGGGCACTGCAGCCTCCGTGGAACCAGAGATTCTCGTAGGGCTTTGGGCTGGGGGTCAGGTCACCGAGTAAAGGCTGCGTGGAGTTGGAACGGATGTAGAAAGCAGGCGTTGGTGTCTGGTCCTGCGTGCGATAGGCCTCCCCTACCACTTTGGCATATTGGACCGACTCTGGACTGTTGACGTAGGAGGCGGGCAGTACCAGGCCGGACATCAGTGTCGCATCTGGTGCCTTGTGAGGCAACGGACCCTGGCCATCAATGGGGAGGCTGTCATCCAGGGCCTTCACGGAGTCACTCTTCCCACAGGAGAGACACTTTTTCTCCTCTGTGTCGATCACAAAGATGGCCGAGATTATGACTGGGCTCATTTCACAAGATTTGGGTGCCAGAGGGGTCTCCTGAGAAGACAGGGGAGACAATGGGGCCTATAAGGTTAAAGTCCTCTGTGTTATTGTTATTATTATTTATTATTACTTCTCTCCCACTTTTTCTCTCTAAAATGAGACCAAATCTGAGTTACCTCTGGCCACTGCTGGATTGAAGAATGGGGTCCCTTATGCCTTGGCATTTGAGTCTCCTTTGTGGAGAGAAAAAGCGGGGTATAAATAGTAACAATAACAACAACAATAACAAAACCATGTAACAAACATAGAAAACATTTCTTTTCCGGGTTTGAAAGTGTTATTTTCTGTTTAATTGTGTGGTTCTTAATTGGAAGTAAACTCCAGAAACTTCGTTTTTGGGTGCCATAAAGTACAGTATGTTGAATTGGTTGAGACTCCATCAGATGTTCATTGAAAAACTAGAGCAAAATGTGCTGCAGGATGTCCCTCCCGCAGTGTATATAATCCAGTTCACAGCAGACACTGTGGATGATCTGCTTTGATAATCTGGATTATATGGTAGTGTAAAAGGGGGCTCAATCAGAGTTAACTGAAGACTGAAGGAAATAATAGTAATACACTCAGCCAGAAAAAGTAAGTTTCTGGAATATAACAACCATTTTAAAGGTAAGTACCACACAATTAAGTATATAATTATTTTTCAAATTGTATTATATAGTGTAATCAGCCAACTGTCACTGCCTTCCAACTGCCACTGTCCAGCCTAAGCATAGGCAGGTATAACCTTTTCTTTGATAGGAGGAATAAGTATTAGTAATGGCCTATTTTTTTGTGTGTGTCAGGAGCAACTGCAAGTTGCTTCTGGTGTGAGAGAATCGGCCATCTGCAAGGACGTTGCTCAGGGGACGCCTGGATGTTTTGATATTTTACCAGCCTTGTGGGAGGCTTCTCTCATGTCCCCACACGGGGAGCCGGAGCTGACAGAGGGAGCTCGTCCGTGCTCTTCCCGGATTCGAACCTGTGACCTATCAGTCTTCAGTCCTGCCGGGACCAGGGTTTAACCCAGCATTTCTCAACCCAGGGGTCAGGACCCCTGAAGGGGTTGCAAGGGGGTGTCAGAGGGGTCGCCAAAGACCATCAGAAAACACAGTATTGTCTGTTAGTCATGGGGGTTCTGTGTAGGAAGTTTGGCCCAATTCTATCGTTGGTGGGAAACAGACTGTTCTTTGATTGTAGGTGAACCATAAATCCCAGCAACTACAACTCCCAAATTTCAAAGACTATTTCCCCAAAACTCCACCAGTGTTCACATTTGGGCATATTAAGTATTTATGCCAAGTTTGGTCCAGATCCATCATTGTTCAAGTCTACAGTGCTCTCTGGATGTAGGTGAACTACAACTCTAAAACTCAAGGTCAATGCCTACCAAACCCTTCCAGTATTTTCTGTTGGTCATGGGAAAATACATCCTGCATATCAGATATTTACATTACGATTCATAACAGTAGCAAAATTACAGTTATGAAGTAGCAATGAAAATAATTTTATGGTTGGGAGTCACCACAACATGAGGAACTGTATGAAGGAGTCGCGGCATTAGGAGAGTTGAGAAACACTAGTTTAACCCATTGCGCCACCACGGGCTCCATAATGGCCTAATAATAAAGACATACTTCAAAAGTGACACTAGAATTGGGAAAGGAGCTCCATGATGCTTTTACAATAAGTTGTTTTTAAAAAATCTCAAAAGGGCACTTTGAGGGAGGTTTTATTTTTTATATTTTACGTCATTCTCAACTCAAATACAAGATTCCCACCCAAAGAAGTAATGGGGAAGGAAGCAATAAACAAATAGTATAATGTAGGACCTAACAACACTGGGTTGCTCTTTCAAGATTCTTAGTTTAATGTGAGTGACTTTCTTTCCAGGGCAGGGCTGTGTGCATGACATCCCAGTTTGCTGATGCTTGTGTGTGTGCTTGTATGTTACACATTGCCCTCTTTGGATGCTTCAGCCCACTATAGAGAGGTGTAGCTACCATTGAAAGCAAGGCAAAGGAGAAGGTGACACAATGACCAGCCTGGTTCAAGAGCAGGCATGGGCAAATTTTGGGCCTCCCTCTAGGTCAGTGTTTCTCAACCTGGGGGTCAGGACCCCTGGGGAGGGGGGTCGCCAAAGACCATCTGAAAATACAGTATTTTTAGTTGATCATGGGGGTTCTGTGTGGGAAGTTTGGCCCAATTCTATCGTGGGTGGAGTTCAGAATGCTCTTTCATTGTAGGCGAACTATAAATCCCAACAACTACAACTCCCAAATGTCAAGGTCTATTTCCCCCAAACTCTGCCAGTGTTCACATTTGGGCATATTGAGTATTTTTGCCAAGTTTGGTCCAGATCCGTCATTGTTTGAGTCCACAGTGCTCTCTGGATGTAGGTGAACTACAACTCCCAAACTCAAGGTCAATGCCCACCAAACCCTTCCAGTATTTTCTGTTGGTCATGGGAGTTCTGTGTGCCATGTTTGGTTTAATTCCATCGTTGGTGGAATTCAGAATGCTCTTTGATTGTAAGCGAACGATAAATCCCAACAACTACAACTCCCAAATGTCAAGGTCTATTTCCCCCAAACTCCGCCAGTGTTCACATTTGGGCATATTGAGTATTTTTGCCAAGTTTGGTCCAGAACCATCATCGTTTGAGTCCACAGTGCTCTCTGGATGTAGGTGAACTACAACTCCCAAACTCAAGGTCAATGCCCACCAAAACCCTTCCAGTATTTTCTATGGGTCATGGGAGTTCTGTGTGCCATGTTTGGTTTAATTCCATCATTGGTGGAATTCAGAATGCTCTTTGATTGTAGGTGAACTATAAATCCCAGCAACTACAACTCCTAAATGATAATATCAGTCCCTTGCCCCAACCCCACCAGTACTCAAATTTGGGCACATCAGGTATTTGTGCCAAATTTGGTCAAGTGAATGAAAATACATCCTGCATATCAGATATTTACATTACAGTTGTCAAGTAGGAACAAAAATAATGTTATGGTTGGGGGTCACCACAGCATGAGGAACTATAGTAAGGGGTTGCAGCATTAGGAAGGTTGAGAATCACTGATCTAGGTGTTTTGGATTTCAACTCCCACAATTCCTCACAGCCAGTAGGGAGTTGAAGTCCAAAACACCTGGTGGGAGGCTCAAAGTTTTCCCATGCCTGGTCAAGAGCGCCCATGCTTACCTCTTGCAGGATGGAAGGGGCCCACTTGCCCAGGCTGCTGTTGGCTGGGTCAGGAACGCTGGGCCAGAACTGTGTCTTCATCCTGTGGGACTCAAGAGAGAGGAAGCAGGTGAGTGAAGGTGCCGATGGGAGAAGAGATGGGTGAATGAATGAAGGAATTATTGTACTAGCCATAGGCCATGACATCAGTAATACACTAACTTTATAAACACTTTCCAATATAAACCTTAAAACGTAACAAGAATTAAAACTAAAACAAGTTCTTTAAAATTATGAAAGCAGAAACATGACAATAACAGCGTCTGCTTTGTGTCATTCCAAACCGTTTCCATTTCTGGCCCCCAGTATGGATTTTGCTACTTTGGCTCTGATCTTTTGGGCTGCGATTGCGAATGTGGCAACCTTTAGTGTTATATTTTTAGAATGATCTGCTACCAAGTCGCAGATCACCGCAGATTGTTGCCATGATGCCCTTTCATCCAAGAGTATGAGATTTTTCCTAGGAGATTTTTCCTAGGGTCATTGTACAAGGGGCAACGCAGCAAATAGTGTGTTAGGTCTTCTATTTCCCCTGTGCCACAAATGCAAAGTCGTTGGGCATGGGGGATCACTCTGTATCTTCCCTCTAGCCAGTTTGATGGCATTGTTTGGAATCGCAGGGCTGTAAATGCTTTCCTCAGGACCGCTGACGTTAGGTCTTGAAGATATTGTTGACGATATTGGCCAGTTTTTAGCCGAGGATACCAGGTAGAGAAACCTTGCAGTTTGCTAATCTGCAAGTTGTTAGCTGCATCCCTCTCAAAGATTTTGTCTCTAATCGCCTTCTTGTCCAGATGCATTAGGGTATCTGTTGATCCATCAGAGTACTGAAGGAGCAAGGCTTGCCAGTATTGTGCCCATCCTCCCTGCTTATACTGCTCCATCATGCATTGCTTTGTTATACTCTCGTCCTCCATTCCCAGGAGTATAAGGGATGGGTGAGCTTTTTGCCTTATCCCTCATCTAGTTGCATATATGGATGGATGGTCCAGCAATGGACACAGCATTGGCTATTTGCAGCTGCTATATGAATCCATTCCAGGTATTGACCCTGCAGGGTCAACATATAAATTGATTATTAAGGATGAAGAATATGTGATAAGAATGATACGAACTAAATGGCAGAAAGAAGGCCAGCTTGCTAGTCAAATCATAATAGAGAGATTAATGAAGGGGATCAAGAAAATAAAAATGGATAAATACAAAGAACTGGAAAGGAAATTCATATTGAAATGGTATAGGACCCCAGTCCATCTTTCATATATGGTGGGAGGCCAATGAATCCAATGTGCTGGCATTGTGGTTTTTATACAAAGGATGGTCTGCACATGTGTAGTGGGAATGCCCAAAGGTAACATCCTTTTGTGGAAAAATGTTGAAGAAAATGGAAAAAAATATTTAAAATACCAATTCAAGTGAAAATGGATTTGATGCTAATTGGAGTTTTAGATTTAAGTGAAAGATCAATAATTATTTAAAGCTATGATTTTAGCAGAACAGGCAGTGATTGCACGGGGTTGGAAAGATGAAAAATAATGGACTATGGAAAACTGGAATAACTATCTATACTCTCAAGTACAATGTGATGGAGCCCCTGGTGGTGCAGTGGGTTAAACTGCTGAGCTGCTGAACTTGCTGATGGAAAGGTTGATGGTTTGGAGAGCGGGGTGAGCTCCTGCTGTTAGTCCCAGCTTCTGCCAACTTAGCAGTTCAAAAACATGCAAATGTAAATAGATCAATAGGTACCACTTCGGTGGGAAGGTAACAGCACTCCATGCAATCATGCTGGCCACATGACCTTGGAGGCATCTATGGACAATGCCGACTCTTCTGCTTAGAAATGGAGATGAGCATCTCTCCCCAGAGTCAGACACGACTAGAATTAATGTCAAAGGGAAACCTTTTTTTTTAGCTTTCACAATCTGATATTATAGCATGTCTAACTCAGGATGCTATGGGTGAGTGTAAAACAAGAGACATCAAAGATAAATGTATAGTTTATATGGAATGGATAAAAAATGGCAAAGCCAATTTGAATATTGTACAGAAATTAAGAAAATTGTGATCATGGATACAGATATAGAAGAAGTACCAGTATGTAGTTTGGGTGATGGGGGGAGGGGATGATAATTTTTTGGGAATTAAAAATTAATTGAATATATATATATATATCAATTCCAGCTTTAAGGGAACTCTCCAAGGTGCTGATCTCCAGCTGAAACAGATTCAGCACATTGGAGAGCTCCCCTCAAAGACTGGCATTCAGCACCTTGAAGAGTCCCCGTAAAACCTGGAGAGACCTTGCCCCACATCAACTAACAGTCGTAAGCCACTATCAGCTGATAAAGGGCTATGGCTGCTGTCCCTTGTATCTCCCAACTCATTGCCCAGCTCTTTCTTACACTCACCGTTTGCTTTTCTGGAAGCAGAAGATGAGGACAATAATCATGGCCAAGAGCAGGCCTACCACCAAATATACAACTGAGATGTCCATGTCATCTGGAAGAAGAGGCAAAAGAGTTTATGAGTAGCAAAGTAAATTGGGGGACGGAACCTTCTGCATCTGAGAGTAAAATGAGAAAGAAAGGCGGAGGGATAGTGTAGGGTTCGCCTAACCCGGCTCAAGTCTGCTTGGCATTCAATGGCTGCACCACCCAATGGTGACTTGCATTGTACCACATGCCACGATGGAGCCATTTCATACATTTACTAGTAAATAAAAGTCATGTGAGGTGCCCTATTTGTGTCTATGGGTCCGTAGGCTGGGATCCTTGC